>NC_063174.1:26557982-27757982 GCF_023159225.1 Perognathus longimembris pacificus | reverse complement strand
AGAGTATTGACGTTATCCCACGTATTTTATTTGATCACAATGGAATCAAGGTAACCCTCAATAACAAAGAATACCACAGAGACTACAAAAATACTTGGAAGCTAAACCCTTCACTGTTACCTAACACTTGGGTCACAGAGCAAATTAAGGACGAAATTAACAAATTCATAAGCCACAATGACAATGAAAATACATCACAAAGAAACCTATGGGACACAGGTAAGGCAGTGCTGAGAGGCAAGATCATTGCCCTCAGAGCACACATTAAAAGAATGGAATCAGAACAGGTAAATAACCTCATGATGCACCTAAAACGTCTGAAGAAACAAGAAAAAACTGAATCTAAAACGACAAGGAGGAGAGAGATCACAAAGATTAAAGAAGAGATAAATCTGATTGAGAATAGAAAGACCATTCAACAAATAAAACTAAAAGCTGGTTCTTTCAGAAAATAAATAAAATTAACAGACCCCTTGCAAGACTTACAAAAAAAAAAGAGACTCATATCCATAAAATCAGGGACTCCACCGGAATAATTACAACAAATACAAACGATATTCAAACAATCATGAGGAACTATTTCCAGAACCTCTACTCACTAAAAAACAATAATTTTACAGAAATGGATCAATTCTTAGAGAAGTATAAACTGCCCAAACTGAATCAAGAAGAAATAAATCAACTAAATAAACCAATAACTTACAGCGAGATACAGGAGGTAATCAAGAGCCTCCCAACAAAGAAAAGCCCAGGTCCAGATGGATTCACCAATGAATTCTATAAAACCTTCAGTGAGGAGCTAATACCAGTACTCCTCAAACTCTTGCAGGAAATAGAAACAGAGGGAGAAATCCCAAACTCATTCTATGAAGTTAATATTATACTCATCCCCAAACCAGGCAAAGACCCCACAAAAAAAGAGAATTACAGACCAATATCACTCATGAAAACAGATGCAAAGCTGCTCAACAAAATATTAGCTAATAGGATCCAAAAACTGATCACGAAAATTATACATCATGGTCAAGCAGGCTCCATCCCACATACACAAGGATTGTTCAACATCCGCAAATCAATAAATGTAATTCACCACATCAACAGAGCTAAGACCAAGAACCACATAATCATCTCAGCCAATGCCCAAAAAGCTTTTGACAAAAATACAACACCCATACATGTTAAAAGCCCTAGAGAGAACAGGAATAGAGGGAACATTCTTTAAAACAATAAAAGCCATATACAACAGACCAACTGCTAATATAATATTAAATGGGAAGAAACTAAAACCATTTCCCCTAAGCTCAGGAACAAGACAAGGATGCCCACTCTCCCCACTTCTATTCAACACAGTGTTGGAATCCCTAGCCATAGCAATAAGGCAAGAGGAGGGCATCAAAGGGATCCGCATTGGCAAAGAAGAAATCAAACTATCCCTATTTGCAGATGACATGATCTTATATCTGAAGGACCCAAAAAACTCAGTCCCCAAACTCCTAGAACTAATCAACCATTTTGGCAAAGTAGCAGGATACAAAATCAACCCACAAAAATCAGTAGCTTTTCTGTAGACCAGCAATGTACAAGCAGAAAAGGGAATTATGGAAATAATACCATTTACAATGGCTAAAAAAAGAAAAAATTACCTAGGGATTAACCTAACTAAAGACGTAAATGACCTATTTAATGAGAACTATAAAAATCTAAAAAGGGAAATCAAAGAGGACACCAGGAGATAGAAAGACCTCCCATACTCATGGGTAGGCAGAATCAATATAGTGAAAATGGCCATATTGCCCAAAATGTTACACAAATTCAATGCAATCTCCATCAAGGTCCCAGCTACATTCTTCACTGAAATAGAGAAAGCAACCCAATTCTAGGCAAAAGAAGCAACCCAGGAGGTATCACAATACCAGATTTCAAGCTCTATTAGAGAGCCATCATAACAAAAACAGCCTGGTATTGATATAAAAACAGATCTGAAAGGGCTGGGAATATGGCCTAGTGGCAAGAGTGCTTGCCTCATATACATGAGGCCCTGGGTTCGATTCCCCAGCACCACATACGCAAACAATGGCCAGAAGTGGCGCTATGGCTCAAGTGGCAGAGTGCTAGCCTTGAGCAAAAAAGAAGCCAGGGACAGTGATCAGGCCTTGAGTTCAAGGCCCAGGACTGGCCAAAAAAACAAAACAAACAAAAACAGACCTGAAGACCAATGGAATAGAATAGAAGACCCAGAAATAAAGCCGCATTCTTACAGCTGATATTCGACAAAGGAGTTAAAGACATACAATGGAAAAAACATAGCATCTTCAACTACTGGTGCTGGGAAAACTGGGCAGCCACATGTAGAAAACTCAAAGTAGACCCTAGCCTATCACCATGCACCAAGATCAACTCAAAATGGACCTCAACATCAGACCTGAATACTTGAAACTACTGAAGGACCGAGCAGAAAAGACGCTAGAACTTATATAGGCACAGAAAGGAACTTCCTGAATATAGTCCCAGGGGCACAACAGATAGGGGAGAGTCTTGACAAATGGGACTACTACAAAATAAAAAGTTTCTGCAGAGCTAAAGACATAGCCACCAAACTAGAAAGACAGCCAACCAACACAGAAACAGACAAAGGCCTAATATCCATCATCTACAGAGAACTCAAAAAACTAACCCCCTCCAAACCCAGTAAACCAATTATTAAATGGGCAAAGGAGCTAAAGAGAGACTTCACAAGAGAAGAGATAAAAATGGCAAAGAAACATATGAGGAAATGTTCAACATCCCTGGCAGTAAAGGAAATGCAAATAAAAACAACCTCACTCCAGTTAGAATGGGCTATACTCTGAACTCAGGCAACAACAAATGCTGGAAGGGATGTGGGGAAAGAGGAACCTTCTCCACTGTTGGTGGGAGTGCAAATTAGTACAACCATGTTGGAGAAAAGTATGGGGGTTCCTCAAAAAGCTCAGCATAGACATACCTTATGACCCAGACATACCACTTCTAGGCATCTATCCTGAACAACAGGTCTCGGAATATCAAAAAGACATCTGCACATCCATGTTTATCGCTGCACAATTCACAACAGCCAAAATATGGAAATAACCCAGATGCCCCTCTACAGATAAATTGATACAAAAAATGTGGTACCTATACACAATGGGATACTACATAGCGATTAGAAATTATAAAATATTGGTATTCGCAGGGAAATGGTCAGAACTTGAACAAATAATGTTGAGCAAGACAAGCCTAGAACACAGAGAACCAAGGGGCATGGTCTCCTTGATATATGACTGTTAGGGTGGGGGTGGGGGACAGTAGAGACCAGGTCTGTGAAACAAAAAACCTTCTTGTCAAATGGTATTTCCACAGGTTTGGGTCAGCGACCTTACATTATGTAGCTAAAACCAAACAACTACTAAACATAAAAAGGTCTAAAATAGACCTCTAAGTAGATCACAATTGCTCATCAGCTATGTATATATGATCATATAAGACAAGGATAAGCCAACTCTATTGTTGACATGATATTTAAAGTTCTAGGTGAATTTCCTTTGGCGTACACCACGTGGCTACTGTATATGGTTTTGGTACACTGGGTATTGTACATATGCCTACCTGATCTAGGGAAGGGAAAGAAAAACGAGGGTGTAAGATATCACAAGAAATGTACTCACTGCCCTATTATGTAATTGTACCCCTTTTTCACAACACCTTAACAATATTTAATTAATTAAAAAAAACAAATTCAGACAAAAATGTAGACTATAAATACATCCCCCAAATTTATTTTTAGTATTTATATATCATAAAACCATACTTGTAAAAAAAGCCTACATTTATCTCCATCATAAAGATAAATCTCATGAACACAAAACTTGGCAATAATCTTTGTAAAAAGGAGACAGCTGAGCATCAGTGGTTGTAATCCTAGCTTTTCAGGAAGCTGCGATCTAGAGGATCACAGTTTATGGTTAGCTCTGGCAGATAAGCTTGTGAGACCCCTTCACAATCAAGAGCTGGGCAGGGTAGCGTGTGCCTGTCATCCCAGCTACAATGGGAAGCCTAAAATAAGAGGACAAAGGCCCAGGCATTCACTCAGGCAGGAAGTTAGATCCTCTCTCAAATATAATGACTGTAAAGAAGGACTGACTCAACAGCAGAACACCTGACTCAAACTGCAGTACTCCAAGAAAAAAAAAGATGTCTATGTTTTTTCACAACAATTAATTAGACTATCTATGAGTCTTTTTAAAAAATATGCCTACAAAGCAATTGTTTTTGGTAGTTTTCCTTTTTTATTTTATCTGAGACTGGGACTTGACCTCTTGATTTGATGCTTTCACTCACTGGCTGACCCTCCACTACTTGACTCCAACCCCTGATTTTGTTTTTTATTAAAGATTTTTATCTTCTAAATTCTTAAAGCTTGCCTAAGGTAAAGCTTAAATGTGTTTCGATGATTCTAAGAATAAAGGCCTGCAGTTTAATACTTTCACATACTCTTACTAGAAGGGCTACATTTAAATCTTTGTAACATACTATTATTTCAGATCATGTATTTAAAAATTACATATACTGGCACTTTTTCCAGATGAATGTGATGTGGTTATTGAAATTCACACCTAAAACAATATAAGGAAACATGTTCTAAAAGTGATCTGTATTATCTTCAGCAAAACACTACTTAATAATATCAAAACTTGCTCATTAAAGGTATAAGTAACAACCTACAGTATATAGAATAAATAAATGCATATTTTCAACTCCTTCAAAGAAACCTGATTTAACTGGTAAATATCTTTTTTTCTTTAATACAGAAAATAAGCTAGGTGCTAGTGGCCCAAACCCATAATCTAAGTCCTTCATGAGGCTGACATCAGGGGGACCTAAGTTCAAGGCCAGCCCAAGCTTTTTCTCCAAAATAATTACCAAAAGCAGGGAAAATGGCTCAAGAGACAAAGTACCAATTGAGCAAGGATGCCAAGCAAATGCAAGGTTCTGAGTTCAAATACTGGCATTGCCAATGTGTATGTGTGAAAGAGATTCCAATTTAGTTACTACTAGGCACATAGAAAATTCTAAATCATGAGTGAGAAAAATTTCAGGACAACATCCCAATCTGAATGGCTATAGTAAAAGTGGATGCTAATCATAGTTGGTTTCTTACCTCTATGACCTGACATTACCGTATTTTCTTTTTCTTCCATAGGATTTTCTTTCTTTGATATCTCCTCATCCCTTGATACAGGTATAGGAGCAAACCTGCGAGGTGCTGGTGTTTCTAAAGGAGATTTCTGTTCTTCAAAGCCCTTACCTTCAACTTCTTTTAAAGGTACTTTAATAGAAAATAAGGAAAATAACAAGTGAAGATTAAATATGGTCAATTTAGTTTATATGCAGGTACAAAAGGAGAACAATTAAATCTGTTGACATTGTTTTATAAAGGAAGAGAGGAATAGGGGAGAGTACAAGAGAAAGTACAACAAATGTATGCTAATAAAATGAAAAAATAACACATTTGACTTATTTAGTTTTTTTTTCTTATTTATTGTTAAAGTGATGTACAGAGAGGTTACAATTTTATATGTTAGGCTTTGGGTACATTTCTTGTACTGTTTGTTAACTCCTCCCTCATTCCCCCTTCCTCCCTTAAGTTTTAAATTATAACATATTATTCTTTTACCATTAAAATTAAAACCAGCCAGGCTCTGGTGGTTCACATCTATAATTGTAGAGATACACGGGAATGAAGCTTAAGGCCAGCCTGGGTAGAAGAGTCCAGAAACTCCATCTTCAAAATAACTAGTAAAAAGCCAGGCTCAATTAGACCTAAAATGGACTGGGATATGACAAATTATATAGGATTCTAGATACACACAGTAAGACCAAAAGAGTCTACCTCTTACAAAAGGGCAATACCTAAGTGCCTCTTTATATTTATATAAAGTAATATACATACTGAAATGAACTCCAAGATATGGAAATAAGAGACTTCGGGTGTTTTTTGTTTGTTTGTTTTTGATGATTCTATCTACTTTACCTTATGTATGATGGTGTATTTACATGTATATCTTCAGGGACAGGGCACAGAACTTAGGGAAAAAGGGTGAAAAAGTGTAGCAGTGGAGCTCACTGGACATTGATGAAAATGAACTATACAACTCATGAGTACAGATGAGGGGGAGGGACTGGGAGAGAATGAAGGAACAGGAAAAAATGTAAAAAAGGAAATGTACTTATTATTTGACTCATGTAATTGTAATTTCTCTGTATATCATCTCTATAATAATAATGAAGTAAATTTTTTTAAAAGCTAGGCTAGGGCTAGAAATGTGGCTTAGTGATAGAGTGCTTGCCTAGCATGCATGAAGCCCAGGATTCCATTCCTCAACACCACATAAACAGAAAAAGCCAGAAGTAGTGCTATGGCCCAAGTGATAGAGTGCCAGCCCTGAGCAAAAAAGAAGCTCAGGGACAGCGCTCAGGCCTAGGGTTCAATCCCCAGGACTGGCAAATAAATGAATAGATAAATAAATAAATAATTTTTTTAAATGTCAGGCTGAAGACTCAAAGGGTAAAACACCACAGGAACAAAAAAACTGAGCAAAAAATAAGACCTGAGTTCAAACACCAGTACAATAATAATAATAATAAAAACAACTGTGGTGAAAATGGCCTAGCGAGACTTTTTTTTGGGGGGGGAGGGAGGGGGTGGGAACCAGTCCTGGGCCTTGGACTCAGGGCCTAAGCACTATCTCTGGCTTCTTTTTGCTCGAAGTTAGCACTCTGCCACTTGAGCCATAGCGTCTCTTCTGGCTATTTTCTGTATGTGGTGCTCGGAATTGAAGCCAGGGCTTCAAGTATACAACGCAAGCACGCTTGCCACTAGACCATATCCCCAGCCCTACCTAGACATTTTTGATGTCAATGAAAAATGGAAAACCATTTGGTAATACATTTTAATTTAGTAATCAATCACTCTTGAGAATTTACTTAGAAAGAAAAAAACTCTAAAACTGCTTAACTATCCAAGAAGAAACTGGTCACATAAATTATGGAATAATTATTCAACAGATCCCTCTTTTAGTCATTAAGAGTTAAAATTAGGGGGCTGGGGATATGGCCTAGTGGCAAGAGTGCTTTCCTTGTATACATTAAGCCCTGAGTTCGATTCCCCAGCACCACATATACAGAAAATGGCCAGAAGTGGCGCTGTGGCTCAAGTGGCAGAGTGCTAGCCTTGAGCAAAAGGAAGCCAGGGACAGTGCTCAGCCCCTGAGGTCCAAGCCCCAGGACTGGCCAAAAAAAAAAAAAAAGAGTTAAAATTATAGAATAGGGGTGTGGCTCATAGGTAAATTACTTGACTAGTATGTATAGACAAGGTCCTATAGCACCAAAACCAATTTACACTTAAAAAATAACTACATATAACATAGAGAATACTTTGAGATACTAATAAAGTATAAAGCTGTATGTGTGATTATATAAAAGCTTTACTCAAGAAAAAGTATAAAAAAGTAGAAGCTCATTTGCTGATATTTTTCTTTTTTTTCTTTTGTAAGTCCTGGGATGTGAACCTTGAGCAGGCATTCTACTACTAGAACAATGCCTCCAGCCCTTTCTACCTTCATGATTTTTTTTTTTTTTTTGCCAGTCCTGGGGCTTGAATTCAGGGCCTGGGCACTGTCCCTGGCTTCCTTTTGCTCAAGACTAGCACTCTACCACTTGAACAATAGCATCACTTCTGGCTTTTTCTGTTTACATAGTACTGAGGAATTGAATCCAGGGCTTCATGCATGCTAGGCAAGCACTCTACCACTAAGCCACATTCCCAGCCCTGCCTTCATGATTTTTAAAAATTAAACTCTTGGGGCTGGGAATATGGCTTAGTGGCAAGAGTGCTTGCCTTGTATACATGAAGTCCTGGGTTCAATTCCTCAGCACACATATAGAAAATGGCCAGAAGTGTCGCTGTGGCTCAAGTGGCAGAGTGCTAGCCTTGAGAAAAAAGAAGCCAGGGACAGTGCTCAGGCACTGAGTTCAAGCCCTAGGACTTGCCAAAAAAAAAAAAATTGTTTTTTTAAATAAATTCTCACTTTTTTGCCCAAGTTGCCTGTACCATGATCTTTCTATTTGTACCTACTATATAACAGGGATGACAGGTACACACCACTGCACAAAGCTTTTTATTAGATGAGACAGGGTCTTCTGAATGTTTGACCTGGTTGGTCTCAAACCTCAATTCTCCCAATCTCCCAATTAGCTAGGATTAAAGTGTAGGTCCAATATGGCCTAGTAATTTGTTTAACTTTTAATATATATAGTTTTCTTTACATATGCTACTAATACAAATGACAAAATTGATTCGGTATAAAAATACATACAACAACATTTCCCCTTTAAAACTCAAGCTGGCCTTTTCTTTACTTCCTGCTACATCATGCCCTCCCCACCATAACAGTCTGATACTTCTAAAATAATGAGGCAAAATAAACTCATCCTTCTGGCTGGGAATATGTTCTGGTAATAAAATTCTTGCATCACATACATGAAGCCATGGGTTCTAATCCTCAACACTAGATATATAGAAAAAGCAAGAAGTGGCGCTGTGGCTTAAGTGGTAGAGTGCTAGCCTTAAACAAAAAGAAGCCAGGGACAGTGCTCAGGCCCTGAGTTCAAGCCCTCGTACTGGCAAAAAAAAACAACAAAAAACACCCTCCTTTTAAATAAATAAATAGAAGCTGAGTACCAGTGGTTCATGTTTGCAATCCTAGCTATTAATTACAACCATAAATTTGGATGTGATCCATAATATAAACAAGTTCCAAACAACTTTAAAAAAGATTTGATTTTATAAAACAAAGACTTCTATAAATAAATTTCCAATCTTTAGTAAGTACTCAGCATATACAGCATGAAGGGCATTCCTAGTTGACATTTTTTTCTCAAGAGGAAGTAAATATTTCTACCTTGTTTGGAAGCAAAGGTCTTATGTGAAGATAGGCTGCTGCTGCCAAGATGAGGGTGTTCTGGAATGTCAGAATGCTTTTCCATTGCTCTGGAGAGGGGCAGGCTAGCAGGCTGAAAATTATTGGTCTTCAGTGCAGCACTAATAAGATGAGTCTAGAAGAAATAAAATTATTTTGTTAATTTCAAATATCATTTGAATAAGATGATAAAATCTATTGAGGTCAGCAGGCTCGAAAATAAGTTATATTTAATAAACAATAAGACTCTATGTATTACACAGCAACTGTCACTGTAGTAGTAGCAGAGATGTCATTAGAAGGATGTAGTAAGTATCTCAGAGACCATAGTATCTAGACCATAGTTGCAAGCCACTCTAGAGTAAGTGGTAGCCAGACCCCATCTCAACAGCAACATCAACAATAAAGCCTGATGGTGCACACCCCTCAGGTATATGGAAAGCATAAAGGAGAATTTTGGTCTAGACAAGTTAAAGAAAAAATGAGAGACTCTTTCAGAAAAATAACTAAAGTAAAAAGAGCTAGGAGTATGTTTCAAGGGGTACAGTGCCCACTGAGCAGGTGCAAGATTTCAATCCCCAGTACCTCAAAACAAAACAAAAGAACAGGAAGAAAATCTAAAAATATCCATAGTTCTGTTCATATCCCTCTACATGAATTGAATGGGATTAGCTAAACTTAACATTTAACAGTGATTAACTAAAATGGCTAGCATGTCACCACCAAAACTTCAACTTTCTCTGTGATTAGAAACTTCATAGATAAGACATTTGAATAAAGACCCCATTCACAGTCTGATGTACATTCCCAGGATAAAAACAAATTACTGCCGTAAAAATGGTATGGACAAACCAGGACTGAAGACTCATGACTATAATCTTATATACTTGGGAGGCTGAGATTGAGAGAATCACAGTTTGAAGCTAGCCTGAATGAAAAATTGAGAAACCCTATCTCAAACAATAAAATGCGAAGCATGGTATTGTGTACTATAGTCCTAGCTACATCAGAAGTACAGGCAAGAAGACTGGCTGACACAGACACTATTGGGGGGGGGGGGAGGGAATGGGGGCAGAGCACTGCGCTTGCTTGGGGAAAAACTGTTATCTAAAGACTTTATTTCTGGGCTGGGAATATGGCCTAGTGGCAAGAGAGCTTGCCTCGTATACATGAAGCCCTGGGTTCAATTCCCCAGCACCACATATCTAGAAAACAGCCAGAAGAGGCACTGTGGCTCAAGTGGCAGAATGCTAGCCTTGAGCAAAAAGGAAGCCAGGGACAGTGCTCAGGCCCTGAGTCCAAGCCCCAGGACTGGCCAAAAAAAAAAAAAAAAAAGACTTTATTTCTGCCTTTCAGTAACTCTAAAGCTTAGTTGGTCTCACAATGGTCAAATTTAGAACTAAAGCAAACTATAAAGAAGTAGTCTTCTTGGTGTCCTACTGCCAGGTGTAGGATTGTATCCCGATTTTTCTTGCACAGATATTGAAGGACAAAAACAGATATGAGTATTTTATGTAGTTTTCAGTTTCCATTAGCACTTTCATCAATAGTACTACCTACTCAAGAAGACTGCAGGACATTTGTTTTTATCATTTATTTAGTTTATAAAATGTTGTCAGGTTGCAATTGCTTATTCTAGAAGTTTGACTGCTGAACACAGCTTCAAAAAGTAAATTTCTGAGCCAGGTGCTGGTGGCTTATGCCTGTAATCCTAGCTACAAAGGAGGCTGAGATCTGAGGATCAAGATTCAAAGCCAGCCGGGGCAGGAAAGTCCCCGTGAGACTCTCACCTCCAATTATCCACCAGAAAAATGGAAGTGGTGCTGTGGCTCAAACTGGTAGAGCACTAGCCTTGAGCTGAAGAGTTCAGGGATAGTGCCCAGGCCCTGAATTCAAGCCCCATGACTGACCAAAAAAAAAAAAAAAGAGAGAGAGAGAAAAGACAAAAAGAAAATCTCTGAAGCATAAAAGGCTGTGGGCCGCGATCAAGTGGTAGGCCTTCTCCCCAGCAAGTGCAAAGCCAAAATCAAACCACAATAAATAAAAAAAAAAGAAGAAGAAACTCAAGTGGTGTGAACAAAAATACTGAGAGAGGTCTCACAGAACTAGTAGACTATTCAGTCTTCATATAGATGAAGAATGATGAACAAGTAAATCACAATTTAAGAAATAAAGCCGTGGGCTGGGGATATGGCATAGTGGAAAGAGTGCTTGCCTCGCATATGGGAAGCCCTGGGTTCAATTCCCCAGCACCACATATACAGAAAATGGCCAGAAGTGGCACTGAGGCTCAAGTGGCAGAGTGCTAGCCTTGAGCAAAAAGAAGCCAGGGACAGGGCTCAGCCCCTGAGTCCAAGCCCAAGGACTGGCCAAAAAAAAAAAAAAGAAAGCCGTGGAGAAGTATTGGAAGACGGCGGAAGAGCAGCAGTGCCCTACCTGAGCTCCCTCCGACATCCCAGTTTTACCACTCCAGAGAAACTTTTACTCCTAGAAAGACACCCCAAGTAAGTTATAACAGTATAGGGATTCTGGCCAGGAAGGAAAAATCAACTTTGCTGGCCTGAAAACACAGATTTGAGCTCTGGGCAGCGACCCACCGCCACGCCAATGAAGACATCTGCACAGCACCCAACATTCCGTGCACCTGAAGCACACTACAGCGACCAGGAAGAAATACTCCAGACAGAGGCAGGCAGGCAGACAGAGGTGGATCGCAAGCTGAGCACGGAAGGGCCAAAATCACAGAGAAACCATGAGTATCCACAAAAGACATTCTCACTGGCGTGCACAGAGCAGCTTCTGGAAGCTAGCTGTTCCCCCACCGCCAGAGCAAATGCCATCTTTGACACTGGCATAGACCCAGTCAGACCAGACTGGAACTAAAGCAGGCCAGGGGAAAGCGAGGAAAATGGGACTTTTTGAAAAGGGCAAGAGTGACTGAAGTGTGAGAGCTAGCTCCGCCCAGTCAGGAGGATCATTCCCAGGCGGAGGCTCACAGACTCAGGTAAACTCAGCCACAGGTGCCCCACCCTGCTCCGCCCCACTGACTCTATGGCTGCTGACTCTACAGCAGCCTGAATTTCTAAATTCAAACTGAAAGCAGGGAGCACCTACTGATGACACAGAACAATCAGACGGGAGAGTAAACAGTTCCGAGAAAGATAAACAGTCCCATTAATGAAGTAGCCCAATTCCCACCCACAAACAGAGCTGAATTCCACAGCCAGCTCCGCCCAGGAAAGGTCGCCCCACCCAGGAGGTCACCCCGCCCAGGAGGGAGGCACCTCACCCAGGGCAAGGGGCTCACACCCAGGTAAACCAGGCCAGAGTCACCCCACCATGCTGAACCCTCAGCCTATTCAGAGCCAGGCATTAAAGGCAGCGGCCCCACAGCAGACAGGAGAAGCCATAGTTCCTGACACTGTTCAGCGCCCCTCATCTACAGAGGACACCTAAGTCATACCTGCAAGCTGTGAAAACCACAGAGCCCTAGAATTTAACTAACAGGGGAGGCAGGTCAGAGCAGATCCACCCCCTCCAAACTGAAAGCAAATCCAACCAGCGAAGTAGCAGGAAAGTAGACTGTAGACCATTGCAAGGCAACCAGAGACTGGAGAGAGCCCACTCAAACAAGGAAGACTCCATTTTTTAAAACATTTTTTAAACATTTTTATTTTTCAATTTTGAATTGGCATTTGTTTTTGGTTTTCCGTTTTTATTTGCTCGTTCTATTGGGCTTTCTTTGTTGTTTTTTTGGTAATTTTTTTGTGTTTTGTGTGTTTGTTTTCCTGTATTTTTTCTTTGCTTCTTTTATCACATTTTCTTTCTTTAAAATTACTTTCCTTTGACTAACACCTTTACTCTTTTCTGCAGACTCTCCATTGTCTATCATTTTAACCTCGTTCTTTCTACCAATTCTACTCTTCTCCACCTTTCCACTTCACTAAAACTAAACCAAAATCATCACCCCCAATTCATTTTACTCTATTATCTTCACTACCCCAACTTACCCTCCTACATTTACTTCCAGGACCTCCAGACTCCACTGACCCCTGGTTATCTGATATAGGTATGCCTGTTCAATCAGAGGGATAAATCAAAGTAAATCAAAGGGGTTCATAAAGAAATGCCACCAGTCCAAAAAGAACTTAATATAAGAACAAAAATTGCTCATAGGGTTATAACGGTAAATAAGTAACTACTGAATACAGGGCTCTGGGTTGGTTGTTATATTAAAATTGTATTCTTTGGGGACACCAAATCTGATTTTATATACAAAAAAGAGAGGGAAGGTATCTGTATATAATTGTGAACTTCCGGTGCTCAAAGGTGCTTGTAGATTGCCATTTCCAATCTAAATGGGCAGAAGATGCACAATAAAGATGGCAACCCAGAGGATCGTATCTCCCATGCAAAACAAGCAGGAAGCAGAGCAGTCAGTCAAAGACCTAGAAGAGAACCTTCAAAATGCTCTACAAACTCTACTGATAAAAACGTTAAATGAAAAGTTTGAATGAATACACCAATCCTTCCATAAAATAATAGGGGATTTTCATGGCCTCCACAAATAGAAAGATAAATGAACTTCAAGAGTCCAATGAAAAGCTAGCTACCCAGCTAAAAGATTTGAGAGACAGCATTCAGAACCAAATTAATGAAGTAAAGAAGTTCATGCAAGACCTAAGAGAAAATTATAGCAAAGACATAGAAACCATCAAGAAAGACCAGTCAGAAGGAAGAGAGATTCGAAATCAAGTAGCTAGCCTACAGTGCAGACTAGACAAAGCAGAGGATCAAATCTCAGGAACTGAAGATTCCCTAGAACCTATGGAGAAAGAACAAAAAACAATACAAAACCAATTCAGGTGGCAAAACAGATCACTCCAGGAGATCCAAGATACAATCAGGAAGCCCAATTTAAGGCTAATAGGTATTCAGGAAACCTGGAGAAAGAAGTCAATGGAATAGGCAACCTATTTAACAGAATATTAGCTGAGAACTTCCCAAATATCCAGAAGGATAGGCCTATGCAGATCAGATACAAGAAGCATTTAGAAGCCCAAACCAACCAGACCAGAATAGGACATCCCATCGACACACTGTGATCAAAACAGGATCAATAGAGTCCAAGGAAAGAATCCTTAAAGCTGTTAAAGAACATAATCACAATAAAGGAAAACCAATCAGAATTACCCCAGAATTCTCAGCAGAGACCATGAAAGCAAGGAGAGCCTGGAATGAGGTATGCCAAAAGCTAAATAAAAATAACAACCAAGAATACTGTACCCAACTAAACTCTCATTCATAGCCGAAGGCCAACACAGTAAGAAAAAGCTGAAACAATTTATCTCCGCCAAACCAGCTTTACAGAAAATCCTCAAGAATGTACTACACAGGGAAAATAATAAAGATCACAATATAGACAGAGAAATGAACCCTAAATAGAAAACCAGAATATTAGATCAAGAATTGGGAAGACACAGCTTTTAACAAGATAGCTATAATGAAAGGCACAAATGATCATCTCTTAATCCTAACTCTAAATATTAATGGACTTAATTCTCCAACTAAACCGCATAGGCTCATAAGTTGGATCAAAAATCAAGATCCATCTTTCTGCTGCCTCCAAGAGACACATCTATCCAGCAAAAGAAAACATCTTCTAAAAGTGAAAGGCTGGAATAAAATCTACCAAGCAAATGGCCCCCATAGTAGGCTGGAGCTGCAATCCTATTATCAGATAAAATTGACTTCAAATTAAAAACAGTAAGAAGAAAAAAGAAGGTTACTACAAACTAATAAAGGGATCTCTCCTACAGGAGGATATAACCATCCTAAATATCAACACCCCAAATACAGGAGCACCCAACTTCATCAAACAAACACTACTGACTCTAAAAATACTCATAGACCCAAACACATTGATAGTTGGAGACTTTAACACTCCACTGTCACCTCTGGACAGATCAACACATCAAAAACTAAGCAAAGAAACCACAGAACTAAACAAATGCATACACCAACTAGACTTAACCAACATCTACAGAATATTCCATCCAGCAACACCAGAATACACATTCTTTTCAGCAGCACATGGAACATTCTTCAAAATAGATCACATCTTAGGGCACAAAGAAAATCTGTACAAATTCAGTCCCTGCATTCTCTCAGACCACAATGGAATAAAATTAGAGCTCAACTCAAACAGCCACCACAGAAAACCCTACAATTCATGGAGACTAAACAATACAATGCTGAACCATCAGTGGGTCATTGAAGAAATTAGAACAGAAATCCAAATGTTTATGGAATTAAACCAAGATGAGCACACAAAGTACCAGCTCCTTTGGGACGCAGCAAAGGCAGTACTCAGAGGAAAATTTATATCCCTGAGTGCCTACATCAACAAACTGGAGAAACAGCAACTCAACAACTTAAGGAAGCACCTTAATCTCCTCAAAAGAGAACAAGCCAAAACACAAGCCAATAGACGGAAGCAAATAATTAAAATCAAGTCAGAATTAAATGACTTGGAGTAAAAAAAAAAAAAAAATCAAAAGAATCAACAAAATGAAGAGTTGGTTCTTTGAAAAAATTAACAAGATAGCCCGACCCCTAGCAAATCTGACCAAAAAAGGAAGGCAGCACACCCAAATAAACAAGATCAGAGATGAAACAGGTAACATCACCACAGAGACCACCAAAATTTAGAACACAATAAGGGACTACTTTGCAAAACTTTACGCCAACAAATTCGAGAACCTGGAAGAAATGGACAATTTCCTAGCAAAAATTGATATCCCCAAACTCAACCATGAAGATTTAAACCTTCTAAACAGACAAATATCCAGCATTGAAATAGAAACGACAATAAGTGATCTCCCATCCAAGAAAGCGCAGGTCCAGAAGGATTCACAGCAGAATTCTACAAGGCCTTCAAAACAGATCTCACACCAATATTTCTCAAACTCTTCAATGAAATTGAAAGAGAAAGTTCATTACCAAACACATTCTATGAAGCCAGTTTAACCCTCATCCCAAAACCAGGCAGGGACTCATCATGGAAAGAGAACTATAGACCGATTTCCCTGATGAATATTGATGTAAAAATTCTCAACAAAATTCTAGCCAATCGACGTCAACAGGTCATAAAAAAAAAATCATATACCATGATCAATTTGGATTCATGCCTGGGATGTAAAGTTGGTTCAATATATACTAGTTAATTAATGTAATCTACCACATCAACTGGAGCAAAGTAAAGAATCACATGGTTATATCCCTAGATGTGGAAAAGGTGTTTGATAAAATCCAACACCCATTTATGATAAAAGCCCTGGTAAAACTGGGATTCCAGGGAACATTCCTGAATATAATAAAGGCGGTCTATGACAAAGCAATAGCAAGCATAATTCTAAACGGTGAAAAGCTGAAGCCATTCCCTTTAAAATCAGGAGCAAGACAGGGATGTGCGCTCTCTCCTCTCCTCTTCAACCTATTACTAGAATTCCTACCCAGAGCAATTAGGCAAGAAGAAAACATAAAGGGGATCCAAATACGAAAAGAGGAAGCTAAATTTTCTTTCTTCGCAAATAACATGATCCTATACCTAAAGAACTTCATAGACTCTACTCCCAAGCTACTAGAGCTAATCCAAAACTTTGGCAAAGTCGCAGGATATAAAATAAACCCTCAAAAATCAACGGCCTTTCTATATGCCAATGACCCGAAGACCAAGACCGAAATCAGGAAAGCAACTCATTTTTCAATAGCCTCAAAAAATATAAAATACCTAGGAATAACCTTAACCAAAGAAGTGGAACACCTCTATGATGAGAACTTTAAAAACATAAAAAATGAACTAAGGAAATGGAAAAACCTCCCTTGATCCTGGATTGGGAAGATTAATATAGTCAAAATGGCAATATTGCCAAAGGCTATCTACAAATTCAATGCAATACCCATTAATATCCCAACACCATTTTCTAATGAAATAGAGGAAGCAATCCAGAAATTCATATGGAACAATAAAAGACCTAGAATAGCAAAAACACTCCTAAGCAGAAAGAACAGTGCTGGAGGAATTACAATACCAAACTTCAAAAACAGCTTGGTACTGGCACAAGAACAGGCCTGAAGACCAATGGAACAGAACTGAAGACCCAGAAATGAACATGCAGAACTATGCCTACTTAATCTTTGATAAAGGAGCTGAAAAAAAATAGGATGGAAGAATGATAGCCTCTTTAACAAATGGTGCTCGAAAAACTGGTTCAACACCTGCAACAAACTAAAACTAGATCTTTATATATCACTCTGCTCCCAAATCAATTCCAAATGGATCAAAGGACTCAAAATAAAAACAGATACCCTGAAAACACTACAAGAAGGAGTAGGACAAACACTTGGGCTCCTTGGCACAGGACGAATCTTCCTTAATAAAGGCCCAGAAACGCTACAAATCAAAGAAAGGCTGGACAAATGGGACTGCATCAAACTGCAGAGCTTCTGCAGGGCAAAGGACATAGCTCCCAAGATAAACAGAAAGCCCATAGATTGGAAAAAGATCTTTACCAGCCATACAACGGACAAAGGCCTCATATCTAAAATATATGCAGAACTAAAAAAATTAAATTCCTCCTTTGGAAGGAACAACAGCCCCCTCAACAAGTGGGCTAAAGACTTAAAAAGAGATTCTCTGATGAGGAAATGAGAATGGCCAAGAGACATATGAAAAAGTGATCTACGTCACTGGCCATAAAAGAAATGCAAATCAAAACAACATTGAGATTCCACCTCTCCCCAGTAAGAATGTCCTTCATCAAGAAAACTAACGGGCTGGGGATATAGCCTAGTGGCAAGAGTGCCTGCCTCGGATACACGAGGTTCGATTCCCCAGCACCACATATACAGAAAACGGCCAGAAGCGGCGCTGTGGCTCAAGTGGCAGAGTGCTAGCCTTGAGCGGGAAGAAGCCAGGGACAGTGCTCAGGCCCTGAGTCCAAGGCCCAGGACTGGCAAAAAAAAAAAAAAAAAGAAAACTAACAATAACAAATGTTGGAGGGGATATGGCCAAAAGGGAACCCTACTTCATTGTTGCTGGGAATGTAAAGTTATTCAGCCACTCTGGAAAGTGGTATGGAGATTCCTCAGAAGGCTAAACATAGAGCTCCCCTATGACCCAGCAGCCTCACTTTTTTTTTTATTTTAAAATGTTGATTTATTACTTGCATCTTCTTGTTTTGTATATAGAGGAGGAAGTGGTCTAAGGTTATGGTCTAAGGTCTTGGTGTAAGACTCAGGCTTTCCTTGAACTCTCAAGGTGGCCTTCATTCAGATCCTCCTTATCTCAGCCTGGCCCTAGAAACTGGCATCCTCGAGCCCTGACAGCAGCCCATAGATTGGCAGACAATTGCTGGGGGTTCTGGTGCTGTAATATCAGTTCTGTTACAGTTCTTTCTCCTAGTGAACGGGCTGCTCGCATGGCTCTGACACGGCCTTCTTCCTCCACCAGTTGACAGTTTACAAGTGTCACTAGTTTCCTTTGCACTGGTCGACTCAGAGCACTCTGGTTCAAACTAGCTACACCTTTACCTCCACTTAGTGGTTTTACGTACAGTGCCAAATCTTCAACACATTTTTTTGCAACCTCATAATGTTTATTCTTCCCTAGATTACTTAACTTTATTGACTGATGATCTGGTACCTGGGCTCCAACCAACTGGAGAAGTGCAAAATTCACAGGAAGTACATCAATGTCTGTGTTGATGGCTGTCTGGTCAAAAGGACAAGCTTTTCGGTGAAGTTTATTCAAGCAGGTCTTGCAAACAGTGTGTGAACAACCTAAACTGATAGGTTTGTGCACATTCTCATCAAATTCATTATAGCAGATTGGACAGGACAGAAATTCTGTCCATTGAGCTGCCTGCACAGGCATTGTGGAATCTGGATGGTCGGGTTAGCAGTCTAGCAGATCACTATTTTGCTGTAAGCTGAGGGGGGCCAGGCGGGTCGCTAAGGGCCGCTCCCGGGAGGCTCCTCGTCTCGCCGGGGCAGAGCTCGGCGGCGGTTTCAGGGCCTCAAACTCCATCGGGAGCTACAGGGACAGCCCCGTTGGCGGCGGCGAAGGCCGCGACGGGGCCTCCTCCTCCTCCTCCCTCCCTCTCCAGCAGCCTCACTTTTGGGCATCTACCCAAAAGACCACAAACAAAAACACACTAAAGCCACCAACACAACAATGTTCATCATAGCACAATTTGTCATAGCTAAACTATGGAACCAACCCAGATGCCCCTCAGTAGACAAATGGATCAGGAAAATGTGGTACATATACACAATGGAATGTTATGCCTCTATCAGAAAGAATGACATTGCCCCATTCGTAAGGAAATGGAAGAACTTGGAAAAAATTATACTAAATGAAGTGAGCCAGACCCAAAGAAACATGGATTCTATGGTTTTACTCATAGGGAATAATTAGCACAGATTTGGCTAGTCACAGCAGAGGATTGCAAAAGCCTAATAGCTATGCCCCTATGAACGCATAAAATTATGCTAAGTGAAATGAACTTCATGTTATGGAAACAAGTGTTATATCACTGTTGTAATTACTTTCAATATGACATGTGAAACCATAGCTTCTTTTGTTGATGATCCTCTTGTATCCCTTCCTGTGGTTGTACTCACGCTATCACTGTATCTCATCTGAGTATACTGGATACTGTATATACTGGTATTAGAACTAGGGAAGTGAAAGGGAATAATAAAATTGAGAGACAAAGGATAAAAAGACAAATGACTCCAAAAGCAATACTTGCAAAACCGTTTGGTATAAACCAACTGAAAAATTCATGGGGTGAGAGGGAAAGGGGAAGGGGGGAGGGGGGAATGAGGAAGGAGGTAACAAACAGTACAAGAGGTCTAACGTATGAAACTGTAGCCCCTCTGTACATCACTTTGACAATAAAAATAAATAAAGGGAAAAATGGAGAAGAAAAAAAAATAAAGCCGTTACAATCTATAAATCATTGCAATAACTACTGAATATTATGGAATGCATATCTGCTTTATATATTTACCTGAATATCTATTTGTTGTTGCTGCAGTTTTTCAAGGTGTTTAAAGTGCTTCTCCATTAACACATTCATTTGTTTTTCATGATCATGACAGTGTAGTTTCTCTTGATTATTCTGAACACTTGTTTGATGCTCTGTAACCTGCTGCAAATTTTTATCAGTCTCTTGTAATTTATTAAGTAATTCTGTAACAGAATTAACTTTTGCTTCCAAATCATTCTGTACCTTAAACAATAAAAATAACACCATGATCTTTATAGAAAAATACAGAAATTATGTTCAATTTCTCATTTATAGCAACTGATATTAAGAAACTAAAAATTTTTTAAATAAATCTCTGATGATCTGGTGCCTTTGCATAGAGTCATAGAAGCAAAAAGCAGGAGATTGCAAGTTTTAGGCCTATGTTTCTTTCATAAAAAATAAGCATACCACTGGGCTTCAAAAGCTCACACCTGTAATCCTAACAACTCAAGAGCCTGAGATCTAAGGATTACAGTTCAAAGCCAGCCTGAGTAGCAAAGTCTTGTGAAACTCTTATCTGTAACTACTAAAAAGCTGGAAACATTTGTGGTAGCATACCTATTATTAGCCTTGAGCACAAAAGCTCAGGGAGAGCACCCAGACCTGAGTTCAAGCCCCAAGACCAGCACTAGATAGGTAGAAAGATAGATTAGATAAACAGATAGATAGGTAGGTAGGTAGGTAGGTAGACAGACAGACAGACAGACCAAATTTGCCACACAAAAATTTAGAATGCTGGGGGCTGGGGATATAGCCTAGTGGCAAGAGTGCCTGCCTCGGATACACGAGGCCCTAGGTTCGATTCCCCAGCACCACATACACAGAAAACGGCCAGAAGCGGCGCTGTGGCTCAAGTGGCAGAGTGCTAGCCTTGAGCGGGAAGAAGCCAGGGACAGTGCTCAGGCCCTGAGTCCAAGGCCCGGGACTGGCCAAAAAAAAAAAAAAAAATTTAGAATGCTAAGATTAAAGACACTTACATGGACATCAAAAAAAAGAAAAGGGTAAAACAATGTAGCTTTTGATTTTCCCCAATGTAAGACAAGTTAACTTGGCAGCTGTAAATTCTAATGTTGGCTCTATCACCTCTTAGCTCTAAAATCTGTGTCTTCTCCAACCTGTTTCTGTTTCTTTTTATCTCTGTTCCTTCTGTCTAATGTTTCCAGTAGCTCTCAAATAGGGATGAATAGACTCAGGATGTAGCTCAGTGATGAAGAGCTTGCCTAGCATAACCATGACCCTGTTTTCAATCCTCAAAAAATGACCAATGAATCAATAGGGCTGCCCAGAACCCAGGGGTTTCCATGGATGTGGGCTTTTAATACTACAAGTAGGAAAGTTCTAGATTCACTAATGTCATCACAACAGTGGAGGTAATTTTCTTAAGTCCTGAGAAGTAACACACAATAACAAATACAGAAATTTTTCATACTGAGTGTAACTAGAATGTGCTCAAGCTATACATGGATGGGCACAACCATGCAGAGTATCAGTTCTTTGCTGTTTCTGGGGAAACAGACATACCTTTAGCAGTGGAGCTGCTGTTGCAATGGCAGCGACAGTGGCTGCAGCCACAGTCGTAGCTGAGTCAATTCCACTGGGTGAAGTTCTAGCCTCTTGGGTAACAGCATCCTTTTCTGTGCCTGCATTTTCTAAAAGGTGCACTTTTACTTCCTTGGAAACAGGCATGCTTTGCACTCTACAAATAAAACAGCAATAGAAATATGTAGTAAGCTACAGTGATCTATTTCAAGAAATATCTACAAATGCTCATCTACTATTAACTCATTAACAAATTAATAAGACACTGTTCCTTAAGGACTAAAGAAATAAGATGATAATACTTTGAAGGCAGTGATACTATCTTGAAAAATAAGATATATAAAGGGCATGGCCAAAGACACATAATCAAGATGTTCAAATTTATTTTCTTTCTTTTTGGTTGGTTGTGGGGCTTGAATTCAGGATCTGGGAGCTGTCTCTGAGTTCTTCGGCTCAAGGTTAGCACTCTACCACTTTGAGCCATAGCACCACTTCTAGTTTTCTGGTGGTTAACTGGAGATAAGAGGCTCCTGGCCTTTCCTGCCCAGGCTGGCATTGAATCAAGATCCTGAGATTTCAACCTCCGAGTAACTAGGATTACAGGTGTGAGTCATAAGCACCCGGCTACCATGTTCAAATTTAAAATGAGCAAGTTCTAAGAATTCAAATATCAAATGTTACTCCCAAATGTGATTGCTGTTTTGTTTTAAAGCACTGATATCTTATCCTCTAAGTACTCGTGGAATAATTATAAAATTAGTGGATAGGAGTGTTGTTCAATGGTAGAACACATGTTTAGTATTCATTAAGGCATTCCAATCTATACTCAGCCCACACAAAAAAAGGATAACATTAACAATGTAAATTTTGACTACAATTTTTCCCATCATTATAGAAGTGCAATTGTATATGTACAGTATAGCACATCGTGTCTCAATATATGTTATACACTGAAACAATGACCACAATCAAGTTAATTAACATATCCATCACCTTCCAGTTTCTTCTGTGTTGAGAACATTTACCCTCTTCCCTCAGCAACTAACTACAGTCACTATGCTGTACAGCAGAGCTCTAGAACTTATTCATCCTAATTGAAATTTCACCCTTTCGTCGGTATCTTCCCACTCTTCCCTATGCCTCATACCCATGGAACCTGTTTCTGTGAATTCAACCTTTTCAGATTCCACATATAAACTATGTGGTAACTGTCAATCTATAACTTGCTTAACACAAAGTCCCCAGGAGATATTATTAGAGGTGTAAGGTTGGCATTCTAGCTCATTTAGAATTAAGAAATGTCATCCAGTTCAGTTAAGTGGGCACCAAACACATCATTAAAAATCTTTGAAAAGTTGGGGTGGGTGGGTCATGTCTGTAATCCTAGCTACTCAGGACGCTGAGATCAGATGATCATGGTTCAAAGCCAGCCTGGACAGGAAAAGCCATGAAACTCTTATTCTCCAATCACCACTAGAAAACTGGAGGTGGTACTATGGCTCAAAGTGGTAGATCACTAGCCTTGAGCAAAAGAGCTCTGAGGGACAGCACCCAGGCCTCGTGTGTGTGTGTGTGTGTGTGTGTGTGTGTGTGTGTGTGTGTGTGTGTGTGTGTGTGTGTCCCTGAACTCAGGGTCTCAGTTCTTCATGCTCTGGCCTCACAGCTTATTCATTCACAGCTTACTCTCTAACCACTTGAACCACACCTCCAGTCCAGAATTTTTCTGGTTAACTGAACATGAAGTCTCAAAGACTTTTCTGCCTGGACTGGCTTTGAATCTTGATCCTCCAGGTCTCAGCTTTGTAAGCAGCTAGGATTATAGGCATGAGACACTAGTGCCCAGACCCTTTCCTTGATTTTTAAAGGTACATGGAACTCTTAAACTTACCCCTTTTTTTATAGTTCCCCATCCTTGCTAACAGCATTTTTCTCTGAGTCTCAAAATACTGAAATTATGTTGACTTGCCTGCTTCCCTTTTCACATCTAATTGAGTCATCAAGTTTTGTCAATTATTTCGTCACAATTGCATGAAGAGTGTCATCGACTGAGGAGGTGGGAATCAGCCCATCCATCCCATTTTCCTAATTTTACAAGAGGAAACAGAGATCTACTGAGGTGGCTGGATTTACTCTATCACTCACAGATTTAGGCAGTGGTACAGCTAGATCCCAGTCCCCACCAGAACTAGAATTTCTCAGATTACCACTTTTCCCTTCTTATTTTTCCTCTCTACTACAAAACTGCACCATTGTGTATTGTATTCTTCCAGTTTTTACTTCCATAAAATCATCCAACATATGTTTCCACCATTGAAAAATCTATTGCTTATGAATAAAACTGAATAGGTTTAAATTCTTGTTTGGCTTTTTATACACTCATAATACTCTGGCCGTGTACTGCCTTCCTGTATAGACCTACTCCTTCCCCAAACCTGTCAGAAGACATGCTGCTTTTCTCTCTAAATGCCAGAACAACACTGTACACACAGCTTACTCCAAGCTTTCTCTCTTTCTTTGAAACCCTCTTCTAATCAACCAACTCCTACTTCTCTAGGTTGCAATATAAACCTTTATTCAATAAGCTTGGCTTTCAGGATCCAGGATCCTCATTGCTGGATTCTAGTGGCTTACGCCTGTAATCCTACCTAGCCAAGAGGTTGAGATCTGAGGATCGTGGTTTAAAGCCAGCCCAAGCAGGAAAGTCTGTGAAACTCTTATCTCCAATTAGCCACCCAAGATTCAGGCAGTAGTAGCTCAAGGCAAGTGCCTAGGGCCCTGAGTTCAAGCCCTAGGACTAACACACACAACAATAACAATACTTGCTTGTTGATCTCTCCCTCTGTTTTGCACTCCACTGCCTACATTGGACAACAATAGGCCTGGGCAACTCAAAATCCACAGTCTCTTCCTACATTGGCTTCCTGAGTAAGTGGGATTACAACCCAGGTGTATACAATCATGTCCATCTCTTCATAGGCACTTACGATTTATTTTTTTCCAATTACTAAACTGATGAATGCTCAGTGTAGTAAATGTAAAGAACATGTATAGAACATGACTTTATTTCACAAAACACCAGCAGTTTAGGTCATTAGGAAATAGCTTTAACCCAAGAATTATATATTTTCTTCCCACACATCCTGCTTTGTACTAGGAAATGACACTAGGGTCCATTTCACTATTACAAAGTATTTACAAAAAAATATTAAAAATAATTCAAACACTAAAGTCAAGATTTAAAAATAACTATTTCCAAAATCTCTATTCCAGTGCTTACAGCACACAGAACAAAGTCGAAATAAAGATGGAACTAAATGGGTACCCCAACCACTACAAACTTCCAAAGCCCTGAAGGGGAGGAAGGGAAAGGAAGAGAGGGGAGGGGAGGAGAAGACAGAGGAAGGGAGGAGACTGAAATGGTGGAGCACAGTGAACTATTGTTACAGCCCTGCCTCAGGACCCCTCTGCACAAGAACAAGGCTAAAACTTAAGGACATCTCTCAAGTTATTTCCTTCCCTTGTTTTCTTTTTGCCTCTCCTGGGGCTTGGACTCAGGCCCTGAGCACTGTTCCTGGCTTCTTTTTGTTCAAGGCTAGCATTCTACCCCTTGAGCCACAGCACCCCTTCTGGCCTTTTCTATATATGTGGTGCTGAGGAATTGAACCCAGGGCTTAATATGTACGAGACAAGCATTCTTGCCACTAGGCCATATTCCCAGCCCTGTTTTTGTTTTTGTTTTTATTCCGAAATTCTTTGGGTAAACAAGTATGATACTGCAACTGATCTGATCAAGTTCATTATCAGTTCTTTTTGATACGGTCAGTGGACAATTTTCAGTTCTTGTCCTTTCCTTTGAGCAGTACAGCAGACTTAGAAATTATTTCCCACAGATTTTGTTAACACCACTGTATCTATAGACAAACTTCCTGAGGAACATTTGTAAACCACTTTGCTTTCTCTGCATAATCCTTAATTTTTTTTCCTTCAGAGTCCATCCCTATGCCATCTTTCTTCTCCTTATCCCTGAATCACTTCAACTATTCACAGAGCTTATACTACTGACTACATGCTGATGACTTTTGCATACACACTTCTTGCTTTGACTACTTTTGTGAACGTGACCTTTATACTCGATGTACTACTATGTTTTTCCTAAATGTTTCATAAATACCTCAAATGCAAAATTTATTCTCCCAAAGGTTCTTTCTCAGTGAATGATACTAATGATCATGTATTTACACCAGTAAAAAAAAAAAAATCTGGGATTTGTCCTTATCTCTTTCTTCATTTTAATATCTAATTAATTATACCTGTTAGCTCTATCTCAAAATTAATTTGCAAATCTGTCTACTTCACTCCAATACAGAATGGGATATACTCTTACCCAACCTTCCCAATGTATTCAGGATCAATCTAAACCATCTCAAAAGATTCCTGAAGCTAGCACCAGTGGCTCATGCCAGTAATCTCAGCTACTCAGAAGGCTGAGATCTAAGGATCACAGTTTGAAGCTAGTCTGGGCAGGTAAGTCCATGGGACTCTTATCTCCAATTAACCTCACTAAAAAAAAGAAACCCAGAAGTGTTACAGAAGTGTAAAGTGTTACAGTGCTAGCCTTGAGTACAAAAGCTCAGAGATAGTGACCAGCCACTGAGTTCAAGCCTCAGGACTGGCATACACACAGAAACGGAAAGAAATAACAATAGCAACAACAACAAAACCACAATGAAAAAGATTCCTGAAAACTCTAAAAGTAGTTTCCTTGACTAAATAATGCAGGCCTCTTCCAATTCATGTTTTCACATCATTAAGAAGTGAACATCATTTTTAATTTTTTTAAAATTATTTGTGATTTAAGTTCAAGTGGATAATCTACTTGTTCTATATATTCTGGCCAGACAATCCATTTCTCAAGGGCTCTAGTCTATCTCCTACAATTACTATAGTTTCACAGCATATTATTATATTAAACAGAACAAGTTCTCCCATCATTTCATCTCTGTCACATCTGTAGTTAAGGATATATATAAATAAAATGCATACAGTTGAGATTAGTAAAGATAATACTGGAAACAATTTCACATATTCTAGAAAAATAGTATAGACAGATACACAAACATACACATAAAATATATACATATACATATATATATATTCTCAACTCTATACTCATTAAGGTAAATTTGAAACTACTTTGCCAATTGGGCTGGGAATGTGGCTTAGTGGTAGAGTGCTTGCCTAGCATGCATGAAGCCCTGAGTTCAATTCCTCAGTACCACATAAACAGAAAAAGCCAGAAGTGGTGCTGTGACTCAAGTGGTAGAGTGCTGGCCTTGAGCAAAAGAAGCTCAGGGACAGTGCCCAGGCCCTGAGTTTTTTGGGTGGGGGGTGATAAGGTGTTTTAAAGTTTTATTACTAGATAATATACTGCGTACAAAACTTCCCAAATGTTACTTTTTCTAAAAATTTCTGAGTTAGTGGTCTTGAATATCCTAAGTGCA
The DNA here is from genome assembly GCF_023159225.1 of Perognathus longimembris pacificus. Classification (NCBI taxonomy): domain Eukaryota; kingdom Metazoa; phylum Chordata; class Mammalia; order Rodentia; family Heteromyidae; genus Perognathus; species Perognathus longimembris. Next base: position 27,730,847 of record NC_063174.1, on the reverse strand, counting down.
GGATACACATAATAACTTTGCTTCTCCTCTGTCAATATTTCCTTTTCTTATTTAGTTAAGACTTCCAAACTGGTTTTGAAAAACATGGCTAGTTTTTCATGTTAAATAGCATATTGATTATGTAACTGTAACCCCTCTAAACATCATTTGTATAATAACAATTTTTAAAAATGGGGCTGGGAATGTGGCCTAGTGGTAGAGTGCTTGCCTAGCATGCTTGAAGGCCCTGGGTTTGATTCCTCAGTACCACATAAATAGAAAAAGCCAGAAGTGGTGCTGTGGCTCAAGTGGTAGAGCACTAGCCTTGAGCTCAACTGCTCAGGGACAGCACCCAGGCCCTGAGTTCAAGCCTCAGGACTGGCACAAAAAAATAAAATAACCCACATCAACTAATTAGTTTGCAAGAAACATTTTATTTCATGCTAATAATCTATTATTCTATATTAGTTTTAGAGAGGGATAGTTGGCCAGTGGGAGTGGTTAAGAGAGTAAGAAAAGAATATGAAATCATTACATGATTGATCTGTTAAATGCTGGTTACATATATTTTCTCATTTGATCCAAAGACAGAAATTTATTAACAGATCAGGAATTATTACTGAAGCAGTGGCTGTTGAATGGACTGCCTGGGCCTCATTTGTAAAGTGAGAACAATACTAGGCATGCTAGCCTTTTACACAAGGAAGAATAAGCAAGAAGGGACCCATGCAAGGAGCATAGTAAATGCTATCTAGAATTCGCTATTATCACTTTTAAAATACTGCTTGCTGCATTCTTGGGCTAAATTATACTTGATCATTGTGTATAGATCTTTCAATATATGTAAAAATATATTTAGCTAATAATTTAAGATAAAAACATAAATACAATTGTATTTTTTTCTTTAACTCTCTGAAAAACATTAGATTTAATTATTTGATTCCGAGAACTTAAAAAAACCTAATATTAGAAACAAAAACAGCTCTGAAGAAACTAATTTTGGGCTTTGGTAATTGATTTAGGTTATTTCATAAATGACATGAGAAGGGTTCATTGCTTTTCTTTGTGCTGAAGCAGAATACTGCACAAGTATAATCTAGTTCTTGAAATTTTTCAAGTACTCAAACAAAATAAAAGTATGTAAATATTTATATATGTACATATATATGCATATACACACAACTACAACGAAAGAGGCATGAGGAAGTAATTTAAGAGTTAAGTCCTTGGGAGCTGGGGATATGGCCTAGTGGCAAAGAGTGCTTGCCTCCTATACATGAAGCCCTGAGTTCAATTCCCCAGCACCACATATACAGAAAAAGGCCAGAAGTGGCGCTGTGGCTCAAGTGGTAGAGTGCTAGCCTTGAGCAAAAAGAAGCCAGGGACAGTGCTCAGGGCCTGAGTCCAAGCCCCAGGACTGCCCCCCCCCCCAAAAAAAAGACCTACCATAGTAGGATAAGTATATTTTACATTTAATAAATAAAAAATAGTTTAAGGGGAAGGAGGTAGGGAGTGTGATACTGGGGGTGAAATCAATTGGAAAACAGTATAAACGTGGAGATGTAATAATAGAAAAATCCTCCGGTATAACTAATAAAAACCAATTCTTTTAAAGGAATAAGTCTGCTTCCCCCAAAAAGAAACTTAAAAAAATAGTAATATAGGTATATTACTTATGAATGCCCTCTCAAAGGAGATAAAAGAATTAAAAGTGGCTATCTTTGGGGAGCTTATCTGGTAGTTAAGGAATGGTGGTTTTGCTTTCAGTTAAAAGTTTTTAATACTATATGACTTTTAAAAATGATGTGCATTTGCTACTTTCATTAAAGATTATTTCGTACACACACACACACGAAATTCTATAAAACTTGGATTGTGACAGATCTTTTCCATAGGTGTGAGTGTTCTATGAGTTAATATATTCTGTAAAATTGAGATAGTAATGGAATCTATTTCATCATATTTTGTGTTAGATGAATTAATGTAGTATAGCTTCCAGAATAGAACTTCTTTTATAACACTCATTGCCACTGAGCACTTCAGGTATGCTCAGCACCAGGAGAAAAGCCTTACACATATCACCACACAGTGCATCCTGTAGTGACAATAAACTGTTCCTGTGTGCAAAGTACAAATGAGGGTGACTTTAAGCACAAAATATGATCCCACTATTTTCTGTTAATAAAACTTACTTTTGCTTTAGAACTGTTCTTAGAGCATCTTTCTGTCCCATTGTATACTGAGAAATAAAGATGTCATTTGCTGCAAAATTAAGACATAATATTTCAGATTCTTGAAAATAAATGATAATATGGTAATCAAAATCCTCAACTTTTTAAAGAGAAAATAGCTAGGGATTTAGTAATGGTATTCCTCAATTTTAAAAAAAAATGCAAGGAATAGGCTGAGATCTGAGGATGGCGGTTCGAAGCCAGCCCAGGCAGAAAAGTTCCCGTAAGACTCTACAATTAGCTACTTAAAAACCTGAAGTGGGCCTGTGGCTCAAGTGGTAAAGCAATAGCCTTGAGCACAAAGAGGCATAGGGGCAGCGCCAAGGCCCTGAGTTCAAGCCCACGACTGACAAAAAAAAAGCAAGGAATAAATAATATAGTTCTAGCCAAGAAAAATATATAATCAAACCATAAACATTAGAAAGTAAATACTATTTTTAAAATCTTGAAGGTACACTATAAGGGCACATTCCTATACTCTCAACATTTAGAAGGCTGAGCTACAGAGTGAGATATTATCTTAGACACTATCTTAAAAAATAATAATGATGAAAAAATATCCTGAAACTGGGTGCTGGTGGCTTGAAGCTGATATCTGAGGATCAATGTTTTCAACCAGCCCAGGAAGACAAATTCAAGACGCCTTTATCTCTAGCTAACCACTAAACAACCAGAAGTGGAAACAAGTCTCAAGTGGTAGAACACCAGCTATGAATGAAAAAGCCAAGCTAAAGCAAGAAGTCCTGAGTTCAAGCCCCAGTACTGGTATACACATATTTATTAAAAATAAATAATAGGGGGCTGGGGATATAGCCTAGCGGCAAGAGTGCCTGCCTCGGATACACGAGGCCCTAGGTTCGATTCCCCAGCACCACATATACAGAAAACGGCCAGAAGCAGCGCTGTGGCTCAAGTGGCAGAGTGCTAGCCTTGAGCGGGAAGAAGCCAGGGACAGTGCTCAGGCCCTGAGTCCAAGGCCCAGGACTGGCAAAAAAAATAAATAAATAAAAATAAATGAATAAATAAATAAATAAATAATAGGGGCTGGGGATATGGCCTAGTGGCAAGAGTGCTTGCCTTGTATACAGGAGGCCCTGGGTTCAATTCGCCAGCACCACATATACAGAAAATGGCCAGAAGGGCACTGTGGCTCAAGTGGCAGAGTGCTAGCCTTGAGCAAAAAGAAGCCAGGGACAGTGCTCAGGCCCTGAGTCCAAGCCCAGGACTGGCCAAAAATAAATAAATAAATAAATAAATAAACCCTTATCAAACACTTAAGAGAAAAACATTTTGAATAAAATAAAAAAATCTTAAAAAATTGCCAATAAATAAAACTTTTCCTTCCTTCCTTCCTTCCTTCCTTTCTTCCTTCCTTCCTTCCTTCCTTCTTTCCTTGTCAGTTGTGGAGCTTGAACGCAGAGCTTAGGCACTGTCCTTGAGCTTTTTGGTGCTCAAAGGTAGCACTCTACCTCTTTGAGCCACAGTGCCACTTCTGGTTTCCTGGTGGCTAAATGGAGATGAGTCTCATGGACTTTTCTTCCCAGGCTGGCTTCTAAATGTGATCCTCAGATCTCAGCCTCCAGCCACCAGCACCTGGCTGAATAAAACTTTTCAAAGGACTTTTAAAATATATTGAAAGAAAATCAAACAAATAGAATTTTATTCTTTACCTTTTTGTCTGTTGTTCTCTTCTGTTTCATCCAAAAGTAGCCCAGATACTACATGTTTGGAAAAACCCTTTGGTATATGAAAGGAAAAAGAGAGAAACTACATAAGCATTTATGATTACAAGCACCATCAAGTACCATTCACTGGTCATGTGAATACTGTGTTCTGAGAAGAAGGGGTGTGTTTTATATCTTTCCTAACTAGAAAATGCTTACTGTCTTGAAGCTATTTAAGGATTAGCTGTCAGATGAATGAAAAAGTGAACAAGTAAACAAAAATGATGCTGAAATTCAGACTCAATACTTACTGTGCCTTAAGTACAAGTCATTTAATACTTCCTGACTCAATTACTTTACTTAAATGTGAAAATCTGAGTCAAATGAAGTAGATGAGGATGGTCAAGTAGTGTTTTAACATTGCATGTTTATCATAGCATTCTTTGTCATTGAGTTAATATGTGGTCTCAAAAGGCTCCTTTTTATGGTAACATCCACTGGCAAACAGCTTTCTATTCCTGTATACAACACAGACTTCAACTTGAAGATTCTATTCATTGCTGACACACTATGACTTCAAAAGACACTATGGGGCTGGGAATATGGCCTAGTGGCAAGAGTGCTTGCTTCCGATACATGAAGCCCTGGGTTCAATTCCCCAGCACCACATATATAGAAAATGGCCAGAAGTGGCGCTGTGGCTCAAGTGGCAGAGTGCTAGCCTTGAGCAAAAAGCCAGGGACAGTGCTCAGGCCCAGAGTCCAAGGCCCAGGACTGGCCAAAAAAAAAAAAAAAAGACACTATGACTTTTATCATACTAGAGTCATTCAATGTTGCTCTTCACTATGTCTTTTACTGCTAAATCAGAAGAGGGAAAGGAAAGAGTCATAAAAGAAATTTCTTCAAGTGTATCAATTGATGACAGGTATCAACTTTCTTTAAATAACAAAAACAATGTGTTGGGCACTGGAGGCTTAGACCTGTAATCCTACCTACCAGTAAGCTGATATCTTAGGACCATGGTTTGAAGCCCTGAGCGAACAAATTCAAGATACTCTTCTGAGCAGTTAACCAGCAAAAAGGCAGAGATATGACTCAAGTGATAAAGCTAAGGAAGAGCTCAATGCTTGGAGTTCAAGCCCCAGTATCAACACACACACACACACACACACACACACACACACACACACACACGTGAAATTAGATATATTTAACATTGCAAACACTATTCAAGCACAATGATAGCATAAAACATTTCTCATTTTATGCATTATCTAAACAAAATGAATAAACTTGTCATTTATTGGTATCTCATACTTTCAGAACACCTTCTTTGATAACACTGAAAATTTTAGTATGATTAACATGGTTCAAATGCTTTTGCAGAGCTAAGGCATGGTTCAAGGGGTAGAATACCTGCATAGCAATCACAGGGCCCTGAATTAAATCCGAGTACTGAAAATAAAATACATAAACAAGTGGATAAATAATGTCTATAGTTTTTAAAATTACTTTGCTTACATTTTCTGATCCAGTGGGGTTTTTTAACAAATGCTGGTAATAATTTCTTTCAGAAGTTAAATCTGATGTACCTAAGAAAACAAAGGAATACATTTGAGTAGTTTTAAGAAACCAATTATTTTCTATAGAAATTATATAGACATGATTCAATAACTATATAGGCATGATTCAAAATTTCCAGATTGAGATCCAAATTAGAAGTCATTTTGCATGCAAAAGAAACTGAGTGGGGGATAGGGAAGGGGTAAGTATAGACAATCAAAGAACATAAATATGTTTAAAAATATTTCAATTCCAAATTTTTTTTGACCAGAAGTGGCGCTGTGGCTCAAGTGGCAGAGTGCTAGCCTTGAGCAAAAAAGAAGCCAGGGACAGTGCTCAGGCCCTGAGTCCAAGCCCCAGGACTGGCCAAAAAAAAAAAAAAAAATTTTTTTAATTCCATGTGGAAAAACTAAGGGATTTATCAGAAACTAAAGATACGATGCAAAAGCCTAATTTAACATATGCTATAATGTCACTACTGTATCTCAAAAGAATCAGCATTCTAAAGCATTAGTTGTTTTGTACATATACTTATTAATTTGAACCTTATATGATAACTAGTACAATTTACAGTGTAATGGGTAAAGCATATGTCATTTTCATTTTCACTAAGTTTCAGACAGGATAAGTAAATTGAAGTAATCAAATAACTTAAATAGTGCTTTTCAATCGTGCCCATCTAGATAGTATTATCCCAAAAGAAGGTAGATTGGGGGTGCCAGTGGCTCACAACTCAAAGAGGCTGAGATCTGAGGCTAGGAGCTTGAAGCCAGCCTGGGCAGACAAATCTAGAGACTCTTATCTTCAATTAGCCAGCAAAAGCCAGAAGTGGAGGCGTGGCTCAAATGGTAAGTGATAACCTTTAGTGAAAAAGCCAAGCAGGAGTACAAGGTCCTGGGTTCAGGTATCAGAACCTGCTGCAAGCACACGCGCACGCGCGCACACACACCACTTTAAACAAAAATCATTCATTAAAAGCTCTGCCTGGTAAAATTAAAAACATAATACAAGGGTATCCATCATAGATGAAACCATAAACAATGTTCAAAACATATACAAAGAAAAGTACAATAGGGGGCTAGGAATGTGGCTTAGTGGTAGAGTGCTGGCCTAGCAAGCATGAAGCCCTGGGTTTGACTCCTTAGTACCACATAAACAGAATAAAGCCAGAAATGGTACTGTGGCTCAAGTGGTAGAGTGCTAGCCTTGAGCAAAGAAGCTCAGGGACAGTGCTCAGGCCTGAATTCAAACCCAACACTGGCAAAAAAAAGAAAGAAAGAAAAGAAAAGAAAGAAAAAGCAGGAAATCTTAAAGCTTCCTTCATTCCATCCATTCAAACATTTTGTGGACTGCCTGGCCATTTTCCCAGGGAAAAGGGCCATTTTCAGAAGTCTGTATAAGGGAGACATATGTTATGTTTGAAAAATTGAACATTACTAGTCCTCAAAAATTTTAAGGAAGGGAGGGCGGGAGGTAATAATGACTTTACTATTTACAACAATGAAAGTGAATGAGGAACGACAGAACTCGGAGTCACATACCACATAAGGTTCCATTTAAGCTAGTCTCCATTCGAATGGGAAGATGTTTATTTGCAGACGACGCTGGAGGAACACGGGGCAACTCATCTTTCACCAGAGCTAAATTACTTCTCCGACTTGGAGAAACAACCTCACGAAGCTTCCTCGCCGGCATCTTAACCATTTTTTTCTTTTCTAAGCTACACTCCGAGCCTTTCATATTGTTGATAACCAAACTAGTGCCACAGGTCCGAAGGCAAGAATTTTCTTTCAGAACAAAAATTTCATCTCTTTGAGGACCAAGAGAGAAAAATGGGAGGGATGGAGTGTCATACGAGGAAGAATACGTGAATTTCAAAAGTGATCAGGAAACAGCCTTTAACTTCTTTTGTTCAACGTCTAAACAAAATATCCTCCAGAAGGAATTTTAAGTTTCGCTATTTAACCCGGGGTTCAAGATGGTTAGAAGATCCTACTTTTCCCATTAATTCCACTGAGTGTATGCACCTACGAAGGTGAGCGAAAGGAAGGAGGCCTAGAAAAACAACCTCTACGTGAACAACGCCCGCCGCCCGCCAACGCTGCCGGGGCCAGCCAGACCTGCAAGCGAAGCTGACATCTCTTGGGAGTCAGGCAGGCAAAACCGAAATGCTGTAGGTTTTTTAATATCCCACGTAAGCAGCTTAATCTCTCTCCTATTTTCACCCACAAAACCTTACACGCGCGCCCATAAGCAAAGGTCGAACATCTAAATCAGCTCCGCCGGGTCCCCAGGAAGTTCGGCCAACGCGCAGTCCGGAGTTTGATCTGACAACAGTTTCGGTTGCCCGCGGGGTCAACACCCACTTCCCCGACGGCCCACCCTTGGGAAGCAGCGCGCATGCGCGCCCAGAAAAAAACGCACCCGACCGTGGAAAGAATACTTCCGGGTGTCCTCCTATGCCTCTCCGGGTGGAAACAATCTCGGGAGGTAAAACAAACTTTTTAAAGGCAGCACATCACGCCCTAAGACTTATCATATTGGATAAAATTCTAGCGCTCATCGCGGACGTAAAAGTTACCTATCTGACCGTTAAAAGTACTTGTGTTTATGAAGGACTATTTACACAGCAGTGCCCCTGACGGTTAGCGATATGGAATTAAGTAAATAAGGGTTACGAAGGTATCGACAGATTCGTCTCGACCTCCGACAGGAAGTGAAGACTAAAGGGCATTATCTAAACAGACAATCGCAAAAGTTAATCTTGAAGGAAATTTTAACTTAGTGGTGATGCTGGCTCCTCCTTTTCTCCTAGGTTTTTTGACGAATCTGCGTCCAGGATTTTAGGCGCTGTTTGACCTCACGGCACCCACGTGTTCTCGGCCGCCAAGCCGCCGCTTCGCCTGTCCGGATCCCGGCCGTCGTCCCCGGACTGGAAACGCTTCGCCGCTCGACCGCATACGGGCGGCTGATGGGAGAGCTCGTAACTAAGTATGGTCTCTCCGTTAGCACTAGAATTCCGGGTGCCTGGGTCGGGGGCGGCTAGGCTATGTTCGGGGTAGGGGCTCACGAAAGGCCGCCATGTGTCGCTGGGGTTGTGGGAGGAGGCGGCTGCGCGTCCCGGAGAGGGTTCAGATCCACCCGGGGCCGCGGGGGGTGGGGTGGGCAGGGCGGAGGCTGCGCGTCCCCAAGAGGGCGAAGATCCAACTTCGGGACCGGGACGTGGGGGGCGGGGGGCAGACTGCAGTCCCAGGGAGGGTTCGGATCCACCCTGGAACCGGGCTGTGGGGAGGGGACGGACTGCAGGCCCTATAGCACTTCCCGCTCGCGTTTGGGAGTTGAGTCTCCTTTGGGATATCCAGAGTAAGCGACTATAAGATATCCATCCGTGCTCTCAGACATGACCTTGAGCTGACAGACATGGACCCTCCACCAGTAAGTCCTTTCTCGAGTACTAGGGCCAACAGCCTCATTCCCTAATGTGCTCATTTTAGGAAACGCACTTAGGGCTTGGCCTTTGTAACATGTTAAAAAGCGATAAAAAAAAAATAATGAAGTGGAAAAAGTCTGGTGTTAAAACTAAAGTTTTCTTTTACATCTCAGGTGTCTACTTTCTTAGAAGTCTAGGGCTAAAAGGGACTTTATAGGAAGCTGTGTTGGGAGACCCTTTTTTTAAAAAAATCGTAATTGTTATTAATTTGGCTTCTTGATAAGTTTCTGCTAGCCAATCATTTTTATATCAGTTATATTTTCCCTTTACTATTGATTTGCTAATTTGTACCTGCTAGCTAACAATTTGTTATTAAAAAGAAAAGCCAGGCACTGGTGATTCAGGCCTATAATCCTAGCTACTCAGGAAGCTGAGATCTGGGGAGACTCCCTTTGAAGCAAGACCTGGCAGGAAAGTTCATGAGACTCTTACTTCCAATTAACCTTCAAAAAGCCAGAAAGGAAGCTCTAGGTCAAATGGTAGAGTGATATCCTTGAGCAAAAAACCTAAAGGACTGCACACAGACCAGGCAGGCTCAAACCACAGGACCCATACACAGACAGAGAAAAACAACTTCAGGCGCAATATGAATTCCCATGATTTCTTGGTGAAATTTAGGTGAGAAAAGGGTTTTCTCCACTAGTCTCTTCAGGTTTAAGCATACACATCATTAAAATTACTTGAATATATAAATCTTTCATTTTAGAGTTAGGGTAAAACCCCTAAGTAGTCTTGTCCCCATTCTCCTGTGCTGCTACATCCATGTGAAGCCAGCCTTTCATTCTGAAAGTTGTATGAATTATCTTTCAGTAATTATTTTGGGCTCTGGTTAATAAGGTGAATTAGGGTTGTAAATCCATCAGACAACCTAATAGAGTCAGATTAGACCTAAGTTCAGTCTTTTGTAATTAAAGAATCGTATGTGTGGTAGAGTCCTGTTGAATTACATGAAACAAGTCAGTGAAGATCCATTAGACATTAGACTTCTTCAGTAACACACCGGTAGCTCTGCTACAAAGACATGGTTCACTTTTTTTTTTCTTTGTGTTAACATGCTCTTTCTGTGTTTTCTTTTTGTTTAAACATTTATAGATGCACTTTCTTTTGCTGAATCATTTGCAAATAAGTTGGAGATGTCATGAACTTTAACCCTGGAAATTTATACCTGTGTCTCCTTAAAGACATTCCAGTTACACAGTCTCAGTTAAGATTATTATACTTAAAACAACATTTAGGTTTCCCCAGTTCCCACCAAAATGTTTTCAGGATTCAATCAGGGTTCACACCTTGTATTTCATTGTTTACTCTTCAGTCTCATAGTCTAGATCAACCCTCAACCTGTTTTTTTGTTTTTAATGTCACTTTCAAAGACCAGCCAGTGGTCTTCAGTTATCTTTATTGGATTTTTAAAATTACTACTTTTAATGGGAATCACATCGAGCATTTTTGGCAGGAATGCCACATAAGTTAATTCTACCTATCTCAGTACATCATATAATGGTAGGACCCAATGTTTGTAATGCTAGGTTTAGTCAACTTAAGGTTAATCACTTTTTTCGATCTTTCTGTGGTAAGTAACCTGTGGAGATATTTGTTGATTATGGAAGTATTCGGTATCCCTAACAACTCAGTGTCTTCATCCATTCATAATCTTTGCCTGAACCCTAAGGTCACCAATTACAGCACCAAGAGTGGCAAGTGCTATAGGGCTTGCAGTCAGTCCCCTCCCCACAGCCCAGTTCCAGGGTGGACCCGAACCTTCCCCCAGGACGCACAGCCGTAGCCCCTTCACCACTACCATGTTCTGAGTGGATCCGAACCCTCTCTGGAACTGCAGTCCGCATCCCCCCTCCCTCCATCCCCACGTCCTGGTCCCGAAGTACCAGGAGCAATTGGAGTGGCCAAGGATATCAGGGATCACTCTTAATCTTAAGTTTGAGCACAATTAAAATTTGGCTTTAGAGTTGGTACCTTGCATAAGATTTTTAAAAAGAAATGGAGAACATTCATTCTTTCATCTATCTTTTTTTTTCAATATTCAGAAACATCTGGAAGTTCTCCTTGTATGAGAATATTCACTTGAAATGTATTTATTCCAGGGGTCTTTCTAGCAAATGGACTTATTTTCTAGAAAGACAAAATAATTTAGGAAAAGAACTAGGTGCACTGGAGAATAGATAATAGGCCAGATATGATGGCACATGCCTATGAAGCAAAAGGGTAGAACTGCATAGCAAGGTCCAGATCACACAAAACCCTTTTTATTTTATTTTTTTATTTTTTTGTCAGTCCTGGGGCTTGAATTCAAGGACCTCTGGGCACTGTCCCTAAGCTTTTTCTCAGGGCCAGCATTCTACCACTTGAGCCACAGCGCCACTTCCGGCTTTTTATGTGATACTGAGGAATCAAACCGAGGGCTTCATGCATGCTAGGCAAGCACTCTACCACTAAGTCAGCTTCCCAGCTCCAAAACCATCTTTCAAAATAGCAACAAACAGATACTATCTAGTTTAATAAATATAAAGGAATGTAAGTGGCAAGAAAGCTGTGATATACATGTATAAGCTTGGCAAATAGGACTGTGGAGATCATGTGGATTGTGGTTCAAGGCCAGCCTGAGCAAAAAAGTTAGCAAAACTTCATCTCAACCAACAAGCCAAGCATGGTAGTAGCATTGTACCTATAATCCCTTCCACCTGGGAGGCATATGTAAGGAGACGGTGGTCTGAAGCTGGCTTGAAGGAAAATTCAGATGCACTGATGGTTCATACCTGTAATCCTAGCTACTCAGGAGGCTGAGATCTGAGACCACTGTTTGAAGCCAGTTAGGACAGAAAAGTCCATGAGATTTTTTTTCCAGTAAACCCACCAAAGCCAAAAGTGGTACTGTGGCTCACCCTTGAGTGAAAAGCTAAGGGACAGTGCCCTGGCCCTGAGTTCAAGCCCAAATACTGGCATAATACAAAAGAACATGAGACTCTATCCAAAAAATAACTAAAGCAAAAAAGAGATGTGGGCATGGCTGAAGTAGTAGAGTACATGCCTAGCAAATTAAAGGCTGTGAGTACAAACTCAGTACTACCCAAAATAAGTCCTTTGGCTTGCTAATTTTTTTTAAATCCTCAGAGCTTGTAACATTAAATAGAAATACAGAAAACAAACAAAAACCTTTAAAAAATCTTGCAGCCTCAGCATAGAATTAGATTGTATATAATAAGATTATGTATAATAAGATTTTGACTTACCAAAAGAGGAGAAAGGACTGGGGATCTACCTCAGTAATAGAATGCGTATGCTCAAGGTCCTGAGTTTGCTTCTTAGCAAGAAAGAAAAACACAAAAAATCTGATATATTAAATTTGGTAACTAAAAGATGTTTTTTAAAAAAGTAAATATGAATTTCATCAAAAAGACTATTAAAAGTTGAAGGGACATCAGCAGTTATATTAAATGCCCTCATTTTTCAGGTAAGAAATCAGGCTTGGCTGGAGATTCTCAAGGAAAGGCTGGACAACTTCATTTCCAAGACAGAAAGGAAACTCATGCATCAGAAAAGGTTTGAGCCTGATGACTAATAAGATCTCCTTTTACTCCAAAGTTCCCTGGTTATATGATAAATTATTTGGCACACAGCAAATTTCTGTAATCATTCCTAAGACGTACCCAGGCTATTCATTGTCTCTGTCTCTGGATTTCCGGGTTATAAGCAGAAGGTAACCCTGGTAGTATGTTTACTTCTACAATAACCAACATTGGTTCTGAAAGCAAGATCAAAAGTATAGCCCACATTTATTATTTTGTCTCGCCATCAGGTATTTTGTGTAGATGTACAATTGATGATTATGTGTACCATAATCTTGGTAATGGCAACTACTGAGAATAACTGAAGATTTAGGCAGACTTAAAACTGTGCTAGCTGTTGAGTTTAACAAAAATATTAATAGGAAATATTTGAGATATATAATCAATTCTAGAGAAAAAGAAATAAACCTTTGAGTGAAAAAGAGTAAAATTATATATTTTCCAGTTCCTTAACAATGAGGTTATGTTCAGGGATGTTTGTTAATTTTTTAAATTATGTTTAAGTAGTTTTACAAAGGAGTTTCCTCTATTCAAATCACTGTAAGTACAATACATCATATCAATGTCACCCCTTCCATCATTCTCTTACATCTTTCCCAGCCCCATGTATACTCTTAAGTTATGGAGTATGGAGTATGTATATTGAATACAATGACTGTATTTGTCCACCTTTCCTCTTTCCACTTGTCTATCCCCCTAACAAGGTATTTCAACTTCCTGGTAATATTTTATTTTTTAATTTCAGTGAGTACACATCCATTGTTAGTGTAGAAATGCAATCGATTTTTGTATGTTTATCTTATATCTGAGACCTTTGAACTCCTTGTAGTTGATTTTTTTGGATTTTCTGTATTCACAATCAAGTAACAAATATTGGCAGTTAGATGTTCTCCCTTCATAACCTTTATGCCTTTTCATTTCTTTACTGCACTGAATAGAACCTAAGATGTATGGTGTCTAAGAGTGGTGAGAGGGCTGGTGATATAGCCTAGTGGCAAGAGTGCCTGCCTCGGATACGCGAGGCCCTAGGTTCGATTCCCCAGCACCACATATACAGAAAACGGCCAGAAGCGGCGCTGTGGCTCAAGTGGCAGAGTGCTAGCCTTGAGCGGAAAGAAGCCAGGGACAGTGCTCAGGCCCTGAGTCCAAGGCCCAGGACTGGCCAAAAAAAAAAAAAAGAGTGGTGAGAGTTGATGTCTTTCCTTGCTTATAACCTTTGGGCAAATAAGTCTTTCACCATTAAATATGGTGTATATTGTAGGGTTTTGTTTTGCTTCCCACCCACCCCCCGCCCTTTGGTGCCACTCCTGTGGCTTAGACTCAGGGCCTGAGCACTGTCCCTGGCTTGTTTTTGCTCAAGGCTAGCACTCTGCCACTTGAGCCACAGAGCTATTTCCGGCTTTTTCTATATGTTTGGTGCTGAGGAATCGAACCCAGGGTTTCACGTATGCGAGGCAGGCTCTCTACCACTAAGCCATATTCCCAGCCCTTGTTTTGCTTTTTTTTTAATAGGTACTGTTTATAAACAAGAAAGTCTCCCTTTTCCTATTTTTCTCTATGAATAGATATTGGATTGTTACCAGATTTTTTTTTTTCTGTAATCCCAGCATTTGTTTAGGTTAGATGGGAGGATTGCAAGTTTGAGCTTAAGTCTGGACTACAATAGTGAGACCCAGTTTCAGAAAATGGAAATGAAACATCAACAACAACAACAAAAGTCCTTTTTTTTTACATTTGATATGATCATATGAATTTTCTTTAGTCTATTAATATGTAGGCTACATTGATTCATTTCCAACCACTTGATTAGTCTTGCTTTCTTCAAATAAAGCCTACTTGTTCAAAGGGTATAATTCTTTTTGTGTATTACTGAATACTTGTTTTTGTCTTTTAAGCATTTTATGTCAATTTCATAAGAGATTTCTTTTTCCTCATAGACTCTTTTTTTTGTGCTGTCTTTTTGTCTGGATTTGATTCCAAGATAATATTAACTTCAAAAAATAAACTGTTTCAGATTTTTACATGTAGACTTGTTTGTGATATTCTACTGTCTTTTAGATATCTGAAGAGTCTACAGTGATATTATACTTTATTTCATTCTTGCTGATAGTACTCATTGAACTTAATAAAATGGTAAAATTAATATATAGAAATTTGTATAAAAGCTAAGTCAGCTGGGACCTGGTGACTCACACCTGTAATACTAGCTACTTGGGGCTAGATCTGAGGATTGCGATTTGAACTGAACTCAGGCGGAAAAGTCCTTGTGAGACTCATAGCTCCAATTAACCACCAGAAACTGGAAGTGAAGTTGTGGCTCAAAGTGGTAGAGCACTAGCCTTGAGCAGAAGAGCTCAGGGACAGTGCCCAAACCCTGAGTTAAAACCCCATGACTGACCAGGAAAAAAAAAGTAGTTACTCAGTGTCATAAGAATATACTTAATACCATCCCTCCTCAGTGCATACATTAGAATAGAGTGTCTTTTACTGTTTAGTTTTCAATTATCTGGATATTTTCTTGTTATCTGCAGTTTCTCTTTACATTATTTGTGATCAGAGAACATGCCCAGTATGATTTTTAGTTCTTGTGCGTTTATCCAGGCTAGTTTTATGGCCTAGGATAATGATTTACCCTGCTATAAATTCTATGGCCACTTGATAAAAAGTGCAGACTATGTAGAATTAAGTGCAAAGTTCTAAAAATGTGGGTTGTATATAATTAATTGGTCAGTAAAGTTGGATTTTTCTATATCTGTACTAATATTCTGTCTCATTGTTCTATCATTTGTTAAGATAGCAGTGTTGAAATTTCCAACTACAATTGTGGATTTTTCCGTTTCTCTTTTTCAGTTCTAGATAGAAGTTTTCATTCTACATATTTTAGTTTTGTTTTTGCTGCATACACTTTGATATTGCTAGTCTTCTTGGGTCAGCTTACCAGTTTGTCCCTAGTAATTTGCGTTGAAGTCTACTTTCTCTGATATATCCAGTACCCACTGTTTCCTCTGTCTAGTGTTTGCATCTACCCTTTTTTCAGTGGCAGTGGCAGTACTAGATTTTGAATTCAAAGTGTTGCACTTTCCAGATAGGAGCATTACAATTTGAGTCATCTCCCTGGCCCCATTCTTTTGTTTTCAACTTGTCTATATCATTAAAATTGGAGTTTATTTTGTTTGTGTCGAGTAATGTTTCTTTAACCCATTCTATCTCTTAATTGGTGTACTTAGCACTTACCCTATTAAGCTACATAACCTTTTAGGGCTTAACTTGTTATTTTACTTTTTGTTTGTTTGCTATCTCAGCCAGGAGTCAGTGGGCCAGACCTGTGATCCTAGCTACTCAGTAAGCTAAGATCACAGTTCAAACCCAACTTAGGCAGACAAAGTCAAAGGACTCATCTCCATTTAACAAGCAAAAAGCTGGCATTAGAGACACAAGTGGTAGAATGCCAGCTTTGAATGAAAAAGCGAAGTCAGAGCTTGTTGCTATGAATTAGTCTCAGTAACAGCACCAGAAAAAAAAAAGGCAGGGGAGGGACGGAAGGATACCTATCTCCTTATGCATCTCTTTTAGAGGGAGGGAGGGCAAGCACGATTATCACAATCTGAAGGTGACGACATTTGAGGGAAATGTAGAAACCTCACCTCCATTTACCTTAATTGTCTACATAAATTTAGAATCACATTAGGTCATCAAACAAATTTTTCCAATAGCTGACATAATTTAGGAAACTCAAGAAGTGGTGTGTTAATTTTTTTTCCTCCTGTATGTCCCAAGTTCTCCTTGTTTTCTGTTTAAAAACTTTAATAGCCATTGTTTTATGTAGGTCTTTGAACAACAGATTCTCTTAATTTTCTTCCTTTGCAAATGTCTTGAGTTTCCCTTCAGGAATGAAGAATGTTTTTACTAGATACAATTTCTAGGGTAATAGTTCCTTTCTTTTAGTGCTTGAATATTTTGTGCTACTTCATTACTGTTAAACGTTTTATTCAGAATGGCATTTTTCATTATAGTGTCCTATATATTGCCCTAAACTTGAATTTCCTATTTATTTCCAACTCCTTATAAGTTTCACACAAAGCGTATATTGCAGGGTCATTTTAAGTAATTGAGAGGCTAGTAAGAACAATGTACAGATCAGTTTATTTTAAATAGCTTTAGTTTGTGCAAACCTCTTAAGTGAAATGTTCTACCTTCCTAGAACCAGGATGAATAAGTAAACTGGGTAATACATAGTCTTATATCTAGAATTGAAGTCCTACATTTATAGTATGTGTAGCCTCAGTAATAAAGGTTTGACTTCATTGTCTTCCCTTCTCCATTGCCAAAGAGTACCAAATGTTCAGAAGTTCCTGATAAGTCTCTGTGACTACTGGTTTTGAAATGCAGAATATATAAATCCTTTAACTTTTTCTGAACTCTAAATATTTTTATGAGCTGATGTTGATTTTAAAATGAATGATAAACCAGACACCAGTAGTTCATGTCTGTAATCCCACCTATTTGGGAGACTGAAAATCACAGCTCAAAGCCAGCCCAGGCAGGAAAGTCCATGAGACTTACCTCCAATTAATCATCAAGAAGCTGGAAGTAGACCTGCAGCTAAAGTGGTAGAGCATTAGCCTTGAGTGAAAAAGCTCAGGGATACCACACAGACCCTCAGTTCAAGCCCAAGCCCCAGGATTCACACACACACACACACACACACACACACACACACACACCTCTGAGTCCCATCTCAAAATCTAAACCATTGTTACTATAAATTTAAGATTGGAAATGGTATACAGGAAGTGGCACTGTGGCTCAAAGTGATAGAGTGCTAGCCTTGAGTGGAAAAGATCAGGGACAGTGCCCGGCCCCAAGTTCAAGCCCCATGGCCAGCAAAAAAACAAAATAAAAAAGCCCAAGGCTTCCATTTTGGGCTAGGAATGTGGCTTCATGGTAGAGTTGTTTGCCTAGCATGCATGAAACCCTGGGTCTGATTCCTCAGTACCACAGAAAAGGCCTGTGGCTCAAGTGGTAGAGTGCTAGCCTTGAGCAAGGGACAGTGCCCAGGCCCTGAGTTCAAGCCCCAGTACTGGCAAAAAAAAAAAAAAAAGACATGGTCTATAATTATATAGTTAATAAAATATGAATGTTAATTAGGTAACTCTCAAGCCTAAAATATTTAACAGATTGACAAATTTCTTTCTTTTAACTTTTAAATTAGGTGACTAAAAAACATATTAAAAGAATATGGCTGCACAGATACCAGAATCTGATCAGATAAAACAGGTAAGGTATTACAATTAAGGGGATCTTGCAAAAATAATGAATAAAATGTAAGGTACTACTGAAAATGTGAACCAGTGGTTATTTATAGATCACTTCCAAAAACTTATTAGCTGGGCATGATGGTTAACACCTCTAGTCCCAAGCACTCAGACACCTGAGATAGTAGGATCATATAAGTTTAAAGACAACCTGGGTTATATAGTAAGCCCATCTCAAAACAAAAACAAGGAAAAACTATGGTTTCCAATGTGAGAGGATATTTTGTCTAGATACAAATTATCTTTGCTTTCAAAACTGAATATTAAATAACGTTCTGATTTATTTGTAGTTTAAAGAATTCCTGGGAACCTACAATAAACTTACAGAAACCTGCTTTTTGGACTGTGTTAAAGACTTTACAACAAGAGAAGTAAAACCTGAAGAGGTAAGAGCAACATTGCTCACTAAAAATTCTCCAAAATTTGTCATGAACAGAAGGATCTCTCCACTTACTTACTTGATATTACTTACTGAGCTATCTGCTGTGTGTCAGTGCTTGGAGGAACTAAGGTGTTCAAGGAGCCATGGTAGTATACGGTGTTTTTGTTGTTGTTGTTTTTTAAATTTTAAGTAGTTGTGCAAAGGGTTCTCCATTCAACAAGTCTGATTATGTGTACAGTGCATCTTGATCAGTGTCACCCCTTCCATCATTTGCCCCCCCCCATCTTTTCCAATACCATCCATACCCTCATTACATGGTTCCATTTTTATATAGGTACCTTGAATATAATGATTATATTTGCCTACTTTCCCTCTCTCTATTCTTCTGTGGTCCCGCCCTGCCCCCTTGGGGGGGGGGCAGGGGAGAGAATGACACATTTCAGCTTCCTGATGTTCATTTTGTTAAAGGGTTTGTTAGTTGTTCAAGGAGTTAATATCATTAGGATTCTCCCTTTAGTTTACCATCCTTTAGTCAATTTGTTTGTGTGTATAGATGCATATAACCTTGTATATGGTTTTATGTATGTTTATATTTTAGAACTAACTTCCACATAAGAGAAACTTGGCAGTGTTTATCTCTGAACTTAAGTCCATTCATTTCCCTGCAAATGACATAATATTGTTCTTTCTGATGAGTTCAGTTTCATTGTATATATATATACATGTGAGCGTATGTCACATGTTCTCAATCTATTCATCCATTTTAAGACATCTGGGCTGCCTCTTTAGCTTAACTAGCTATCATGAATAGTGCAGCAATGAACATGAATGTAAAAATGTCATAGTTTACTATCCTGACTTATAATATTCTGGGTGGATGCCAAACAGTGGTATTGTTAGATTATAGGGTATGTCTATGTTTAGTCTTCTCAGGAATTTCCAAACTCATACTATTGGTTTTAGTGATACCAGATTTGATGTGATAATGATAATATATAAAGGTAGATTTTTATAGAAGCTGCTTGAGCAGCTGAGTTACTGTTCAAAAGCAGATATCTTCTAGTCAAGATAGCCTGGCAAAAGAATGTGCGCATGTGTGTGCATACATGCATACACATGTACAAGTCCTGGACTTGAACTCAGGGCCTGGGCTTGTCTCTGAGCTTTTGTGCTCAAACCTAGTGTTCTACCATTTGAGCATAGCTTCAGTTCTGGTTTTTTGATAGTTACTTGGAGATAAGAGTCTCACAGACTTTACTGCCCAGACTGGCTTCGAACTCAGCCTCCTGAGTAGCTAGGGTTACAGGCATGAGCCACTAGTTGCCTGTCCAAAGAAACTTGATGCGGCTTTTTATCTGGTTCTGAAAACTTGGATTAATTTCAGGGGGGAAAAATACGGTTTGTGGAAGCTCTTATTGCATAGGTAGACTCTGAAACCCAATCCTACTTTAAGTGTTAACTTATAATGTCCTCATCACATTATCTGTATATTTGCTCAAAGTGACAGACAGACTTGTCCAGTGGAAGATGTTAACATTTTTGCCAAGAATTTACTATCTAACTGTCATCAGTACTTGTTAAATAATTGAGAAGTTTAGGACAAAAGCTAAATGTAATGTTCTTATTGAAAGTAAGGTGAAGCCAGATGTAGTGGTCACACCTGTAATCTCAGCACTGGAGGCTGATACAAGATGATGTTAAGTAATATATTTAGAATCAATGTTGATAATGAGGTTACTCATTAAAAAGAAACAAATGTACAAGGTGTAGTAGTTACTTGGAAGTTGGAGGTAGAAGGATCCTGAGTTTTGTGGCCAGTCTAGGCTAAGTCAAGCAGACTCTATGCCCCAAGCCCTGGGTCCAATCTTCAGTACCACCAAAAATAAAACAAAACAACAAAAATCCCACAAAGGCACAAAACTACTAGATGAACTTTTTTTTCCTTTGGTGGGAAGCAGTACTGGGCTTTGATGAAATTAGGCCCTTATGCTTGTAAGCAGATGCTCTACCACTTGAGGCAAGCCTAAAAGCCCATTTGCTTTAGTTATTTTTCATATAGGATGTGTTTTTACTCAAGGACCATTGTCAGACCATAATCTTCCTTCTTCCAGCACCTGCACAGCTAGGACAACAAGTGTGTACCACCACATCCAGCTCCTCGACATACATGTTAACCATCTAAGTAAGGGAGTAACAATGTGGGCTTTCAGTTACTATTACTGTAGAAAATTAATATTAATGTAGAAAATATGGTCCAGAAGCTTCATGAAACCAGGGACAATTTGGTAGACAGTATACATTAATTCTTGCTAATGGATGAAAGTATCAGCAATTAAGCTGTGGTACTTGCTACCCCTTAATACTGTTTATGTGTTTGTGTGTGTGTGTGTGTTTAAAAATGTATCTCAGTGGTTGTTTTATAATACCTGCATTTTTAAACACTGATATTTTTGTGTTGCTTTTCGGATTCCCCTTATTTCTAGATCACCTGTTCAGAACATTGCTTACAGAAGTATTTAAAAATGACACAAAGAATATCCATGAGGTTTCAGGAATATCACATTCAGCAGAATGAAGCCCTAGCAGCCAAAGCAGGACTCCTGGGCCAGCCGCGATAGGAAAGTCCCAGTGGACGGACTTCAATGAAGCATGGCCAACAGCCATTGCACTGAAAATGAGGATTCATCTCGTAGAATCCTCTGAAAGCAGTAAGCACCCTGTTAAGCCATCTGTCATGGCTACTTGGCAAGTGGAAACCAGTGGAGATACAAAATCATTGTTCCCCAGGAATAATCAAAATAGAAGGTCATTGTTCAGTGAAAATAGTAAGATGCAACATTTGTTGAGGCCTTCCTTAAGATTCATGGTTTGGTCACTTTGGTTAGAAAAATAAACCATTGTTTCTTCATTCGTGACTGTTAATTTCAAAGTAAAATATGTGTCCAATCATGTATAAGGTAGAAAAAAATTTTATTACTAAAAGTAAAATAAATGGAAGTATCACTGAGCAGTTGTTTATACTGTATAGGACACAGTATTCTGACTGGACTGTGGATACGTTGAAATGTTTTCAATCAGAATCATCCTCCAAGCATTCCTGTTCATTCATGTTTGCCTCAAATTGCTGGTAAATACATAAAACAGTTACTTGCTAATCATTTCAATGCACGATCTTTTTCTTGCTTCCCTTCTTTTGTCAGTGGGCATTACACATTCTTATCCTAGCTACATTTTGTTCTATCTTCAGGAAACATCTCATCTGAGACTAACTTGGGAATGTGTAAGAGTTGACTATTAGGCTCTAGTGGAGTCTGTATTGTTTTGCACTTTGTTCAAAAACTAAGAGTCCAACATGAATGGTTCTGAGTCTGACCAACAACATAAGGCTTATTCTCAACCATGAAGTGTGATCAGCTGAATAAAAGTAAACCAGAGGTAAATTTATATCTTTTGCTAATCAATCCTGAAACAAATGCAAGCATTTATAGGAAATTTTCATTGATGCATAAGTATATCAAGCAGTTTGGTAAAGATACCTTTTATTCAATTGGCTTATAAATGGCCATCCAGAACTTTAGGCAATTCACAAACATACTTTGCTATTCCTATTTAATCTAGCCCAACATGATTGTTAACTGTTATAATTCACAAAATATATTTCATAAAAATGACTGTGTACTCACCTGGCAGATAAGGGGGATTTTGTGCAATAGCATCTGAAATACTTTAGGAGGAAGTGTGCGTTTGAAAACATGGAGAAGCTTTTCAGGTTGTGTACATACTGAAAGGGCATTGCTGAGATGTTGTACCCCCATTCCATGCTCTCCTGAAACAGTAGGACATTTTGAGTAAAATATAGCATTTGTCAAACTATGCATTTACAAGAAAGCAAAAAAGATTAAACATTTAAAGTATCTTACACTAAAGACTTACTTAAACAATTCCTATGAAGAGTAATGAGTACAGATATGAGAGAGAATGAGTTTCACAGTGGTAAAGCTGCAGTATGTATCTAATGCTGGGAACAAGTGGCTCAGGCTGAGATCTGAGGATCACAGAAAAGTCTGTAAGACTCTTATCTCCAGTTAGCCATCAAAAAGCCAGAAGTAAGAGGTATGGTGCAAGTGGTAGAATCACAGCTTTAAACAAAAAGCCTAGTGAGAGTGTGAAGACTTGAATTCCAGCCCCAGTACCAGCACACACACACATACACACACATCACTGTATGGGGTGATATATTCTGTGATCTATACTATTATATACTCAGTGTTTAGGTAATATACTTGCCTTGGAAGTGTTCATGTTGTTTGTTTTTTAATGTGGTCTTTTTTATATAAAGATAGATTGTCCTTTGTATAGTGAAGTATTAGAGATGAAATATTTCTTATATTAGTATCTGGTGTGGTGAGGCTAAAAGGAATAGACTCCATTATCAAAGATTTAGATTTTTCTTGAGACAGGGTCTCACTGTATAGCTCAGGCTAGTCCCAAACTTGAGATGCTCCTGCTTTAGCTTCTCAAAGGCTAAGATTATGGGCATGTGTCCCCATACACAACTTGAAACAAAATTTAGTATAACATGAATTATAATCTAGAGAAAGAAAATAAGACATCTGTGAACTTTGATTTCTGAGTTAATTTTTAAAATGAATTTTAGGATTTTTTTTTTTCTCTTGTTGGTCATGGGGCTTGAATTCTGGGCCTGGGCACTGTCCCTGAGCTCTTCAGCTCAAGGCTAGTGCCCTACCACTTGAGCCACAGCACCACTTTAAATGAATTTTAGGATGGTTGGTTGTGAAGTAACGAATAAAAAATAGTGATGAGTAGAAATTGGTCATTTCTCTTTAAATTACAACATGGGGTGACTTAGTTTTACTCCCAACTTTTAGAAAACAAAAGATCAGTGAAATGATTTAGAGTTCCCAAGCCAGAATTAGGAATGGAACCTAACTTTAAAAAAATTTATTCTGGTCAATTGTGGGGCTTGAACTCTAGGCCTGTGCAACTGTCCCAGAGCTCTTCTGCTCAAAGCCACTTTGAGCCACAGTCCCAGTTCTGGTTTTCCAGTGGTTAATTGGAGGTGAGACTATCTTGGACTTTACTGCTCAGGCTGGCCTGAACCACATTCCCAAATCTCAGAGTCTTTTAATAGATAGAATTACAGGCGTGAGCCACCAATGCCAGCTCAGTGTTTTATTGAGTATCCACATGCATCATGTTTGCTGATGTCCTTTTGGACAAAGCAAGTCATAGAGCCAAGCTCTCATCTGTTGGAGAAGTATACTACACAACGCTCACAACTTATAAAGAATTAGTCCTTTTATGTTGGTGCCAGTGGCTCACACCTGTAATCCTAGCTACTTGAGGCTGAGACCCAAGGATTGTGGCTCAAAGCCAGCCTGGGCCGAAAAGTCCCTGTGAGACTAATATCCAGTTAACCACCCAAAAAACAAGAAATGGTGTTGTGGCTCAAAGTGGAAGAGCACTAGCCTTGAGCAAAAGAGCTGGGGACAGTGCCTAGACTCTGAGTGTAAGCCGCACGAATGACCAAAAAAGAGAAAAAAAGGAATGAGTCCTTTTTAACTGCTGAAATAAGTTCACAACTACTTTAACTAAAGAAATGCTTATTTTATTATCACCATAATCATACTACAGTCAATATGTTTTACAGAAAAACTAAAGATACAGTAACGTCTATACTCATGACAGGTAGTGCTAATGGAATAGAAAAGGCAATTGGTTGGTTGGTTTACTAAACCAATAAATTCAACATAGTCTCTTAGACATTACAACCAAAATTATTGGCCCTAAGGTTCCACAGACATAAACACAACTAAATTTGTTTATACAACTACAAATTGAGCATCCCTCATGTGAAAACTCAAAATGCTCCAAAGCCTGAAAAAACCCTACTAAAAATTTTTTAACAAATTAACTTCAGGCATGTATCATGCCTATGAAATTAATTTTATGTTTTGACTAAGTCACAGGGATGTACACATATTCAAAAGTCAGAGATTCTGGTCTCAAGCATTCTGGATAAGAGATAAATCTACGTCATTCAGTATATACATCAGACAGTAATGAAGTTGAGATTAGTGGCAGAAGTGAATGGCTTAAGTTAAAAAGACTGCAGAAACAGAAAAAAAAATAGTCACATAAGAAGACTAATTCTCAAGTTGGAATTTACAGTGTAGATTTCCTCAGAGATTCTGATTGTTTGATTTGATTTGAGAGATTTAAAGGATAAGGTAAGATTGAGAACGATTATAAGTAAATATAGAGGTATATAGCTCTAAAAGAGGCAGTTAATCAGGCTAGAGGACATGGTAAATAGCCCGCTGAGCAAGCCCTGAATTCAAACCCAACACCATCAAAAAAAGATTTTTAAAAGCCAAGATAAACTAGCCAGTTTAGGAGTTCACAGGGAAAAAAAATTTACCACCTTTGGGAGAAAGGGAAAAATTTTATAGCCAAGTTTATAGTCTTCAATAATTTCAGCATTGTAGCATCAACATCTAAATACTTGTGGTAGCTCTTAAAATGAATAGGAGTCAAATGAGATTTTAAAAATTCATTTGTGTCAGACTCTTTCCTGTAATCCTAACTATTCAGGAGGTTGAGATAAGAGGATTGTGGTTCAAAGCCAGCCCCGGCAGAAAAGGTCTGTGAGACTCTTACTTCCAGCTGACCATCGGAAAACCAGAAGTGGAGCCACATGTGGCTCAAGTGGTAGAGCACTAGTCTTGAGCAGAATTGCTTAGGGACAGCACCAGATCCTGAGTTTCATGCTCCTTGACCAACCAAAAAACAAAAAAAAGTCATGTGTCTTTACAGTCTAGGTTTTAAAAATCAGTGCTGAAACACATAATTACATGATTTCATCAGTGTCATGTGAGCATTATAGAAATGCACTTGCATAAGCTTATATAACATAGCCAATAACATGCCTAGACTGTAAGAATGTAGTCCATTCTTGACTGAAACAATGACTTTTTGGACTTGTAATTCAAAATTTACTTCCAGTGGGATAATGTGGCAAATGAAAAACCAGACAATTTCTTTTTAACTAAGGCAAAATACCAAATTTGATAATTTCTTGAATATAAATTACTGTAAATAACTTAAAATGATTATTACATTCCTACCTCTAGATAACCAAAGCTCTGCCATCTGTACCTCTTTCAGAAAACGTTCTTGCAGTTTTTCATTCGTTGCCAGATCCCACAACTAAAAGATTCATAAAACATTTAACAATGAGTAATGAATATAAGGCCTTTAGTACTGATCAAAATCAGTTCTTTTTTTAAAAGCACATTTTGAACCTAGTCTCTAGTGAGTGACAGATGTAATTGTTCTTCATAATTGAACGTTTCCTGAGATAGGTTAAAGTTTTTGAGATTTAAAAAAAAAAGCATGTTATATTTAATTGAGTTGAGATGCTTGTATAACTCTTACCCAGTCTAAATACACTACAGAAATCCTGCTATAACTAGTTCAGTAAAGGTAGTTCTGTATGTTGCAATGGTATTTTCTTGCCTAAGTTATTAAACAATGCTGGTTGATCGGGCTGCAGATCTATCTTTAGCCTATGAGGTCTTTGGTTATGATGTCTATTCATAGTAACATTAACATAGTAACTAAATCATTTCATTCAAAATATTTTAGGGTTTGGTACCTCTTTACTGGGGGCGGGGGGAGCAGGAAACTAGTTAAGGCTTCTGTATTGAAACCCTCCGAAGGACAGCAGGAAAGGACAGGACGTGGTGGGAGGTTGATAGTTGATATCAGAACACTTTGGTTTGCTGTAGCCTGGTTCAGAAAGGAGAACCTAGACCATTGTTGGAACTTAGGTCATTCATATAAACTGGGAGCCTTTCCAGCCCCTTGAAAGCTTTTATCAGAAATAGTAATCAAAGATCTCCTTCAGTGGATTGAGGTTTAGTAAGCACTATAAATGACAGGATGGTCTGGGAGCAACTGGAAGAAGCAGGCAACCAACCAAGACCTCTGAATCCATCAACAAATCTACCACTAGTTTGAGAAAGTGACTTCTAACTTACAAGTGTGATGAGAAGTCCATTGGCCTTTGGGGCTCAAAGTAGTTTACATCAGGATAAAGAATCAGGGAAGGTTTCTCAGAAAAGAGAACTGAAGTGTGGAGAAATTTGGTAGTTTGATGAAGAATGCATACACAAAACAAAATTGTAGGACACATACATGATCTTTATTAGTTATTTATTTTTGCAATGCTAGGGATTTGAACTCGGCTTTGTACTTGCTTTACCACATGAGCCATGTCTCCAGCATTCAATTGGATTATTACAGGGTAAATGTAGCAACAAAACCAATTACTGAAGACAAAGGAGACAAGAAACTCTACATAGGTTATTTCCAATGCTTAGGCAATTAGTATAGTAGGCACTCATGGAGGGCAGTGGTGTCAAAGAGGTTGATTTCAGAGTGCAGAGAGTAGGGAGGCTAGGCATAGAAAGCTGTAGCAGCATGGATACAAAAAGGAGTGAAGGGTGGGGCTGGGAATATGGCCTAGTAGTGGTAGAGTGCTTGCCTCCTATACATGAAGCCCTGGGTTCGATTCTTCAGCACCACATATATAGAGAAAGCCAGAAGGGGTGGCGTGGCTCAAGTGGTAGAATGCTGGCCTTGAGCAAAAGTAAGCCAAGGACAGTGCTCAGGCCCTGAGTCCCAAGCCCCAGCACTGGCAAAAAAAAAAAAAAAAAGTGAAGGAATAGGTAAGGAATTAGATAGAACATGGAAATATTTATGGAAAATAAGTGTTATTTAAGCAAACGTGATGAGCCAGGAGGGTAGTAATTCCATAAGCTTCATGAGGAAACAGGAGATCCCTAGTAGGGATGAGGTTATGAATTGTGAACACTAGCTGAGGTGCCATCAGCGTGATTGGGTAAGTGTCCAACATGTGGGGGTCAAATTTGGGTCTAGAGTAGCACATCTGAGAATGTTTTTGGAGAAGAGACAAAACTTCAAGGAATAATTTGGGAGTCTGGAGCCTGAGGGCATTATCTCAGCCAATCCCCTGAATGAGCTGGGGCCCACCCAGACATACAGAATAAAGCTCAGCAATCTACATTTTTTAACAAGCTCTCCGGTGATTCTGCTGCACTCCAAAAGCCCGAGACTCACTTCTACCAGTTAAGAATTCCCAGCACCTACGACCGACCTACCGGAATCACAAGTGTTGGCGTTAGGATCAGATAATGGGCATCTGAGCATTTGGTACAATCTAATGCAGATGAGCACTTGCAGCAACCACAAATCCTGAACTTGAATTCTAAGCTTCTTGCATTCTCTCTAGGCCTTTTCTTTTTTTTTTCTTCTTTTTTTCTTTTTTGCCAGTCCTGGGGCTTGAACTCAGGGCCTGGGCACTGTTCTTGCCCAAGGCCAGCACTTCACCTCTTGAGCTACAGCACCACTTCTGGTTGTTTTCTGTTTATGTGGTACTAGGGAATCGAACCCTGGGCTTCAGGCATCCCAGGCAAGCCCTCTACACCTAAGCCACATTCCCAGCTCCCTCCCCTAGGCCTTTTCACTCATGGCTAGCACTCTGCCACTCATTCGGGCCACAGCTCCACTTTCGGCTCTTTGCTGGTTAATTGGAAACAGCCTCACGGACATTCCTGCCTGGGCTGGCTTGCACGGCGATCCTCAGATCTCTAGCTCCTAAGTAGCCAGGATTAAGGGCATGCGCGGCGCCCGGCCTGTGGCAGCTGTGTAATGACCCCAACCTGCTTCCTTTTGATCCCGAGAGCTAGCACTAAACTGAAGGCTGTCGCACGCGCTTCCGGCGGCGGTCCTGCTTCTAGAAAGTTCCCAGCCTGGGGGCGACGCCTCACCTGCGCGTCCCGCGCCTGGGTCCGGGGCTGCCTGGCTCTTCTCTCTGCAAACACACATGTCTCGTGGGCCCGCGGTCCCTTGGGCCGCCCATCCCGTGGCCCACACTCCGCCCCGGGCCCTGGCCCGCCGGCCGGCGCACTCACTGTCCCGCAGGTGGCGCCTGAACGCCGGGTCACCACGCCGCTTCCGGTCGAAGTAGACACAGTAGGCCAGGAAGGCCACGGCGCCACAAGCGGCCAGGGCGGCCAGGAGGCCGAGGACCGGGCGGACGCACGGCATTGGGCCGCCGAGACCGGCGGCTGAGCGTTGGGCGCGGGCCCGGGAGCGGGCGGCCGGCAGGGGGCGCCGGGCTTTCCGGGCGCGCCCAGTAGCGCGTTGACGCCTTGTGGCCGTAGACACCACTGCTGAGGAAACAGAAGGTGAAGGGGACACAAGGGGGCAGCCCACAGCAGGCCGGCCAGCTTCGAACCCAGGTCTGTCACACTCCAGATTCCAAACACCTTCTCCGAGACACTTTGTCTCTCTGTCTTTGGTATTGTCAGTGTTTGGGATTTTTGCTTTTTTTGTTTGTTGCCGGTCATGGGACTTGAACCTAGAGCTACTACCACTTGAGCCACAGTGCTACTTCCGGTTTTCTGGTGGTTAATTGGAGGTAAGAGTCTCACGGACTTTCCTACCCAGGCTGGCTTTGAATTGCGATCCTCAGAGACTGGCTAAAGGATTTTTGCCTTCTAATAATTGTAACTATCTCAGTTTTAATTGCAATTCCCAAGTGACATATGATTTGACATTTTTCCATATGCATATTTACCATCTTGATATCCCTTTTGGTGTGGGATCTGTTCACATCATTTCACAATTTTCTTAGTGTTAAGAGTTGACCATGTATTTTAGGTAACAGCTGGCTTGGATGTTTGTTCCCAGAAAAACATTAATGTTGAAATTTGGTTCCCAATATAATGAATTGCTTTGGGAGATGGAGGTTTTAAGGGTGATTATATATTTAAGAGGGATTAATGCTGTATTAAGTGTCACACAAATGAGTAAGTTCTCACATGTGAAGTACTGGATCCGTTTTTGTGAAAGTAGATTGACCTGGAGGGTTTTATCTCCTCCATATGTCTCACCTGCCCTTTTACTTTCAACCATGAGTTGAAGCAGTACAATATTCTCAGAATGCCTTGCTTTTGGACTTCTAGTCCAGCATTTTGCACATCTGAAATACCACTGGAGAGTCTGGGACAGGAGTATTGAGAAATTTGAGCCCAGTTTAGGCTTCAAGAGAGAAATCTAGAGAGGAAGTACAGAGAGATCAAACTAGAGACCAAGAGAAGAGAGGGGAGAGATAAAGGGACAACAAAAGAACAAAACTTGTTTTTATAACAGAACTTCTTTAGGGATAACCATCTTACCAAAGAATGGTTTAACTTAAGCAGACATAATCATCTCTTGAAAGATTCCATCTGAGCCAGGCACAAGTGGCTCATCCCTGTAATCCTAGCTACTCAGGAAACTGAGAGCTCAGAATGGCAGTGCAAAGACATGAGGCTCTGATCTCCAGTTAACCAGGGGAAAGAAAATCCAGAAGGAGAGCTGTAGCTCGGGTGTTAGAATTCTGGCCTTGACCAAAGAAGCTCAGGGATAGTGCTCAGGCTCTGAGTTCAAGCCCCAAGACAGGAGAAAAATCCACCTGGTATACTTTTTCTTTTTTTCTGGGCCTGGAGCCTGAACTCTGGGCCTGGATGCTGTCCCTGGACTCCTTTTTTTGTTCAAGGCCAGCAGCCTCCCACCTTAGTCACAACACACATTTCTAGCTTTTTCTGTGATTAATTGGAGATAAGTCTCTCAGATTTTCCTGCTTTGGCTGACTTTGAACTATGATCCTCATATCTCAGCCTCCTGAGTAGCTAGGATTACAGGCATGAGCCACTGGCAGAAGTGGCTCTGTGGTTCAAGTGGTAGATCTCTAACCTTGAGCATAGAGAGGCTCTGGGACAAAGCCTGGGCCCTGATTTCAGGCCCCAGGACCAGCAAAAAATTAAAAATTAAAAGGGCCATATCTGCAATCTCAGCATTTGAGAGGCAAAGGCAGGAAAATAGAACAACTAGGCCAGCCTGGGCTATTCAGCAAGGCTCTGTCTCCCCTCTCCTCTACCACCATAAAAAGTAAAAGACAAAAAAAAATTACTCTGCAAAATCACTAAACATGCTATTTATTGGAATTCCTCACCAGTGAAAATTCCATTCTGAGTCATTCAACCCTCAGTAATGACAAAAACTATCATATATTTTACTGTTTCCAAAATGGAATGAAAATATGTGCATAACCACATATGACACAAGAAGGAAGAACAATCAAAGGAGAGAGGAACAATAATTCATCAGCTTAGGATTATTTGGAATCAAGGCTGATAAAATAGGCCTACTTCACTCTTCCCAAATGATAGTTCTACATTATCATCTTATGAGAAGAACCTTAAACATCTCTTTTAAATGTCTGGCTTTGTACATAAGGATTGCTAATAAGAAGAAAAGAAACTGTAATAACTTTTTGTTATGTTTTCTCAATAATTAAGTCCTTTCTGATCACTCTTAGACGCTGGACCATGTACTTTGTAGGGTACACTTATGATTAAAAAGTGTTCATGGAACTGATCATTCAGTAAGGTAGCAACATACATGCATAATCACAACATAAGGTAAGGTGTCAGAACAGATCAAGAACACATGAGAGCCCCAGAGAAGGCAATATTTTGTAGTGGCGAGAACTCAGCCAATGCTTCATGGAAAAGCTAGCTTTTGAGACAGCTTTGGGAACACACAGATGATAGTGGTGGGGGATTAAAAGGAAGAGGTGGAGGTGGGCAGGTGCAAGGCTTGAGCAGTGCCTGAATGGACCTTCTGGACTGGTTTTTGCCTCTAGTATGCCCTCTGCCCCATGTGCTTATTAGAACACTATATTATCTACATCTGCCCTTCCATTTCGCTAGCCAGAGTTCATCACTGGGGCTTAGTTTGGCTGGCACTTCCTACTCACTGAGCTCTGTATCATAATCTCATGTACACTCTTAACTTATTATGCTTGTCACACCGGCAGTTAAGAATAAGTTGTTTAACATCTACCTTACTTGGTCACATATTATATGAAAATAGCAATCTTTTTGTCTTACTCCTCAGGCTCTGAGGTCTTAAAATAATACCAAAATATAAAATATACTCAATGATGTTTGCACATGGTTTCTGGCAGTTTGGTGAGGTCCAGTATAGTACAGCCTGGTGACTTGGGGAGCCATAGGAGGGCTACCTGACACATCAGAGGAAGTAAATGAACTGTGAAATTGGAGGTTCTCCAAAAGGGATGCAACTAAGATACATCATCTTATGGTGAAGTGGGCCTAAGAGTTAAAACAGAAAACCTAAATTAAGCAAAATTCCACTATTTGTCTTTAATTCCTGCTTCAAGATTAGACACCCAATAAAGTAGAACAGAAAGCCTATAGAGAACTAAAAAAATAATGTAACTAAAGTACAGTGTTTCTAAATCCTGATCACTCAGTAATAAATCACAAGGCTGAGTCCTAGGACAGATAGTCTCCTCCCAAACAGTCACAAATGAGACAATTCTCAGCTGCCTAGTTTACCAGAACTACTAATTTAGAAATGTCTACAGTGTTTCAGTTTCTTTTTTTTTTTTTTTTTTTTGGCCAGTCCTGGGCCTTGGACTCAGGGCCTGAGCACTGTCCCTGGCTTCTTCCCGCTCAAGGCTAGCACTCTACCACTTGAGCCACAGCGCCGCTTCTGGCCGTTTTCTGTATATGTGGTGCTGGGGAATCGAACCTAGGGCCTCGTGTATCCGAGGCAGGCACTCTTGCCACTAGGCTATATCCCCAGCCCTAGTGTTTCAGTTTCTTAAGTCCGAATACCCAAAGTAGAATAAAGCAAGATCATTGATGAGAAGTGTGGCAAATTCTGTTCACAAGACTTAAGTACTTAACTGGTCATGCTTTGCTACTAGTTAAGTAACTGGTGGGGGAAAGCTGGATTTAAAAATTTAAAAACAACTGTGAGCCAGTTGAGGTCATTTGTAACACAGAATTGATGGGAATGTGAAATACATTTCCCTCCTTTTTACTAGCTAGTTTTTCTTTAAGAGCACCTGAACACAATTCTGAAGTTACCTCATTGACATAATATTTTCTCAGGCTAATGGATAAACAACTTAAATATACCTGAAACTGACTTTCCTCATAGTTTACCCTGAAACAGAGAAGGCATTACCTGTTCAGGGGAAGGCCACCATCCCTTTCTCATTTGCCATTGGTTGTACTTCTGTTTGATGAAGAAGCATCTCACGGGGCTGGGGATATGGCCTAGTGGCAAGAGTGCTTGCCTCCTATACATGGAGCCCTAGATTCAATTCCCCAGCACAACGTATACAGAAAATGGCCAGGAGTGGCGCTGTGGCTCAAGTGGCAGAGTGCTAGCCTTGAGCAAAAAGAAGCCAGGGACAGTGCTCAGGCCCTGAGTCCAAGGCCCAGGACTGGCCAAAAAAAAAAAAAAAAAAAAAAAGCATCATCTCAGGAAGGACCTGGACCACACAGCATTGTATATATTGTAACTCCCTTCAGACATGGCCATGTTGAAAATGTGCTAAGGCATCCATTCCAAGGAGGCATCATGTTGCCAGTCAGACTCAATGAGAGCAATTACACAGCCATGTTGAAAATGTGCTGAGGCATCCATTCCAAGGAGGCAATTGTTGCTAGTTCTCCCATGTTATAGTCAGACTCACAATGAGAGCAATTAAAACAGAAACCACAGCCCAGCAAGGTAAAAGTCTTCTGAGAATTTGGAAAGGTTGACTGCCTTGATAAAATCTGTGAATCCAGATGATGGTGTGAAAAAAATAAGTGCATGGAAATTGAAATATCTCCTCATAACGATTAAAGCCCACCATGAGTTTATGATTGATATCATAAACTTTGCCTATCAAAAAGCTTTGCCTTTTTATTAAAAATTGCTCAATATACAACATTAAGTCTATGTAAGGATTCATTATTGCCATAAATAAATACATCTGAAGATGATTAATCTGGTGATGTATTGCCATGATACTTAATACATATGACAGGGCATGGTTTGGGAGCACTAGCTTAAAGCTACAGAGACTTTGTTCTTGTCCACTTCCACTTTGTGGAAGGATCCACAAACCATTCACATCTTGTGAGATCATCAGTCCCATCCACTTCCATCTGAAGTGAAGCTGCACTGAGACCATAGCAGTGGCTAGAGAAGGAAACTTGCTGTAGTCACTTAGGTTACGATCAAAAGGCCCAAAGATCTAACTTCCACATAGGAGAGAAAACACTGCAGACTAACCTTAATTTACTTAATTTTATCCCATTTTAAGTCATTTTCTACTTCCTAACTGCTTTCTACAAAATTATTGTCAGGCTTTTCACTCCAGATATTCCCACTGTTCCAATGTTCCATCTTTTCTTTTCTGCATAATGTACATGAAGATTGGGAAATCCACCTCCGTGTTTGAGTACTTACCCACTGATATATTTGATTAGTTCAAGAAAAAAAGATAATAGAATATTGAAGAAATAATTCTGGTAATAGTCTTGAGTGTTTTTGATAATATGTTTTCACAAATTGGTAGGTATGCTTAATTATGACTTTCTTAGTAACTTACTATCTTAGTCATGTTCAATCGAGAGCACTGATGTTTAGCCTAGTGTGTGTGATTCATGACTATAATCCTAGCTGCGAACTCCCTGGAGGATCAAGGTTTGAAGTCAACCAACCAGTTTGAAGCAGTCTGTGAGACTCAATCTCCAGTTAACCAGAAAAAATGCCAAGTGGTAGCAGGTAGAGCATCAGCTATGAATGAAAAGGCTGAGAAGACAAGGTCCTAGCTCTGAGTTCAAGCCAACACACACACACACACACACACACACACACACACACACGCATATGTGCACACACATGAACAATCTCTGAAGTTTTAGGTAAACTCGGTATATACCCAATAATAAGTACAAAGCCTAGTCACTATTCACTTAATTTCTCTGCTCTCCCCAATAAAAGGATTTAAACTGTACCTACTCAGTCAGTGTATAATTTTGTTCCCTATAGCAACATCCCAGTACTTCAGTACCAAATTTATATCAATTAGAAGGGACAGTGCCTGAAACTAGTCCGTCCATTATTTCAGACTTACTGAATTGTTACTAAAGGAAATCATTAAATCAATGTATAAACTGAAGACTGTCTCCTACTCCGAACTAGACCTGAATGACCTACATCTTATAATTATTAGAAATATTTCCTTGTAAAGATTGAAGAATATACTAAAATGCACTGGTTAATGAAGTCTTATTTTCAACTATACATTACTGACATTTGGGAAAAAACAATCACTTAAATGAAAACTAAAAATAAAAAGCCTATGTTTAAAACATGGCCTTTATTAATACTGCCTGCTGAGCTCCATTTTTTTAAAATTTACACTTAAATACTTCTGCTTTGCAAAGAAAAGACAGAAAAGGTCATTTTACAAGAGTACTTTTTGTTTTTAATTCTCTGAGAAAATGGAAGGAATCTGAATCACAAGTTCACAATGTGGTAAAATGAAATTAAAAAACAATGACTTCAGTAATGCTATGCCATCACTAGTGTTCAGCCTTAACTCTGCTCTTGTAAATCAGATCCTGATATACAGTCTAGAGCATCTAGGTTATTTCTCTACAGAATTATTAAACACAGAAAAGGAGGTTTAAAAAAATCCTTTCGATGTACAAACATGAATTTAAAAATTGCTTTTAAAAATCACCTTTTTACATAATGTATATGCAAAACTGCTTTAAATACATGATTTTGGAAGAAATATTTACAAAATGTATCAGTCTGTGGAACAATTCACAGACATAGCATACATAGTTGCTTTACTTAGTTGTTGCATCTCAACTTTGGGAGATATAAACTTATTCGGCAGTATAGCTAACACAAAAGCTGTGACAAAGTATCTTAAGGGCAACCAAACATTTGATCTTCAAAACAGTTTAATTACTAGGACTGCCAAAGTTTCTAAACAATGTATACTTTAATGATCCAGATGCCCATTTGCAGTTCTATTGTTGAAGGACTGAGACTGAGTTCCTTAAGTACAAGAAAGGCTGCTGAGTGCGGCAGTCCTGCAAAAGGAACAGCTGAGAGCTACTGTTACCCAAAGAGTGAATTAACCTAGAATTTTCTTTTTTTCAATTTTATTAATATTTTAAAAAATACATAAAAATACAACATCCAATGTCTGAATAAATATATTTAACAAGTTGCAAGATAATACCTTATTTTACACAAAAATTTCAGCTTTAGAAATCTTGTTAAATAACTTCATTGTTGTTATATATTTCATTTTTGTATTTTTGTAACAAAATAAAAACTCTGAAATTACATAGAAAAAAGACAAAATAGTTTTGTCAAGGGATAAGATAGTCCACTGAAAACTTCTTCACAATTCCACTGTAAACATTAATAAACATTAAAATATTTGCATAATTGTGTGCTCAAAAGTCCTATAAAAAGTGGAAGACTTATTACAACTGTAGTTTTCAGTTAACTACACTTCCTTTCACAATTTATTTTGTCCCATTTACACCTTTAAACCTGGGCACACTGCTGTACATATACTTTGGCAGTTCTAAATAGCAAGTGCTTCCACAAAAAATTTTTTTAAAATAATAAAACATCAACAACAACAACAACAAAAACCCCACAACTTAAACCTCCTACTCACCAAGGGTTCAATACATCTTAGTGAAAGTGCAGCAGTAACTATTCAGCCAGATAATATTTTGGTGTTTTATCTTGTGCACTTGCTTATCTATGATTCCTATCACTCCTGAAAGCTTTATTATACAAATTCAAATTTGCTAAGTGCCCTTTTTTTCTATATCACAAAAAATGAAAAAAATAAAGAAAAATTATGACAAATATGGCAAGCTGCCTAACCTTCAATTATTAATCAGCTTATTTTTTGCAACAAGAAAAAAAGAGAGAAGGGGAGAGATACAATCCAGCCTGGAAAAATATACAGGATATACTTAGCAAACCAGTTGAGTGCTTTCTGTGGTTGTATTTCAGGGTTTGGGAATTAATGTCCATGGCAGCAAACTGCTGAGAAAGCAGGTAAAATGTTTATCACCTACATTCCACAGCAAGTACATTTTGTGGGGGAGACGACGATGAGGGACTCATTCCAGTGTCTGATGAAGCAGATGACATGGAGGCTCCAGCATGCGACACTGTAGGATCAACACAACTATGTTAGACTCAAAAAAAAGTATTATACAAAGGCAATAGCAAAGGCAACTGGCAAATAAGATTCTTAACATTATTCACTTCAATCACAGGCCTCACAAAGGAATAACAAATTGCCAATAAAAATGCTGTGGCTTGGGGCTGGGAATATGGCCTAGTGGTAAAGTGCTCGCCTAGTATATATGAAGCTCTAGGTTAAATTCCTCAGTACCACATATACAGAAAAAAAGCCAGAAGTAGCGCTGTGGTTCAAGTGGTAGAGTGCTAGCCTTGAGCAAAAAAGAAGCCAGGGACAGTGCTCAGGCCCTGAGTTAAAGCCCCAGGACTGGCAAAAAATAAAAAAAATAAAATAAATACTGTGGCTCAATAGAGTAGAATCAATTATTGGTCAATTAAGTAGCTCATCAGTTCAAAAAATATATCACAGGACAAAATGTATGCTTATTTGGCATGAAACTCATCTCAAGCACCACAATAAATAAGTGAACAAGACACAGATACCACACAAAATGTAACTCATTGTTTTTGGTTTTTTTTTAATTTATTAATTAAATTTTTTTTGACAAGGTGTTGTGCAAAAAGGGTACAGTTACATGGTAGGGCAGTGTTGTGCACATTTCTTGTGATATCTTACACCCTGTTTTTCTTTCCCTTCCCTAGGTCAGGTAGACATATATACAATACCCAATGTACCAAGAACATATACAGTAGCCACGTGGCCTACACCAAAGAAAATTCGCCTAGGGCTTTAAATGTAATGTCAACATTAGACAATATGTCAACAGTAGTCTTATGTGAACGTACATACATAGCTTTTGAGCTATTGTATTCCACTGACAGGTCAATTTTTGACCTTTATATGTTGAGTAGTTGTTTGGTTTTAGTTACATAATGTTGGGTCACTGACCCAATTCTGTGGGAAATACCATTTGACAAGCAGTTTTTGGTTTCACAGACCTGGTCTCTAACTGTCTCTCCGTCACCCCATCTTAACAGTCATATATGAGGGAGATCATGCCCCTTTGTTTTCTGTGTTCTAGGCTTGTCTCGCTCAACATTATTTGTTCAAGTTCTGACCATTTCCCTGCAAATAACAATATTTCACCATTCCTAAAAAATGTAACTCTTAAACTCCTACTTGAAAGATTCCAGGAAGCAAATTTGGCTTGTCCCAAATTTGAAGTCAACCTCTGAGTTACAGACACCTGAGCCAGAGAATTTCTAGTTTCTGTCAGATCTGAATCATGAGATTGGGATGAAAGTATAGGGACATGATTAGGGGGAAAATCATTAAGTAGCTTTAACATAACCCTCCAGGAAAGACAGAACATGGATGAAGGATCATAACATTGTGCATTCATTGATTTGCACTGTTTTTTTTTTAATTTTTCCTTTACCTTCTCTTTCTTGGCAAAACTCTCATGTCTCCTGCCAATCTTCTTAATTCTACTAACTTTACTTAAAGCTTTACTGTTTATTTATTTATTTAAGTATACCTGTATATGTGTGTGACTACCAATGAGACATGAATAATTACAACAAACTCAAAATATACCCCAGAAATCACTTAACGTCTCAATGTAATAACTTACTATAAGAAAACAAGAAGCTGGGGGTCAGTAGCTCATGCCTGTAAACCTAGCTACTCAGGAGGCTGAAATCTGATCATTGTGGTTCAAAGCCAGCCCAGTCTGTGAGACCTCCAGGAAAACCAGAAATAGTACTGTGGCTCAAAGTGGTAGAGTGCTAGTTTTGAGCAAAATAGCTCAGGGACAGCAGCCAGGCCCTGAGTTCAAGCCCCAGAACTGACCAAAAGGAAGAAAGAGAAACAGAGAGAGAGACACACACACACACACACACACACACACACATAAAGAAGTGGGCTGTAATAATTTTTTTAAGTTGTTGAAATTTATATCACTGTCTCTTCTTGGCCTTATATTTAGTAAGATCAAGTGAAACATAACCTTTAAAAAACTAACCTCAAAGGAGTAGGTTCTTTGAAGAAATTTTATAGATTTAATACCGTGTGTGTGTGTGTGTGTGTGTGTGTGTGTGTGTGTGTGTGTGTGTGTGTGTGTTTCTCCTTATGCAATGCTGGGGATCAAAATCAAGGCCGATGCAAGCTAGACCCACTGAGCTACATCTTCAGCTTGTAAAGACCTCTTACTACTTAGTTTTGGGTTTTTGTTGTTGTTTAATATGTATGTGTGCCATATGCCAGAACTCAGGGCCTCACTCTTTTGCCTACTTTCCTGTTCAAGGCTGGTGCTCTACCACTTGAGCCACACCTCAACTTTCAATATTTTGGTGGTTAATTGGAGCTGAGTCTCTCAGATTTGTGTGCCTTGGCTAGCTTTGAACTGAGATCCTCAAGATCTCAGCCTCCTGAGTAGCTATGGTTACAGATGTGAGCCACTGTACCTGACTCTTACAGTTTTGATAAAAGAGGGTCTCTCATAGAAAATTGATTTCTTTCCATTTTCCCCGCTACTTCCAGGAACTGCTGGACTTGGAGTAAAATGATTCAAGACCACATGACACAAGCCATTCCCTAAAGCCTCTGGCAAGAAACAAAACTTCTCCCAACAAATTTATTTTTTTATTTTTTGCCATTCTTGGGCCTTGAACTTAGGGCCTGAGCACTGTCCCTGGCTTCTTTTTAGCACTCTGCCACTTGAGCCACAGCGCCACTTCTGGCCATTTTTTATATATGTCGTGCTGAGGAATTGAATCCAGGGCTTCATGTATGCAAGGCAAGCACTCTTGCCACTAGGCCATCTTCCCAGTTCCCTCCCTCTTTTTTCTTACTCCTTTTATGCTGGAACTGGGGCTTGAATTCAGGGCCTGAATGCTGTCTCTTAGCTTCTTCACTCAACACTGGCACCCTGCCACTTGAGCCACAGCTCTACTTCTGGCTTTTC
Organism: Perognathus longimembris pacificus; assembly: GCF_023159225.1. Taxonomy (NCBI): domain Eukaryota; kingdom Metazoa; phylum Chordata; class Mammalia; order Rodentia; family Heteromyidae; genus Perognathus; species Perognathus longimembris. Next base: position 27,691,517 of record NC_063174.1, on the reverse strand, counting down.
TTGTGGTTAACTGGAGATAAGAGTCTCACTAACTTCTGTCCAAGCAGACTTCAAATGGTGATCCTCACTCAGATCACATCCTCCTAAGTAGCTAGGACGATAGGAATGAGCCACTAGTGCCCTGGTTATTTATTCTTTTATTTCTGAGGCATCTTTTGGGAGCCCTCCTTGCTTGTTCTATTATAATCCCAGAGCAGTTGATTTCTAGGCCTGCTAGCAATGGTTATCCTATTGCTTGCTATCACCATCACCTTGAGACTTTCCTTTCCTGTTTTCCTATGTGATCCATATCCTTCAGAGGGAGAGTGTACAAATTCTGTTTCTTAAAGTGCAAATTATTTCTTGAAATCTGTCACCATGTTTATTAGTACTCATTCTAGAAATCCAGTGGTCCAGAAGATGTATTGCCTAGCTAGATCTTACACTTTCACTGTCTCCTATTGTCTTTCTGACTTTCTAATGGGATTTCTTCAGCTTTATACCTTTTATTATTTAAAAACGTTCCTGCTTTCATATTTTAAGAGAATATTATCTGACTTTCTAAAAGTACCATATTTTTGTGGTATTAAAAACGGTGTTAGGGGCTGGGGATATAGCCTAGTGGCAAGAGTGCCTGCCTCGGATACACGAGGCCCTAGGTTCGATTCCCCAGCACCACATATACAGAAAACGGCCAGAAGCGGCGCTGTGGCTCAAGTGGCAGAGTGCTAGCCTTGAGCGGGAAGAAGCCAGGGACAGTGCTCAGGCCCTGAGTCCAAGGCCCAGGACTGGCCAAAAAAAAAAAAAAAAAAACGGTGTTAGGGCTGGGGATATAGCCTAGTGGCAAGAGTGCCTGCCTCGGATACACGAGGCCCTAGGTTCGATTCCCCAGCACCACATATACAGAAAAAACGGCCAGAAGCGGCGCTGTGGCTCAAGTGGCAGGGTGCTAGCCTTGAGCGGGAAGAAGCCAGGGACAGTGCTCAGGCCCTGAGTCCAAGGCCCAGGACTGGCCAAAAAAAAAAAAAAAAACACGGTGTTAGCCAGGTGCCGGTGGCTCATGCCTATAATCCTAGTTACTCAGAAGGCTGAGAACTGAGGGTGGCGGTTCAAAACGAGCCAGACAGAACAGAAAAGTAAGAAGTAAATACATGACACTCTTATCTCCAATTAACCACCAGAAGACTGGAAGTGGCACTGTGACTCCAAGTGATAAGGCACTAGCCTTGAGCATAAGAGCTCAGGGACAGTTTCTATTATTGATAATGTTTTGTATCACCTTCCTATGTTTATACCTACACTATCTCTGTAATCTTATCTGAGTATATTGGAAACCGTGTTTACTGGTATTGGAAGTAGGAAATTCAAAGGGAATACCAAATTCGAGAGACACAGGGTAAAAAAAGAGAAATAACTACAAAAGCAATACTTGCAAAACTGTTTGGTGTAAGTGAACTGAACACCTGGGGGGGGAGGGAAAGGGAGGGAGGGAGGGGGGCATGAGGGACAAGGCAACAAACAGTACAAGAAATGTATCCAATGCCCAACGTATGATACTGTAACCTTTCTGTACGTCAGTTTGATAATAAAAATTTGAGAAAAAAAAAAAAAAGAGCTCAGGGACAGTGCCCAGGACCTGAGTTGAAGGCCCACTACCAACAAAAAGCATGTTTTTGCTAGGTGCTGGTGGCTCACACATGTAATTCTAACTACTCAGGAGGCTGAGATCTGAGGATTGTGATTCAAAGCCAGCCTGGGAAGAAAAGTCCCTGTGAGATTCTTACCTCCAATTAACCACTCAGAAACAGAAGTGGAGTGTGGCTCAAAGTGGTAGGGCACTAGGCATGAGTCCAAGAACTCAAGGACAGTGCCCAATCCCTGAGTTCAAGCCCTATCACCAACAAAAAACCAAGTTCTTGCTGGAGCTCACACCTATCTACTCAAGGAATCGCTGATGAGATCTAAGGATTACAGGTCTGAAGCCAGCCCACACAAGAAAGTCCCTGGGACTCTTATCTTCTTCAATAAGCTACTCAAGAAAAGCAGAAAGTGGTACTATAGCTCAAAAGGTAGAGTGCTAGCTTTAAGCAAAAGAATCTTCCCCTGTCCTAGGAATAAGCAGAAACTTGGCTGCAGCTTTCCAAGAGTCAAGATTAGATATGAGGGGCTGGGGATATGGCCTAGTGGCAAGAGTGCTTGCCTCATATACATGAGGCCCTGGGTTCAATTCCCCAGCACCACATATACAGAAAATGGCCAGAAGTGGCGCTGTGGTTCAAGTGGCAGAGTGCTAGCCTTGAGCAAAAAGAAGCCAGGGACAGTGCTCAGGCCCTGAGTCCAAGGCCCAGGACTGGCCAAAAAAAAAAAAGATTAGATATGAGTTGGAAGAGGTAAGGAATCTCACCATTTAATTAAACTTGTTCAACCTATTGTGTAGGTTTAACATTGAATCTTCACCTTTAGCTATGGTTTGTGTTTCTAAGTCTGTAAACCTACTGATTCTACCTACTTTTGGCTAAGTTAGTTTTCTGTAAAGGTTAGAGAAAGATCCTTGACAGGTAGGATGAGAGGGCTCTCTCTCTCTCTCTCTCTCTCAAAATTAGAGCTATGTCTCATAGACTCTTATGCCTGGACTGGCTTTGAACTGCAATTCTCAGATTTGTCCTAATATCCCATATCCTACTTTCTGTGTTTTTCTTGAATTATATAGTATCAATTTGTTTTTCTCTTATTTGGTCCTACTGTAAGGACAAGCAAGCTTATGTTTTATCATTATCTCATCTACTACTACAGTTAAAACAGTCTACCAACTGCTCAGCTTCCAAATAATATGCTGTGAACACTTATTGTTTGCTATGGTCACCTGTCTCATTCTCTTTTCTGATATAGCGCCTTCATTTAATGAATAAAGTGCCATTTAGTCATCCATTCCATATATTTATAAAAACATGCTACTTTCCATTTTCCTCTATTTTAACACAGTGCTTTAAAGAATACTTTTGTATAATTCTTGGCCACAGGTACAAGAACTTCTCTAGGCCTGAAAGATACACCGAGAAATGTAATTAGTGTGCTAATGATCTATTTTCTGTTTTTGTGGGCATAGTGTGGCTCTCCAAAATAGTAGTACCAACGTGTTTTTGTCAAAAGCAATGTATAAAATCTTTTTTTTTTATCATTCTCTCTAGCAATTGATGTCATCTTTGACACTAATTTTATCTATAATTACACTGGTGTGTAATGACTTGTCCTTTTTTAAAAAAATTGATCATTAGAGAGTTAGGGACATAATTTCCTTTAATTTTAATTTCCTTTATTATTATTTTAGTGAAGCCTAGGGATACAGTGAATAGAAACATGTCCCAATATCTAACTAGAATTTAACTAGAAATTTTGAACTCAGGGCCTGGGCGCTGTTCCTGTCTCTTTTTTTGATCAGGGCTAGCACTCTACCACTTTGAGCCACAGCACCACTTCTGTTGTTAGGTGGTCAATTGGGGATAAGTCTCTCAAGGACTTTGCTGCCTGGGCTGGCTTTTGATCCTCAGATCTCAGCCTCCCAAGAAGCCAGGATTACAGGTGTGAGCCACCAGCATCCAGAAATCTTACACATTTTAATGGTTAACTCAGGCACTACTTCTTCTCCATGGTTCCTCTAAAGTAAGCTCTCCTTGCACTGATTCCTACATGGTTTAATATCACTTAGGGCAAACTGTCCTACTAGATGTTAGGACACTTGAAGTCAAAGTCTATGCCTAATGCATTTCTGCTACCTAGCAGAGTACCTGGCACATGGTACATGCTCATTAATGTTAAGCTCAATGAAATTATACTATGATTGCTTAGGAAATAAATTATGCCCCCAACAATGCAATCATTTTGTTTGCGTTTTGATGATACTGGAGTTTGAACCTAGAGCTTTGTGCTCACTAGGGGAGTAGTCTACTACTTGGGCTATCGTCCTCAGTACCTCCCATACTCCAGATAATCCTTTAAAAAAAAATAGCATACATTAGCTGACAGTAAGGTTTCATTTTAACGTGTTCATTTATGTATATAATGCACACTGATTACTTACCCTCTCTATCATTCTCCCTACTCCTCCACTTCCCAGAGCAGACTCAGCAAGCTTTATTGCTCATTTTTATGCATGTACACAAATTTATCATATTTGCTCTCCTTCACTCTATTCACCTCTCCCCCTAGCACCTACACCCAAGATAGGAAATGTTTCAAATTCCTAATACTCATTTTTCTTTCTTTCTTTCTTTTTTTTTTTTTTTTTTGCCAGTTCTGGGCCTTGGACTCAGGGGCTGAGCACTGTCCCTGGCTTCCTTTTGCTCAGGGCTAGCACTCTGCCACTTGAGCCACAGCGCCACTTCTGGCCGTTTTCTGTATATGTGGTGCTGGGGAATCAAACCCAGGGCTTCATGTATACAAGGCAAGCACTCTTGCCACTAGGCCATATCCCCAGCCCCCTAATACTCATTTTTGTTAAGTGGATGTTAATTATTCCAAGAGGCTTCACCATGATATCTCCCAAATGCATAATCCATAGTCATATTATATATAATATGCTGATAGGCCAAATAGATAGATGGATGGATGGATATGTTTAGATACATGTTTATCTTTTAGATCTAGCACATTATGAGAGAAAACACGTGACCATTGTCCTTCTAATCTGGCTTACTTTACTTAACATGAGTGGTTTCCAGAACCATTCAATTTGACGTGTTTCATTCATTTTTTTTCATGTTTCCTTCTTTTGTGTGGCTCAATAATAATCTACCAACAATGAGTATAACTTTATGCCTTACTCATTTTGGCAAACTTCAGGGTAACAAAAATGTCTGTGAATAGGCAGTCCATAAATATTTTTTTGGGCAAAGAATAAATTTCAGAGGGAGTGAGGACTTTTTGAGACCTCAGGATATTTAGTAAAATTTTACATTTTGTAAAAGAGTTCATACCGCTTTCTCAAGAATCTCATTATGATTAATTCTGTGTTGAGTAGCTCATTTCAACAATAGCAATAGAGAAGGAGCCACTAGGTATCTAAAAGCAACAACTACAGAATGCATATGATGTTCAGAGAGTGATAAACATAACTTCTAAAACGATAAGATACATATTTGAAAAATCGAAGAACGTTTAATAAAATTACCTTCTCTGTCTTTCTTTTTTAATCTTTTTCTCCTCCTGTCTATGGTTGCAACTTCAGACTTCAAAGACATGTAATATTTTCTGATTTCCTGAAGTTTTTCTTGGAGAAAAGATATTCTCTCTGCACTGTTCATATTATCTAATTCATCTAAAAGAGAAAAAAAATGTGGATTTAAGAAAAATGATGGCAGTGCTATAAAAATTAACTCATAAATTAACAAAAGCATTAGTTTATTAAAGCCTATGATGTTAAGGTAAATAAAAGTGTTTTTTGCTTTTATTTGTGCTGCTACCAGAGCTTAACTGCAAGGCCTTGCACTGTCATTCAGCTTTTTTACTTATGCTGGTACTCTGCCACTTGAGCCACACCTCTAATTCAACTTCTTTTTTGACAAAGACTTACTATGTAAACCAGGCTGGCCAAGAACTAACAATTCTCTTGCGTCAGCCTCCCAAGTTCTGGGAATACAGTATGTCTCACCATGCCCAGCCCATGTCTTCCTTCTTCTTTTTATATATATATAATTTTATAGTTATTTTTAAGGTGTTGTACAGAGGGGTTATTTCATAAGTCAGGTAAGGAGTACATTTCTTTTTTGACAGTGTCACCCCTTCCTTTGCTTATGTCTTCCTCAACTAGAGATTTTCTTGCCACTATTTGTCAAGTTTGTGTTATGAAAAGATGCAGATTTGTATTTAAGACACTACATGTAATTAATAATTTGAAATACCTAATTTGTTAATCATTATTACTATTAACCTAAGTTCACATTTAAGATTAGTTCTACTTTACAGTGTATATAGAAAGTGTGGCTCAAGTAGTAGAAGCACCAGCCTTGAGATGAAAATGCTAAGAGAGAATATGAGGCCCTGAGTTCAAGCCCCAGTACTATACCAGTACTAAGAAAAGAAAGACAGAAAGAGAAAGATTATACAATATATATTCAGATTATATCGATAAGCTTCTTACTGAGTTGAAAACTCCATTTATATGTCCTAGAGGATGAATTTGGATGTTTTTCTCTGTGTTTCTCTTTTTCTCCATCTTTGATGTGTGGTGAGATTCTTGCCGGGGATCGTGCAAGTTTCTGTGGCTTAGATACAGTAAGATGCTTCATTGGAGTACATTTACTAGAATTGTCAACAGCAGGAAGATCTTCACTATCACTGCTTTGTCCTGTAGTAACAATAATAATAACTTTACTAGGAGACTATAAATTATAAAAACCTCAACTATGAAAATGCAGTAGATCCAGCAATTGCACTTTTTAGTATCATAAAGAAAAAAATGCATAAATACACAGTTTATAACAAGAAAAGAGAAAAGAAGAAAAGAACTGAAATTTTCCCTAAAAGAAAATGAGTAGAAAGACTAAACATCATTGAATGCTTTGCTTAAATAGTTAAAAAGAATGAGCTAGAACATAAATAGTAAAATATCAATATATATAGTCAAATGAAAAAGCAACATTATAAAATAAGCAATGTACTATTGTTCCATTTATGTTTAAGACAAAGCATTAAAACAATCCAGAAATGGTTCAACACAAACTATTCTTTTAGATTTCAGGTGTGAGCCACCAGCACCCAGCTGGAATTTTTTAAAACTACCACATTCCTACAAAACCATAATATAGCCATTAATATTAGGCATTTAGCACAGATATATTGCTATCGTCTAGTCCTCAGATCTCTACTTGATACTCTATATGGCAGTAGGATCCACGGGAAAATGATGGGCTGCATTTAGTTGTCACTTCAGTCTAGACTGTTTCCTCCTCTGTTGATGCTTATGACCTTGGGGATGGATTTTGAAAATTATAAGCCAGTTATTTTACATAGAATCCCAAATTTAGTCTGAATTTGTGGATGCTTCCTCATGATTAGATTCATATTACGCATCTTCGATGTAAATTTCTGTTATTGAATCTAAACTGCTAAAATTACTATCATGCTACTGAAGTCAGCTTTTGAAAGTCACCAACCTGCTCCATTCTTTTCATTTTTGGTTACAGCACTTGTTCGCTTTGGGGTACGCTTTTGTTTTTTTGCCATTAATCCACTATTTCCATCACTTGGTCTTTTCTGACCTGAAACAAAGGAAAAGAGAACATTAAGGAAAAGATGAGCAAGTTGAGTATGAATTTACATGTATATTCACATGTATTTGTCTATAATTCTACATACAAATTTTTAAAAGACACCAAAGGTCAGTAATAACCAAATTTCTTAATATAAATTTTGGCATTAACATATTTCTATAATTTTAATGTTTCTTCCCCCCTAGAAAGTCTTACCTTTCTCTCTGCTTTCTCTTTCTTGTACAATTATACTACAGGTACTAGGGGCAATGCTGGCTTCAAATCCATTTGCCGATTCTCTCTCACAGAGGCCTTCTTGAGATTCTTCAGCAATGCTATCAACCTCAATTGTTATGTCACTTTCACTTTTCACACTTCGAGACTCATCTTGACTAAGAGTAAGAGGGGAAGCTACTGAAAAGTTATGCACTACAGGAGGCAAAGTGGGTGGAATAGAAACAAGCAAGTTCGATTCAGAGCTTTCAACTACGACATCCTCCATATTGGTCTTATCCTTTTCATCTAAATCATCCAAGTCTACTTCATGGCAAACCAAGGTTTCAGGGCCAATCAGGGGCATTGCATCCTCCTCTTCTTTTAGTGAAGTATTTATAGTTTCTTCAGCTGGACTATTCAACTTTTCACTAGTCAGTTCTTGGATGCACTGATTTGACTCTGCTATTAATGATGGCATTCCTTCATTTTCAGTTCCAAAGTGCTGTTCAAAGTTTAAGTTATTTATTCCTTCAGAGCCAAGACAATCACTGGTCCTTTCTTGAGATATATTATTTGTCATCTCCAATCCATTCTCAATTCTTATTTTTTTTTCTGGTGATGTTTGTCCTACTAGTTTCCTTTTCAACTTTTTTTCTTTTCCATATTGATCAATTTCATCTTCTGTAGCTGAAGAAAAGTTCTTACTTTCTAATGAAGAAAATTCAAGACTATGAGCTTCTATGTGAGGTTCACTTCCTGCATCATCCTGGCTAAATGATGAAATCTTTATAATTTCTAAAGAAAGATCTTTTGTCTTGCTTCGCCTTCCCTTTCCTTTAGGAGATTTTTCTGCCTCTTTCTTGACTTCTTCTAGTTGTTCCACTTTGTTTCCAAAAATTTGTACTATTTGCTCATTCTCTACAACTTCTAATTTCAGGGTTTCTAAGGGTTGCATTTGAAGCCTATCATTTTCTTTTAAATTATGTACAATCTTTGGATGTTCTTCATCTAGCTTGTCATCACATAAACTTTCATTTTTTTCTATTTCTTCTTTAATATCAAGAGAAAGTTCTTCATTTATCAAATTCTTTTCTAAAGGGTCTTCTGTTTCACTATCAGATGAAAAAGAGTCTATAAGAGAAAATATTATATTATGCAGGTCTTTAATTATCAGTGCAATGTTACAATTAAAATACTACCAAATATCAGCAAACCCTTAGTCATTTACCTTTGCATATCTTTCTACAGGAATTGGCTATATAAAATAAATTTTAACATTTGTGCCAAAATGTTAGGGAGATTTCAAGTGAAAATGTGTGAAATACATTATATTACATATTATGATCCTGATTTGGAATAAAGAGCTATTTCTAATTTGTGTGTGTGTGTGTGTGTGTGTGTATTTGTGTATGTGTGTGGTTGTTGGGGTTTAAACTCGGGGTCTAGGTGCTGACCTGAGCATTTTTGCTCAAGGCTAGTGTCACTTGAACCACAGAATCACTTATGGGTTTTGGGGTGGTTAGTTGAGAGAAGAGTCTCACAAACTTTAATTGAGGAGAAAAGTCTCACAGCTTTCCTGACTAGGCTGGCTTCAAACTATTATCCTTAGATCTCAGCCTCTTAGTAGCCAGGATTATAAGTACAAGCCTCTGGCACCCAGCGCTAATTGTAATTTTAATTGACATTATATTTAGGCTACCACAGAACTTACACAAAGTCAAGGACTAGTACTGAAATATGAAACAGATGTGTTAGGTGATTTACATCAAGATCTAGAGGATACTGATATGTGTGTTGACCATTTTGTGCCCTAAGAAAGATACATGACATATCATCTAAAATTATTCTGCAAAGAAGAGATGGCTAAAATGAACAATGTGAATTTTCAAAACTTTTATTATTAACAATCAAGTACAGGTAAAGTCAGATGGCTTGTAATCCTAACTACTCAGGAGACTGAGCTCTGTGGATCCCAATTAGAAGCAAGCCCAGGGAGACAAATCCAAGAGCAAGGGACTCTTACCTCTAATTTTAAAAAGCCAGAAGCTCAACCTTAAGTGGAAACAGTTAAGCATGAGTGTTTAAGCCCTAGTGCCAGCATGTAGATACACGCACATACACTCATACAGATTAGAGGTAAACCACCTACTTGTAAAAAGAAATTATTCCCTTTATGCCAGATTTTTGAAAAATAATAATCAGAGTTCTAACACTGTAAAAGAACTTTAAAATTTAAAAGTTCTGCCCATATGGTATCCACATCTTGAAGAAATCACAAAAGGCAAATTATCTTTAAGTGAAAAGGTACATACAGTTTTACATAAAAATTTTCTTTTGTAGTTCTAACATAAACAGAATATAGAATTCACATTTCTCACATTTTATAGCTTTTATGAGGCAGTTTAATAAGGTGGCTAAGTATAGTTCTATAGGGTATACATAGCACAAGGGCAAAACCACGTAAGAAGTCTACCTTTCACCTTGTGGACATCTTGCATGGCAGTAAAAAGGAAAGTTCATGTCCCTATAATCTATATACACACCCCATATAGACTGTAGGAAAATCTGTAATCAGAATAATGTTTCTTTTAAAAGGAGGGAAATTTTCAAGATAACTGCTTAATATTTCTTAAATCACACGGAAAATGCACAGACACCAAAGTAAAAGAAATGAATAAAAGTAGAATAAAATATGTTCACCTGTATTCATCACAAAACTTGCCTGTATACCACATTCATTTGCGCTCTCTTAATAACACAGCCTCCGCATTGCTATAAGATCTCAGGGTGAACAGCCCTAAACTTAAGAAAGACGTGGTTGCCAGGTACTAATGGCTAATGCCCATAACCTTAGCTACTTAGAAGGTTAAGATCTGAGCATCTCAGTTCAAAGCCGGCCCAAACAGGAAAGTCCATGAGACTTACATCCAATTAAGCACTGAAAAGCCAGAACTGGAACTGTTGCTCAAGTGATAGACTGCTAGTGTGAACACAATAGTTCAGGGACAGTACTTATTAGGATCTAAGTTCAAGCCCCAGAACAGGCACATGTTACACACATACACACACAGATACATGAGATACTGGTACACTTGAAGCACCACACACTAGAATGTGTGGCTTTTTTAATTTGCTGTGTATTAAAATAGTACATTTCTAACACATTTGTGAAAAGTATTCCTATGTTAAAATATCACTAAATTTTAAATAAAAAATATATAGCAAAACAAAACTAGCTTCAAGCCAGGTAATCGAGGCTCACACCTATAATCCTAGCTACTCAGGAGGCTGAGATCTAAGGATGGCGGTTTGAAGCCAGCCCAGGTAGGAAAGACAGTGATACTCTTATCTCCAATTAACCATCAGAAAACAAGAAGTAGCGCTGTGGATCAAAGTGGTAGAGTGCTAGCCTTGTGCAAAAGCTCAAGAACAGTGCCCAGGTCCTGAGATTAAGACCCACAGCCACCCCCCCACCCCCCCATAAAGGTAGCTTCAAATTAAAATTAGTTTAACTCATATGATATTAAACAATTTGATGATTTACTATGACTCTCACACAGTGGTACTTTAATTAGTCACAAAATATTTTCCATGAATAATAGCTCATAGGTAACAGTAGTCCTATAAGATTATATCCCCTAGTGACATAATATCTTTGTGTAAGTACACTCAATGCTGTTTTAACAAGGATGCATGTGGATAAATACACACACACACACACACACACACACACACACACACACATGTTTTTTGGTTTTGGGTTTTCTTTGGCCAGTTAGTCCTGGTGCTTGAACTCAGGGCCTGGGTGCTATCCCTGAGCTTCTTTTGCTCAGGCTAGCACTCTACCACTTGAGCCATAACATGACATCTGCCTTTTTCTGTCTATGTGGTACTGAGGAATCGAACCCAGGGCTTCATGCATGCTAGGCAATCTCTCTACCAGTATGCCACATTCTCAGCCCCCTGTATTTATTTTTAAAAAATCAGTGATCCTCAAAATTGAGTACCTTTCCATTCCACACAATACATGTGAGCTGTCTAGCAAATTGATGTAAAATTTAAGCATTTTTGGTACCTGATTTTCCTTCACTGTTTGTTGTCTTAGATAAACTGTATGGCATGTTTGATGAAAGGGCAGATTTTAAAGGCGGTCGTCCCCGTTTCGATTTCTGCCTCTCTTCATCCCTCTTTTCATCCTTTTCACTGTCTTCTTTATTCTGGGTAACAACAACAAAATGCATGACAAGGGTCAATGCCTTGTAAAACCTGAACATTCTCCTTCTCCAAGAAAACTATAATTCAAAAACAAAAGGTTAGTTATTTTAATTGTCAACTCAATTTATAGTTACAGAAAAATCAAGCATAGTTTTCTAGACTATTCCTATGATTCCTACACTGTAACTATTTTCTACCAAAGCAGTACATTAGAAAACTATACAGCTACTCCAAACCCCCTTTAGCCCTGGTATTTCTTCTTATCTGCTAAGGAAATGAAAGAGGACAATAATAACAAAACACCAGTCACAACTCCACAGTGAACGTTGAAGCTCAAAGGTATGGATAAAGGAACAACTGGCCAACAGAAAAGTTCCACATTTTTAATACTTCTCATATATCAAAATCAGATTTCACATTTTTAAAAATACAAAGGTACTGAAAAAAATTCTATAGTCTGGTAATCCCAACACTCACACAACAGAGTAGTTATTTCCACTCTCTAAGATACTTCTTAGTACCAATAGTCCTAAATTTACTTCTTTTCTGAAAAGCTCTGGACATTTGAAGTTCAAACTTATACCTGAAGGGTTATTGGTTTTCACATTTCCATGATTCCAGGTAATATGTTTTAAACTTTTACTATAGTTCTTGGGTTGCAGCCTTTAAAAAAATCAAACATCTGGGAATATGGCTGAGTGGTAGAGTGCTTGCCTAGCAATGCATGAAGCCCTGGGTTCAATTCCTCAGTACTACATAAACAGAAGAAGTCAGAAATGGCACTGTGACTCAAGTGGTAGCACCCTAGCCTTGCGCAAAAGAAGCTCAGGGACAGTACCTAGGCCCTGAGTTCAAGCTACAGGACTGGTAAAACAAAACAAAACAAAACCACAACTATCTTAAATGAATCAAGACAATTATTATAGAAAGTTTTATTTAAATATAACTTTCTTTGTACCGTAAATAAGTGAAATAAGCCAATCTGAAATGATATTTATGAGACTACATGGCATTGTAGAAAAGTAAAGTAATGGAGGCAATTAAAAAAAAGTTAGTGGTTGCCAAAAATTGGTGGAATGTGGTGCAGGTTGGAAAAAGAACTGGCTGAGCATGGAACATTTTTGGAAAAATGAACTATTTATCCAAACTCACAGAAAGTACAACAGACCTATAACTATGCTGTACCTTCTGTGCACACACCATCCTAATGTAACCTGTGGACTGTGATTATCAATGTGGGTTTATCAACTGTAACAACTGAACCATTAAGGTGGGAGTGAGGAAGGAGCTTGAAAATGGAATAGACTACAAATGTATGGGGTACAGGGTATATCGAAAATCTCTGTACCTTCTCTATTTTGTTGCAAACGTCAAAAAGCTCTAAAAAAACAATGTAGATACAATACAATGTGAATAATTCCTGTACCTATCACCAGTTATATAATACATGAACATACTTTTGCTTTCTTCTTTTGTTTTTTCTTTGGTCCACCTTTGTCCAAAGGCCAAATTATCCTGTCAGCTTTCACCCATTCATCATACCTTAAAATAAAGAAAAATTCAAAATTTCATAATGTTACACTATTTGAAATATATTCACCAAACAAAAATAACAGTGAGATAGATGAAAGAGTTTGTCCCTTTTCTTTATGTTGGGAGAGAAGTGAAGGGCACAGGAACTGGTTAGATGGTAATGTATTCCAGCAACTGTATTAGGTGCTTCAAACCTACCATCTATGGGAAATAACAAGAGAATTTGAGTTAGCAGGTTTAGAAATATGGATAAGCAAACACTTTAAGATTTAAAAATACTTGGACTGCTTTGTTTTCCACAACAGATCTGGGCTTGTAAACAAATTCTGTGCTAGAATTCATTCTACTTAATGAACAATAAAAGATAAGTCAGGTAAGTTCACATTTGCTATATGATGAGCTCCAGATTGTATAAACTCCTTTGACATTTTCTTTCCTATCCAAACTTTCTCTAGTCTCTCACATGTTTTGTTTTACATTTATTTATTTATTTATTTATTTATTTATTTATTTATTTATTTATTTATTTTTGATGCTGGTAGGAGGGCTTGACCTTAGAGTCTTATGTGCACTTGGCTTTTTGCTCGAGGGTGGTACTCTACCACTTGAGCCACACATCCTCTTCTGTCTTTTTGCCAGTTACTTGGGGATGGACTCAAGAGCTTCCAATCTTGATCTTCCAAATCTCAGCCTTTTAAATAGCTAGTATACCAGCATAAACCACTGAAATATAGCTTGCCTCTAGTATTTTGAATAAAATTTTACTCTGAGTCATGTCACTTTTCCCCCCATGGTGCAGTAGAGCAAATTCAGGTCCTCACACTGGCTAGGCAAGTACTCTACTATTTAGCTACACCTGTGTCCTTGAAAAATACCACTTTCAAGACCAAAGGTTTTACAGATATGTATATTTTTCTTTCTGTAACTTTATTTTGTTTAGCTCAAATTGAAGACTAATTTCCTTTTCCAAAAGACTTCCATCACTTTTGAATTTCAATAAAATCAGTTAAAGCTACTAATTATAGACAACCTTTCTACAACTAAGTAACATTACATATGTTACATAAATATATACAATTATTTATAGAATTCCATAAAACTCTATGATCCGAATATTTAAATAAAACTACAGGCTGTCTTCACTTTACACTGTAACTGTGTAAATAAATTCAGGTATCTAGAAACCATGCCCTTGCTTTGTAAACCAGTTACTGTGGAGATGTATGAAGTATGCACGTGGCTCCAATATGCAAGTTCCAGTTGTGATGGTATACCATAACTCAAAAAATACTCCTGGATTAACAAAGAGCTAAACTTTGGAAACAGAACTTGGTATAAGCACTGTAGAAGACTTCTTACACACATGTAAGGAAAATGATGGGAAAGAAAAATTCTAGCACACAGAACAGAGACACCCATCAGAGTAAATGGTTGTCAACTAAATAGAATGTGAGAAGAAAAGATGATTATAATGTACTTTGACTGTAAACATACTGACTCCAAGTTGGGAAATAGTCTTCTCTCCCTGAATTGAACTATACATATTTGGGGAAGAGAAACCACATCCTTTAAAATGTCAGATAAAGAAACAATTACTCATTGAGGACTTACTACTAAGTGACAGCCTAATTCTAAAGACTTCACACTTGCTGGGTGCTGGTGGCTCACACTAGTAATTGTAACAACTCAGGAGGCTGAGATCTGAGGATCGTAGTTCAAAGCCAGCCTGGGGATAAGTGTGTGAGATTGTTTAACCACCAGAAAACTAGAAGTGGAACTGTGGCTCAAAGTAGTAGTAGCCTTAAGCAAAAAGAAAAAGGAAAGTGCCCAAACACAGACTTCTATGTTGGTACAGGTATTTTCATTATTTCATAATATCTCTATGATATTTTCCCCAATTTTGCTCAATGAGGAAATTGAGTCATAACACAACACACATCAAGTATAGAGATACCATGGGGCAATATGCTCCAAGTAAATCTGTGGAAACCTAAGATTTCAGACAGAGACTTTAAAAGAGAGGAAGAGAAAAGCAGCTCTTGCCATTCAGGAATTAGCCTGAATTGGGCCTTGATGTTGCTGACTTTGTCTGGCCTTCAAAGCAATGCTGAGTTTTCTTATTTTGAAAATAAAAAATTTCAGTAGAACACCAGCATAAGACCAGTCTGATCTGTGCCCTTTATGAATCAAAACAAAACTAAGACCATTCACTAATTATGTATGAACACAGAGAATAAAACAACTCAGAAACAATGTCCAAACCATAAAAATGACTAAGCAATCTTTTCCCCCTAATATTAGTCTAGTATGGGTTCTTGACCAATTATAAGTATAGAATGAAGCCTCACCTTAAACCTTCTCTGAAGCAATCTAACAGAAGCTCAAATCTAAGTCCTTTTCTACATTCTTTTCTATTAACTAGCCAACTTGGGAGTTATTTTATTGCTTGACATAGATTTGGTTTCTAAACAACAAAACATACATTTGTAGAGTTGAGATAGCTCCAATATGAGCTATCCCTGTTCCTTTCATTGATTCATTTAAACCCTATGACTATAATGCCCCATAGTTCTCCATGTTGTGTTCTCCCACTCTGTAAATGAGTAAAACACCAACTTGCTTTTGCTCCAAAGATACATCTTTGCCTAGATGTAGTGATACAGCTTATTAAACAGAGCAAATATCAAAGTCTTGGGTATTTTAAGGTGCACTTTGTAAATGCAAGCTCAATATGTTTTAGTTCTTTACAACATTAAATTAAATTGACCTTTAAAAATTCATTATTGAAAAAAAAATCAGCAGTAAGAAAACAATTATGTGGTTACCTGACATTCCATCCATAGTAATGTACCAAATATAGGATTTCTCCGTCATCAATTTCAGTGCTTTTAATGCTGGCTTCATAAATTTTCTGTGTTTTCCCCCGTCCATACTTGACTTTCACTTTGGTTCCTGTTAGGCAGGGCTCCGTGTCCTCATCATCTTCCTCTCCTTCAGAGCCACATTTGCTTTCAGATTCTTCCCTGCAGTAAGTTACAACATTGATAATACTACTAATAATTCCATAAGAATATGATAAATGCTAAAAGAATCCAACGTTTAGAATTTTCACAACCCAAGTATCATCTTAATAATGTATCAGTGGAGGAGGAGAAGAAGGAGGAGAAGGAGAAGATTTTCATGGATTACTTGAAGGACTTTTTGATGTAAAAGTGCACTGTACCAAAACCAATCCATATCAATAATCACAGCTGATGATTTGGAACAAATCATTTTTGATACAAAAAAATTATGTTCTAAGAAAGTATTTGGGATTCATATTTAAGTGCCACTTTATATGTTAAAATGGCCTGAAAATATTTTGCAACTGTCTGCAATTAACATATCTTAAATCTACTTTATCACTACTTTCAGCTTATCTAAGAAGAGCTCTTAATAAAACCAATCTATCAGGTGGGCCAAGTAACAATAAACAAGGCTATCTACCTTAGGATTTTGTCATTTAAACTAGTTTACATTTTGGATATGGGGTCACTTGTTGAAGCCATAGGATAGCATCAGGAAAACAAAGTTTTAAATATTTAGTCTTGATTGTTTTTTTCTGCTTTTTTACTCATCTTCCTTTATTTCAATAGTTAAATATAAAGAAAATTCACAAGGGGAGTCCAACAAGGTTTGTAAGACTTTTACCATAAAATATCCTCTGTTAATCTTACAAAGATTCAGAAAAAAATCCATCAAAGATTATTCAAATATGGAAATAATTTTTAAGTCTTTAGAAGAGGTATAGTAATCTATAGTAAACATAGAGCATTATTTTGTTGGCCCCTAGAGAACACAACTGAATCTTTCATAGCCTGTTCGCAGCAGGACATTTTCTCTCTAAAGATACCTCCAAATACTATCCTGAAGATGTGACAAGGGGAGAAAATTACTTAAAACAGAAAGGTCCCCATAAAGTCTTCCCCTTTCCTTGAGTCCTGATACAGAATGAAAATACAGACCGTGTTTGCTGTCTATATATTAAAGTGTGTGTGTGTGTGTGTGTGTGTGTGTGTGTGTGTGTGCACACACATGAATGCACACTGGCCCTGGGGCTTGAATTCAGAGCCTCATCTTCTTGCTTTACTTTTCTACTGACAGCTAGTGCTTTACCAGTTGAGCCATGCTTCTAGTTTTGGTCTTTCACTGGTTAACTAGAGATAAGAGTCTATTGGATTTATCTGTCTGGGCTGGCATCAAACCTCAGTTCTCAGTCTCCTGAGTAGCTGGAAGTGTAGGTGTAAACCAGCGGTACCCAGTTATATTTTCTTCATATTCAAATCTGTCAATTTTTTCTCTAAAAATAAATATCTGTTCAATTTACTTATCAATTAGTCTTTTTTTGGGGGGGTGGGTAGGTCTTGGGGCTTGAACTCTGGGCTTGGGTGCTGTCGCTGAGCTCTTCAGCTCAAGGCTTAGTGCTCTACCACTTGAGCCACTTCTGGTGTTCTCGGGGAACTATCCTGCCTTGCCTGGGCTTGGCTTTGAACCGTGATCTTCAGATCTCAACTTCCTGAGTAGCTAGGATTACAGATGTGAGCTACCTGCACCCAGCCAATTAGAGTCTTTCTTTTTTTTTTTTTTTCTTTTTTGCCAGTCCTGGGGCTTGGACTCAGGCATTTTCTATATATGTGATACTAAGAAATCGAACCTACAGCTTCATTCATATGAGGCAAGCACTCTTGCCACTAGGCCATATTCCCAGCCCCAATTATAGTCTTTCAAAACCATATGTATGGGGGCTGGGAATATGGCCTAGTGGTAAAGTGCTCATCTTGTATACATGAAGCCCTGGGTTCAATTCCTCAGCACCACATATACAGAAAAAGCCGGAAGTAGCGCTGTGGCTCAAGTGGCCGAGTGCTAGCCTTGAGCAAAAAGAAGCCAGGGAGAGTGCTCAGGCCCTGAGGTTTAAGCCCCAGGACTGGCAAAAAAAAATCCCCCCAAAAACCAAAACCATATTTATGTACATAGACTCATTGTTTGTTTTATGTACATATTATTATCCATTTACAAGACTTTGATGCTTTTTTGCCCTTTAAACTAGAACTAGCCCTACTTTTAAAGTTGTTCACTTTTGATTAAATTTGTTTAAATACTTAAAATACTAGACAAATTATACCACAGAACTTTCATTTTTTACTAACCTCTTTCACATTTACTTGTGACAGCTCCTATTCCTACTCATACTGAAGCAAATTCTTTCTTCCACTCACCAATTATTCCATTTTTTAAATACTTACTGTTTATTTTTAATATATTTATTATCTCAATATTTTATTCTCAGATAGTTCTATCAGCCACTAGTTGGATGTTAACAGGCCGCTTTTCCCAAAGGTAGCATTGCATAATAAAAGAATCCAAAACTAAATAAATATGGAGGAGAGCTTATGTTCAAGTTAAGTGTGTTATGCTGTTGCTGTTCATTTGAGTTGTTTTTTAGTAGTATTTAAATTAGTACAACATTTGACAAAACTTATGGAGTGGTCAACTACATAGCATGGTCAGACATACTGACCTAGCTGGACTACTCATTGCTAAACCAATTCAGACCATACATGTCTAATGCATGGGGAAAATTTTTTTTCACTCAACAGAAAATAGGATGGACATTAAAAACCTGGAATTTATTTGTGTGATGTGGGGCAAGAATGCATTTTCCAAGCTAAAATCAGGGGTGCATGCCACTTATTCTAATACAGTAACTTGAAAAAGAAAAAATGTCTTAGATAAAGCTAACACACAGAAACATCTGCTAGTACTGTGCACCCATGTGTTTGTTAGCTTTCCCACATTGTACCTTTTTTAAAATGGAATTTTTGCTGTCGCTGTTTCCTCTTGTCCACTTCCTCCATTTTTCTCCAGCTCCCTTCCCTGCTGTCAACTGCAGGACCTTTCTTTTGACTGGGTGGCGCAGCCTTCTTTGAGGCCACTGTTTAGGGCACAAGTGCTATTAAAATGGTGCGACCAGTATATTCTCCAATTCCAAAAGGCAATACACATCATCTTCACAATGTGTCTCACCTTCATTAGACAAGAGGAACGGAAGTCCCAATAAGAAAACATTCCCTCACACCTGAATCTCTAAGCAGGAACAAGTGCCGCCATACCCCAGACAGATGCTTCTGGAGAACAAACTAGATAATGTACCTCTCTTGGCTCTTCTCTTCCTCTTCATCTGAATCACCATCAGAATCCTCTTGCTTTTTAATTTTCTTTTCTTTTTGCTTTGGTATACTTTTTCTCCCCAGTAGTAGCTCATTTTCTCTTTTCTCTGCAGTTTCATAGTCATCGTCTAGATCCTTATTTTCTGTATCATCTTTTAATTTGTCCTCTGTTTTCTCTTCTTCAGTTTCCTTCTTAATAGAATTTGCATCTCGAGCAATCTTCCTTCTTCCCTAGTAGGAGGGAAAAATGGTTTAAGACAAAGGCCTGAAAGAGACACCTTTCCTTTACTTCACACAATGACTACTCTGAGGGATTCACACAAGGCTCTGGAAACCAACAACTCAAGAAGTACTATTTTCTACCTTCTAAAAGTAAAAAAAAAAAAAAAAATAAAAAATAAACCAGTTACTCACAAGTCTAGCATGATCCCTGGCACATACTACCTAAAAAATAAACATCAGGACTGGTAATGTAGCTCAAATAAGAGACTACTTGGGGCTGGGGATATAGCCTAGTGGCAAGAGTGCCTGCTTCGGATACACGAGGCCCTAGGTTCGATTCCCCAGCACCACATATACAGAAAACGGCCAGAAGTGGCGCTGTGGCTCAAGTGGCAGAGTGCTAGCCTTGAGCGGGAAGAAGCCAGGGACAGTGCTCAGGCCCTGAGTTCAAGGCCCAGGACTGGCAAAAAAAAAAAAGAAAAGAAAAGAGACTACTTGTCTAGCAAGCACAAGGCCCTCAGATCAAAACAAGGACCACTAAAAACAAAAATTTTCCCCTCTTCTGTTGGTAGCTCAATAGTAACTCTGACGTGTGAGACCCTGGTTTCAGTCTCCAGCACCAGACAAAAAAGAAACTCAAAAGTCTTGGTGATGTTAGTAAGTGCTCTACCACTGAGCTACATCCTCACTCTTTATACTACACTACTATTTGGTTTTTTCTTGGAAGGTGAAATGTGTACATTCAGAAAGGGTCTTGATGTAGCCCAGGCTTCTCTTAAACTCAAGATCCTTCTGTCTCAGCCTCCTGAGCCCTAGGGTTACAGGAATGAACCATCATGCCTGGCTTCTTTCAATATTTCTTAACTACAAAAAGAACTTTAAATAAATTATCTAAATGTTAATGAACCAATCTCCTTATTTATGGCCTTGTGAAGCTGTATAGTCTCTGATTCTACTGTTTATTTATTTTACTTATTTATTTTTTTTGTGTTAGTCCTGGGTCTTGAACTCAGGCTGAGCTTTTGTGCTCAAGGCTAATGCTCTACAACTGAGCCACAGCTCAAATTCTGGCTTTTGTGGTGTTTAATCAAACATAACAGTCTCATGGATTTTTCTGCCCTGGCTGGCTTTAGAACCAGGATCTTCAAATCTCAGCCTTCTGAGATTATAGCTAGGATTATAGGCGTGAGCCACTGGTACCAGGTTCTGTTTATTAAGACACAATCTACAGTATTTGTGTGTGACTATATTTTAAAAGGACCTATGGTGGGCATTCCTGAAATTTCAGGTATTAACTTCAGGAAGCAAAGCTCCAGAGGATCACAATTTAAGGATAGCCCAAGCAGAAAGTTATCAAGACCCAATCTCAACCAATAATGTTGGGTGGTTCTTGCCTATAATCCTATCAGTGTGGATAATGTAAATATGAGGATTATGGTCCAGATCAGCATGGGCAAAAACGTGAGTCCTTACTCAAAAGAATTATGCAAAAACAGCTGGGAATGTGGCTAAGTACAACGCACTTGCTTATCAGCAAGTGCAGGGTCCTGATCTATAATACCACAAAAATAAATTAAAGTACCACAAAAATAAATAAATAACCCTAAGTGCATCAATGGTGAAAACATGAAGAGATATCTTTGGCCACTAGGAACTATTTATATCTCTAATAGCTTTTACCTAACCTCAAGGCTACTACTTGGGCCATACTCCCACTTCTTTTGCTTTTAGTTTGTTTTTCAGATAAGGATTTGTACTAACTTGTCCCAGATTGGCCTCAAATCACAATCCTCCTACCTGTGTCTCTCAAGTAGCCCAGCCAATGAAATAAAGGATTCATTCCACTTTGAGTCAGCTTTTAAGGCTAGCACTCTGCCACTTGAGCCACAGCGCCACTTCTGGCCATTTTCTGTATATGTGGTGCTGGGGAATCGAACCCAGGGCTTCATGTATACGAGGCAAGCACTCTTGCCACTAGGCCACATCCCCAGCAATTGAATATTTTACAATTAATAGCTTAGTAATTAAATACTTTCCCAAGTTCCAATGTGTTATTTCTGCTTCAAAAGTAGAAGCAGGGGGCTGGGGATATAGCCTAGTGGCAAGAGTGCCTGCCTCGGATACACGAGGCCCTAGGTTCGATTCCCCAGCACCACATATACAGAAAACGGCCAGAAGCGGCGCTGTGGCTCAAGTGGCAGAGTGCTAGCCTTGAGCGGGAAGAAGCCAGGGACAGTGCTCAGGCCCTGAGTCCAAGGCCCAGGACTGGCCAAAAAAAAAAAAAAAAAACAAAAAAAACAAAAATCAAAAGTAGAAGCAGAAATTTATTTCTATCAGAAAACACTAGAATCTAAATTCCATGGTAGCAGGAGCTTTGTATTATTCACTGTGTGTCTCAGAGTTCTACATAGGTCCTTGTAACATAATAGGTGCTGTTTAATATATGTAGTTAAAGGAATGAGAACTATTAACTATCAAAGTTTAAGTGCATATACCTTTGTTCCCCCCCCCAATCTCATTTTTACTTTAACTACCTCTCCCTTCTCATTACTTTTTTAAATCTTTAGTAGGTTTCTCCTTTCCTGTTCCTCCTACTAACAAGTCCACCTCCCCTAAACAAACATTCCTTTATGTAAAAATCCTGACATATTATTAATTGTGTTTTAGGCTTAGATTCCATACATGAGTAAAAACAGGTGCTGTTTGTCCATGGGAATTTGGGGGGGATTTCACTTAATGTGACATTTTCCATTTCCAGCATTTTTCTGAAGGTGGTATTATTTCATTTTTTTCTTTATGACTGAATAATACTCCATTTCATGTGTATATATACTACATTTCCAGAAATCCCATTTTTTTTTTTTTTTTGGCCAGTCCTGGGGCTTGGACTCAGGGCCTGAGCACTGTCCCTGGCTTCTTCCCGCTCAAGGCTAGCACCCTGCCACTTGAGCCACAGCGCCGCTTCTGGCCGTTTTTTCTGTATATGTGGTGCTGGGGAATCGAACCTAGGGCCTCGTGTATCCGAGGCAGGCACTCTTGCCACTAGGCTATATCCCCAGCCCTACCACCGTTTTTAATACCACAAAAATATGGTACTTTTAGAAAGTCAGATAATATTCTCTTAAAATATGCTAATATCATATTAAATGGAGAGAAACTTAAATCATTCCCCCTAAACTCAGGAACAAGACAAGGATGCCCACTCTCCCCACTTCTTTTCAACATAGTGCTGGAATCCCTAGCCATAGCAATAAGGCAAGAGGAGGACATTAAAGGGATCCACATCGGCAAGGAAGAAATCAAGTTATCCCTATTCACAGACGACATGATCTTATATCTGATGGACCCAAAAAACTCAGTACCCAAACTCCTACACCTAATAAACCAATTTGGCAAAGTAGCAGGATACAAAATCAACCCACAAAAGTCAGCAGCTTTTCTGTACACCAGCAATAGACAAACAGAAAAGGAAATTATGGAAACAATTCCATTTACAGTAGCCAAAAAAAGAATAAAGTACCTAGGGATCAACTTAACCAAGGACGTGACAGACCTATTTAATGAAAACTACAAAAATCTAATAAGGGAAATCAAAGAAGACACAAGGAGATGGAAAGACCTCCCATGCTCATGGGTAGGCAGAATCAATATAGTGAAAATGGCCATATTGCCCAAATTGTTATACAAATTCAATGCAATACCTATCAAAATCCCAGCCACATTCTTCACTGAAATAGAGAAACCAATCCATAAATTCATATGGAACAGCAAAAAACCTAGAATAGCCAAAGCAATTCTAGGCAAAAAAAGCAGTGCAGGAGGTATCACAATACCTGACTTCAAGCTCTACTACAAGGCCATCATAACAAAAACAGCATGGTATTGGTATAAAAACAGATCGGAAGACCAATGGATTAGAACTGAAGACCCAGAAATAAAACCGCACTCTTACAGCCAACTGATATTCGACAAAGGAGCTAAAGACATACAATGGAATAAACATAGCCTCTTCAACTACTGGTGCTGGGAGAACTGGGCAGCCATATGCAGAAAACTCAAAGTAGACCCAAGCCTATCACCATGCACCAAGATCAACTCAAAATGGATCAAGGACCTCAACATCAGACCTGAATCCTTGAAACTACTGAAGGACAGAGTAGGAAAGACACTAGAACTTATAGGCACAGGAAGGAACTTCCTGAATAGAGTCCCAGGGGCACAACAAATAGGGGAAAGACTCGACAAATGGGACTACTACAAATTAAAAAGTTTCTGCACAGCTAAGGACATAGCCACCAAAATAGAAAGACAACCAACGATATGGGAAAGGATATTTACCAGCACAGCAACAGACAAAGGCCTGATATCTGTCATCTACAGAGAACTCAAAAAACTAAGCCCCTCCAAGCCCAATAAACCTATTAGGAAATGGGCAAAAGAGCTAAAGAGAGACTTCACAAGAGAAGATATAAAAATGGCAAAGAAACATACGAGGAAATGCTCAACATCCCTGCTAGTAAAGGAAATGCAAATAAAAACAACCCTGAGATACCACCTCACCCCAGTTAGAATGGCCTATACTCTGAACTCAGGAAACAACAAATGCTGGAGGGGCTGTGGGGAAAGAGGAACCCTTCTCCATTGTTGGTGGGAGTGCAAATTAGTACAACCACTTTGGAGAACAGTATGGAGGTTTCTCAAAAAGCTCAATATAGACCTACCCTATGACCCAGCCATACCACTCCTAGGCATCTATCCTAAACAGCAAAATCCAAGATATCAAAAAGACATTTGTACTTCCATGTTTATCGCGGCACAATTCACAATAGCTAAAATATGGAAACAACCCAGATGCCCCTCCACAGACGAATGGATCCAAAAAATATGGTACTTATACACAATGGAATACTACATAGCTATTAGGAATGGTGAAATACTGTTATTCGCAGGGAAATGGTCAGAACATCGAACAAATAATGTTGAGTGAGACAAGCCTAGAACACAGAAAACAAAGGGGCATGATCTCCCTGATATATGACTGTTAACAAAGGGAGATGGAGAGACAGTAGAGACCAAGTCTGTGAATATTGTATATGTTCTTGATACATTGCATATTGCATATATGTCAACCTGACCTAGAGAAGGGATAGAAAAACAGGTCGTAAGATATCATAAGAAATGTACACACTGCCCTACTATGTAACTGCACCCTCTTTGCACAACACCTTGTAAAAAAATTTATGTCCAATTAATAAAAAAAAAATGGAATAGAAAAAAAATAATAAAAAAATAAAATACTGGAATCAACCATGTGAAGGTAAATTATGTTCATCTATACTATACAGCACACTGCAAATGTCTTGTACAGGCCAAGATCTTCAGGTAAAAACAAAAAGTCTGTCCACAATACATACAATAGAATAACATACAGTGGAATAATAGTCATCTTGAAAAATCAAAGGAACTTCTGCCACGTTACAACATGGATGAACCTTGGAGACATTATGTTGAGCGAAATAAGCTAGACACACCTGCAGTATCAGATTCATAGGTATAGGAAGTAAAAAGTGACAGAGAGCTGAGGGAGAGAAGAGGGTGCTACTATTTAAAATGGAGAACATTTCAAGAGCCAGGCTTTGGATTACATGCTTGTAATCCTAGCTACTCAGAAGGCTGAAATATAAGGATCATGGTTAAAGCCAGTTGAAGAAGAAAAGTCCATGAGACTCTTATCTCAAATTGACCACCAAAAAGCCAGAAGTAGGGCTGTGGATCAAATGATAGAGTACTAGCCTTCAGTGAAAAAGCTTAAGGACAGCAACCAGTCCTTGAACTTAAGCCCTAAGACCCATACAAAAACAAAAAGGTAGAAACTTTCAGTTTTGCATGGTGAAAAGATTCTAGCCCTGGAGACTGACAGGTAGTAGTGACAACTACACAACCATGCAATGCCAGTCAGCTACACACTCTAAATAATTAAGATGAAATTTTTTATGTGTCTTACCATAATTTTAAAATAACATTAAGATTTAAAAAGGGGGGGCTGGGAATATGGCCTAGTGGCAAGAGTGCTTGCCTCCTGCACATGAAGCTCTGGGTTCGATTCCCCAGCATATATATGGAAAATGGCCAGAAGGGGCGCTGTAGCTCAGGTGGCAGAGTGCTAGCCTTGAGCGGGAAGAAGCCAGGGACAGTGCTCAGGCCCTGAGTCCAAGGCCCAGGACTGGCCCCCCCCCAAAAAAAAGATTTAAAAAAGGATTAATCCATATACTGAATGAATTCATAGAAGATTCTACTTAAGAGATGACACTCAGTGGAAAAAAAAACATGTTTTTAACCTTCTCTTCAGTAAAAAAATACAGGAATATAGACATTCAACTTCTCTGATAGTGTGGTAAATTACTTTCTCAAAAAAAATCTGGTAAATCAAGGCAGAAGGTGTGCTCCAGTCGTAGAGTGCCAGTCATGAGATGAGCAAAGCCAAATGAGAGCACCAGGCCCTGAGTTCAAGCCCCAGTACCAGTACACACACATACAATAAATCCTACTATCAGAATGGTGTGGATGTAATTCCTTACAGAACAATTGCATAATGGGGTAAAGTTGAAAGGTACAATCAGTGTACACACAATGAGCACTGTATAGTGTGTATGGCGAGAACAATTGCATAATGGGGTAAAGTTGAAAGGTACAATCAGTGTACACACAATGAACACTGTATAGTGTGTATGGCGTTACACATACCTGTGTCCGTGTTGGTTGGGTGAGGACGTGGACATTATAAAGAGGAGAGTCACCTCAAGAAAAAATAAAATATCTAGGAATTGACCTAACCAAAGATGTAAAGGACCTATTTGATGAGAACTATAAAAATTTAGAGAGCAATCAAACAGGACACCAGGAAATGGAAAGACATTCCATGCTCATTGGAGAGGCAGAATCAATGTAAAACTGGCTAAACTGCCAAAAATGATCCACAAATTCAATGCGATCCCCATCAAAATCCCAATGACATTCTTTACTGAATTAGAGAAAACAATCCAAAAATTCATATGGAACAACAAAAGACCTAGAATAGCCAAAGCAATACTAGGCAAAAGAAGCACTGTAGGTGGTAGCACAATACCAGATTTCAAGCTCTACTACAAAGCCATAATAACAAAAACAGCGTGGTACTGGCACAAAAATAGACCCGAGGACCAATGGAATAGATTAGAAGACCCAGATATAAAACCACGTACTTACAGTCAGCTGATTTTCAACAAAGGAGCCATCGATATACAGTGGAACAAACAAAACCTCTTCAACTATTGGTACTGGGAGAACTGGGCAGCCACATGCAGAAAACTAAAAGTGGATCCCAGCCTGTCACCAAGTACTAACATCAACTCAAAGTGGATTAAAGGCCTCAACGTAATATGAAATTCTAAAACTACTACAAGCAAAAGTGGGAGAGACACTAGAACTTATCAACACAGGCAGAACTTCCTGAACAGAGTCCCAGGGGCACAACAGATAGGAATGAGACTGGACAACATTAAAAAGTTTCTGCACAGCTAAAGGCATTGCTACTAAACTAGAAAGACACTCAACCAACTGGGAAAAGATAATTGTTTTTTGCCAGTTCTGGGGCTTGAACTCAGGGCCTGAGCACTGTCCCTGGCTTCTTTTTGCTCAAGGCTAGCACTCTACCACTTGAGCCATAGTACCACTTCTGGCTTTTTCTATATATGTGGTGCTGAGGAATCGAACCCAGGGCTTCATGTACACGAGGCAAACATTTTACCACTAGGCCATATTCCCAGCCCTGGGAAAAAATATTGACCAGCGATGCAACAAAGGTCTAGTATCTATCATATACAGGGAGCTCAAGAAACTAACCTCTTCCAAAACTAATAAACCATTCACTAAATGGGCAAGGGAACTAAATACACACTTCTCCGAAGAAGAAATAAAAATGGCAAAGAAACACATGAGGAAATGCTCATCATCCCTGGCCATAAAGAAAATGCAAATAAAAACAACACTGAGATACCACCTTACCCCAGTAAGAATGGCCTATATTCTGAACTCAGACAACAAGAAATGCTGGTGGGGATGTGGAGAAAGAGGAACTCTACTGGCACTGCTGGTAGGAATGTATACTGGTACAACCACTCTGGAAAGCAGTCTGGAGGTTCCTCAAAAAACTGAACATAGACATACCCTATGGCCCAGCCATATCACTCCTAGGCATCTATTCTGAGTAACAGGAACCAGGATATGGCAAGGACACCTGCACCTCCATGTTCACTGCTGCACTGTTCACAGTAGCAAAGATATGGAAACAACCTAGATGCCCCACTACAGATGAATGGGTTAAAAAAATGTGGTACTCATATATAATGGAATTTTACACTGCCATTAGAAAGGACAGGATAATGGTATTTGCTGGGAAATGGATGGAACTAGAAATCATGAGCGAGATAAGCCAAGAACAGAGATAAATGGTGGCATATGGTCTCCCTGATATGCGGGTGCTGTATTTAAAATGCAATAAGATAGAACAAAGTAAACAGGACTCAAGATACCAAAATACAGTAAAAACAAAAGAGGACAGCTGTGGGAGAAAAGCACCAAATAGCAAGACCCAAGCACTTCTTAGAACCACAAAGACAAGGAAACAAAGGTCCTCACCTGAATATGTCCTATTATTCTTAGACGACTCTATATTCCCTACCTCATATATGGGGTATACAGGAGCACACCCGAGGGAAGCTAGGAAGAGGGCACAGAATGAGGGGAAGGTGGGTGAAAACAATAATAATATAGCAGAGGGACCATCAGCTACATCGGACATTGATGAAAGTGAACTAAGCAGCTCATAGGTGGGGATGGGAAGGAGGGAATGAGAGAAAGAGGGAACAGATGTTACTAAGACAAAAGGAAAGTAATGTATATATCACCCAAAATGGAGGAAATTGTTTTATTGGTAAAGTTCATAGACTTTGTAAGCTATGAAGAGTAGAATAATTTTCATCATTGTGAAAGTTAAAATGTATATTGTAAAATATATGTAGTAACTTAACCTCAATTAAAAAAAATAAAGAGGAGATTCATTCAACAACTACTTAATAGTTAGTATGTACTAGGCACTGTTCTAGATGCCTGAAATCAGTCAATGAACATCAGCAGTGTTCCCTTGCCTTCATGGGGTGTGTTGTAGTAGAATAAGGCAAAAGCCACAAAGACAGAATACATGAGTAAATTAGGGATTGACAGTGCCAAAGAAACAAAGTCCGTTACAAATTCACATGATGTGACAAATCTAGGCTTCAGTAAAGTGGCATTTTAGCGAGAGACCTGAAAGAAAAGAGTGAATCTACTCCCAACAAACAATAAATAGAGGAAGTGTGTAGAAACTCTGCTTCAAACTGTATTTAGAGAAAGAGTTAAAGCTAGTTGAGCTGAATCATACAAGCACTAGAAAATAGGCAAAGCTTACTGTAATACTTTGTGTAGATCTGAAAATGACCAAAATTAAATTAAGATAATGCTTAAAATAAACCAGGCAAAATTCTTTAAGTACTTACTCTTGGAGATTTTAATTCTATCTCTTCTCTTTCACTTTCACTGTTTGTATCAATATTTTCCTCAGGCTCACTCTTCACTTCTATTAAAGGCATTTCTTGATCGACTTTTAGAGCCTCTTCCATTGGTTCTTCTAAGTCTTTTTTTTCCACTTTTACTTTTGGTTCATGGTGGTGAATAGTTCTGAATTGAATATTTGCAGAACGGCAGTATTCCTCAAAACCATATAGATACCTAAACAAGCAATATTTCATTTTAAGAAATCTTAGTCTCTGCATTTAACTGGAATAATGTTATTAATCGTATATATTGTTAAATAATGAAACTTGAGACTTTTTTTAAAGTACTTTTCCTATGTTACTAATTTTTGAGTGTACAAAATTAGGACTACAAATGGAAATACTGATCAAAATTTCCAGAGAAATGAGTTCATGACAACTGACCATAATTGTCATAGTTTTGTTATAAGTAGGCTGTTCACCCCAAAATATACTATGCTATCTGTATCCTAATTGCATATTACAAATCATGCTTGCAACTTGCAACTTTGATCTTAGAAGGAAAACAGTCTTACGTGAGAATGCGAGTAAAGGCAAGTGGATGGTCTAAATAATTTTCACTCGTGGCCAGCTAACCTGCACATGGGTAACTTTTAGGTTCCTTGATTAATGCACTCTTGTTTAACAATTAATTCATACCTCTATTAAATTTAATACATATTCTTAAATGAGTACTATACTACTACTTACCTTTTTTTTTTTTAACTTGCAAAAACATTTGGTATAAACCAAATAACATTTCATGGGGAGAGAGGGAAAGGGGGAGGTGGGAGGGGGGAATGAGGGAGGAGGTAACAAATAGTACAAGAAATGTACCCATGGCCTAACGTATGAAACTGTAACCTCTCTGTACAGTATGGAGGTTTCTCAAAAAGCTCAACATAGACCTACCCTATGACCCAGCCATACCAGTCCTAGGCATCTATCCTGAACAATAGGTCTCAAGATATCAAAAAGATGAATAGATCCAAAAAAATATGGTACCTATACACAATGGAATACTACATAGTGATTAGAAATGGTGAAATATTGGCATTCACAGGGAAATGGTCAGAACTTGAACAAATAATGTTGAGCAAGACAAGCCTAGAATACAGAAAACAAAGGGGCATGATTTCCCTGATATATAACTGTTAAGGTGAGGGGAGGGGAAGACAGTAGAGACCAGGTCTGTGAAACCAAAAACTTCTTGTCAAATGGATTTCCTACAGGTTTGGGTCAGCGATCCTATACTATGTAACTAAAACCAAACAACTACTCAACATATAAAGGTCAAAAATTGACCTCTCAGTGGATCACAATAGCTCAAAAGCTATGTATGTACATTCATATAAGACTACTGTCGACATATTGTCTATTGTCGACATTACAGTTAAAGCCCTAGGCGAATTTTCTTCGGTGTAGGCCACGTGGCTATTGTATATGTTCTTGGTACATTGTATATTGTATATATGTCTACCGACCTAGGGAAGGGAAAGAAAAACAGGATGTAAGATATCACAAGTAATGTACACACTGCCCTACCATGTAACTGTACCCTTTTTGCACAATACCTTGTCAAAAAAACACTTTGCTTTAATTAATAAATAAATTACAAAAAAAAAACTACTTACTTTCTATAAGCAGTTTTTACATTGTAGGAAGCAGCTGAATTCAAAATCGGAATGCCAAGGTCCATATAAATTTGCTTCCATACAGCACCACTATCAATCTGGAAAATTAAGTTTTTGTTTGTTAACATTTACACAGGGAAAGAATCTTTACACTAAAAATCTCTGTTATGTATGAAAATGTGTTTATGGGGGAAAGAGGGTAAGAGAAAGTGATGGAGATAGGGAATCTGATCAATGTACTCTATATGCCTAATGGACATGTTAAAATGAAACCCTCTTGCACAACTAAAGTTAGTAAAAAAAAAATGTGAGGGAAAAATGTGTTTATTAATGCAAAAAGGTTAGATGATCTAACCTTTAATCAAGTCCATGTATATTTCAAAGAGCAGTATAACACTTACGTTGTTGCATCCACCTTGATGATAAACCAGTCTAAAGAGTTTGAAGAGATTAAGGTCTTTATAGCCCAAAACTGGTGGTTTGTTGATTGGAGTACCTTTGTAATACCAGAAAATAAAAATAAAATGTTTATTCAAATATAAAATGTAATTCAAATACAAAATACAAATGTGAAAACAAGGACAATGCCTTCTAATTCCCCAAAGTTCATTACTAAAAGGCACCTATTTAAAGAACCTTAGATCATCTAAGACAACACAAAATATTTTTTATACAGCTTTGTGAGGAGGATCTTTAGATTCTAAGTCTCACATTTCTGCAACCAATAACATCAACCTCTCTGCCAGTGAAATGGATAAAACTCAATTAAACCTTGGGATTACAAGGTATGGCCTACAATGTTCTGGTTCACTTAAGCAAACAAACAAAATGGCAAGAGAACTTTTAGGCTGTGGTTTCACTGCTGTATTCTCATACAAAAGAGTTAAAAACTGTTAACAGGAGTATTTAAAAAGTGATTTCAGATAGTCTCTATGGCATATAGACATTCTATATGTCTAAGACTACTTTCTAGGACTAATGAATGTCAAGGAGTATGACAATTTTATAAAGGTTCTATTTCTTCCACTTTTTATTAAAAATCCTATCTGACTGAGATAGATTGGTCTATTATGTTTAATTTGCTGAAAGTAAGGGTTAGGCTTTTTTGCTTGCCGCAATGACAGCATTAGTAAAAAATGGTTATGCAACTAGTCCTTTTCTATTTCTGTATATTATACATTTCTTTAAATTCCAGAGGGAATAAATTCAGTTATATCAGAACTGCTGTCATATTTATATAAACTCAAAATAGATGGTTTGTTTTTATGTTCAATGTTTATTACAGTGTAACTGGTATGCAGTATTCCTACAATACTAAAAAAAATGCATATACCTAAAATTCAAAACCAAAGAAATGACTACTTTTACATATCAAGCATAAAAATACCTCTGTCTTCCATAAACTTGTAAAGCTGTTGGAGGAAGTTGTCCCTCTCTTCAGGATCAAGTTCTTCCTCAAGCTATAAAGATAAAACATATCAATAAATAGTACAGTAAAAGTAGGAAGAGATACAATGTCATTGTCTTTTATTTTGTAAACCCAAAGAAAGAACATAAAATTTTACTTAGGTTGGAGATTGGGTTGTGGCTTAAAGGTTAGAACATCACTGAAGTTGGAAAATCTAAATTTTCTCAAAACACCATATTGTCAAAATTTAAGGTTTTGCTTTGTTCTTTGCAGTGCTAAGGATCAAACTTAAGGGCTTTATATATGTCCTAGGCAAATGGTCTGCCACTAAGATACATCTTCAGCCCTTTACATTCTTTCCTTTTTTTTTTTTTTTGTCAGTCATGGGACTTGAACTCTAGGCCTGGGCACTGTCCCTGACCACTTCAGCTCAAGGCTAGCACTCTACTACTTGAGCCACAGCACCACTTCCCCACTACATTCTTGATAGCTGATCTGACACAACTGTAAAATTAATACAACTACACTGCATTCCACCATTCTAATCCTACTTTCAAGTATTACCATAAGGACTAAGATTAGCCATGAGCACAAGATTCAGAAATGAAGTGTTTTTACTTCAGCTGTACTTTGGGAGGAAAAGAAAGAAATCTGAATGCAACATGCTTCATATAAATATATTAGTAGATAAAACAATGACAAATACTAATAAGTATATTAAAATGTTAAATATAAATAAATATAAACCAGGAGTCATAGTGTCAGAAATAAAATATATTTAAATTTTAAATTAAATACATTTGTCAGGCACTAGTGTCTCACATTTGTAATCCTGGCTGCTCAGGAGACTAAGATCTGAGAATTATAGTATGAAGCTGACTAGAGCAGACAAATCAAAGAGAGATTCTAAACATCAGTTAACCAGCAAAAAGGCTGAAACTGGAGGCATAGCTCAACTGGTAGAGCCCCAGCCATGAGAGAAAAGCTGAGAACACAAAGCCTTGAGTTTGAGCTCCAGTATCAGCACACACGCACACATACACACACACACACACACACAAACACACACAAACTTCCTTAAATTATATGTAAGTAAATTATGTAAATAGAACTTTGCTCCAAACTCCTTTACTCTCTTTTCGCATACTAACCTGCTTTTCTCACTGTCTTTTTCTCCTGTGCCAATATTTGAGCTTAAACCTAGTGCCTTGCACCCCGACATTTTTGACATTTAAAAAAATTATCTTTTAGCAGTTGTACAAAGGGGTTTCAATTCAACAAATCAGTTTATAAGTACAGTGGCATTGATTAATGTCACCCCTTCCTTACTCAGTGCTTTGCACTCTAGCTTGCCAGTTTTTACCTCTCCAAAGCCACATCCAAAGAAAAAGTAACTTTGAGGCAATAAATACCGATTGCTCAGTATCCAAGGGGTAATAGGCACTTAAAAAATATGTTATCCTTTAAGAATTTTAATAGCTAATCGTATAGCAAGGATCAATAAACTTGTAGTCAATTAAAATATATAATAAAGTACCTGTGGCAATCAAAGGAAAGAGAGCTAAGAGCTTTTAGACATACTTTTTTTTCTTTTTTAGTAGTCAAGCAGAATGATATGTAACTCAAAATCCTTTCATTTCTAGTAAATAAAGGAATTTTAAGTCAAAGTTCTAGTAAACTTCAAAATCAGCAATTTACAAAGTTAATAATCATTAAAAGAGACCATTAGTTACTTAGTGTTTAATTCAAGAGATGACAGACTTTTCTCTCCACATGGATTTTAAAATCTTGCTTTTACAAATTTTTCAACTGCCAATGAGATAACTCCAGAACAGGAATAATCCAACAATCTAACATCTCAACAGTCATTTGGTAGGAATTTTTATGTGTATAAGTTTTAAATAAACTTTCTAGTACAGAAAATGAAAAGCAAAAATAGTATATTCTACATTGACGATATACTCTGTCCTCAGTAACTATAAAATGTTCTACTTAGATTAAACCTCTTTCCAGTATTTATGATCTTAGAGAATTCATGTGAGACTGTCATGTCCAATATATGTGAGGAGCAATTCTTTAAGTAGGCATTGACTTAAAATCAAAATTGCAAAACAAGCTAATAACATCAACCCCCAAACTACAAACAGAACATACACTAAGGTTTTAGCAAACATCTACAGGAAAGATAAGTTCTTAGGATTTAAATTTTATACACTATTGGTTTAAGTCAGGCCTATAATCC
Organism: Perognathus longimembris pacificus; assembly: GCF_023159225.1. Taxonomy (NCBI): domain Eukaryota; kingdom Metazoa; phylum Chordata; class Mammalia; order Rodentia; family Heteromyidae; genus Perognathus; species Perognathus longimembris. The sequence continues at coordinate 27,657,004 of NC_063174.1, read as the reverse complement.
TAGCTACTTGGTAGGCTAAAATCTGAGGATCACCATTCAAACCAGCCCAGGCAGGAAAATCCCTGAGACTCTTATCTCCAATTAACAACCAGAAAACCTGAAGTGGTGCTGTGGCTCAAAGTGGTAGAGCGCTAGTGCTAATCTTGAACAACGAAAAGGGAAAAGAAACAAGAAAAGCTGAAAATGTTTATTATTATTACTATCTTTCAGTAGTTGTCCAAAGGGGTATCAATACTTGTTAGTTTGTGACTATAATGCATCTTGTTCATTGTCACCCCTTTCACTGATAATATCCTTAATATAGTTGACTACAGCACTACTACTTGTAGGTATGGAACCTATCCTGTCCCAAACATATTAATCTTGAAGTAAGTAATAACCTACTCAGAAATGGCACAAATACTAATAAAGAATGGAGTTTCTACTATTAAGATGAGATGAAAAATGAATACATTATTATATTTTTGGATATTTATTCATTCATTCACTCATTTATTGTTGGTTATGGGGCTTGAACTCAGGCCTGGATGCTGTCCCTGAGCTTTTCTGCTCAAGAATAGGGCTCTACCACCTTGAGCCACTTATCTCCTGGACTTTTCTGCCGGGCTGGCTTTGAACCATGATCCTCAGATCTCAGCCTCCTGAATAGCTAGGATTATAGGCATGAGCCACCTGCACCGGGGTCATTATTTTCTAAATAAGGTAAAAATGCATAATTCGTTAAGCTGAGCTATTATCAGCTAGCAACTCTACTTTTCAGAATACAAATTAAAAAGGTGTCCAGTAAAAGATGATGTACTTGATACAAAGGCCCTAGGCCCATGTAATTAGTAGACAGTTTCAATGAGTGGGTTGAGATTCTTTTAGCATGTAACTGATAGGAGTTGTGTTCTGATAGTGAGGAAAATATAAGTAAACTTGATTTGTGTGGCTGCCCTGTACTACATGTTATAGGCATAGGTTCATAATCCTTTGCTGGTGAGTACTGTAGGTTTAAAAAACACCCTATTGTTTCACAAATTGATGCCTACAATCCTAGCTACTCAGGAGGCTAAGATTTGAAGACTGCAATTGACAGCCAGAAGTGGTAGATCACTAGCCTTGAACAGAAAAGCTCAGGGATAGCACCCAGATCCTGAAATCAAGCCCCAAGACTAGCACAGATAAAACAACAAACAAACAAAAAAACCCAGACTTACGGAATTGTAACCTCTTGGAACAACTAAAATTAACATTATTGTTTAGAAATTTTCAAGAGTATATTAATAGTCCTCTTCCCTTATTCTCCCTTGTCCCCAGACTCCAGTATACCACAATTTACATTTTCATACCAACATACTGATTCATGTACCTGTGTGTAATCTTATTTGGAACACAAGTATCTTTATTTCAAAAGCTGTGTATACCTCCCCTCCAGGTTTTCTTCCTTGACTCCACTTCTCATTACCTTCCTGAAACTATCACACGTCCTCTTCAATCTGTAGTTCTTATAATCCTTTGATCTCCCCTCCCCACTGCCTCCAAAACGGAGGCTCAGCTCAGACCCAGCAGGAGGAGCCTCATAAGGGGCAGGAACACTGCTGGGAAAGGGGAGGTGTTGAGCAGAAACACCAGCAGCTAATCCTATTCAACATAATTTTTAATATTTGAAATACAGTAAGTAGTCTCACTGATTTTTTTAACTGGTGAAATAACAATATCTTACTAAGGTAAATGCACAGAAAATTTGTAAGTTACTCAATCACTTTAATTCTATTTTAAGCAGCCCTCTTTGTTCCTCCACAGAGGTCTGCTAGATTGTTTTACGTTTTGGTTTTGTGTATGTATGTTTTTGGGTTGTTTTGGTTGGTTTTTTTTTAACATTTATCTATGTTTTGAGTTTTTTGGACTTTCACTTTATTTTCCCTATTTCATATAAATAAAGAGACTAGACAGCACAAAGGCTATATTAAATGAAATATACCTGACACATCAACAAACAACTGCTGGGAAATGTTTAAGTGGTAACGGGAGAGCTATAAGAAGTTCCATATTGCTGAAAGATAGTGGGGAAAAAAATAAAAATGTGAAGATAGGTCGAAAATGAAGGGCCAAGTAGTAAAAAAAAAAAAAAAAAAGTCCTAGACTTCAAACTGTTAGGGACTGAAAGCCATTAAAGAGTTCCCAAGAGAAACCATCTATGTTTTTGAAAGATGTTTATGGAGAATGGACAGGGACAAAAGTCCACAGGGCAAGCACCAAAAGTGGGGGAAATTACAAATGAGTGTTGTTAGACAAGAACTCTTATTTCAAGGAACAGAAAATTACCCCTGACTGGCTTAAATAAAACATAATTTAGGGCTAGGAATAGGGCTTAGTGGTAGAGTGCTTGCCTCGAATACATGAAGCCCTAGGTTTGATTCCTCAGCACTGTATATATATATACATATATATATATATGTATATATATATAAATATATATATATGTGGGGACACTGTGGCTCAAGTGGTAGAGTGCTAGCCTTGAGCAAAAAGAAGCTAGAGAAAGTGCTCAGGCCCTGAGTCCAAGCCCCAGGCAAAAACAAAACAAAAAACTCAAAACATAATTTAGCTGGGTGAGTCTTTCTTGACCTGTATCCTGATAAATCTTTTTTTTTCCCTTTTCTAAAAACACACAAAAAAAACCTATAATTGCTTAGAAACGCACAAAATTATGTAAGAAGCTGAAATTACCTAGATTGCATTGCTTCAGGAAAGAGATACCATTAAGGCAAGTTAGACACCTTATCTCATGGATACTTCCAAAAGCACTTTCTAGAACCTTGCAACAAACTCCTAATCTCTTGTTTCAAACAGATTTACATAGTCCCCATTCATTTAATCAAAAACTATGCATTAAAGGTTTAATGTGAATCATGGTCTATGTTGCTATTTGGTGGGTTATGCACATCAGTAGGGAAAGGAAACAACAAAATCCCTGACATCCCTTGCTTTCATTTACAATGCCAAAGAGAGGACATTTTCTCAGGAGCCTGTGAAACCTTTGGTAATTACTCTAAGCTTCAGTTTTTTCACTTATACATTTAAAAACCAGAGCAAGTATTGGGAAAAATTTTCTAGATTCTAAAATGTTTACTCTGGTGGGAACCATGGGATAAGGTATCTAACTTTGCTTCATAGTATCTTACACATATACAATCTCTCATACATTCATAAATTGTTAGGAGGATTAGAGCAGTTTTCATTTAAAAACTACAACACTTCTAAGAACAAACAAAATGATATGGTGTAATCATTCTTACCTGTTGCTATCTCTAGAAGCCAAGTGTTTTAACAGTGGTATACAAAAGGTACACCTTACTGATGATGTATGCTCTGGCACAACAGCAGTATTTTGTTATCAGAGCACCTTAATATCAGAGCACCTTTGTTATCAGAGCACCTTAATAAAATAACACATAGACTTAAAAAAAATTTAAAGGTACAGCAATGTCTGCCAGCTACTTAGGAGACTGGGGTAAGAGAATCACTTGAGCTCAGGATCCAGGCCAGCCTAGACAACAGTGCAAGACCTCATTTCTCAAAAGAAAAAGAAAAAGAGGAAAGGAAAGGCATGGAAGGAAACGGCAGAGGGAGGGAAAGAAACAGAAAGGGAGAGTGGGAGGGATCTTAGCCTTTAAACTATAAGTAAAACTTAAAATTAACTTACCATTTTAACATAAAATGTGATATTCATGGTAAGATACTTTTTACAGTTTAAAAGCAGCATGTTTAAAATAAATGATTACAGTATAGTTAATTGAGGCTAATAGCTTTTTTCACCATTGGAAAACATACATACATTTTAATCATCAACATGTAGTTTGTATGCAATCAAACTCAATTGTTTAGCATTAGTCAACCCTTTTGTATGACCATACTATAAAATGTATTGATATGAGAAGTGGTTTTTAAATGCATAAACATGTAGTATTTGTACATGAAAATGTGCAATCCTTGTTAGTATGATTAGATGACATTAATTTGCCTCAAGTTTTATACTGATACTTGGAAAAAGTATTTTGCTAAACTCATTAGAACATTTTTGTGCTTTATTAACAGGCTAACATTTTAAGACCTTGGCACAGAACTTGTTACATACATTTGATTGTAAGCAAAAGTCTAAATTATTTGCTAAAATTGGCTTTTTCAAATTCACTTGAAAACAATTGACTTGCATTTACATCTTTTTTAAATTTTACTGATTGCATGGTTTCCTGAGTTATCATATGTTTACTCTAGGTTTACATTCAAAGTGATCTTGAATGACCACTAGCATATGGCTGTACCATCTAGAAAAAAGCTTAGATTAAGGTACAAAAAAAAATTTGTTTGAATATCAAAAAGTTATGATCCAGTCTGGTGCCAGTGGCTCACACCTGTAACCTTAGCTTTCTCAGGAGGCTGAAATCTGAGGACTGAGCTTTGTGGCCAGCCAGGGAAGGAAAGTACATGAGATTTTCATCTCCAATTAACCATCAAAAAACTGAAAGTGGAGCTGTGGTTCAAGTAGTACAGCACCAGCCTTGAGCAGAAAGCTAAGGGACAATGCCCAGCTAGGCCTTCTGTTCAAGCCCTAATAATGTTACACACAAAAAAGTAACAATTATATTTTCACAAATTTAAAAAATAAAAAAGCACTGACAATTTTTATAACAGTGAAATAAATTTCAAGCATCACATGTAAAGTGATCACTAGAAAATTCATAAAATGATAGGAGTCAATGTATCTACACAGAATAAGTAGTTCTTATCAAAATTAGATTATCATTTCATTACTAAATATAAAATCCAACACAGACCCAACTTATTTCAAAGCATTATATAAAAGAAAGCTAAAGTTAGTCAAATTCCCCTTGATAATTAATCTTCTAGTAACTAACCACTTATTTTGCCCTTAAAAATCTCCTCAATAAAAAGTGACAGAGGGGCTGGGGATATGGCCTAGTGGCAAGAGTGCTTGCCTTGTATACATGAAGCCCTGGGTTCAATTCCCCAGCACCACATATACAAAAAATAGCCAGAAGTGGCACTGTAGCTTAAATGGCAGAGTGCTAGCCTTGAGCAAAAAGAAGCCAGGGACAGTGCTCAGGCCTGAGTCCAAGGCCCAGGACTGGCCAAAAAAAAAAAAAAAAAGTGACAGAGGAAGTGAGATTGATTGGAGCATATTGTAAACACGTGTAGAAACGTAATGGCTCCCTCTGTATAAATAATGTAAGCTAAGAAAAAACAATCTCCCCTCCTCCCAAAGTAAATTTCAGTCAGAACCAAATGAATAATTCATACCATTTCTTATGTTTACTTCATGTTTCCATCAATCCATTTCAAAACTTAAAAAAAAAGTAACATCTTTCCTAATATGAAATTTTTGTGTCAAAGGTACTTAATACAAAAATATCCTCCCCCAAGGTTTTTTTTCAACCTAGGTATCAATGTGCTGCAACTGAAATTCATTATTACTATCTGTCAAAATCTCAAGTCTTTTCCCAAGCAGTAACCAGGGATTTCTTCTTGAATCATAAACTACAAAATGCTTAGGAACCCAAATAAGGTAATGTAAAAAAAAAAAATAAGGTAATGTAAAAGAATTATAGAACTGCAAATTTCCGTATTATTCTTACTCATGTTACATAGTACCAAATATAAAAACAATGGCTGTTGCTCATTAACACTGCAGAAATATCTAACACTTGTATGATTCTACTGCATAACATTGCTTGCTATACTACACACACCAAACGACAGTTTGCAGTATTGTTATAATCATTTACAGACCAATACAAAAGACCTTTTTGATCCTTGTAAAGCTACATCAAATCTTCATGAAAAGTATACCATCATTAGATTTGGAGAAAGACTTATGATCTGTAATGTAATAGAACACCTTAGGCTCACTGATGTAGTAAAGGCCCAAAATGACTAAGCCAGGTAGGCCCTGAATCAGATTATTCATTATATATTTATATTCATTCTACTTTTTGTCGTGGATAGACTAAACTGCTGTTCAGCTTATTAATACATTAAATTTTTTAAATTACTGCTTGAGACAAGTTACAATGATTCAGCAACTAAATCTTAAATCTAAAAGGAAGAAATGCAGTTAATTTTTTTTTTCCTACAGCAACCAAAATCTACTTGTCTGGCCAAAGAAAAAAGAATTCAGTTTTTATCAAGGAATTAAAGAAAAAATATGCTATGAATTTGACCATCTGAAAAACTATAACAACCATATAAATCAGAGCCTAAATGGTGTGACTTTTTTTTGCTGTTACTTTTCAGTGTATGACTAGCATCCAAGCTCAGTAAAATTTAGAAGGTTCATAATTTAAGTAATACATTTCAAACAAATGCCATCTTATAAGTATCCTTACCTTTTAAATTTTTTATCACCTATAAACAATAGGTAACAGAGCTTTACTTCTTCATTCTTTTTACTCATTTACTCAAAGCGTAAATAAAACATTATGCTTATTAATCACTGTAATATGAGTGCTATTTACTATTTTATAGACACCCTCTATAACTTTCTACAAAGCTCTTTTTATCCTCTTTGTTTAAAATTTCACATTTTAGGAGTAGGGAAAATGAAAGGGGCACTAATTAAAAGTATTAGCAAAAAAAAAGAGACTAATCTTTCTTACAGTATTCTGCAACATAAGATCATAACTTATGTTAATTTAAAAACAAAACAAAAGCTAAATCACAGACTGTAACAGTTCACACCCTAAAAATGTGGCCTATTTATCCTGAAAACATCTATAAATAAATACAGATAAAATACAAAAACACAGTTAATATTCAGTCTTTACACCCCGAATTTTGCCAAACTGTTTCCTTATCACTTTCATTCCCAAAACTATCTTATGTTTCAGAAAAATAGCTTTCATCCTCTAATATTCTAAAAATAGACTCCTCCTGTCTTTTTTACAAGAAACAATTATGCTTGGTTATGAGCCCTACCATATTAAACATCATCAATACCTAAAATTCTTATTTACCCCATTTCTAGCAGTCAAAATGGTAACTAAACCAACCAAGAAAAAAAAATCTTACCTATGTGCTGCATTTTCTTTCAAATGAAAAATGGTTAGATTCCCCTTCTACTTCTGGACATTTTTCAGTCTGACTTGCAAATATTTGCTTTCCCTCTTAGGGCATAGCATCCGCAGGGCTATACAGCACTACTTACATTCTCTTCCACATAAAAATCAGACATTACATGAAAGGAAAAGAAAGACAGCCCATTTCAAAGCATCTGGCAAACCTCCATTGGCAACCTGCCAAGCCTCTGCTGAACCTTCCTGTCTTTCCGAGCATGCTCACTTAAAACCAACAGCGTGTTACTATGGCAACTCTGTAGGCAGCCTGTAAGTATGAACCGCCATTCTGATTTCAGAGTGTAAAAAACCAAATACTGCAGGGGAAGTGAAAGGAAAGAAACAGCACATACGCTTCAACACATACAAGTATAATCATGATATTTTATAAATTCACATCTGTGTATGTAAAATACAAACAGGCTTCTCACATTTGTCCTCGCGAATACGTCATGCTTAAAAAAGACCTCTTTTCAGTAAATTCGTTGTCTTTGTTTTGCCCCTAAGCTCAACATTCTAGACAGTTAATCCCATTTAACAAAATACTGCTCAATAAACAGACAATATTTTATGTGAGCAACAGTGGAACACACTAGGTGACTTCCTATATTTAAGTCATTCAGAAATATTACAAAGAAAATAATGTGGACTTATAAAATACAATAAGCAAGATGTCAAATGAGATTTACTTTGGGTCTGGGTATTTTTTTTTTTACTCTCACAAAGAGGTCCTGAAAAGAAAAAAGGCTCAAGTTCAAACCTATTTACCACATTTTGGGAAAATTACTTAGCATTCCTGTATCTCTTTTACCTAATATTTAAAGTAGGATAATAACAGTTACTTCATATGGAAAGTTTAAAGACTTTACCACAGAAACATACCTAAAAGTTGTGCCATGGAAACATGGTGGTGCAACCTATAATCCCAGCACTAGGGAAGCTTATGCACAGCAAGAGCTGAGATAAGCCTGAGATTACATAGTGAGACCCTGACTTAAAAAACTAAAAGAAAAGAGAGTAAACAAATTTACAAAACTAGAAATTGGGCTGGGAATATGGCCTAGTGGTAGAGTGCTTGCCTCGTATACATAAGGTCCCGGGTTCCGTTCCTCAGCACCACATATATAGAAGTGGCACTGTGGATCAATAGGTAGAGTGCTAACCTTGAGCAAAAAGAACCAGGGACAGTGCTCAGGCCCTGAGTTAAAGGCCCACGACTGGCAAAAAAAAAAAAAAAAAAAAAAAAAACCTAGAAGTTATTTTTCTTTCATTCTGTATTGTTCCAAAGACCCCAAACACCAGTTTGCACTTTTTGATTAAATCTGAGAAGTACCTTCTTCTTTTTTTTTTTTTTGGCTGTACTAGAACTTGAACTCAGAGCTTCTTGTTTGCTCAGCTTGTTACAGCAGGTGCTCTAATGTCCAGCTTAGCATCCTGAGTAGCTAGGATTACAGGTGTAAGACATTAGTGCCCAGCCTTGTCTGTAATTTTCTTACGCACTAAATATTAGTCCTGATTTACACAGCTTTCTCAATTCCCAAGCAAGTTGAGCTAGAAGCAGACAGAAACAAATGCTAGAAAATCTAGATAGAGGGAAAATACATGGAAGTATTTTTAACTGGAGAGCAATGTATAGTCTCATATGTTACAAACATAAAATTGTACTGACTACTTCCTCCTCTTCCTTTTTGGCTTCCTTTTCCTTCTCTTCATCATTTTCTTCAGCAGGGCCATCTTCATCATCACTACTGGAAGACTCAAGGATTTCATTTATATCCATTTTCCAATTATCAGGAACAATTCCAGTTTTTAGGAAGACACTTGCTTTCTGCAGCCCTAAGAATGAAAATATATTTCAGCACTTGATAAGGAATTAGTATCATAGAACCCATGACATTCAAAGTCAGAAGTAAATTCAAATTCAGCTGTCACTTAAAAGCAATGTAGTATACCAGAACGCATTTCATTTATTATTGTATAAATGGTTGTTATTACGCTATGAAATACTGTTAGAGTTGTTCGGTTTTTTTTAGACAGTGTCTCACTGTGTAGCCCAAAGTGGACTCAAACTCATGATCCTCCTGCTGAGTGCTGGGATTACAGGCATGAGCTACCACACCCAGTGATTACTGTTAAAGTAAAACATAGAAAGTTAATCATCTATAAAAATTACCAACCAAATACTTTATCTAGGCATTCAAAATGATACCATCAAATAAGAATGGCTGTCATGGACTCATGGTCTCCCTCATAGGGAATAATTAGCACATGTTTAGGCTAGTCACAGCAGAGGATCACAAGAGCCTAATAGCTATGCCCCTATGAATGCATAAGATAATGCTGACTGAAATGAACTCCATGTTATGGAAACAAGTGTTATATCACTGTTGTAATTACTTTCAACATGCCATGTGAAACTGTAGCTTCTATTGTTGATGATCCTCTTGTATCCCCTTCCTGTGGTTGTACCTGCACTATCACTATATCTTATCTGAGTACACTGGAAACTGTATATACTGGTATTAGAACTAGGAAAGTGAAAGAGAATACCAAAATCGAGAGACAAAGGATAAAAAGACAAACAACTACAAAAGCAAATAGTTGCAAAACTGTTTGGTGTAAACCAACTGAACAACTCATGAGGGAAGAGAGAAAGGGGGAGGAGGGAATGAGGGAGGAGGTAACAAACAGTACAAGAAATGTACCCAATGCCTAACGTATGAAACTGTAACCTCTCTATACATCACTTTGACAATAAATAAGAAAAAAAAGGGGGGGGGGGGCTGGGGATATAGCCTAGTGGCAAGAGTGCTTGCCTCGAATACATGAAGCCCTGAGTTCGATTCCCCAGCACCACATATATAGAAAGTGGACAGAAGGGGTGCTGTGGCTCAAGTGGCAGAGTGCTAGCCTTGAGCAAAAAGAAGCCAGGGACAGTGAGTGCTCAGGCCCTGAGTCCAAGGCCCAGGACTGGCAAAAAAAAAAAAAAAAAGAATGGCTGTCAACTATGGATATCACCTATAATAGGAAAAATGGGGCTGGGAATATGGCTTAGTGGTAGAGTGCTTGCCTAGCATGCATGAAGCCCTGGGTTCCATTCCTCTTTACCACATAAACAGAAAAAGCTAGAAGTGGCACTGTGGTTCAAGTGGTAGAGAACTAGCCTTGAGCAAAGAGAGGCTCAGGGACAGTACCCAGGTCCTGAGTTCAAGCCCTAGGACTGGCAAAAAAAAAAAAAACCCGCCATACAAGAGTATTCAATTTTGCTGTATTGCATATTATATACAGAGAACCATATCATGAAATAATACATTGAGTTATCCTTCTTTTACCTGGTTTGGTGGAGAGCTCGGATTCTGGTAGATTGAGAATATCTACTTCCTTAATATCCTTTCTTGCTACAGAGTAACTAATTACAGAGAAGAGCAAAAGGAAGGGAAGTCATTTTTTAAATAAAAATAATTACATAGAAGTCCACATTATCATAGCCTTGAAACTCAAAATTATTTTTCAAAACTACAGTGTTTCAAAAGTCAAAAACCATACCTGAGATTTTTAATGAAGTATTTCTGTTCTAAAATTTTCTATATTTAAAGTACACTAAAAGACTCAAATTCACAATCTCTCATTCTGTACAAACATCCTACAGACAATATGGAATCATTAATATCAACATGTTTTCAACATTGTAGACAATATTGCCTACCTAAATGTTTTATATTTCTTACTTTTTAACTTAATTTAGTGGAAGGCAAAGATTGATATTACTGGAAAGTATTAAAATAACTTCATTATTGTTTAAACTTTTCAGAGATACATTACTCAGATATATGCATTTAATTTCACTGAATTTGTCTTTTTCATGCTTTTATGTTTATTTATTTTTTCTTTTTTTCTGTCAGTCCTGGGCCTTGGACTCAGGGCCTGAACACTGTCCCTGGCTTCTTTTTTGCTCAAGGCTAGCACTCTGCCACTTGAGCCACAGCGCCACTTCTGGCCATTTTCTATATATGTGGCACTGGGGAATGGAACCAGGGCTTCATGTATACAAGGCAAGCACTCTTGCCACTAGGCCATATTCCCAGCCCTGTTTATTTGATTTTGCCAGTGCTGTGGCTTGAACTCAAGAGCCAGGGCACCACTGTTTAGCTATTTTGCTCAAGGCTGGAACTCTATACTTCAGCCACAGCTCTCCTGGTTTTTTGCTGGTTAATTGGAGGTAAGAGTCTCATGGACTTTTCTGCCTACACTGGCTTTGAATTGCAATCCTCAGATCTCAGGCCTCTTGAGTAGGTAATATTACAGGCATGAGCCATGGGCACCCAGCTTCACTGGAAGTTTTTAAAATAACAAAACAGATGGAGCTAGGGTAAAGTTTCTAAAAAATCTGAGTTTTACTAAAAAGTCAAAATGATTACTCGAGAAACAAATTCTATTAAAAGTAAGTTTCATAGTTCACAATATAAAATCTCACACATAGGGAAAGTGTTATTCATGTGCTCAGTTTTTATATAAAACTTTTCAGCAAAACATATCCTACACATGATATAAAGTTAAACCATGTCAGATAACTACTCAACTTATGTCACACATGACACTTTCAAAAATAATATCTTGGTAGAAGGATCTAAATTACCATGATTCCTTTTTTATCTTTCTTCCCATGAATCATTATTGAGTGATTCATTACTCACAATTTAGCATCAATAAATGAGCGAACTAAGCATTGATCCTTTTTCACTGTGACATCATCATTACAGCTGGGAGATATTACCTGAAATACAAATGAAGAAACAAGTGGTTATTATTTTTCTTGCTCAGAAAAAGAATATTTTTTTAAACAATGATTCTAGATCTTCCAACCTCTCAAATGGATTAGAAATAGCTCTAGCAAAGCTGAGTACTGGTGGCTCTTGCCTGTAATCCTAGCTACTTAGGAGGTGGGGATCTGAAGAACATGATTCAAAGCTAATTAACTATTCAAAAACTGGTAGTGGAGCTATGGCTCAAAGTAATAGAGCACTAGCCTTGAGCAAAAGAGCTCAAGGACAGCACCCAAGCCCTGAGTCCAAACCCCATGAGCAAAATAACCCAAAAAAGGAACAGCTTTATCCTAGGGAACTTCCATTATTAACGAATTACTTACAAAAGATTTCCCTGTTTTTGTCTGCCATATTGGCTTCCTAGGACTTAATTTATCCAATAATAGAAAACATAACAAGATTAGTGAACTATAAATTAAAACCACTAAAATTTTAAAAATACCAGGATTTATTCTAAGCTAAAAAAATTCATTTTTGCCCAAAATATAAATTCATGAATGTATAATTTATCATGAAAAATTTGAGTGCTACAGTTTTGAAAAATATGGTTAAATCAACATGTTTTAAAATATGGTTATTAAAAATATATAGAGCTAGAGTATCATTCAAGTGATAGACTACTTAGCAAGTTCAAGGATGAGTTTGAACCTCTGTACCATCAAAGCAAAACAAGTGTTACCTAAGTTCCCTTTCTTACCAAGGCAGGTACTTTTTTTTTTAATAAATTATTATTATTATTTTTTTTTTTTTGCCAGTCCTGGGCCTTGGACTCAGGGCCTGAGCACTCACTGTCCCTGGCTTCTTTTTGCTCAAGGATAGCACTCTGCCACTTGAGCCACAGCGCCACTTCTGGCCATTTTCCTTATATGTGGTGTTGGGGAATTGAACCCAGGGCTTCATGTATGGGAGGCAAGCACTCTTGCCACTAGGCCATATCGCTAGCCCCCAAGGCAGGTACTTTTTTTAAATTAATAATAAAAAAATCTCAAGGCACCAGTGGCTCATGCCTATAATCCTAAACTACTCAGGAGGCTGAGATCTGAGGATCATGGTTTGGAGCCAGCCTAGACAGAGAAGTCCCCATGAGACTCCAGTTATCTCCAATTAACTTCTCAATAACAGGAAGTAGAGTTGAACAGCACCTAGGCCCTGAGTTCAAACCCTGTAACCAAAAGTAAAATAAATAATAAATCTCAACAACAAAAACAAAAACCCTCCAAAAATTTCTTTTCAAAGTAACATGTCTTAACAGTATTTTTAGTAAAATTAAGCCAGGTAGGTGGTGCTTACCCTACCAGTAGCCTCAGGCTAAGGCAGAAGGATGATAAGCCTAGGAATCTGAGGTGCTAGCATAGCAAGGCTCTACCCTCCCCTCAAAATGACTGAATGAATAAAATAAAGCAAATATACCTATTTGCAGTTTCTTTAATACTAGGCCCTATGCTGCAATCTAGCACTATCCAAGATCTTTAGATGTGGAAATTTATAGAAATGCGAGTTCTGCAGTGTTCAGTTTAGCAGAGGAAGAGCCACATGGGACTGAGAACCTGAACTTGCACATTTGGGGGAAGTAGTGTGTTCTTATGTGGGGCAGGGATGGAAGCAACAGCCTTGCATATACTAGGCTGAAGTGCCAGACTTTGAAGTCAGGCCCCACTTTACCACGCGAACCCCACTTTACCACACGAACCCCACTTTACCACGTGAACCTGAGATAAGCAGGCCCTGTGAGCAGACCCAGCACAAGCTTATTAGGGCTCAGCTGGTCAAGATCTCTAACCAGTGGAAATGCTTAACTCTGACTGCCCCCAGAATGCCTCGAGCCCTGAGCCAATCAGATTTGTACCTGTGTCCTAATCTTGCTTGCTTAAACACCTGATTGCTGTAACTTTGTTTTTGCCTTTATAAGCTCTGTGTAACCGCAGCTCGGGGCTCCCTCCTAACCTCCGCTGTGTCAGAGGGTAGGACGAGGCCCGAGTTGCAGCTCGCTTGAATAAAGCCTTGCCTTGCTTTTGCATTTCGGAATGTCTGAGTCTTGGTGGCCTTCTTGGTGGTCATCTCGCGACTTGGCACAACATTTGGGGTTTCGTCCGGGATTGCCCCAGAGACCCCCGAGACCCCAGACTCCGAAGGTAAGGAAACAGCACTGTTCATTTGTCTTGTCCTGTAATTTGTCTGTTTGCTTTTGCTTATTCCTTAAAGGGGTTCTCGAAGGGGTTGTCGAAGCGGATGCGCTTACTCGGCAATCCCAGGGAGACTGGGGGACGCCCCAGACTCTCCACCCTTACCTGAGTCCACTTGGGTCCACTCCTCCTGCACCCTTGTGGGAGGTTATGGTCCAACTTAGGTCTGCTCTTACTGCTTGCAGGAGGAGGCTTGTGGGCCAACCTAGGAGATCTCCAACTCATAGCTTTTCTTATTCTCAGGCCTGTGTGTTGTATTGTTTTTTTGTAGCCTTTTGAACTAAACATCTGATCAGAGCTATGGGTAACGTTCTATCTTGGGGACCTCCATCTAGCCCCCTGGATTTGACCCTAGCTCACTGGAGGGAGGTCAAGGAGATGGCTCAGAACCCGAGGTGTGGCCCGTAAGGAGAAAAAAATCACCCTGTGCAAGTCAGAATGGCCCATCCTTGAGGGTAATTGGCCACCTGAAGGGAGCTTTGAATCGACACCCCTCATTTAGGCTATCTAGACCAGATTCCTTATATAGACACCTGGAGGGAACTAGTTGACAGGGACACTCCAGCTTGGGTTCAGCCCTTCTTAAAATGTTTCAGGGGCTGGGAATATAGCCTAGTGGCAAGAGTGTTTGACTCGTATACATGTAGCCCTGGGTTCAATTCCCCAGCACCACATATATAGAAAATGGCCAGAAGTGGCGCTGTGGCTCAAGTGGCAAAGTGCTATCCTTGAGCAAAGAGAACCCAGGGACAGTGTTCAGGCCCTGAGTCCAAGGCCCAGGACTGGCGCAAAAAAAAGAAAAAGTTTCAGCTGTGCCCTCCGCTCTGGAGGGCCCTGACCCGCAGCCGCCACCGACAGGGGCAGACATGGAGCCAGCCCAAGCCACCCGCAGGCAGTGGGGAGTGATCCCACCACACAGCAGCGCTGTCGTCTGTGTTTGTAAGTCTGACAGTCTCTTTTGTGTCAAACCTGCATGAGACGTACAGGCGACAGCTCACAATCAGTGTGAGTGTCCGCAAAAAAAAAAAAAAAAGAACTCTGAGGGGGACCCCCACCCAGCCTTCTTAAGCAGAAAATTATTTGGTGTGCTGAGATGTTTTACTAAGACTAAAAATGTTTTACTAAGACTATCAAGCCCTGGAAAATGAGGCTGGAGAATGCTAAAAACATTTGTTAAAGGTTTTTGTCTTAAAATTTGGGTGTTGCAGGGCTGGGGATATGGCCTAGTGGCAAGAGTGCTTGCCTCATATACATGAGGCCCTGGGTTTGATTCCCCAGCACCACATATACAGAAAACGGCCAGAAGTGGAGCTGCGGCTCAAGTGGCAGAGTACTAGCCTTGAGCAAAAAGAAGCCAGGGACAGTGCTCAGGCCCTGAGTCCAAGCCCCAGGACTGGCCAAAAAAAAAAAAAAAATTTGGGTGTTGCAGGAGTAAGATACCTCTTGCCACTGGAAAATGTACGGCTGATGCTTATTCTGCGTGCTTTAAGATCTTTGGAATATGTATGTGTGTGTGCATGTGTGAGGGTGAACATGTTCAAGACTGTTAGTATGATATAAAATTGAATGAGTTTAAGTTTAAATTCAAATGGTCATCAAGTTTGGGCATTACCAAATGCTTTAAAGGATTATTGCATTGTTTTAAAGAGGAACTATAGTTAAAATATGTTTAATTAAAAAAATCAGAGCTAAGTGTCAGAAATTTGGATGTAAAAGGATATATATTAAACTAATGGGGATAGCAGTAAACTCTCAACTCTATGTATGTAGGAAGAAATGGCAAAATGGGCCAATGTTTCTCACTAATATATTGGAAAGCTGAATGGATAAGTATTTCTAATTGTAATTCTTGCATTAAGGAAAAATTGTCATTTGAGTTCAAAGGTCTTCATGCAGTAACTGGAACTGAGGGAAAAAAAAAAGATGCTCTTTTGAAACAAGCAGTCCGTAGGCAAAGGGCGGCACCTGGTTTCAGAATGCCTGTGAGATTCAGTTTTTCCAATGCACATAAAAGCTAAAGTGTTGGGTTAGTAAAAAGGCTTTGGAAATCAAGAATACATTTCTAGATAAGAAATTTGGAAGTAAAATTGTCCTAAATAATTATTGCAAAGTGAGAAAAGGAGAATTATGGCTACCAAAATGTTTAATTGCCATTCCAGCTTCTTTGTAGGTTTTTTATAAGTTTCCAGCAGGCCCACAGAGAAGCACAGGTGATTCCTACAAGTTTGTCAAGATCTAATACTGGCCCTTAATAAGTTCTAGGTAAGAGCATGCTTAAAAACTATTTCTGTGTGGACCACCTTGGTGCTTTTAAGTGGAGTAAAGTGGCCTCTTGTAAGACTCACTGATCTGAAATCTGCAGTTCGAAGCCAGCCCGGACAAAGAAAGGTCCCTGTGAGAGACTTGTCTCTAATCAGCCAGCAGAGTGCTAGGAATGGTGTTGTGTGGAGCTCAAAGTGGTAGGGTGCTAGTCTTGTGCTGGAGAGCTGGGGGACAGCGCTCAGGCTCTGAGTCCAAGTCCAGTGGAAAGTCACTCCTCCTGGGACAAAAGTGATAGAGCATCCAGAGGCAGTAAGCCACTGCTTGGATGGCAGAGATGGTGTCAGATCCTAGAGTCACTCCTGTTTGGCCTTTCAAAAGTTAATCAAAGCCGGGAAGTCCTAGAAGAATAGTTCGTAAGCATGCCTTATTAATGCCCATGTCTGTCTACTGGGCAGGAACTTGCCAGTCATCTGTGATAGTGATTAGTAAGGGTAAGTTTGTCAAATGAGAGGATAGTTTAAAATCCCAACCACCACATCTACTCAAAGCTCTGACTGGCAGTGAGAATTTTAAGCTGATACATCTGTTCAGGAAAGAAAGCTTGTAGACCTGAGATTGTGTCCTTATTGAGATCTGTTAAAGGCCTGCAAAGGTAATTTTTTTTTAGGTCATCAGAGATCAGTTCCCCAGCCAGTCAGGAAAAAGCTTTTACAAACTAGAATGTTAAAAGGCACAAATTTGTAAACCTGAAGTCACCTATCTGGGCTTCATATTAAAAGAGGGCAAGCGTTGGCTGTCAGATGCACGTAAAGTGACTGTGCTGAAAATCCCTGTGCCTAAGTCAGCCAGACAAGTTCCTGGGAACAGCAGGCTTTTGCCGGCTGTGAATACCTGGGTTCACTGAGATGGCCAAGCTTCTATATGAAGCCACCAAAAACCTCCCAGAATTTCATTGGACTGAGCAGATGCAAAAAGCCTTTGAGGCAATCTAGAAAAGCCTTCTGGAAGCCCCTGCCTTAGGCCTACTTGACATGAATACCAAGAGGGGGGCTACTGACAGCCGAAGGAAAGGCCATTAGAAACAAGCAGGATATTTTAAGCCTCATCTGGGCCCTATGGGAACCAGCAAAGATTGCCATTATGCACTGTCTGGGTCATCAAAAGGGAGTTGATTCGGTGACTAGAGGGAATAATCTGGCCGACCAGGCAGCTAAGGAAGCAGCCCTTCAGCCCAGAGAAGTATTGACTCTAGTAGACCCAGAGCCATGAGCTTTGCCTTCTGTGCCCCAGTATTCCCTAGAAGACTTGGAGTGAATAAAGAAAATTCCTATGGCCCACAAAACCCCAAACAGAGAAGGAAACAATGGCTGGTGGAAAACTTGTGAAGGGAAACTTATCTTGCCACAAGGGCTGGGTAAGGGGATCCTTAAGAGAATCCACTGAGGGGCTGGGGATATGGCCTAGTGGCAAGAGTGCTTGCCTTGTATACATGAGGCCCTGGGTTCAATTCCCCAGCACCACATATACAGAAAATGGCCAGAAGTGGCGCTGTGGCTCAAGTGGCAGAGTGCTAGCCTTGAGCAAAAAGAAGCCAGGAACAGTGCTCAGACCCTGAGTCCAAGCCCAGGACTGGCCAAAAAAAAAAGAGAATCCACCGAGCTTCTCCCTCCCATGGGAACCCGAAAAATGCAGGACTTGCTCCGATACTCCAAAGTGAAAATTTGAAAGGAGATCAACTTATTGAAAATATTGTTAAAAATTGTAAGGCCTGTCAGCTCACCAACGCCCCCAGTTACTAAAGGAGCTCGCCTCCGTGGGGATAGGCCAGGCGTGTATTGGGAAGTAGATTCCACAGAAATTAAACCTGGAAGATTTGGATACAAATATTTGCTAGTTTTTGTAGACACCTTTTCAGGATGGGTTGAAGCCTATCCAACAAAGCATGAGACCGCGAATGTAGTGGCTAAGAGGATCCTGGAAGACATCCTACCCAGGTATGGCTTCCCATCCACCATTGGGTCGGACAATGGACTGGCCTTTATCTCAAAAGTAAGTCAGGGAATAGCCGCTGCACTGGGGACGGATTGGAAATTGCATTGTGTGCTTATAGACCCCAGAGTCCAGGACAGGAAGAGAGAATGAATCGGACTCTAAAAGAGACCTTAACTAAATTGGCCTTAGAGACTGGCGCAGGCTGGGTGTCACTCCTTCCTTTTGCTCTGCTTAGAGTAAGAAATTCTCCCTATCAGCTTGGCTTTACTCCTTTTGAAATAATGTACAGGTACCTCCCGCCCATTATCCCTAGCCTTCAGACTGAATTGCTTGCTGATTTGGATGATGCTGAATTTTTGTGTAAACCTGATTATTTGCAGCTCGTGCACAAGAATATGTGGCCCCAACTTAAGGCATTATATGATTCTGCTTCTGTCCCTACCCCCCATTTATTCAGACCAGGGGACTGGGTGTTCATCCGGAGGCATAACCCCAAATCCTTAGAACCACGGTGGAAGGGACCCTACGTAGTGCTACTGACTAAGGTAGACAGCATCACCACGGGTCCATTGCTCCCACGCCAGGCCAGCTGACCCCTTTGCCCTGGACGACGACTACCGTGGTGGAACATGGGAGTTCTCCAAGCACCCGACTCAGCCGCTTCGCCTTCGCCTCAAGAAAAGAAAGTTAGACTGAATATCGTTATAATTTTCTTTTTGCCTTCTTTCCTTGCTACCCTGGCTAATGTTGACGTTAACCCTCACCAGCCTTTCCAATTATTTTGGCAGCTCACTCCAAAGTGGGGTGACCCCTTATTTAGCAACTAAGGAAGCCCCCTTAGGAACCTGGTGGCCAGACATAGTAGTAGACTTATGTGATCTGGCCACAGGCAACTGGGATGTGCCACATCACTTGGACCCGAACCTGAATAAGCGACTTTCCCAGTGTGATGAGCAGGAGTCCTGTCCAGTTTGATGTGTGCAGTCCCTTGGTAAAGTAGACTAAGGTTATAGGTTCCTGGCTAGGTAAGGTCAACGCCCCTGAGTCAGCCTGAAGTTACAGAAGATGATCATCACCCATCAGGCCCCCTTTAAAACCGAGGGACCAGAGTTTTTGGGAAGATGAGACAGGATAAACTAGAGGCATGCAAAACAGAGGTACAGAGACTGTACTTGTGAGAAATGGTGACAGGCCCTTTGGTTACTACTTTGGGCCCTATTGGCCCATGCCTTATCTCTGTATCATCCCCTAGACATGCAAGCCATTGAAATGGACAGAATGGAGCCATGATTGGCTCCCAAGGTACCAAAGAAAAGAAAGGGAAATTAAGTGTCAGACTTTGAAGTCAGGCCCCACTTTACCACGCAAACCCCACTTTACCACATGAACCTGAGATAAGCAGGCCCTGTGAGCAGACCCAGGGCAAGCTTATTAGGGCTCAGCCGGTCAAGAACTCTAACCGCTGGAAATGCTTAACTCTGACTGCCCCCAGAATGCCTCAAGCCCTGAGCCAAACAAATTTGTACCTGTGTCCTAATCTTGCTTGCTTGAACACCTGATTGCTGTAACTTTGTTTTTGCCTTTATAAGCCGCTGTGTTGGTGGGTAGGACGAGGCCCAAGTTGCAGCTCGCTTGAATAAAGCCTTGCTTTTGCATTTCGGAACGTCTGAGTCTCAGTGGCCTTCTTGGTGGTCGTTTCGTGACTTGGCACAACAAGGCAAATACTCTATCACTGAGCTACTACACTCCACATCCAATTGTATTTTATTTTATGTTTAAACTTAACCACAAACAGTTAATGACAATCATACTAAAGTCTATATCCAGAGTATCTAATATTCTTAGTAGAGCTAGGTGCTAGTGGCTCATGCCTGTAATGATGCTGAGATCTGAGCATCACAGTTCAATGCCAGCCCAGGTAAGAAAGTCCATGAGACCCTTCATCTCTACCAAAAACCTGGAAGTGGGGCTGTGTCTCAAGTGGTAAGGGACCATACTTTAGCTAAAAAGTAAAGGGACTGTTGTAGAGCTGACTTCATCTTGATTAGGGAAACATGGTAGGAAATGTTGGGGAGAGTAGATTAGGTCAACCCGACCCCAAAATTCTGCTTCTGTGAATGGCTTGCTTGTTTGTTGGTTGCTCTACCCCCTGCGTGAACCTCATACATCTGTGAACTTATTGCATGCCCTACCCCCTGCATCAAGTCCCTACATCTGTGCTACACTTTTACCTTGATAAACCCCAATTTGAGGGCTGCTCAGGGGCACAGTGGCAGCTCCCAAGTCTGTGATGTGTCCCTGCCTGGTCAGCCCGCTTTTCAGGGGCATAATTTCAGCTCCCAACTCTGTGCTACGTCCCTGTCCAGGCAGTTCGCTTTTTTGCTTCCCCAATAAACCCGCCTTTTTGCTGGAGACTGTCTCTGAGTGGTGGACTCTTTGGGGGACGTGGAAACACACCCACCCAACCACGTAACAAGACAGTGCCCAAGACCTGAGTTCAAGGCCCAGTACTGGTGAAAAAAAAAATCTTAGGAGTCACACACATCTCAACATGAGGTGGAGATAAACTATTGCTGTTAGGTGCTTGTAGTAACATAGTTGTGCCTTAACTGTAACAGAGGGACAAGCATAAAAGACACAGAAAACATGTCATTTACAGGGAAATGGATGAACACTGATAAAAACTTAAGTGAAGAGAGGGAGGCTCAGAGCAACTACATGTTTTTACTCATATGAAGAAGTTTGATCTGAAATACATACGTGATAACACAGTTATATGTATATAAACACAAATTGACTAAAGGATTGTATACTTTGAAGAAGAGTCATACATACTTTTAGATGTATATAGCAAATTTGGATTCATTTTATTCTGGCAGTACTGGGGTTGGAACTCAAGGCTTTGCCCTTGTAAAACAAAACACTTTACTATTTGATCCACACCTCTAGCCCTTCTTGCTCTGGTTATTTTTGAGATCGGGGTCTTGCTTTGGGCCGAGGCCAGCCTGGGCTACAATCCTATTTATGCTTCCCACCATAGATAGAATGATGGCTGCATGTCAGTACACCCAGCCTTTTCTTCTTGTTGTTGTTGGTCATAGAGTTTGAACTCAGGGCCTGAGCACTATCCCTGAGCTCCTTTTTGTTTTGTTTTGGTTTTTTTTGCCAGTCCTGGGCCTTGGACTCAGGGCCTGAGCACTGTCCCTGGCTTCTTTTTGCTCAAGGCTAGCACTCTGCCACTTGAGCCACAGCACCACTCCTGGCCGTTTTCTGTATACGTGGTGCTGGGGAATTGAACCCAGGGCTTCATGTATACAAGGCAAGCACTCTTTGCCACTAGGCAATATCCCCAGCCCCCTGAGCTCAAGGTTAGTGCTCTACAGCTCTACACTTTGAGCCACAGTGCCACTTCCAGTTTTCTGGTGGTTAATTGGAGATAAGAGTCTCAGGGACTTTCATGCCCAGGCTGGCTCTGAACTGAGATCTTCAGATCTCTTCAGAAGCTAGGATTACAGATGTGAGCCACCAGCACCCAGCTAGCTTTCTCTTTTAAGCTGGAGTCTCATAAACTTTTGTCCAGTCTGGCCTCAACCCACAATCCTCTTCATCTCATGCCTCTTAGGATTGTATATATGAGCCAAAATCTTGAAGGCAATGTACTCTAATCTTGTAATTCTCTCTTCTAAGGAACTCATGTTTTGTTTTTCTGGGAGGTTGTTTGTTGTAGTATTGGGGATCAGACCCACAACTTTGTATACACTAGGCAAGTACGCTACCACTGAAGAAACCTCACTTTTTTGATAGTTTCATAACTCAGACTGGCCTTAAAACTTTCTATATAGCTAAGGTTGATCTCCAAATCATAGTTCTCTTGGTTCAGCCTCCAGAGTACTGGGATTATACACTTGTGCCACCCTACCCAGCTTTCTTATAAGGAATTAAAGCCAACTTTGCAGATCCTTAGTTAATATTGGTTAACTTAAGGCAAATTAAAGGCTCAGAGAAATTTAATGTGTTGCACAGGAGACAACTAAAGAACTTTTAGGGGAAAAATAACTTGTAGTGATTATAGTGAAAACAAGAAATAAGAGCTAGGGATTGTTCAAACATCCATTTAAAGAATGCAAAATAAGGGCTGAGAAGGTGGTTTAGTGGTAGAGTGCTTGCCTAGCATGCATGAAGCCCTGGGTTCGATTCCTCAGTACCACATACACAGAAAAAGCCAGAAGTGGTGCTGTGGCTCAAGTGGTAGAGTGCTAGCCTTAAGCAAAAGAAGCTCAGGGACAGTGCCCGTGCCCTGAGTTCAAGCCCCAGGACTGGCAAAACAAAAAAAAAAATCAAGAATGCAAGATAAGGTAGACTCAGTAAAGGTTTATTTACTTTTACTTTTGTGTTTTGTTTTTTTGCCAGTCCTGGGGCTTGAACTCAGGGCATAGGCACTGTCCCTGGCTTCCTTTTGCTCAAGGCTAACACTCTACCACTTGAACCACAGCACCACTTCTGGCCTTTTCTATATATGTGGTACTGAGGAATCAAACCCAGGGCTTCAGGCATGCTAGGCAAGCACTCTACCACTAAGCCACATTCCCAACCCCCCCCCCAACCCACCCTTTTTTAAGACAGTGTCTGTGTTGTTTGGGCTAGCCCCAAACTCCAGGGCTCATGCCAATGTCTTTTTTTTTTTGGCCAGTCCTGGGGCTTGAACTCAGGGCCTGAGCACTGTCCCTGGCTTCTTTTTGCTCAAGGCTAGCACTCTGCCACTTGAGCCACAGTGCCACTTCTGTATATGTGGTGCTGGGGAATTGAACCCAGGGCCTCATGTATACTAGGCAAGCACTCCTGCCACTAGGCCATATCCCCAGCCCCTCATGCCAATGTCTTGTCCCAGGCTCCCCAGTAATTGGGCTACAGACGTGCACCACTATGACAAGTGAAGGTTTATTTTTGAGAATGAAACTGTCATGACAAAATTAGTGATTTTAAAAAGGATTCCTCAAGCTAGGTACTGTTGACTTACACCTATAATCCTAGGTACTTAGGAGGCTGAAATCTGAAGATCCAGGTAGTAACCGGCCCAGGCAGGAAAGTCTGAGACCCTTATCTGCAAAGAGCCAACAAAAAGCCAGAAGTGGGCATGTAACTCAACTGGTAGAGCACCAGCCTTGAGAAATAAAGTTAAGGAATAGCTAGCTTCCCAGGCCCTGAATTCAAGCCCTGGCACTAGCAAACACACACAAAATGAAAGTGAATGTAGGAACAGATTTATCTTTAAGGCTGGGCACTCGTGGTTCATGCCTATAATATCCTACTACTCAGGAGACTGAGATCTGAAGATCAAGGTTTGAAAACAACTCAGGAAGACAAAAATTTTGGAACACTTATCCCCAGCTCACTAACAGAAAGTGGAGCTGTGGCTAAAGTGATAAAGTCGGCTGCATTTGGAAAAAGCAAGTGCAAGCATGAGGTCCTACATCCTGGCTAAGTTTAAGACCCAATACCAACACACACAAATACAAACATATACACAAGATGTTTTTTAAAATTCTACAAGATTCATATATATTTCAGAAAGAATTCAGGGTCAAGCTAAGGGAACCTGAAGGTGTAAAATAGCAATAGCATACAGGGAAAGAGGCCACTAGGAAAAACTTGAAGGACCTGGAAGATCTCAACAAGTGATTATAGAGTGAACTGAAGGAAATGAAATCTGAATTTACTTGCACCTGATGGTTCAATTTTTAAATTGCAGTAAAGTTTGAATGTAGGTTATATAATACTTCCAAAGTCTTCTAAATGACTAAACAAAGAAACTTTACTTACCAAAGCAGGATACCACTCAGGCTTCTCAGTCGTAGATACCACACTTACAATTTTTCCTAATAATTCATCATTAAGACGACGCTGATCTTCATTTTCATCTTCACTACTCTCTTCTTCCTTTTCATCTTCAGTACTGTAAGTTATAATAATTAGGTCATTATACCAGTATACACAATACTTGACACAACCATAGTGCTGTGACTTTAATATGTTGAATTCAGCTCCTAATATTCTATCCTCTATTATTCTTCTTTTCCCCCCTGATCAGTCATGAGCCTTGAACTCAGGGCCTGGGCATTGTCCCTAAGATTTTTTGCACAAGGCCAGCGGGATACCAATTTGAACCATAGCTCTACTTCCAGTTTTCTTGTGGTTAATTGGAGATAAGAGTCTCATGGACTTTATTGCTGGGGCTGGCTTTGAAACATGATCCTCAGATCTTAGCCTCCTTAGTAGCTGGTGGCATGAGCCACCAGCGCCTGGCCTGTCTTCTACTCTTATTAGAACTGAGGAGATGAATACTTCCTAGGCCCCATATAAGTAGTTCTAAGCTGTCCATCTTATTAGATGAATGAGTACTAGAAATTAACTTCCTATGCCATCTACCAGCTGGAGCCAAAAACATTTTTTAATGCCACAGTCCCAATAAGTTAACTTTAATTATTTAAATAACTTTCTAGGTAGCTGAAATTTACCCTTAAATGTCAATAATATGTATTGTTTTGTTTTGGTGTCAGTCCTGGGGCTTGAACTCAAGTGTGTACAAGGCTAGCACTCTACCACTTGAGCCACAGCTCCACTTCTGGCTTTGTTTTCACTCTTTTTTATTTAGAGAAAATCTCACAGACTACTCTGGGCTGACTTCAAACCTCAGTTCCCAGATCTCAGGCTCCTGAGTAGCTACTACTACAGGCATAAGCCACCAGTGCCTGGCTAAGCCTATAGTTCCTTTTATTTTGTCAGTCATGAGGCTTGCACTCAGGGCCTGGGAAGCCTATAGTTTTTAATACTGATTTCAGTGATGCAAAAGCCATTTATTTCCTTATCTTCCTATAGTTTTGTTCTTTGTTGTTAAGACTTGTCAGCTGTCAAGCTCCAAATTTTATTGTCTGCATTGACTAATCTTTCTTTACTTCTGACATCTTTACTTCTTCTCCACTCTGAGAAATTAGATGACTCAATTTGTTAATCATTTACTAAAAGACTATGGGACAAGTTTATGAATAAAATACCTGAACATTAATGATTTATGAAATATGTATTCCATACTGAGTTTTTTTTACATACTGAAGTTTATACATATGCATTTTTGATATTCCCCTCAAAGTAGTAAGACATTATCAATCCCACTTTCCTCAGTTACAAACTAGCAAAAATATCTTGCAGGGGCTGGGAACATGGCCTAGTGGTAGAGTGCTTGCCTCATATATATGAAGCCCTGGGTTCGATTCCTCAGCACCACATATATAGAAAAAGCCAGAAGTGGTGCTGTGGCTTAAGTGGTAGAGTGCTAGCCTTGAGCAAAAAGAAGCCAGGGACAGTGCTAAGGCCCTGAGTTCAAGCCCCAGGACTGGCAAAAAAAAAAAAAAACTTACAGTTTTGTGAAAATTGGTACTCATATATGTTAATAAGTCCAAAGAGGCTCATGAAGTGATTTTCCCAAAATGACATATCTAGTAAGTGATGGAACTAAGATTTCATTTGGGTCCTTAGAGGTTGTTTTTTTTTTTTTATTTGTTTTGCAACTTATATATTGACTTTGCCTTTTAAAATCTTCATTATACATACCCCAACAATAACAAGCATATCTAATACTTAGATCTGAATTTCTCAATACTACTTTCCACTAAAAGGAACAAGGATCCCCTGAAGAAATGGCCAATTACAAAATAAAGGGCAGAAAAAAATTAACATGGGCCTAGGATACCTTGTTGTGTCAGAAAGCAACAAAGTGCTAAAGAAATAGTGATAATGTTTCAAAAGAGCACTGGTGGCAGCCTGAAAAGACTTATACAGGCCAAATCTGGGACATACATATCAAACTGAATATTTTTTTTTGGCAGTAATGGAGTTTAAACTCTATGTTGCACTTGGTAGGCAGGTGCTCTACTACTGGAGTAAGCCTCAAGTCTAAAATAAACTATAGTCTATTGAGTAAAACTAGAACCCAGTACCACATAGCGATAAGAAAGATTTTCATGGGCTGGGAATGTGACTTAGTGGTAGAGAGCTTGCCTACCATGTATGAAGCCCTGGGTTTGATTCCTCAGTATCACATAAACAGAAAAAGCCAGAAGTGGCACTGTGGCTCAAGTGGTAGAGCCAAGTCTTGAGCCAAAGAAGTTTAGGAACAGTGTCAGGTCCTGAGTTCAAGCCCCAGGACTAGAAAAAAAAAAAAAAAAGAAAAGAAAGAAAGGAAGAAAGAAAGAAAGAAAGAAAGAAAAAAGATTTTCATTATGGCTAGATGACAATTAAATTTAACTAAGCAAAGTAGCAGGAATAAAAAATTAGAAAATCGGGCTGGGGATATAGCCTAGTGGCAAGAGTGCCTGCCTCGGATACACGAGGCCCTAGGTTTGATTCCCCAGCACCACATATACAGAAAACGGCCAGAAGCGGCGCTGTGGCTCAAGTGGCAGAGTGCTAGCCTTGAGCGGGAAGAAGCCAGGGACAGTGCTCAGGCCCTGAGTCCAAGGCCCAGGACTGGCAAAAAAAAAAAAAAAAAAAAAATTAGAAAATCACCATTTTGCTGTCTTAGTATCAGTAGTAACTAATTTATACAAGAATTCCAGTGGGAACTGGGAATGTGCTTAGTGGTAGAGTGCTTGCCTAGAACGCATGAAGACCCTGGGTTTGATTCCCCAGCATCACATAAACAGAAAAAGCCAGAAGTGGTGGCTGTGGCTCAAGTGGTAGAATGTTAGCCTTGAGCAAAAGAAGCTCAGGGACAGTGATCAGGCCCTGAGTCCAAGGCCCATAACTGGCAAAAGAAAAACAAGAATTATCAATGGGTGAAGAGAATTTGACAATATATTATTTAAGTAATCCCAAAGTAACATATAATGCTGAGCATTTCATAGCTCTCACCTATAATCCTAGATACTCAGAAGGCTGAGACTGGAGGATCACCACTCAAAGCCAGCCAGGACAGGAAATGTTGAGTTTCTTATCTCTAATTAACCACCAAAAGGCCAGAAGAAGAGCTGTGGCTTAAGTAGTAGAGGACTAGCCTTAACCAAAAAAAGGTCAGGGACAATGCCCAGGCCAAGTTCAAGCCCCAGGACCAGCATAAAAAAAAAAAAGAAAATAAAAAGAAAGTAACCTATGATAACTTTAGCAGACAACATCCTAGGTGATCAAAGTTAGCAGTGCCAATAATGGGACACACTGATAACATGCACTTATTAAGAGTGTTTATCCTAATAAAGACACAGACACAGTGTTGCTGTCAAAGATGTATAACCTAATTCTATAAATGAAGAAACAGACAAACCTATCTTGAGAAAGTCTACAAAACTACTTGACTTGTACTCTTTTTTTGTTTTGGCCAGTCCTGGGGCTTGAACTCAGGGCCTGGGCACTGTCCCTGAGCTTCTTTGCTTCTTTTTGTTGTTGTTGTTGTTTTGCCAGTCCTGGGCATTGGACTCAGGGCCTGAGCACTGGCCTGGCTTCTTTTTGCTCAAGGCTAGCCCTCAGCCACTTGAGCCACAGTACCACTTCTGGCCTTTTCTGTTTATGTGGTACTGCGGAATCGAACACTGGGCTTTATGCATGCTAGGCAAGCACTCTACCACTAAGCTATATTGCCAGTCCACCTATACTCTTAAATGCTGATATTATGAACAACAAAAAAGTCTAAAGACCTATTTTTAGATTAAAAGAAATTTATAAAACACAAAAATGAAATAGTGTATAATCCTGGACTAGAACACGGATTGGGGTGATTACTGAGAAAATTGGCAAAATTTAAAATAGTAACTATGTACATTGTTAGGTGACAGTATCCAATCAAAGTTAAACTTTTTGAGTCAGAGCATGATGGTGTAGGACTATAATTCCAGCACTCTGGAGGTTAGGGTAAGTGGATTACAAGTACAAGGCCAGCCTTGGCTATATAATGAAACCTTTTCTCAGCACATACCCCACTTTACTAAAAATTAAAATTTCCCATTTTAGCATGCATAATTTGATTATTCAGGGGCAAAGAGTCATAATAGTTGTCATGTACAAAATATAACTATATGTGTATAAATAGACACAAAGGAAGAATATTCAAAAAACAATTTAATGAATATAGTATATGTAAGCTGTTTATATTACTGTTACAATTTATAAGTTTGAAATGATTGTGAAATAATAAGAGTAAAAAAGCACAAATGCTGGCATGGCAGCATTCCCAACTACCAGGGAGATCAAGATGGGAGGATCAAAGTTACAGGCCAGCAGTGGTAAAACTGTACTGAACCTCTATGTCAAAAACAAACCAGGCAGGCTGGGAATACGGCCTAGTGGCAAGAGTGCTTGCCTCGTATACATGAGGCCCTGGGTTCGATTCCTCAGCACCACATATACAGAAAATGGCCAGAAGTGGCGCTGTAGCTTAAGTGACAGAGTGCTAGCCTTGAGCAAAAAAGAAGCCAGGGACAGTGCTCAGGCCCTGAGTTCACAGCCTAGGACTGGCCAAAAAAAAAAACCAAAAAACAAACCAGGCGCCATGGCTCATGCCTATAATCCTACCTACGCAGGAAATCTGAGGATCACAGTTTGAAGCCAGCCCAGGTAGAAAAGTCTGTGAGATTCTGTCTCTAATAAACCACTCAGAAAAAGCCAAAAGTGGTGCTGTGGCTTAAGGAGTAGAGCACTACTAGCTTTGAGCACAAAGAGGCTCAGGGACGGTGTCCCGGCCCTAAGTTCAAGCCCCAGAACCTTCAGAAAAAAACAGCCAAACCTACTCAGGAGGCTGAGATCTCAGGGTTGCCCTTCAAAGCCAGCCAACGCAGGAAAGTCCATAAGCCTCTTATCTCCAATTTACCACCAAAAACCCAGCGTAAAGCTATGACTCAAGTGGCAGAGTGCCCAAGTATAGTGCTCAGGCCAAGTTCAAGCCCCAGCACCAGCTTACAAAAAGAAGAAAAGAAAAAAAGCAAGGTGGTGGTTCATGCCTGTAAGCCATACTATTTGGGAAGCATAGGTAGGATAATCACAGCCCAAGGGTTATTAACCTAGTCAAAAACCAAATCTAAAAAATTAACTAAAACCTGTCTAAAAACTGTCTAAAAAATAACTAAAAGTAAAAAGGATTAGGAGCCTAACTTAAATGGTAAAGTGCTTGGTACGCATAGAGCCCTGAGCTCAGACCCCAGCAAAATCATCAGACCAATAAAGGACTCTGGCAAACTAACTTAATACAAAAGTTGCTTTTTGAAAACTTGTCATAATTTTTTTTTTTTTTTTGTCATTCCTGGGGTTTGGACTAAGGGCCTGAACACTGTCCCTGGCTTCTTTTTGCTCAAGGCCAGCACTCTACCACTTGAGCCACAGCACCACTTCTAGCTTTTTCTATGTATGTGGTCTGAGCAATCGAACCCAAAGCTTCATGCATAGGAGAGAAGTACTCTACCACCATGCCATATTCCCAGCCTCAACTTGTCATAATTCTTGCTAGTAGGAATAATTAAGGATGAAGATCTGCTCAGGATAAGATGTCTCACATAAGAAAGCAAAATGCTATAAATAAGTTACCCAATCAAATTAAATGATTCTGGGGGAAAACTACCCACTCATGTTGTGCTAACTGTAATGTTATGATATAGGAAAAACTCACACAGGAAGTGAAGACCTCCTTCCTCTGTTTGTCTTCTTTGCAATTACTGGAGTTCCAAAATGCTCTGGATTTGTTAATGGAAGCTGGTCAAGAGTCTGGAAAAGAAACAGATGAGTTGAGTTAATGTTTTATAAATCACTAATTGGTCTTCAACCCCTAGGGTTCATCACTACAGCCCTACCTCACTCTCAGCAAAATGTCTCTCCCCTTTCAGGCAAAGTGAGGTGCGTCTCAATGTCCTCTCATCACCATCATCAAATACTATAGTAAGCAAAAAAAACAACAGAGAATTTAGGCACATGGATTAAATCAAATTTAACTGTACAGAATCCTATCATTGCTGTTTATTTAGAACTTCATGTTTATAACAATCATTATTTGTTTAGCCATTTTTCAAAATCTTTTAAAATGAACATACATTTTTCACTTGGTAGGGATCACACAGACACAGGTTTAATCATGGCCCCCAACTTCCTAAGTAACTCCACTGGCTTTTTCAAATTCAGTCACTCCACTATTATCATCTCTTATTCTTTTTTTTTTTTATGATGTTGGGGATTGAGCCCAGGGCTTTGAACATGCTACACAATTGCTCCATACTTCAGTTCTGCCTCTAGCTCTTTTTATTTTTTATTTTTTTATTTATTTTTTTTTTGGCCAGTCCTGGGCCTTGGACTCAGGGCCTGAGCACTGTCCCTGGCTTCTTCCCGCTCAAGGCTAGCACTCTGCCACTTGAGCCACAGTGCCGCTTCTGGCCGTTTTCTGTATATGTGGTGCTGGGGAATCGAACCTAGGGCCTCGTGTATCCGAGGCAGGCACTCTTGCCACTAGGCTATATCCCCAGCCCCCTTTATTTTTTTAATCATTATTGTTTTGTTACTGATATAGGATCTCATTACTACATTTGCCCTAAATGGCCTCAAATTCTCTATCTTTCTGCTTTTGTCTCTTGATTGACTAACATTACAGGCTTGGGTTACCATACCCAGTTCAGAATAATCTTCTAAGCTCATTAGCAACCTAATCAAAGTACAGATATAAAACTGCCTTCTATCTTTGAAAAAGTTGCAAAGACCTGAATTTATTTTTATATTTATTCATTTTGTGTCTTTTTTTTTTTTTTTTTTTTTTTTTTGCAGTAACAGTGCTTGAACGCGCAGCCTCACTGCTTACTAGGCTGGCATTATACAACTTGAGCCATGACTCTAGCCCTGCTTTTTCTGCTTTTTTGGAGACAGACTCCAGTGAACTATTCTGCCCTTGCTAGCCTTGAACCTTGATCATCCAGCAATAAAACCATTTTTTCCATGGGAAAAATCATTTTACTTCAACATACTTTATAATCAGTAGAAGTGGCAATCAAAACCAAAAGGATTTCTCAAAAGGAGATTATAGTATAAATAACTGTCTTGTAGTCATACATAAGAGTTTTTCCAAGTGTAAGTTAATATAATCAGTTTAGAAAATGTTTTAATTCACAGAACTATTTGAATGTGTGTCATATATATGAATATTTGATACATTTATTAAATAGTTTTTAAGGATTTTTCTGACCTGGAAGACTCAACAACATAATGGATCTATTAATCCTGATATCTTTGATAACCAGAATCATGAAGAAGCTCCTTTCATGTTAAAAGCATTCAAAAGACCAAAACTTTGTAGGCATTGAAGAATGAGTCTAGTATTTTAATAAGACTATGATTACCTATTATCTATAGTAAATTTAGCTTCCTTTTATTTCAGACTTACCATACAGCATACCAAGAGAAAATAAATCAGGCTAGAATAATTTAATAATTCCAGGAAACATTAGATACTTGCCAAAACGGCATTTGTATAGATAATTCACTGAGTGCCATTTATTTGAAGTATTATCTAAATACAAATATTAAATATTAAAGCTTATTTGAGAAAAAAGATAAAGCTGCAACTCTGAAAGCAACATTAAACATATTAAATAGACAACATTAAACATACTAAACAGACAAAAGGCTATAACCAAGGATTTAAATGTTAACCTTTATCTGTTAGAATTCAAAGAAACAAAACCCAAAGAATCTAATTTTCTGTACTAAGAACAAAAGACCTGTCTACCTATTACATTAACACTGACACTATAGGACAATAATGACATTAATACTGACACTAAAGGACAATAATTAACCTAAACTATCCTACAGTACAATTGCTATCATTTATTAGCATTCCACCGTGTTCTGATACATTCAATAGCCTCTCTGCAAAATAGGAATCACTAACTACCTTTAATTGATAAGACATTTGGAACCAGAAAGGTGATCTATGAGCACAACTTGATTGATCGTGTCCAGAGACCCCAGTGAGTGCCTCACACATGTACTCAGGAGGCTGAGATCTGAGGATCATGTGTTCCAAGGCAGCCTAGACACACAAATCTCTCAGAGACTCTTATCTCCTAACAAAAAGCCACAACTCAAGTGTGGACCAAGTGATAAAACATCAGCTATGAGTGAAAAAGTGGAGCAAGAGCTCTGAATTCTAGTGCCAGTACTGGAACAAAAATACAGAGTATCGGGCTGGGAATATGACCTAGTGGCAAGAGTGCTTGCCTCATATACATGAAGCCATGGGTTCGATTCCCCAGCACCACATATATACAAACGGCCAGAAGTGGCACTGTGGCTCAAGTGGCTCAAGTGGCAGAGTGCTAGACTTGAGCAAAGAGAAGCCAGGGACAGTGCTCAGTCCATGAGTCCAAGGACCAGGACTGGCGAAAAAAAAAAAAAAATACAGAGTATCACAAGGAATAGCCAAGAAATGTGAAGAATTAAGTGTAAAAATAAAGGAACTTACACAAACTTAGGTATAGACTACATGATATAGCCCATTGCTGCTCCTAGGCTACCAACAAGGAACAGAGCCAAGAATTCTGACTTCAGAAAATAAATACTGTTAACATTATATGTGTATACAGTAGTAGTGATTAGTACAATATTAATGAAGCAAAAACTTTAAAATTAAAAGTATATGTGTAAGGGGGGGCTGGGAATATATGGCCTAGTGGTAGAGTGCTTGCCTCCTATACATGAAGCCCTCATATACATGAAGCCCTGGGTTTGAGGTTTGATTTCTCAGCACCACATACATAGAAAAAGCCAGAAGTGGGGCTGTGGCTCAAGTGGTAGAGTGCTAGCCTTGAGCAAAAAGAAGCCAGGGACAGGACTTAGGCTCTGAGTTCAACCCCCAGGACTGGAAAAAAAAAAGAAAGCATATGTGTATATGAACAGAGCTTAATGTACACATCTGTAATTTCAGCACTCAGGAGTTGAGGCAGGAAGTTTAAGAGTTCAGAACCAGCTTGATTTAATAATGACAGTCTCCAAAAAAATGGATATATCTATATATGTGTGTAAATAGATAGATACAAATATAGCTTTATATACTCTAGGTTAAAAACCAATGAGCTTCTTGTAAAAGTAATTACTTTTGAGGAACCTGTACACTGTTTCATGACTTTACTAATTTAAATTTTCACCAACAATAAATATCGGTTCCTTTTTCTCTCATCCTTATCAGCCATTCTAACAAGTGTGAAGTGGTACCTCATTGTGCCTTTTATTTACATATCGCTAATGATTCATATTGAGTATTTTTACACATACAGCCATACCTCAATGAACAATGGGAGTATGTGCCAATAAATGTGTGGGAAGGTGACTTCATCACTGGGACACTAACAAACCTACTCCATACCCAGGTGCACTGTACCATCTATTGCGCCTAGGGAATAAGTTTATAAAGTATGTTCCTATGCTAAATGTTATAGCAACACTAGCACAATTATGAGCATTTGTCTTTAAACATAGAAATGTCACAGTAAATACAGAGTATAAAAGATTTTTTTAAATAAATTTGTATCCAGGCCCTGGTGGCTCATACCTGTAACCCTAGCTCAGAAAGCTGAGATCTAAGGATTATGGTCCAAAGCCAGTCCAGGCAGGAAAGGCCAGAAGACTCTTATCTCCAGTTAGCCACCAGAAAACCAGAAGTGGAGCGGTGGTTCAAAGTGGTAAAGCACTAGCCTGAAGCAAAAAGAGCTCAAGGACAGCCCCCAGTTCCCAAGGTCAAGCCCCATGACCAACCAAAAAAAAAGAACAAACATTTGTACGGGGCACTTAACCTTGTGAAACTTGCTTGCCTGCAGGACTGGCCAGTTTCCCTGGGTGAGCAGATGAGTGAGAAGAAAGGCCAAGGATGTCAGTGTGCACTACTGTATACTTTATAGATACTGTACTTACGCTGTATCAACTTTACCTGTTTTTCAATAATAATCTTAGCTTATAACATTTTTATAGATAATTTTTGATTAATGTTTTTATTTGTATGCTTATATTAGCCTTTTGTCTGTTTACTATGGTTAATGTTGCTTTCAGAGTTGCAGCTTTGTTTTCTTCTTACAGATACTACTTTGGGATACACACACACACACACAAACACACGTATTTGTGGCACTCTGTGAATTATCTATACAAATTGCCATTTGGGGCCAGGAATTCCAGCTCAAGTGGGAGAACAAGTTCAAGCCTAATACTGACAAACAAAACATTGGTACAATTGTACAAAAATAATGTATGCTATATCCTTATTCTGTGAGGTTTGCTTGTTTCCTCTGTGTGTGTGCGCGCGCATGTGTGTGCACACATGCCAGTACTGAGGCTTGAATTCAGGGCCTTATGATGTCCCCTGGCTTTTTCACTCAGTGCTGCCACTTTACCACTTAAGCCCATTGCCACTTCTGGTTTATTGGCAGTTAACTGAAGACAAGAGTCTCAAGGACTGTTCTGCCCCAGCTAGCTTCAAACTGTGATCTTTAGTTCTCAGCATCTTGAGTTGCTAGGATTATATGCATAAGCTACTAGCACCCAGCTATTACTTGCTTTTTGAGACAGGGTATCCTGAGCTAGCCTCATATTCATGATCCTTTTCTCTCCACCTCCTGAATGCTAGGATTACAGGAATACACTGCCTCACTTGTTGCTTTTTACTTGTGGAGTTTTTCTTTCCTCTCAAGCTTTTAAACTTCTTGTGAAAAACTAAGATGTAAACACACAGTATCATAGGCCCACAGAGGGTCACAGTATCAATGAAACCATGTTCCACCGCCACATGTCCCCCTGGAAGTCTTCAAAGGCAGGAACACATGGAGTGGCCATCTTGTGACAACAATGCAAATGGAACATCTCCTCAAGCAGTTGTCTAAGGTTAATTTATAGTTAGCAGGTTTTTTGACAGTAGTAGTATACTCTAATATAATAATAAACCACTCACATAGTCATATGCTGTCCTCATCAATTCTTATGTACTGTCCATAATAATATGTGCTTCATTTGTGTATGACTGGCTGTGCAATAAGTTTGTTTACAGCTGCATCACCACAAGCAAATGACTAATGTGTTACTCATGGCTCCAAAGACATTAGGTACAGGAACTGTTCAGACCCATTATAATCCAGGAATGCGCCATCACATATGCACTAAGACACTGCCTGCAGTATGGCACTCTGAAGAACATCACTGTCTGTAGGCCATTTGTAGGTCTTCTTTTGAGAAATGACTATTTAGGTCCAAGTTTTCTATTTCAGTAACTAACAACTTAAAACATTTTTTCATTTTTCTCAAAATCTGTCTCTACTTCTCAGTGTTTGGATCTGTTTTCAAAGTGTGTACTAGTTGTATCAAAATCATCTAATATGCTTATTAAAAGAAACCTTCTTGAACTGCCATTCTCAGACCTGCTCATTAAATTTTGAGTCCTCAAATCCTCTTTGGGTACTGGGTTTGAATTCATGGCCTCACACTCACCCTTGAGGCATGCCTTCAATCTGGAATTTTGCTTGTTATTTCAGAGATAGAATCCCTCACACGTTTCTGTCCAAGCTGGCCTAGAACCTAAATCCTCTGGATCTCAGCCTTCTGTTTGTACAAGTGAACAGTGTGCAACAAATCGTTTTTTTTTAAACTAACTACAATAAATTTTTATATACACTAATGCTTGAAACTTCAATTAGATTCCAAGTCATTTGAGAACAAGAATTATGCAATTTCTTCCATAATTATCCAATATGGAAAATCTTACAGTAAATGTTGTAGCAACTAGTTTGTAGGAATGCTAAAATGCCACTCTTATAGAGGACAGAGAATCATAAAAGGATGATTATTTGGGGATCTGGAAACCCAGGATATGAAGAAAGGAAAGGAATTGCTGCTGTAGCCACGAGCACACTTGGGAATGAATGAGTACCGCATACAACACAACATTAGAATCTGATCTGATTATGGATCACAATTTCACAGGATTCCACACAAACTCCTGTAATTTTTACAAGTGCCTTGCTTAATGTAGCAGAATTGTACTGACTTAATTTTGCAGAGTTACAATTAACTTCAGTTTTTAAATCATTAACAACTATCGATAGTCTCAACTAAGCTTACTAAAAATACATAGTTTAGCATAATGGTATTATAAACTACGAACTTAGAGGAAGTCAAAGGAGGCTTTTAAAATGGTAGAAAAGTCTCACACAGCAAAACTGCTAGTACTAATGGAAGAGACAGGAACTACAATTTTTAAAGCATGTTCTTCACAGTTTTGAACATCAACTGCAGATGAATGACTTTTACCCAAAAAACAAGTCAAGTAAAAGTAAACCTAAGAGATCATTTCTTTTCCTTTGACAAGGAAACCACATATTTTAATCAAACTATTTACATCAAGATGTAAGTGTACTATTGGTCTCTACTGTGATCCAGAATCTTACACATTATCTGCAGAACTATAAAGCTTAAAAACTATTGAGAGGGCTGGGAATATGGCCTAGTGGCAAGAGTGTTTGCCTCGTATACATGAAGCCCTGGGTTCGATTCCTCTGTACCATATATATAGAAAACAGCCATAAGTGGCGCTGTGGCTCAAGTGGCAGAGTGCTAGCCTGAGTTCAAGCCCCAGGACTGGCAAAAAAACAAAACAAAACAAAAACCTATTGAGAGACTTGGAAATGTTATGATTGCTATTCTCATGAGCATAACGATAGCAACTCTTTTAGAACTATTCAGGTTTAAATAGACATTCATACACACACAAAAAAAAATACAGTTAAAAAAAACAAACAAACCAGGCTGAGCACTGGTAGCACACGCCTATAATCCTCACTACTCAGGAGGCTGAGATCTAAGGATTGCGGTTCAAAGCCAGCCTGGGCAGGAAAGTCCCTGAGACTCTTATCTCCAATTAACCACCAGAAAACAGAAGGGGCACTGTGGCTCAAAGTGGTAAAGTGCTAGCCTTGAGTTGAAGAGCTCAAGGCCAGTTCCCCAGCCCAGAGTTCAAGCCCTATGACCGACCAAAAACAAATAAAAACAAACAAGGCCTAAGATGTAGTTCAGCAGCAAAGCACTTACCTTGCAAATACAAAAAAAGAAGAGACCTCCAAAAAAAACAAAAACAAAAACAAAAAAGTGCCAGTTTTTTTTAAAAAACGGACATTCATTCTAATACATGCTACTTCTCACAGAAGCTTATTAAACTTAGCATCAGTTTACACATGGACTGTTAAGTATGCATTCACACTAGCATATTATTAAAGCAGTTGTAATAAGGGAATGACTGTGACAATAATTAAATATTAGGTTACAGGACCTGGGCTTGAATCTTCTCTGAATGTATTTTCAGTCTGTAAATTCTATGGTAACATCTACACTAACTTTATATAAAACAAGTAGTAGTTGCACCCATGTCATCTTAACTGTAATGACAGTAGAAGTGAAAAGATCTGATTATTCACCATATTGTTCTTTCAGTGTGTTTTAGGAATAAAACGAATCATGTATTTAATTTTCCTAAAGAGAAATGCCTAAGTAACCTAAGACAGAACTACATTCCTGCGTGAAACAGATACAAGTGGCCACATTATTATAAATGGTAACTATTTTTGTTACTAGCAGATCATCATTTAGCTAGCTATAGGCAGGAAATAATACATGGTTCTCTGTGAACACAATATTTCAGTGAACCTACAAGGTAAGATATATGTAATCCCAAAATAAATATATGTATTAAATTATTTAACTAACTGGGCATAGGTGGATCACACCAATCCTAGCTACTCAAGGAGATCTGAGAAACGTGGTTCAAAGCCAGCCCAGGAAGACTCTTATCTCCAATTAATCACCAGAAAACCAGAACAGGTATTGTGGCTCAAAATGGTAGAGCCCTGGCCTTGCCTTGAGCGAAAAAGCTCAAAGACAGTAGTGCCCAGGTTCTTAAGTTCAGCTCAAAACACCTGTCTGATTAGGGCCCAAGTTCACATCACAGTCATACCCAACACCCACTCCCAAGAAGAAAACACAACACAGTGGCTGCATAATTTAACAAAAGATAACTTTTCTTCTTTGCAGTTACAATGGTTCTTGACAGTGTCCAGGCCCTGAGTTCAAGCCCCAAGACTGACAAAAAAAAAACAACAAAAAACTTAACTACTTACCCACAGTATACCAACTAGCATCTGTCAACTTGCTGATAATAGCTTCCTGAAACGATCCATCAGATGTCCTTGTTTCAACAATCGCTCCAACCTAAAACATGGAACCCAAATTTCCTTACCAAATCAAAAAAATACTTCTGATAATTCTTCCTTACTCTGGTTTATAGTAATTTGAGCTTCAAAGCTCTTTGGCGTAAGTAAGAGAGCTACTTGCAAACTGAAAATTATTGCTCAGAAAGGGCAAATAATTTGCAAAGTCCAGTCTGAGAACTCAAACACTTAAATATAAGCACTATAAAATCGTAAGACAACCAAATCAGTCTCAATATTCTTTGACAGCAACACTGAATATTGTATTTATCACTTGTATTTATGGGACCATTTCTTTATTTTTATATTTTTATCTAACACCATGACTCAAACTCAGTATCTGACATCTTTACTCATTGGCTCTACCACCTGGGCCACATCTTCAAATTCTTTTTTTTTTTTTTTTTGCTAGTCCTGGAGCTTGAACACAGGGCCTGAACACTGTCCTTGGCTTCTTTTTGCTCAAGGCTAGCAACCTGCCAACTTGAGCCACAGTGCCACTTCCAGCCTTTTCTATATATGTGGTCCTGAGGAATCGAACCTAGGATATATGAGCACTCTTGCAAGAAGGCCATATTCCCAGCCCCCACATCTTCAAATGCTATGGGATCTTTTAGATAAAAGTTCACCTGGAGAGAAAGCAGTGAACCAGTCTGACTTCCTTTCAGCTACCAGATCCTTGTATATCAGATATTAACAGAAGTGGTACTCTGACGTAACAATGACATATTACATAAACAAATGGTCAGAAATGGATGGAAAACACAATATAGGTATTCATAAAATTGAGTTATGAAAAAGTTTATTTTGTAAATCAGAATAACAGAAAATTCAAGTTTATGACACTGGCATATAACTTACCCTGTATTGGCTCAGATAGAACAACAATATAAAAAACAATGTGAGATATTCAGTCTAAGAACTCAAAACAAAAGGTGGGTAAAAATGTAACAAATTTAAATACATTGAACTAGAAAGATACAATTATGGCCATAACACAATATATTCTAATTATATAAATATCTCATTTATATTTTTATTTTCTGATGCACATTTTATAAAAGTTTAAGTGTACATAATTGTACACTCTTGTACATAATTGTACACAATTGTACATAATTGTACACAATTGTACATAATTCAATAAAGTATATGAGTCACTAGTGTAGATTGTAAATTGTGGAAGATACATACTCTTAAAGGACCCTTTACTTGGTCATCTTGTACCAACTGTGTTGTATTATCCTGTTTCAAGAGCACCTGAAAAACATGTATACAATAGTTGGCATGTTGCTTTTAAACAGATACACTTATAATAACACTGTAAAGGATACATTGTAAAGGATGTACTGTGCCTTCTTAGTACTCTGTCATCACCTCTGGAGTTACCATTGTTACTTTGTCATATATTTATTGTCCCTCTCATTAGCTGTTAGTTCCTTGAGGGCTAGAGCCCTCCTTTATTACTATATCCCCTGCAGTTAGCAAGTGTCAATGCATAATACTGGCATTTAATAACTGTTTACTAAGTGAACTATAGAAGATTTACAATCTGCAGTGATTGCTGTAAAAAGAACTGATTTTAATGAGTTTTATCAGTTAAATCATAAAAAATACAAATACATATGTATGTGTATACACATGCATGCACACATGCTCACACATGCACACACGCGCACACACACACACACTTGTCCATTGTGGGCTTGAACTCAGGGCCTGGGCAATATCTCTGAGCTCTTTTGCTCAAGGCCAGTGCTCTACCACTTGAGCCACTTCAAATTTTCTGGTGGTTGATTGAGATAAGAATCTCACAGATTGTTCTTCCCAGGCTATCTTTGAATCACATCCTCAGATCTCAGCCTCCTGAGTAGCTAGGATTACAGGCATGAGCCACCAGTGCCCAGACATACATACATATATAATAAAGTACCAAGCAGCCAGGCTTGGTAAATAAATAAACAAATCATCAAAGAGCCACAACAATACTAACACAAGAATCTCATATTTAGTATAAAAATCTTATATAGTTTTATACTCCATAGGCTATATGAAATAAAGAAGTAAATGTCAAATGACAGTCTAGTAATGAAATTCCATCAGCAGATCAAAATCTAAATAGGAATTTTAAAATAATCATGAATAAATCTATATCCCATACAAATGACACTCCCTCGTTCAAGGCCTCTTGAGCTTTAACAGGCATCAGAAATATTCACAGAGCTTGTTAAAATACAAGTAATGAACTCCACCCCCAGAGTTTCTGGTTAGAAATAGTCTAGGGTAGGGACTTGGGAAATCAGCATTTCTGAATAAATTTCCAGGTAAAGATGACACTGCTAGTATGAGAGTCATGCATTGAAAATCATTGCTGTCATTCACTCATTCATTCAGCAAGATGTGTGGTACAATACTTTCAGTGTCGGGTATTGAGTAAGTCAGATATTTCCTCTTTTGATGGTACTTAATTTTGATAAGAAAACATCAGATACATAAATGAATAAGGCAAACTGCAGATACAATATGATTCAATAGTAAGAATAATGTTATGACAGGCACAATACAAAATCTGAAGGACCACACCAAATCTTTTTGGAGTGTTAAAAGGAAGAGTTTCATGAAATGTAGTTTATAACTCTACAATGTTAAAAATGTTTATGTAAACATGGATTATTTTCATACTTGAATAACAGACTTTTTAAAACTGTAGGTATAAAAATTACTAGAAGGAACAAAAAAATATTAATGGTATTTCTGAGAATTAAGCTATGGGTATTAGATGCATCTGTACTTTTTTCTGTTTTCCCCCAAATGCTGTACGGGAATGTGCTTAACTTTTTTCTGGTCATAAAAGCATCAATAGCATAATTCCCTAGGTAGTTCTTTCCAATCACTGAAACTGCCCCTACTGGGATATTATGAAAGAGGTAAAATCAGATTATAGCTTAAGTAAGTAAGTACACCACCACAAACAGGAACAATCCACATGATGGGAATATGTGAGCATGAAATTCTGATAGTACATTTTGGAATGACTGCTCATTTTGGGTTCTTATTCCTCAGTTCCAACAGTGCCTCCCTGCAAGTTTAGGATATACAAGTGGCTGTCACCATAGTATTGATTCAATCAACAAAATCATCATTTGCAGTCTCCCCCTCAATGAAACCTCAATGCCTCCAATTAATAAAACCATTACATTAAAATGAATGTATTACCTTCACTTTCACTAGCCTTTTCACTGTTTTAATCTTTGCCTCACAGAAGGCACCTCGGTACTTGGCGCTGACATCCGTTCCCACTGTGAGATAGGCCGGCTCATCTGCCGCCTAGGAAAGGAACACAGAATGAACACCACCTCTGCTTTCCCTACTCCAACTGCAGTAGTAATGCAAAGGTTTTATACTCAAAGTAATTACAACAGTCAAATCATTTGCTTATTGCTATCATCAACAATTTAAAAAATACCCCTAAAACAAACCTGTATTAAGAATACTTTTTAAAATATATTGAAGTCTTGATGCAGTACAAAGTCTTAAAGCTGTAATTAGAAATTATCAATCAAGAAATGTAATAATTTTTTTTTTTACAATTTTTAAAAACTCTATGGGGTAGAGCATATGGCCTATCGATAGAGTGCTTGCCTTGCATGCATGAATCCCTGAGTTTGGTTCCTCAGCACTACATATACAGAAAAAGCCCGAAGTGGCACTGTGGCTCAAGTGCAAGAGTGCTAGCCTTGAGCAAAAAGAAGTCAGGGATCGTGCTCAGGCCCTGAGTCCAAGGCCCAGGACTGGAAAAAACAACAACAACAAAAAAAAACCTCTACAGTCAATGTATGAATATATATATATATATTCACATGGGATGTGAATATATACACACATGTATATAATATTATATATCTACATATGTAGCATGAACATTTTAACTCATCAGTAAGAACATTTCTGGTCTCTTGATAATTTTGGGTTTAAATTAATAGAAATACCAAGTGCATGACTAAATGTTCAGTGATACAAATCTTTATAAAGGCAACATCTTTTTAGGTATAGATAAGAAACAAAGTCAACCCTTTAGCTTTTTGCAGCTAAATGATTCACTTAAAATGTTTAAGTCTGAATTGAGCTCACTGGATGAAGGTACGAACTTAGGGCTCAAGACTGTAGTCACACATAGTTTACTACAGAATTTTCTTAGTATTTTAAAAAGAATTTAAGAAAAATCTTTATTCAGAAAAGGCAGCTGGGTGCCAGTAGCTCACACTTGCAATCCTAGCTACTCAGGAGACTGATATCTGAAGATTTGGGTTTCAAGGCAGCCAGGGAGGCAGGTCTTTGAGACTCTTATCTCTAATAAACTACCAAAAGAAAAAAAAAATGGAAGTGGCTCAGGCCCTGGGTTCAAGTCCCAGAATCAGTACCAAAAAAAGCAATTTTACTTTTAGCAAATGGCCATCATCACAATGATACACAGAAAGAGGTAAGAAATTCTACACTAGTCAGTTCCAAAATTATTGTTATCTCAGTCTGTCATTTTACCTATGCTTTTTAAAAGTGATATGTATTCATACAAGTTAAATACAACACCGCTAAGTAAAAAGGTATTTTCTTTAGCTGTGTTTTTAAAGCAGCACACAGTATTTCATTTTTCAGGAAGTTTTCCCTAGTAATCCTAAAGGTTAGAGCTGTCACCTACTTCAAGAAAACAGGAAAGAGCAAATTAAGAAAATAATAAATTTCAAAGCTTAATACACAAAAACAGTACATGTGACATGAATCCAGCAATTTTAAATCACATCATTTTGACTAGATGCCATTGGTTCACGCTTATAATCCTAGCTACTCAGGAAGCTGAGTTTTGAGA
Source organism: Perognathus longimembris pacificus (assembly GCF_023159225.1). Taxonomy (NCBI): domain Eukaryota; kingdom Metazoa; phylum Chordata; class Mammalia; order Rodentia; family Heteromyidae; genus Perognathus; species Perognathus longimembris. The sequence continues at coordinate 27,613,510 of NC_063174.1, read as the reverse complement.
ATCCCAGTTTGAAGTCAGCCCAGTCAAGAAAATCTATGAGACTCTTGTCTCCATGTAACCACAAAAAAGCCACAGGGGAAGTCTTAGCTCAAGAGGCAGAGCACAGGCCTTGAGCAAAAATAAGGGATACCAGTACTAACAAAAAATAAAAATCAGGGCTGGGGATATAGCCTAGTGGCAAGAGTGCCTGCCTCGGATACACGAGGCCCTAGGTTCGATTCCCCAGCACCACATATACAGAAAACGGCCAGAAGCGGCGCTGTGGCTCAAGTGGCGGAGTGCTAGCCTTGAGCGGGAAGAAGCCAGGGACAGTGCTCAGGCCCGGAGTCCAAGGCCCAGGACTGGCCAAAAAAAAAAAAATAATAAAATAAAAAAAAATAAAAATCACCGCATTTAGCAAAAGTGCAAATTGAAGAGAAATAGCACTGACCAATGAATATCTAATCGGAAATATTCAATAGCCAGGGCACCCTGAAGAATGTTGTAATGTCTTTCTTTCCTTTTAATCATCTACTCACTTATGCTTCCAAGATAAGGCATTATAAAAACGCACATACATATATATATATACATATTTAGTATGGACATACATTTTTTAAATATAAAGATAGAACTAAAATTAAGTGCTACAAAGTTTTAGTCCAACCTAAAATATAACCACACAAGTGCTTTATGCCCAGAACAAATGGTACCTTCTTAATCCAAGCCATATATCCTTTCTCTTTCTCTTACTCTATTCAGACCACTTATTTTTTGTGGCAGTGTGGAAGAAAAAAAAAATCTCAAAAAAAAAAATCCCCCAAAGAACCAAAGCAGGACAAAAGCTTTACTTCTGCAAAGGTTGCTGCCAACACAGGAAGTGTTTAAAAATACTAGCCCAATGGTCAACAATTGAAAGCCTGCAGCAGCCTTTCCAAGGAGCTGCTACACAGAACTGAGCTGACTACATTCAGACCTATATTTCTCACCCATCCACACGTCTGTTCCCTTTCTCTAAAAGTGCTGCTTAGTAGAAAAATTCATTTGCTAACCCAAAAAGTGCTGCTTAGTACAGAAATCCTTTAGTAACAACAACAAAAAAGACATTCTAGGACAGCAGCCTCACAACTGTCAATGTCCCGGGCACGAGGTTCAAGAGAGTTGACTCCACTTACCTTCATTTTTATTGGTGATCGGTGAGGTTCCAGCTCAATGAGTTATCTCCCCAGTCACTAGAATCATGGAGAGGGGAAAGACAAGCACAGAATTAGCCAAAAGCGGGAGGGATGGGGGAAAGAAAGTAAACAAATGCCAGCGGGGAGGGGCGCCATCCTTCCCCAGCCTAGGGCTCAGACCCACTTCGAAGGCAGGCAGAGAAGGTAGGAGCCAGCGGGCAGTCAGTCTCACGCGCGCCAAAGGGCAGCCCGCTCCGCCCGGGAGCTCGACAGCGGCCCACCGCGCCCCCACCTCTCGGGCCACTTTGACCTGGAAAGCCCAACTCCGGAGCCCTAGGTCCGATCGCCCAGGAAAAGGGCCAGAATATGGTCTGGCGCTCCCTGGGTCCCCCAACAGGGATGGCCACCCAGCCCCCCCCCCCCCGACAGCCACCTCGCCCCCCGCCCCCCCCTCAGCCGATTCCCGGATACCCCGACTTTGGCCCGCGCCCCGCCTCCGCCGCTCGGCCCCCTCGGCCCGCCCCGGCCCGCGGTGGCGGCAGTAGAGTGTCAGGGCGCCATTGCTCTCTTGCCTCCGCTCTGCTCCGCGTCGGAAAGGAGAAGCACTCCTTCGCCCGAAAGGGCAGGGGCGGCGGCCTGCAGCGGGGAGCCGGGAACCCGAGGGGACCCCCGCGCGAGGGAGGGGGCGGAGAGGAGGAGGGGAGGCGGCCCGGACAGGGTGTGGGAGGGGAGGGGAACCGCACCGCGGCAGCCGGCGCCTCCTTCCGCGCCCGCCGCAACTTTTTTGTACAGCCCGGAGAGGAACCAGTCTCAATCAAACCCCCAGGGGTCCTGCCACGGACTCCACCGGGAGAGGACGCCCAGTGGAGTTGGGGGCCGGTTCCCCCCACAAGCAACCCGCTCCCGGCCGCAACGGAATCAAACTTAGCAGCGCGGCCAACCCCACAGCCATTTTCCCGGGGCACCCGGGGAAGCAGCCGAGGAGGCGGCTGCGGCGGCGGTTCCTGCAGTTGCGTCCACTGCACCCCGACTTTATCCCTGCGCTGGCTGCACCGCTAGCCTGGCATCCTTCTCTCCACCTCAAAAGCTACCAACTGCACCGGGACCCTGGTCAGCAGCACCAGCTGCTACTGCGGCTCCGTCCATTCAGTGTACCCCGCTTCCCTTCTCCCGCCCTACCTACTGCGGGTGAAGTGTGCGCTGTCAGCCCGCAAGTCCTCCGCCCCACTGATCGCCGTGGGCCCCCGTCCGGGAAGCACCACTCCCGGTCGCGGCGGCAGTTCCTGCGCCGGGTTCCCCCACTCGCCCCGATTTACTGCCACAATCCACCAAATAACAAGCTGTTGAGCAGACTCGCTTCCACACGAACTCCTATTGGCTGTTCATGACGCCGAAGAGCTTCGGATTGGAGCTCGGGACCTGCCGTTCTCATTGGATGTAGCTCTGAAACTTCAACGATTGGTAAGAAAAACAGCAGGTAGGACATCTGCCACTTCTGATTGGTCTTCTGCGAACGACAACGTTATTGGAGGAACGAAGATTGAGTAAGCAACTTCTGGAACGTGATTGGTAGAGATGACTCCGGATGTGCTTGACTGAGCACTGATTGGAGAACGGAGGGGTCAGGAAGAGCAGTTCGGTCCGAGGATTGGCAGTGGAGTATCCCATGGAAACAGAACACCAGAACTGCGGCCAGGGACTTCGCACTGAGGGGGTGGGGGGCGGGGCAGGCGCTCCTCCAGGCGCCTGCGCGAAACAGGCTTCTCGGCGCCATTTTGTCCCGGCAGCAGTGGTCGCAGCGCTTTCGCGTTTTCTGTTTCTGGTGTGCTCGGAGCAGAATGCCTTTCCCCGCCTTTTTCCGAGTGACTCATTTTAGTGTGGTACCCATCCACTGTTCACCCCGAGACAGCACCTAGCAGAGGTAGGGGGGAGTCGCAGAGCCGTCTGAAAGGTGAGCCGAAGGCTATGCTTATCCAGGCGACCGGAGGATGGCGCAGCTCCGGCGGCGGCACCGGCACCGGAAATGAAGGAGCCGGAGGCGGCCATGGTGAAGTCAGTCCTGCCGGCGGGGGATGGGGGGGGGGTGGCGGTGCGCGGAGGAGGCGGGATGCCTGGAGAGGCGAGGCTTCTTCTGCGGCCTGGACACGCAGGTTCTCCAGGGGGTGGGGGCGCAGGGTCGTGATTCTCCGGACTTCTCTCCGAGCACTGTTCCGCCCCGAGGCGCGTGCGAGGGGCCCGGCCGTGTGGCCCGGACCGCGGGGGTCTCGTTAGTGCGGACGGGGAAGGAGAGGTGGTCCTCGCAAGCTCTGCGTGTGGGGGCGCCCAGGCCCAGCGGAAGCGGGAAACGGGGTCGTCCTGGCCGCTGGCAAGCCGCTCGCTCCCTGTGACCTGAGGCGGAGCGCCCTAGTCCCCACGCCGAAAGGAACGCGAGCTGGGTCTTGTCTACTGAATCCATACCGAAACTTCTCATTCTAAATAGTGCCTTGGACAAGTGGTTTGAAGGAATGACCGAAGACTCTGAGATGATCTTGACAAGTCCACATACTTTCAAGTTAGTTCCACAAGAGGACGTTTTACCTAAAGCCGAATCCACTTTTTTGTTATTCATACCTGATTTTTCCCCCTTCAGAATTATTCATTAAGAATGTCAAATGTGCTGGGCGTTAGTGGCTCATGCCTGTAATCCTAGCTCTGAGGATAACGTTTCAAAGCCAGCCCGGGCAGGAAAGTTTATCTCCAGTTAAACACCAAAAAAGTCAGAAGTGGAGCTGTGGCTCAAGTGGTAGAGCTCTAGCCAACCTAGAGGACGAAAGCTCGGAGACGGCGTCCAGGACCCGAGTTCAAGCCCTAGGACCGGTGCCAAAAAAAAACAAAAATTAAGAATGTCAAATATATATCAGTGTTTCTGCTGAGTGACCTAGTCACAAGCATTTATTGTTTTGTTTGTGTCTTGGCAGTTGTGTGAAGATTATGCATGTCAGTGGCACATGCTCCAGTATGTTAGAGGTGAGTACTTATGTATTCTAAAAATCTTGACGAAATTTTCTGTGGACTGGTGGATAAATAGTAGAATGTTAGTTGAAAGGTGTTTTGTTTGATCAAGAATTCAAATAACTGCTTAATGAGCCTCTTGATGTGGTGTTTTATGATAAAATCTTCCAATTAGCACTGTGAGTAGTCTAGATACACAATCCATGTCAGTGGACATTTGGAAATTACAAAATGAAAATACAAATATGTATTCCTTCCATAAAAACTAATTAGAATTCATATTTTACATATAATGTTATACAGAGCTTTTTATTGTTTTGTTTTTTAGATATACTTGTAATCACTTTGTTATCCTTTTTGCTTATGGGAGAAATTTAATTTTTTCGATCATTTTTAGATCCTTGTGTTTGAATTCATGACCTTACACTTGCCAGAAAGGCACTTTTAACTCTGAGTCCTGTATCCCCCAAATAACTTTGTCTATGAAGCATCTTTCATGGCTTCATAGTTTCATATATGATCTGTGTATCATAATTGCTACTTGTATTGCTAAAGATCAAATCTAGGACCTTGTGCACACTTGCCGAGTGCCTAACCATTGAGTTACATCTCCAGTCCAATGTTGCAAAGTCTTGTTTATTTTCCTAACAGCAAATACATGCCAGTAAATATCATTGAGCATGTCTTGCAAAATATTGTGCCCAAGGATTCATATCACTGACCAAAAATTCTAAGCATCTAGATATTTCACATCCTTGTCATTGCTTTAGACTAAATTTCTTTTTTGTTGTTGTTGTTGTTTTGTTTTTGGCCAGTCCTGGGCCTTGAACTCAGGGCCGGAGCACTCTCCCTGGCTTCTTTTTGCTCAAGGTTAGCATTCTGCCACTTGAGCCACAGCACCACTTCTGGCTAATTTCTATATATGTGGTGCTGAGCAATCGAACCCAGGGCTTCATGTATACAAGGCAAGCACTCTTGCCACTAAGCCATATTCCTAGCCCCAGGACTAAATTTCTAGAATTAGAAGTACACACACACAAATAAACTTGGGAGTTAGCTTAGTGAGCCACCAGTACCTGCCTGGCAGTAAATGTTTTTAATCACTGCTAACAGTTTCCAACCTCACAGGTAGTAAGTTCTCTAAATATTTCTTTTTTTTTTTTTTTTTTTTTGGCCAGTCCTGGGCCTTGGACTCAGGGCCTGAGCACTGTCCCTGGCTTCTTCCCGCTCAAGGCTAGCACTCCGCCACTTGAGCCACAGCGCCGCTTCTGGCCGTTTTCTGTATATGTGGTGCTGGGGAATCGAACCTAGGGCCTCGTGTATCCGAGGCAGGCACTCTTGCCACTAGGCTATATCCCCAGCCCTCTAAATATTTCTTGAGGATCTGTGTACATTTGGATACAAAATGTATAAAATAATAAGCTAATGTACATTTTTTGTTTTTCTTTTCTTTGGCCAGTCCTGGGCCTTAAGCTCCGGGCCTGAACACTGTCCCTGGCTTCTTTTTTGCTCAAGGCTAGCACTCTGCAACTTGAGCCACAGAGCCACTACTGGCTGTTTTCTACATATGTGGTGCTGAGGAATTGAACCCAGGGCTTCATGTATACGAGGCAAACACTCTTGCCACTAGGCCATATTCCCAGCCCCATAGTGTACGTTTTTAACAGTACTTCTCTTCTGAAAATTAATAATGTTCCATAGATAGTATTTTAACCTTCAGCTTTAATGTTCTACACTCAATACTTGAGTTGATTTGTAATTGTTAATAAAATAACATATACTTGAAGAACTCAAGAAGAATGTATTAACATCAGAAGCAAGTGAGTCATGTCTGTAATCCTAGCTACTCAAGCTGAAATCTGAGGATCATAGTTCAAAGCCAGCCCATGGCAGGGAAGACTGAAACTTATATTCAGTTATCCACAGAAAGCTGAAAGTGGAGCTCTGACTCAAGTAGTAGAGCATTCACCTGATGGACCATGCCGTCCCTGAGTTCAAGCCCTTGTACTAGTGTACATAGGCATACACACACACAGACACATACACTGTATAAACAAGTTACCACAAGACTTTTTTATTCAGTCCTTTCATAAGCATTTTACCTTAATGGGAGATGATTATAGATGAATATTAACTGGCTCAGACCACCTTATATTTCATTTTGAAAGAAATTATAGAATTGCACCTTTGCAACTTATTTTAGTGAGACTAATTAATTCCTACAAAATGAAACTGTGTCTAAGCTATAACATACTCAAAAGAATTCTTGATCTTTCAGAATAAGATTGACTTTGTGGAAGAATTCTACAGGGTTTATAATATGTAAAAGATGGATCTGCCATTTGTATTAAAATTTTTATTTCTGGTACATAATTTATTTTATTTTTTGTTTAGTTCCCAGGCTTTGAACTCAGGGCCAGGACAGGCTGGCTTTGAACTGTGATCCTCAGATCTCACCCTTGTCAGTAGCTAAGATTATAGGTGTGAGCCACTGGTGCCTGGCTCTTGTATGTAACTATTTTTTATCCTTAAGTAATCAAAACTGAACATTGACTGTACATCTGTCTTTCTGTTTTTTTGAAAATGGTAGAACTTATTTGGCTGTACAGTTGTCTCTGGACGCTTAAGTATATGTTGAGAAATACAATTCCTTACATTGAATAATATAGCTGCTTTCTTAAAGGTCTAGTTATTTGGGGGAAAGTTACATAATTTACTAGTAATGAAAGTATACTCTAAAATATCTATGTGTTCTTTGGCCTTGATAGAATAGATATCCTCTCTGTTTATATGGTTACATGGAATCATAGATTATGGTTTTGGTCACATATAGTTCAAACTAGAATGACAGCATGCTTTAGGGTTTGGGTTTAGGCAGATCTGGATTCCTACAAAGATTTGTGTTCAAAGAGCTATCAATAAAAGAATAAAGAAATGTGGAAAGTTAATCTGAACAGTTATTTCAAAAGATTTAATGACTTTTAATAATGAACCCTCATATACAAGCATATCTAGACATTAAAGAAACATTGCTTTAAGAAAGTAGAGTAGAAAGGCTGGTGAGATATTGTTCAGTGGTAGAACACATGATTAGCATGCATAAAGTCATAGTTTGTATTCTCAGCACCATAAGAACAAAACAAAAGGAAACTTAGAAGGTCTTTGAAGGCTTTTTAATGATAATGATATGTAATCTATAAAATTAGAAGAAAAGACATTCTATAGGCAAGAATGTGATTATATAAGGGAAGCTATATTTCAAACAGTTAATAAACCAATTAGAAAAGAGTAATGGCTAAAGAATGGGTTTGGAAACTGTGGGGCTGACCTTGTCAATGCTTCTAGGATTCTGTACATCTGAATCCTTTAGGGTTTTGCCCTGTATATGGGTTTCTAGAACGCTTTGGAAAACTAGGTTGTGAGCAGAAATCATAAGATTATTTTTGTCTAATTTTCTAAGTGATTAACCATATGTTTTCTTTAGTCCTTAATAGTTTTTTTAATGTTATATCCAGTCTTACCACAAGATTGCTGTAGTAATTTTCATGTCTAAAAATATTCCACCATTTTCCATTGCCTAATTTGGGTTTCCAAGGCTTTCAGTATTGTGGTACAATTAATCTATATTTATTCAGTATTTTTGTTCATGTGGACTGTTCTTTTACAATTGATTTAGAGGATCATTGTATGAATATTTTATCATCCTCCTTAGGAGTTTAGCCACTGGTTTCTGATCAGTAATTATAATTTTTGCTGATTCAATAGGTACAAAAATCTGGGCACTGATAGCTCACAACTGTAATCATATTTACTTAGGAGGCTGAGATCAGAGGCTCTTGATTCAAAGCCACCTTAGCCTATGAGACTTTTATCTCCATTTAACTACCTCAACAAAGTTGGAAGTGGAGCTATAGCTCAAGTGTTAGAGCACTAGCCTTGAGCAAAAATGCTCTGAGACAGTGTATAGGCCCTGAGTTTAAGCCCAGGACTGGCACCAAAATAAAAGTTCAGGAATTGGCTAATTGTCAGTATTCTTCCAGGGAATCTCTTACAGCTTCCCACTGTGACTGCTTTTCCTTGCTTTTTCTTGCTTGGGTTGGCAAAGGGAAAATTCTGATTTTGTTTCAAGCAAAAAAACAAGTCTTCTAAATGATCAGTTAGGTACTAATCACAGTAAACAATATTTTCCTTCTTGATTCCATTTCTCCACCAGCTTTTCTAAAGCCTGACCTTTCTGGGGCCTCTTAGGACAGTGTATGAGCTTCTTTATTACATATATCTGGACTGTCTTTAATCTCATTAAACAGCAAATAAAAGTTTTTCTTCTAGGTGCTATGGCTCAAGCCTATAATCCTAGCTACTCAGGATGCTGATATCTGAAGATTGCCGTTCAAAGCCAACCCAGGCAGAAAAGCCTGTGAGATTCTTCACCTCCAATTAACCACCAAAACCTGAAAGTGGCACTGTGGCTCAAAGTGGTAGAGTGCCAGCCTTGAGTGGAAAAGCTCAGGGACAGCTGAGTTCAAGACCCACACCAACAATTTTTTTTTTTTTTTTTTTTTTTTTTGGCCAGTCCTGGGCCTTGGACTCAGGGCCTGAGCACTGTCCCTGGCTTCTTCCCGCTCAAGGCTAGCACTCTGCCACTTGAGCCACAGCGCCGCTTCTGGCCGTTTTCTGTATATGTGGTGCTGGGGAATCGAACCTAGGGCCTCGTGTATCCGAGGCAGGCACTCTTGCCACTAGGCTATATCCCCAGCCCCCACACCAACAATTTTTAAAAAGTTTTTCCATTATAATGCTGATGTGGTGTTCCAATGACAAAATTCTTTTGCAAAAAGTAATATATCCATAAAGTTGTGCTAAGTTTGTACTTTTATGTGTGGTTTATTGCTTCAGGAGCTAGGCTAGGCACTCTAGGCACTGGCTCAAGCCTTGTAATCCTAGTAACTTGGGAGATAGATATCAGGAGTCATCGCTTGATGCCAGCCAGGAAAAAAAGAACTTTCTAGATTCCATCTCAATCAATGGCTAGGTATAGTGTTGCATGCCTACTATCCTAGTCATAGAAAAGCACAGTGGCTGTGTGCATTGGTAAGTACCTGTCATCTCAGCTAGGGAGAAGCACAAGTCTGAGAAGTGCAGCCCAGGCTTGCCTGGGCATAAAGCAGGGCTCTACCTCCAAAATAACTAATGGGCAAAGAAACTGGAGCAAAGCTTGGGTAGAAGAATAGTCTGCATAAGACCCTGAGTTCAGTACCCTAGTCTACCCTCCCCCTAGGAGGAAACAAATCATTTTCAGAAATAAAGAATAGAAAAGTTGTGTCTACCTTTAGAAAGTACATGTTTGGCCAGTCATTTTTATAACGAGGGTAGTTAGGACATGTTTTTCTTTTTCTTTAATTTAAAATTTTTATTGTTATACAAAGAGTTTTCAGTTCCACACAGACTATGAATACAATGCCAATGCATTTTGATCAATGCCACCTCTTCCATCATTTTCCCCATTTTCTCGATCCCATCCCTACCCTCGTTAGTTCGATTTTTACATAAAATATATTGGATATTATGACTGCATTTACTTATCCCTCCTCAATCCTTTTGTGTGTCATCCTTTCCTACTCTCTCCCCTCAACATGTTTCAGCTTCCTGGTATTCATCTAGTAGTTAAACATTTCATTCCTTGTTCCAGAGGAGTTACACCATTGGGCTTATCCCCTGAATGTACCATCCTTTAGTCAGTTTATACATGCATATATAAATATATGCTTTCCTATATGTTTATATTTTCCACCTAATTTCCACATATGGAGGGTAATAGAAGTCACATGACAAGATTGGGGTTAGTGTTACCTAAGTTAATTTGTGTAAAGTGCAAAGTGCTTAGAATGATGTTGAGTATTTAGGAAGTACTCAGATTTTAGTGGTGTTATTGTAAGGGGCGATGTTTAAGATTAGTATAGGTGTGCCATTTCAGGGGAGCTTTAAATGTTTAGGTTATAAGTATATATACAAATACAATTAAAATATCCTAGACTTTTTTTGTCTTGTTTTTGAGACCTTTCTGAAGGTCATTTACCACTTTCCAGCCTTATTTTCTATTTCTTCCCTTGAAATGCCATGTGCTTAGGTAGATGTCATTGTTTCCCTAAGCAACAAGCCTTGTTTTCCACTGTCTTCTTTCCATTGTCTAGAATGTTGCCCAATCTCTACATGCTAAAGCTCCTTTTAAGTACTAAGTTCTTGATAGCTCTGTTACTGTACTATAGGTAATCTACCCATGTTTTCTACTTTCTGTATTACATTTTAGCTTTTATATGTCCTTTGTTATGAAGTCCTTCTAGACAGAACTGTATGGTATTCAACGTTGGTAGGTTTAGAACCCATCACAGGTCTTGACATTTAGAAAGCACTCTTTTATGGAATGAAAGTTTATAAAAGGTGCAGCAAGTTATAAGATGGCACTTAATAGGCAAATACATGCCAAGAAAAATATGGTTTATTGGTGCTTGTACATTCAAGAACACCCTGAGCAGTCACTTAAGACACTTGAGGTTTTAGAAACTGAGTCACGACTGGGAGTGTAACCTAGTGGTAGAATGCTTTCATCGCATACATGAAGTCCTGGATTTGATTCCTCGGCACCACATTTATAGAAAAAGCCAGGAGTGGCACTATGGTTCAAGTGGCAGAGTGCTAGCCTTGAGCAAAAAGAAGCCAGGGAGAGTGCTCCGGCCGAGTTCAAGCCCCAGGACTGGCAAAAAACAAGAGTTCTAATTGTTCTTATTGGCTAGGAAAATATATATTTCAAATAACAGCTAATCAAAATCATTCATGTATTTTCATTACAGTGAAATTCCTACTTTTGTAAACTATTTAGTATACTTCAATATATTACTCTTAAAAAATATGATAGAATCCACAGAATCAGTTCCCTGGCATCACATGGATGGCAACTTAACTTTTTTGAAGGAAGCAAGGGTTAATTGATTAGATAATAGTATTTTACACATGCTTAGTATTTTAATGTTACGTGGTATTTAGATATACGGTGATAGCTCTGTGATAGGATAAAATTATACAATCCAGCACTACACGTGTAATCCTAGCTACTCAGGATGATGAGATCTGAGAGGGTCACAGTTAAAAGCCAGCATGGGCAGGAAAATCTGTGCCTAAAAAGCTGAAAATGGAGCTGTGGCTCAAATGGGAGAGTATGAGCCTTGAAGTAAAAAATTTAGGGATACCACCTAGGCCCTGAGCTCAGTACCCAAGACCAGCACACACATACAAAATTAATACACAAATTATTTGGTGCCAAAGGGACTTCTAGCTGTTGCCCTAGCACTTGGAAAATAATCCTTTGGGGCACCAGGCCCTAGTGGCCCAGGCCTGTAATTCTAACTAGTCAGGAAGCTGAGGTCTGAGGAACCTGGCAGAAAAATATGTGAAACACTAATCTCCAATTAACTAGATTAAAAAGCCAAAAGTGGAGGTGTGGCTAATGATGGCCTTGAGCAGAAAAAACCAAGCAAGAATGCAATGCCGTAAGTTCAAACCCCAGTATTGGTACCAAAAGAAAAATCATGAGAGGGGGCCTCATTTTTCCATTGTTTGTTAGCCTGGGGTGGTTTTGACATGTTACTGAGCTGACAATTCTTAGCCCAATTAGTGGCCTATGTTTTACAGTTATTTCAAATGTAATAAAAAATTATTTCCCTAAGTGATTCCCTCAAGCCAAATTAGAATTTCTCACAAAAACAAAAACTTTAAAATTTCTTTCATTATTCTTAAGGTTGTTGTACAAAGGGGTTTCAGTTTAAAAATCTTTGAGTATATGTAATCATAAAACTATTTCTAGTGTTTCTGTAATTTTGTTGGATTAGGTCTTGTCATGGGACAGGAAAACAGGGTTTTAATGTAAAGGAGCATAGTAAAAAGAAAAGCCACTTTCTTGTATCACCTAATACTGCTTTAAGACTTTCATATTGGGGAGGCCCTGGTGAGTCACACTTGTTTTCCTCTCAGTTTTGAAGTTCTGCATTTTATTACATAATCATGAACTAATCTGTTCCCAGTAAATAGTTTAGCCACAAAAGTTGCTTCCTATTCTGTGCACTTCCTGTTTTGTCAGATTTCCATTTAGGGAATAAAAAAGTAGATTTTAGAGTAGACTAATTCGAGTTTCATTTTCAAAGCTGCTCCTGAAATTTCATTTTGGAAGCTATCCAGATATCTAGAGGGGGAGTAAAATTGGTATGTCATGTCTCCACATAATACTGCTTTTCAGAATACTTCATTTGGCTTTGTGTTCTGAGAGATAGGTTTATCAAGAAAGAGAAACTTTTTGCTGTCAGAAATTTTTAGTGTATTATTTGCCAGCATAGTGGCTTTCCTTTAGGCTTTCCATATCAAATGTGTTTGAGTGCGTGAATAAATTACTCCATTGCCTGTAAATGAAGGATCTCTATTCATTTCCCCTAGACTATCCTTCCAGAAATAAGACCTGTGCTCAGCCACATTTGCTCTACTTATAGTAGGAAAGGGTCAGAGATCATGATAAATAGAAATGGGCTACACTGTGAATGCAGGTTGTCTTTCAACTGAAAGTTGCCACAGAATTCATTTAGAAAGTCCTTTGCAACCAAAATAGTGTGTGCATATCTGTCACTTAACCCTATGAAATGAACTCCGCCTAAATGGTGTGCTTTCATTATAAATGTGAATCCTGAAAATAGTGCTATGAAGGGAACCTTGTGATACCATTCTTTTACAGCAGCGGAGCCAGATTCTTCTGTGACCAACACCTGCCCTGTTGTGTCAGAGCTGTACTCTTTGACCTATTAGTAGAATAAGAAAAATACATGTTAATCCCTGACTATTAGTGGCTAATTGAAAATTTCTTCCTTACTGATGCCCTAGCTCTCCATCCCCTGCACATTAGAATGTTCTCCTAGTACCTCTTGTGAGAGGGCCTGGTCTGTAAATTGCTATGCATTTCCCCACTTCTGAAGTGTACTTTTATTTATATCCTGTATAATACTCTCATTTGGATGATAATCAGTGATTTTTCAGTTAGGGCATGGCGGTACATGCCTAGATACAAGAACTTGGGAAGCTAAAGCAGGAGAATCTCAAAGTCATAGCCAGTTTGGAATTCAAAGTGCAAACCTATCTCAAAAAATAAAGCCAAGGGGCTGGGAATATAGCCTAGTGGCAAGAGTGCTTGACTCATATACATGAAGCCCTAGGTTTGATTCCCCAGCACCACATATATAGAAAATGGCCAGAAGTGGCGTTGTGGCTCAAGTGGCAGAGTGCTAGCCTTGAGCAAACAGAAGCCAGGGACAGTGCTCAGGCCCTGAGTCCAAGGCCCAGGACTGGCAAAAAAATAAGTAAATAAATAAATAGATAGATTTTAAAAAATAAAGCCAAGAACAAGCTGGGTGCTGGTGGCTCATACCTTTGTACTTCAGATTCTCCTGTTTTTCCTATTTCCTTAGTCGTTGCCTTAAGAATAACTCAAGTTACGTTGTTCGTAGTTTATTAGTATTGTTAGCTAGGGGGAGAAAAAACAGTTCAGCGGGGAACTGTATATAATCCTATATATAATCCTGTATATAATGCCTATAATCCTCCTAGCTACTGTGGAGGCTGAGGTCTGAGAATCACAGTTCAAAGGTGGCCCAGGTAGCAAAGTCTATGACACTCTTATCTCTAGTTAGCCACCAAAAAACCAGAAGTAGTGCTGTGGCTTAAAGTAGTAGAGCACTAGCCTTGAACAGAAGAGCTCAGGGAGTGCTTAGATCCTGAGTTCAAGCTCCATGACCAATGCACACATAAAAACCAGTTCAAATAATTCATGTTAGAGATAAACTCCAGCATAAAAGAACCCTGCTCTTCCAGTCTATATAATAATCACATCACCAGCATTTAGTTTTTTGAAGAATTGGAAGAGTACCTACAATATATTGGTTACTTCTTGAAGGTGTGGAGTGTTCAAAGAAACATTACTTTTATTTGTAGTATTCTAATGTTTAAAAATACCTGATGAATAGATTTGTAATTGGCATATTCACAAAGCACATAATTCAGTGGAAGGCATATTCAGAAAAATCTTAAATTACTTTGCGAATAAAGATTGCTATCTTTAAGCTATAGTTACTTTTTAATATTTTAGTGGTACTAGGGTTTGAATTTGGGCTCACACTTGCTAGGCTCTACCTCTTAAACTATGTATGCCCTCAATCAACCCTTTTCGACTTTACTTTTTCATACAGGATCCCATACAGGGCCAGCCTATGACTGATCTTTTTCCTGTGCCTCCTACAGTTGGAACCATGGCATGCACCAGTAAGCCCAGCTTATTTGTTTTTTGTTTGTTTGTTTTTGTTTTTGCCAGTCCTGGAGCCTGGACTCAGGGCCTGAGCACTGTCCCTGGCTTCGTTTTGCTCAAGGCTAGCACTCTGCCACTTGAGCCAGAGCGCCACTTCTGGTTTTTTCTATATATGTGGTGCTGAGGAATCGAACCCAGGGCTTTATGTATATGAGGCGAGCACTTTTACCACTAGGCCATATTCCCAGCCCCCAGCTTATTTGTTGAGATGGGGTCTGGCTAACTTTTTTTTTCCCTTGGCTGAGCTACCTTGTACCAAGATTCTTCCAGTTTCTGCCTCCAATCACTAGGATTACAAGTATGTACCTTCACACCCAACCTATCTTTATCTGTTTTATTGTGCTATCACTATATACAGTAAAATTCACTGTGTACAATTTTGTGAATATTAATAAGTTTAAAGGTTTATGACTAAATATGATCAAACTCTAGGATGTTTCTATCACTACAGAACATTGCCTTGTGCTTTTCTCCTCCCACCCTAAGAATCTTATTTTTCCTGGTACTGTAGTTTGGCCTTTTCAAAATGTTACACAGTTGATATCAAACAGTATATGTATGAATCATACAATCTAAGCTATCTCACTTAAGTAAATAGCCAGGAATAGCACTGGTTTATATGCCAAGTATCAAAACTTGTAAGAAACTGCCAAATCGTTTTTCAAAGCACCTATCCCATTTTACTTTCCATCAGCACCAAATATCCTCAGCAGTGTTTGACAGAAAGGTGACCTTTGTGGTCAAGCCTTTTTAACTGAATATTAGGAATGATTTGTGTCTCTGTACCTGACATTTTCCTAGGAAATTATAAACATTTTTTCATAGACACATTTACCATCCATCCATATATTTTCCTTAGTGAGACTATGGAGGTTTTGACCACTTTTAAAAATGGGACTTAAGTGGGCACTAGTGATTCAGACCTGTAATGCTAGCTACTCAGAAGGCTGAGATCTGAGGATCACAATTCAAAGCCAGCCTGGGTAAGAAAGTCCTTGAGGCTCTTATCTCCAGTTAACCACCAAAAAACCAGGAGTGGTGCTGTGGCTCCAGGTGGTAGAGTGCTAGTTTTGAACAAAAATTTGTTAGGGACAGGGCCCAAGCCCCATGACAAACAGATATAAATAAAAAATATGCCACATCAATTGGGGCATCTGTGTTGTACAGAAAAGTAATGAGTACAATTCTTGGGCAATTTGTTGCTAGTTTTCTTGAATTGTTATGGTTACACTGGCCTAGAGACCCTAACTTTTAGCATGAAAAATCCTATTACTATATTTCCATTAAAAAATTATTACTCCAAGTTTTTTTTTTGTTTGTTTTTTGCCAGTCCTGGGGCTTGGACTCAGTGCCTGAGCACTGTCCCTGGCTTCTCTTTGCTCAAGGCTAGCACTCTGCCACTTGAGCCACAGCACCACTTCTGGCCATTTTCTATATATGTGGTGCTTAGGGAATCGAACCCAGGGCTTCATGTATACGAGGCAAGCACTCTTGCCACTAGGCCATATTCCCAGCCCTTCTCCAAGCTTTGTATATTGTTTTCTAGGCATTTAGATAAACTCAGAGGCTCTGGAAAAAAAATTAGTATTTTTGTGACTTGTTGCTGTACACATTGCTTGTACCTCAGGTCCTCAGCAATTTGAGAATAGTCCTAAAGTCAAGTCTTGGCTGTAACTTCCCAAGTATTAGGATTACAGGCTTCTACCAGGCCCACTCTGGTTTTTAAACTAGTCTGAGAGGTTTATAAATTTGGTCTTGTTGCAGTAAAAAGCCTTAAAAAAAAGATGCATACACACACACACGTATGTAATGTATATAAGTTTGACTATTACATAGGAAATGTAAGGGCATTTTTAGCATTTTAGAGGGCTTTGTAGGTTGGTGAGAGTTCTTAGAAAATACATGAAATTATAATCAAATTGCTATTTATGAAAAGGATATCAGCCAATTAAACATTAATGAGCTACAACTTAAATGTTTATTTTTTTGTTTTAGGTCTCTGTGAATAACAGAAAAAAAAGCAAATGGATAATATCAGATAAGTGCTTTTATTATCAAAATACATTTGACAATATGGAATCTTCAAACCAAAACTTTGTTCTTTACAATACTTTTTTTTCAAGTGCCAGTTTAAGACAACTGCCAGAACAAGGTACTTTATCATAAAATAAATGTATTCATGTTAAAGTAAAAAATGTACTTTGCTGGCTTTTTTTTTTTTTAATCTTGTGACTTCCTTAGTGGTGGTTGCCCCTGTGTATGTGTATAATGTCCTGGTTTTTGTTTTGTCTGGTGCTTAACCTCTAGGTCTCTGACCTTCTTTTGCTTAGGACTATCACTGGACCATACATAGCACCACTTCGGCCTCTTCTGGAGGTTAAGAGTCCTGCCTGGGCTAGTTTCACTGCGATCCTCAGATCTCAGCCTCCTGAGTAAATAGGATTACAGGCATGAGCCACCTGCACCTTGCTACATTTTGCTTTCATATTAGCTGTAGTGTTAAGTATACTGTTAGGTAATCTGATATTATGCCATAGTATCGCTGATTTTACAATCAGAGTTGTCTTAATTTTAAAGAGGGTTACTAGCTACATAGGTAGAATGTAAAAACAGCACAGTAGAAGATTGATGGTGCATTCGTACTTTGGAAATTTGAGAAAGCAGAGGACCCATTGGACTTACATCAATCTCTGCTAAATGAATTGTAGGGTGTAGGAGGTAATTTTAGACCATAGAAGTCATGATAACAGAATACTGGTTTTGAGAGTTGTTAGCAGAGCTATTGGGTATTCCAGTTTAACTTGCAATTTACAAAGATGTTCAAAGTCCACAGTAAGTAGATTACCTTTCTTAGGAAAACACAGCACTTGAAGTGAGTGAGGTTTGTATGTTTGTTCCTGTTGAGAGTACTGGGGTCCGGTTGTGTGTTCTTTCAGCTCACAAAACAACATTTGGTTGGGTGCCAGTGGCTCTCGTGCCTTGTAATCCTTAGATACTCAGAAGGCTGAAATCTGAGGATCACAGTATGTACCCAGTCCACACAGAAAAGTCCATGAGGCTCTTAGCTGTGTCTCAAGTGATAAAATGCTCTAGCCCTGACCAAAAAAGCTCAGGAACAATGCCCAGGTCCTGAGTTCAAGCCACAGTACTGACAACAAAAAAATAAACCAGACCATTCCACTCATCATTAGCAAGGTACTATAATACAATGCCCAGGACTGAACCTAGGATCTCATGTTAGGTAGCAATATTTTTACTTAGTTTTGGCATCAAAGTTATCTGGTGTTTGGTCTTCTCACTTCAGGTGGAAAAATTTTTTTAAGTGATACTTTCTGATACAAGAACAAAAATAGTCTTAAAAAATTTTTAAAAGGGGCTGGGAATATGGCCTAGTGGCATATACATGAAGCCCTGGGTTCAATTCCCCAGCACCACATATATAGAAAATGGCCAGAAGTGGTGCTGTGGCTCAAGTGGCAGAGTGAAAAAAGTGGCAAAAAGAAGCCAGGGACAGTACTCAGGCCCTGAGTCAAAGCCCCAGGACTGGCAAAAAAATAAAAAAAGAGTTAAGTCCTACCACGGTAGGATAAGTCTATTTTACAAACTAAGACTAAAGATAATCTTTAAACTTCCAAAATTAATCTTTCTGCTGTCACACCTAAACATTTATAATTAGGTCTCTTGACCAGCAGTTATTTTTACTAAAGAGAAAAGTGGGGGTTGGTATGTAGCTCAATGGCAAAGCGCTTGCCTAGCAAGTTCAACATCCTGGGTTCAATCCCCAGTACCAAAAAAGAAAAGACAAAAAAACAGAAAAAAGCAGAGGAATAGCCCCAACTATTTACATACTAGTTGGTGTAGAGTAAGTTTCAAGAACACAACAGGATGGCTAAGGAGGGTTTTGTTCTATTTTCAAGTACTCCATTTTGTAAGCTCACATAAACCATGCACTTCAATATTTAGAAGACAAAATTTTAATGAAAATTGGTCAGTAAGCTGTATACTCCACTGGGTTAAATAGTTACATGGGACTGTGACCAAAATTTATAACAGACTCTGAAATGTTACATATTATCATCATCTGATTCATCTTCTTCCTTCAGAGATTCCTGTTAAG
The DNA here is from genome assembly GCF_023159225.1 of Perognathus longimembris pacificus. Classification (NCBI taxonomy): domain Eukaryota; kingdom Metazoa; phylum Chordata; class Mammalia; order Rodentia; family Heteromyidae; genus Perognathus; species Perognathus longimembris. The sequence continues at coordinate 27,594,855 of NC_063174.1, read as the reverse complement.
AGAAAAAGTGTTTTAAAACTTTGAATATTCTTATATCCTAAGCCTGTGACTAAGAAAACAACCTGAGTTCACTTGTAAGCCAACTGGGCAGGGAAAGTGTCTGTGAGACAGACACCCTAACAACAGAAGTGGCACTGTGGCTCAAAGTGGTAGAGCACTGTCCTTGAGCAAAAGAGCTCAGGGACAGTGCCCAGGCCCCGAGTTCAAGCCCCATGACAGACAAAATCTTTGCAATTGAAAAATGACTGTTGCCTTAGAATAAAATACTCAAATTAATGGCAAGCGTATCTTGCTCTAACATCATTATTTGTGCACATATAAAGAAACACATTACATAGCCAGTAAAAAAAAAAACCCTTGCAATTTCACCAAAAAGCTACATATGTATGTAAAGTATGTGTGTAGTGTTTGAACCAAGACAACTTTATAGCCTGAGTTCATGTTTATTTCATAAAACTCAGCCAAATTACTTCGTGAATTTGGTGGGGCTTACCTTAGCATATTTCTCTGCTTCTTCCTTTATATCTTTTGGAACAATTTCATGTCTTCCTTTGGTTACTATAAATTAAGCCATATATTGAAAAATGAAGATTATATTGTGATTTGTATTACCATACAGCCTACCCAGTCCACAAGACATACAACTCACTGTAAAATTGTGTTGAGATTACCAGATGTGCTGGGCATGGTAGCTTCCACTTGCAATTCCATTTAGGAATTGTAATGAGAAATAATTGTAATTAGGAAGTATAAATGTCATTTACGCTTGTAATTCTAGTCTGTTTTTGATATTGGGAAGTGTAAGTATAGAATTGTGATCTTGAGGCTAGCCCTAAGCAAAAAAAATGAGATCCTGTCTGAAAAACTTGCTCAATGTGTGGCCCAATAAAGGCCCTAAAATTAAACCCCAGTAATGCCCAATAAAGGAGAAAAATGTTTTGAACTCATTTTTCTGTTTTATCACAAGACAAAATGTGCCTAAATTATGCCCTTTTGAAAACTAAGTTATGTTTTATAACTTTTGAGTACAGAGTTACAGCCTAATTAGATTTTGAAAATAGCAGATAAAATTCTTTGCAAGCAGCCAGGGGCTACCACACTAGGGTAAAACACTTTTTCAGTAGTATCTTCTGAAACTATGAAGCTGATTTTTCAAAATGGTTAACTATTCACAACTTTCCCTACATTAGACTATCTGGTAATTGTTTTGGATTTGTTTGTATTAAAAAGGAAACCACAGTGGCAAATTAAGTACAGATAAGAAATCTCCCATAAACAACTTACATTCACCAACCCAACTGAGCTCTAGTTCAAAAGCTTTATCCTTAACTTCATCATGTACTATGTAAATTCTGGAACAGAAAAGAAGAAATTAACTTCTAGGTTACCTCCAAACACTGAAGTGGGTACAGATTAGAAGTCAAATTCCTAATCTAAGTTATTTATAAAATTATACCTTTTCTAGTCATATTACGGTCAGATTACACAGGAAGTGAAATAAAATATTTGCTGTCAACAAATACTGATAAAAACCTATTCAAGTTTATTTCAATATTTTCTTTTACAATTCTAACTCTAAAATACATCTCAGAGAAAACATAGCTTTACACAGGAAAAGGCTAACATTAATTTGTCTTTGTTTTTCTCTCTGCTGCAAACTACTTGATAAGCTACTCTGAGTTCAACCCCAGTGCCACTCCAAAACTAAGTAAAACAGACAAAATTCACCAACAGCTGGCTCCCTAGACCTAGTTCTTGTGGTTGGAATGTGCAAAAGTGCCATGAAATCTCCAAAACAAATGCAAATTTTGAAGCTGGAGAGATGAACACAAAGCCAGTATCTTGCTCGATTATTATTACCAAAGAACAGGTTCACTGACAAAGAATGAGGAATTTTTTTAAAAACATTCCCCAGGTTTATTGACCTTACAGTTAATTACTCTTTCAAAAGTTGTGAGTATATTCTACTTTATATACCTATAATAAACCACTCAAGTTATTGTTTTCTTTTTATCGGTTGTGGGTCTTGAACTTATGACCTGGGCACTGTCCCTGACTCTTACTCAAGGCTAGTGCTCTACTACTTTGAGCCATAGTGCCACTTCCAGTTTTCTGGTGGTTAATTGGAGAGATAAGTCTCAGGGACTTTCCTGCTCAGGATGGCCTTAAGCCACAATCCTCAGATCTCAGCCTCCAGCCGCTGGCACCCGGCAATCACTTAGATTTTCTTACACTGATTGATCGTTTTTAGGTATTACTCTTCTTACTAACAGAAAGAACTTTAATGATGAACCTGATAAATCTCAAAAAGTGAAATATCTTTCCCAGAGAAACAACAAATTCACTATTCTAGCTGGCATGATGTGCACAGCTGTAACCTGTATGGTGTAGTTTAGTGAGACAGCATATATTTATTAGCATGCCTGAAACCCTGAGTCTACTAGGACCACAAAAAAAAGGTTATAAAAATACTAAACTTTCTACTTAGTCCTTGTACTCTTAAACTTAACTCTAGCGTACATTGCTTAAAAGGGAACTTACTTTCTCAGAAGTTGTACTTCTACATCCCATCAGTTACCATTTAAAAATGTAACTTTAAAATAATGATATTCTGGCGGCATATATTTCCAGACCAAAGCCCCAAGTTCACCACCCAGAAGCAAAACTAAGGAGGGAGGGGAAATCCTTCCTAATGAAATTTTTAGCATGTTAAACACATTTTTCAACATAAAAGCTCATGGGAAAGCCAAGTGAGATAAAACAGTTTTTGCACATGGTAATTAAGAAAAAGAACTTCAACTTACATTTTTGCAACTTCTTTAACCACATCACGGCAGGTCATTTCTTTCATCTAAAGAAAAAAAATGCTAATCTTATTAATTAAAACTAAGAACAAAACCTAAGTTTCTAATTTACAATTTTAGTATTAATATGCAAAAAAAACATTCTATTAATTTTGTATAAACTTATAAAAATTCAGCGCCTTCTTCATGGTAGACCCTGAATTTTGAAAAAGTTGGTAAGAAGGGGCTGGGGATATGGCCTAGTGGCAAGAGTGCTTGTCCTGTATACATGAGGCCCTGGGTTCAATTCCCCAGCACCACATATATAGAAAATGGCCAGAAGTGGCGCTGTGACTCAAGTGGCAGAGTGCTAGCCTTGAGCTGGAAGAAGCCAGGGACAGTGCTCAGGCCCTGAGTCCAAGACCCAGGACTGTCAAAAAAAAAAAAAAAAAAATTGGTAAGAAATCTGACTTTTGTAGTAACTAAATGAGGATAATACGCTTACCAACCACGAGTGCCTACAAGACAGTAGGTACATATGAGACAGATAAAATAAGAAAAATGCTAATTCATAGTATAAATAATTATGTCCAACTTGATTAAAATACCAAATATGAATTGCTAACTTCTTTCTACAGGTAGATTCATTGAGTTAAGCAAGGTTACAATGCAGACATTAAATGAACAATGTATCTCACTTTGAAACCTAAACTGCTAAATCCTGCCTATGGCAAGTTTCTGACTGTATGGATACTATATATAAACTTGATTGCTTTGGAGCTAAACAGAAAACTAGGTTTTAAACTTTGATCGGAATCTAAACTTTTGGCCTTCAGCAGAAAAAGTGGATAGTTCTAACAGGGTAAGCTTTAATGCCTTTGTCTAGGATCAAACTAAGAGGAAGTTATAAGAGTACAGACTCGAGGTTTTCATGACATAAAAGTGATATTCAAAGAAAAATGATAGAGGAATAAAAGCTACATAAAACTTTTTGTGGGGCTAGGAATATGGCCTAGTGGCAAGTGCTTGCCTCGTATACATGAAGCCCTGGGTTCAATTCCCCAACACCACATATATAGAAAACGGCCAGAAGTGGGGCTGTGGCACAAGTGGTAGAGTGCTAGCCTTGAGGGAAAGAAGCCAGGGACAGTGCTCGGGCTCTGAGTCCAAGGCCTAGGACTGGCAAAAAAAAAACTTTGTTACAGTTAATAATTTGAAAACACCAAAATTTCAATTAACCACAAGAAAACCAGAAGTGGCACTGTGACTAGAGCACTAGCCTTGATCAAAAGAACTCAGTATCAGCTCCCAGACCAAGTTCAAGCCCCATGGCTGACCAAAAAAAAAAGTATAAAGGTATCTATATAATTCTACAAATATAACTACTTAGCTTCAGAAAATGCCTACATATCAAACAATACTATATCCTGGGTTAAGTAAGGTTTAATTTTTGGTGATAAGCTGCGGTTTTAACGAAATTCAAGTAGTAAATATTTATTACCTGAAGTTTTTCTATTTCTGTCTTTGCAGCTTGCCTGGCTTTGCCAATGGCACAGCCCCAATAACCCTATTAAAAACCAAACATAAAATCATTTAGTTAGTCATTGTATCATTAATGGAAACTGCTATTTAACAGCATTTAAGAAATGTGTCAATTTGAGAAAAAAAAAAAGAAATGTGTCCAAAAACTCTGTCATATTAGTCAAAAAAAAATTAAAATACCAATCTTAACACCCAGCTCCACATTTAAATGTAAGACATAATATTTACAGTAATGAAAAAGAAAACCACATATTCATTCCAAGTAGCATACTGAAAGCCACAAATTTTCCCTCTGTCATAAACATATAATTATCAATGATAAGCAAGAAAACATCACTTTCCTTGAGTAAATTTTAAGGAAATTTCATGTAATCCAAATATAAAACAAATGCTAACAAGAACTTAAAATAATTCAAAATACTCACATATGAAACACCTGATGGGTCAATCATGTACAGTTGTGCACCATCATTCACACTGTAAGACCCTAACATGAAACTGCATAAAAAGTTATTTAAACCTTGGGTTAACATTGAATATTTATGTATTTCTTCAGAAAAATCTAGACAAAGCTGAGTGCTGGTGGTTCACACCTATAATCTTAGCCATGCAGGAAGCCCATTAAGACTTTGTTTTGGTCAGTTGTGGGACTTGAACTCAGGGTCTGGGCACTGTCTGGGAGCTTTTGTTGTTCAAGGCTAGTGCCCTACCACTTTGAATCACTGCACCACTTCCAGATTTCTGGTGGTTAATTGGAAGTATGAATCCCATGGCCTTTCCTGCCCTGGCTGGCTTTAAACTACAACCCTCAGATCTCAGCCTCCTGAGTAGCTAGGATTACAGGCCACCTGCGCCCAGCCTTATGAAACTATTTCCTATTAGTTACCCAAAAAGCCAGAAGTTGACTTCTGGCTCAAGTGGTCAAGCACTGACCTTGAGCAAAAAAAAGCTCAGGGAAGCGTGGTGGCACCCTCCTCCCAGAGTTTAAGCCCTAGGATTGGCACAAAAAAAATAAAAAGAAATGGCTAGGCAAAATGACAATTTTTAAGATTTATACTTATTCCAGGTATTACTGCAAGTGAACTTTCTCCAGAAGCAAAAATACCAGCACTTTACTTTTAAAAGCCAGAATAGAAAAAGTAACAGAAATTAGGAAATGTAATTTTGTAATTACTGTTAAAAACTGCACTCCAAAGCGTTTGACCAAAGTACTTAAATTACATCAAGTGGGAATTAATAAGAAAAGTGTAGTATAATTAGCTACTTAATGACAACATAAGAGATTTACAACCAGCACAATGTCTTGAGAATATCAAGGACTTAAAACCCGAGAATTTATTATAATAAGATTAGCTGTAATTATGTAGTCTGGTTTTATTTCAATTCTGTATTCTCCCTCACTATTCAAAAGTAGTGTTCCTGTATGTATACTTTTAATCACTACCCTATTTCTTGGTAAGGATTCATATTAATGTATGAAAGGCTAAAAGGATAAGGCAAATAGGTATCTAGATTACAGATCTGATTTCTGAGTATCACAGTTTTCATACCTGCAGCCAAAAGGTCTAACAGCACTGTACAGTGTGTAAGCGTGTACGTACATAGCCACTCTGTCTGCAAGATGCTATGAGGGTAAACAGAAGAACGTTAATACATTTTTATTATTGTTCAAAAAGTTCCTCAATATGTCATCAACTTACTTTTAGTGGAATGTTATAGCCAAAGTTTGATCTAAAGTTAGAAGCTTCTTCTCTTGCTATGTCTGCTAAAGAACGGGCATCTGCCAACAAACCTGCTACAGCCTGAGGAAGAGAAAGTAACCAGTTCAATAAATACTTCTAAAGCAAATAATGCATGCAACTATTTATTGACTTACCTAATATCTTTAACAAACATCATTTCAAATACTTTTTGAACTTAAAGTTCTTTATAAGCATTCTGATACTTGAGTATGGGAACTGAGTTAATTTACTATACCTCTCTTTTGTCCAATAATCTATTGAGAAGCAACATTTGTAAAATAATTCTACTATTTATTACCTCAGCTTAGACAATAAAAAACAAGGCAAGGCACTGGTTGCTCACACCTGTAATCCTAGCTACGCAGGAGGCTGAGATCTGAGATTTGTAGTTCAAAGCTAGATGGGGGGAGGAGGAGGGAATTAGGGAGGAAAGGTGGGAGATAAATGAGGGAGGAAGTTTGGCAAGTTTTACAAGAAATGTACTTACTGCCTTACATGTAACTGTAACCCCTCTATACATCACCTTGACAATAAAAATTAAAAAGTAAAAAATCTAGATGGGGCAGGAAAATCCATGACACTCTCATCTCCAATGCCTTAACCACGAGAAAACTCAAGTGGCACTGTGGCTCAAAGTGTAGAGCACTACTAGCCCTGAGCAAAAGAGTTCAGAAACAGCACCCTGGCTCTGAGTTCAAGTCCCATGGTTAAGAATGACATTTACAAATTACATGTTCAAAAAGTTTTGGTCTAAAAGACCTAACTTTTTTTCTTTCAGTCTATTGGTCAGAATTACAGTTCCTGCATATGTGTTGAGGTCACCTGGCACATTTGCAATAAAATAGGAGGTGGCATAGGACATTTAAATTTGTAGTACAATATTCCACTTTTACAATACAGTATTCTTAACATTTCTTTCAATATTATATGAACAGCTAGATAAGTTATAAAAACATAAAAGTTGATGGCAGGGGCTGGGGATATAGCCTAGTGGCAAGAGCGCTTGCCTCGTATACATGAAGCCCTGGGTTCCATTCCCCAGCACCACATATACAGAAAATGGCCGGAAGTGGCGCTGTGACTCAAGTGGCAGAGTACTAGCCTTGAGCAAATAAAAGAAGCCAGGGACAGTGCTCAGGCCCTGAGTCCAAGGCCCAGGACTGGCAGAAAAAAAAAAAAGTTGATGGCAGTATCCAATCTAATTACAAGGTGTAGGAAGTTGTAGAGAAAACCAGACATTTAAGAACAAGACCATTTTGAACTACAAAAAAAAAATGTAGAAAAATTATTCAAACTCAATAATGAGAGAAACTTTAGAAACTGCTTAGACTTGCACAATTTAAAAGTACTGTAAGAATCTTTAACAACCTTTTACCTTTAGTAATAGTAACTTTATCAGGTAACATAACATGCACTCATATATTAAGCAGTTGACACAATTATTTTTAATTTCACAAACAATTTGAGATAAAGTTTATCCTTAGCCAGGTGCCAGTGGCTCATGCCTGTAATCCTAGCTACTCAGAAGGCTGAGATCTAAGAATTATGGTTCAAAGTCAGCCTATGACAGAAAGCCCTCAGCACCTCATTGAGACTTTATCTCCAGTTACCTACCAAAAAATGCCAGAAGTGGAGTTGTGGCTCAACTAGTAGAGCACTAACCATGAGCGTAAAACCTCAAGGACAGCACAACAGCACCTGGGCCCTAAATTCAAGCCCTAGAACCAGCAGGGGAAAAAAATTTATCCTTGCCCTACAAATCAAGAGATGGATATTTTTCAAATCATGTCCCTAGGGTGATCCAACCCAGCTGAATTTCAACATTTAAAGAATCATCTATTTTAGAAAAAGTCATCTGTTGCTATGATGGAAACATATTGTGAAATCCAGTAATTCTGAAGCCTAACAATTGTGGAAAGAGGTAACTAGGCATTCTTTGATAACATCTTGTGGTAGTATACAAAAAACTGAAGACGCAAAGCCTCTGAACTGGTAGAATTTTACCTAGTAGTGATCTATGCTGCCAAGATCTCATTTTCTGTTAATTTTTTCACTTGTCACCACCAGGATGATACCTTTCTTTTAGACAATGAACTGTTTAAAACTAAACAACTCACTGTTATGTACTATTGCCTCAATGTTAAAAATTGGTTCTTAAAATCAGAATTCAAGGCATTTCATTCTATAAGTTACTTCCAAAGAAACTGGAAAAGGCAAAAAAAGAAACATTTGAAAATGTTTGAAACCTTACCATTCCAACATGCCGATCAACATTAAAAAGCCGTTTGTTAGAACCTTCTTCGTAAAGTTTAGAAAGGACTAACTTCTCCACCCCAAAGACAACGCCATCTTTACATCTGATCCCAATAGCTGTGCTAAAACAAGAAAATCAATTTAACTGAAAGTAGAAGAAATTTCCTAAATTTAAACCATAAAAAGGTAACATTCAGCTAGGCACTGGTGGCTCATGCATGTAATCTTAGCTACTCAGAAGGCCAAGATCCAAAGATCACAGTTCAAAGCTAGCCAAGGCAGGAAAGACCAAAGGCTCCTACCACCAAAAGGCAGAAGCGGTAGAGCTCCAGCCTTGAGCTTTAAAAAAAAAAAAAAAGCTATTAACTATGAGTAATATAATCTTGTTTTGCTCCCCTTTGTTCATCCATTTTTCTTTAACAAATATATTGCTTTTAGCAAAAATAAGGGAATATTTAAGAAGTTAACCTAGGGCTGGGGATATAGCCTAGTGGCAAGAGTGCCTGCCTCGGATACACGAGGCCCTAGGTTCGATTCCCCAGCACCACATATACAGAAAACGGCCAGAAGCGGCGCTGTGGCTCAAGTGGCAGAGTGCTAGCCTTGAGCAAAAAAGAGGCCAGGGACAGTGCTCAGGCCCTGAGTCCAAGGCCCAGGACTGGCCAAAAAAAAAAAAAAAGAAGTTAACCTAGCTGGTGGCTCACACCTGTAATCCTAGCTACTCAGGAGGCTGATATCTGAGGATCACGGTTCAAAGCCAGCCTGGGCAGAAAAGTCCCCATGAGACTCATCTTCAATTAACCACACAAAAACTGGAAGTGGCACTGTGGCTCAAAGTGGTAGAGCACTAGCCTTAGCAAAAGAGCTCTGGGACGGTACCCAGGCCCCAAGTTCAAGACCCAAAACCTACAAAAAAAAAAAAAGAACACCTCAAGGCATAGAGAAATGGACATCATCAAAACATGTTAGCCAGATGCCAGTGATTCATGTCTGGACTGTACAGTGGTCTGTAACAAGGACTCCCAAAATCTGATGAAATCAAGAGGTTCCTTCCCAGAAAAATGAACAAATGCACAAAACAATCTTGCAAAATTTTCAGACTCTTTCCCCTGTCTCAAGTGGCTCCCCTAAACTCCTTTGCCCAGATATCTGGGTAAAAATCCTAAGAATCTTGTCAGAGTTCACCAAATATTCCATTTTGTTATAAGTCCTATACTAAATGTAGCCTCACTTTCACCATCCAATACCTCCAAAGACATACTCATTGTTGCCTCATGTCTTTGAAGTTATTCTGGGTGTATTCTGGGTGTATTTCCTCATTACTCAAGGCACAGTTAAGTCAACTTCCAAAAATATTCATAAATTGCCTTGATATTAATCTCTCACAGCCTGTAGAAGGCTTTCCTAATTACTCTATCTTCCTTACTAATGTTTAGAATCTACAAAAATTTGTATTTTACACTAAAAGTTCTCAACATGTAATTTTAGAACTTCCTGGGAGGGACTGTTATGGAAACAATTATCTTAGGTTACAAAAGACACCAGGTGCCTGTGGCTCACGCCTATAATCTTAGCTACTCAAGTCTAAGATCTGAGGCTTATGGTTCAAATCTAGCTAGGGTAGGAAAGTCTATGAGACTCTTATTTCCAGTTAACCACCAAAAAGCCAAAAGTAGAAATGTGGCAAGTGGTAAACTACTAGCCTTGAGCAAAATAGCTTAAGGGGAGTGCCCAGAACTTAAGTTCAAGCCCCAGGACCAGCATGCACACACACACACACACACACACACACACACACAACAAAGATCTCATCTATGCCTTGTGTACTTGTATTCAGAAGCAAAGGTATGCAGATAACATAAATCAAGCCAGTGACAACCGTAAACAGCTCAGGACTATATCTCAACCCTTAGTTTCTTTATATGTTTGTTCCTTCCTTTTTGGTGACTATCCTGGGGCTTGAACTCAGGGCCTAGCCAATGTCCCTGAGCTTTTCTGCACCAAGTGCTGTATCATGTAAGCCACAGCTCCACTTCTTCCTAACTGCTCAGGAGGCTGAAGTCTGAGAAGCGAGGTTCAAAGCCAGCCTGGGCAAGGAAAGTCCATCATGAGACTCTTATCTCCAATTAACCACCAGAAGTGGCGCTGAAGCTCAAGTGGTAGAGCACTAGCCTTGAGCTGAAGAGCTCAGGGACAGCACCCAGCCAAGAGTTCAAGCCCCATGACCGACAAAAAAAAAGAAAAAGAATGTGGCTTTATTTACTACTTACTTAAAGCATATTTATTTCAAGTAAAATGTTTCTTACCTACTATTTTCCACAGCTTTCATAGCATATTCAACTTGAAAAACTCTTCCATCTGGAGAGAAGGTAGAGGCTGACAGGTCATACTAGGCGAAAAAGGACAAGATTAAGTCTATAATACCGCATCTTTGGCAGTAAGGACTATATGATGTTTTTGTCTCCACATGTCTTTCACACGATAAATGTGACATCCCAACAAAGACTCTGGTTTGAAGAGAAAGAGTAATGACAGTAATAAAGACAATTACACGGGGCTGGGAATATGGCCTAGTGGTAAAGAACTCACCTCATATGCATGAAGCCCTGGGTTCAATTCCTCAGCACCACATATATAGAAAAAAGGCAGAAGTGGCACTGTGGCTCAAGAGGTAGAGTGCTAGCCTTGAGCAAAAAGAAGCCAGGAACAGTGCTCAGGCCCTGAGTCCACGCCCCACGACTGACAACAAAAACAAGGACAAGTACACATCTTCGATTTCTGCTTCTGAGAAATAATGGATGCAAGTCTTCCGAACTTACAATAAAAACAGTACTGATGGGGCCATGAGTTTGGCCTAGTGGTAGAGTGCTTGCCTATTATGCAGGAAGCCCTGGGTTCGATTCTTCCATACCACATACACAGGAAAAGTTGGAAATGGCGCTGTGGCTCAAGTGGTAGAGTGCTAGCCTTGAGCAAAAAGAGCTCAAGGTCAGTGTCCAGGCCCTGAGTTCAAGCCCCAGGACTGGCAAAAAAAAAAAAAAAAACAGTACTGGTGTTAAACATTTAAACTTATGGCTGTGCTATTAACAAACTAAAGGACTATGGTTTACACGAAACCAACTACAGCATGGCAGGCTCAAAGGTACATGCCAAAGTCAGTACATGAGAATACTAAGATAATCAGTCATTCTTTAAGGTCTTTACTTTCAAATTGGACCAGACATAAAGCTAGGTGAAAATGCACCAGGAAAGGGAAAAAGAATGAAAAATTAGGTAAGTGAAGGACCTGGTGCCAGTGGATCACACTTGTAATCCTAACTACTCAGAAGGCAGAGTTGAGGATAGCAGTTCAAAGCCCATCCAGGCAGAATAGTCTGTGAAACTTATCTCCAGTTAACCAGCCAAAAGCCAGAAGTGGAACTGTGGTTCAAATGGTAGCAAGGCAAAAAGTCAAGGCAGACTATGTGGCCTGAGTTCACAAGCTCCAGTCCTTATTTGTGGGAGGGGGTAGAGGGAGTGATGGAAAGAGCTACAGCAGACTCCTTAGCTAGGAGAGAGAGAAGAACAGCAGAACTCCTGGCATTTGACACAACCCTTACAGTAGAAGTAAGCCTAGCCCAGCCAAGGGACAGAAATAAGGCCACTGTGTCTTAAGCGCTGTGGCTAAGAGAGCACAGAATGCTTCTGGAGAGGAAACAACTCTGCTGGGTCTCAGACTGGAATGGGTAGTTTACATGTTATTCTAAGGGCTGAGGATTTAGAGTAGTGGCAGAATACTTCCCTAGCACATACAAGGCTCAGGGTTCCATCTCCAGTGCCACAAAACAAAATAGAAAAGCAATTAAATCCGTTTTTGTTATTTTTACTTGAGCAACATTGGAATTGTGCCATTCGCTGAGCTAAAAACTATATAGGTTATATTAGAGAAAACCCAAAGCTGTACTTTGAAATTGCATATGAAATAATTATCAAAATGCATGGTGGTACACACACGTAATCTGACATTTGAGAAGCATTTGGAAAGACTGAAGCAAGAGGATTATAGTTAGAGGCCAATCAGTAATACACAGTGAGGCCCTGTCTCAACTCTCTCCTCGTAAAAGTAAATGATAAATAAAGCTCAGTGGAAGACAACTTGCCAGCATTTGTGAGGCACTGGGTTCAATTTCCAGCAGGGTCATGGTGAAAAGTAATAAAAAATGGGCACAAATGGCAAACAAATAGTGCAATCTGGAATTCTTGGGGGAACTGAAGACGGGATAAAGTTTTACAATACTTTCAGAGGTCATTAACAACCATTTCACAATAAAGTATCCTGCATAGTTATATTGAAGCACTAATTAAATGAAGTGCTATTAATTGAGGTCCCTAATGTAGCTAGTTGCAAAGTCAGTTTGTTATTGAATGCCATGCCTTCTGTCTCTCCTTCGATCACCATGGCATTCCACTTCAGCTCTCATTGAAGTTGATCTGGTTTGTTGATATTATTTTTCTGCTCTTTCTTTGCTTTACTACCCTCATGGCTCAGTTTTCTAATGGTGTTAACTTCAGGTGTTAAGTGTATTCAAGGCTACAAGTTTTCAAGGGATATGTGTCTGCCTGCAGTTGCTGGCTCTCCAATAAAGACTGCTGATTTCACCTCTCTCTCAACAAAAAAAGACACATTATTGACCACTTATCACAGTCAATGGACTATGCCATTTCAAACATAAAGTACCTATTATGAAGCTCAACTACAATATTTCAGCTAATGTGGTGTCTAAAAACGGAACAACCAGGGGCTGGGGATATGGCCTAGTGGCAAGAGTGCTTGCCTTGTATACATGAGGCCCTGGGTTCAATTCCCCAGCACCACATATATAGAAAACGGCCAGAAGTGGCGCTGTGGCTCAAGTGGCAGAGTGCTAGCCTTGAACAAAACGAACCCAGGGACAGTGCTCAGGCCCTGAGTCCAAGCCCCAGGACTGGCCTAAACAAATAAATAAATAAAAATAAAAATGGAACAACCAGCTAGATGAACTGAGAAACCTGTTACTCAGTGCTTCTAGTGTAAATAACACGTTTCATACTAAGAGGAAAATATGAAAAATGAACAAGCAAAAAAAACCAACACACTTTTTTCCTTTTTTGTCAGTCCAGGGGCTTGAACTCAGGACCTGGGCACTGTCCCTTAACTTCTTTTAAAGCTCAAGGCAAGCACTCTACCATTTGAGTCACAGCACCACTTCCGGCTCTATTTTGCGGTACTGAGGAATCGAACCCAGGGCTTCATGCATGCTAGGCAAGCACTCTACCACTAAGCCACATTCCCAGCCCCTGGCACGTTTAACTACAGTAACAAGACATGCACCCCCAAATCCAGAAGTCTTATTTTTAAGAAGCATCATTAGAGTGTTAAGCGTTTACAATACTGTGCCAGAAAGGGGAGAGGGTGCAGGAAAAATGGACAGGGCGCATCACATTTAGTTTCTAGAATCCGCATTCTTGTTGGTTCGCGGCAGAAGGTGTTGCCAGGGATTGTTCAGGGGCTGTCCATCAATGTCCTTTCCGGAAAGGGAGTCAGCAGCAGCCGGGCACCTGCAAGGCCCAGAGCTGTAAACTCGCACCAAGGAATACCAGTGACGGGGCCTAGGCAGCGCTCGGGGGATGAACTGCCCCCCAATCCTACCACTCCCTGTCGGACCCCCGAGCTTCCACTTTCGCCTTCCCGGCGTGACTCAGCAGCAGTCCAAGGTAGTTCCAAACCCCACCGCGGTGGCTCCGCCAAAGCGGGCACCGAAGGATTGCAAAGCCGTCAGGCGTCACACGGCGCCCCGGGGCGCGGGCCCAGGACCAAGGGCCAAGACCGCGGACCTCCAGACTGCGAGGGGCCTTCAGGCCCAGGCGCGCCCAGCACACCCCAAGCCAAGGTCCCCGCCTGCGGACAGGAAGCAGGCTAACGCAGACACTTAGGCCAGACGACCACAGCGCGCGCGCGAGAGAGACAAACTCACCCCGGTGCCGATGGAGCTCATCTTGCCGCAGACCGGGACGCGCGGGTCTCCCACGCCTAAGATGCCTGCTCCCGGCGCCGTACACGCCAGCAACGGGCCCGCCTATTGGCTACGCTTTGAGCCAATAGCCTTCCTCTCTGTGGCTTGTCCCTGGCTAAGAGGAGGATTGTGGGTAAAAAAAAGCAAACACTAGACACTGGCGGCGCGCGTGCGCAGAAGTTATGGAGGTAGGGTTTGGGCAGGCGCGCCTTCTTTTTTTCCTCTAGAGTTCCTTGAGCCTTGACTGCTGCGCTGTTCCTCAGAAAGTGTTATTTACTTTTTAATTACACTTCTCTCCGCCTCGCTTCATTCTTTCCTGAGCCAAGAGGAGAGGTGTTCCCACAGACTTAAGAGGAGAACACAGTAGGGGAGCGTTATCTTCTAGGCCTTGGCCTCCCAATTCTGCCACAGCAACGAACAGCATGTTTGTCCTCTCACCTTCGGGCCCTCAATAAAATTACACTTTAAAGGTATCATCCTTCAGCCCAACTCTGAATTTTACAAAACCATCAGTGCCCTTTGATGAGTAGTGATGATTTGAGTCGAGTTAAAGATAACCCCGATTAATTTGATCACAAATATTTCCAAAATACACTTACGTGGCAAATAAGATATACACCCTCCCCTCATGGAATTTGCATTCATTGAGAAGAAATAGAGGCAAAATAGCAAAGACAAAATAGGTGCACCTTAGCTCTATAAACAGTAAGAAGGGTTTAGCTAACTTGTGAATAGGTGAGGTTAGGTGTGGGGGCTTCAACTGTGCTCAGGTTGTGAAAGAATTCACCAAGAGACAATGTGAAAAGCAAAGATTTACTTGCATTCCAAGAGAGAAAAGGGAACAGACACCCTAGGAAGTGTAGGCCCTGAGCAGAGTTAGAGGCTTCTTATCTATCAGCCTTATTCATATTTTGGCAGCTTCCAATAATGTCCTTCATAAGCAAAAGAAAATCCAAGAATACATACTATAGTCACTTATGTTTCTTATCTCCTTTAAAGTAGACGATAGCTGCTTAGTTTATCTTCAGTTTTTATGCCATTTACTTCTTTGAAGGATATTTTGTAGAATATTTATTTCGTAGAACAGACCTTAAAATAGGTTTAGCAAGGGCTTGCCTAGCAGACACAAAGCACTGGGTTTGATTCCTCAGCACCACATAAACAGAAAAAGCAGGAAGTAGCACTGAGGTTCAAGAGGTAGAGTGCTAGCCTTAAGCAAAAAGCCAGGGACAGTGCTCAGGCCCTGAATTCAAATCCCAGGACTGGCAAATAATAATGTCTATCTGCTTTTTCATAATTAGGTTCAGGTGATGTATTTCTACTAGGAATACTGCAGAAGTGACCTTGTGAGGACTTTAGATGGGGGCATACTGTTATGCCAAGTTGTGAAACGACCACCAAGAAGACCACCGAGACTCAGACGTTCTAAAATGCAAAAGCAAGGCAAGGCTTTATTCAAGCGAGCTACAAATTGGGCCTCGTCCTACGCACCGACACAGCGGAGGTTAGGAGGAAGCCCCAAGCTGCGATTGCACAGGGCTTATAAAGGCAAAAAGCAAAGTTACAGCAATCAGGTGTTCAAGCAAGACAAAAAAAGTTACAGCAATCCGGCATTCAAGCAAGCAAGATTAGGACAGAGGTACAAATCTGATTGGCTCAGGGCTCGAGGCACAGGGCTTGAGGCATTCTGGGGGCGGTTAGAGTTCTTGACCCACTGGGCCCTAATAAGCTTATCCTGAGTTTGCTCACAGGGCCTGCTTATCTCAGGTAAAGTAGGGCCTGACTTCAAAATGGCTTTAGTCTGGCTCTTCAATACGATGTCAGTTTCTTCTATTACTGATAATACTCATTTTGCACTTTTGCCTAAGGTTTCACCACTATGTTTCTATTTCCCATTTGTAACTAATAAATATTCAGTGATGAAATAACGAGATTATATAAACTTTACCATTCCTCAACCTTTTACTCACTAATTTTAATAATGGTGATTCTTAAATCAATTACTACTATGATAGTTTTATAGTGCTTTTCTAATTTAATCATTTCTTTTACACTGAGTATTGGTTTTCTACCATAAGGCCATCACAAGTTTGTTTTGTTTTGTTTTTGTTCTTTTGGTGCTGGGCCTGGGGCTTGAATTTAGGGCATTATCCTGGGCTTCTTTTGCTCACGGCTAGCACACTACTACTTCAGCCACAGCTTTACTTCTGGCTTTATTTGACAGTTTATTGGAAATAAGAATCTCACAGACTTTCTGCCTAAGCTGGCTTTGAACCACGATTCTCAGATCTCAGCCTCCTGAGTGTCACAGGTATGACCCATCAGTTCCCACTATAAGGTTTTTTTAAACAGGAAAATTTCACTGGACTTAAGTTTATTTTCTTTATTTATTTTGTTGGTCATGGGGCTTGAACTCAGAGCCTTGTCCCCCTTAGAGCCTTGCCTCTGTCCTTGAGTTGTTTCAATGAGTACTCAATGCTAGTACTCTACCACTTTGAGCCACAGCACCACTTCTGGGGTTTTTTATGGTTAATAGATAGGAGTCTTAGGGACTTTCCTGCCCAAGACGGCCTTGAACTGCTATCCTCAGATCTCAGCCTCCTTAGTAGTTAGGATTATAGGGTGAGCCATCAGCACACAGCTTTGACTTAAATTTAAATGACCTCTCTTGTTTCTATGCAATTGCTAAAGGAAACAAGAAGCAGAGGGATACAATATGGCTACAGCAGTTCAAACATCTATCTAGCAAATACCCTAAATCTCTGAGCTCAAACCCCAGTACTACCAAAAAAAGGAGAGAGAAATTAGTTGGGAAGCTAGTGCAGATTTATGGACAATTGGTAATGAAAGATGACTTGGAATAGAGTGGTGGCAGTGATTTTAGATATGGAAGGCTTGCTGGAGAATTGGATGTTAAAAGTAAGGAAAAAGGCATGCCTTGGGAATACAAATCTTTTATTTATCCATTTGCTGAAGAATAAAATCTAACAATTAGTTATAATGTTTCAATAGCAAGAAGAAGCAACTCAAATGCCTTTTTCCTGTGGCTATTTCTGGGGAGTTCATGGCTATTTCTGGAGAGTTCCTGACTTCTTCACTGCTCTCAATGAGGAGAGGTCCCAGGGCCCGCATGGTAGATACTTAATATGATTTTAATAAATCATAATAATGGCTTTAGTAATTACAATAAACAAGTGTTGATTATTCAACTACCAGTAGTTGTGTAAATAATATCTAAGAATTGATTAAGTGTTTTAACATGTAAAAAATCAAATTTACCCTGTCCTATTCTGCTAAGTGATAAATGACAGTTTTCAATTAAAAGAAAAACTTACTCGTAATTGTGAGATTTTAAGATTAGGATTTTTGGGCTGGGAATATGGCCTAGTGGCGAGAGTGCTTGCCTCATATACATGAGGCCCTGGGTTCAATTCCCCAGCACCACATATACAGAAAATGGCCAGAAGTGGCGCTGTGGCTCAAGTGTTAGAGTGCTAGCCTTGAGCCAAAGAGAAGCCAGGGACAGTGCTCAGGCCCTGAGCTCAAGGCCCAGGACTGGCAAAAAAAAAAGAAAAAAAAAAAAAAAAGACTGCTACATTTAGGGGCTGGGGATATGGCCTAGTGGTAAGAGTGCTTGCCTCAGATACATGAAGCCCTAGGTTCAATTCCCCAGTACCACATATACAGAAAGCGGCCAGAAGTGGCGCTGTGGCTCAAGTGGCAGAGTGCTAGCCTTGAGCAAAAAGAACCCAGGGACAGTGCTCAGGCCCTGAGTCCAAGGCCCAGGACTGGCAAAAAAAAAAATTAGGATTTTTGAATAATCGACTTAAGTCTTAGTTAGGTTTACTTTGAGTAATCTATTTTTTGACACAGTTTATTATTATTTATGTTGTGCTCCTCCTGGGGCTCAAGGCTAGAAATGATTTTCTTCATCCTTAGATTCAGACACTGTACCCTTGCCCTCACATCTTCTGTGGACTGACCTAGATGTAAGCAGCCTCTGAGCTGGCTCTCCCTTGTTAACAGGTACCTGGAGGACACACACCTATCTTAATTCACTCAGAATTCCCTTTCCTCTGTTCAACTTTATTGCTCCCTCTGAAATTCAGTGAAACTGACCTTTGAAAGGTTAGATTTTGCTTTTTTAACACAGAGCTCAGCTATGTAGGATTTTAATATGCCACTTGATAGAAGTTGTATGGTTTTAAAAACGTGTTTCTGCTAAAAAGGGGAAAAAAGAATTTCTAACAGAAACAATCCAATGGCTACGACAGACTCGCATTCGTTTTCTGCGATTTTAAGATACATTCTTAAATCTACATGTCTTAAATGTGTTTTTTTTTTAATTCTCAAAAAGAATTCTAAGTGGCCCAATTAAATCGTCTTCAAAAACAAGAACAATGTAAAGAAATTAAAAAAAAATCTATAGATTCTTGTGAAAGGACATAAAAGGGACCTTTTTCGTCAGCTGCCCGGCTAGCTCAGTCGGTAGAGCATGGGACTCTTAATCCCAGGGTCGTGGGTTCGAGCCCCACGTTGGGCGAAAGCGTTTTTAAATCTTTGCATCAACTTCTTCTCTCTAAATTTTACCACTTTTGCCTTCGAAATATTTTGAGCATTACTACACCAGACTAGTGGGAGAAAAAAATACAAAACCAAAGCACCTTTTTACATTAACCAGCTCTCTGGAAACAAGTCCACCTAGGAAACGTAGCCGCTTGCGCGCTGCGCTTGCGCACTAATGCATACCAGGCTTTTCCCCGCATTAAAGCGCAGAGCAAAGTTCGTGCTGGGCTTCCCGCCCGCGGCGCTGAAGAGCGCTCCGTTTTCCCTAGACAGAGCTTCCGTGCCTGTTGGGCCTGCTTTCCACAGCGTTAGAGATGCGGTGTGAAGAGCAGTGGGGGCGCCAGAGGGCGCGGGGGGTCTGCGCCGGGCCTCGCGCCCCGGCTCCCCGCGCCTCCGTCTGCGCCCGTATGCCCGCCTCCTCCGCCGTCAGCGGTGGTTTGTTTATCCGTTTTTCTAGGGCACCGCTTCATCGGCTAGCTACCGGGGAGCAGAGGTTCGATCCCCCCGACCGACGCACCAGAGAACCGCGAGGTGAAGAGGAAGGCGGGACCTGGGACCCCTCCTCCCTGAGAACCGTGAAGTAGTTGCGAACTCGTCCGTAACCGCCGCCGCCGCGCAGTTCCGGGCCCCGAGGCGGGGCGAGGCTGCTAGACCGGCCCCAGGCGGCCCTCCAGCTGCCCGCACCTTCAATTATTTTAGATTAAAAAAAAAAATCTCTCCACTCTTTTGATTGTTCCTTTATACAAAAGAAGCTATTGTTACTTACCTTAAAATGCAAACCCTGACTCACTTTCCTTACAGGATACCTTTAGCTCCTCTTCTCTGTTCTCACTGGAACACCAGGCAGACCCAGTTGTGAGGTAACCTCTCCCTCCATCTCCTAGCCCAGACACAGTCAAGGATAGACCTGTAGTGGATTTTGGGGCGTTACTCGTTAGTGGGACGTGGGGCGGGGGGGGGGAGGGTCTGAGTAAATGATTGGATGTTCAAAAAGAAGCTATGACAGGCTTGGTGCTTTGGTTGGATCATTGTGGGGAGTGCAAAGATGCGGGGTCTCCTGGACTGGGTACTAGTGTGACCTTGAAAAACCCTGTCTACACCTGGGGCTGACTGTAGGGGGATGGAGCAGCAACTGTTGAACACGCACTCCTTTAGCAAGAGGAAGGGGGTTTGGTGCTGTGATCTTGCCTGAAGCGGAGGTTGTGAGAATGGAGTAGGGTAGCCATGAATTTACTGAAGAATCCTTTCACTTCGTGATGGCAGTGAGGCTTAGCTGTGTCAGCCTACTGCAGTCAGGCCTTTTGTATGTATACCGGTACCCTACTCCCACGAACTAGTCAGCTAAACTGCCCATGGAAGGGTTGCCAGTGGATTTCCACTTTACTAAGTTAATTCAACTTGTCACACCTAGCCTACTGGCCTATGAGAAAGTTGTTAAAATTTGATCACTTCGTTCTACATGCACCCCTCCCCTTGGCCTAGCATTGTTGAGGCATTCTTGATTCCCCCCCACCCCTTGTTACTTCCTTTCTGTCCTACCTCTTTATTTGGGAGTGCTCTTGGCATGAGTTTGAGTTCTTGCTTATCTTCTCTACTCATCAAGAACCAGCTATCTGCTTAGGATTCCTCATTTCCACTGAGAATTTGGATCTCTGCTCCTTAAACTTGTATGTAGACCAGGTTTATACTACCTCACTAGGCTTCCCCCCCCCCCCCTTTTTGGTGGTCCTAGGTATTGAACTCAGGATCTTGCTTGGCACTAGGTGTGGCTCTTGAGCCACTCTGACGGCCCTAAACCTCAACTTGAAAAAAAATTGCCTGTTCTGGGGACTGGGCATTGCTCCTGAGGGCTTTTTTTTTATTTTTATTTTTGCTCAAAGCTAGAATTCTACCACTTTGAGCCATACCTCCACTTGGGGTTTTCTGGTAGTCAGAGAGGAAGCTCACAGCCTTTCCTGCCCTGTCTGGCTTCAAACACTAATCCTCAGATCTCAGTCTCTTGAGTAGCTAGTATTACAGAACCTGGAAAAACTTAACTCTTGATCTTTGTCCAAACTTGCTTCTCTGGGAGTTTTCCTCCCTTAAAAAATTAATAGCAATATTACCTAGTTATGAAAGCCAGCCACTCATTCCTCTCTCCAACTCCATTTGAAAGTGCCTTTCAATGAAATCAGCCTTTCTCTCCTCCCCTCCCACACTGACTGTGGGTTGGCCAAGTGACTGCTTTTGGCTAAGCATGACACATGCAGTGTATTGATGATGTCTTCCACAATGATTTACATGATGAGACTTGGTGCAAAATGCCAGGTAACTGGTCTGAGCACTTCAGAACACCATGGTCTGAGGAAGCCTAAGCCAGCTGTGAACAAGCCATGTGGAGAGCTGCATGGAAAGCAAAGCTGCCTGAATACGTTCATTCCAGCACATCTTTGAAATACCGTCTAGTGAACCACTGGCAGCTGAATATCATGTGACATTGTCTAAGCCTCATCTGAATGTCTAACCCACCAAATCAAGAACAAATAAGCTTCTATTTTTAAGCTCCTAGATTACAGGACAGTTGGTTATATAGCAATAGAAAACAAATATTGCCATCAAATTTCTCAGGAAATCCTTCCCAAATACTTTACAAATGTATTTTGAGTTGGGCTTCTCTCCTTTTCTGCTAGCACCCTGGTCTATACCGTCACTCACCTGGATTATTACAATGTTTTTTCTTGCTCTGGTCTTTGTCGCCTCATTCAATATCTAGAAAAATCCAGATCTTGGCTAGGCACCTGTGGCCCATGCCTGTAATCCTAGCTACTCAGAAGGCTGAGATATGAGGATTGCCTTTGGTTGCTAGCCCAGGCAGACAAATTTGTGAGACTTGTCTCCAGTTAATCACCCCAAATCTGGAAGTGGAGCTGTGGCTCAAGTGACAGAGCTGTCTATAGCTCAGGGACAGAGAGAGCGCAGGCTCTGAGTTCAAGCCTCAGGACTGGAGGTCAGATTTGCCCTCACAGGGTGTGCCCACCTCTCCCTGTTTCTCTGACTTCATCTCCTTTTCCTGATTCACTGTACAGCAGCCCAAGAACTTTCTTGCCACTTGAGGACATCAGCCATGCCCTCTCTTAGGGCTCTCACCCTGATGGCTGCTTTTTCCTACATTTTCTCCCCAAAAGCCACATACTATTTTCACTAGTTTAATCTTTCTTCAACTCACAGAGAATGAAGCCCAACCTCTTCAAATTAGCAGCTACCCCATCATCCACTTTATCCTTCTCACCTTTTCTATAGAAGGCACTCCCACTCCTATGGAACTAGTTTTGGAAAGGCAGCAAGCATCTCAAACACCTGTGAGTATCTGACAGCAATACCAAACTAAGGACTTAGAGAGGGTATCTTATTTTATTAGGGCTGCCAAATCAAAATGCCATAACTTGTGGCACAACCCTTTTCTTAAATGAGTCCTGGAGTTTCAAGGCTCCAAATCAAGACATGCATAATAGGGCTGTGCTCACAAAAAGCTCCCTGTTAGAACTTGCTCTCTGCCTTTCTCAGCTTCTGCTGTCACAGGCAATTCGTGGCATTCCTTGGCTTGTAGCTGCATAACTGCATTGTCTGCCCTGGTTCTCACATGCTCTTTTGCCTGGGCACCTCTCACACGTGGGGTTTTCCTCTTCTTATAAGAACACTAGTCAAACTAGATTGGGGCCCATTGTAATGACCTCATTTTGATTTGACCTTATCTTTTGCTTCCAAGTAGGGTCCTGTTCATAAGTAATGGGTACTAGGCCTTCAGCATATCTTCTGGTGAATCACACTTCAATCCTAGCAGAGACTCATAGTCCTTAACCTCGGTCCCTAGGGACCTGCCACTTTATAGCTGTGAAGCTCTACTTTATTCACACATCTTTTTTTTTTTTTTTTACCAGTCCTGGTGCTTGAACTTATGGCCTGAGCACTGTCCCTGGCTTCTTTTTGCTCAAGACTAGCACTCTACCACTTGAGCCACAGCACCACTTCCAGCTTTTTCTGTATCTTTGGTACTAAGGAATCAAACCTAGGGTTTCATGCATGCTAGGCAAGCACTCTACCACTAGGCTACATTCCTAGCCCACACATCTTGTTTTATCCTATGATGAAAACTTCTCATTAATCATCTAAATTTAACACAGGTTATTGTGAATGCAAAGAGGAAAAGTTATCTTTTGTCAGTTATCCAGCTAATTTGGGGGGGGGGGTATGACTTGGTGTGAACTCAGGCTCTAACTAGACTGGTGCTCCTAGAACTTTTTATTTATTTTTCTTTTTTTGGCCAACATGGGGCTCGAACTCAGAGCTTAGGCGCTGTCCCTGAGCTCTTTTACTCAAGGCTAGCACTTCACCACTTTGAGCCATAGGGCCACTTCCTGTTTTCTGGTGGTTAATTCGAGATAAGTCTCACATACTTTCTTACTGGGGCTGGTTTTGAACTGCAATTCTAGGATCCTAAGTAGCTAGGATTATAGGTGTGACCACCAGCAGTGCCCGGCTCTTTTTAGTATTTTTTGGATAGGGACTTGCATCTCACCCCTCCCCCACCCCAAGCATGATCTTCCTACTATATATGTTTCTGTGAAGCTGGGACAGGCATACAACATCCTGACCAGCTTTTGTGTTGAGACAGGTCTCACTTTTGGCCTAGGCTGGCCTTGGAACATGATTTGTGCCTCTTGAGTAGCTGGGATTCCAGTGTAAGCTACTATGCCTATCTCCTCTTTCTTTCTTTTTTTTTTTTTCCTGAGACTAGGCCTCACTATGTTGCTGAGATCAGCCCCAAACCCATCTCTGTGATCCTCTAGCCTCAGCTCCCCAAGTAGCTGGGACTACAGGCATACACCACTGAGCATGGCTGAGATTCCTAAAATGATACTTGCTGCAAAAAAAAAAAGGTAGTTACTAAAATATAACCAGACAGTAAAAGAGAACTTGTCTCTACTGTATTAGTAAGAGAAAATGTTAGTGAACCCATGTGATTGACAGTTCCTCTGAAGTTTCACTGTTCAGAGACTTTTAAAATGGAACTTCTATTCCAGAAAAGAAGATACCAGCCTTGTAGAAATTCTAACATAAAAGTTAGAATTACCTCTGTTGTAGGGCTGGAAATATGGCCTAGTGGTACAGTGCTTGCCTCATATACATGTAAGCAAGCCCTGGGTTCGATTCCTCAGCACCACATATATAGAAAAGGCCAGAAGTGGCACTGTGACTCAAGTGATAGAGTGCTAGCCTTGAGCAAAAAGAAGCCAGGGACAGTGCTCAGGTCTGAGTTCAAGCACCAGGACTGGCAAAAAAAAAAAAAGAAAAGAAAAAGAAAGAAAGGAAAGAATTACCCCTGTTGTGTATTATGTGCTTAGGGCTGATCAGGACTCTGGAAAAGCGGGTGCTTAAGGAGTGGTGGGCTTGGAAGATTTAAGGTTCTCACCTGAATGGGCAAACTGAACTTGCAGCTTTATCTATTGAATTAACATGAATTTCAAATTCTTCATGATCCTCTCATTAAGTCTAAGTCATAATTAGCCATTGTGCCCATGGCTCCAGCATCAACACATCACCGACTCTAAGATGACCCTAGTGAACTACTAGTGGTGGAGTGCCTATGTAAGAAGCCCAAGGTCCTGAGTTCAAGCCCCAGTGAAATATGTCCTAGAGAGAAGCTATTTCAATCTGAAATAACTCCTGACTACTTTTCTTTCAGGAACTAGGTCAAAGCTTCCTTCATGTTTTCTTCAACTACATGGTCAGGATTAACTACCTCAGTAACAGTTGCTAACTTTTTATAGCACCTAACACAGTGTTTCACAATCATTTGTGAATCTCCTGTAGGGAAATGTCCACCTTTAATTGTTAGAGCACAATTATTATTATTATTGTTATTATTATTATTTTGCCGGTCATGGGGCTTGAACTCAAGGACTGGGTGCTGTCCCTGAGATCCTTTTTGCTCAAAGCTAGTGCTCCACTATTTGAGTCCCAGCCCCACTTGTGGCTTTTTCTGAGTAGTTTATTGAAGATAAGAGTCTCACTCTTTCCTGCCTAGGCTAGCTTTGAATTGGATTACAGGCGTGAGCCACCACTGCCTGGGTAAATCTTAGTCTTGAGTTACAAAATGGCACATAGTGAAAGTAGTGCTGCTTTTTGTTTGAAGTGCCAGACTTTGAAGTCAGGCCCCACTTTAC
The DNA here is from genome assembly GCF_023159225.1 of Perognathus longimembris pacificus. NCBI lineage: Eukaryota > Metazoa > Chordata > Mammalia > Rodentia > Heteromyidae > Perognathus > Perognathus longimembris. The sequence goes on along the minus strand of NC_063174.1, from coordinate 27,569,734 downwards.
CACGCGAACCCCACTTTACCACGTGAACCTGAGATAAGCAGGCCCTGTGAGCAGACCCAGGGCAAGTTTAGTAGGGCCCAGCCGGTCAAGAACTCTAACTGCTGGGAATGCTTAACTCTAACCACCCCTAGAATGCCTTGAGCCCTATCAGATTTGTACCTGTGTCCTAATCTTGCTTGCTTGAACACCTGATGCTGTAACTTTGTTTTTGCCTTTATAAGCTGTGTAATCACAGCTTGGAGCTCCCTCCTAACTTCCGCTGTGTCGGTGGGTAGGACAAGGCCCGAGTTGCAGCTCACTTGAATAAAGCCTTGCCTTGCTTTTGCATTTCGGAATGTCTGAGTCTCGGTGGCCTTCTTGGTGGTAGTCTCGCGACTTGGCACAACAGATTTGCCATCAGTCATGGGACTTGAACTCAGGGCCTGAGTGCTGTCCCTTTGTGGTTTTAAGGTTAGTGCTCTAAAGCTTTGAGCCACAGTTCCAAGTGTGGTTTTTGAGTAGTTAATTGGAGATAAGAGTCTAATGGGGACTTTTCTGCCCGGGTTGGCTTTGAACTGCAATCCTCAGATCTCAGCCTCTGAAAACCAAGGAAAAGTGTAGTCCTCCAAGCTCCTACAAACAATAGGGCTTGTACAATTTTACTGTCTTAGAGTTTACTCTTAGCTTCTATAATTCCATTTTGGTGACTCCATGCTAGAAGGCTGCACCAATTACCCCCCCACCCCCATGAGACTAGTTCTCTGTAGTTTGGCACTTAAAAATATATGTAGCCTTTGTTCCTCTCTGTATTTAGGTAGCAACCATAGTAGTTACAGAAATGCCTTGGTGACTCTCAGGTTGGTTCACATGATCAAGTACTGCATAGTTTTAGCCCACTCATGCTTGCTTAGTTGATATTAGGGGAACATGGAACATGAGCCACAGTGCCACTTCTGGCCTTTTCTGATTATGTGGTGCTGAGGAATCAAACGCAGGGCTTCGTGCATGCTAAGCAAGTACTTTACCACTAGGCCACATTCCCAGCCCCCGATTTTCTATTTTTAATGTCAGGAAACCAGCTTTCATTAGTTGTGTGGGCATCTTCATATATAATGGATATGGCAAAACTCTGAAAGATCCAGCCAGAAAGCAAAATCAAACTAAGACTGGAGTTAGAAGTATATAGGCCAGAAAAATATATCAATTCTGTCTCTCTATATATATACACACACATACACATACACACACCCTATTCACAGGTATCTAGAAAGAAAAATTTAGCAAAATTTAACAAGTTAATTTAAATACAAATAAAAAAAGCAAGCATAGGCATGGTGGCTTATCATTATGATCCAGATCAGTAAATTAGGGGTTAAGGCCAGACTAGACAAATGTTCATGAGGCCATTTTGTTGTTGTTGGTCCTGGGGTTTGAACTCTGGGTCTGGGCACTGTCCCTGAGCTCTTCAGCTAAAGGATAGCACTCTACCACTTGAGCCAAGGCACCACTTCCGGTTTTCTAATTGGAGATGAGTCTCTTGGACTTTTGTGACTGGGCTGGCTTTGAACCGTGATCCTCAGATCTCAGCCTCCTGAGTAGCTAGGATTACAGGTGTCAGCCACTGGCATCCAGCTCTGAGATCATATTTTAACCAATAAAAAGCTGGGTGCAACCCAGCTAAGGGGGAAGCATAAATAGGCTTATAGTCAAAGCCAGCTGAGACAAAAAAGCAAGACCTAGTCTGAAAATAACTGAAGTAGGCTGGGAATGTGGCTTAGTGGTAGAGTGCTTGTCTAGCATACATGAAGCCCTGGGTTCAAGTCCTTAGTACCACACAAATAGAAAAGACCAGAAGTGACGCTGTGGCTCAAGTGGTAGAGTGCTAGTCTTGAGCAGAAAGAAGCTCAGGGACAGTGCCCAAGCCCTGAGTTCAAGCCCCAGGACTGGCAAAACAAAACAAAACAAAACAAAACAAAAACACCCCAAAACAACCTGAAGTAAAAGGGTTAGAAGCATGGCCCAAGTGATAGAGCACCGGCCTACCAAGAATAAAGCTTTGTACTACCACCAAACAAAAATAAAAACAAAAGAACAACAAAAAAAATAGAAAAAACAGTTGAGTTGAAAATATACAAGACTAGTAGCACTATGAATGTTTATAAGGCAACTGTACCTTTATAAAAACATAAAGCATTTTCCTTAAGAATATAGAGCTGGTCATAAAAGACACTATAAGGTTAAAAAGTGAACATTTCCAGCAAGAGCTTGAGATCTAGGATCATAGTTCAAAGTCAGTATGGGGAACAAAGTCTGTGAGACTCTTATTTCTTCAGAGCTGTGGCTCCAGTTAAGAGTGCTAGCCTTGGGCAAAAAATAACTCAGGGACAATGCTCAGGCCCTGAGTTCAAGCCACAGGTATGGCAGAAGCGCACACATGTGTATACACACACACACACACAAAGTGAACATTTCCACATCTTGCTTAAGTAAAGTTTAACCCTGGTACTGCGGTAGCAATCCAAAAGATGAAATACATTTCTAGAAAAGCAGCACTTTATAACATGGACACATAAGAACTGAAACAAAGGATATTTGAAACACGCCCATGTTACAATTTGAAATAACTAGGAATGGTCAATATTACTCATTAAATGAAATAATTGCTGACAATAATAAAGGCTCAGGACAGATTATGTGAATTGTATACAAACATTGTTATTGGACCATGTAATAATAAACTTTCCACAATTAAACTGCATAAGTAATTTTATTGATATAAATACAAGTCTTAGGATTGCCAGCTACCATTTTACCATACTACACAAAGAGAAATAAAGTCAAATGAACTAAATATTAAATGTAAATAGCAAATGCAGAAATGTTTTCATGTTACCAAGTTCATCCATAATAAAGCTGCTACATACTTTGTACAATTTGCTTGTAATTGAGTAAATGTGTGAAATAAAGCAAAGGTGAATTTTAACCAAACATTTATTTCTCAGTAGAAAATGCTCTCTTCATCAGAGGTGGCTGAGCTTTGGCAACATCGAACATCATTTCCAAAGGAGGGTTGTTGAGAGAACACCAGTCTGGTATACGGCCTGTCTGATTATAATATTCCTTTGAAACAGAACGGCTCCCAAGTATGTCTTGCAATGCTCCAAAAATAGCTCCTGTGTATGAAAATATTTTTATAGCTAAGATGAAAAACTTTTAATCAAAAAACTTTTTATACACATATCTGAAAAGAGTGGGCTGGTAAAAATCAGTAATTAACAGTTACAATTAGTTAACTGAATTCTGGTGAAGATGGAATTCTGAATAACAGAGCAAGCCATTCTGTTTAGAGTTGATCTAGGGAACAGGGTATCAAGGTGTTACTGTGTTTGAAAGAACAATGCAGTTTCTTCAAGGACAATTAGTTTTCTTTGCCACAACTCTATGTTCCATGTCAAGAAATGAAATGGTACTACAAAACCCAATAAGAACATGCATGAGATAATCTGATAAAGATAATTTATGCTGGGTGCTGGTGGCTCATTCCTATAATCCTAGCTACTCAGGAGTCTAAGATCTCAGGATCATGATTCAAGGCCAGCCCAGGCAAGAAAGTCCACCAGACTCTTACCTCTAATTAACCACCAGAAAACTGGAAGTGGCACTGTGGTTGAAAGTGATAAAAGACTAGGCTTGAGCAAAAGAGGTCAGAGATAGCGCCCAGGTCCTGAGTTCAAGCAAGCCCCATGACTGACAAAACAAAACACTACATTAACTATAAAAATATGAATATTTCCTTTTTCTTTCTGAATGTATTAATCGTACTTAGTAAGCTCTGGTTGTAATGTATAACAGAATGTATACAAATGTACACATTCACGGCTGTTTTTCTCTTCAAAATAGTTACTTCCTGAGCCATTTGCTTAGACAGTAAAGCCATCATTTCTTTCTTTTTTTTTGGTACTGAGGATCAAATGCAGGACGTTGCACTTGCTAGGCAAGCACTTTTGCCACTGAGCTACATCCCAGCCCAAGACATCATTTTTTAAAAAATTACACTTTATGGACAAGGTGTTGTGCAAAGGGGGTACAGTTACAGTTAGATAATAAGGTAGTGAGTACACTTCTTGTCATATCTGTTACACCTCATTTTTCTTTCCCTTCCCTAGTGCAGGTAGGCATATATACAATATCCAGTGAACTAAAATCATATACAGTAACCACGTAGGGTATGCCAAAGGAAATTCACCTAGAACTTTAAATGAAACAATAGAATCCTCCTGTGTCCTCCTCTTGGAGCTCTTTTTGTTTATCCTCATCTTATATAATCATGTGTACATAGCTGTTGAGCTACTGTGATCCCGATAGGTCTATCCTAGACCTCTTTATGTTTGTTTAGTAGTTGTTTGGTTTTAGAGACATACTCTAAATTTGCTCACCCAAACATGTGGAAATACCATTTGAAAAGAAGTTTGTTATTTTGCAGACCTTGTCTCTACTGTTCCCCCAGCCCCCAACAGTCATATATCAAGGAGACCATGCCCCTTTGTTCTGTGTTCTAGGCTTGTCTTGCTCAACTATATTTGTTCAAGCTCTCACCATTTCCGTGCAAATACCAGTATTTTTTTTTGAGCATGTAAAATATGTTTTATTGTTCTTTAAAAGGGTTCAGGGTTTTTTTTTTTGTTTTTTGTTTTTTTTGGCCAGTCCTGGGCCTTGGACTCAGGGCCTGAGCACTGTCCCTGGCTTCTTCCCGCTCAAGGCTAGCACTCTGCCACTTGAGCCACAGCGCCGCTTCTGGCCGTTTTCTGTATATGTGGTGCTGGGGAATCGAACCTAGGGCCTCGTGTATCCGAGGCAGGCACTCTTGCCACTAGGCTATATCCCCAGCCCCTGGGGTTTGGTTTTAATAAGGCCGCAAACCTCTCATCAGTCTGGAATACCAATATCTTATCATTTCTAATCGCAACGTAGTAATCCATTGTGTACAGGTACCACATTTTTTGGATCCATTCATCTGTAGTGGGGCATCTGGGTTGTTTCCATATTTTAGCTTTTGTGAGTTGTACAGTGATAAAAAATGGATGTGCAGATGTCTTTATGGTGTCCTCAGACCTGTTGTTCAGGATAGATGCCTGGGAGTGGTATGGCTAGGTAATAGGGTATGTCTATGCTGAGCTTTTTTTTTTTTTTTTTTGCCAGTCCTGGGCCTTGGACTCAGGCCTGAGCACTGTCCTTGACTTCTTTTTGCTCAAGGCTAGCACTCTACCACTTGAGCCACAGCGCCACTTCTGGCCCTCTTCTATATATGTGGTGCTGGGGAATTGAACCGAGGGCTTCATGTATAGGAGGCAAGCACTCTTGCCACTAGGCCATATTCCCAGCCCTATGCTGAGCTTTTTGAGGAACATCCATACTGTTCTCCTAAGTGGTTGTACTAATTTGCACTCCCACCGACAGTGGAGAAGGGTTACTCTTTTCCCACATCTCCTCCAGCATTTGTTGTTGCCTGAGTTCAGAGTATAGGCCATTCTAACTGGAGTGAGGTGGTATCTCAGGGTTGTTTTTATTTGCATTTCTTTTACTGCCAGGGATGTTGAACATTTCCTCATATGTTTCCAAGCCATCATTTCTTACAACATTAACAAACTCAAGTCACAAGTAATTAAAAGAGACCAATTTTCTCACGACTCAGTATTAAAATAAATATTCTAAGCCAGGTGCCAGTGGCTCATGTCTGTAAGCCTAGCTACTCAAGAGGCTGAGATCTGAGGATTGTGGTTTGAAGCCAGCCCTGGCAGGAAAGTCTGGGAGACTCTTATCTCTACTAAGCCACTCAGAAAAAGCTGGAAGTGGTGCTGTGGCTCAAAAGATAGAATGCTAGCCTTGAACACAAAGCAGCTCAGGGAGAGCACTCAGGCCTTGAATTTAGGCCCCAAGACTGGAAAAAGTAAATAAACAACTAAGTAAATAGATAAAATGTTCTAAATGGTGAGACCATTGGTAGGATAAAGTTAGCGCTGTTCTGAAGCTTGGCTTCACTGGATGAAGTTTACTTACTGTACAAAAGAAATGGGCACATAATTTGGAAAGCCAATGTTCAAAGAAAATTAATAGTTTTTTAATTTTTTAAAAAAGTTATCATACATAGTCCAAACTGGCCTTGAACTCATGATCATCTTGCCTCAAACTCCTGGGTTTCTTGGTGTGTACCACCATGTATCATTTACAGTTCATTTTTCTTTTTCTGGCAGTTGTGGGACTTTCAACTCAAGGCCTGGGTGCTGTCCCTGAGCTTTTCTGCTCAAGGCTAGTGCTCTATCACTTTGAGCCATAACTCCACTTCTGGTTTTCTGGTGGTTAATTGGTGATAAGAGTCTCACAGACTTTCCTGCCTGGGCTGGCTCTGGACCATGATCTTCACATCTCAGCCTCTTGAGTAGCTAGGATTACAGGCAGAAGCCACCAGTGCCCAGCTACAGTTCTATTTATTGCTTTTTTTCTTTTTTTTTCCTGCCAGTCCTGGGGCTTGAACTCAGGGCATGAGCACTGTCCCTAGCTTCTTTTTGCTCAAGGCTAGCACTCTACCAGTTGAGCCACAGCGCCACTTCTGGGTTTTTCTGTCTGTGTGGTGCTGAGGAACACAGGTCTTCATGCATGCTAGGCAAGCACTATACCACTAGGCCACATTCCCAGCCAGTTCTATTCATTAAGTGAGCAATTTTGAACAGTGAATTTTAATACATCCATTAGTAATACCACTCAAGAACCAATTACTACGTAATAATTATATTGAAAATATAATTCTTACCTCCCAACCAGGCCACACAATTAGCTTTCGCAGGTGGTGTATGAATCCGGAATGTTTTGGTTCCAAGTGTCTTTTTGTATTTTGGTTTTTCTATCAAATACCTTATTTCTGCAAGCAATCTGTGCAGAAATCCTGGCAACATAGATGTGCCACCTATTATTACCAAATTCTCAGCTAGTTGCTTCCTTGTGTCTATTGGGCACTGTTATTAAAAAAGCAAGTAAAAGAAAAGTATTTTTAATTGGATAATTAAGATAAATACTGCCTGCTTGTACACAGAAGCACGTACTACAGATTAAATAGGTCATTTTGTTATAAATAGGTAAGATTTCTTTCACATAGCAAATATAATTCCATGACAATACTGTTAACTTCCATAAACATATACAGAACTTGAAAGATTTTAAAATTTCTTTATATTTTAAAATAGTTTAACATCAAATAGTATAGAATTTTATATTCTGCAGAGCATATTGCTGTACATGTGAGCATTCCTATTTTTCAAATAGAATGAGCTGGGCAAAAAGCATGAGAAAAAAACAATGTCTTTATTAAGGAAAGAATGTAGGAATTTCTAGTGTTTGTTATCATAATATAACACCCACAGCTAGGTGCTGAGTGAGAAGATAATACTCTAGGAGCTAGCTGGGAGGGTCAATCAGCTACTCCTACAGCCTGGATGGCAGAAGAGTCCTCCCCTATGGGGTGGTGAGGAAGGGGACACCTGACGAGCAAAGAGACCAACAGAATCGACCCTGGCAATCAGTGGAGACACACAGCCAGATCACATTCACATCCTAGAACACTCTTAGAGAAAGTACTTGTCCACATTGGCTGTCTTTAAAACTTAGGGAAGGTCAAGGCCCATCACTGAGGGCTGTTGGATAGGCACACGTTACTGTCTACAGCAATGCTATTTCAGATGGAGCTCTATGATGATAATTTAGTCATTGAACAAAGACCCCTATTACCATATACCCTGTGCAAAATTGGTATTACTCAAACCTGAGTTTGAAGAAACCACAAACCATACCACATAGAAAACTAAATATAGTATTGCTATTCTGAAAGAAATTCACGTGTCCATGGCATTCATAATGTTTGGTTTGAACTATTTTTATTTTTATTATTTTCTTGCCTGGGTGGGCTTTGAACCCCGATCCTCAGATCTCAGCTTCCTGAGTAGCTGGGATTATAGGCATGAGCCACTGGTGCCAGTTGGCTTGAACTATTGTAGGTACCATATCTGTGTCAAAGTAAAACTCAACTGTAATTTTTCTTTTCCTTTCCTTTTCTTTCTTTTTCATTCTTTGAGAAAGGGTATTGCTATGTATGTATCCCAGACTAGTCTCAAAGTAGGAGGCCTCCTGCTTTATCCTTCTGAATGCTGGAATCATAGGTACGCAAAATTAACTGTAGAATTTAATAAAACAAAATGAGTAAAACATCAAAAAAGGAACAGTGATAGGAGAGATCTGAGAACAAGAAAAAAACTACCCACACTTCTTTGTTCTTACACATAATACGACAAGGAAAATAGAGAAAATAACATTTAAATTTTCTTTAAAGAACTTTTGGGGCAAAAGGAAACTTTTCACAAATACCTGTAGAAGGGAATCCAATATTAAAGTGGCAACTGATTTCTCTTCATTATCTTGTTCAAAAAGAATTTCCACAACTGAATCCCTGATGAGATTAAAGAGAGAGCACTTGATTGGCATTACATGATAGAGCATAATTAGTTACACTGTCAGTATTATAAAGTGTTAGTACTATGTTACTACAGTGTGTTTACGTATACATGGGTGTCTGGATGTTGGCAGTACTGTAATTTGAGCTCAGCTTCACTTGAGTAATGTGTCTACTCCACTACAAATGATTATCACAACATGAGCTGTTCTTGTTCGTAAGTAGTTAGTAGTACCTGCCTCCCAAGGATTGTGGTAAAGACTCAATGAGTTAGTAGAACAAGGTTTGGGACACAAAGAAGCATTCTCTATTACTATTTTTATGTAGAGATTTACCTTTTTTTTGCCTGTCCTGGGGCTTGAAGTCAGGGCCTGGGCACTGTCCCTGAGCTTTTTTTTTTTTTTTTTTTTTTTGCCAGTCCTGGGGTTTGGACTCTGGGCCTGAGCACTGTCCCTGGCTTCTTTTTGCTCAAGGCTAGCACTCTGCCACTTGAGCCACAGCACCACTTCTGGCCATTTTCTGTATATGTGGTGCTAGGGAATCGAACCCAGGGCCTCATGTATATGAGGCAGGCACTCTTGCCACTAGGCCATATCCCCAGCCCCTCCCTGAGCTTCTTTTGCTCAAGGCTAGCACTCTATCACTTAAGCCACAGTGCCACTTCTGGCTTTCTCTGCTTATGTGGTACTGAGGAATCAAACCCAGGGCTTCATGCATGCTAGGCAAGCACTCTACCACTAGGACACATTCCCAGCTTGATTTATATATATGTTGTGTCTAACTATATCACCCCACATCTAATAACAGAATAGAAACAGTATTCGGTAAAAATAAGATTGAGCAGGCTAACAAGTTAGTGATACAGGGGTTTAACAATAAAAATGCTTCTACATTTCTTTGTTTTTAGAAAGAATAAATGACAAAGATGGCTAGTTGACTAGTAAAATATTCATTTTCTTGTTTTCAAGTTAAGAAAACTCTGAGCCTGGTACTAGTGGCTCATGCCTGTAATTCTAGCTATTCAGGAGTCTGAGCTCAGATCTGAGGACCAGCCTGAGCAGAAAAACCTGTGAGACTCTTATTTCCAATTATCCACAAAGCTGGAAACACAGTTGTGGTTCAAAGAGGTAGCCTTGAGCACTAAAGCTTAAGGAGAGCCCCAAGGCCCTACATTCAAGCCCCAGGAAGGGCAGACACACAAAAAATTTAAGAGAACTAAAAAAAAAAAATTAAGAAAACTATTTTGGGCCAACTGTTGCTGGCTTATCCCAGAAGGTTGAGATCTGTGGATCAACGTTTAAACACAGCAACAGCAAAAAGTCTGAAACTCCATCTCCAACTAATGGGCAAAATGGAAAACTGGAGGCATGGCTCAACCAGTAAAATGCCAACCTTGAGCAAAAAAGCCTAGTGGAATCTTGAGGACCTGAGTTCAAGTCCCAATACCAACACACACACACACACACACACACACACACACACACACACACAAATCTAAAGAGATGCTTAGTATGCTACATATTTTTTTCTATTTCCTGATCTTTTATCTTAAAGAACTGTCATAAAGGTTAGAAAAAAACAAAAAATTATAAGTCCTTAAGGATGAGTTGTTATATAAGCTCTATATCATCAGGCAGAATAACCAAGTGAATAATAAAAAGTGAATAATCAATGATTCTGTAATTGAATATATTTGTAATAATATAATCTCTTAATCAAAACAAAGTTGTTGGGGTAGGAATGTGGCTTAGTGGTAGAGAGCTTGCCTAGCATGCATGAAGTCCTGGATTTGATTCCTCAGTACCACATAAACAGAAAAGGCCGGAAGTGGCGCTATGGCTCAAGTGGTAGAGTCCTAGACTTGAGCAAATGAAGCTCAAGGACAGAGCCCAGGCCCTGAGTTCAAGCCCCAGGAAAGGCAAAAAAAAAAAGTTGTAAAGCACAATCTAGAAAGTTACATCCTATGAGAGCCAGAGCCACCAGTTTTTGCAAACATAAAGCTTTACTGGAACATAGCCACATTCCTTCATTTAGAAACTGTATATAGCTGGTTTGTTTGGGGCTCTGGCTATAAAGAGACAATATGAACCACAAAACCCAAGTTCTGTACAGAGTTTACTTACCTCTGTTAATGCATCTTATTTTCTGGTCCACTTGAAAAAATTGTTTTGTTAAATTCATTTAGAACTACTCTGATGAACAGAGCAAAAAGAAACTTTAAAAAGCTGAATAAGTTTCTGATGAATGAGAAAGTGTAATGAAAAACACTTGGATATTAAGTTGCCAATATTGAAGTAAAGGCTTATACAAATATTTTGAAAAGTGAAGAATTTATTTTAGCTCACTTTTTGCTCATAAAAGTTAAGGTCTAACCTGATTGGTCCAAGGATATGTAAAATCTTCTCTCCATCTAATGGATAGTCAACATTTGGAGGTGGTGTGGGACGCTGAAATGAAAATATCATGAGCATTAACTCTATAAACATTGCAACCTCTGAAAAAGGCACACTTATGTTTTAATTTACCTCATTATTTCCATTCATGTTAAATTTTGCTGCTTGTATTTTTAATCCACGCTTTAGATCGCTTACAAAGCAAGTGCGCACTTAAAAGAAGGAAAACAGATTTCATTATGGTTTGTCATTAATTGAATAGTGAACCAACATCAAACTAAGTGCTCACCTTCTGTATACAAAAATTCCTGAGGGGCTGGGAATATGGCCTAGTGGCAAGAGTGCCTGCCTCAAAAAATTCCCCTTGAGAGACTATTATGTTGCCAGCTAACTTTAATATAAGTATAGCAATAAATTAGCATCACAAAATGAAGTGCTTCTAATTCAATATCAAGTTGTGTTGGTTTTAAAATCAGATTTTTCTCTCTCTCCTCTAATTCTTTTATAGAAAAAATATTGATTGGTAGCTGAGCTCTGTGCCTATACCCCTTGCTATTCAGGAGGCTGAGGTCTGGAGGAGTGTAGTTTGAGGTCAGAAAAACCTGAAAGATTTTTATCTCCAATTAACCACCAGAAAACTAGAAGTGGAGCTATGGCTCTAAGTGGTAAAGTGCTACTAGCCTTGAGCAGAAGAGCTCAGGGATAGCATCCAGGCCCTGAGTTCAAGCCTCAGGACCAATCAATCAATCAATCAATAATCCAGTGCTTTATAAGTCTGAAGAAAAAATCAGAACTTTTATTTGTATTTTTCTATCATCTTATGAATTAAATATTTTTAGGTTATAAGTACATTTTCTGTGTATTTATAAACAGATAACATTTGAACTAACACTAAAGAATGAAAGGAATAAATTTAGTGAACTTTGTTACCTTTAATATCCTCTAAGATGCCTTCTGGAACTGAACCTAAAACAAAAATTTTATTGAGAACTAAAGAACTGTCATAATTAAAGATACTCTTATATTTCCATTTTTTTATTTCAGCAAAACTCTAAAAAAAATCCTACTAACATTTTTTAAAAGCCTAATGCAAAAATTAGCTTAAAAGCAGAACCCATGAGTACATAAAGTGCTACAGCTGCTATACACTCATGACTTTACTAACACTAAAATCTCTATAAAATATAAGAGAAGTCTGAGGATATATATATGTATATATATACATACATACACACATATGTATGTATGTATATATACACACATATCAGTAGTGGGGACAAACCTAGAAAAAATATAAATACAAATTAATAATTTTTAGGGGGGTACTGGGATTTGAACTCAGGACTTGGTACTTGCCAGACAGGCATTTTAGTACCTTGACTCTTCTGCTTTTATTCAGGTCTGCCCTAAGCCTGCTAAGACCATGATCTTACTTATACTTCCTAAGTATACACATATCACTACACCAGCTTTATTGTTTAATTAGTTGAGATGGGTTCTCGCTCAGTTAATAAATAACTGAAAAGCTGGATGTGAAAGTGTGACTCAAGTGGTAGAGGTGTGGCCTTGTGCAAAAAAGCCAGGTGAGAGAGCAAGGTCCCAAGTTCAAGTCCCAGTACAAACGCAGACAAAAAAGACTATAAAATAAGATGGTAGCTGAAATAAAAGTAAAGAAGAACAGTTCAGAGAGCAGGCTCCTGTAATAAGGCAAGAAAAAAGTAATGCGGGATTAGATTAAAACAATGTCTGTTTTCTGCCCAGTGGTATGGGAGATGAAAAAAAGAGGTGAGACATGAAAGATTTCGGAGAGGAATTCAAAGTACATGCTAAACTCCCACTTTCCTAAAAGAAAGATAAGGAAGAAGTTAGTATCATTATCTAATAATTATTAATCAAATTAAGAAGGTGGGGGCTGGGAACGTGGCCTAGTGGCAAGAGTGCTTGTCTCATATACATGAAGCCCTGGGTTCCATTCCTCAGCACCACATATATACAAAAAGGCCAGAAGTGGTGTTGTGGCTCACGTGGCAGAGTGCTAGCCTTGAGCAAAAAGAAGCCAGGGACAGTACTCAGGCCCTGAGTTCAAGCCCCAGGATTGGCAAAAAAAAAAAAAAAAAAAAAATTAAGAAGAGAGCACTTGTTCACTTTTCTGGAGTGTTAACTTTGAGGTACAGGTGACATGCATGATTTCTATCTCAAATTATGACTATCAAGTTCAGAAAGAAGATCAGCCCCAGTGGTATGACAGAATCAATAGCACGTACATGTACCTGACATCAGGGAATACATAAGATCACCTTAAAAAGCCAGTGGGATCACCTGCCAGCGATGGCTCATGCTGTAATCCTACCTACTCAGGAGGCTGAGATCTGAGAATCATGGTTCAAAGCTAGCCTGAGTAGGAAACTCCAAAACTCTTATCTCCAATTAACTCCCAGAAAAAGCTGGAAGTAGAGCTGTGACTTTAGGGGTAGAGCATGAGCCTTGAGCACAAAAAGATCAGGGACAGACAGCACCTAGACCCTGAGTTCAAGCCCCAGAATTGGCATATACACACACACACACACAAAGCTATTAGGTAAAGGAACAAAGCCAGATGTCTAGAACACTAAAATAGAAAAGAGTAGAAAAAATCAAGGAGGAATGTTCAGAAACAGAACACCAAGAAAGAAGAGAATTCTGAAACAAGGGAGAGAGAATTGAAAAAAATGTAAGATAACCTAAAATATCTACCATTTTGGAAAGAGTGGCTGATGGACAATGACTGGATTTGGTGACTGATAGCTCAATGTTCACCTTATAACTGGAGCATGATCATCAAAGTGGTGAAAGGAAAATGAGAATAACTACGTAATAGGGCAAATACTAAAATACAAGTTAAGAAGTGAAAAGAATACATTTTAAGCTCTTGAACAGCTAAAAGTGAATTTACCCATGACAGAAGGAAGGCTCTGTTCTTTAGCAGCACCCGTGTCAACAGTACATTGTTCCAACAGTTGAGTTTCCAACTCCCTGAAATGTGGAAAATGTTACTGAAATTAAAGTACTGCAAAATGGTATCCTTTTCTTAACATTTTCACTACGTATGAAGCATTAAATAACCATGGTTTTATCCTGAAAGAATGAATATACTCAAAACTAATAAAAAGGATGGGATACATGACAAGCCTTCTACTAATCACCAGTCAGTAAGCAGATTTGCTTTTGTGGCCCTGGTGAGAATGAGCTGAATCCAGGACACTTACTTGTGAAGAGCTTTTCCTCCTAAGGGCAGGGCTCCCCAGCAGCTCAGTACTGGAATTCCTTCATAGATCCAGAGAGGAGTCAAGGACATCACTATTTCAGCAGACCAAATATGGTTTCCTTGGCATTTTTCTCACCTACAGTATTGTTTCAATCAACTTTGGTAATGCTTTATTTTTAAGACTTATAGAAGAAACAAACGGCAAGTGTTGTTCACACACACACACACATACATACATATGTATGTGTGTTTTTTTTGCCAGTCCTGGGGCTTGAACTCATGGCCTGAACACTGTCCCTGGCTTCTTTTTGCTCAAGGATAGCTGCTAACTCCACCACTTGAGCCACAGAGCCACTTCTGATTTTCCTATATATGTGGTGCTGAGGAATTGAACCCAGGGCTTTATGTATACAAGGCAAGCACTCTACCACTAGGCCATATTCCCAGCCCCCTCATATTCTATACTAAAGGAAATAGTCTCTCTCACACACACACATGTGCACGTGCACACACACTTTTTTTCTCTTTCTTCTCCATTAAGTAGGGCTAAGGATCTAATAAAATAAGCTACTAGCCATATGGGCACTTGAAATTTGGATATTTAGAATTGAAATATGCTATAACCCAACCCACACATCAAATTTAGAAGACATTAAAAAGATGTGCATTGACCAAGATACATTATATTCATAAATTGCTTTGGTGAATGGCAACTCCTTGTACACCTCTGCCCTGTGTTTCTGATTAGAAATAAAGAGCTTAAAAACCTAACAATGTCTCTGACAATCTCTGGACATAAAGGAAAAAGAGAATTCACTTGGTCTTTTTCTTAATCTTTTTTTCTCTGTGCTAGTCCTAGGGATTGAACTCAGGGCACTGTCCTTGAGCTCCCTTGCCCCGGTCCTGGGGCCTGAACTCTCTGGACCTGGCTGCTGTCCCTGAGCTTCTTTTGCTTATAATGAGTGCTCTACCACTTGAGCCACCGCTCCACTTTTTGTTGTTTTTTTTTTTTTGTTTGTTGTTGTTTTTGGCCAGTCCTGGGGCTTGGACTCAGGACAGCTCCACTTTTGACTCTCTGGTAGTTTAGTGGAGATAAAAAGTCTCACAGACTTTCCTGCCTGAGCTAACTCTGAACTGTGATCCTCAGATCTCAGCCTCCTGAGTAGCTAGGATTACAGGTATGAACTACTACACTGGTGGTATTTGCTTTTCTTCAGCATACCTTTAGTTCAGCTGCTTTAAGGCTATGTTAATTCTGTCATTTAAAAACTTTTTTCTGGTTGAACTTTCTCATTTCTGTTTTTCCAATTACTGCTGTATAACTTTTCTTAGAATTTAACTATTCTGGTCAAGTTAATACATCCTAATTAGCTCATGTGCCTCTCGAAATCTGAATGTATTTATCAGGTAATTGCTAGAATATATCCTAAATAAGTAATAATGATAATCTCTGCACTGAAGTAAATTCAAGTCTTGTCATGTGACCATTTATATTTATACATGATAACTCATAATAGTTCCATCCAATAAATATTTGTAGTAAATCTGCTAATTTTACTTAAAGTAAAATAAACAACTACTAATTGACAAGAAAGATACAGGTAACACGAGGCTTTCCCTATATCCACAATCCAGGACCATGGCCGAGTTGATGCCAAGTGTCAGAAGAGCCATCAGATGACTGGGAGCAAGTAAAACCGACGGAACCTAGAACACAGCGACGGAACCATAGTGAGTGTCACTTAACTGACGGTGGTTGCCCTGACTCAAATACATTTGAAAAACCTCATGGGTACAGTGAACCATGATCCTCAGATCTCAGCCTCTTGAGTAGCTAGGACTATAGGCATCAGCCACCAGCGCCAGGCTCAATCTTAAATCTTGATCTTAAAAAGTTTGACTCCTATAAAATGAAATATACAAGTAGTCTCATCCCTGAGACTACTGACTGACTCTTCAGAGAGATAGTGTTTAAATATTTAGGCCTGGGACTAGTGGCTCACACCTGTAATCCTAACTATTCAGGAGGCTGACATTCGATGGATCAAGAATGGCAGAAAAGCCATGAGATTCCATTTCCAAAATAACCAGTAAAAAGCCAGGCTCGAGGTGTGATTCAAATGATAGAGCACTAACTGAGCAATCATAGCCTAAGTAAGAGTGAGACCCTGAGTTCAAATTTGTAAAGGGGAGGAAGGTAGGAAAAGAAAGATATAACTCCAATTAAAGGAAATTTAAAAATGGTATGCTGGTAGCTCACACCTGTTATCTTGCTACTCAGGAGGTTGAGATCTGAGGATCATCGTTCAAAGCCAGCTGGAGCAAGAAAGTTGGTGAGACTCATTTCCAATTAACCCCTCCCCCACAAACTGGAGCCATGCCTCAAGTGATAGAGTGCTGCCTTGAGCAAAAAAGCTCAGGGGCTGCACCCAAGCCTTGAGTTTAAGCACAAAAACAAACACACAAAAACAAACCAGAGATTTAAAGTGTAAAATACATGCTCGACAAAACGGATAATATAATTAAACAACAGGAACTAGGAAGACTTAGAAGAAATACACCATAAATTCTACTCCACTGAATTTACCTTTTAATTATTTAAAGAAATAATTCCTAAACTAAAAAACTTGAATTAACCTAAGTAACTGAGGCCAAGCACCAGTGACTCACACCTGTAATTCTCAGTAGACAGAGCTCTGAGGATCAAGGTTCAAAGCCAGCATACGCAGACAATAGGAGATTCTTTTTTTTTTTGAGGAGGGGGGCAGTCCTGGGCCGTGAACTCAGGGCCTGAGCACTGACCCTGGCTTCTTTTTTTGCTCAAGGCTAGCACTCTGCCACTTGAGCCACAGCGCCACTTCTGGCCATTTTCTGTATATGTGGTGTTGAGGAATCGAACCCAGGGCCTCATGTATACAAGGCAAGCACTCTTGCCACTAGGCCATATTCCCAGCCCCCAATAGGAGATTCTTAACTCCAACTATCAAAAAGCTGAAAGTGAATGTGTACCTCAAGTGGTAAAAGCTAAGCAAGAGTATGATGCCCTAAGTTCAAGTCCCAGTACCATCACATAGACACAAAAAAAGTTAAAGTTATGTGTGATAAGAGGAAGAGCCTCCTAAACCCTAATCTATAAGACTTTTATTGTTTAATAGTCTATTGACACTTTTTTTTCAGTGCTGACTGAGGAATGAATCAGGAATTTACACATGGTAGGCAAGCACTCTACCACTGAGCTATAACCACAGCCTTCTCTCCAATTTAAAAACAATTTATTTATTTGCCTTAAAAATAGGTACCTCAGGGAAGGTGGGAGAAAAACAAGGAAGGAGGTAACAAAGTTTGACAAGAAATGTACTCACTACCTTACATATGTAACTGTAACCCTTCTGTACATCACCTTGACAACAAAAATTTGAAAAAAAAATAGGTACCTCAAAATATTTGAAAAGAACACAAGTGAGTGTCTCTCTGAAGTGGGATATGACTGTTAGGGAGGGGGGAGGACAGTAGAGACCAGGTCTGCAGAACAACGAACTTCTTTTCACATGGTATTTCCACATGTTTGGGCCTGCGACTTTACATTACGTATCTAAAACCAAACAACTACTAAACATAAAAAGGTCTAGAATAAACCTATATCAGTGGATGACAATAGTTCAACAGCTATGTACACATGATCACATAAGACGAGGATAAGCAAAAACAACTCCAAGAGGAGGACACAGGAGGATTCTACTGTTGACGTTATCTTTAAAGTTCTAGGTGAATTTCCTGTGACGTACCCTATGTGGTTACTGTATATGATTTTGGTACACTGGATATTGTATATATCCATGAGATCTAGGGAAGGGAAAGAAAGATGAGGGTGTAAGATATCATAAGAAATGTACTCACTGCCTTATTATGTAACTGTACCCCCTTTGCACAACACCTTGTCAATAAAATTTAACTTAAAAAAATAGGTACCTCAAAATATTTGAAAAGAACACGAGTGAGTGTCTCTCTGAAGTGGGAAGGGCATAACACCGACTCAATAACCACAACTCGGCGGTCCCTGGGATTCACCAACAGATGCCTGAAAAACATTAATTTTACTTTTTAAAAGTAAATTACAGTTTGTACCTATTTTGATAAGTAATACAATTTAAGAAGAAAAAAAAAGGTTTACTAACTTAGCCTAAGATGCTTTATGACATTGATATCTCCATCTTAGTACCTCAGAAAAAATTTATTTCTCAGTTCTTACAATGTGCCAGGAACTTTATTAAGTTACTATGTTAGAAAAAAAATGACAGCCTATTAAGATCATTAACTAAAGCTATTAAAAAGATGATTTTACTTTTGCAGGTGTTATGAGAGTAATACACATTCACCAAACTCCCAACATTACGGACATTAACTTGGAAAGCACTAGAAGCTAATAGTTCTGCCCAGAAACAACTGAGTGCAGTTTGTGTACTTTTTAATTCTTTTTTTAAGTAGTAATTATTTATTTATTGTCAAAGTGATGTACAGAGGGGTTACAGTTTCATATATAAGGCAGTGGGTACATTTCTTGTTCAACTTGTTACCTCCTCCCTCATTTCTCCCCTCCCTCTCCTCCCCATGAGTTGTTCAATTGGTTTACACCAAATGGTTTTGTAAGTATTGTTTTTGGAGTCGTTTGTCTTTTTATCCTTTGTCTCTCAATTTTGATATTCCCTTTCCCTTCTCTAGTGCATGCACGTTTTGAACACTTCATTCTGTGCAGGCTATTCTTCAATATTCCCTTTTCACTTGCAGTACACCTGTCTACTATATCCAGACATACAATGTTCCCTTTTCATTTTTTTTCGGGGGGGGGGGGGTGAGTGGGGGAGGTACTGAAGACCAAACCTGTGGCTTTGTACACGCTAGGCAAGAGCTTTAACAAAGAACTAAACATTCTGGCTCCCACAACTCCTTTTTGATGATTGCATGAGATTATATTGAAATAGAGATTTTTATCACTATTTTCTTATGATTGCCTATTTTCCAGTCTTCAAATCTATTTCTGAAAGAGCAAGAAAGACAATGGGTGTATAACTAGTTAATAATAATAAAGACAGCCAGATGCTGGAGGTTCACATTGCCTGTAATCCTAGCTACTCAGGAGACTGAGATTTGAGGATTATGGTTCAAAGCCAGCCCAGGCAGGAAAGTCCATGAGACTCTTATCTCCAATTAAACACAAAAACTACAGCTGGAAGTGAAAAGATGGCAAGTGGCAGAGTGCTACCTTTGAGCAAAAAAACCTCAGGGACAGCACCCAGGTCCTGAGTTTAAGCCCCAACAAACGCACAAAAAATAAAAAAGAGAATGGAAGTCAATTTTTTTTCCTTTCCTTACATATAATAGCCAAAATAACTATAAGTGGCTTTAGAAAAATCTAACTGCAAAAACTAGAAAAAGGACCTACCCAAACAGAATTTAATCTTACCTGAAGTAGAGTGTGTGGATGAATTCCTTTAGGTAGGAATATAATTCTTCTGTATTAATATTATACTGGACAACTTTTATTGGCTATAAAAAATTAAAATTATTTATTAATTCATATTAATCTCAAAATTAAACATGCTCCTTTATGTCACAAATGTATTTCCTCATAATAAATGAAAAGCAGTTTGTATTAAGGACAGGTGTAAAAATTAAATATAGATTTATCTCTTAAATTATGAATCCTTAAGACCCCTGGCAATGTGTAAAAACATGGACTAGTTTGGCTGGTGGTAATATAAATTTAAGTCTGTAATTAAGTACAGAGCTATGTTTATAGATATTATTTGGCATAATTAATGATAAAACGTTAGCTCTAATTTAAAAGCATCAAATACTCTAGACTTGTTTCTGTTGCTACTCATCACTCCCAAAGCACTGATACCTTTATTTTTGCCAGAATACCACCTTCTTAGAAAAATGTGTATTTTACTAAAACTGTATGTTCTATAGGGCAAGGTACAGTAGGTTGTTCACTAAGCTGTGGTAAAGTTGAGAACACTATCAGCACTAAAGCAGCATATACAAACACAGAACTGAGCGGTATCATGCTCCATCACAAGGGCTTCACAGTCTC
The DNA here is from genome assembly GCF_023159225.1 of Perognathus longimembris pacificus. NCBI lineage: Eukaryota > Metazoa > Chordata > Mammalia > Rodentia > Heteromyidae > Perognathus > Perognathus longimembris. Next base: position 27,549,527 of record NC_063174.1, on the reverse strand, counting down.
AGAAGCTAAGCTTCAAGTTGTCTCATGCATCTATAGCAAACCTCTCTTTACATACCCTTTGAAAGGAAAGACCATCAACAAGGCTCATTTCTTGACTTTATGTGTCTTGAGGGTTCTAAACTACATATAAATGAATATAGGTAATCTACATATATGTTTGACTTTTCAAAATGTTAAAAGCGCAGAACATAAGAGACTGTTGATGAAAATGTAAAGGTTCAGAGTTTAGTAAGTAACCTATTGATAGACAGAGTAATGACAACTTTTATAAAGCCAACAGGAACTTCCAAAATAAACAGGAACCTCTACTCTATTTCTAGATTGTTCAGTAAGTTGCAGAAAAATTTGAAAACAATAAAATATTTCCCTAGCCAAGCACAACTCAAACAATTTCTGTTATGTTCTGATGACAACTATAAACTTATGTACCAGCTCTACAATATTTTGTGCCAGTACCGGTACTTGAACTCAAGAGTCTGGGTGCTTTCCTTTAGCTTATTCACTCAAGGCTAGCACTCTGCCACTTGAGCCACAGCTCCACATCTGGCATTTTGGTGGTTCATTGGAATAAGAATCTCGCACTTTCCTGGCCAGGTTTACTTTGAACTGTGATCCTCAGACCTCAGCCTCCTGAGCAACTAGGATTATAGGCACTGACACCTGGTTTAGTACTGTGGTTTTGAACTCTGGGTCTTGTGCTTCTTAGGCTATCAGGATACTGCTGACATATGATTCCAGCCCTATTTTTTTACTTGTTATTTTTAGAACAGGGTCTCACTTCTCCCAGGTAGGGGACTGAGACCCAATCTGCCTCCTTCAGGCCTCCAATAGTGGCTGTTAATGGGCATGCACCAATGTGTGTAGCTTCCTTATACAGTTTCAAGAACTTTTCTGCTCAAGCTGGCTGGCATTATGATCCTCCCAACCTTAGCTTCCCATGTAGCTTGGTATAACGAGCCATGCCTAGCTATGGGTTAGGAAGGTATCGAGTAGGGCTGGGAATGTGGCTTAGTGATAGAGTGCTTGTCTAGCATGCATGAAGCCCTGGGTTCCATTCCTCAGTATCACATCAACAAAAAAAGCCCAACGTGGTACTGGGGCTCAAGTGGTAAAGTGCTAACTTTGAGCAAAAAGAAGCCAGGGACAGTGCCCAGAGCTTGAGTTCAGGTCCCAGAACTGGCCAAAAAAATTGGGCTGGGAATATGACCTAGTGGCAAGAGTGCTTGCCTCGTATACATGAAGCCCTGGGTTCGAATCCTCAGCACCACATATATAGAAAAGGCCAGAAGTGGCGCTGTGGCTCAAGTGGCAGAGTGCTAGTCTTGAACAAAAGGAAGCCAGGTACAGTGCTCAGGCCCTGACTTCAAGCCCCAGGACTGGCAAAAACCTAACAAACAAAACAAAACAACAACAAAAAAGGTAGCTACTAAATTTTTCTACCCAGACTGTCCTCAAACTATGATCCTCCTGTTCTCAGCCTCCCTAGCAGCTGGGATTACAGGCGTGAGCTACAGGCTCTCAGCTAATACCTATTTTATTTTGTTTTTGCCAGTACTCAGTCAGCTCTTTTGCTCAGGGCTGGTATTCTACCATTTCAGCCACAGTCAAGCATTTTCCTAGTTAATAGGAGATAAAGTCTCTTGGACTTTTCTACCCAGACTAGCTTTGAACCAAGATTCTCCAGATCTCTGCTAAGTAACTAGGATTACAGATGTAAGCCACCAGTCCCCGCATGTTAGTTTTGTTTCTTATTACAAAATTTATGACTTTATAAAACAAGAAGTTTTCCAATACAGCATGTTATAGTAGAGACACATGTACCTTATTTTCTCATAGGTGAATTGTATGGTACACAAAACTATTCTGTCTGGAATTCATAGTCTGTCAAATTAGCTTTGATAAGGACCTTATTTTTAAAAAATGTTTATTCCTCAAAATTCTGGATTTGGAAATTATAAATAAGGAATTAAAACATTTGATTAACAACCAAATTATTCAGTAATTATGTGATGCTATAGTTCTTATATAAATATTTTGGTAAAACCTTTCTCCTGATAGTATATGGTTTTATTTATACAAAACATACAGAACAGACAAATCTATAGAAATAGGAAGCACATCCGTGGTAGGCTAAAGGTGGGAATGGGAATTAACTTTAAGTAGACATTAGGAAACATACTGGGGTGATGAAAGTATTTTAAGATTGGATTCTGGTGATGGTAGCAAAGCATGATTAAATTTACGGTATGTAAAATTGGACCTGAACAATTTTGACTTTTGAAAACACCTTTTAAGCCAGTGTGTGCCAGTAGCTCATGCCTATAATCTAAGCTACTCAGGAGGCAGAGATCTGAGGATCATGGTTCAAAGCTAGCCTAGGCAGGAAAGTCTGTGATATTCTTATCTCCAATTAACTACCAAAGAAGCCAGAAGTGGAGCTGTAGCTCAAGTGGAAGAGCACTAGCCTTGGCAAAAATTTCAGGGGCATAACACAGGCCTTGAGTTCAAGCCTCAGAACTAGCACAAAACAACAACAAGAACAAAATCCTTTATTTTGGGAAGATAATCATAAGTAATATTTAGTACTATTTTAATCAAGCTTACTTGAAGTCACATTAAAAATTTAATAGTAGAACATTTATTTTGCTAATTTGCTTTAAAAATACCTTAGGCATGCCAGCTCTTTTTATCACACTAGGAATTATACATCTTGGACCAGTTTCTCCAGCAAATCCACACCTGCAAATAAGTAAAAAATTAAAATAGTCAGCTTACAGCATTCTTCCAAAATATCTGACAAAGAAACAAGTTGTTCTATATTTGTTTCAAGACAATAGAAATAAAAACATCTGGAAATAGTACTGACATAAAGGGATCAAAAACTGAAGAAAAAAGAAGCCCTAAGAAATAAATAACATCTTAATAAGTTAGGTATTAAACAGAAAATAAAATTATTTCAAATTTGTGTCTCTGAAATAAATCATAGTATCATTTTAAGACAGTTTTTACTTTTCCCCAAGTTTTAATCTTAGCTGAATTTTAGGTAAAATATTTCCGTAACCCTGACTGTATACCAAGTTATGTGACTTCATTCATACACATCTGCACAAATGTGTTGGTACATGACTTAGTCAGTATACATCCTATGAGTGAACTTACATAAACTTAAAACAGTACAGCCTGCTTCACTTAGTAGCCTATTGCTACTAAGCTACCGAACTGTACAGCATGTTACTGTACTGAATTCTGTAGAAAGCTGTAACACATGGTATCTGTGTACCTAGATGTATAAAAGGAACATACTTTATATTTGTATCTAAATCATATTTACCGTGACTTGGTCATTCGCCAAATACTAACATATAGTCAATGAGAGATCACATACATGACAGTGAGACGATAGTATGTTGTCATTAACTGAAATGGCACGAAACTATAATTCACATTAGTAACTCATAATTCTAGTCATTCTAATATTAACAGTGGGCTGGGAATATGGCTTAGCAGTAGAGTGTTCGCCTTGCATGGCCCTGGGTTCGATTCCTCAGAACCACATAAACAGAAAAGGCTGGAAGTGGCACTGTGGTTCAAGTGGTAGAATGCTAGCCTTGAGCAAAAAAGCCAGGGACAGTGCTCAGGCCCTGAGTCCAAGCCCCAGAACTGTAAAAAAAAAAAAAAAGAAAGAAAAAGAACCTAATATTAATAGCCTCTATAGTTATCTTTCAGTCTAGTTTTTAGCTATGCATATTTGACAGTTAAAAACACCTTCTATACATTGAACTCAAATGCTTATATTAGGTCTATTAGTATAAGCTTGTGTTAGTATCATATTAATAGTAAATGCTGTTATTTTTAAAAACCACAGTATCTTATCTGATTTAGGCCATTTTTTGTTTCATGTTAGAAAAAGAAAACTGGGCTGGGGATATAGCCTAGTGGCAAGAGTGCCTGCCTCGGATACACGAGGCCCTAGGTTCGATTCCCCAGCACCACATATACAGAAAATGGCCAGAAGCGGCGCTGTGGCTCAAGTGGCAGAGTGCTAGCCTTGAGCGGGAAGAAGCCAGGGACAGTGCTCAGGCCCTGAGTCCAAGGCCCAGGACTGGCCAAAAAAAAAAAAAAAAAAAAAAAAAAAAAGAAAAAGAAAACTGCTAAGAATATTACTAAAAATGATCACAATGTTAGTCTTTTTCTTTGTTCAAGATCAGAACTCAAACTCGGTATGTGATGGCTTTACTCATTGGCTAGTGAGTCAACTGATCCATGCCTCCAACCCCATAATTTAGTCTTTTATTTTGTTGATAGTAGGGCTTGAACTTAGGGCCTGGGCTACCACTTGAGACACAGTGCCACTTGTAGCTTTTAAGTCGTTTATTGGAGATAGGAGTCTCATGGGGACTTTCCTGTCCAGGCTGGCTTCAAAACGCAATCCTCAGATCTCAGCCTCCTGAGTAAGCTAGGATTACATCTGTGAGCACTGGTACCTGGCTTGCACTTGAACTCTTTAAATTCCCCAGAATGCAGTCAAATAGGGAGCTTCAATTCCTTTCTCTTACACTTTTTCTTTTTTTTTTGCCTGTCCTGGGACTTGAACTCTTGGCATGGTTGCTGTTGCTGAATTTCTTTTTGATCAAGGATAGTGCTTTACCACTTGCATCACAGCTCCTCTTCTGGCTATTTCTGTGACTTAACTGGAGATGAGTCTTAATGGACTTTCCAGCATAGGCTGGCTTCCAACCAAGATCCTCAGATCTCAGCCTCCTGAGTACAGGTGTGAGCCACCAGTACCTGGCTACACTATTAAAAAAAAAAAAATCAGGGGCTGGGAATATGGCCTAGTGGCAAGAGTGCTTGCCTTGTATTCATGAAGACCTGGATTTGACTTCTCAGAACCACATATATACAAAAAGAAGCCAGGGACAGTGCTCAGGCCCTAAGTCCAAGCCCCAGGACTGGCCAAAAAAGAATCACTTTCCTGCTGTGTTTTTCAATCATATTCTGAAGGAATAACTTTTTATTTTTTTGCTGTATGGGTAAAATAGCTATCTGTATAGAGTAGTAGTCTTAAGGTATTTGAGATTTTTAAAAACAATTAAGAAAAATAAAATATGAATTAATGTAGACTTGGCATAAATAAAAGTGCATATGAACCAAAAATTTTTGCTTAGCCTTTAATCCTAACTACTCAAAGGCTAAAATCTGAGGATCATGGTTAGGTTTCAGGCCAGCTGAGGCAGCAAAGTCTGTCAGACGCTAATAACCAATTAACTTTCCATAAAGCCAGAAATGGAGCTGTGGCAAGTGGTAGAGCACTAGCCTTGAGCTAAAAAAGTTCAGGGACAAGCACATATAAATCTTGAGTTCAAGTCACAGGGTGTGACACACACACACACACACAAATTGCATTTAACCCAATTATTATTTTGTGTTTTTTTTTGTAAAGTTGGTACTGGGGTTTAGAACTCTGTGCTTTGGCACTTGCTATATATATCTAGCTCCAACTCTGTAGTTTAGTTCCAACTTTTAAGTAGTTTGTTCCTTTGCCCACTATTCAACAGCTGTCTAGTGTTTTCAATATGTAAAGGGTTTCCAAATATTTTTATCTCGTATACATATACGAAGTAATGCTGCCTGTCGCTTCACTCTCTCAGGCCCAGTCACAAAGACCGCGGTCTAAGAACTCCAAAGTTAAGTCTGCCAATGCCTACAAACTTTAAGGTTTATACATTTGTGGCTTTCAAAAGCTCTCTGCCATCCAAAACGCTGAGAAACACTATTCCCGTGTTTACAAGTTGCTTGTTCAAAGTGTACAATTTAATCTGACTTTAAAGAAGCCAAACCAGACAGTCTCAGCTCCACGGTTTCAATTCCTTTCCTGCCAGTCTCCCTAACACGGTTTCCTGCAGCAACAGAAGCTCCTCCACTCAATAAACCTTTTAGGATGGACATAGTCACTAAACACTACTGCTGCCTATCCGGAATCTGACGAGTGTCGTTTAAGCGGGGTCTGGGCGGCCGCTGTCAGTCCGAGCAGAAGACCCCAGAGGGCCGCTGGGTTTGGGAAGGGCCCCGAGGCGGCGGCGAAGGCAATCCTTCGGGGGCTTCCGGGGCCTCTCAGGGAAGTCAGGCCCTCCGCAGCATCACCAAGTGATGAGGATGCGCTTCCATTTGCTGGGGAGAGAGGGGAGGTCCCTGGCGATCCCACGGAGGACGAGGGCCCGGGCCAGGCCTGCCGCGCTCCCCAGGGGATGGAAGTGGTTCCGCGGCCACTCACTTGGTGAAAGCCTCTCCGAGGTCGATCACGACGGCCGTCTTCTCGCCTCCGCTCCCCAGGCCCTCGTAGAGCGGCATCGCGGTCAAAGATGAGGGGTACACCTGTGGGAAGGAGGTCGCCGGACCACAGTCTCGGGTCCTCACGTTCCCTGGATGACTGCGAGGCGGGGGCGGGGCCGGCGTTCGGAGCGGGCGAGGCGTGGGCGGTGGCTGGGGTCCTCGCGTGGCCGCGCCAAGGACCCGGCTGTCCTAGCGTGTGCCTCACCCCGCGGCGCGCCTAAATCCTCGCAGGTGCCCCAGTTTCTGGAAGGTATGAGAAGGAATGAGGACGGTATGAGGCTGAGGGTTTGGGTCAGGGAGTACAGAGGTGCGATGATGCGGAAGTGCAGCGTCCGGGGGGGATCAGGCATGTAGGACGACCCTAGGGGGGCGGAGCCAACGTCCGGGTTAGCGCCGGCGCGCCCTCCCGCGGCGCCTGCGCGCCCCATGCCGTGCGCCCGCGGTGGTCTGCTGGACTTGGTTGTCTTGAGAGGCTCGACTCCCAAGCTTTAGCCCCAGGCATCCCGTGGCCAAAGATGCTGAGCCCACGAGCCCATCGACTTGCCGGCCATTTAATCGTCCTGATAAATACCGAAATGCTTAATTTTATATCTGTGGGAACCTAAGCTCAGAGACATTAGCTTTCCCGATGCCCCTCAGAGCCTATGCTAATGCTTTAGATGTAAAGTTACATTCTAAAGTTTACACTGTAGACTTCTAAAGTTTACATTGTAAGATGAACAGACGGTGCTTTATTTGATAGACATTGCTTCAAGGGCTAAGAAAAAAAATATCAGGTGAAGTAGCATCTGGGAACATATAGTTTAATGGAAGGAACATAGAACCAAGGGCTGTTTAAAACTAAGCAGTCCTGCAAATTGAGGGAAGATGCCAGTTTCCCATCTCGAATACAATAGTTCTTTAGTGCCCGGGGACTGTTTGCTGCTTTACATTTTCTTTCTTTTTTTTTTTTTTTTTTGCTTTACATTTTCTTTGAAATAGTAAGATTCATGTTTATTCAGATGTCTGATGATCCTCCTGAAAGCAAATTGCTAAAGGTAAAAGGAAAAAAGGATGAAGTTGCAATTGTGATGAGGGAGGAAACTGGAGGAAGAGTAGGAAGGCATGTAACCTTGGTTTTGTAGGGTCAGATGTTTGACATCTTATTTGGGTTTAAATTCTTGTGCCAGTTTCTTTCAAGTCCCTAATATTGCTATCTTTGCATGTGTAAACTATCGTGCTACTTCACAAGTTTTTCAGTAAGGCTACAAGGGTAATGATATACTATCAATTGTCAAGAAGAAAGTAAACAAAATTATTAAGCCCCTTACTAGTATGTTGGAGATTGTAGATCTCCAGGTATTAGTAACCATTTAGAATATTTTACAGGGCTGGGCTGGGCACTGGTGGCTCAGGCTTGTAATCCTAGCTACATAGGAAAATGAGAGTTTTGGCTTACAGTTCAAAGCCAGCCTGGGCTGTTAACTAGCAAAAGCTGTGGAGCAGTGGCTCAATGTTAGAGCACCACCCTTTTCAAAATAGCTAAGAAACAATGCCCAGGTCCTGACTTCAAGCTCCAGTACCAGCACAAAATAAATAAGACATTTTGCAAAAAGAAGAGTATATATCATAATTACACTCAAGTTGCAGTCATTTTTTTCAAAGTAGCTAGACCAGGATGAACTTGGAAGGAACTGAGATGGATGATGATTAACCAATTTGCAAGCTATTGTCAGAGTTCATGAACTAGTTTTATCCATGTGACCACCTGACCTGGCACAATGGCATGAAAAGGGGAAGGATTTTAGAGGACTTTTTAAAGCCTGCTTCATGAACAAAGTATAAAGACTTCTTCAAACATACAGAAGTTAAAAATCACAATAACCTCAACACCAACAGACCTAGCCTATAAGAAATAGGATTCAGTTCAATATACACTATGTTTTTTTTTTGTTTTTTTTTTTTTGGTCAGTCCTCGGGCTTGGACTCGGCCTGAGCGCTGTCCCTGGCTTCTTTTTGCTCAAGGCTAGCACTCTGCCACTTGAGCCACAGCTCCATTTCTGGCCATTTTCTGTATATGTGGTGCTGGGGAATCGAACCCAGGGCCCCATGTATATGAGGCAGGCACTCTTGCCACTAGGCCATATCCCCAGCCCCTCAATATACACTATGTAAAAAATGAACTACCGCAACTTATGGAGGGATGGAAGGGGAAAAATTGGAGGAAGTGAAGGAAGGGGTGCCATTGTCCAAGAAGCATTGCACTCATTACCTGACTTACGGTATTGTAACCCCTTTGTATAGCTCCTTAATAATTTAAAAAGAAATAAGGATAACAAAAAACTAGCCTATAATTAGGTACAACTAGTTTTGTTATTTTTTCTTAATAATAATCCTGGTTTTCTTTGGAACCTATAAACTGGGAGGAGTGACTGTGTATGAAATAGCGATATCTTTCTGGAGGAACATGATTATACATTGTTTTATTGTGAAATACAATCCCATTGCTTAATGAAAGAATGTCCACTTGTAAGATTAACTTCTGAAAATAAAGAAAAAGAAATAGGATTCATCAGGTAGAAGGAGACTAATCGAGTGTATTATTCTGTGCCAGGAGCTGTACTTGGTATTAATCACACAGTTCACAAAAAGGTTTTGGTCCTTGAAGAGTCCAGCAGGGGGAGATAGGCAACAAATACATCCATAACACACAAGGTAACATGCAGTGTCAGCAAGCGCCAAGACTGTGTTTGTTCCTGTTTTATAAATAGAACATCGACAGGAAGGTCGCAGTGATAGGTGCATATTTCAGGACTGAGTTGGTCTTCCTTTGAAATGTCATGTCTGTTCATCTAAGAGATTATTCCAAATTTTCTGCTTTAAGATACTTTTAAGATTTTTATCAATATAGGAAAATTTGCATTTGAGTCACTTAATGAAGTATATGTTTGATATTTAAGTATATAATATATTCAGAAAGTTTATCTGGAGTTCTATTTTAAAAGAGTTGGGATTAGTTAGGAAATAATCATGAATTTAGGGCAAATTACCTATAATTGTTTTCCCTGAGAAAAGATATATTTTTTGTGCTTGTTAACAATAAGATCGCAATAAGTCAATTTAGAAAGATTTTGTTGAATACTGTGTTGGGGAAAAAAATATTTAATCTACTACAGAATGCATGGCTCAAATGTTGGAACACCAACTGACAATTTCCTGGTCATGAAAGTTTTATAGTTTCAACAGTATTACTGACTCCTAATACTTTTCTAAAGTACAAGTTTTATTCAGAATTTTAGTGTTCATTCTGTAGTTTTATTTTTCAACTTACATGGATAATAGATGAAAACAGATGACCATGTATAGCCAAAAGACTTGGTCTAAAACTATCTTCTTCGTAACAACTGAAAGAATTTGCACAGCTAGGCAGGAATATGATTCAGAAAAATAGGCTGAAGAATGATAGATGTATTTTACATATCAATACCCATAAACTTTACTTGTTTAACCAGGTACTGGTGGCTCATGCTGTAATTATAGCTACTCAGAATGCTGAGATCTGAGGATCATGGTTCAAAGCCAACCTGGTTAGAAAAGTCCACAAGACTGTTACCTCCAATAAACCACCAAAAAACCAGAAATGGAGCTATGGCTCAAGTAGAGCACTAACCTTGAGCAAAAAAACTCAGAGAGAGTGCCCAGGCCCTGAGTTCAAGCCCCAAAACTGGCACAAAGAAACTTTCTATTGCAATTAAGCCTCATACGAAGTTAGAAATATAGTCAAAAGTAGACCGAATTGTCACCTGAACAGTCACAGTCAGCATTATTCCATACTTTTTAAAGTTTGTTTTACTTCTTTTGTGTGCCAGTACTGAATCTTAAACTCAGGGTCTCATGCTCTTGCTTACACTTTTTGCTCAATGCTAGTGCTTTACACTTGAGGCATACTTTCACCTCTGGCTTTTTGCTAGTTAATTGGAGATAAGGGTCTCACAGATTTGTCTGCCTGGTCTAGTTTCTTTCCCAGTAGCTAGGATGACAGACATGAGCCATTGAAGCCTGGCTAAAAGCTTATGTTTTTCTCTCCCACCCCCCTTTTTCTCTCTCTCTCTTTTCCTTTCTCTCTCTCTTTCCCCACCCCCATGTATATTAAAGCAAATTTTAGATATTTTGTCATTTAATCCTAAATAATATTTAATTATTTAATATGCATTCCAAAGAGGCATATTTTAATGTTACCATAGAAATGCAAACATTTGCGAAAACTGTGGAACTTAGCTATAAGAAATTCTTTCTCCTTGCAAAAATTCAATCACTTGATCCTAAGTTTTAAACATCTCTGCTTCTGTTACCATTATAAGCAAAAGATACTTAAAAAAAAAACCTAATGTTTATATACATTCCTCATATGCAAGTACTTTTTAAAAAGTAGTCCTATTAGAATTTTTTTAAGTGGCCCAAAGGAATGTACAGGGACATTAAAGGTGAGTAAAAGTTGTGGAGAGAGTAAGGTAAAACATTAACAGTAGAGTGAATAGTCAGGCAGCAAAAATATTTACAAAACACAAACTAGGGCAGGAAATGTGGCTTAGCAGTAGAGTGCTTGCTTAGCATGCATGAAGACCCTGGGTTTGATTCCTCAGCACCACATAAACAGAAAAAGCCAGAAGTGGCGCTGTGGCTCAAGTGGTAAAGTGCTAGCCTTGAGCAAAAAGAAGCCAGGGACAGTGCTCAAGCTTTGAGTTCTGGCCCCAGGACTGGCAACACACACACACACACACACACACACACACACACACACACACACACACACTTAAATGGCTCTATTTACTTATAACAATTGTAAAACCTATTTGGTCGGAACTGTAACCAAGAAACAGCCAATTTTTGAAGAAAAATTTAAAATAAGAAAAATTAGCTGTGTGTGGTGTCCTGTGGCTATCCTCTCCGCTATTTTAGAGGGTGGGGCAGGAGGAACACATGAGTCCAGGAGCTCTAGACATAGAGCTGGAGGCCTTGTCTCCAGAAAAGATGAAGAGAGAATGTGAAAGAGAAAGAGAAAAAGGAGGGAGGAAGGAGAAAAGGCAGAAAGATCATATTATACCTTTGATAGCATTCTTCATTTCTTTTTGCAGATCCACATGCCTATCTGGTATTATTTCCCTGCACTTGAAGGACTTACAATAACATTCTTGTATATGTATTAATTGATGCTGGGTTCCTTCAGCTTCTATGTATTTGAGAAAGTGTACTGCACCTTTAGTCTTTTGGCATTTTTACCTAGATGTCAACTTGTAGATGCTGTACTGAATTATGGTTTGTATTGTTTCTGGTGTGATATGCTGTTACTCTTATCATTGTTCCTCTATGAAGAATGTCATTTTTCTCAGGCTGCCTTTAAGATTTTTCTCTTTATTTCTGGTTTAAAACAATTTGATTAGGTGGGTACTAGTGGCTTATGCCTGTTATCCTGACTACTCAGTAAGCAGAGATCTGAGGATCACAGTTCAAAGCTAGTCCAAACAGAAGTCCAAGAGACTCTTCCAAAGAAGAAAAAACAGAAAGGGAAAACTGAATATACCAACAGGCCTTATTGGGGAGTGAAGCCTTATAAGGGCAACCAAGACTCCTTCAGCCCAGCTGAAGGAGAAATGATGCACCTCCCCTTACAACTAGGGCCTCTTTAAATATTAGGCAGAAAGAGTGAAGCCAGGTGGGGCAGATGGGAGCAGGGTGAGATGGAGGCAGGTTGGGTGAATCAGGTTATTCTGGCTGAGCTGTTTCAAGGTCTCAGCAGCATCTGTGTCCACCAAGGGTGTGTCAGTGTCAGACGTGGCCTTGGTCTCAGGCTCTCTTCCAAGACTTGCAGGTACATTTGTTAAGGGAGAGGCTGTGAATCAGCAGGATCAGCAGCAAGTACAGTTTTAAGATATGTCTGTGAGGGGGAAAGTGGAGTGCTTTCAGTTTAAACCATTTTCCATCACTCTTCATCACAAAAAAGCCAGAAATGGACATAACATGGACAGAAATGTGGTATAAGTGTAGATATGTTAACATTGACCAAAATAGCTCAGCGACAGCACCCAGACCCCGAGTTCAAGCCCCAGGACCAGCACACATATACACACAAAAATAAATAAATCAGATAAACAAATACTGACTGTAATATGCCTTTGTATATAGTGTTTTACATATTTCCTGTGGTTGTGATCCAATTGTGCTTCTGGTGCTTGTGGATCTATATTTTTCAGCAAATTTGGAATGTTTTGACCTTTTTTTTTTTTTTTTTTTTTTTACTATTTTTTTCCCTGTATTATCAGTTTTCATTTGGACTTTCGTCCAAGAACACTTACATTATTAGCTAACTGAAGTTGTTCCACCTCATTGCTGTTTTATTCTTTTTCCCTCCCTCCCTCCCTTCTTTCTTTCTTTTCTTCCTTCCTTCCTTCCTTCTTTCCTTCCTTTCCTGGGTCTTAAATTCCAGGCTTCTTGTTCACCCTTCACTTTTTGCACTCACAGCTGGTGCTCTGTCGCTTAAGCCATACTTCCAGTTCCTTTTTGTATAGTTTTTTTTAATTGATTGTTTTCTGTATTATGGTGTGTGTGTGTGTGTGTGTGTGTGTGTGTGTGTGTGTGTGTGTGTGTGTGTAGGCCTGAGCCACTGGCACTCAGTCTGATATGTCTTTAAGATCATTAATTATTTCTTTTGCAGTGCTTAATCTACTCTGTGTGGTACTGTGTTGAAACCAGGGCCTATGAATATGCTAGGGAAGCACTCTTATCACTGTGTGCTATCCCTCACCTCTTCCAATGACTTTTATTTCAACATTGTATTTTTATGTTTTATTAATAGTGTGTGTGTGTGTGTGTGTGTGTGTGTGTGTGTGTGTGCATGATGTTGGGAATTGAACTCAGCCACATGAATGCAGGTTAGGCATTCAACCATTAACTGCATCCTTAGCCCAACACTTTTTTTTCATGAATTTCATTATATCCTATATGCATATAATGTACTTTGTTCAATTAGTTTCATTTTTAAATCTTCTGTGTCTTCTTAAACACATTCATATTTTCTTCTGTGTACTCATGTATTTACATCTATGAATAAATGGACTATAACTACAATAACTAGCCATGTTGGCTTATTCTATCATTTGTGTCTTTTTGGGTAATTTTCCATTGATTTTTTTTCCTCCATGTGCTGTCAGTTATATTTTTCTTTTTCTTTTTCTTTTTTTTGGCCAGTCCTGGGCCTTGAACTCAGGGCCTGAGCACTGTCCCTGGCTTCTTTTTGCTCAAAGCTAGCACTCTGCCACTTGAGCCACAGCACCACTTCTGGCCGTTTTCTGTATATGTGGTGCTGGGGAATTGAACCCAGGGCCTCATGTATCCAAGGCAAGCACTTTTGCCACTAGGCCATATCCCCAGCCCATATTTTTCTTTTTTTATGAATAATTATTTATTTATTGTCAAAGTGATGTACAGAGGGGTTACAGTTTCATATGTAAGGCAGTGGGTATATTTCTTGTTCAACTTGTTACCTCCTCCCTCATTTCCCTACCTCCCCCTTTCTCTCTCCCCCCTATGAGTTGTTCAGTTGGTTTACACCAAATGGTTTTGTAAGTATTGCTTTTGGAGTTGTTTTTCTTCTTATCCTTTGTTTCTCATTTTTTTTTTTTTTTTTTTTTTGGCCAGTCCTGGGCCTTGGACTCAGGGCCTGAGCACTGTCCCTGGCTTCTTCCCACTCAAGGCTAGCACTCTGCCACTTGAGCCACAGTGCCGCTTCTGGCCGTTTTCTGTATATGTGGTGCTGGGGAATCGAACCTAGGGCCTCGTGTATCCGAGGCAGGCAATCTTGCCACTAGGCTATATCCCCAGCCCTGTTTCTCAATTTTGATATTCCCTTTCCCTTCCCTAGTTCTAATACCAGTATATACAGTATCCAGGGTACTTAGATGAGATACAGTGATAGCAGGGGCACATCGACAGGAAGGGGATACAAGAGGATCATCAGCAACCAATAAAAAGCTACGGTTTTACATGGCTTGTTGAAAGTAATTACAACAGTGATATAACACTTATTTTCATAACATGGAGTTCATTTCTCTTAACATCATCTTCTGCTGTAACTAGCCTAAACCTGTACTAATTATTCGCTATGAGGGAAACCATAGAGTCCATGTTTCTTTGGGTCTGGCTTACTTCACTTAGTATAATTTTTGCCAAGTCCTTCCTTACAAATGGGGCAATGTCATTCTTTCTGATAGAGGCATAGAATTCCATTGTGTATATGTACCACATTTTCCTGATCTACTCGTCTACTGAGGGGCATCTGGATTGGTTCCACATTTTAGCAATGACAACTTATTAAGATATTCATACTAATTGTGTGTGTGTGTGTGTGTGTGTGTGTGTGTGTGTGTATCTGTGTATTGGAGGAGACTCAACTCAGGGCATTGCACATGCTAAATACACACTTTACCATTGAGGTACCCTTGTTCTGGAATGCAATTAAGTTATTCAAAATAGGTTAATTCTGTTGGAATTTATAGTAGGAGGTAGAAATGGAGCGGCTTTTGGTCTAGGGTTATTATTTTTTTCTAGTGGTGAGGCAAGACAGCTATAAGTATCTTATTTTAATCTTCACATATCACATATCTTTTCAACTCTGGTTGATGAAAACAAACTCCCTAGCTATAGTCAACCTTCAAGGAAGAAGATGTAATACTCCTTTTTGCTTTATGATGTTTTTTTCCACTTTAAGTACTTCTTCACAGGCATGTGACTGAAAATCCTACGGAAGCTCTGTTCTGATTGTCAAAATGTGCCCTCCTACCTCTCTTCCCCCATTTCTTCTCCCTCCCTTCTCCCGCCCCCCCCCCCCCCCCGGCTTTTTCCCTTCTCTATCTGTCCTCTACAAATTCTAGTTTCCTTAGCCTTCTAAATTCACAGTTCCGTCCCTGTTTGGCGTGGTTTGGGTTCTCTTCCCCGGGTTGTATTCTGGAATTTCCAAGTTGGGGCAATCATGGAGCTTACCCCATTGGCTTTCCTTCTGCCAGGGATTGATTAGATACGAGAAACGTGATTTCTCAGCAAAAAACTAGACTATTCCTTGAATCAAGGGTAATAGTTGGCAGGCAGTTTAAACAACAGGAGCCCCAGCCTGCTTGCCTCCCTCTCTTCCCACTATGCTGCCATGGCAGGCTATATAGCCAAAACAAACTCAACCACCCTTTGTAACCCTTCCCATGGAAGTGAATTTTGCTCATGCTTAGTCATCAAGCCCCTTCTTAGAGTTAGCTCTTACATACAGTCTCCAAGAATAAACTCACTTTTATAACATCAGAAACTGATGCTGGGCCTTAAGTATCTTGGAAGGTGACTGAACCTTAGACCTTCTAAAATCACGATAAAGTTCCTCAAATGTTTGATTGGTAAAGAAGAGTCGGTTAGCACTAATAACTCTTGAGTTGCATTTATAGCCATTGTATGACAACTGGAGTGTCGTAGTCTCCCCCTATCCAATCCTCTTTTGTTTTTTTTGGCCAGTCCTTGGCCTTGGACTCTGGGCCTGAGCACTGTCCCTGGCTTCTTTTTGCTCAAGGCTAGCACTCTGCCACTTGAGCTACAGCGCCACCTCTGGCCATTTTCTGTATACGTGGTGCTTGGGAATTGAACCCAGGGGTGCTTGGGAATTGAACCCATGTAAATGAGGCAAGCACTCTTGCCACTAGGCCATATCCCCAGCTCCCCAATCCTCTTCTATCCTAACTAGTTACAAAGACCTACAGGTGATGCTTACTTAGTATATTTAATATCAACCTTCTCTGTTCCTACTTTGTGAGCAGAATTGTGCCACCAGCTGCCTGATGGGGCTATTGGCCTCTCCAGAGCTCATTGTCTGCACTTCAGGACCTCTAAAAGCTAAATATAATCATGACACTCCTCCACTGAACATATATCTGTGGTATGCTATAGTTTTCAGATAAAGCAGAAGCTATATCTATCAGGAAGTACTTCCCCACATGTATTCTTTTACACCACTCCTCCTATCCTATGTCTAGCAGACCTTCTTTACCACACTGCCTTCCTTTTTGTCTTTGCACACTCTGCTGAAGTCTCACCTCCTTGAAACACCTTCCCATGGGCTTCCATGCCATCTTCTGCATAGCAGTGTCATTTAAAGATAAGCTCTATGAGGGTAGAGATTTGCTTTAAGTTTTCTATTTTATCCTAGTGCCCAGCAGAGCAACTGGCATGCAGTGGGTTCTGGATAAATATTTGATTTTTTAAAATAAATTATATCTATTACTGTGAACCTTAATCCATTCTTCACTCCAAGAAAGGAACTTTGGTAGATCAGGACATGGTAGAAGTAGATAGTGGGTAGGTTTTGTTTTTTTTTTTTAATGGATGGATGGCAATGGCCCACTGAGCTGCCTTGAAGTAGCTGGCAAGGGACAATAGGAAACTGCTTTAAAATCTGAGTAGATGGCCATCCATCTGTGTGACTGACCACAATAGCACTTTGGAAGCTGGCCTCTCAAAGAATATTTCATGCCATATTTTCTGAGTGCTCATGACATATTGTAATAAAACTTCATGAACTAGAGCCCACACCAGCTGGAACTGTGGTGCTGTGTTCTCTTTTAGGAAGGAGAAGTAATTCACTGGCAAATAGGACTAGAAGCCATGTTAAGGTCAGGACACAGTCCAGTTGATTTATCACACATTCGTTTCTGTAGAACTATGTCATGAAAATTTATTGTGGCTATAAAGTGTGGCAAGATCTTGGACCATCAATCGCAAAGTCAGTTAGTCACAACATATTTATAGTTATAAAGATAGAGAAAATTGGCTAAAATATTTAATAACGATTTTAATAAACCAGTCATTGAACATATAGGATTTGTTTGCTAAATGGCAGTTTTATTGTACTAACATTTTACTATAAATCATTTCTGTGCTGTGACTATAAGTGGAGAGACAAACATGGAAGTTTTCTTATTTCCTCACATTCACACATCAGGCCAGGATCAGGTCTGATCTAAAGATCTGAATTTCTTGAGAGACTAAGACAAGATCTAGTGGATGAAATCAGTAATCTTAGACAACTGGTAGGAGAGAAGGAAGATTGGAGTTTGAGGACAGCCTGAGGGGAATAAAGGTTTACGAGACTATCTCGATCAATTTCTGGGTGCAGTGTAGTGACTCAGAGAAGCAGAAATAAGAGGATTACAATCCAACCTGGCCTGGACTGTCTTTAAATACAACAACAAAAACAACCAAACAACAAAAAAACCAACCAATAACAAAGGCTTTTGGACTAGTACAAGTGGTAGCATGCCTGCCTAACAAGTATAGGTTCTGTGTTCATATCTCACCACTTCCAAGAAATGAAAAGACACTTGGTGTTACCCAGTACTGTTTTTTTTTGTTGTTGTTGTTGTTGTTATGAGGCTTGAACTCAGGGCCTGGGAGCTGTCCCTGAGCATTTTTTGCTCTACCACTTTAAGCCACTGCTCTACTTCTGTTTTTTTAGTGGTTAATTGGAGATAAGAGTCTCATGGATCTTCCTGCAAAGGCTGGCTTCAAACTGTGGTTCTCACATCTCAATCTCCTGAGTAGCTAAGATTATAGGGTGAGCCACCAGTGCCTGGCCCCTTCCTTCCTTCCTTTTTATGTTTTTTTGGCTAGTCCTGGGGCTTGGACTCAGGGCCTGAGCACTGTCCCTGGCTTCTTTTTGCTCAAGGCTAGCCCTCTGCCACTTGAGCCACAGCGCCACTTCTGGCCGTTTTCTGTCTATATCGTGCTGGGGAATTGAACCCAGGGATTCATGTATACGAGGCAAGCAGCACTCTTTGCACTAGGCCATATCCCCAGCCCTCCTTCTTTCCTTCTTTCCTTCCTTCCTTCCTTCCTTCCTTCCTTCCTTCCTTCCTTCCTTCCTTCCTTCCTTCCTTCCTTCCTTCCCTCCCTCCTTCTCTCTCTTTCCCTTCCTTCCTTCCTTCCTTCCTTCCTTCCTTCCTTCCTTCCTTCCTTCCTTCCTTCCTTCCTTCCTTCCTTCCCTCCCTCCTTTCTTTCTTTCTTTCTTTCTTTCTTTCTTTCTTTCTTTCTTTCTTTCTTTCTTTCTTTCTTTCTTTCTTTCTTTCTTTCTTTCTTTTTTTTTTAACAGTGCTAGGAATCAGATCAACAGCTTTGCACATGGTAGGTAAGTGAACCTCCACTAAGCTATATCAGTCCTTGGCTTTTTGAGATAGTGTCTCTGTATATAGCACAGGCTAGCATGGAACTCCGTATATCCTTCTCTGCCCTGTCTCTACCTCTGGAGGGACTGGAGTCTAATTAAATATGCACATTTATTCTAGAAATTTTCTCTTTTGTTAATCATAGCAATGATTTCTTGATATTCTAGTATACTCATACTCAGGCAGAGTGCTAAATCTAGCATGTCATTTAATCTTCACAAATCCTCACCAGTCAACAGATGATAAAGAAAAAAACTCCTTTGCTTATAGTAATGCTCTTCCGATTACCTCACATTACCTTTTGAGAAAATGACAGTTAATTACAAGTGTGGACATCAGGCACTCCTAAAGGGAAAAATATCTGGAGCTAAACCATTTAAATAAATGTGACAAAATATATCTAAAACTAAATGATGTATTGAAGGGTGTGATTCGTTCTCCTATAGAGAAACTATTCCCAGACAGTGTAGATTATGTCTCTAATCAATATGCTCAGTGAGGGGAAGATATTCCATTCTCTGAAAAAGATCCCACGCATTTCAGCTGCAAATAGTTAATTAGTCATTTCATAGGCAGAATGAGGAGAGTAATCCTTTAATGTCCATATGGCATATGCTTTCCAAGCTTATTTTTTGCTTTCCCTTCAGTCCTTTTAGTCACAGTCAGTAAAGATCACTTGAGGATGTAAAGAAATGTACCAAGTATGTATAGGTATGTATTAGGACAGTCACTAAGCATCTCTTTTCCAAGTCTTAATCAGACAGCAATTGTTTTCTCATCAGAGCTTATATCTTTAAATAATAAATTTGGATAAGAGGCACTCCATTTGAAAGTTTTGTGGTTTTTTTTTTTTTGCCAGTCCTGGGGCTTGAATTCAGGGCCTGAGCACTGTCCCTTGCTTCTTTTTGATAAAGGCTAGCATTCTACCTCTTGAGCCACAACGTCACTTGTTTTTTCTGTTTATGTGGTGCTGAGGAATCGAATCCAGGGCTTCTTGCATGCTATGTAAGCACTCTACTGCTAAGCCACATTCCCAGCCCTATTTGAAAGTTTTGCTTTAAGCAATTAGAGATAAAAATGTTTATTTTTGTCCCAGTACTTAGGCTTAGCTTTTTTGCTCAACACTGGTATTCTACCAGTTGAGCCATATCTTCACTTCTGGCTTTTTGCTGGTTAACTGGAGATAAGAATCTTGGGGGATTTTTCTGCAAAGGCAGCCTCCTGAGTAGCTAGGATTATAGGTGTGAGATACTGATACCCAGCAGTGATAAACAAACAAGCAACCTCCCCACCCCAAACATTTTAGGTATGGCCAGGCATTACACATAAAGGCTTTCACCTACAACCCTAGCTGTCTGAGGGGCTGAAATCAGGAGGATCACAGTGTGGATGGGGCTAGCCTAAGCACATAGTTTATTAGACCTCATCTCAACCCATAAAAAGTCAGATGTAGTAGACAAGTGCCCATCATCCCAGTTATGAAGGAAGCAAAGCATAAGTAAGAGGATCATGGTCCAGGCTAGCCTCTGAAAGAAAAGCAAGACCTTATTTGAAAAAATAATGAAAGCTCAAAGGGTTGTAGGTATGGTTTAGGTTATATAGTGTCTGCACAGAAGCTCCAGGCCCTGAGTTCAAACTCCAGTATTTCCTTCAAGTTCCCTATTTGGGCCAGAATAGCAGTACTCGAAGTATGTTCTGGGAGGAGTCCTAATTGCTCATAGGCACCAGACAATGTCTTTTCCTCTAGAAAGCACCCTGCCTCTTTCCCACTCAATTGACTTTGCCTGTATTCATTGTGTTATCTTCATTTCCCATGATCCCATAACATATTTGCATTTAGTCACAAGCACATCAATTTTTTCTTTGCTAAACCTAGTGAACTTATCTCAGTTTTTAACCTGTATGAGTTCCTCTTGAGCCACAGCACACTTCTGGATTTTTCTGTTTATGTCATGTTGAGGAATCAAACCCAGGGCTTCATGTATGCTATGCAACAATTCTACCATTCAAGCCACATTCCCAGCCCCAAACCTGCATTTTCTTTTTTTCTTTTTTCTTTTTTCTTTTCCTTTTTTCTTTTTTTGGCCAGTCCTGGGCCTTAGACTCAGGGCCTGAGCACCATCCCTGGCTTCTTCCCACTCAAGGCTAGCACTCTGCCACCTGAGCCACAGTGCCCCTTCTGGCCATTTTTCATATATGTGGTACTGGGGAATCGAACCGAGAGCTTCATGTGTAGGAGGCAAGCACTCTTGCCATTAGGCCATATTCCCAGCCCCAAACCTGCATTTTCTATCTACATACTGAACTATTCTCAGGGACATCCCACATCTGAGTTTAACTCAACATGTCCAAAGTGTATTAATATATAATTCCTTGAAAAAAAAAGTTCCCATATCTTATGGTTTTTAATCACTCAGAAGCACCTTCTTTCAGGATCCCAGGCTAGAAACCAGAAATAGTTATTCTTAACTCCACCCTCTCTTTTACTCCTCACATTCCATCAGTCATGAAATTCAACAATTTTGATGATTTCATTTATTGCATATCAACTCTGTTATTCCTTGACTTCATCTGTTTAGAATGCCTATAACAAAATGCCACAAACTAGGCATCTTGCAAACAATACACAGTTATTTCTCACAGTTCAGAGGACTGCAGTTCCAAAATCAAGGTGGCAGAAGATTGGACAACTAGTGAGAACCAATTTCATTTAAAAAATGGTGCCTTCTAGTTGCATCCTCACAGGATAGAAGAAGCAAGACAGCTCTCTGTGCTCTTTTTGGAAGGGCACTAATCTCTCTCATAAGCTAATCATCTCACGTCTTAGGTCCCACTTCTTAACACCATAATCTTGGGGGTTATGATGTCATCATATGAATTTGTGAAGGACACAAGCACCAAATCTCCATCATCATCTTTCTCACCCACCTCTGTCATTTGGCATAAGAACACAGCATGGTAACCCTAGAGGATTTATAGTTTTATTCATTTATTCATAGTTCAGGGGTCAGATGGCTTCAGGACATGTAGGTGACATAAAAACCAACTTAGTAAAATCATCCAAGGTTTAGTATAGTCTCTGGTGGAAGCAGAGCAGTTATTGGTATCAGTCAGCAGCAGTATTTTCTTAGTCACAAGCTTGGAGAGTATCACTTGGCAAGGATGAAGTGCTTATTGATCTTATTCTATCAGCAATTTCATTTCACCTGAATTAAGATACTTGATCAAGATGATGGCTTTATGGATGGCAATTTGACTTTCTTGAGATCCTTGGACTGCGAGATCAACTGGCCACAAACACCTTCATTCCAAGTTATTGCCTCAGTGACAATATTTGCTTCAAAACGGACAATATCTTTTATTGTTATTATTTTATTTTTCTTTTAGTTTTCTGTTAGTTGTAGGGCTTGAACTTGGGGCCTGGGCATTGTCCCCGAGCTCTTTTACTCAATGCTAGTGCTCTACCACTTTCAGACACAGTACCATTTCTGGCTTTCTGTGGTTAACGGGAGATCAGTGTGTCATGGAATTTCCTACCCAGACTGTCTTTGAACTGCAGTCCTCAGATATCAGTCTCCTTTGTAGTTAGGATTGTAGGCATAAGGATTACTGGCACCTGGCCTACACAAAGTATTTATTTATTTATTTTTTACCAGTCCTGGGCCTTATACTCAGGGCCTGAGCACCTTCCCTGGCTTCTTCCCGCTCAAGGCTAGCACTTTGCCACCTGAGCCACAGCGCCCCTTCTGGCCATTTTACACATATGTAGTGCTAGGGAATCGGACTGAGAGCTTCATGTGTAGGAGGCAAGCACTCTTGCCACTAGGCCATATTCCCAGCCCCCTACACAAGTCTTTATAGCCTAGAATGAGTATCTCAGCAGAGGTGTGTGTGTGTGTGTGTGTGTGTGTGTGTGTGTGTGTAAATGGAGAAAATTGCTCATTATGTATTATCAGATGATGTTAAGGAATAATTAAGAATCATTAATTTTATTTCAAATGATAGTGATAGGGTTGTCATATACCTTAAGTCCTTACAGTTTACTGAGAGGTCTGCTTAATTGTTAACATAAATAATGGTACTGAGAATACAATTCACATAGCATCTTTTTTCATAGTTAAAACAAGAACCACACAAACATCATTTGTGTTTTAAACAGCGGAGTTTGGTGAAGAACCAGTCTGCATTTCATAGGAAATGGATGACATCTAATTACTCCACCTACTAGCCAATCTAAGTATTCTCCCACTGCTTTTGGAGTACCATTTGGGCTGCCATCAGCAATGGTAGCTGAGTAAATGAGATTTCTATGTAATACATGCTGGTACTGGACATACTCATTCACCTGGCCCCTGTTCTGATAATCCCACGATACAATGGATCAACTGGCCATTCTCCAGGAGCCTCTTGTTTAACTTTGGCTCTGCCTCTCAGCCAGTCCAGCACATACATGACCCATATACCAAAGAATTCCAGTCAGAATCCTGCCACTTGAGCTGCCAGACTCCCCAGCACAGATTTTTGTTTGTTTTTTGTTGTTAGGCTTTGTGAGGGGCAGGAAGAGTTTTGCAGAAAAAGAAACTCTAGCACCTTTACCTGATGACTCAGCTTGGATGCAAAGAACCATTTCTCATTTTTGCCTTGGCCTCCAGGACTGTAGCCACCACTGTCAAAGGCTGTCCTCTGCCCAAGTCCCTGACTCCCATAGTCCTTCCCAGGGGAGCAGAGTCCAGTGAAAAGTCTGCCATTCTCACTTGATGTCTCTTATCTTGTCTACAAAGCAAAGTTCCATCATTATTGCCTTCCTATTGCTGCAACTTCTTCCATATTAATTTCTCCACACCTTCTTATGTTTTATTTCTTCACACTGCTGTCCAAGACATCTCTCTGAAACCATAGTCTGTCCTTTTCCTTTTAATTTAATTTAATTTTTTTCCCAAGGAGATGCGCTTGTGCATGTATACATGTGTGTGACTACTACATTCAACTTCCAGACAGATTTGTGTTTGTTTTTTTTTAAATTTATTATCAAGAGAGAAGAAGATGGCGCCGCCACAGTAGGGAGGCACCCCAACTCGCTCCAACTGAATAGCGAGCTGGGAACTCCAGCACCCAACACCCCATCAAGGACCCAGCAAAACCAGCAGCCAGAAGCAGTGGAGAAACGCAGGAAACGAAAAGGAACAAAAAAAGAAGAGCCTATAACCTGCACGGAGCTGGAGAATCTCCGGGGTACCATCCCCCCACCCGCTGATCCTGGCCTGAAAAGGGCCAGGCTGGGAAAGGGGACCCAGCAAACGGCAGACTGACTGCCGAAAAGTCATGCCGGGAGTGCAGAATCCAGACAGCGGGACTCCACAGACCCCAAGGGGAGCGCGGACCTAGACAGACTGCGGCGACGGGAAGTTCGGGATCCCATGGCCGGGATCGGACGTGAGCGGCGGGGGAACAGAGTGGTGCAGAAGGGGAGAGCCGGGGCAGCCACCACCAAATTACCGTTTGCCGCACCCCACCCCCGAAGGGCCAAGGCGGCGCAGGACACAAACACACAATCCAGGACCAGTGAGTTTCCCATTGCCCCCTCCCCCAACAGGAGACCAGCTATCAGAGACCCAAGCCCTGCAGAGAAGCTGGAACTCCCTCCCTCCCTCTCTCCACCCTGAGGGAACAAAGAACCCCCAAATCAGGCCGCAAAAGGTTCCTTCAGACTCTGGGAAGACACAGGAGCTAGCAGGGGAGGGGCGGAGCAGCACCAAGGCAGCAGAGGAGCCTGAACCAGCTGCGGCCCTGCCCCTTTCCCAACAGGGGCCCGGGACCGGCAGGCATTGATCCCACTGGGGCCCACACATACCACCCCCCACAGTGGACTCGTGGGAGGGCACAAGCACACCCCAACAACCCGGGACTTGCTCTGGTAGGCGTGCCCTGCACAGGTGGGCAGGGCACCCCAGCGGCAGTGCCCGCTGTGGTGGGTGCACGTCGCACAGGTGGGTGGGGCCCCCAGCGGCAGCGCCTGCTCTGGTAGGTGCACCCACACAGGAGGGCAGAGCTCTCCAGTGGCGGCGCCCACACAGTTTGGTGCATTTCGCACAAGTGGGTGGGCTGCCCCTTAACAACACCAGCCCCGGAGCGGTCCACACAGGAAGGCGAACCACCTGAGAGGTGAGCTCCTCTGATCAAGATACAGAGTGGATAAAAGAATCAAAGAAGAGAAAAGCCTCCACACCACGCTGAATCAATGACCAGCAAACCCCCACCAGGGGCACGCTAGGGTCAGCACAACACAGCGGCGGGACACTGTCCTGCAGAGAAAGACACAGAACCTACCCACCCCCAAGTGCAGAGAGGGTGACCACCCCGGCAACAACTGAGATGGTCATGCTCACCCATTGGGCAGTAAGGATCAACAGCCAGGCTCAAACCCAGAGCCAGGACACAGACAAGTCTCCCACTGACGGACCAGCTGGAACCAGCACAAAGCCAAACCAGGGAAGCCACCCACAGATCTCCAGATGTGCAAATCACAAAGAAATATAACGTGTTTCATCAAAGTGCAAGCCAACTCGCCAGCTCCAAAAAGCAGCACGACTGAAGAGGAGATGGAGAATAACAAAACAACTGAGGCCATGTTAGCAGAAATGATGGAAAGCCTTAGAAACGAAATCAGAAAACAACTCCAGGAGTTTAGAGTGGAAGTCTCGAAGGACATCCAGGAAGCCAAGAAAGAAATGGAAGCAAAAATGGACATAGTGCAAACCTCCATTAAAGAAGACCTTAACATCCTGAGAAGTGAAATGCATGAAAAAATAGATTTAAAATACAACTCTTTAAAGGAAGAAATTTCCATGATCAGAGCTGATCTGGCAACCATAAATAGCTCTCTGACATCCATAAACTCTGCAATTGAATCCACAGCACAAAGAATTGACCATATGGAATCCAGAATCTCTCTCGGACGATGATGCAGCCGATAAGAACCAGAAAATTACCACACTCCAAGAAACGGTAAAGCTCCAGGGCAGACTAATCCAGGAGCTAGTGGACAAAGACAAGAGATATAATCTGCGCATAATTGGAATAGAAGGAGCTGAATACCAGAGCAGAGGGCTTCAACATATTTTCAATAAAGGTATTGGAGCAAACTTCCCCAATCTCACAAGGGACCCCATCCAGGTAACCGAAGCCTATAGGACACCTGGCAGACCAGACCCCAGAAAAGCCATGCCAAGGCACATAATATTCAAGACTTCAGATCTCAAGAATAAAGAGCAAATTTCGAATTCAACCAAAGCAAAGAAAGAAATCTATTACAATGGCAAGAGGATCCGAATAACAGCAGGCCTCTCCACACAAACCTACCATGCGAGAAGAGAATGGAAGAACACCATCCAAGTTCTACCGGCCAACAAGTGCCAACCTAGAATAAAATATCCAGTGAAGCTGGAGTTCATATTCGAGGGGAAAACCAGATCTTTCCATAGCAAAGAAGATCTAAAGGACTATGTAAATAAAAAATCAGCCCTACAGTGAATTCTAAGAGGGGAATCCCACCCAACAGAAATTGTACAGGACACACAGACAGAAACAGAAAGAAACTACAATAGCCAGAGCCCAACAGAAAGAGCAGCTCACTAAAGACAAGGAAAAAAAAAAAAAGAGGAAAAACAGCCCAACAAGAAAATGCAAGGAGAAAAAACACTCTTATGCTTGATCTGTTTGAATATAAATGGTATAAACTCTCTGATAAAGAGGAGCAGACTGGCAGAATGGAGCCGCAAACAAAAAGTTGCCATCTGTTGTCTACAAGAGACCCACCTTACAGCAAGGGATAAAAACAGGCTCCGAATGAAAGGATGGAGCAAGATCTTCCAAGCAAATGCACCTACCAGAACGACAGGAGTAGCCATCCTGATCTCAGACAAGTTGGACTTCTCATTAAAGTCAACTCAAAAAGACAAAGAAGGACACTACATATTAATACAAGGAAAAATCCAGAATCAAGAAATCATGGTGATAAATGTATACGCACCGAACAAAAGAGGCCCTACATATGTCAAGCAAATTCTCACAGAATTACAGAACAAGATAGACGCAAACACAATCATAGTGGGTGACTTTAATACTGCTCTCTCTCCA
Source organism: Perognathus longimembris pacificus (assembly GCF_023159225.1). NCBI lineage: Eukaryota > Metazoa > Chordata > Mammalia > Rodentia > Heteromyidae > Perognathus > Perognathus longimembris. Next base: position 27,522,831 of record NC_063174.1, on the reverse strand, counting down.
AGAGACAGATCCAACACCCAGAGGATTAGTAAGGGAGCTGAGGACCTAAATAACACCATTTCCCAAATGGATCTAACAGACCTATATACAACCTTCCACCCTACAGAGACGCAATACACCTTCTTTTCAGCAGCCCATGGATCATATTCCAAAATAGACCACGTCATAGCCCACACAAAGAACCTCAGCAAATACAAAAGTATTGACGTCATCCCATGTATTATATCTGATCACAGTAGATTAAAGGTAACCCTCAACAACAAAGGATACCACAGAGGCTATACACACTCTTGGAGGCTAAACCCCACGTTGCTATCCAACACTTGGGCCACAGACCAAATTAAAGATGAAATCAACGAATTCATAAGCCACAATGACAAAGAAAACACATCACAAAGAAACCTATGGGACACAGCTAAGGCAGTACTGAGGGGGAAGATCATTGTCCTCAGCACTCACATTAAAAGAATGGAAGCGGGGCTGGGGATATAGCCTAGTGGCAAGAGTGCCTGCCTCGGATACACGAGGCCCTAGGTTCGATTCCCCAGCACCACATATACAGAAAACGGCCAGAAGCGGTGCTGTGGCTCAAGTGGCAGAGTGCTAACCTTGAGCGGGAAGAAGCCAGGGACAGTGCTCAGGCCCTGAGTCCAAGGCCCAGGACTGGCAAAAAAAAAAAAAAAAAAAAAAAAAAGAATGGAAGCAGAGCAGGTGAATAACCTCACGATGAAACTAAAACAACTGGAGAAACAAGAAATGATCGAACCTAAAAAGACTAGGAGGAGAGAGATCACAAAGATTAAAGAAGAGATAAATCTGATTGAAAACAGAAAGACCATTCAACAAATAAATAAGACTAAAAGCTAGTTCTTTGAGAAAATAAATAAAATTGACAGACCCCTTGCAACACTTACAAAAAAAAAAGAAGAGACTCATATCCGTAAAATCAGGGACTCCACCGGAAAAATTACAACAAATACAAACGATATTCAAACAATCATAAGGAACTATTTCCAGAACCTCTACTCACTAAAAAACAATAATTTTACAGAAATGGATCAATTCTTAAAGAAGTATAAACTGCCCAAACTGAACCAAGAAGAAATAAATCAACTAAATAAACCAATAACTTACAGCGAGATAGAGGGAGTAATCAAGAACTTCCCAACAAAGAAAAGCGCAGGCCCAGATGGATTCACCAACGAATTCTACAAAACCTTTAGTGAGGAGCTAATACCAATACTCCTCAAACTCTTCCGCAAAATAGAAACAGAGGGAGAAATCCCAAACTCATTCTATGAGGCTATTATCATACTCATTCCCAAACCAGGCAAAGACCCAACAAAAAAAGAGAACTACAGACCAATATCACTAATGAACACAGATGCAAAGCTCCTCAATAAAATATTAGCTAACAGGATCCAGAAACTGATCAAGAAAATTATACATCATGACCAAGTAGGCTTCATCCCACAGTCACAAGGATGGTTCAACATCCGTAAATCAATCAATGTAATTCACCACATCAACAGAAGTAAAATCAAGAATTACATTGTTATCTCAGTCGATGCCCAAAAAGCCTTTGACAAAATACAACATTCATACTTATTCAAAGCTCTGGAGAGAACTAGAATAGATGGAACATTCCTTAAAACAATAAAAGCCATATACAACAGACCAACTGCTAATATCATATTAAATGGAGAGAAACTTAAATCATTCCCCCTAAACTCAGGAACAAGACAAGGATGCCCACTCTCCCCACTTCTTTTCAACATAGTGCTGGAATCCCTAGCCATAGCAATAAGGCAAGAGGAGGACATCAAAAGGATCTGCATGGGCAAAGAAGAAATCAAACTATCCATATTCGCAGATGATATGATCTTATATCTGAAGCACCCAAAAAACTCAGTCCCCAAACTCCTACACCTAAGAAACCATTTTGGTAAAGTAGCAGGATACAAAATCAATCCACAAAAGTCAGCAGCTTTTCTGTACACCAGCAATGTACAAGCAGAAAAGGAAATTATGGAAACAATTCAATTTACAGTAGCCAAAAAAAGAATAAAGTACCTAGGGATCAACCTAACCAAGGACGTGACGGACCTATTTAATGAAAACTACAAAAATCTAATAAGGGAAATCAAAGAAGACACAAGGAGATGGAAAGACCTCCCATGCTCATGGGTAGGCAGAATCAATATAGTGAAAATGGCCATATTGCCCAAATTGTTTTTTTGGTTTTTTTTTGGCCAGTCCTGGGGCTTGGACTCAGGACCTGAGCACTGTCCCTGGCTTCTTTTTGCTCAAGGCTAGCACTCTGCCACTTGAGCCACAGCGCCTCCTCTGGCCATTTTCTGTGTACGTGGTGCTGGGGAATTGAACCCAGGGCCTCGTGTATATGAGGCAAGCACTCTTACCACTAGGCTATATCCCCAGCCCCATATTGCCCAAATTGTTATACAAATTCAATGCAATCCCTATCAAAATCCCAGTCACATTCTTCACTGAAATAGAGAAAGCATCCATAAATTCATATGGAACAGCAAAAGACCTAGAATAGCCAAAGCAATTCTAAGCAAAAAAAGCAGTGCAGGAGTTATCACAATACCAGACTTCAAGCTCTACTATAGGGCCATCATAACAAAAACAGCCTCGCATTGGTATAAAAACAGACCGGAAGACCAATGGGTTAGAATTGAAGATCCAGAAAAAAAAACGCACTCTTACATTCAGCTGATATTTGACAAGGAGCTAAAGACATACAACGGAATAAATATAGCCTGTTCAACCACTGGTGCTGGGAGAACTGGGCAGCCATATGCAGAACACTCAAAGTAGACCCAAGCCTATCACCATGCACCAAGATCTAACTCAAAATGGATCAAGGACCTCAATATCAGACCTGAATCCTTGAAACTACTGAAGGACAGAGTAGGAAAGATGCTAGAACTTATAGACACAGGAAGGAACTTCCTGAATATAGTCCCAGGGGCACAACAAAGAGGGGAGAGACTTGACAAATGGGACTACTACAAATTAAAAAGTTTCTGCACAGCTAAGGACATAGCCATCAAAATAGAAAGACAGCCAATGATATGGGAAAGGATCTTTACCAGCACAGCAATAGACAAAGGCCTAATATCTGTCATCTACAGAGAACACAAAAAACTAAGCCCCTCCAAGCCCAATAAACCAATTAGGAAATGGGCAAAGGAGCTAAAGAGAGACTTCACAAGAGAAGAAATAAAAATGGCAAAGAAACATATGAGGAAATGTTCAACATCCCTGGTAGTAAAGGAAATGCAAATACAAACAACCCTGAGATACCACCTCACTCCAGTTAGAATGGCCTATACTCTGAACTCAGGCAACAACAAATACTGGAGGGGTTGTGGGGAAAGAGGAACCCTTCTCCATTGTTGGTGGGAGTGCAAATTAGTACAACCACTTTGGAGAACAGTATGGAGGTTTCTCAAAAAGCTCAATATATACCTACCCTATGACCCAGCCATACCACTCCTAGGCATCTATCCTAAATATCAAAACCCAATATATCAAAAAGACATTTGTACTTCCATGTTTATCGCTGCACAATTCACAATAGCCAAAATATGAAAACAATCCAGATGCCCCTCCACAGATGAATGGATCCAAAACATATGGTACCTATACACAATGGAATACTACATAGCGATTAGGAATGGTGAAATATTGTTATTCGCAGGGAAATGGTCAGAACTTGAACAAATATTGTTGAGTGAGAAAAGCCTAGAACACAGAAAACAAAGGGGCATGATCTCCCTGATATATGACTGTTAAGATGGGGTGACGGAGAGACAGTAGAGACCAGGTCTGTGAAACCAAAAACTGCTTGTCAAATGGTATTTCCCACAGGATTGGGGCAGCGACCCAACATTATGTAACTAAAACCAAACAACTACTCAACATATAAAGGTCAAAAATTGACCTCTCAGTGGAATACAATAGCTCAAAAGCTATGTATGTACATTCATATAAGACTACTGTCGACATATTGTCTAATATCGACATTACATTTAAAGCCCTACGCGAATTTTCTTCGGCGTAGGCCACGTGGCTACTGTATATGTTCTTGGTACATTGGGTATTGTATGTATGTCTACCTGAACTAGGGAAAGGAAAGAAAAACAGGGTGTAAGATATCACAAAAAATGTACACACTTCCCTACTATGTAACTGTACCCTTCTTACACAACACCTTGTCAAAAAATTTGTGTTTAATTAATAAATAAATTACCAAAAAATTTATTATCAAAGTGATGTACAGAGGGGTTACAGTTTCATATGTAAGGCAGTGAGTACATTTCTTATCAAACTTGTTACCTCCTCCCTAACTTTTCTCTCTCCTTCCCTCCTCCCCAACTCCCTCCCCCTCCCATGAGTTGTACAGTTGGATTACGGCATATAGGTTTGTAATTATTGCTGTTGCATTGGTTCAACTTTAACCTTTGTCTCTCCATTTTAATGTTCTCCTTCCCTTCCCTAGATAGAATTCCCCTGTGACCCAGAAGCCCCACTTCTGGGCCTCTACCCAAAAGATTACAAGCAAGACCACACTAAAGCCACCAGCACAACAATGTTCATCGCAGCACAATTTGCCATCACTAAAACATGGAACCAACACAGATGCCCCTCAGTAGATGAATGGATCAGGAAAATGTGGTACATATACACAATGGAATTCTATGCCTCTTTCAGAAAGAATGACATTGCCCCATTCATAAGGAAATGGAAGGACTTGGAAAAAATTATACTAAGTGAAGTTAGACTTTATGGTTTCCCTCATTGGTAATAATTAGTACATGTCTAGGATAGTCCTAGCAGAAGATCACAATAGCTCAATAGCTATATGCACATGAACACATAAGAGGATGCTAAGTGAAATGAACTCCAAGTTATAGAAATAAGTGGTTTACCATTGTTGTCATTATTTTCAATGTACCATATGAAATTATGCCACTTTCTTTTGTCTGTTGTCTTTTTTCCCCAAGGGGTTTTACCCCTGATGTCATTGTTGCTGATTTCATTTTCCTTTTTTAAAAATCCATAACCTTGCAGGTGTTCATGCCTTGGATCCTAACTATTCAGGAGGCTGAGATATAAGGATCATGATTTGAAGCCAACCTGAGCCAAAAAGTCCCATGGGACTTTTATCTCCAATTAACTACTTAAAAACCAAAGTGGCACTGTGGCTCAAATGGTAGAGTGCTAGCTCGGTGCACAAAGAGGCTCAGGGACAGTGTCTAGGCCATTAGTTCAAGCCTCACAACCAATCAAAAAAAAAATAAATCCATAACCTTGGCCTGGGAATGTGGCTTAGTGGCCATGCATGAAACCCTGGGTTCAATTCCTCAGTACCACATAAACAGAAAAGGCCAGAAGTGGTGCTATGGCTTGAGTGGTAGAGTGGTAGCCTTGAGCAAAAGAAGCTCAAGGACAGTGCCTAGGCCCTGAGTTCAAGCCCAGGACTGTAAAAATAAACAAAAAAACAAACAAATAAACAAATAAATAACAAATAAAGAGGAAGAAAAGACAAAAAAATGCAAGAAAGATAAAGGAAGTAGAGTGAGGAGGAAGTATAAGAAAGAGTAATACATGGAGTGACTGATCAAATATTATATACATGTATGGTAATATCACCTCAAAACCCCCTACATTGTACAACTAATACGCATTAATAAAATATGAAAAAATATATTATGATAAAGTACATACTTTTAAAGAGTTGAGATGTAAGTTTGTAAAAAAAGAAAAAATGTCAAGATGGCAGGTAGTTTGCTTTTAGTGCAGAAACTACTAAATTTTTTTTCTGGAAAAATTTAAAAATGATTTCTAGTTTTTGACTATATTCAAGAATTCTAAGAATGTAGAATAAGAACATATAGGATTAAATTTTTTCCTTGATATAGAAAATAAAATGTGTTTTTCTCTAATATAGTAGTCACCACCTCTGAGAAATTCCCTGGTAATTGCTTGTAAGCTTTTGGGTATCTTCTGCCCCGGAGGAACACATGCACATACACATACACATTGTTTTACACAAATGTGATAACTGGTTCTAAAACCTTTTTGTTCACCTAACATACATTAAAAATCAAATTAAGGCTGGGCACTAGTGGCATATGCCTATAATCCTTGCTATTCTAATTCGTTATTTGTATAAGTGGACAAGTACATATATAGGACAAATTTCTAAATTTCTAAGAATTAAATATGTATATATATATAGACATATATCCTTTGATTCAGTAGTATATATGTTTGTATGTCATACACACATGTATGGCAATCCCAAATTTTTATGTTCACACTCCTACCAATAGTAAATAATTGTGCCCCTTTTTCTGAATATCCCAAACACAAGATACTATGTCAATTTTTTTTCTCCTGTACTAGGTAGAAAAATGGTATCACATTATTGTTTTAGTGTAACTTTCTGTAACTATGAGTAGAATTAAGTACTTTTACATGTAGTTTATGCTTCCTATTTGTATTCTTTGCCCGTTATTCTATTGAGTTGTCTTTCTATGGATGATAACATCAGAGTTTCTATAAGAAGATCTTAACCCTGGAGAGGGTTGGGGGTGTATCTTAGTGGTAGATAATGTGCACCAGACCCCGAGTTCTATCCCAAACTTCCTTCTTTCTCTGAACTGAAGTATCATCTCCTTTGCCGAGTATCTTCCCCAAGTCAGAGTACTCACTATCCTTTTTAACCATTCTTCTTCACCTTATAAAGTTATCATCCCCCTAATGACTAATGATACTTGCCTAGTCCCCTAGACTAAAAGCTCCTCAATGACAGACTGTTTCAAATATATTTGATTTATTCTCAGACCTCATTTCCTTCCCATATTAGACACTGCTTATATACTTTTTTATGCTGCCACCCTCAATTTGAATAACAAACCAACTTGAAATTCTCATCTACAAAGGCTGTTTGTATGTCAACTACTTTAAGAAGCCTTCTAAAAATGGGAGGGAAATACTGGGAGAGAGCAAGGGAAGAGATGACATTGTCCAAAAAGAAATGTACTCTTTACCTGACTGTAACTGTAACCCCTCTGTATATCACCTTTATAATAACAACAAAGAATTAAAAAAAGAAGAGCTTAAGATACATGATGTCATTCGTACTGTTTTTTTAAAAAATAATCTTTTGTGGTTTTATTTTTAAATTAGTCTTTAGAATTATTTATTTTTCTTATATTAATTGTATGAAGGGGTTTATTGTGATATGTCTGTATATGCATATAATTGTACTTTGATTATTTTATTCCTCTACTACTCTTTTTTATCTTCTTTTCTTTCATTTAAAATAATTTTAATGACTTTCATTACTCTATTTTCATACATACTTAGAGGTATTTTGATCACGTTCACTCACATTAACCTCTGCTTTCACTTTCTTTCCCCTTCCTACTAGTTCTCCCAAGTTTAGACAGCCCTCCTTTTACATTTATATATTGAATTTTTTATATTCCCCTATATTCCATAAATGAGGAAAAAAAATCTGTGTTATTGTTTTTCTGAGTTGCTACTTTGCTTGACACAATCTCCCTTTTTTCCTCTCTCTGTGTATTTGTACATATATGTATATATACATGTAATATTTTCTTTCTTCAGACATAGGTGATGGGCACCTAGGCTGATCACATATTTCATTTGTTATTGTAAACATGAATGTACAGGTATTTTTGCTGCATGCGTGTGTGTGTGTGTGTGTGTGTGTGTGTGTGTGTGTGTGTGTACTGGGGCTTGAAGTCAGGGCCTAAGCGCTGTCCCTGAGCTTATTTTTACTCAAGGCTAGCTAGCACTCTACCACTTGAGTCACAGCTACACTTCTGGGTGTTTTTTTTTTTTTTTTTGTTTGTTTTGGTGGTTAATTGGAGATAAGATTCTCACTTTCCTTCTCAGGCTGGCTTTCAACCGTGATCCTCAGATCTCAGCCACTTGAGTAGGTAGGGTTATAGGCATGAGACACCAGCACCAACCACAGATATCTTTGTTGTATGCTGGTTCATCTTCCTTCTGATTCATGTTCAGGAATAATAATAGTAGGACCATATGACAGTTCTGATTTTAGTTTCTGGAAGAATAACCATATCGATTTTAATAGTGGCTGCACTAATTTATATTCACATCAACAGCAATAAGTATTTCTTCCCCCTCCCTCTCACCAGCAATTGTATGTTTTCTTTATGGTAGTCTTTCTGAGTGGGGCAAAATAGAGTCTCAGTGTTGTTTTTAATTTGCATTTCCCTTATGATTAAGGATATTGAGGGCTGGTGATATGGCCTAGTGGCAAGAGTGCCTGCCTCATATACATGAGGCCCTGGGTTCGATTCCCCAGCACCACATATACAGAAAATGGCCAGAAGTGGCGCTGTGGCTCAAGTGGCAGAGTGCTAGCCTTGAGCAAAAAGAAGCCAGGGACAGTGTTCAGGCCCTGAGTCCAAGCCCCAGGACTGGCAAAAAAAAAAAAAAAAAAAAAAAAAAAAAAGAAAGGATATTGAATTTATTTATCTATTTATGTATTTTATACTTCAAATATTTATGGTCATTTGTACTTCTTTTGAGAGCTGTTTAAATTATTTGTCTGTTTATTTAGTGGATTCTTTGTGTTCTTTTAGTGTTTAATTTTTAATGTCTTTAGATATTATGGATATTAATCTTTTGATGAATAAGTAGTAAAGATTTTCTCTAGTGCTCCAATGTCCCTTTATTGTAGTAATTGTTTCCTTTGATATACAGAAGCTTGTTTTGTTTTGGTGCTTGTCCTTGGGTTTGACCTCAGCGTTTGTGTGCTAACTCTGAGCTTTCTTTGCTCAAGGCTAGCATGCTATAATTTGAGCCACAGCACCACTTTCAGCTTCTTGTTGTTGTTGTTGCTTATTTGGAGATAAGAGTCTCCTGAGCTTTCTTTCCTGGGCTGGCTTTGAACTGTGATCCTTAGATCTCAGCCTCCTGAATAGTTAGGGGTGAGCCACTGACATGGCATACAGAAGCTTCTTAATCTGATTCAATTCTGTTTGTTAATTTTTGCTCTTACTTCCTGAACAATAGAAGTCCCATTTAGAAAGTAATATATAAATAAATATTATTACTGATAATTAGTAATCAAATATTTCCCATAATTTTATGTTTGTGTGAAAATGTAGGATTAGACTTCCTTTACAATGGTGAGTTGGTGATCATAAATTGCTTTAGTTTTTGGGTATCATAGGAGATTTTTAATTCTTTCTCAATTATGAAGGTTAGCTTTGTATACACAGTAATCTAGGTTGGCAGTTATTTTCTTTCAGGACTTGAGATCTATCATTCCATGCCCCCCCCCATACTAATCTGCTGTTATTCTGACGGATTTGCCTTTATGTGTGATTTTTTGGTTTTAAATTTTATTGACAAGGTGATGTACAGAGTGGGTACAGTTATATAATAAGGTAGTAAGTACATTTCTTGTCTTATTTGTTACTCACTCCCTCATTTTTCTTTCCCTTCCCCAGTTCAGATAAGCACATCTACAATATCCAGTCTACCAAAATCATATACAGTGACCACAGGGGGTACACCAAAGGAAATTCACCTAGAACATTAAACATAACGACAACAATAAAATCCTCCTGTTACCATCTCTTGTAGTTATATAATCATATGGACATAGCTGTTGAGCTATTGTGATCCTCTGATATGTCTATCCTAGACCATTTTATGTGTGATTTTTTGCTTCTCTTTTGCAGCTTTCATTATCCCTTTCTTGTTCTGCATACTTAATATTTTAACTATACTATGTCACCCAGAAGCTTTTTCCTGTCTGCTTGGTGTCTTAGAAGTCTCTCGTATATGACTGTCTCTTTCTCAAGATTTAGAATATTTTATGCTATTGCTTTATTGAATAAGTTTTTGTCTTTTTTTTTTAACTTAAATGCCCTTAGCTTGTATATCCTCTCCTTCTATGACCATGATTTTTATGTTAGATCTTCTGATGCTGTCTCAAAATTGGAATTCTGAATTGTTTTTTATTTCCTTCTGCTGATTATTTGTGTTTTCTTGGAATTCATTACTTATTCATATTCTCATTGGTAATTCTTTTTTTTTTTTTTTGCCAGTCCTGGAGCTTGAACAAAGGGCCCGAGCACTGTCTCTGGCTTCTTTTTGCTCAAGGCTAGCACTCTGCCATTTGAGCCACAGTGCCACTTCTGGCCTTTTCTATATATTTGGTGCTGGGGAATCGAACCTAGGGCTTCATGTATATGAGGCAAGCACTCTTGCCACTAGGCCATATTCCCAGCCCCTCATTGGTAATTCTTATAATCATCCTTTTGAATTCTTTTTTAAAAATTTTTTAATTTTAATTTTTATTTTTTTGGTCATGGGGCTTGAACTCTAGGCCTGGGCACTGTCCCTGAGCTCTTCAGCTCAAGGCTAGAGTTCTACCACTTGAGCAACAGAAGTACCTCTGCCTTTTTGGTAGTTTAGTGAGGTAAGAGTCTCACAGACTTTCTTGCTTGGGCTGGCTTTGAACTGTGATCCTCAGATCTCACCCTCTTGAGTAACTAGGATTCCAGTGTGAGCACAGGTACCCAGCAGAAAAACAAAAACTTTTTAAACAAAACAACAAACACTTTTTTTCTTTCAGTAGTGTTTAAACATGGGCTAAGCAGGTGCTGTACCATTGAGCCATGCTTTACATCCTTTCTTCTATTAGTCATTTTGAAAGAGAGTCTTGCTTTTTGTCTACGCCTGTACATGGATTATGTTCTACCAGAGACTGTTACAGAGACAGTGTATGTTAGATTTATGCATTGTTTTTCTAATCAAATGCACAATAAAGGCACATCCTTTTCTGAAATATTGTATTTAAGTAGCTGTACAATGGAGTGGCCACTCAACAAAGCAGTTTATGAATATAATGCATCTCAATCAATGCACATATTTTTAATTGTCTTCTATGTTTGGTACGTGGGTTATAGCATATTTCAATTCTAAGTATCCAAATTTCAAGTGCCCATGTAGCTAGTAGCTTATTTTATTAGATCCTTAGCCCTAATTAATGGAGAAGAAAGAGAAAAAGAGAGCATGCTTCTGTGTGTGTGTGTGTGTGTGTGTGTGTGTGTGTGTGTGTGTAAGAGAGAGAGACTATTTCCTTTAGTAAAGAATATGAACAACACTTGCCGTTTGTTTCTTCTATAAGTCTTAAAAATAAAGCATTACCAAAGTTGATTGAAACAATACTGTAGGTGAGAAAAATGCCAAGGAAACCATATTTGGTCTGCTGAAATAGTGATGTCCTTGACTCCTCTCTGGATCTATGAAGGAATTCCAGTACTGAGCTGCTGGGGAGCCCTGCCCTTAGGAGGAAAAGCTCTTCACAAGTAAGTGTCCTGGATTCAGCTCATTCTCCTCACCAGGGCCACAAAAGCAAATCTGCTTACTGACTGTCATATGCAGTCTGGCTTTTTGATTAATTTGAGGTAAGAGTCTCATGGACTTAACCTCCTGGGCTGGCTTTGAATGGCGCTCCTTAGATCTCAGCCTCCTCAGTAGTTTGGATTAAAAATGTGACACACAAGCACCTAGCAATATCATCACTTTAAAAATTAACATATATTTCACTATGATATTTATATACATGGAAAGGATGTATCCCAATCAAAGTCACTCCCTATATCACTTCCCTTTCTTAAAACATTTTCATCAGGTGTCATAATTCTATTTCCATACATGCTGATAAAGTACATTGACTATCTTCCATCCTCATTCACTGTCTTCATTTGCCCTTTCCCCTCCCATTGCTCCTTCCAACAGAAAGGATTTCATTATGGTATTTCAGACATGCATCTATTATGCTTTGCTCAGAATAACTATCTCTATTGCTTCCTCTCTTCCCTGCTTCAATCTCCTATTGATGAATACTTCCACTGTAGTTCCTTATGAACATCAATACCTATTAAGTATATCATCATTTATTGAAAGTACTGCAGGGACATATCTATGCCTTAACTTTTCTTTTTCTTTTTTTTTTTTTTTTTGCCAGTGCTGGGCCTGAGCACTGTCCCTGGCTTCTTGTTGCTCAAGGCTAGCACTCTGCCACTTGAGCCACAGCGCCACTTCTGGTGCTTGGGAATCAAACCCAGGGCTTCATGTATACGAGGCAAGCACTCTTGCCACTAGGCCATATTCCTAGCTTAACTTTTCTTTCTTTCTTTCTTTTATTTTTTGTAATCTAGAGTTCAGATGAGTGAGCTGGTTAGGTAGCCACTTCTACCTCTTGATTATGCTTATGTTTCTCCTCATCTTTCACCCTAGATGTTCAGATAGAAGTAAGCATACAGATATTTTAGTGGCAATTTTTAGCATGTCCTGGTCATGGTTCATTATATACTTTTTGCCCTGAGTTCAAGATTCAGTACAGGGAAAGGAAGGAAGGAAGGAAGGAAAAAAGGAAGGAAGGAATGAAAGATCAAGGTGAAAGAGAGTGTCTAAAAGTTTAGAATCTTCAATTCTAATTTTCCAATTTTAGTTTGCATCCCATTCATGGTCTCAATCCAACTGATTTTGTCCCTACCCACAAAAGTTCTAATTTGCTAGGTCTGAGATGGATTAGAAGGCTTTTTTTTAAAAATGTACTCACCAGGTGAGAATAAAGGCATGGAAGTATTGTTATAAAGAATTTGCTATAAGACTGCAAACAGGAAAAGAAGCTAGCTTCTGCTATTGGCTGGAAATCATCTGACCAGGAGACTCCATAAAATCTTGTTCCTTTCAATGCCTAGCTTGGATCCCTGCTATAGAAATGTCCTGTTGCACAGTGAAGTCTCTGGGTTCCATCTGCATGCACACAGCCCTGTCCCAGGCTTGAGGACCAATCAGAGGGTCAATTTTCTGCTGACTCAGCATCAGGTCACAGTGATTCAGCCCCACATCCCAGCTGTTCTTTCTGATCTGATCTTGTCACCCAGCACTGACCTTGTTCCCATTTTCTATCCCAGTTTTGATAATTGGGTCTTTGTTTTTTTGCCACCAACCTTGCTTGCTAGTTTTGTCAGGGGAATCTGTCCTTGAATCTTGAAATCGCAGGACAAAGGCTTTCTCTGCCCTGACTCAGCTTTTTTTTTCTTCTTTTCTCTTTTAACTACAAGCACTCATCTTCAAGGCTTTGTAATCCTCAAACCCTTCTCATTCCTGTCCCTTCTCCTAATATTCATACTGCTGTTTTAAATGCCCTTCTTTGTACTGAGGGTATAGTTCAGTGGTAGAGCACAAGCTTAGTATACTTGCTCTGGATTAAATTCTCCCCAGGAATACAAACACCCTTTCTTGCTTCCTTGATCTCCAAGAGTTTGATGCCTTTTCAAGTACTGAATTAAACTTCCATTTCTCCTCCCAGGAACGTTTCAGCCTGAAGGTGTATCCTAGCAAGCTACAGGCCAGCACCAGAGGAACCTGGCCCCAGGCTGATAGTCCACAGGATCCTCCTCTTGGATTCTCTGGTCCTAGGCTGTGTGGGGGTGTTTGTTGGCATACTCTTCACCTCTGCAGCCTCCTGCTGCCCAAAGATGGGAGGAGGAAAAGGAATGAACAATTTTGGGTCTCCTCGATATTCTGGGTACTAGGCTAGGAGCTTTGTTGATAATATTTATTGTAATTGGTTATTTTTTGTTTTGTTTGAGACCTGTTTTCACTACTTAGACCAGGCTAGCTTCAAACTCAGGATTCTCCTACCTCATCCTCCTGAATTCAGGCATGTACCATGATGTCCCTTTTCACTCCCTTCCTTCCTTCCTTCCTTCCTTCCTTCCTTCCTTACCAGTCCTGGGGCTTGAACTCAGGCCTGGGAACAGTCCCTGAACTGAGCTTCTTTTGCCCAAGGCTAGTGCTCTACCTACCACTTGAGCCATGGTGCCACTTCTGTTTTTTTTTCATAGTTAGTTGGATAAGAATCTCATGGGTTTTCCTGCCTGGGTTGGAATCGCAAACCTCAGATCTCAGTCTCCTGACTGAGTAGCTAGGATTACAGGCATGAGCCAAGGTGCCCAACCATATTCAACATTCCATTCTTATCACAGAACTGTAGCAAACTGTGCTAGTCAACTTTCTATAACTACAAAAAATATACCTAAAAGAATTAATTTATAAAGGGAAACTATTTTGGCTCACAGTCTTGGCTTACAATTTCTAAGATTGATTGGCCTCATTGTTTTTGGGCCTGTGGTGAGGAGCACCTTCTAATGGTAGTGTGTGGCTGGGCAGAACTGCTCATATCATGAGCAAGGGAGCAAACAGAAGAATGGAATGGGGTTCAACAATCTATTTAGGAGGCCATGCCTTCAGTGATCTAAGGACTTCTCACAAGGCCGTACTTCTCAAAAAAATTTTTTTAATCACCTTATAATAGTGACTTACTAGGGATTAAGCCTTGAACAGATGGGCCTGTGGGGAACATTCAACATTGAAACTGTAGTACTATGTAAGTGTTTGGAATCAGTTCAAAGTTATGTAACATTCTTCAAGGAAATACCACCCCAGAAGGCAAAATGTTGGTTGCCCAAATGCCCATATTAAAGCTGGATTTTTCTCTTCATTGTTTTGAATTTTTCTGCAGGAAATGAAAGTCTATAGGATTCTGATGATGCTGTCAACTTCCTACAAACACTACAGATTTCTAGATTGCTTTATGGAGAAAGCAAACATACAATTTCCAACCTGTCTGAATTTAAAGATCAATCATATGTGTAAGTATTGAAAGAAGGCAAATTTCAGCTCCCAGTGTAATTCAATCCATTTCTATTATTAAAACTGAAATTATTCAGCTCATCTAACCACTAATCCTTGGGCTGATTTATTTTCTGTTTACTTTTGATTTGGTAAGTCCAGTTAGTCACTACCATCACAGTCTTCCTCTCTTTCTATCCGTTTGCTCAAAACTCTTCTGAGATCTTCTTGCCTAATGGTTCATCCCAAATGCCTTAGCTCGGGCTTCAGGACAGCTACTATCTCACCTTCTCTTTCTCTCCATGTTTATATCCCATAGCTCCCCTAGGAACATGTGGCACCAGAACTATGCCTTGTGTATTCCACTTTTCCACCCTGACTGCCTTCCCTTATGAGTCTCAGTTTCAGTGTCTTCATCATGGTATCCCAAGCCCCACTTTCTGTGAAAATTCTTCCTCTTCACTTTCTTTCTTGCTCTTTTCTCACCATCGATGATGCACATGCCATACTTTGTAGAACGATCTTAACACCATGTAAGTGTTCTGCAGAGTGGCAAAAGGATGGGCTCTGAAGCCAGACTATCTGAGTTAGTACCTCCAGCTCTGCTGCTTGCTTGCTGTGAACCCTAGGTAATGTTCTTAAGTTCTCTGGGCTTCCATTCTCTTGTCTATGAATTAGGAGTGATAACTGAACTGTACCATCATTTGCTTATGTGCATATATATACACATACATATATATCACTGTTTTATTACATATATAATAAATATGTAAACATATGCATAAAGCTATCCTTCTATATAGATGTTCTTTTCTTTTCTTTCTTTTTTTTTGCCAGTCCTGGGCCTTGAACTCAGGGCCTGAGCACTGTCCCTGGCTTCTTGTTGCTCAAGGCTAGCACTCTGCCACTTGAGCCACAGTGCCACTTCTGGCCATTTTCTATATATGTGGTGCTGAGGAATTGAACCCTGGGCTTCATGTATATGAGGCAATCACTCTTGCCACAAGGCCATATTCTCAGCCCCCAGATGTTCTTTTCTTTTTTTCCTTTGCCAGTCCTGGGCCTTGAACTCAGGGCCTGGGCACTGTTCCTGAGCCTCCTTGTTCTCAAGGCTAGCGCTTTACCACTTAAGCCACAGCCACTGCTTCTGGTTTTTGAGTTATTGGAGATGAAGAGTCTCAAGGACTTTTCCACCAGGGCTGGCTTTGAACTGTGATCCTCAGCCCAGCTATACAAATGTTCTGTTTCTTTTTTCCTCATGTTGACATGTTGAGGGTACGTATGGATACTTATGCCACTTGTCTAATCAACCTTATAGAAAGTTCAGGTTGAAGTATGTGGACAATTATGGAGAAATACTGAGGAAATCACCATCTTGCAAATGTCAGATAGCACAGATGGAAAATTATCCAGAAGGAGAGAAGACAAAGGTTAACCCTGGGTTTGAGATGGAGAAGGAATAGAATATTTAGCAATGCTGGACTCTTGGAGAAAAGGGATTTGGGGATCTTCAGAGAGGAGGAATGGAAGGCATTGATTAATTAATCAGGCCTCGTTTCCTTTCCCTTTGGTAGGGTAGTAAGAAGGGGCTCAGATTCCAGAGTGCTGGGAAATCAGCACAAAGATTAAGGTATGTGGGGCAGCAGAGCTGTAGGCTGCTCATGATTGGCTCTGGCTCAGTGGAACAAACAAGGAGAGATTACATTTTCATTTTGGTTTGCTGGGTTCTGCTCACCAGTCCTGGAAGGGAGACAAAGTTTCCATCTGGTCCTACAGACGGTGGCCTTGACCAGTGTGCTCTTGGTTAGGCAGAGTGACTTAGGGTGTCATGCTGTGTAGGGGTGGGTAGTATGGTAGTGGTGTTTGTGTGTGGGAGCAGTTTTAATGGGGGGATTATATAGCAATATTTTATTTTCGTGTGTATGGAAGGGGTCTTCAGGCTGGGGATGGTACAGGTTGGCAGGGAGGCAGCCCAGGGGAATCCATTCTTGTTGGGTATGTGGTGCAGACTGGGAAAAGATTCAAGTGGGACATGTGTCCTGGCAGAATGCAAGCTAGGGACAGAGCTAGAGGGGATGCAGACGAGGAGAGACCTGGACTAGAGAAAGTATACTACTTTTCTGCTGTAATAGAATAAATTATCACAGACTTAGTGCTAACCATTTAAACTATGCCCCTTAGTTAGTTCATAGTCCAGTAAGTTAGAAGCCCAGACATAACATGTCAGTACATTACAGAGCTGACACCTAGACCGGAGGTACTATGTTGTTTTAGGGGGCTCAGGACCCTCTTTCAAACTAACCATGTTGTTGGAAAAAATTTGATTCCTGTGTTTGTTGGAGTGAAGCCCTTGCTTCTTGTTGACCTGAGCCATCTAAACAATTAGAGAGTACCCACAGTCTCTTGTCACATGGCTCTCTCCATCCATACTCTCATGCTTTCGACTCTCTGACTTGTGTTTCTATGCTCTAGATCAAGATTTAAAGGGTTGATGTCATTAGGTCAGGCCTATCAGATAATTTCTCCCACTTAAGGGCAACTAATTAGAAGCTTAATCATGTCTGCGAAGTCCCTTCACAGCAGCACCTGATTTGTGTTTGACTGAATTATTGGGAGACTGTGAATGTACATTATAGGGCAGGGATCCTCAGGGCCATGTTAGAACTCCCTTTCACAAGGTGCTATAGGGGGCTGGGGATATGGCCTAGTGGCAAGAGTGCTTGCCTTGTATACATGAGGCCCTGGGTTCGATTCCCCAGCACCACATATACAGAAAACGGCCAGAAGTGACGCTGTGGCTCAAGTGGCAGAGTGCTAGCCTTGAGCAAAAAGAAGCCAGGGACAGTGCTCAGGCCCTGAGTTCAAGGCCCAGGACTGGCCAAAAAAAAACAAAAACAAGGTGCTATAGGCTGGTGGAGGGTAGTCTGGAGGGTATAATCTGGTGGGAAGGATGCATTCAAAGTTAGGAGGAATATAGACTGGGTGGCTGGTGGGCTAATGGATTAGGGAATGTGTAGGAAAGTATGAAAGCTGAGAGGGTTCTATTTTGAAGAGTGTATAGAGGCAGCAGCATGATGAAAGCTCTGTGCATATATATGTATGGACTAAGGAAGAATCAAGGCTGGTGAGAATACAGAATGTGGGGAGAACATGGGTTGAGGAGTGATACAAGCTGGAGTAGGGCAGACTCAACAAAGCTTCATGTCGAACTAGGGTGCTTGACACATAGCCACACTGAACTGAGGGCTAAGAGCAAAAAGCATGTCTAGGTATGATGGGTAATGAAAGAATCCTAGCCTGGTAATTGGTGATGTTTTCCTAAAGGGGATAGCTGAGGTCCACCCCAAAGGATAATAAGTAAGTATCCTTAGTTCAGCCAGACAAAAAGAAAGGCCAGACAAGCATTCAAGACAGATGGAAGAATAGGAGTCCAGTTACAAAGATGGTAGTATGAATCATGATGTTTAGCAGTGAAGCTAAAACTTCAGTTAAGCCATTAAATATCTTTCCTGCCCTTTGAAATGCTACATCACTGCTGAAGATAGCTCTGTGTAGAAGAGGAAGAGGCCTCAATGACAAATCCAGAGATTTGCGTTCCTGTGTGAGCTTGGCCCTGGCATGGGGTAGTCTCTCATGCTTTCAGAATCTCATTTGATTTATAAGGAAATTGGAGCCCATGAAAACACACATCTATAATTATGAAATGTTTGGAGATCTTTAAATGACATACATTTATTGGATGTCTATAATATTCCAGACACTGACAATTCTTACTTCTCACTATGGTAAACACTGTTTTTTAGTTAAGTAAATTTTCATAAAATGCTAAATTGTTTTAATAATAATACCACAGAAAATTAAAATATATTTTTTGCTTCCTTAAGAATATTTCTGCTTGGGGAAAATTTTAGTGTTAATAGCAATCTGGTGGACATAGTCCAAATTACATAGAGAAATTTGAGAGTTTTACTGATTAAATTTGTTTGGCAAAATTTCAAGAAATTTCTAGAATGATGTCAGAACTACTACTCTAATATCTGTCTTCAGAAATTGTTCATTCTAGAATAACATGAAATCTAAATAGGGAGGTATTAATAGGTCCATTTTTGTTCTCAGAAAGAAAAATTCCATTAACCATCAGGAAATACCTGCTCCTATAACTGAAAATCCATACCTCATTTATTGGTCTGTACTATTTCTTGTTCATGATTGGTGTTCTACCATGTAGGCATTGCCTCCAGTCTAGAATTTTGCTCATAATTTTTTTTTCCTGTCATGGGGCTTGAATTCTGGGCCTGGGTGCTGTCCCTAACCTCTTCAGCTCAAGGGTAGAGCTCTACTACTTGAGCCACAGAGCTACTTCTGCCTTTTTTTTTTTTTTTTTGGTAGTTTAGTGGAGATAAGAGTCTCATTGACTTTCTTGCTTGGGCTGGCTTTGAACTGTGATCCTCAGATCTCAGCCTCTTGAGTACCTAAGATTACAGGCGTGAGCCATCAGTGCCCGGTTTGTTGGTTAATTGGAGATGGAGTCTTCCAGACTTTTCTGCCTCAGCTGACTTAGAGTTTTAATGCTTCTGATCTCAGCCTTCTGAGTAGCTAGGATTACAAGCAGGAGGCATAGATAGCAAGTGCTTTTTCTCCTATTTCTCCATTTTTTCATCTACTTCCTGCACCTAGAGCTAGAAACAGAGGGGAGAAGACAATGGTGGTAGCCATCTTTGCCTTTGTTTCTTTATCTGTGATGAGGAAAAGTTTATTTTGTTTAAAAAATAGTTTTATTGCTTCTACAACTTTTGTGGTACTGAGATTTGAACCCACAGCTGGGCAGGCACTTTAGCCATTCCTCTAGTGCTTCTGTAACTTTATTGTCTCTCCTTTAGATGTCCTTCATGCCTGCCAAACTTCTTCCTAGGGTGAGGGAGAGGAATTGAGACCAACTGCTTATACTGTATTTGTGCTTTGGGCAAAAGAATGGGCCTATAAAACTGCTTATGAATGAATAATGCATTACACCACATGGGATTTTGTTATAGTCCTCAAAGCTGCCTCAAACACAGCAGCACACTGGAATTAAAGGCTCTGAAATCCAAAGGGATGGAGTCAGAGTTCTCAGGCTTGCATCTTTGAAAGAGGAACAATATATACAATGGAAAAGACATCAAACTTTAAAAGCAGTGTGAAATCTGGGAAATAAGTAGGAACAAAGAAAAAATGGAAATAAAATATAAAGGAAAAGTGGAAAGTAACAAGGGAAAAAAGTTTTGTTTTTTCTTCTTTGATGAACTGAACAGAATATGATTCGAATGAGAAGTGCCCATTCACATAAGTTTGACTTCTGGGAACAATGTCATAATGAACATTAGCTGGCAATGGTAAGTACTTCAAGTGCCTTTTGTGAAAAGAGAAATAAAAGGAAAACAAAACATGCTGTTCTGCCTAAAAACTACTTGTAGAAAGCTTCTAAAGGTAAAGGGGAAGAAAAGAATGTCACGTGGCCATTCCATTTATCGTTTCTGGGAATCTTTTGGAGACAAATTCATTTGTTCTTTTGTGGTGATCCCTCATACTTTAGACCAGCCCAAAAGTAAAAAAAAAACAAAAATATGTATGAGACATGCTTTCAATCACTCTGATTCTAAAGGAAGTTTTCTCTTTCTTGCTTGGGCCATTTTTATAAACAAATTAGAGAAGAATTGCTTTGAACTGATTCTGAAAAGTGCATCTGTTATGTCTACTTTACATTATAGACCTTGAGAAAGAATAAATAAAACATTGCTCTGGCTATTTCAAAGGATTTGAGCCTGGATGGAATTAGAATTCTGGATTCAATTTAAGGCAATCCCCTCTCCACACCCCCACCCTTTAAAATCTTACACTCAGAGTATTTCTTGTTTATGAACAGATTCTCTTTAAATGAATGTGAACTTCACCACTAAAAAAAGATCACAGACTTGTGGTTAGAAAGAGATTTAGAACATCAAATGGTTTGGTTTTCCGGTTTCAGACAGCACACATGTATGCCTGGACAAACCTCTTTTCAGGAGCTATAAAGAAATGATTAAATCCTAAGTCTCAGAGCCACTTACATTGAACTCTACCTTCCCAATTTGTATGGGATTAATACATTCCATTCGGAGGCTGACTAAACTTCCTTTATATATCAGTACAATTGAGATCCAGCTTTGTAGTTGTGAATTGGTGAGTGGGCATTACTGAGTTACATATTTATTCTGGTATAAGCTTATTGCTCTAATTAGTGAACAAATAGTTTTTGGACAGCTGCTATATCAAGTTACTGCTGTAGGTGTTGTGAGACAATTGAAAACATACTGTCTTACTTCAAAGAGCTTATAGTTTTTGAGAAGACAGTTAAATACACTGTGTCAATACATGATTTTTCACACAAGTTTTTGTCTGAAGCTTCTTTTCTGTAATATTATCATGAAAAAAAATGATGAGAAGTAATACCACTTTTAGATCTTTGGTTATCTATGGGTATGTGGTTCCCAGAAGATCACAATTGAGGAAAACCCTCACACTCACAGAATGCTGGAGTTTGGTCCTGTATTGCTGATGTTTGATCCATTTCTCCATAACACTACTCAACTTCTGCTGAAGACCTGATGCTTTTCAAGAAATCCATAATTCCACTTCATCACTTCAATTAGGCACATTCACTTTTACTTTGGAGAACCATTTACTTTTTGTCAGGGGCATCTTTTTACAAAGTTAAGGACAGGGAAACAGTAAATGACTTAAAACACACTGACTTAAATACAACTGATACAAATGATAACTCAGGATTGACTGGAGCTTCTCCATATCATCTGAGCTGCATGAAGATCACAATTATGTCAATAATAAATATCTCAAACTCAATACTTAAAAGATGGAATCTAGGGGCATAATTGATTTATTTACCACAAAGCATAAAAATGGCAAATATGGATATAAAACTATTGTCTGACTAAGTAAAAGGCAATTCATATTTTTCCTGGAGTTAATTATGTCATTTGAATATAGTTGCTCCTGATGACCAATTCATTTTATTACTAAAAGGCATATTTCATGGATGACATTAGATTTTTGATATTCAAATCTCTTTTTTTTTTTTTTTTTTTTGGCCAGTCATGGGCCTTGGACTCAGAGCCTGAGCACTGTCCCTGGCTTCTTCCCGCTCAAGGCTAGCACTCTGCCACTTGAGCCACAGCGCCGCTTCTGGCCGTTTTCTGTATATGTGGTGCTGGGGAATCGAACCTAGGGCCTCGTGTATATGAGGCAGGCACTCTTGCCACTAGGCTATATCCCCAGCCCTCAAATCTCTTTAAAAAGGATTTTTTAATAGACTATGTCACAAGGACATATTCATGGTGGTAAAATAAAGGACAAAATTTCTTTTATGTAAATGTTTTCAGCCTCGGACTTTATCTTTAAAAGTTTCTTTTTAATGGGTTGCACTGTTTTATGAATTTTGTTTCATTCTATCTCTGTTAGTAGTCTTTGTCTCTCTTATCTTGCTTTTTCAAGGCAACAGACACAATCTCTTTTATTAGGATTGAATTGGAAAGCTCAGGGTCTAAAGAAAACTAAGACTTGACAAGACAATATTAAAATAATAGATTTTGAAACTAAGGAATATAAGGCATCTAACATTCTGCTTCTACAATTATACTCAGTTTCTTGAGGAAGGCAGAGAAGCAAGAGAATTAATCTGGAATCTGTATAAGTGCTAAATAATAAAGATATACAAATATAATAGAATCTTTTGTTAAGAGCTAAAAGCAACTGCAATGTATAAAGATTAATTATTCTAGGCTCACACCTGTAATCCTAGCTACTCAAGAGGATGAGATCTGAGGTTTACACTTCAAAGCCAGCCTCAACAGAAAGTCCATGAGACCCTTATTTCCAATTAACCACCAAAAAGCCAGAAGTGGAGCTATATGGTTGAAGCAGTCGAGGACTAGCCTTGAACCAAAATCTCAGGGAAAAGGTCCAGGTGCTGAGTTTAAGTTCCAGGATTGGCATTAAGTAACTAACTAATAAATAACATTTCCAAAGTCTTGTTTAAAGAAAACCATTTAATTAGGAGATTTAGCCTATGTACTTGTCTTCTCAATAACTTGCACATATGAAAGACATAATTTTGTAGGAAATAAAAGGCTAAGTTTAGTGGTACCAAAGTGTTTTATGAGGTTATATCAAGTGTTTTAAGAGCATAGGAATCAATAAAAACATTTATCAGAATTAATAAAATTGATTCTAACATCATTGCCATTATTTATATAACCATCACCATATTGTCAAATATTATCAAATATTTATTTCATGCCCAGAGTGAACAGAGTATATCTAACATCACTATTATACACTGAAGTCCGGTGCTAAGAATTTCAAATTCAATTAAAAGCAGCCCTTAAGTTTGCCTTGGAGAACTGCCGTCAGGGAGCAACTGAGCGGAAAACACTGGAAGACACAGAAAACTTTTAGGAATATGAACTTTTAGGAAGACTTGGAAGGAAAGACCATTGTTTAGAGGGAGGACTTAAATATCCATTTTGCAGAAAATCCCTTCTCTCCACAGCATCGGTTCTGCCATGGCCAGACATCTTTGTTGGATTGCCTTAGGAGCTAGTAAGAACAGTAAAGTAGTGACTAAAGTGGTAGAACACCTGCCTAGCAAGGACAAGACTTGAGTTCAAGCCTTGGTACTGAAAAAAAAAATCCATAGGTAAACCCAATCTTTCAAGAAGATTGCCTCATATGCATCTTTTATTTCATTTTGTTCTATTGCCTCAAGTCCTTGTTGCTGGTGTAATTTCAAATGAAAACACAACAAAACTAAATCTGTCCTCAGTAAACAACAGTACAAGGATTTAGAGAAGTCTTGCCTGTTGTTTTTCCAGAACCCTTATAAAATACATTGTGAAGTCAGTCATGCTCAGGGTCTTGATCTTTGCTTTGCAAGACTAGAGACCCAATTTTTGTGGGTCTCAGCTGTAGAACCCTGGGAACAGACTCATATAACTGAGCTCCAGAAATATCAAATAACAATTCTGTAGACACTGAGGTCATCCAGACAGGAACAGTCATTAGAGAACAGCTCAATAGGCCATGTGCATGGGAAAATCAGGTACCTGGGCAATCAGGTTAAAGAGAATTAGTTGAGACACAGTGAAGTATTCCAACTCAATTAGGTAATATGGATCACAAGTCCCAACTTCCAAGGACTTCTTCCATTTTTAAAATGGCATTTGAATGCCCATTGTTTTCTCAGCATTAGGAGTTGATTATCCTCACCAATTCTTTCCTGACATGAAGGCTTTTACCAAGCAAGACCAACTAATTATTGAAAGGATTCATAGACAAAATGCAAAATATCCAATTAAGTTTGGATTTCAGATAAGCCACATGAGTTTTAAAAAATGTAAATATTGAATAATATTTACATAATATAATTTACATAATATAAAATATAATTTACATAATATAAAATATTGAATAAGATTGAATAATCTTTAATATTGAATAATTCCCTTTATTTACACTTAAAATTGTATAAATAATCTTCATTTGATGTTTGAGATGTGTGGTTTATGTGAAACTCTAAATTTTTACTTGGACAAGAAATGTATCCAATGCCTAACGTATGAAACTGTAACCTCTCTGTACATCAGTTTGATAATAAAAATTTGAAAAAAAATAAAAATAAATAAAATTTTACTTGGTAAGTCTGACAATCCTCAATCTGCCATTGTGAGCTTCTTTGCTTATTACTTTGTTAATTTCACCTTGATTCTTGATTCCCCCTACCCACCCTCAATCTTTTTCTGGGTTTTGGACTCAGGGCCTCATGCATGCTGGGCAAGCAGTCTATCACATGAGCCATACTACAGTGCATTACTTGGCTCTGTAACAACTGTAGGAAATCACAAAGCTTTCAATATTTGTTCATATGTGTGCCTGGGAACCCCGCCCCATTCTACGTCCCTGCTTTACCCATAAAAAGCTAATAACATTCATCATGTGTAGATTTGCTGATTTGACTTGTAGAGACTAACTATCTGATTAATATTTTGTGTGTATGATTTGGGGAGAGGGGCAGGGGTGGAGGTGGGGAATGGATTTTATCACTGCCATGTACCAACAGAGAAACTGTAAATAATTTGTGATATGTTGTATTATCTAGAGTGGTATAAAGGAGTATAAACAGTTTGGACAGAGATAGTGTGCATTTGCTTTTACTGCATAACTGAAATAATTTGTACTGAGAAAATTGGGGCAAGGAATCTTACTATGGGAGAAAAAGTTATGTTGGAGGAAAATTTGTAGGGTAAGGAAATCTGAGTAGTGGCATTCTGCAGTTTAGACTTGAGTATCATGTGCCAGATGGGTTTCTAAGGAGAAGAATAAAATGTTAGCAAAGGATGCAGAAAAAGAAGCAGAAAGGTGTCAAAGAAACTGAATATTTCCAGTTTGTGGGTGGAAATGACCGTAGATGCCAGCAAAACTGAGTACTTCTGCTCTCTTTTCTGGTCTGCTTAGCCTTCTGCAGAATCTTAGCATTCACAACTAAGTTTTTTTTTCTTTGTTTGTTTTGTGCCAGTACTGGGGCTGAAACTCAGGGCCTGGTGCTCTCCTTTACTTGTTTCACTCAAGGCTGGTGCTCTACCATTTGAACTACATCTCATTTCTGGCTTTTTGCTGTTTAATTGGATATAAGAGTCTCATGGAGGCTTGTAATGTGGCTTAGTGGTAGTGTCTAGCATGCATGAAGCTCTGGATTCCATTCCTCAGAAGCACATAAACAGAAAAAAACAACAACACAGAAGTGGTGCTGTGGCTTAAGTGGTACAGTGCTAGCCTTGAACAAAAGAAGCTTAGGAGCAGTGCCCAGGCCCTGAGTTCAAGCCCCAGGACTGGCAAAAAAAAAAAAAAAAAGAGTCTCATGGACTTTTTTTTGCCTGCCTGCTTCTGAACCTCAGGCTTCAGATCTCAGTCTCCTGCACAGCTAGAATTACAGACAGGAGCCACCATTGTCTGCCTTTGGGTTGTTTACCAGAATTTTGGCTGTGCAGACCCAAGTATGTGAGCTAGCTGGAAACATACCAATATGGTAGAACATTGTTTGCTTGTGGGTTTTTTTTTTTTTTATAAAATAAGGAAATGTGGTCTAATTTTCAAACTACTGACTTTAAAATGTTGAAGAACAATTTGGTCAGTCTGGGTTAGCTTTATCTATATGGTGGTAATAAATTTAGGTAATATACCTGGTCACAAAACACATTACACACTACACTGATCACACATTAAAAAAGAAAACCCCAGACTTTATGGTTTCAACTCAATTCAACTATGTTCCATTCAACAACTCTTTTTAAATTACCATTGTAGAAACAAAAGCTAATAGGTTCTCAAGGAAGCTGGAATGAATAAGTTTACAGCTCATCCTTGTACATTGTGGTGAGTATGTGAGCCAAAGATGAACAAGAAAGTTGTTCTGACTCCAAAAAGAGAGATTTAAGAATGGAGGTGACAGCTGGATGCCGGTGGCTCACACCTGTGAACCTAGCTACTCAGGAGGCTGAGATCTGAGGATTATGGTTTGAAGCTCTAGCCCTGGTAGAAAAAGTCTGGGAGATGCTTATCTCCAATTAACCAATAAAAGCTGGAAGTAGAGGTGGGCTCAAGTGGTAGACCACCAGTCTTGGGCAGAAAAAGCCAATCAGAGAGTGACAGGCCCTGAGTTCAAGCCCTGATACGGGGAGTGGGAATGGAGGTCACAAATTCCCAGTGACCACATTTGTCATAAGATTTTGAGCAATTAAGAGTTTGAACCCTTGCTTCTCTGTTAACTGGGGGGTAGCAACATTTACTTTTTGGGGGTATTGTTCAGAATAGGGAGTAAAGGACGCAGTAGCTAGCAGTGTGTCTTGCAGGATCAAGAACCCAGTAAAACGTACTTATTATGAACACTTATTTTCAACCTCTCTGAGTGACCTGTAGTTACTGAAAGGTCTTCTTTGGGCCTTGGCCAGGGCGCACATAGCTTTCACAAGAAACTCCTGGACAGCCTGGGATATGCGCCCCTGCCCGACCTCAAGATGAGAGGCGTTCTGGCACCTGTGCAAACGCCACCCTGGAGACTTTCCCGAGGTTCGGGGAGAGGCAGCCGCAGAGCGCCCGACTGCGAAGACGGGCAGCGGGTGAGGGGTGCTCGGAGAGGTCTCCAACGCAGGGGTGGTGTGCGAGCCTCCTCTGCTGCGGGGCGGAGCAGAGGCGGGAAGGAGGCGCCCCAGGGGAGCGGGGCGACAGGCAGCCAGCCGGGGCGGGCACACCTACCCGCCGCCCAATCCCCAGGCGGAACCGCGGCCTTATGAATAAGCAACCAAGCGAAGCGCCCACCCCCTGGCGTCCCACACCGCGCAACCGAGGGATCCGCCGCCGCTGCAGGGGCCGCGGCCGGGATGCCGAGCGCCGGCGCCTCCGCTCTCCTCCTCGCGCTGCTCGGCTGAAGGCGCACAGGTGAGGACCGGCGCGGATCCCACCAGTCGGGCGGCTGCGGCTGCGGCTGCGGACGTGGCACTGGGGCAAGGATGGAACGGGAGCCCTGAGAGGTACGGGGTCGCCCTGGGAGCGGTGTGAGCCCGTGGCGCGCCAGGCGCGCGCTCTGCGCTCCCCGCCAGAACGCGGTGCCCCGGGCACCTCCGGGAGCGTTGGGCGCGGCGTGCAGGCCTCGAAGGACTCCCCGCACTCCTTGCTCCATCGCAGCCTTCCCGGCTCCGCGAGCGGGCCTTTGTGCCGCCGGAGGTTCCACACTGGCTGCTTTTGTGTGGGTTGCGTTCCCCCCTTCCTTTCTTTCTCTCCCTTCCCTTGCAGTCCCACCGCGGAGGGAGAGAAGTTCCTCAAGACTGTGGTTTATTCCCTCCAAGCCATTGCGATTTCCCTTCGTGCCACTCACAGCCTAGTCATCCCAGAAAGACTGGGGGCTGCGGTGGCCGCCGACATGTGGAAATGGGGTCTTTGCTACTTTTCAGAAAACAAACATTGGAAAGTGTAGCGCGGGGCTGTGCTGGAGCCTCCAGGACACGCCTGCACGATGGATGCTCCTTGGAAAGGTCACTGAAGTAGAAGGAGGGCCTGCGGGTTAGGGTAGGGGTGGGTGAGTCCTTGCCTCAGACTCGGGAATGGTTGGGAGGTGCGGTCCAGAGGTATCCAGACGTCGCCGGTGCGTCCTGGTCATTGACAGAATCCAACCTGGGTGGATTCTAAAAACACGGAGAGGCCAGCTGGCGAGGGAGCAGCAAAACCCGGACTCTCAGCGGTTTGGGATTGTTCCTTGCCAAGTCGAGCCCATCTCAAAAATCTGCCTAGATCTTGCTTGGCGTCCAGTTTCTTTCAGTGCAAAGCTGGTGGTCCAGAGCAGAAGATTGCTTGGAAGTGGTTGCCTTCTTTCTTGGGAAGTTTTCTTTTGAAACTTAGGAGAGAATGAGGAGTGGTTTTCCAAACCCATTCTTAGAGCTGTGAAGGGAAGTGTGTGGGTGGAAATGTACATGTCTTCCCATTCTTTTTGTGTGTGTCCTGATCACAGAGGATGCTGGGCTCTGTGGAGTCTCCGACCGCTCCTGCACACTTGCTAGCAGAACCCCACCATACCATGCATGGAAAGACTCAAAACATTGCTCTTGTCACAGAATCACAGAATCAAAACACGGCTTGTTTTACCTGGAGTGGAGTTTAAGGGTAGTCTGATATGACTTTATGAATAATGTGGAATCTGGTAGTTTTCCATAAGAATGAGCAAGCGCTCATGTAGCCGACTTGATATCGATTGCTTTTATCCACAAAATTCCCAAGGCTCACCAAGTCTATGGTAGCTACAGCAACAGAGCCAATTAGGGACAGAGATGTGGACTGGTCTTTGTTTTCGTGGGAGTCTTCTTGTCACATGTTCCAGGGTTTCCTCTTAGACCCTTACAGTATCATAAATTGGCTTCACAGAAATGTTTTGATGCTAAATACGAGTACAGAATCAAAATGAGGGAGGGAGGTGAATTTACCTGTTATGGAAAAACGTCACCTTTTAACTAATGGGTACTTCACTCTATTCAGTTGATATTGAGAATTTGGATATGGCATTGTGTTTTTGTGAATTAGATCTTGCTTGTTATTCTCACACAGGGAAGGCACTCTTCAGAGGGAATCTCTAAGATAGAAACTCATTCTCTAAGATGTATGGCCAATTTTTTTTCCTATTGTGTTTATTGATTATAAGAAAAGTATATGAATCTAGTTTCACCTTCCTTTTAAGCACTGAACTAGTGCTTAGAGATCTTGCCAAGAAAATGAGGTCTGTAAACCACAAAGAACAGAAATAAAAAGAGCTGTCTGATGGATAAACAACAGCTGGTGGTTGGAGATTGATGAGGATGGGATTCTGTAGACAACAAATACTCTCTGGTCCTTTCATCAATGTGGATGCTGAAGGATGAAGCCTCATGGAAATATGGAGGGAAAATGGATGTTCTGTTCCTGATGGATTTTACAGATGCTTCAGATGGCTCACATTTCTGTACTTTGGGGGCCATGCTTGTCAGAACCCCAGTAATGTATCTTCAGTGGTGCATTATATCAGTTGTCAGTCTTTGTTCTTCATCCTTAAAGAAGATAGAATGAGTATTATTGTTATTATTACTTAGCATGAGAAACATAACCTCTGTTTTGCCACAAGGAAACTGAGATTTCGTGATTTGCCCAAGGTAGAACTGGAATTTGAATCCCATATTTAAACCTTCCAGTCCAGCTTCTCTTACCACAGGGATAGAATAATGTGCTTGGGGCAGTAAGTCTGGACATCTTTATTTGTCTATGTCATTAGATTGCAGTCTAAAACGATGGGCTCAATATACAAAACTCAGCTATTACCTACAGGGAGGAGAAAGCACTTTGCTGATAGTTTCCAGAGTAACCATCTTGACCCCAGCCTACATTTCCTCTTTGCTGTCAGCTCTGGGGCTGCTATCCTCCTGAGGGACCATACTTTCCTTTGTGGTTACTCATTTACCCTCCTGCCACGGTGAAGGAACAGGCTGCTGGAATGATTGTATTTCATTTACAGTTCTTTAATTTGCAGTGAGGGATGGCTGTGGCCCAGATCTTAGAGGCGATATAAAAGACCACTGACAGTTGTCAACAGTGATCTAGGATTGTGGTACCTTAATGCCATGTGCCACAGCTGAGTTAATTGGGTAGAATCTTGAGAAGCTCAACATTAGACAAATGAAATATTATTGGCACTGACAGCCCTAAGGTTTTTTTTTGAAAAAAGACAAGATAAGATAATGATAAATGGATCACTGCGGATCAAGAAAAGCACAAAGTAGAAAGATACCAAGGAAGAGGAGTATCCTTTCCCCCTCATCAAAGAATTGTGTGTGTGTGTGTGTGTGTGTGCACGCACATGCATGGGCGCGCGTGTGTAACAATCTCTGAAAACCTAAAATACAGTGGAAATTAGAGTACAAAAATTATTGCTATCATTAAAATGTCATCTTGAATAAGTACTTCAGGTTGACTGGGTGATGGAAAAAACATAAAAATTAGACAAAGATAGGCTATGAAAACGTACAATTTTACAATGTAAAACAGATCAAGTATTCTTTTTTCTTTTTCTTTTTTGCCAGTCATGGGTCTTGAGCTCAGGGCCTGGGCACTGTTCCTGAGCCTCTTTTGCTCAAGGAACTCTACCTCTTGAGCCATAGTGCCACTTCTGGCTTTTTCTGTTTATGTGATACTGAGGAATTGAACCCAGAGCTTCATGCATGCTAGGTAAGTGCTCTACCACTGCACCACCTTCCCAGCCCTTTTAGTATGTTTTTCATTGCCAGTCTTGGGGCTTGAACTCAGTGCCTGGGCACTGTCCTTAAGGTTTTCTTTGCCTAAAGCTAATGCTCTATCACTTGTGCCACAGTATTACTTTTGGCTTTTTCGTGGTTAATTGGAGATAGAGTCTCGCAGACTTTCCTGCGTAGGCTGGCTTTAAACGGATCCACAGATCTCAGCTTCCTGAACCACTAGCACCTGGCTTCTTTTTTCTTACTCTTAAACAATTATTTATATTTATTTATTTTTAAACATATTTTTACTACCCTTATATAGTTGTATAAAGGAGTTGCCATTCCACAAAGCAGTTTATGAATACAGTGCATCTTGATCAATGTCATCCCTTTCAACGTTCTCACCCATCTCTCTGAACCCACCCCTCCCCTTAGTTTTCTTAATTTTGTAGGATACTAACCAATTATTTATATTCATTTCATGCCAGCAAATATTTATTGAATGCCTTCTCTATCTCCTTGCCATTATTAGTAATCTTAGGACGAACAAAGGGAGCTTGAATGCCAGTGTTTGTGTGGAAGAAACAATATTATTTGAGGTGACAAGACACAGATATGATAATTTGTTAGAGGAGCTGGGCAAAATGGTGGGAAAATAATAGGCCATTTTTTTTGTATATGTGTATGTGACAGCATTTGTTTGTCACAAAAGTGATGAGCATTTGGATCCTGGGGTAGAAAGAAGGGAGTCCTGAGTGTATGATAGTGAGAACAAAACCTAGGAGCCTGAAATGGATGTGACATGAAAGAGGGCAGTGGAGCCAGCTGGGGATGGGGTGGGATTTGTACTGTATACATAAGAGTTTGGCAGTTGCATGTTTAGAGAGCTTACATGTTGTATTTTTGGGAAGGCAGAGCGTACTAATGACAAAGGCAGGGGCCATGAAGTATGAAGAATCCTTATGATCAAAAAACAGATGCTACCACTTAATGTATATTAACTATCCTGCATAAGCCTAAAGATAGTTTTCACATCTAAAAAAAACCCCATCTGGGTGATCGTAATACTTTCCTTGTTAAATTGTTGTTAGGATTAAAAAGATAACCTGCATAATGCACTTACAACCTTTTGTACAGAGCATCCCTAGAATGGTAGTCACTTTTGATAGATTAGTGTCTCTGAGGACCAAACTCAGGGCCTTGCACTCGCCAGGCAAGTGCTCTTCCACTGAGCTAAATCCCCAACCCTGATTAGTGTCATTTTTATTGTCAAGAATAAACCATCCAGGTTGTATATATGGGTTGAGCATAGACCCTTCATTGCTGACAGGGTCACCAATTAACAGGCAACTAAAATAATGACATTTGAGTAAAATGACGGAAGGGACAATTCTAAGAGTGATTAGGAGTGAAGGAGTCACAGAAGTTGTGGTTCTAGGCTCTGAGTAAGGGTTTAAGAGGACACCAGTGTTGGAGGAAGAAGACAATGTTTGGTAGCATCCAAGTAGATGCTGGGCTTAGAAAAATGAAGAAAGACCTGGAACCTGAAGGTTCTCTATCAATTTAGCAGGACTGTAGACTTGTTTCCTCCTTCCATTCCTGCAGGCTGTCTTTCCTTCTATTTTTCAAAGTGCAGGTCTTGCCTCGACCAGTGGAAAGAAGGAGCATGTGGCTTCACTACCCAGATGTGGAAAAGGCTCCTGGGTCATCCTCACTGTCTTTCCAGTAGACGAAAGGAATTTAAGATTTTTAAGGTCTTTCTTGTCCCACTCACACCAGCTATTTAGGGTGTTTGTCTTTATCCTCGAGAAAGGGAAGTAGAAGGCAGGTTGGTACGAGCTTATTGACTTGCTCTCCAGCCTTCCTGTGTAGTAGTACTCCTATGAAAATGCTCATGTTCTTTCCTGATACGAACTCCTCAGAGTCAAATTTAGAAGGTTTTAACTTGCTGGTTTCCCTTTTGTAGCTTCGTTTCGGCAACACACTGAAATAGCTATATTCCTTTTAGTTGGAAAAATGTTGACCAAGTGTTGAGAAAGATCTGATTAAATCATATGGGTATTTATATGGGTATTAGAACTAGGGAAGGGAAAGGGAATATCAAATTTGAGAGACAAAGGATAAAAAGACAAACCATTCCAAAAGCAATACTTACAAAAACCATTTGGTGTAAACCAAACTGTACAACTGTACAACTCATGGGGGGGGGGGAGAAGGAAAAGGGGAGGGGGGCAGGGGAAATGAGGGAGGAGGTAACAAGTTGAACAAGAAATATACTCACTGCCTTACATATAAATTTGTAACCCCTCTGTACTACACTTTGACAATAAAGAAAAAAAAGATGAAAAAGATCTGATTAAATCGAAGAAGAACTTGTATTTTGTTTTGGGTTGTCTTTCATTTGTCTTTGAAACTTGAATATGCCTAGAGCTGACAAAGAAACGAATTCTGGACTGTGTCTATTTAAGATTGTCAAAGATAGTGCTTGACAGAACAGCTTATCTGCCCATTGGTGGTAGGAATGCAGTAAATTGTTCAGAGTACTGCCAAGCCATTAGGATACCTTGATAGTGAATGACAGACAAAGTGCTACTGACTTGCTCTGAGAGGGATGCTTTTTAAGCTATTAGAAGATAATGTCCTCTATCAGTTAGCAATTTGGTCAGAGTTTATTTATCTGAATTAATTGGCATTGACAGATATAGTGAAAAGAAAGCATACTGTGTCCAAAGACACAGTGTTAAGAAAAAGTAAAGTGAAATGTTTTGTTAAATGTTCCTATGACTGATTTAATTTAATATAAGACACAGAACTCTAATAAGCAATGACATCTTCTCTCCTTTGGCCTCTCCCAACAGAGCAGGCAGTAGATATTCCTCTGTTCTGTTTGTTCAGCCAATATTTACTAAGCATTTCCTCTGTACTGGGCACTTGGCCACCTAGGAGATTTGGTGTTGAAGAAAGTAGGAAAAGACTAGATCTACAAAATATGGTGGCAGATGGCGATTTAGGTGTAGGAACATAGTCATTGATTAGACTGGCCATTCTTTTCTTTCCTCTTTGTCTTTCTGCCTGCCTGCCTACCTACCTGCCTTCCCTGCCCTTCCCCTCCATTTCCCCCTTCCCCTTATTCCTCTTCCTTCCCCTCCCCTCCCTTCCCCTCTCCTTCCCTCCCTTCCCCTTCACTCCCTTTTCCTCAGCTTCCCTCCCTCCCTCCCTTCCCCTTGCCAGTCCTAGGGTTTGAACTCAGGGCCTGAGCACTGTCCCTTGCTTATTTTTGCTCAAAGCTAGTGCTCTGCCACATGAGCCACCGCACCACTTCCAGCTTTTTCTGTTTATGTTGTACTGAGGAATTGAACCCAGGGATTCATGCATACTAGGCAAGCACTCTACCTCTACCGCTAAGCCACATTCCCAGCTCCTCTTTCTTTCTCTCTCTTTCTTTCTTCCTTTCTTCTCTCTCCCTTCCTTCCTTCCTTCCTTCCTTCCTTCCTTCCTTCCTTCCTTCCTTCCTTCCTTCCTTCCTTCCTTCCTTCCTTCCTTCCTTCCTTCCTTCCTTCCTTCCTTCCTTTCCACTGGTCCTGGGGCTTGAACTAAAGGCCTAGGCACTGCCCCTGAGGTTTTGTGCTCAAGGTTAGCACTCTTCCACTTTGAGCCACAGCTCCATTTCCTCTGTTTTATTTTCTGATGTCATGCAACTCCCATATGAGACGCCAAACTCATGAAGTGACACTGTGAACCTGCCTTGGAGCTTTGAAAGATAAAGAAAGACCTGGAACTTGAAGGTAATCTACCAATTTATCTGAGTTGCAGATGTGTTTTCTGCTGCCATTCCTACAGGCTGTCTTTTCTCCTTTTAAAGTTCAGGCATTGCCTTGAATAGTGAGGAGTTGGAGCATATGGCCTCAATACACAGATGTAGGAAAGGCTTGAAGTTTACCCCCACCTTTTGTGCTGTAATTGGATCTAGAATGCAGGTGGCTGACAGCAAATCACAGAAGGGAAGTCTTTCAGAGCAATGGTAGAATTCCCTTCACACAGCAATTCTGAAACTCACGACATAGAAAGAAAATAAGACCTTGAAGGAAAATTGTATTTTGGGAAGGTGATTGGGGCTATATTAAATCTTCACTCTTTGTTCCATTCCCCATAATTTACCTTGTTCATAAAATTCTCCTCTCAGCCCACATGATGTGGGTTGCAAAACCTAAAATGTACAGTTCCCGTTTGATCATGAGGGTGCCTCCCTGATGGGATGGCAAAGATTATGATACTGTGAAAACATTTGGATTTTGATGTTATGTCACATAGAGAAGAAATGAGAAGAAAGTCTTGGGGGAAGAGGAGATTTCAATGATTATTTTTTTAACCCCTCATTTTCTCAAAGGAGAAACTAGAGCTGTTTGTCTAGCATCACATAGCAAGTTTTAACAATAAGTTTTAACAAAATTTGGAAATCACATTGTCAGATAACACTCCATGTCCTTCTGTTGCCTCTTATGATGGGATTTTTCAGGTTTTGAATCCAGAAGCCTGGGATAATGTAAACCAAGCTTGTAGGCCATTCTTTCTATGCTCTGGTATGCTTAGGAACTTTCATTGAATGGGAATAGATTGAACAGATCCAAATGAACCAGGGAGGCCTCTAGCTTTTTATTTTTTTGTCTCTTCAAATATACAGACATACAGTTTCGTAGTTCAACTTGTCTATAACAAAAACCCAAAGGTGGAGTAAATTGACTGTTATTGCTTCTTAGTTCTCATATGTTTTTGTTTTAATAAAAGAAAGTAGAGGCATTGGGCCAAATACTGTACTGCATGATCTGTTACCCAGCTAGGAAACTGAATACTTTCTGGCACATCTGATGTAGTGCAATGTCCAAAATATTCACATGCTTTGGCACATGCTTTTCTTTTATTATTATTATTTTTTTATTTGTTTATTAATTGAACACAATTTTTTTACAAGGTGTTGTGCAAAAAGGGTACAGTTACATAGTAGGGCAGTGTGTACATTTCTTATGATATCTTACGTCCTGTTTTTCTATCCCTTCTCTAGGTCAGGTAGACATATATACAATATACAATGTATCAAGAACATATACAGTATTCACAGACTTGGTCTCTACTGTCTCTCCGTCTCCCTTTGTTAACAGTCATATATCAGGGAGATCATGCCCCTTTGTTTTCTGTGTTCTAGGCTTGTCTCACTCAACATTATTTGTTCGAGTTCTGACCATTTCCCTGCGAATAACAATATTTCACCATTCCTAATCGCTATGTAGTATTCCATTGTGTATAAGTACCATATTTTTTGGATCCATTCGTCTGTGGAGGGGCATCTGGGTTGTTTCCATATTTTGGCTATTGTGAATTGTGCCGCGATAAACATGGAAGTACAAATGTCTTTTTGATATCTTGGGTTTTGCTATTTAGGACAGATGCCAAGGAGTGGTATGGCTGGGTCATAGGGTAGGTCTATATTGAGCTTTTTGAGAAACCACCATACTGTTCTCCAAAGTGGTTGTACTAATTTGCACTCCCACCAACAATGGAGAAGGGTTCCTCTTTCCCCACAACCCCCTCCAGCATTTGTTGTTTCCTGAGTTCAGAGTATAGGCCATTCTAACTGGAGTGAGGTGGTATCTCAGGGTTGTTTGTATTTGCATTTCCTTTACTAGCAGGGATGTTGAGCATTTCCTCATGTGTTTCTTTGCCGTTTTTATATCTTCTCTTGTGAAGTCTCTCTTTAGCTCCTTTGCCCATTTCCTAATAGGTTTATTGGGCTTGGAGGGGCTTAGTTTTTTGAGTTCTCTGTAGATGACAGATATCAGGCCTTTGTCTGTTGCTGTGCTGGTAAATATCCTTTCCCATATCATTGGCTGTCTTTCTATTTTGGTGGCTATGACCTTAACTGTGCAGAAACTTTTTAATTTGTAGTAGTCCCATTTGTCGAGTCTTTCCCCTATTTGTTGTGCCCCTGGGACTCTATTCAGGAAGTTCCTTCCTGTGCCTATAAGTTCTAGTGTCTTTCCTACTCTGTCCTTCAGTAGTTTCAAGGATTCAGGTCTGATGTTGAGGTCCTTAATCCATTTTGAGTTGATCTTGGTGCATGGTGATAGGCTTGGGTCTACTTTGAGTTTTCTGCATATGGCTGCCCAGTTCTCCCAGCACCAGTAGTTGAAGAGGCTTTGTTTATTCCATTGTATGTCTTTGGCTCCTTTGTCGAATATCAGTTGGCTGTAAGAGTGCGGTTTTATTTCTGGGTCTTCAATTCTAATCCATTGGTCTTCTGATCTGTTTTTATACCAATACCATGCTGTTTTTGTTATGATGGCCTTGTAGTAGAGCTTGAAGTCTGGTATTGTGATACCACCTGCACTGCTTTTTTTTTTGCCTAGAATTGCTTTGGTTGTTCTAGGTTTTTTGCTGTTCCATATGAATTTATGGATTGGTTTCTCTATTTCAGTGAAGAATGTCGCTGGGATTTTGATAGGTATTGCATTGAATTTGTATAACAATTTGGGCAATATGGCCATTTTCACTATATTGATTCTGCCTACCCATGAGCATGGGAGGTCTTTCCATCTCCTTGTGTCTTCTTTGATTTCCCTTATTAGATTTTTGTAGTTTTCATTGAATAGGTCCGTCCCGTCCTTGGTTAAGTTGATCCCTAGGTACTTTATTTTTTTTTGGCTATTGTAAATGGAATTGTTTCCATAATTTCCTTTTCTGTTTGTCTATTGCTGGTGTACAGAAAAGCTGCTGACTTTTGTGGATTGATTTTGTATCCTGCTACTTTGCCAAATTGGTTTATTAGGTGTAGGAGTTTGGGTACTGAGTTTTTTGGGTCCTTCAGATATAAGATCATATCATCTGCGAATAGGGATAGTTTGATTTCTTCCTTGCCGATGTGGATCCCTTTGATGTCCTCCTCTTGCCTTATTGCTATGGCTAGGGATTCCAGCACTATGTTGAACAGAAGTGGGGAGAGTGGGCATCCTTGTCTTGTTCCTGAGTTTAGGGGGAATGATTTAAGTTTCTCTCCATTTAATATGATATTAGCAGTGGGTCTGTTGTATATGGCTTTTATTGTTTTGAGGAATGTTCCATCTATTCCTGTTCTCTCCAAAGCTTTTAATAGGTATGGATGTTATATTTTGTCAAGGGCTTTTTGGGCATCGACTGAGATAACAATGTAATTCTTAATTTTAGATCAGTTT
The DNA here is from genome assembly GCF_023159225.1 of Perognathus longimembris pacificus. Taxonomy (NCBI): domain Eukaryota; kingdom Metazoa; phylum Chordata; class Mammalia; order Rodentia; family Heteromyidae; genus Perognathus; species Perognathus longimembris. The sequence goes on along the minus strand of NC_063174.1, from coordinate 27,485,015 downwards.
ATGTGGTGAATTATGTTGATTGATTTACGGATGTTGAACCATCCTTGTGACTGAGGGATGAAGCCTACTTGGTCATGATGTATGATTTTCTTGATCAGTTTCTGGATCCTGTTAGCTAATATTTTATTGAGGAGCTTTGCATCTGTGTTCATTAGTGTTATTGGTCTGTAGTTCTCTTTTATTTGTTGGGTCTTTGCCTGGTTTAGGGATGAGTATGATATTAGCTTCGTAGAATGAGTTTGGGATTTCTCCCTCTGTTCCTATTTCGTGGAAGAGTTTGAGGAGTATTGGTATTAGCTCCTCACTAAAGGTTTTGTAGAATTCGTTGGTGAATCCATCTGGGCCTGGGCTTTTCTTAGTAGGGAGGTTCTTGATTACCTCCTGTATCTCACCGTAAGTTATTGGTTTATTTAGTTGATTTATTTCTTCTTGGTTCAGTTTGGGCAGTTTGTACTTCTCTAAGAATTGATCCATTTCTGTAAAATTATTGTTTTTTGCTGAGTAGAGGTTTTGGAAATAGCTCCTTATGATTGTTTGAATATCGTGTGTTCTTGTTGTAATTTTTCCGGTGGAGTCCCTGATTTTACGGATCTGAGTCTCTTCTCTTCTTTTTTTGTAAGTCTTGCAAGGGGTCTGTCAATTTTGTTTATTTTCTCAAAGAACCATCTTTTAGTCTTATTTATTTGTTGAATGGTCTTTCTATTTTCAATCAGATTTATCTCTTCTTTAATCTTTGTGATCTCTCCCCTCCTAGTCGTTTTAGATTCTGTCATTTCTTGTTTCTCCAGTTGTTTTAGTTTCATCGTGAGGTTATTCACCTGCTCTGCTTCCATTCTTTTAATGTGAGTGCTGAGGGCAATGATCTTGCCCCTCAGTACTGCCTTAGCTGTGTCCCATAGGTTTCTTTGTGATGTGTTTTCTTTGTCATTGTGGCTTATGAATTCGTTGATTTCATCTTTAATTTGGTCTGTGGCCCAAGTGTTGGATAGCAGCGTGGGGTTTAGCCTCCAAGAGTGTGTATAGCCTCTGTGGTATCCTTTGTTGTTGAGGGTTACCTTTAATCCACTGTGATCAGATATAATACATGGGATGACGTCAATACTTTTGTATTTGCTGAGATTCTTTGTGTGGGCTATGACGTGGTCTATTTTGGAATGTGATCCATGGGCTGCTGAAAAGAAGGTGTATTGCGTCTCTGTAGGGTGGAAGGTTGTATATAGGTCTGTTAGATCCATTTGGGAAATGGTGTTATTTAGGTCCTCAGCTCCCTTACTAATCCTCTGAGTGTTGGATCTGTCTCTTGGAGAGAGAGGAGTATTAAAGTCACCCACTATGATTGTGTTTGCGTCTGTCTTGTTCTGTAATTCTGTGAGAATTTGCTTGACATATGTAGGGCCTCTTTTGTTCGGTGCGTATACATTTATCACCGTGATTTCTTGATTCTGGATTCTTCCTTGTATTAATATGTAGTGTCCTTCTTTGTCTTTTTGAGTTGACTTTAATGAGAAGTCCAGCTTGTCTGAGATCAGAATGGCTACACCTGCCGTTTTGGTGAGTGCATTTGCTTGGTAGATCTTGCTCCATCCTTTCATTCGAAGCCTGTTTTTGTCCCTTGCTGTAAGGTGGGTCTCTTGTAGACAGCAGATGTCAACTTTTTGTTTGCAAATCCATTCTGCCAGTCTGCTCCTCTTTATCGGGGAGTTTAAACCATTTATATTTAAAGAGATCAAGGATAAGGGTGATTTTTCTCCTTCCATTTTCTTGTTGGGCTGTTTTTTCCTCCTTTTTTTTTTCTTGTCTTTAGTGGCACATGCTTTTCTTGTAGTCTCAATTACCCTTCTTCTTTTTCCCCTTTTAAAATGATACCTGTATATAATTTAATATTTCATCAAGATTGTTTTAGCTCCCCACACTCCACATTCTCCATATTTGGAGCAATGTCTTCACTACCTCTAGGATTTTGAACTCCTAGTCACCTCTGGCTTTAATTTTCTTTTTACTGCTAACTTTATGGTTCTTGATAATGCTGTTCCTTTCCTGAACATCATGACAGCTCATGATATCATTCTCTTCCTGTATTTCACCAAAGCACTGTGAATTCAAGATGTCTGTGTAACAAATGACCCCCAAATTTAGGAGCTTAAAGCAACAATACATCTTTATAGTGTCATGCAATTTCTGTGCATCAGGGATTTGGGAGTAGCCTCGGTGGGTACACCTGACTTACCATCTCTCAATAAGACTTGAAGGGGCAGGAAGTTCCTCTTTCAAGACATTGTATTCAAGTGAGGCTGCTGGATGGCTGGCAAGAGGCCTCAGCTTCAATCCATGGATCATTTTTTTTCTCATGTTAAAAAAAAAATCTAGCTTTCCCTTGGTTTTCAGCTGTCTAGATATGCCCTGAGAACTTGACCTTTTCTTTCTTTTTTTCTTTTCTCTCTTGAAAGGATCTTTAAGACTAAATAGGATAACATGTGAAGGCTTTGAAATCCTTAGGAAAAGTCTCCATGAAAATGTGAATTTCTTTTTCACAAGTGTGCATCAAGTGCTTAGCCTAGAGAGTTTAACTGATTAGACATGAAAGGAAGAAGAAAGGTAGCTTTTGTAAAGACAAGATTTCTATTTTAGAATTTTAATTCCTAGGTTTAATGTCCTGGAAAATGTGCGGTACGATTAATTTTTTTTAATATCCCTGGGGATCAAAAATTGATAAATTTCCAATGATAGGAAAGGAAGGGACCCTATTCAGCTAAATAGATAAAAAGAACCAAAATTCTTAAACGGTGGGTAAATTGAGCAGTTTTAATATTTTAATGAGAATGTGCATAGTTTAAAGAATACAATAAATCTTAATCTTAACAATAAAGGATATTCAGTAAAGATTGCTTATTTTGAAATGCTTTGTTTTTAATTTTAATTAAAATTTTTTTGGTCAGTTGTGGGGCTTGAACTCAGGGCCTGGGTTTTGTCCCTGAGATATTTTTTTTTCCCCCTCAAGGCCAGTGCTGTACAACTTTGAACTACAGCACCACTTTCAGTTTTCTGGTGGTTAATTAGAGATAAAATGTGATCCTTAGATCTCAGCCTCCTGAGTAGCTAGGATGATCACTGTGAGCCATCAGCACTGGCTGCTTTGTGTGTGTGTGTGTGTGTGTGTGTGTGTGTGTGTTTTAATGTATTTATTTTTATTTTTTAGGAATTAGCCTCTTTTAATCCTTTAAGTTTGAATCACAAACATTTTGCTTATGTGTTTTGTCATTGTTGCAGACAATAAGAAATTATTTAAGAATTTTAAAGATGTGTTTTAATTGAAAATAATTTATATGCGGCTTTTTGGGGGGGCAGTGTTGGACTTTGAACTCAGGACCCCCTCACACTTTGCTAGGTGCTCTACCACTTGAGCCATGCCACTACACGTTTTGCTTTCAGTTTACTTTCCAGATAGCCATGGTACAAACTAAACTGTTGAAAGTAACTGATGTTCAGTATTTTATAATGATAGTAAGTTTTTATTAGACTTGTCCTTGTTTGTTTGGACACAATGGTTTTATTCCATTATAAGAAAATGCTATAATATAGGAAGCCTGTATTCAGTTCCAAGCACTAAAATAAAACAAAACAAAAACTCTCAAATTTATTTCTCACATTTCTGGGGACTGTGATGTCCAAGATTAAGATGTCATTAGATTTAGAGTCTCCTTGAGACCTGCTTCATAGAAGGCAACTTTAATATAGCAAAGGAGGTGAGGGGGCTCTGGTGTACTCTTGTGTAGGGACCCTTTGTTTCATTCATCAATGGAATGCTCTGCCTTTATGCCCTCAGTATCCAAGACCTTACTTCCTAATACCATCATATTGATGATTAGATTTCAGCATAAGAATTTTGAGGGACACAAACATTTGAGGGACACATTAGACCACAGCCACACTTAAGTTTTTTGGCTGGGCCGGGTGCTGGTGGTTCACACCTGTAATCCTAGCTACTCAGGAGACAGATTTGAAGATCACAGTTCAAAGCTATCCAAGGCAAGAAAGTCCATGAGACTCTCATCTCTAATTAACCATTGAAAAGCTGAAAGTGGATATCTGGCTCAAGTTGATAGAACACTAACCTTGATCAAAAAAGCTCAGGGATAGCATCCAGGCCCTGAGTTCAAGTCCCAGGATTGGCACAGAAAACAAAAAGAAAAACAAAAAACAAAAAGTTATGTGGCTGAGCCCTGGTGGATCATGCTTATAATCTTAGCTACTTAAGACATTGAGATCTGTGGGTTACAATTCAAAGCCTGCCCAGATAGGAAAATCTATAGACTCATTAACAACCAATCAGCAGAATTGGAACTGTGGCTCAAGAGATAAGCATTAGCCTCGAAAGAGAAAAGGTCCAGTGAAGTCCTGAGTTCAAGGCCCAGTATGGGCACCAAAAAAAAAAAATTAAGAAAAAGTTCTTTGAGTGAATGTGTAACATTTATTCATATTCTGGACACATTCCCATGTCTGTAGTCATTCAACCACATGGCTAGTTAACAGAGGAACTTGGAGAGCATATTGCAAATGTAACTTCAAAGATAGCTTATTTCAAGTAGATATTTAAGAAACAATGAACTTCATAAACTATGGTGTGCCTTTTTCTAGGGAGCCTCAGCTGCAAAATTCAGCAGAGGAAAATGAACTGGGTTATTCATGTCTCAAGGGTACAAAGAAATAGAACAACTACCATCCTACTTACCTTCCCTGTGTATGAAGTCAAGGAGATTATGCTATTTATAGTTTGATTTAAAGGAACTTATTTACAAAATATATTTGCATGACAGTTGGCTCTGCTTTGTTTTTCTGCAGGACTGAATTGTCAACTGGAATTGTCAACTCTGCCAGTTTATCTGCACCATTTCTCTACCACTATGAGCAGACCAATTGTTTTGCATATTTGTCTGGCTTTCTGTAGCCTTGTAGTCCTCAATTTGACCTCACAATGTCTGGCCTTTCCCCAAATAGGAAAGCAAGAGAGAGCACACACTCATGCAGAAGGACAGACTGTGAAGATGAATACAAATGACCAAGAAAACACTTCCATTCCTCCAGAGAATCTACCCCAACTGATGCCCTCTCAAAATCCAAAGATAGCATCAGCTGGGCTACCATTGTTATTCCCAAGTGATACAGAAGTCAATCCTACAGGAGCTGGGCACCTCCTGCCTTACAGCCCTGCTCTTTCCACTGCTACTGAGGCAGCGATCCCTGCCCATGTGGATGTGTTTGGTTCCAGCCAGCCAGACTGGATCCCTCCTGAAAGCAGACTTTCCAAGGCCATGTTAACCACTGCCATCACCCCACCTGCTTTCCTGGATACGGATGAGAAGGAGGATCCCACTAGCAGCGCCAGCACTCAGGCCATTGCAGAAGGGACCACAGATGCAACACAAGGCTTTCTGAAGTATGTGGACAATCCAGTGTTTGCAATTAAAAGTCAGGAAGGAGTTAGCTGGGGACATTCAACTTCACCCTACATAAATACTAAAGAAATGCTAGCCACCAATGCCAGGATTGAGATATTGGATGCTCACTCAGACCAGAGGGCAACTTCTTTTCCTAGCACTCAGTCCACAGCAGACACTGAGTCTGTTAGTATCCTTCTTGATAAGGAGAAGGCCACACAGATGACAGCTGATAATACCCAGGCTACTGCCACCAAGAACTTGCTGGCAACTTCTGAGAGCACCCTGAGTGTTGAACCAGAAACTGACAGGCTGCTGGGAGCTCCTGGAGCTACTGTGAGTGTCAGCACAGCTGCTCCAGCTGCTCCTGTCCCAAGTGATGAGTGGGATGACACCAAACTGGAGAGTGTAAGCCAGATAAACACCCCACAGCTTGGAGACAATATAGGGACTCAGATGAGAATAGATCCTTCACAGCTGGAACGAGCGAGCCACGACAGTATGGATAGGGACCAACCTGCCATGGAGGTTGCTCAGGAGGCTCTGGGGCTGCCTAAAGGGGAAATACATGTGGGGACAGCCCTGTCAACAGCACAGGGGGAGGATAGATCACTTGCTGTCACGGATCAAAGCTCCTTTATGCCTACGAGTCTGATGGAAGACACTGAAATTTCTGTTGTGAACCGGTTCCAGAGCACAGGAGTCTTCATGGACTCTACCAAGGAAAATGGTGCCATGTTTTTTTCAGAGAGTACTGTTTCCATCTCTGAATATGCATCTGAGGCATATCAACCATTGGGAAATACATTGAAAGGTAAAACGGAAAAATAAGTTTTGCTTTATTTGGAAACATTCAATTTATCTTTTGTGTTTAGCTGTACTAGGGCTTGAACTCAAGGTCTTGTACTTGCTAGACAGGCATTCTACCACTGAGGCATACTTCCACATTTGATTTTTGCAGCTACTTGCTTGTGTGTGCCTAGATCATGATCTGACTTTTTTTCCCCCCTCGTGCCAGTCCTGGAGCTTGAACTCAGAGCCCAGACACTGTCCTTGAGCTTTCCTGCTCAAAGCTAGTGATTTACCATTTGAGCTCTCCACCTCTGGCTTTTTAGTATTGAATTGGAGAGAAGAGCACAGCTGGCTTTGAACCATGACTCTCAGATCTCAGCTTCCTGAGTAGCTAGGATTACAGGTGTGAGCCATTGGCGACTGCCGGTGAGCTGCCTATTTTAAGCTTCTGTCCTACCTGGGCTGATAGATGCATACCACTGCATCCAGCTTCATTCTCTTTAGGGAAGGAATTCAACAGACGTCTTTTCTTGAGGGAGTCCTGCAAACTTTCCTGCTTTTGTTGGCCTGGTACCAATCTTAACCTTTCATGGATTTTAGATTATCAGGCTCTTGCCACTGGACATGGCTATGAGTTGAGAAGAGGGAATCTTGCAAACCTTTCTGCCTTGGGCTGGCTTCCAATTGTGCTTCTATTCTTAGCCTCCGAGGAGCTGGGATTGTAGGTGTGAGCCACTACTACCCAGCTTTCAATCTTTCTTTTTTCTAATAGCAATTTAGAAAAACACAGTGAAATAAATGATTTATTTTATATGAAAATTATGCTGGAATGTAACTCCTGAATATAAACCAGTGGCTTCAGTTGGGGACAAATTGCCTCCCCCCCCATAAGACACTTAATGTTTAGAGACATTTTTAGTTGTCACAAGTGAAGGTTGCTATTGACATCTGTTAGATAATAGGCTAAACATGCCGTGAAACATCCTATACTACATAGGGCAGTCCTCCATGACAAAATTTTTTTTCAAGCCAATAGCACTGAGATTGAGAAATCCTGATATACACAGATATCTGCAAAACTTTTTATACAAAATGAATAAATATATAAGAAAATGTGAAAGAATTAGCGTATGACTAGAAAGTACAGTTAGTGCCAGACACTGGTGGCTTATGCTTTTAATCCTAACTACTCAAGAGGCTGAGATCTGAGGATTGTGGTTTGAAGGTAGCCTGGGCAGGAAAGTCTATGGGACTTTTGTCGCCAATACACTCTCAAAAAGCTGAAAATACAGCTGTGGCTCAAGAAGTAGAGTGCTAGCTATTGAGTATAAAAGCTCAGGAATAGTGCCCTGGCCCTGAGTTCAAGCCTTAGGCTCAGCACACATACACATATACACAAAGAGAGAAGAAGTACAGTTAACAATTTAGGATACTTGTTTACATGTTGTTATAAGGTACACTCACATCTTTGGTTTGTTTGTTTTGTTTTTTGGCCAGTCCTGGGCCTTCAACTCAGGGCCTGAGTACTGTCTCTGGCTTCTTTTTGCTCAAGGATAGCACTCTGCCACTTGAGCCACAGCGCCATTTCTGGCCATTTTCTATATATGTGGTGCTAAGGAATCGAACCCAGGGCTTCGTGTATACGAGGCAAGCACTCTTGCCACTAGGCCATATTCCCAGCCCCATCTTTGCTATTTTTACAAAAATATTTTTCTCAAAGTGTTAGCCATATGAGTTCTCTGACTTTATTTGCCCTGAAATAAATCACCTAGAAATAATGGGGAAAGATAAATCATCTGCTGGCTTGATTATACATTTTCTACTTTTTTTTAACTTAGTCTTTATGTCTGTAAATATTATAAGCTGACAGGCTTTATGTTTGTCACTGATGAGTAATGTTTTTCTTTTATAATGTATAGTGGGTCAGATACCAGCATCAGGAAGGAAAGCTTTTTATAATGTGTTTATACTCATTCCAAATTGTTTTGGAACATGCCTACCATGTTACTTCAGCCAAGTAGTTCAATTAATGGAAAATTTCAAACTTGTAATGTTTTATGAAATGTTGTTGGGATTTACTTCAAGTGATAAAAGATCACTTTATGGGGCTGGGGATATGGCCTAGTGGCAAGAGCGCTTGCCTCGTATACATGAAGCCCTGGGTTCGATTCCCCAGCACCACATATACAGAAAATGGCCAGAAGTGGTGCTGCGGCTTAAGTGGCAGAGTGCTAGCCTTGAGCAAAAAGAAGCCAGGGGCAGTGCTCAGGCCCTGAGTCCAAGGCCCAGGACTGGCAAAAAAAAATAAAAATCATTTTATAAGTGATAAAAGAAAGACTGAATTTTTCATAATGAATTCTGTGTGTGTGTGTGTGTGTGTGTGTGTGTGTGTGTGTGTGTGTGTGTGTTGTGCATGCTGATAGAGGGGCTTGAAGTCAGGACCTTACACTGTCACTTGGCTTCATTGGCTTTTTTGCTTGCAGCTGGCACTATGCCACTTGAGTCATGGCCCCAGCCCAGAATTTTGGCTGGTTAATTAAAATTGGAATCTTACAGCTTTTTTTTTTTTTCTTGCCCAGCCTGGCTTGGAACTGTGGTCAAGTCTCAGTTTCCAGCATAGTTAGGATTACAAATATGAGCCACCAGTGCCTGGCTTATGTTTAATTCATTTTTAAACACTGAAAGGTCTCCTATATTGTAAGTTTTCATAGACGTTTCTAGAAAATGTTTTATAAATTTGTTTTAAAATGACATTAAATAAGTTGGGTCTTCGTGACCATGAAAATATTTCTGGAGAATTAAGTCATATAGTTGTAGATGATGCATTGCACAACAAAATCCATGATTATTATGTCCTAACTTTGTGCTAACTCCTACGGACATAGGATAAAAAGTCAGATGGATTTAACAGTAGTCAGATTATTTTGATTAAGGCCTATACTCCTTGGTCATAGTCACCTCACTTAACTACCACAATATCTAATAGTCAATAAATTCAGGTCAATACATTGGTAAATGAAGACAGAGAATCATTCAGACTGAAATCATATAATACGATTACCTACCTTGTCCAACCTAAGAGTTTTTCAGTATTCTTTGTAGAGAGGAACAGTTATGGTACTCTCTTCACTTTATTTTTTTTTCATCCTATATAGTTAAAAAGAATATGAAAGACTGATTACTGACAACAGTACTTATAGAAAGTCCATTTTCTGGTGATGATAAATATTATTTTTCTGAAATGAATACTCAAATGTCAGTCATTTCAAGGACTACAGACTACTTGAAGACATTAGCTTTTTGTCAGGATACGTAATGATATCTTGGTATTATATTATATTATATATGTTATAGTCCTGAGATTTTAGTCAAGTCTTCTAATTCAGCAAGTTCTTTAGGGGGTTCATTTGAAGAGCAAGTGTTAAAAGTTATCTCTAATAAGCATTATATTAATTTTTCTCTGTAAGAAGTAGGGAGAGAGGGACATGTTGGGAAATTCTGAATATTAAGATTTTAGGATCTTATTACTATTTCTATTAGTTGTCATTGGAGGGACTGTGGACTCTGACACTTCCTGTTGTGTCATAGAACTATGCACATAGAGCTTTTCTTACACTTTTTTTCCTTAAAGTGTTCATTATGTTTTTGACAATGAAGACAACATAGCGAACATATGCTACTTAAAAATGACAAAACAACATATTATTACCTTCCGGTGACAAATGGAACAAGGTCCTAGGTACTGAAGGTATGAAAAGTTAATCATGGCTCTCAAGACATTTACGATCTTACTGGCTAAAAAAGAAAAGGAAAAGGAAAAACAAATCATGAATAAAGAGCAATGTTCATGAAGTTCATGTAAAATCTTACCCTAACTTACTTCCTACTGTATTGACTTATCAGATATAAAAAGCCCTTCGATTCAAAAGAAGAAAAAAAGAGTCCCACATGGAAAGTAAAAGTTTTTTTTGTTTTGTTTTTTACTAAAAGCCAAATTTTAAAGCAAAGAAATTTTTCCAGGAAAACCATTTTCTAGTAATCAGATGCATACAGCAAGATGTCATGAATGGAAATATGGAGAGAACTTTTCTCAGCTATTCCTAGATTATTTTTATTGTATACTTTTCTGCACTTGCTAATAGGCCATATATTTGGTAGTAGTATTTTAAGAATGACAGTTTATGAGGTTTTCTGGAAATTAAGGTTTTAGAAGTTGGGTAAATATTTGAAATTTCCAGAGACTCTCTTAAGAAGATGGCAAATCTTCATCCTTAAAATAGTCTTAACAATGTGTCTGAAGAAATTAGAATGGCCCTATGATAAATAACAGTCTCCTCTATATCACAGTTCTATTCTCTGTTTAACTTTTAGATCTTTCTCAGATCTAAAAGCACGTGCAATCTCCTTCAGTGGTCTCTCTTGAGTTTTTCCTGGGGTACAGTTAGCATGCTGGCTGTGTCCCATGGACAGGAACCCTACCCTTTCTGAACCTAAGTTATTCAGTAAGTTGGGGGCACTAATAGCTAATATTTATTGAATACTTACCAAGTACTAGTGTATACTAAGTATTTAACTGGTGTTATTTTGTTTGTCTTTATGATAGCTCTGTGAGTTAGATGATAATAATGTTATAATTGAGGGATGATAAGTAATTTGTTCAGTATTATAGAGTTAGTAAGTGGTGGAATCAGAATTCAGATCCAGAACTATGTAGCTTGCATTCTTGGAGTTCATTTATGTACTTTCTATGGAATGATATTAGTTTCCACATCCGTCTTAGTCCATGTGGGGGGACAAAATAGGATAATACACAGTGTGCAGTCTACACTGTGTATATGGCCCATAAGACACTTAGGAAATGTTAAGTATTGTAATTATTACGCAAGTTCCTTTTACCCTCAGATGTGCAAATGTGAAAAAACACATACATGCTTCTGAAGCATTTTTTTTTTAAAAGACAGAGTCTTAAAAGCTGTGTGGCTTAACCTGGCCTTGCACTCTTAGTCCTCCTACCTTAGTCAACATCTGCAGACAATTTTTTTTTTGTTTTGTTTTGTTTTTGTTTTTGTCAGTCCTGGGCCTTGGATTCAGGGCCTGAGCACTGTCCCTGGCTTTGTTTTGCTCAAGGCTAGCACTCTGCCACTGGAGCCACAGTGCCACTTCTGGCCATTTTCTATATATGTGGTGCTGGGAAATCAAACCCAGGGCTTCATGTATACTCTTGCCACTAGGCCATACTCCCAGCTCCTGCAGACAAGTTTTTTTTTTTTTTTTTTTTTTTTTTGGCCAGTCCTGGGCCTTGGACTCAGGGCCTGAGCACTGTCCCTGGCTTCTTCCCGCTCAAGGCTAGCACTCTGCCACTTGAGCCACAGCGCCGCTTCTGGCCGTTTTCTATGTATGTGGTGCTGGGGAATTGAACCTAGGGCCTCGTGTATCCGAGGCAGGCACTCTTGCCACTAGGCTATATCCCCAGCCCCTGCAGACAAGTTTTTTGAGTGTAGTTTAGTTCTGTATAACATGCTTAGCTGTTGACTTTTCTAGTTTGTTTTAGATTTTGTTCTAGTTTATTCTGACAATTTTGTGTCTTATATTGATCCACAACTTTTTTGGTGTGTGTGTATGTGTGTGTGTGTGTGTGTGTGCGTGTGTGCCAATTCTGGCACCTGAACTCAGGATCTGGGCCCTGTTCCTGAGCTCTTTTAGCTCTACCACTTGAACCACAGCTCCACTTCTGGCTTTTTGATAGTTTATCAGAGATGAGTCTCTTGGACTTTCCTGCCAGGACTTGCTTCAAACTACAGTCCTTAAATTTCAGCCTCCTGTGATCTACAACTTTTAAAAGCATCGACAGTGACATTTCCTTACTAGCCTTTGATTTCTGAATTTTCCTTTGGGTTTTTTTCTTATCTCTGAAATAGCTGCCATAGTCTTATCCCCCAATTTAGTCATCATGTAGTGACTTTAAGTATGGAGATTTGGTCTATTTAAAAATGTTTCCCAATCCCTTTTAAGACATCATCACTGAAGAGATGACAACAGCTGTAGAAGACCTGGAAGCCACTTTACCATTGGTGACTCAAGAGCAGATGGCTACCCTCGAGGTTACCGGTGCTGGTGGTGAACCTGAGGAGGGCAAGAGGTCCCTGTCGCCTGCGCCTGATGCTGCTGGTGCCACCCAGCGGCCTGGAGGGTGGGAACCTCTGGCCACTACAGCTTCCACCACAGCTGTCCCTTTGTCTCTTGAGGTCACCGCTGCTGCAGAAGGTCTGTAAGGGAGGGAACAGGGCTCAGTGTGCCGGGGGTGGATCTTTTCTATAAGGAGCAGAACAAGCAAGGCAGCATTATATTATAGACAGGTCTTTGAGGACTTAAATGTTTTACTTCATATTCTGCCACTATATATTCTGTTGTTCTTTGGCGACTGTGTAATATTCCATTATAAAAATGCGTCATAGTTTATTTGCCCATTGTCCATCCACCTTCCTGATGATTGCATTTGGGTCATTTACAGATTTGGCTATTGTAAATATTGTTACCACAAACACTTTGTGCATGTTGGCATATTCTCTACTATACATGTGCAGAATTTTCCTTTCTTTGTGTGGTTCTGGTACTGGAGTTGGAACTCGGGACCTTGTACTCTCTCTTGGCTTTCTCTCTCAAGGCTCGAACCTTGAACCTCACCCCTCCACTTCTGTGTGGAGGATTTCCTCCCCAGAATAACCTAGGAGTGAAGCTCCTGGCCATACATATGATATATGATTATTTGACTTTTAGAGCCCAAATCTGCTTTGCCAAATGGTCATACCAACTTATATTCTTACTAGGCCCCATTGTTCCATGTTCTGGGAGCTCTTAAAAAATTATTTCTCAAGGCCAAGGAGATTTCAATATAGAAAATTGGAATGTGGAAAAAGCATAAGAATCTACCTTTTAAAAATCGAATCAAAAGATTTATGATCAGCCAGGTTTTCTTCCCTTTCTTTCTTGGTGGTAGGGGTTTGAACTCAGGGCTCATGTTTCTTAAATCAACTGTTTTCAAGCTGTGCTAGAATCTGTAGACTTGGGAATGCCTGGAGGTATATTTGGAAGCCTTGAAAGTGAGCCTGTTCTAGATACATATCTATTCTCTACTGGCCTTTGCCATGACTTTGGGAAACACACTTGGTTTTTCCAAAGAATTTGGCATGTATTAAAATTTTCCTGTCTTTAACTTCTGTAATATTACCACAGTAGTCTTCTTGCAACTTCTGTAACATTGCCACTAAAATAAATGAGAGCTTAATGTTTAAAAATAAAGTTTTGATTTAGGTCATCTATTTTCCTGGGTAATAAAGTATGGATAGGGGCTGGGAATGTGGTCTAGTGGTAGAGTGCTTGCCTAGCATGCATGAAGCCCTGGGTTCAATTCCTTAACACCACACAAACAGAAAAAGCCAGAAGTGGTGCTGTGTGTGGGTCAAATGGTAGAGTGCTAGCCTTGAGCAAAAGGAAGCCAGGGACAGTGCTTAGGCCCTGAGTTCAAGCCCCAAGACTTGCAAACAAACAAACAAACAAATAAATAAAAAGTATGGATAGCTGTGGGTAGCTGAGCTGATGTGATTTGAAAAAGAAGAACTAGGCTAAATGTTAACTGACTGTAAATGAGGTATTCATTTTGTTAGTCTTTTTTTTTCTTAAATGAGAAAGCACATGTTTATGTTTTCCATAATGATGATTTTGTAGACCAAGTTTTATCCCTTGTTTTTGGCAGATCTAATGGATACCGTCACAGGGCCAAATGAGTTTATACCAGTCTTGGACTCTCCAGTGACACCTACTGGAAGAATGGAGGAGCTGCCCAGCATTTCCTCAACACTTCCGGTTTCTGAGCTACCATTTGAGAGAACAATACCATCCATTAGCCATGCTAATACAGCTGCCTCCTATGGCCTAGACCAGCTGGAGTCTGAAGGTATCCATTCATGGAAGGGAATCTTTGCTAGGACGAATTGAGTGTGTCAGTAAGCAAATGTTTTTAGAATGACTAAGTAGTTTGTTTAAACCACAGGTAAGATTGGGGTTGGTAAACTGGCTAAACAAATCTGGTCTGCCACCTGTTTTTATATAGCCTGTAAGCTGGGAATTGTGTTTTTGTGTGTGTGAGAGACAGAGACACACACACACACACACACACACACACACAGAGAGAGAGAGAGAGAGAGAGAGAGAGAGAGAGAGAATGTGTTTGTGTACCTGCACATTTGCTACAACTGAGGCTTGAACTCTGGGCCTCATGCTCCTGCTTGGCTCTTTCTGCTCCAGGCTGGCACTTTACCACTTGAGTCTCAGCTCCACTTTTGGCTTTTTGTTGGTTAATTAGAATTAAGAGTTGCATGAACTTTTCTGCCTGGGCTGGCTTTTAACCATAATCCTCAGATCTCAGCCTCCTGAGTAGCTAGGATTACAGGTGTATGCCACTGACCCTTGCTTTAAGCATGGCTTATATGTTTTTAAATAATTGAAAAACAATAGTATGATGTCATATTTAAAAGCTGTATAAAATTTAAATGTCAATATTCATAAAGAAGCTTTATTGGAACAGAGCCATACTCAATCATTTACCTATTGCTTATGGCTAATTTTGTGCCAGAGCAAGTAAAATTGTTTGATAAAGACTAAATGGGGGCTGGGAATATGGCCTAGTGGCAAGGGTGCTTGCCTCCTATACATGAAGCCCTAGGTTCAATTCCTCAGCACCACATACATAGAAAACGGCCAGAAGTGGCGCTGTGGTTCAAGTGGCAGAGTGCTAGCCTTGAACAAAAAGAAGCCAGGGACAGTGCTCAGGCCCTGAGTCCAAGGCCCAGGACTGGCAAAAAAAAAAAAAAAAAGACTAAATGGCCCAGAAAATATACCACATTTATAGTATGGTTTTTCATGTAGAACAAGTTTCTTGACCTTTGGTGTTTATTGACAATCTTCAGTTACAGTTGAACATTTAATTGGTAGAGAGTAAGATTTTGGCATCAGCACTTAAAAAAGAGTGCCCTAGATAATTGCAGTATTCAAGTTGGGTTGAATACTAGGTTTAAATGTAAAAGTTGATTTTTTCCCACCAGGTTTCTTTTTCTTTCTTTCTTTCTTTTTTTTTTTTTTTTTTGGCTAGAAGTTTTAATGGGTATTGAATTTTAATAACATGGCTCTGCTTATTCATGCTGGGTTATTCTCTCTTGGTAACATCTCTGGGTTAATATGTTCCACTATTTGGAGATAGGCAATCTCTTTGATTACTAAAACAGAATTTCATGCCATATTGTACTTTTCAAGACTCTGAGACTGAGCATGAAAAGGGTTCTTGGGGGCACAGCTGCCTATCAACAAACAAGACTACCTATCTATCTATCCATCCATCTCTCACAATGATGTAATTATTGTGGTGAATATTTTGATAGGTACCTCATTGGAGGTACAAAATGTCAAAAGATCTGAGGTGTAGATCCACTCACTTGTAGCACAGGTAAGCTCTTGAGACAAGATGTGCTGTTATTTTATGTTTTATCTTCTCAACTACAAGGAAGGAGGCTCAGCTATGTTTGTAGGGGATTGTTGGAGGCTTTCAGGGTGACACTGGGAATCTGTTCATGGAGCCACATGACATGTAAAGAGCCTGGAGAATTCCATAGTATAATGCTAATTCAAGAAATGGACCAAAGCAGGTCTGGAGGGCTAACACTCCCATGCTCTGCATGAAGACAGTTGCTATGTGAATTGGAGTTCTGTGTCTCATGGAACTGCCTGCTCTCCTTGATGCCATCTGGCAAAAGCAAGTTTCCTGAAATTAACCTGAGTTAGAGATGACAGCTCGGCTTGGCAGCACTTTTAAATCAAGAGGAAAAATGAGATTTGTGAGTAATCTATACTTGTGAAATTGCAGTGACTTTCTAAATTTAGGAGATGATGGAAGTTGTATTAAAATATGTTCGAATTTTCTGATGTGCCTAAGATTTCCTATGGTTTGAATTCTTTTCTTCTATGTAATTCAATTTCAGTTTTTTTGAGTATATATTTTGTCAGTTTTTTAATCTAAATTATGATCCTTGTCAATTTTCTGAAAGATATTTTTTGCTTAAGATATATCCTTTCTTGCTACATTGTTGGGCTTAAGATTTTGAATGAGCATATAATTTTTCCTAGCTACAAAGGTTCACTAATTAGTTTTAAGAAGTAGATGTGAATAATATCACAATATTATGTGGGTACAATTAAATCTTAAAAAGCTGAACAGATCACGTTAATTTAAACAGGTGAAACTACTAGATTCTTTGATATGTTGAGGGCCTCTAGTTTTAATATCTATTTTTCTACCTTGCCAGGAATATGTAAGTGTAGTTTGAGGCAAAGCATTTTGATTTTACTATAGGATTATAGCTACAGGAAGAGAGTTGTTCTTCTCTAGAACATGTATTAGCCATGTCAAATTATCTTTAGCTGCTTTTCAAATAGTAATCTGTGTTATAGATGATAAATGACATACACTTCTTCACAAGTTGGACATGGTACATGTCTGTAATTCCAGCACTTGGAGGGTTGTGAGTTTGAGGCTGGCTAGGGCTACATAGCAAGATTCTGTCTTGAAACAAAAAGATATGTTTATTTAAAGATGTTATTATTGTCTTTGTATGCTATTTTAAGATCTTTCCTCCCAATAGGGATCAGGAATATTTCTCTAAAGAATGAGATATATTTCTCAATGGGATTTGGAAAGAGACATGCCTTTATTAGATATCAGACACCCAAAGAGTGTCTTTGAGGAAATTTCTGAATCCATTGCCCTATGTATCCTCTAAGAGATAACTAACATCCCAAATCAATGTTTTCTTCCCTCTCCCTTCCCCTTTAGTCATCATGATGACTTAGAGGGTCATTAGTTTCTCATCCTACCCATAACAAAGTATCATAGCTGAGTAGCTTAAAATAATAGAAACTTCCTGGGCACTGGTGGCTCACACCTCTAATCCTAGCTACTCAGAAGGCTGAGATCTGAGGATCATGGTTCAAAGGAAACCCAGGCAGGAAAGTCCATGAGACTCATCTCCAATTAACCACCAGAAAACTGAAAGTGGTGCTATGACTCAAAGTGATAGAGCGCTAGCCTTGAGCACAAAAGCTTAAGGACAGCGCTCAGGCCCTGAGTTCAAGCCCCACAATTGAGAAAAACCACATAAAAAAATAGAAAATTATTCTTGTACACATCTGGAGCCTAGATGCCAAAGTTAAAGTACAAGTGGGGTTTGTGGCAGCATAGCCCTAATCTTTGCACATTGTTACCTTCCCTCTGTGCTTTGTGTCACTATACCCACAATTCCTTCTTTTTTTTTTCTTTCTTTCTTAAGATAGCAGTGTACCACTTGAGCCATAGTTCCCCAGCTCTACTTCTGGCTCTTTTTGGTAGTTAATTGGAAATAAGCGTTTCACTGACTTTCCTGTGGGGGCTGGCTTCCAACTGGTACCCTTCTTTAATAAGGACCATCAGTCATTGGATTTGGCCCCACACTAATTGATGAATTTTAATTTGGTTGTATCTAATGAGCTCCTCTTTCCAAGTAAGGTCTTGTTCATGGGTGTTGCTGGCTAGGACCTAACCCCTTCTTTTGGGACACAATTCACTACAAGGGTTCTGCTCCCAAAGAATTTGCCAGCTGTCTGGAAGGCAGACCTGCTTGGTTTCTGAAACACGCACCTGTGTGATGGCAAATGGTCGATGGGCAGAAGTTGTGATGTGTTTTACATTTCTCAGGCACGGAAGAAAGCCTGTCTCTTAAGTGCATATGGTTTTGTGCATACTTCAGTGTCTTTTACCGTGTCAGTCAAAGTGCTGTTTGATTTTTAAAGAGATAATGCTTTATCATTCACCTTGCCTGGAACATTCTACTTCTGTGCATGATTTTCTTTTTCAGAGTACATGTTTTTGGAATGATTAAAAATACATTATGCTTATCCAAAACTTCACTAGGGTCGTATTTAGCATCTTTGAAATACAAAGATGTCAAAAATGTTTTGGCTTTTTAATCAAACTAGGACAATAGCAAATTTTATAATGCCTTTATTTATTTACAACTGCTTAAATTAATTCTTCCTTTAAATCACTTTTTTTTGGTCATAGGTCTTGAACTCAGAGCCTGGGCACTGTCTCTGAGCTGTTTTTTGGTTATGGTTAGTGCTCTACTACCTTGAGCCACAGATTCACTTCTGGTTTTCCAGTGGTTAATTGGAGGTGAGAGTCTCATAGACTTTTCTTCCTGGGCTGGCTTTGAATTGCAATCCTCAGATCTCAGCCTCCTGTCTTGCTAGGATGACAGGCATAAGCCAGCAGTGTGCCTGGCTCTTTTTTTTTTTTTTTTTTTTTTTTTTTAGTGCTGGTACTGGGACTCGAATTCAGGGTCTGCGCACTTTCCCTGAGCTTTTTTGCTTTAACATACCACTGGTGATACTAAAGGGCTCTTGTCATTTTTATGAAGGAAAAAAAAAAAACCCTGCAAGATACATTGCAATTCACAAAACCATTTTTTTTTTGTCCTCCCAGTAAGTACTTATATTCTGAGTACTTTTCAGAGTACTCATGGGACTTTTAAACTCAGAGGTGGTGAATGAAACTTTCAAAAATCCTATCTTGAGGCCACATTTATAAAACCCAAGTTCATAGGTTTATTTTGGTGGCTGCTGTGTGATGTGTAATGTAGAAGAATAAGCTGTTGTGAGATAAACTTTGTGAAGCAGTCAGATGAGGTTAAGAATGCTAACTTTAATAAGGTTAAGAATGAGCCCAAGCTTTGGCTTTTGTTTTTAGAAATGCTTTGAAATCTGGCTTTTGCCTCTTTTTTTTTTTTTTTTTTTTGCCAGTCCTGGGCCTTGGACTCAGGGCCTGAGCACTGTCCCTGGCTTCCTTTTGCTCAAGGCTAGCACTCTGCCACTTGAGCCACAGCACCACTTCTGGCCATTTTCTGTATATGTGGTGCTGGGGAATCGAACCCAGGGCCTCATGTATACGAGGCAAGCTCTCTTGCCACTAGGCCATATCCCCAGCCCCAGGGCTTTTGCCTCTTTGATAGAGCTGCTTAAATGGTAGAACAGCAAGGAAGAAGTAGAAAAAAGTATTTGATGGAATATGTTTTTTGACTTTAATGTTGAAATCAATTCTGATCCCTTTCCTAGATGCTTCCCCCCCAATGGGGATTAAGTTAAAAAATTGGTAACTTTATTAATCAAACCTCCCACCCCAAATGACTAATACTTATCACCAAATTTGTTAGAAAAGGATGATAATTTTCTATCATTTTCAAGTGTTTCATATGACAGAGTTTGCAACAGAATTGCTAGTGATTTCACTTATTGATTGACTCTTATGGTAAGTTATTTTGTTGTCTTTCCCTGAAATCATTTTGTATTCTTTGTCATTGATGACAACTCTTAAGTGTCTGTTCTTTTTTTGGCCAGTCCTGGGCCTTGGACTCAGGACCTGAGCACTGTCCCTGGCTTCTTTTTGCTCAAGGCTAGCACTCTGCCACTTGAGCCACAGCGCCACTTCTGGCCGTTTTCTGTATATGTGGTGGTGGGAATTATACGAGGCAAGCGCTCTTGCCACTAGGCCATATCCCCAGCCCTAAGTGTCTGTTTTTAAGTATCTGTATACTCACTAGGCAGTAGAATCAATTACTTAGCCCTCAGAATGACCATTATATATTTGCTAGGAATGGTCACATAGTCAAAATCAATATTGTGGTATATTTTCCTAAAGCTAGCTTACAAATTCTACTATTAAAGAAAGACAACTGGCATTCACTGGAATGTTTCTGGTTCCCTCTCTTATCATATAAGATTCATTCATTAATCTGATCACAATCAAGTACACATTGTTGTAGAGTTGACTCTCTCCATGTGTATTTGCCCAACCCTGCTTTGTATGCTCCCCTTAAGGTATTCATACAATTATACATGATGGCTCATGTGGATGGAAGAATTTAGCTTGGTATATATTTCGTGGTTTTATTTATTCATCTAAGTGTGCACTTGGTTGGTGTTTGGGTTTCACATAATTCTAAGAAGAATTGGTAGCAAATCTTGGTTTCTGGGAACACTGTAGCAGAAGAGGCAAGACAGGTATAAAACTAACAAAAATGCAAAGCAAAACTATTATTAAGAAAATGACAAGTGACTCAGTCAGGGTAGAGAACTTAGCTCCAGTGTGAAGAATTGATGTATATGGTTTTGTATGTGTGTGTGTATATGTGTGTATGTGTAAAGATTTCTGTATGTATGTATATTCACTATTCTATTGGTAGTTATAGAAAACATAATTGGTAATAAATTTCCAAATATGGAAAAAATTGTAAATCTTAGTAGATACCACATAGGTCCCATTAGTGAGAAATTATCTTTTTTTTTTTTTTTTTTTTTTGGCCAGTCCTGGGGCTTGGACTCAGGGCCTGGGCACTGTCCCTGGCTTCTTTTTGCTCAATGCTAGTGCTCTACCTCTTGAGCCACAGGGCTCAGTGTTCGATAAAACCGTGTCAAGAATCTCCATGTCCTTAGCACAATAGGGAGACTTTCCAGGTGAGCCAGAAGCCTGCTACTATTCTCTGGATGATCTTAAAGTGTCTGTTTCATCTACATTCTGAGGATTCCAGTTTCTCATTAAAACTGTGACTCAGGACTTGATGAATTCTGTCATCTTTTCACAACTGATTAGTAGAAATTGGAAAGCTGCTTACCTCCTCAAGCCTAATGAAACACAGTGCAAGCCAAGAAAGTAAGAAAAATGTGAGATGAATTGGGCTCATCGGGTTTAAGTTTATCTTGGTCCCTAATGAATTCCCAGGTTCTTATCCATTCTGTCCTTGGTCTTATGTACTAGAACAATTGTTTAGGCACCTTGACAGGCTTTTTGTCATCTCAGCTCTTGGCTTATTTCCTATATGGAAGGTAACTTTCTTGTATTCTCCTCTTCATCCCTGATTCCATTGAGAAGAGCCAAGTTGTAAATTTCACATAGAGCCCAATACCAAGTCGTCCATCCCATCTCCTACATATGTACCACCTGCCCTCTTTCCATGTTGAGGGACACACACTAAATTTCTAGGTAAATGACAGTCAGAAGATCATCGTGCATACCACTGTTCAGAATATGTTCCATCCCTGTAAGAAGCCCGGATTAGTTCAAGGCAGTCAGTCCAACATTGTTTTTACACACAGGAAATACAGCCTGTGTTAACAAGGGTATTCTACAGCAATAGTCAGCACTATATTGCTTCACAAAGAGCAATGAAGTTAAAATTAAGAGGGCAGGAAAGAGAGACAAACAGTTCTGCTCAAAGTTCTCCTGTATGAAGTCCCTCAGACAACCCTGCCTGAAATGATGAGTTACAGTCTAGTGAAAAATAACTCTACTTATGTTTCAAAATGGCTATACTTGAATTTGCCCTGATTCCATCATGAAAAAGCACCAAACCTTGACCAAGGTATTTGAACTCAGGGCCTGAGCACTGTCCCTGAACTTTCTTTGTTCAAGGCTAGTGCTCTACCACTTTGAGCCACAGCTCCATTTTCGATTTTCTGGTGGTTAATTGGAGATAAGAGTCTCACAGACTTCCTGCCTGGGCTAGCTTCACACTTTGATCCTCAGATCTCAGCCTCTTGAGTAGATAGGATTATAGACATGAGCGTCAGTAGCAAGCTAGTATCTAATATCTTTAGAGCTCCGTTTTCCCATTTGAGAAACAGGGACACTGATGTCTCTACTTCAGGCTTTGTTGTGAGGATTAAGAGCTTGCAGGTAACATTTTTGGTAGTACTTTCTGACACACAGTAAACACATAATGAGACTTAGTTTTATGATTGATGATATATACACCATTTGACGAACTTATACACCATTTCTCATATACTATGGTGTATTAGTTGTTATAAAGAAATACATCCTTTCCATGCAGCAGTGGTCTGGGTGTCAGGTAGATAAGTAAGCAAAGAGAAAGGGATGGAAGACTGAAGGGTGTGGTGTGTGTGATTCAGGGGAGAGCACGCACTCCTGATCTGTACCGTCTGTTCAGCATGTTGCCAGAAGGAGAAGAATCTGAGACAGTGATATCAGATCTCAGAATCTCTCCTAGACCAGTTGAACTGAACTCATTTTTATAAAAAACATTCTGATTTTTAAAAAAAGCTGGGAATCAATTTAACTGTTTATCTTTTCCATTTTATTTTTATTACTATACACACACCCCAAAATGAGTCTGTCTTTCCAGACATTGACTCTCAGTTTGTGATCTCTTGCCTGAATTCTATACAATTTGCTTTTTAAAATCAAGGTCTTATCTTTCAGCTTAGTCAGGTATACCATGGCCTATCAATACTGGGTGTTGGGTGAGATCATGATTAAGTGCCTGGTTTTCTGGCCATCTTTTTGTTTAGATGAAATGTCTCCTTCTTGCCTTGTTCTGCTTATTGATGTTAATGTTCAAATCTAGTGCTGATTCAGACCTGAAGTTGATCTTTTTTATGTAAATGGAGCAGTGGTTCCCAATCACATTCTGCTTAGAAACTCCCTAACAATTTGCTTCCAGTTCTTGGGTCCTATCAAAGGGTTGTACATTATTTCATTCTCATTAGAATCCATGCCAGTATCCGAACCAATTAGAGAAGAGGAACTCATTAAGCTTAAGTGATTGAGTGTGTGTTTGTGTGTGTGTGTGTGTGCACGTGCATGCGCTAATATCAGGGCTTTGCACTCTCACTGGGCTTGTTTGCTCACCATTGGTGTTCTACCACTTGAGACACATCTCTAGACTACCTTTTTGCTGATTATAGGGATACAGTCTCTTGGAGTTTTCTGCTGAGTTTCAAATCATGGTCCTCCATGGGCCACATAAGTAGCTAGAATTAATTACAGGCATAAGCCATTAGTACTCAGCTGCATAAATTATTTAAAACCACTCTGAGAAGCTACAGTGTGAGTGAAAGAAGCAGAAGAAATATGGGGTGAGGGAGACCCTCTAACAGTGTTATGGGAGTTCATTTGTGAAGACTCACTTTCCCCCATGCCATCACCTGATTTGACAAAAGCATCTAGAAGCATTTTCCATTAAAAAATTCAGATACTCTCTTGAAATACAGACACATATACACATGCTTGTGTGTATACATATATATGTGTGTTTATGTATAAACATAAAGTCATACTTGTATTCAAGCCCTATGAAACTATTTCAAAGAGGAAGATAGCGTAATTTTTTCAGTCAAGACTGAATCAAGTTTTGTGCAAGGCACAAAGTGGTGTAACCCAGTGGTGGAGTACAAAGATGAATAACACAAGCTCTCAGGAAGCTAAAATTTCACAGGTATGATAAAACAAACACATAAAAATTAGTATTTGTAAGTAAAGCTCATTATAGATAGGTTTAGTTATGTTTAAGATTTTGAAGGGTAAATCTATTTTTTTTGCTTGTTTGTTTTTTGCCAGTCCTGGGGCTTGAACTCAGGGTCCCAGCACTGTCCCTGGCTTCTTTTTGCTCACGGCTAGCTGCTAACTACCACTTAGCCACAGTGCCACTTCTGGCCTTTTCTATATATGTGGTGCTGAGGAATCGAACCCAGGGCTTCATGTACGCAAGGCAAGCATTCTACCACTAGGCCATATTCCCAGCCCCCAGGAAATCTATTTTTATACACTAAAAAAAAAAAAAAAAGCTGGTCCTGGGACTTGAACTCAGGGCCTGGGCCTGGGCACGGTCTCTGAGCTTTTTTGCTCAAGGCTAGCACTCCACCACATTAGCCACAATGTACTTCTGGCTTTTTGATGGTTAATTGGAGATAAGAGTCTAATGGACTTTCTGCCTAGGTCTCCTTTGAACCATGATCTTCAGATCTCAGCCTCTCGAGTAGCTAGGATTACAGGCATGAGCTTTGGCACCTGACTTGATACATATTTTTTGCAAAATGAATAATCAACCTAGCTAATCTATCAGTTGACTGTATATGAATTTTTCCCCCTGTCATGGGGCTTGAACTTGGCCTGGGTGCTGTCCATGAACTCTTCAGCTCAAGGCTAAAGCTCTACCACTTGAGCCACAATCTCCTCTGATTTTCTGGCGGTTAATTGGAGATAAGAGTTTCACAGACTTTCCTTCCCAGGCTAGCTTTGAACCTTGATCCTTAGATCTCAGCCTCTTGAGTAGCTAGGATTACAGGCATGAGTCACTGGCACTCGGCCTGTATGTAGATTTTTGTATACAAGTTATGTATGTTTCTTTATTGCTAATATTCCTTTAGGATTACTAAATTGTTGAAAAAGTTTTATTCCAGATGGCTTAGAATTTATAGATACAATATTAATATAGCTTCTATGTTTTTCTGTATATCAGCCTTGAGAAATAAATAGTATCATTCTAGTCTCATTTCTTAGTGGGAAGCTTAACTAATTCAAAAGTAGTTGTTTAATGAGCAGGAGTTAGACTGTAGAATTTATGCTTGCTGTAGGGCTCTATCAGTGAAACTCAATTTACTTTGGGGCAGAATTTATAGAAGATAATGGAGAACAGGCCAATTATATGAGGTTGGGTCTGAAAAGGGATTAGGTCATGGATGAATGTGAATGTAGTTCACTTGTCTCTTTAGCTTGCTAACCAGATAAAGGAGATAACATAATCAAGAGCAAAATCCTCAAATGTAAAGAAGTATAAAATGAAATAAAAATATCTTTAAACATCTGTTTGAGACGTGGATTGAGTCTAAAATGTTTTGCAACTGGTGTTTGAAGTAGCTGGTTATCTTGCCTCAAGCCTGTTTATTTTCTCATTAATGTAGCTTTAAGTATTAAGGATAGATTGGAGGACACTTAAAAAAATCATTGTATTTACTGTTTACAGTTAAAAGGAAATTTGAAATTGAGTAAAAGTTTTCAAGTGGGAGTCAGGAGGGAAAAAATGGGAGAAAATAAGGTAAGAGGTGACATTGTTCAAAAAGAAATGTACTTATTAACTGACTTAGGTAACTGTAAGCACTCTGTATATCACCCTTGCAGTGACAATTAAAAAAAGAAAAAACAACTTTTCAAGAGAATGGAATGGATCTATATGTGAGCCTAAAGACATGCTGATGAATTAAAAACAAAAAAAGAGAACTGTAGAAATTAAAAGAAGAGCTTAAAGATGTCAGTGTTCAGCAAGCACGATTACTTGAGATTTTATTTAGTTTTAAAATGTGCCCCAGGTTACAGATGCATTTGGGAGTGCTGGATAGTGGAGAATCTGAGAATGGAATTTGAAAAACAAATTAAATCTGTTACTCAGTTTGCTGGATGCACCTCAAATGTAGATAATACAGAGCTTTTGGAAAGAATGATCATTGGAGAGATGATTCTGAAGGGCTCTATCTAACACAGCAGAATGACTAGATCTTGGCTGAAACATGTTAATGCATAGAAGAGACCACAGGTAGTCAGAAAAAAACCATATGGACTTTTCCTTTCCCAGCTGGTTCTCAACCTCAGTCCTCAGATTCCAGTCTCCTGAGTAGCTAGGCATGAGCCACTGATGCCCAGGTCTGCATGGGAACATTTTAAGCATAATCCTAGCTACTCAGGAGGCTGAGATCTGAGGGCTCTGGCTCAAAGCCAGCCTGGAAAGAAAAGTCCCCATGAGACTCATCTCCAATTAACCATTCAATAACTGAAAGTGGTGCTATGACTCAAGTGGTAGAGCACTAGCCTTGAGCACAGAGAGGCTCGGGGACAGTGCCCAAGCCCTGAGTTCAAGCCCCACAACCGACAAAAACGAAACAAAAATAAAAAGAGTACATAACAGCTGAGAAATGTGTAAAAGTCTCAACTTATTTATAGTAAGTTCATCTGAATTAAGGAGAAGGAGGTTAAAATAAGCAGAAAATGCAGATATGTGCAGCAATATTAATTACCATCTAGCTCTCAAGAGCAGCGATGTTATTCATTATATTATGAAGCTTAATAATGTGTAGGTGGTATATGCTACTTATATTAACACCAATATTAATAAACTTCCTGAGATAAAATATGATACATTACATGATCGAAATGTAAAAAGGCAAGGCCAGTTCAGATTTTAGAAATTCTATAAATTCTAAGTCAGCTCTGCCCTGGGAACTGCTTTGGCTTCCTTAGCAGCTTTTGGTCCTGGAGAGCCATCTACTGGAAAATTGCTTCATAGCTTCAAGACATTTCCCAGCTTTTCTGTTGTGCTTGTAATTGGGTACTCAAGTTTTTTTTTTTTTTTTTAAGAACAAATAAATAACAAAAACCCCAACCTGGCTGGTCAGTTCTATGTGTGGGCAACAGTTTGCTACCATGTTTTTAAAAACCATATCAGAAAAAAATAATATCAGCAGAGGGGTTCCACCTGCCAGTGAGCATTTCCCCTTTAGAAAGATGCCTGCGCTAAGTCAGAGCCACGCCCCTCAGTGAGGAACTGGGAGAGATTAATACAGCTAGGACCAAAACTGGTATAGGGAGCTGCAGCAGTTTTTCCATACATCCTTTCACTTTCCATTTATATTCATTTGGTGTTAAACTTTAAAAAGAGGTGAAAAAAGCCACAGGGCGGGGGGTGGTGGTGAGATTTGACCTAAAATGAATCAATAAATATGCAAAAGACGATTCAAATTAATTGCTGCTTTTTCCAATAGGCAGAGTAATGCTGGTCCTCAACATTATTTCTGATGACAGAGTCAGTCCAAGGGCTTCTTCTCCGGTGATACCTTAGCTATAGCCTGGAAATGCTAGCGACTTGTCTGGATCTGAAGATTTAAAAATGTCTAAGGTGTAATAAAAGCACAGTTTGAGAAACTTTGGTGGGGACTATCTATGAAATGACTAATGGACTTTGTAGCAACCTAATCTGGGACAAAATTAAAACTCTTAAGATTTGGTAACTTAAGGCAGAAATGTTTTCAATAAATAAAGAAAACAGGGTAGATCTAGAGAAGCAAAAATTCTGGGTATGAAAAACTTGTTTTAAGGCATGGCTATGGTATTATCTGAGTACAAGGTTAGCAATTTGACTAGCTAAAGTAACCTGTAAGTAAAACAGGATTTATAAGTGTGTTCCTTGTTTAGCAAATTGATGTACATTTGGAGGACAATGCCTGAAAAGTGATTAAGCCCCCCAGAAGAAATGTTCTATGTAAGTGCAAAAGATTGTTTTGTGTTATGAAGCAGTTGTTAAGAGATTCTGTCAGATAGGCCAGACAGATGAAATTGGCTTGGTGAGGATGCTGTCTAGACACATTCCCCCCCACCCACGCCCGTCACTTGTAACAGGACATTTCTCTATTCGAATTGCTACTTGATATCACTAAGCATCTCTTAGCCATGAGGCACTGTTACCTGACATTGCCGATAAATGGTTTGCAGCTCTCCACTTTAACTTTCAGTTTACTTTGAGCATAGAAATCTCAATTAGATCATGTCTTCCTCTCTGAAGCATGCTGAGCTGTCTTTCTTTTCTAACACCTCAATTACAGTTGTGGGTGACATCTAAGTCTGAGTTTTCAGACTTAGGTGTTAGAATTCTTGACAGTGGATGCCCTAACAGGAGGGTCAGGGTCTTGCTCTTGGTAAGGATACTACGGAAGGTACACTAGCTCCTTGGTAAGGGACCTTGGCTCATGCACAACCTTGGTTGTACACCCTGAACTCAGGGGGACCGCTGAGCTTTTAAGGGAGTGCTGGCTCCACAAGAGTGAAAAGAGGATGCATGCAACCTATGCCACATACATGGGAGTGGACACAGCACAGCTAGGTGGGAGGATTATGCCTGTTAGGTTAGAGGGGGACTCAGAAACTGTCCTTTCTGTCCTCTGAATGCTGTGCATGGCCCTGTTACAGTTTGATGTTATGGAGAAGCCTGGAAAGAAAACATGTCAGTCCTGAGGATGCACTCTGCATTGCAGGTGACAAGGTTGCAAGGAACAGCTCAGCTGAATTCTCTCATCTTCCCTTCTGGATTTAAAGGGCAGATGGGGACTAATGCAACTTTGGTTCTTCCAGCATTGTCACTAGATGTCCATATAAAAAGTGTACATGTTCATCATGCTAAACCAAGTACAATTATTTCTTTTAGAGGTTCAGTTTTTCTTTTTCTGTGCTACCTTTATATATACTATAGTGTGTGTGTGTGTGTGTGTGTGTGTGTGTGTGTGTACATTAACCCACAGGCCACAAGCTTATTTGGTGTTCATATATCACAAAAATGAGATTTGGTTATTTTTATAAAACAAAATTTTCTAAAAAATTTGGGAACCTTATGTTCCTAACACCCACTCTGCTGGGATCACTGAAAAGGAGCCGTTTTGGATGTTAACTCTTCTGACAGTGTTGGTGGTTTTCTCCACATTGTTGCTTTCTTGCCTATTTCCACCTCCCATTAGAGTTGGATTGAGAATGGGGATATGATTACTTCCAGTTTCTTGGTCATTTTTCCTCCACAGGTAGAACAGTGAGTGGATTTGAGTGTCTCTCACATAATATTGTCATAAGTTCTGTTCACAAAGGAATGGAAAATGAGCTGAATAAGGAATTTTCATCACTGATATGATAATGAGTCTGGGTGGGAACGGCTCATTTTAAAGTTCTGTTGGTATTTCAGTATAGTCTCTAACAGCTGAATCTTTCATGACCGTTAGAGAATGGAAACAGGGCTGTTTTCTAATCTTGTAAAAAATAAATTACCTTAATAAAAATTCTGAGTACCTGAATGTGAACTCCCAATAAATGTGATGCATGATGCTTACCTCACGGAACTGGTTTTGAAAGCTTAAAATATGGGGTATATAGTGGGTACCTGGTCTTACAAATCTCACATCATCCACATTGGCTATAAACTTGGCTTTAAAAGGCCAAGCACAAATATGTATGTATGTATGTATGTATGTATGTATATATGTACACACCTGATGTTTGGAACATTTTAAAAAGATTCATTTGTGGGAGTATATAGAGTGTATTTTCATGTTTCATTCAACTTTTTTTTGCTCAGAGGGAGAAGATGAGGATGAGGAGGATGAAGATGAAGAGGAAGATGAAGAGGAAGATGAAGAAGATAAAGATGCAGACTCCTTAGATGACAACTTTGATGGGGACACTGAATTGCCAGGGTTCACTCCCCCTGGCATCACATCTGAGGAACCTGGCTTAGAGCAGGGAGACATAGACCCACTGGGAGCAGCCACCTACCAAGTGCCAGATGCCGTTGAGTGGGAACAACAGAACCAAGGCCTGGGTAAGACCCTTGAGTATTTTTCTTTTTTTCCTCCCTGTCTTCTTACTTTTCTAAGGTGAGAGTTGTCTTTCTTTGACGTTTGTGAATGACCTTTCTGTGTTTATGGGTGTTCATTTGGGGAAAAAAAAGAGGTCCGTTGTTTGTTTAAGAAGTTTCTATTATGCTCTTAAATAGGAGATTCATTATGCACATAGTTGTCTGAATTTTTGGAAGGAATTCTAGTTTTCCTTCCCAGCTTGAAGAAAGACAGCTTTAGGAAGACTTCCCAAATGGGGAGACAAAACCAGGATGCTAACTGAGAATACAAATGGACCTGCGTCGGGAAATGAATGTGGTTTGTCATCTTTGGCCTTTCAGAATTTGTTTCCTAGGGAAATTCCTGCCCTATTATTAGGTGAGCTTTCCAGCAATCTCACCAGTTTTCTGTTAATGTAAGCACAATCTCCTCTTAGCTATTGAGTGTCCAGACAGCCTTAGGCTTTCTCTGTCTTGTGCTTGGCCCCTGTTTCTTACAAGAGACCAAGGATGCAGGCTTTCTCTTTCCTGTGGACACTATTAAGCTAATGAATGAAAGACCTATTCTCACTCTCTTGACCTGAGGTGAAGTGAACCTGATCTTTTTTTTACAACTGGGCCCTTATATCTTTATTGTGACAGACATTAAGTGCAAGAATCCCCTCTCCAGCTTTTGGTTCTATTTCATAGAGAATTTCAATGTTGGTCTGGGACTTTGCTCTGACAGAGGTGTTCAGCATGTGACTATGAAGGAGCTACATGAGTCACAGCTGTCCTTCATACGTTGCAGCCCTTCCTCAGCTCCCTTCCCCAAACAACCATTCATCTGCTTGGGGCACTGTACATTAATTTGCATTTTCTAGAGTTTTATGTAAATAGAATCATATGATGCATGGGTTTTTTTTTTTTGCATCCACCTTCTTTCACTTTAGCACAATGCTAAATATTAGTGGTTGTTTGTTTAGCAATTTGTCTCATGTTAGAGCTGGGTAGTATCTGGGTGGGTGGATACAGCACATTTTGCTTATCTAATCACCAGTTGAACATTTAAGTTTTTCTCACTTTTTAGCTAGTAGCAGTTAAGATGTGTTAGGATAAGGATCAGGTCAAATAGCTCTACTGTTCTTCCATCTGCTTTCTGGCTCCAGCCCTCATGCATAGCTTGAGCTTGTGCATTAATGATTTCAATGTAGTGAATTTTATCACCTTTAAAAATTGTTCTCTCAGGTTCTGAGTTTTCATACCACATTTTTCTTCTTAAGATAGTATGCCACTATTTCCCAGTGTCTCTTTGGTTTTACTGTTACTTCTTTTCCTTTTTTTTTGTTAGTCTTGAGACTTGAACTCAGGGCCTGGACCCTGACTCTGAACTCTTTTGCTCAAGGCTAGTGCTCTACCACTTTGAGCCACAGCACCACTTCCAGTTTTTGAGTAGTTATTTGGAGATATGATTCTCATGGGGACTTTTTTGCTCAGGCTGACTTTGAACCATGATCCTCAGATCTCAGCCTCCTGAATAGCTAAGATTGCATGTATGAGCCACTAATGCCTAGCTTACTTTTCCTTCTAAATTAATTTAATCAACCTATATTTAGCACTGTGACTTTTCTACAAACTCATACAGGAAACAAATCTTTCAAGCTAGTCTTTTCCTCTTGGAAGAAGATTGTATTCGAGTAGTATCTAAGTCTAGAATTTCAGTAACCTATTAACTTTTTCATAAAAGGCAGGGATATCTGTCATGACTCAATATGTATAACAACTTCAAGGTTAGCATTAATTCAGTATTAATGAATATTCTCAGATCAAATCCTTACTTGAGATAGATTTTTGTAGTAAGTAGAATAGTGGCTCCCCAAAGATGTCCACTTCCTAATCTCTGGAACCTGATAAATGTCATGTAGCAAAAGGGACTTTGCTGATATGATTACAGGTCTTGATATGGAGATGAGGAGATTAGTTTGGATTACCTTGCTGGGCAAAATATATTCACAAAGGTTCTTCTTAGAGAGTGGTGGGAGAGAGTGAGAGTCATAGGAGATATAATGATTTGATGAGATGATTTCTGTGTATTTTTTTTTGTTTTCTTCTGTAGTAAATACTTACCCATGTCTCTTTTATTCTCTAAGAGTCATGTTAAATCTTTTTAAACTGCCTTCTGTATTTTAATTATGTTTTGAATTTGTAAATTCTGGATAGAAGTTTGAAGGTAGCATTATTTATTTTTTCTTCTTTCCCAGAAAGAGACCATTTTAGGCTACTTTAGTGTTTGATTGATATTCTAGTAGGATAAAGTTTCCAAAGAATTATTATAGCTGTCTTCACTTTTGCCAGAAGCCTACATGTAACTTCGAAATGGGCACTTGATTGAGGGGATGGAATAGTTTTTTTCTAAGCCATCTTAAAAAATATAATAACCATTCAATTAGTAATCTAGGAATGTTTATGGACAGTAGAGAAGGGTCTTCATCTGTGTCTTCATTAGAAATGCCTGTGGACTAGAAATGCTCAGTAAGTGTCTCAACCAGCTACTATGGTATGTTATAGAGAGACAGTGAAAGGTTGACTGACATATAAATTACTATGAAGCAGGGAGTGTCCTGTAGATTTTGAGGTCAGTGGCTGAGCATATTCCATATCAGGGAACTGAGGTTTTTTTTTTTTTTTTTTTTTTTTGTGTGTGTGTGTGTGTAGGTCCTGGGGCTTGAACTCAGGGCCTGTGGGCTGTCTCTGAGCTTTTTTTTTTTTCTCGTAAGGCTAGTGCTCTACAACTCAAGCTACAGCTCCACTCTGGCTTTTTGGTAGTTTTATTAGAGATAAGAGTTTCACGGACTTTCTTATCTGGGCTGGCTTCGAACTGTGATCCTATGATTTCAGATTCTTTAGTAGTTACAGTTACAGGTGTGAGCCACTAGCGCCCAGCTCTGAATTATCATCTTCCTTCTTTTCTTCCTTCCTTCTTTTTTTTTTTTTGCCAGTCCTGGGGCTTGGGACTCGGCTTGAGCACTGGCCCTGGCTTCACTCTACAACTTGAACCACAGTGCCACTTCCAGCCTTTTCTGTTTATGTGGTGCTGAGGAATCGAACCCAGGGCTTCATCCATGCAAGGGAAGCACTCTACCACTAAGCCATATTCCCAGCCCTGAATTATCTTTTTTTTTTTTTTTGGCCAGTCCTGGGGCTTGGACTCAGGGCCTGAGCACTGTCCCTGGCTTCTTTTTGCTCAAGGCTAGCACTCTGCCACTTGAGCCACAGCGCCGCTTCTGGCCGTTTTCTGTATATGTGGTGCTGGGGAATTGAACCTAGGGCCTCGTGTATCCGAGGCAGGCACTCTTGCCACTAGGCTATATCCCCAGCCCAGCATCTGTTTTTTGATCATAAGGATTCTTCATACTTCATGGCCCCTGCCTTTGTCATTAGTATACATTAGTATACAAGGCAAGCACTCTTGCCACTAGGCCATATCCCCAGTCCCTGAATTATCATTTTAACCACAGTATGCTTTGGGTGGGAAGCCATCCTAAGGTGTGACTCAGCACACTGAGGTGTGATTTTAGGAGTGCCTTGTCTGACCCCCAGTACATACCACCTTTCCTATATCAAGGTGCCAGTTTTCCTATATTAGAGCTTTCTTCTGGACTGTAATGAAAATAATCCTTAGAAGGTAGGATAACTCATTAGGATATTCCCATTTATTTTTACTTTATAAGGGATTAATTTATCAGCTCCATTTAGCTGGTCATTTCGAAAGATAAAAGGAAGAGGAACAAAAGACACATGTGTTTTGCTTGGTAGGAAGGTGGAATGGCTTGTAACCAAAGTGTGGTGGGTGGCCTAGGGAA
This sequence comes from Perognathus longimembris pacificus, assembly GCF_023159225.1. Taxonomy (NCBI): domain Eukaryota; kingdom Metazoa; phylum Chordata; class Mammalia; order Rodentia; family Heteromyidae; genus Perognathus; species Perognathus longimembris. The sequence goes on along the minus strand of NC_063174.1, from coordinate 27,451,649 downwards.
TCAGGGGACTGGAATGTATGTGAGTCACAGCCTTCAGACATGCCAGTGCACCTTTTCTTCTCATCTTCCTCCTTATTCATTTAAGACACTTAATGTGTAGCTGAGACTGAACACTTATATAATACTGAGACTGAACAATACAGCGCATGTGCTGTGGCAGTAAGAAAAAGGTGTTTTCCAGAAGACAGTGGGAAGTGTGAGATTTCCTACAACTCATTGCACCAAAGGTCAGTGTATTTTGATACTTACACATCAAGCTATGGCTTAAAAGGTTGCTCAGGGCTGGGTGCTGCTGCCTCATGCTTGTAATCCTCACTACTCAGGAGGTCGAGTCGATTTGAGGATGGAGCTTCCAAGCCAGCCCACACCAGAAAGTGCATGAGACTCATCTCCAGTTAGCCCCCTCCCCAAAGAAAAAGCCAGAAGTGGAGCTGAGGCTCAAGTGGCAAAGCACTAGCCTTGAGCTAAAAAGCACAGAGACAGTGTCCCAGCCCTGAGTTCAAGCCCCAGGACCAGCCCCAAAAGGAACAGAAAAAAAGGAAAGAAAGAAAGAGAGTGAGCAAGAGAGAAAAGAAGCTGGGTGCCGGTATACACCTATAATCCTAGCTACTTAGGGTGCTGAGATCTGAGGATCATGGTTCAAAGCCAGCCAGTCTGTGAGACTCTTATCTCCAACAAACTACTCAGAAAAAGCTAGAAATGGCACTATGGCTCAAGTGGTAAAGCTTTGAGTACAAAGAAGCCCAGGGACATTGCTTTGGCCCTGAGTTCAAGCCTCAGGGCCAGAAAAAAAAAAAAAAGAGAGAAAGAGAAGGAAAAGTTGCTCAGGAAAAGGCCAGGACTAATGTAAGTAAACATCTGTATGGAATAGGGAGGAAAGAAACCTTAGTCCATTGTGATAGTGCAAGATAGTGCAAGGGGAACTGGCAGGTTCTTAGCCAAGTTCCCAGGCCAGGGGCCCTCAGTCTTGGCTGTATATAGCTATAAAAACAAACAAACAAACAAACAAACAAACAAACAAACTCTGATAGCTGGGTTCTCCCTCTATGAGATAACTGTCCTACACTGAATCTACTGATTTTCCCTAGGGGTGGGGGTGGGCGAAGGGGAGGCAGGTTCTATCTATGTAGGAAGATGGGGAGAGAGGGTTTTATTTTTCATGAAACTTTTTTGAAACCTTAACAGATCTGCATTTTATTGTCTCTGGTCCATATAGGAGAATTTGGAATATATTATGTATATTATGAATGGAATCTCCAAAGTAAATATTGAACTCTGGGACTAGGCCCTGTCCTTTGCTCAGGGCCAGCACTTTACCACTTGAGCCACAGCACCACTTTTGGCTTTTTCTAAGTACTTTATTGGAGGTAAGAGTCTCCCGAACTTTTCTGTCTGGGTTGGCTTTGAACTGCAGTCCTCAGATCTCAGCCTCTTGAATAGCTAGGATTACAGGTGTAAGTCACCAGTGCCTGGTTTAAAATATTATTATTATTATTAAGGTGGTATACAGATGTGTTACCATTTTATAAGTCAGGTAATGAGTACATTTCCTTTTGGACAATGTCATTCCTTCCTTTTCCCTCTCCCAGTTTCCCTGTCCCATCCTCAACCACAAGTTGTATAGTTCATTTTCAACATAGTGTCTAGTGAGTGCCACTGCTGCATTTGTTCACCCTTTGTCCCTCAATTTCTGTGCCCCTTATGAATGAACAAACAAGACAAAAAAACCCAGCAAAAAACCCTAAAAAAAACCCAAAGCAAAAAACAGACAATGCTGTCTGTACCAACAACAGCAGAAAAAACAAACAACACTTGTTTCCATTTCCTGAAATTCATTTAGATGAATATTATTTTAAATGTTCAGAGGCACAGAGGTACTGTGTCTTTGTGTTTCTCCCCTAAGTGTTCTCTGTTGGTCTTGCTGTATGTGACTATCTAGAGTCCTGTATAATTTATCATGTGTCAGAGTATATTAGATCTAACTTCCACATATGAGAGAAAATATGTGTCATTTGTCTCTCTGAGGTTGGCTTACCTCACTTAACATGATTTGTTTTAGGTTCATCCACTTCCCTGTGAATGAAATAATAGTATTCTATTCTTTTTAATGGTTGTATAAAACACCATGGTATTTAAGTACCTCCATTTTTGGGTCCACACATCTATTGTAGGGGATCTGGGCTGTTTCTACAACTTGGCTATTGTGACTAGTGAAGCAATAAACATAGATGTGCAGGTGTTCTTATCATATGCTGGATCATAATGTTCAGGGTAGATGCCCAGGAGTGGTATGTCTATGTCATAGGGAAGATCTATGTTTAGTTTTTTGAGGAACCTCCAGACTGCTGTCCAGCGTGGTTGTACTAGTTTACTTTCCCACCAACAATGCAATAGGGTTCCTTTTCCCCCAAATCTTGGCCAACATTTATTGTTTAAATTCACAATATTGGCCAATCTGACTGGGGTGAGATGGAATCTCAGAGTTGTTTTGATTTTGCATTTCCTTTATGCCAGGGATGTTGAAAACTCCAGCTATGTACTCCAGCTATGGAAAGAAGACCTAGTAAACTTTCTGCCTTTGTTTTATCAGGAAGGCTATGATCACATTATAGACACTTAAATAAGGTTGTAATGCTGACACCTGTACCTGGGATGGGGGTGGGGGCATCAGCCAGATGCCTGGGAGTCCTTCCTGCCCCTGAAATGGCATCCTCATAAGTTGATGAATTAGAGTTTAACATCATTCATTTCTTTCTCTGGAAAGAATGGAGATTTTTTTTCTAGACAAGGGAAGTGGGAGTCTTGGGCACAGACTCTTTTGTTTTTCATGTAAGGCAAGGCATCCTTGTATCAGAGTCTGAGGCAGGACCTAATGATGGCTGCCTCTTCCTACCTCAAGGTGGACACATAAGGAAAACTGGAACTGCAGAGGAACATGACATCCAAGTTCAAGATATTCTTCTTTTTTTTTTTTTTTTGGCCAGTCCTGGGCCTTGGACTCAGGGCCTGAGCACTGTCCCTGGCCTCTTCCTGCTCAAGGCTAGCACTCTGCCACCTGAGCCACAGCGCCCCTTCTGGCCGTTTTCCATATATGTGGTGCTGGGGAATCGAACCTATAGCTTCATGTGTAGGAAGCAAGCACTCTTGCCACTAGGCCATATTTCCAGCCCCAAGATATTATTCTTTATAGATCTTTCTATTTGAGCTGTGGGTCACTTGTGGATGGGTAGTAGTTGTGGTAGTACTTTTGTGGCCAAAGATTCAACAAAATCAGGGTTTTTTGTCGATTTTAAATGCACTTATTTGGTTAGTTTTCTGTTTGTTTATTTTTCTCCTGTTGTGTTGTAGCTATTTTTTTTTTTAGAAGCCCCAAGTCTTCTCTTTAGCATGGAGCAGGCTATAAATATGGTGAATACACAAAAATGAATAGACTTCCTTCCTGCTGTCCATTCCCACTGTGCGTGCAGATGGGTACTGAAGCCTGCAAACCCAGATTCCAGAGAAACAGACCTCAAAGATAACTGGCCATGCTTGAAGGAAATCAGGTGTTAGCCTAAACAGAATTGAACGTAGTTTGGATTTTTTTTCCCTTTCACTTTTTCATTCTTGAGCCATCTGCTGATCAGTTCTGGATATAAATTGGATTAACTTTTTGTTTTCCTTTAGCATAGAACATATTAGCGTGTTTGGAGAAGGAAAGAATTGATGGCATGTATAATTTTGTTGTTGTACTAAACTTATTGTTGTTTTTTTTGCCAGTCGCGGGGCTTGAACTCAGGACCTTAGCACTGTCCCTGGCTTCTTTTTGCTCACTCTACCACTCTACCACTTGAGCCACAGTGTCACTTATGGCCTTTTCTATATATGTGATGCTGAGAAATTGAACTCAAGGCTTCATGTATACAAGACAAGCACTCTACCACTAACTAGGCCATATTCCCAGACCTGTACTAAACCTTTTTTTTGGGAAACTGACACGTAGTGATTTTTAACATCTCTTTTTAGGACATCTCACCAAGAATATCAGGCAAACAGCTGAGTTTTCTTGGAATCTCCTCATTCCAAGAGTTGGTCATAGGCAGAATTCAGATGATTAACATAGACACCATTCACTTTGTCCGTGTCAGCTGTGAAATACTATATATTCCTTCTGCCTCATTGCTTCTTTCCTAAACCAGAGAATAGAATTGTTGTTTTGTGTCTCACTTGACAGAAAAATGAGAATTATATGGCCCTTTGTTATTATATTATTATTATTATTTTCCTGATAGTAGTGGTTTTTGCACTTGGAGTGTGGTACTTGCTAAGCATGTACCCTTACCACTTGAGACATGCCTCCAGCCCTTTTGTTTTTAGCTGTTTTTAGCATAAGATCTTGCTGTGTTTACCATAAGATCTGGACCATGATCCTCCTATTTATGCTTTCCACATAGCTGATATAATAGACCCATGCTACCCACACCAAGCTTGTTGGTTGGTCATGATAGGGTCTTTCTAACTTTTTGCCCAGGCTGACATTTCTAACTCTTTTCTCCGGCTGACCTTGACGCGATGATCTTCCTGATCTTTGATTTTTAACTGGCTGGGATTATAGGAGTAAGCCACTACACTTGGCTACCATATAATTTTTAGCCTGTTTTGAGAAAACTTCTCCTTTTGTGTCTTTGATATCCTGTAGGTGGTCCTAGATATTTGTTCTTTTATCAGAGATTCTCTATAAATAAATTTGGACTTGCTGATTAGAAAAATCTTTCTGGAAAGTTAAACTCAAATATGTAAGTTCCAAAATATTTATCTTGATTTTATTTCCTTTAATGATCTGTATGAGTGAACAGAGTCCTTCTCAGAAGTTGATATTTTTAATTATATTTTTATTATTAAATTATTATTGAATTAGAGAATTATAAAAAATAACCCCATATTCCTTTCACTAGGACATTTCTTCTATGGGAATTCAGTCATCTCGTCTACTTTGGAGAGCTACAAAAAGAGTCTTGGAATTAAGCCAGAAAATAATCTATTCATCAGCTACAGTTAATAAAAACATTAACATGGCATGTTACATCTGAGCAGAATACTGTGAGCTAATTTATTTGTAATCAGAATGCACTTGTGGGATCATTTGGGGAATTATTAAAATATGAAAACATCTAGCAGGCTCTTCTGGCAATTAAACAAGAAGAAATAGTAGGAGAACCAGGAAAATTTCAGGAAAGAAGAGGCTAAGTGTAAAGTGTTCTATCTGAAAAAAGTGCCAAGGAAAGCAAACAAAGATGATGTTAAAAAGCTTCCCATTGTGTTTAAACAAAATGGAAAAAGTAGGTTTAAGTATCCTTATCTCTTGATTTCAGGTTCATGGTGCTAATGCAGGTGATTACCTTCATGAAATGCTGTGTGCTCACTGTCTCAAGATCCTGGAATATTTGAAGTATTCCACGTTTACTTAATCTGGGTCAGAGAAGGAATACACTTCACTTTGGCAACTCAGAACACAGAGGAATTAAGTAATTGTCCCCCTATCTCCATTTCACACCATAAAAAGGAATGCTAAAGCTTTAAAGCTAAATTCAATGATCCAGCGAGGTTAAACGTGCTCATTTCATATCAGCATTTGAAAGTGAATAATCATAGGGTTTGGCCTTTCCAACTCAGAACCTTTCTGCTTTTCTGTTGCACACTAAGATTCTTTCACAGAACCTGGCATAAAATATACATTTAATGGGGGGCTGGGAATATGGTCTAGTGGCAAGAGCGCTTGCCTCGTATACATGAAGCCCTGGGTTCGATTCCCTAGCACCATATATATAGAAAACGGCCAGAAGTGGCGCTGTGGCTCAAATGGCAGAGTGCTAGCCTTGAGCAAAAGGAAGCCAGGGACAGTGCTCAGGCCCTGAGTTCCAGGCCCAGGACTGGCCACAAAAAAAAAAATATATATATATATATATGTATATAAATGTATGTATATATATGTATGTATGTATATATGTGTGTGTGTATATATATATATATATATACATACATTTAATGGTAAACCAAAGGTCGCAGTTCACGCAGTTCATGTTGAGTTTCTTTAAAGTAACTTACAGACATACAGATTACTAAGACCCAGGGAAGAAACTTAAAAACGAAGTTGTGCTCACAACTAAGGAGATTTTGATTTACACCTTCCATCTGCAGGTTTTCCTGTGGGGTTGACATTTTTTTTGGAAATAATGGTATTTGAATTTCAAGCTGCTTCTCTTCAAAAAGCAGCAAGTGTTTGGAACAGGATGGATTTGATGAGACCTTAAGGGAAATACTCAGAGTAGTATCAGCCACCTCCAGCTGCAGAAGGATTGATGTGGCATCCACACTGGGCAAACTGCCATCTGGGCTTGTTTGTCACAGCCTCATAAAGAATTGCAGGTCCTGGCAGGACCAAGGCCTTGGGATTCAGAGTCCTGCCCTGTGGGAAGCAGAGGGGTAGTGGGGCTCATGCACACTGGCTGCTCAGGGCTGGCCACGGAAAGGACAGAGTGATATAGACACAACTCAGTCCACTAATTAATTAAATGCAAACCATGAGAAAAGTTCTGACTTAGGAAGTTGTTCTGGTGGAATCTTGCATCCTTTTTGTTTTCTTCTTCTTCCTGCTCATCATTTTGCACTTTGTATTCTTCATTGAGCCTAGGACTGCTCTGACAGCCAAAGAGGCCTTTCTTGTTCGCATTTCTCTCACTAAAGCAAAATACTCTTTCTTTTTAATTTTGGGGTTGCATTCAGGGTCTTGCTATAAAATCACTCTGCCATGTAAGTCACACCCCTACCTCAAAATAATCTTTTTTTTTTTTTTTTTTCTTGCCAGTCCTGGGCCTTGGACTCAGGGCCTGAGCACTGTCCCTTCTTTTTGGCTCAAGGCTAGCACTCTGCCACCTGAATCACAGTGCCACTTCTAGCCTTTTCTATATATGTGGTGCTGGGAAATCGAACCCAGGGCTTCCTGTATATGAGGGGAGCACTTTTACCACTAGGACATACTCCCAGCCCCTCAAAATACTCTTTAAGATCTCGATTTACTGATTTCTTTTTTTAAGAGACCACATACTTGCTAGAAGACAGTGTAATGTAATCATGACTGCTATAATGAACACATGTCAGAGATTTTTTTTTTATCAAAGTCATCAATTAATGAAGGAACAGGGACAACAACTTAGCTCAAAGGAGACATCAAAGAACCATGATCCAGCCTTGGATTATTTTTTGGTGCTGATCCTGGGGCTTGGATTAAGGGTCTGGGCCACAGTTCCTCAGCTTCTTTTGTTCAAGGCTAACACTCTTGAGCCACAACACCACTTGGGCTTTTTTGGTAGTTTATTGGGGATAAGATTCTCAAGCACTTTTCTTCCCAGGCTGCTTCAAAGCTCAGATCTCAGATTCCTGAGTAACTAGGAATTATAGGTGTGAACCACCAACACCCAACCCTCCACTGGGTTTTAAATTTGTTTGTCTAGAAAGTTATTTGTGTTATCAACTTAAAGAGTTGTAAAATAGTTAAAAAATAATTAGGTGCAGAGACCAGATGGAAGCAGATAGTTCTCAGACATCCAGTGCTCTTATGAAAGGACATTCAAGAATCTCATTTATTTGTTACAAATTTGAAAATTTTCTTACATGTGAAAGTAAAAATATGTTGTAGCCCTAATTTCTGGAGAAGCACTTACTTGTGAAAGAACAGCTTGGTAACTAAAAATGTTGAATTATATAATTTGGTTAAGCAGGAATGTGAATTTCAGAATGGGTTGGCTGCTGTAACAAACATCACTAGCATTTCTGGGCTTAGTAGATTTATATCTTGTCTTCTTTACAGTTAACTATCCCTCCCCCAATCCTTCCCTCTTGTGTCTCCACCTAAGCAACCTTTCTATCCAGCCTCTTAGCAGGAAAAATCTTAGGAAAGGCTGCCTGGAATTCCTAGAATGGACTAATTTTCGTTGTCACTAACTTCTGTTAAATAGCAAGTTTTGGGGGAGAGAACAGAGTCTCAGTAGGTATCATGCTGGTCTGATGGCTGTTAAGGTTCCTGGAATACAAGCAGGCCAGTTGGTTTCCTACTGTGTGTGGCTGTTTTCGCCCTGTAGCGTTGGAGTTGTAATCTAGACCTTATGGTCCACAAACCTGAAGTGTTTTTTTTTTTTTTTCTTCAAATTTTTATTATCAAACTGATGTACAGAGAGGTTACAGTTTCATACGTTAGGCATTGGATACATTTCTTGTACTGTTTGTTACCTCGTCCCTCATTCCCATCTCCCTCCTTCCCTTTTCCCTTTCCCCCCATGAGGTGTTCAGTTCACTTACTCCAAACAGTTTTGCAAGTATTGCTTTTGTAGTTGTTTGTCTTTTTTTTTTTTTTACCCTGTGTCTCTCGATTTTGGTATTCCCTTTCAATTTCCTAGTTCTAATACCAGTATAGACGGTTTCCAATATACTCAGATAAGATTACAGAGATAGTGTAGATACAACCACAGGAAGGTGATACAAGAACATCATCAATAATAGAAGCTACAGATACACATGGGACGTTGAAAGTAGTTACATCTGTGATATAACAATTGTTTCCATAACATGGAGTTCATTTCACTTAGCATCATCTTATGTGTACATAAGGGTATAGCTATTGGGCTCTTGTGATCCTCTGCTGTGACTAGCCTAAACCTGTGCTAATTATTCCCTATGAGGGAGACCATAGAGTCCATGTTTCTTTGGGTCTGGCTCACTTCACTTAGTATAATTTTTTCCAAGTCCTCCCATTTCCTTACAAATGGGGCAATGCCATTCTTTCTGATAGAGGCATAAAATTCCATTGTGTATATTTACCATATTTTCCTGATCTACTCGTCTACTGAGGGGTATCTGGGTTGGTTCCAGATTCTAGCTATGACAAATTGCGCTGCGATCAACATTGTTGTGCTGCTGGCTTTACTGTGATTTTGTTTGTGGTTTTTTGGGTAGATACCCAAAACTGGGGTTTCTGGGTCATAGGGGAGTTCTATATTTAGCCTTCTGGTATGATTTTTTTGATGACCTGTTGAAGTTGAATGGCCAGAATTTTGTTGAGAATTTTTGCGTGTATGTTCATCAGGGAAATCTGTGTTGTTTGGGCTAGCCCCAAACTCTAGGGCTCATGCCAATGTCTTTTTTTTTTTTTTTTGGCCAGTCCTGGGGCTTGGACTCAGGGCCTGAGCACTGTCCCTGGCTTCTTTTTGCTCAAGGCTAGCACTCTGTCACTTGAGCCACAGTGCCCCTTCTGGCCATTTTCCATATATGTGGTGTTGGGGAATCGAACCGAGAGCTTCATGTGTAGGAGGCAAACACTCTTGCCACTAGGCCATATTCCAAGCCCTGGTAGTTATTTTTATTTAGTGATTGGTATACCTCATTCCAGGCTCTCCTTGCTTTCATGGTCTCTGCTGAGAAGTCTGGGGTAATTCGGATTGCTTTTTCTTTATATGTGATTGTTTTCTTCTCCCTCACAGCTTTAAGGATTCTTTCCTTGTACTCTGATTTTGTTTTGATCACAATGTGTCGGTGGGATGTCCTATTCTGGTCTGGTCAGTTTGGGGTTCTAAATGCTTCTTGTATCTGTATAGGCCTTTCCTTCTGGATATTTGTGAAGTTCTCAGCTAATATTCTGTTAAATAGGTTGCCTATCCCATTAACTTCTTTCTCCAAGTTTTCCTCAATACCTATTATCCTTAAATTGGGCTTCCTGATCGTGTCTTGAATCTCCTGTAGCGATCTGTTTTGTTGATTGGACTGGATTTTTATTGATTTTTGATCTTTATCCATAGATTCTAGGGAATCTTCAGCTCCTGAGATTCGATCCTCTGGTTCAGTTAGTTGGGACTGTAGGCTAGCTACTTGATTTCAAATCTCTTTTCCTTCTGACTGGTCTTTCCTGATGATTTCCATGTCATCTCTTAGGTCTTGCATGGACTTCTTTACTTCATTAATTTGGTTTTGAGTGCTGTCTCTCAAATCTTTTACCTGGCTAGCTACCTTTTCATTTGACTCTTGGATTTCATTTATCTTTCTATTTGTTGAGGCCATGCAATCATCTATTACTTTATGGAAGGATTGCTGTATTGATTCAAACTTTTCCTTTAACATGTTTATCAGTAAACTTTGTAGAGCATTTTGAGGGTTCTCTTCTATGTCTTTGATTGACTGCTCTGTTTCCTGTTTGTTCTGAGTGGGAGAAAAGACTCCATTGTTTGCCATCTTTCTTGTGTTTCTTCTGCCCATTTGGATTGGGAATGCCAATCTATAAACACCTGTGAGCATCGTTTAAGACCCACAGCAGCCCTTACCAAGCACTGTTGTGTAAATCTTATAGGGTCACAATTATATACATATACCTTGTATACCTGTATATAAAATTAGATTTGGTGTTCCTAAAGAATACAATTTCAGTATAACAACTGATCCTGGGCCCTGTATTCAGTAGTTACTTATTTACTGTTACAACCCTATGAGCAATTCTTGTTCTTATATTAAGTTCTTTTAGGACTGGCTTTCTCTATGAACCCCTTTGATTCACTCGGACTAAGCAGGGATACCCTCTATCCAATAACCAGGAGTCAATGGAACCTGGAGGTCCTGGCAGTAAGTCAGGAGGGTAGGTTAGAGGTAGTAAAGAGAATAGAGTATAATGTATTGGGGTGGTGGTGATGATTTTGGTTTAGTTTCAGTGACGTGGAAATATGGAGAAGAGTAGAATCAGTAGAAAGAACAAGGTTAAAATGATAGACAATGGAGAGTTAGCAGAAAAGAGAGGAGGTGTTATTCATAGGAAAGTAATTTTTAAAGAAAGAGAACGCAAAGAGAGAAATAAAGAAAAAATACTGGAAGACAGATGCACAAAACAGAGAAAAATTATTTTAAAAAGAAAAAATAAAAAGGAAAAAAGCCAGAAAAGTGAACAACCAAAAAAAAAAAAACCTTGATAAAACAAACTGGTAAAAATGGAAAACAAAAAAACCAACGACGTTTCAGAAGTGAAAAAATTAAAAAAAAGTTTTTTTTTAAAGTTTAAAAAATGTTTGAAAAGAAAAAAAAGGACTCCTCCTTGTTTGGGTGGTCTTTCCCCAGTCTCTGGTTTCCTTGTGATGGTCTGCAGTCTATTTTCCTGATTGGCTGGTTTGACTTGCTTTCAGTTCGCAGGGGGTGGATCTGTTCTGACCCTTCTCCCCTGTTGGTGCAATCCTGGGTCTCTGTGGTTCGCACAGCTTACAGGTAGGCCTTGGGCGTCCCCTGTAGATGGGGACGTGAGCAGTCTCAGGAACCGTGGCTCCTCTGTCTGCTGTGGGGCGTGGCCTTTAATGCCTGGCTTTGAATAGGCTGTGTCCTCAGCTGGGTGGGGCGCCTCTGGCCTGGTTTACCCGGCTGAGAGTTGCTTGCCTGGGGGAGGTTCCTCCCTCCTGTGCGAGGCGGCCTCCTTGGCGGAGTTGCCTATGGAATTCAGCTCCGTTTTGGGCTGGGAATTGGGCTTCCTCTGTGATGGGACCGTTTATCTGTCTCAGGAACTGTTTGTTCCCTCGTCTGGTGTTTCTGTGCTGCCGGTAGCTGCTCGCCGCTTTCGCTTTAAATTTAGAAATTCTGGCAGGCAGGGCAGGGCACCTCTGGCTAAGCCAGGGCCCAGGATGAGCCTCCCTCCTGGGCAGGGGGCGTTCTCCTGGGTGGAGCTGGCTCTCACTGGTCAGTCCCTCTTGCCCTTTTCAAAGATGGCTCCTTTGTCCTCACTTTCCCCAGGCCTGCTTTAGTTCCAATCTGGTCTGACCCTATGCCAGTGTTAAAGATGGCACTTTGCTCTGGTGGTGGGGGAAGGGCTACCTTCCAGAAGCTGCTCTGTGGGCGTGAGTGAGAATATCTTTCATGGGGTACTCACGCTTTCTCTGCAATTTCAGCCCGTTAGTGCTCAGCTGCTGTCTGGAGGATTTGTCCCTGGTCTACACTGTGTGCTTTAGCCACGAGGAGTACGGGTTGCTGTGCCGAATGCTGTGCCGGCGCCGGCATTGGCGTGGTGGCGGGACACTGCCCGGAGCACAAATCTGTGTTTTCAGACGAGCAAAGTCGACTTTTCCTTCCTGGCTAGAATCCCTGTACTGTTAGAACTTACTCTGGCTGTCTTTCTAGGAGTAAAAGTTTCTATGGGGTGGGAAAACTGTGGTATCGGAGGGAGCTCTGCTAGGGCTCTGCTGCTCCTCTGCCGTCTTCCCGAAAGTCCTTGCACATAATTTCTTTGTCTCTCTAACAATTCTAACAGTGAGAGAAACGGAATGACCAGTGTTCTCATTCATTTCCCTGTCAAGGAGAGCATGGTTTGGGGTTATTCATAATGTGCCTCAAGTGTGGCTAGTAATTGGAGACACAAGTTCTCATGCTTCCAGGTTGTTTTCTACATTTTTATGCCCTTTCTTTACTGTCAACAGAAGCTAAATTTTCACCTAACTGGTAGTAAGCACATCCTATTCTGTCTTCTGTTAAAAACAATTTGTTTTTGTGCTACTAAGGATTGAATTCAGGGCCTAAGCAAGCATTCTGCCATTTCAGTTACAACTTAAGCCCTAAACTAAGTCTTATAAATGTAAGTTGAACAAAAAGTCTAAAGGTAGTTGCTAGGTCTAGAGAGAATTCTCTTTTTTTTTTGTAGTGAAGCAAATATATCCATTTTCTTGATCAAACAAAGAGCTCATAGGAAGTAACTATGTATTATTTGCTTTGAGTTTACTTGTATGTATTTATTTGCTTTATGTATTATTACTTTAGAATTCAAGGCTTGAACATCAATATACACATACCAGAGGGAGTAGTTATGACACAAAAAGGACAGCAGGTTAAAATATGTTTGCAGTAATTACTGTCAGTGCTGCCTCCATTATATACTGTGTGTGTGTGTGTGTGTGTGTGTGTGTGTGTGTGTGTGTGTGTGTGTGTGTTGCTAGGAATTAAATCCAGGGTCTTGAACATTCTAGGTAACCACTATACTACTATTATGCTATATGCCAGCTCTTTCATATTTTTGTATCTAAACAGCAGATTAGCTTTAATGATGAGGCTTTTCTTTTCTTTTTTCTTCTTAGTACTGGGGACAGAACCCAGAGCCTCACACATGCTAGGCAGGCATTTTATCATTAAACTAAGCAACTCCTCCTCTCCCCAGCCCCCAAATCACTTCTGCAGTGAACAGGGGTACTAAAAAATAACAATATGGTATTACTTTTTGCATCATAATGGCATAAAGATGGTGGTTTTCTTGTACTATTCTGGGTTTCTTTTTTTTCCTATAAATTTATTTTCTTCTCACCATCAGTTTAGAGTTGCCACATTTCTACCGGGCAAATCCCTAAGGAGGTGGGAATTTCACAAGGCCAAATATAGACATAAAGGAGGTGGGAATTTCACAAGGCCAAATATAGACATTCAGATAAGAAGGGGCTGCCTTAGCAGTGACTTTCCTCTAATCAGGCCAAGTTAGGTATTGGTCATTCACCATCTTCTTACAGTTCGGCTCCAACGAGAGGTGCTGTAGCCAAGAGATTTCTATTGAGGTTTGTCCCCGATTTTCTGTGGGACATGTTAATGGAATGAACACTGAGGTTTTTCTCTCTATGAAATGATGTCACTGTAAGAATCATCATGTGCAATGGCAGAGTGACATCTGAGGGCCCTAGGTTCTCCTCTCAGGCACCCTGCAACCAGTAAATGATGTGGTGTATCCAAAAACTGACCGGTAGGTGTCACTGTAGTCAGTTAAAATCCCGGTTTAGTTGACTGGTTACAAAAAAAAGGGAAAGGAACATAAGTAACTTAAAATTACTTGGCTGGGCATTGGTGGCTCATGCCTGTCCTAGCTTCTCAGGATGCTGAGATCAGAGGATCGTGTTTCAAAGCCAGCCTGGGCAGAAGATTCTAATCTTGTGAGTCTCTTGGGAGACTCTTATCTCCAGTTAACCACCAGAAAACTGGAAGTGGAACTGTGGCTCAAAATGGTCTAGTGCTAACATTTAGCAAAAAAGCACAGTGACAGGGCACAGGTCCTGAGTCAAGCCCCATAACTGTCAAAATACTTAAAAAAATGACTTGGCTGTGACCTAGTCTTTCTAAAAGATTATACTATTTGAACTCTACATATACTCTATTATACTTAAGTTAATCCATTAGTAATCATTTACATACTGCCCAATGAGTTTACTTGTAGATTTTTAGGTACTTTCTATCCACTGCAAATGAAGGAAACCATGCAACTCTTGTTTCTCTAGGTCTAGATTATGGGAGAGGGGTAAATGAATAAAGAGGGGAGTGGGGGGGAAGAGAATGCAGTAAAGAATTCATTGTATATACCACAAAATTAAGAAATGTAAGGGAAGGGGTAGATCAAAAGGGGGTGAGAATGCTGAACATGCATTGTAATTATAAACTGCTTTTCTATATGGCACCTCCTTTGTGCAACTACTTAAAGATAATTAAAAAATAAAAAAACAATACCAGAAAAATTATAAATAAATTACTTGGGATTTGAGATTTCTTCCCCACTCCAGATACAAATCCTTCAGCTCATACTATTTAGTTTTTTTTACTTTTTATTTTTTTTGCCAGTCCTGGGGCTTGGACTGAGGGCCTAAACACTGTTCCTGGCTTCTTTCTGCTCAAGGCTAGTACTCTGCCACTTGAGCCACAGCACCACTTCTGGCCTTTTTTTTTTTTTTTTTTCTCAAATTTTTATTATCAAACTGATGTACAGAGAGGTTACAGTATCATACGTTGGGCATTGGATACATTTCTTGTACTGTTTGTTGCCTTGTCCCTCATGCCCCCCTCCCTACCCCCCTTTCCCTCCCCCCCCCAGGTGTTCAGTTCACTTACACCAAACAGTTTTGCAAGTATTGCTTTTGTAGTTATTTCTCTTTTTTTACCCTGTGTCTCTCAAATTTGGTATTCCCTTTGAATTTCCTACTTCCAATACCAGTAAACACGGTTTCCAATATACTCAGATAAGATTACAGAGATAGTGTAGGTACAACCATAGGAAGGTGATACAAGAACATCATCAATAATAGAAACTACACATACACATAGGACGTTGAAAGTAGTTACAACTGTGATATATCACTTGTTTCCATAACATGGAGTTCATTTCACTTAGCATCATCTTATGTGTTCCTAAGGGTATAGCTATTGGGCCTTGTGATGCTCTGCTATGGCTTGCCTAAACCTGTACTAATTATTCCCAATAAGGGAGGCCATAGAGTCCATGTTTCTTTGGGTCTGGCTCACTTCACTTAGTATAACTTTTTCCAAGTCCTTCCATTTCCTTACAAATGGGGCAATGCCATTCTTTCTGATAGAGGCATAAAATTCCATTGTGTAAATGTACCACATTTTCCTGATCCATTCATCTATGGAGGGGCATCTGGGTTGGTTCCAGCTTCTCACTATGACAAATTGTGCTGCGATGAACATTGTTGTGCTGGTGGCATTACTGTGATTTTGTTTGTGGGCTTTTGGATAGATACCCAACAGTGGGGCTGCTGGGTCATAGGGGAGTTCTATATTGAGCCTTCTGAGGAATCTCCATACTGCTTGCCAGAGTGGCTGAACCAGTTTACATTCCCACCAACAATGAAGTAGGGTTCCCTTTTGGCCACATCCCCTCCAACAATTGTTATTATTAGTTTTCTTGATATATGACATACTTGCTGGGGTGAGATGGAATCTCAATGTTGTTTTGATTTGCATTTCCTTTATGGCCAGTGATGTAGAGCATTTTTTCATATGTCTATTGTCCATTCTCATTTCCTCATCAGAGAAGTTTCTTTGTAAGTCTTTAGCCCACTTGATGAGGGGGCTATTGGTTCTTTGCGGTTTTGTTTTGGAAGAAGGTAATTTTTTTAGTTCTGCATATATTTTAGAGATGAGGCCTTTGTCTGTTGAATGTCCGGTAAAGATCTTTTCCCAGTCTGTGGGCTTTCTGTTTATCTTGAGAGCTATGTCCTTTGCCGTGCAGAAGCTCTGGAGTTTGATGCAGTCCCATTTGTCCAACCTTTCTTTGATTTGTAGCCTTTCAGGGTCTTTGTTAAGGAAGTTCTGTCCTGTGCCAAGGAGCCCAAGTGTTTCTCCTACTCCTTCCTTTAGTGTTTTCAGGGTGCCTGTTTTGATTTCAAGGTCTTTAATCCATTTGGAATTGATTTTGGTGCAGGGTGATATATAAGGATCTAGTTTTAGTTTGTTGCATGTGTTGAGCCAGTTTTGCCAGCACCACTTGTTAAAGAGGCTATCTTTCTTCCATACTATTGTTTTAGCTCCTTTATCAAAGATGAAGTAGGCATAGTTCTGTGGGTTTAATTCTGGGTCTTCAATTCTGTTCCATTGGTCTTCAGGCCTGTTCCGGTGCCAATACCAAGCTGTTTTTATTACTATACCTTTATAATACAGCTTGAAGTTGGGTACTGTAATTCCTCCAGCACTGTTCTTTCTGCTTAGGAGTGGTTTTGCTATTCTAGGTCTTTTATTGTTCCATATGAATTTCTGGATTGCTTCCTCTATTTCATTAAAGAATGGTGTTGGGATATTAATGGGTATTGCATTGAATTTGTA
Source organism: Perognathus longimembris pacificus (assembly GCF_023159225.1). Lineage (NCBI taxonomy): Eukaryota > Metazoa > Chordata > Mammalia > Rodentia > Heteromyidae > Perognathus > Perognathus longimembris. The sequence continues at coordinate 27,435,017 of NC_063174.1, read as the reverse complement.
GATAGCCTTTGGCAATATTGCCATTTTGATTATATTAATCCTCCCAATCCAGGAGCATGGGAGGTTTTTCCATTTTCTTAGTTCTGACTTAATTTCATTTTTCAAGCTTTTAAAGTTCTCTTCAAAGAGGTCTTTCACTTCTTTGGTTAAGGTTATTCCTAGGTATTTTATGTTTTTGGGGGCTATTGCAAAAGGAGTTGCTTTCCTGATTTCAGCCTCGGTCTTCGGGTTGTTAGCATAGAGAAAGGCCGTTGATTTTTGAAGGTTTATTTTATATCCTGCAACTTTGCCAAAGTTTTGGATCAGCTCTAGTAGCTTGGGGGTAGAGTCTATGGGATTCTTTAGGTATAGGATCATGTCATCTGCGAAGAGAGAAAGTTTAACTTCATCTTTTCCTATTTGGATCCCCTTTATATTCTCTTCTTGTAAATCCATCTTTTTTTTTTTTGGCAAGTCCTGGGGCTTGGACTCAGGGCCTGAGCACTGTCCCTGGCTTCTTTTTGCTCAAGGCTAGCACTCTGCCACTTGAGCCACAGCACCACTTCTGGCCATTTTGTGTATATGTGGTGCTGGGGAACTGAACCAAGGGCCTCATGTATAGGAGGCAAGCACTCTTGCCACTAGGCCATATCCCCAGCCCACTTCTGGCCTTTTCTATATATGTGGTGCTGAGGAATCGAATCCAGGGCTTCATGTATATGAGACAAGTATTCTTGCCACTAGGCCATATTCCCAGCCCCCTGTTTAGTTTTAAAAATACTATGTCTAATGATGTCCAGATCTCCTTTGATTTTGCAAACCATTCCATTCCATTCTATATATCCATTCATTCATTCAGCAAATACTTACTTGATATTTAGTGTTTCAGACACTGGCCAACCTTTGGACTTACAATGACATGGTAGGAAAATGTGGCTTTTGGCAGGAAGATAGGCAACTGGATAAAAAAATGGGTTACCTATATACAATGGAATTTTATGCAACCATTAGAAAGTATGAAATAATGTCATCTGTGGGGAAATGGATGGCACTAGAACAAATCATGTTAAGTGAGGTAAGCCACGATCAGAGAGACAAATGGCGCATGTTATCCCTGATATGTGGATGTCAGACTTAAAATGCACTGGGATATGGTAAGTTACACAGAATTCTAGCTACTCAGACCATAAGAGGATACTCTTAAGAGACAATAAAAAAGGTGCAATACCCAAGTGCCTCTTTATATGTATATAAAATAATATACATACTGAAATGAACTCCAAAGATATGGAAACAAAAAACTTTTTTTTTCTTAATTTGGTTTTTCCTTTTCTGATGACTCTGTATTCTTTACCTTATATATGATGTACTCATGTGCACATCTGTGAGAGGATAGGGGAGGGCACAGAATCCAAGGAAATAAGGGTGAAAAAGTACAGCAGTGAGGTGCACTGGACATTGATGAAGGTGAACTCTGCAACTCGTGGGTGGAGATGGCAAGGAGGAAATAGGAGAGAATGAAGGAACACATGACACTGTACAAAAGGAAATGTACTTATTACCTGTCATATTGTAAATGTAACCCTGCTGCATATTACCTCTAAAACAACAATAAGGAAGTTAGAAAAAAATCAATGATTCTAATAGAGAGAGATTGGTACAAAGGAAGTAGAAGCTGACAAGAGGACCTGACTAAACTGAGCAGTCAAAGATTATCACTCAAATAAGATGGTGTTTGAGAAGGTTCTAGGTCATGAGTCAAGGCAAATAGGAAGGCCAGTGGCAGGATTCCTTCACTCCATTAAAGATTCTTATAGGTTCTTATTGTGGTGGAATCAATCTCTGTTGTCATCATTTGAATTACATAAAGAATGGTTACATCATTATTTGAATTATATAAAGAGTTCCCTGCTCCTAATTTATAGATGTTAAAGTATGGCTAAAAAATTAGTCAAGAACTCTATGAATGTCATAAACTCTCTCTTGAGATGAGAACCACTCACTGTCTGTCTTTGTATGTGAGATACCTTGACAAGTACTCTTGGTTAATTTTAGCATGTGATATAAAAAAGATAAAATGGAATGCGAAAGCAATCTACCTTTCCCTTGCTTTTATATTCCCTGCACACTGGGCTGTTTAGATCAAGAAATGCTTCAGACCCATCAGTGCCGGGCTAAGCTCTACACCTCCTTCCGTGTAGAGATCCTGGGCCTATCTGCCCTCACCGTGTGGTCCCCCATCGTTCTCAACACATACCCTCTGGCCAGTAGGAATAACTGCGGAAGCGAGGTCCCAGGGCAGCCTCAGCCTCAGTCAGCGTGTGGTTGTGAGAATGCCCTCCCCCCTCCCTATACTTGCCTAGGAAGCTGGATAAGCACGGATACCTCAGAGAAGCTTTAAAGAGCATTCTGTTTATTCAAGGGAGGGGCTAACAGACTTATGGCAGTAGTGACAAGCTAAGGGGAGGGACTGGCCAGGTGCTAGTGATAGGCTAATGAGCATGTCCATCATGGTGATGTCACGGAACTTCCCGCAGAGGCCCGGCCTCTTGGCTCAGCCTGGTGCCATCATGACACATGTGCTTGCCGCCGAGAGGCAGGGGCTGGTTTGCTATCTCTTCCGGCAGAACCTGGAAGGAGGTGGGACGGGCCAGCAGCCAGCCGTCCCCTACACATCAGGAAGAGCAAGTCAGCCTAAAATACAACTGGAAACCAATTTGGCAACAATTAGGTGGCAGGACGGGACTGGCAGGATGGGACTGGCCACTGCATTAGATCTTGAACATTTTAAGCAGATAATAAAGAAATAAAAGTCGATTAAGAAACATAAAGTTATTCTGCTGAGTGTTTTCTGTGTCTCCTGTGGTCCATTAATTACATCTTGAAATCTTAAATTCAATTTATGAAGAGTCCTAAGTATTGATTTTTGGATGAGTAAAACCAAGTTAGTAAATCTGAGTGTCTCCTTTTAAGAACATTAAAATTTTTATATTGCAAAGGCAGCAGAAGTGTGTTCTGATGAATCAGTAACAATTACAACTTTTTTGGTCTCTTTTTAAATTAAGACATTGCAAAAGTAATTTCCTTATGCTGGGTACCAGTGGCTCAAGCCTATAATTTTGCTATTCAGGAGGCTGAGATGTGGAGGATCATAGTTTGAAGCCAATTTGTGGAGGCAAGGTCTTAGAGACTCCATCTCCAAAACAAGCAAAAATGCTAGACTGGAGCTATGACTCAATTTGTAAAGCACCAGCCATGAGCAAAAAAAATGAGAGAGTAGGATGCCTAGCTGGGTGCCAGTGGCTCATGGCTATAATCCTAGCTACTCAGGAGGCTGAGATCTGAGGATTGTAGTCCCAAGCTAGCCTAGGCAAGAAAGTCTGTGACATTTATCTCCACTTAACTACAAAAAAGCCAGAAGTGGAGTTGTGACTCAGGTGGTAGAGTGAGCAAAAAAGCTCAAGGACAGCACTCTGGCTGAATTCAAGCCCCTGGACCAGCACACACACACAGAAACAAGAGTAGGGAGCCCTGAGTTCAGGCCCTGGTATTGGCACATACAGGCTTATTATTATTGTTGTTATCATCATCATCACCATCACCACCATAATCATCATATTTTTAACTTAATTCTGGCATCTGCACACATCTCTAATTCATAAAAATTTTCTTATTACACTAAAATCCATGACTTCAAGGTTTGCATCATATTTCCAATCATTTTTCTTGGAATAATGAAAATAAATGTTTATGCAAACCAGGTTACAAATTAACTTGGAAAGAGCTAGATATTTAAAGCAATGAAAAACTTAACACCTCTTAATTTGTGTAACTGTATGTTTCTTTTTGTTTGTTCTTTCTGTTTTTGAGACAGATTTTCACTGGGTAACCCAGTCTAGCCTTGAACTTGAAATCCTGACATCTTTCTCCTCTCAAATGCTAGTTTTACAAATGTTGGTCACCATGTCTGGCTTTCTTTTCCAGTTTTCTATGAAGAACAGTGCAAGTGCTTGGTGGTATTCTAACTTGGAAAAAGCATTGTAATCTAGTGTGTGTGGAAAAGAGGGTATTGGCGGAGACTTCTTACTGCTCTGGCTTTGCCATTAACTGTGGTGTGGCCCTTGAGTAACTTTTTCAATTACTTGGAGCCATGAATGTTTTTCATTTATACAAAGGGGTCCTGGACTGGTTTCTTTGTGCTCACTTGCAGTGTGTATTTACTCTCCTTCCTTTTATTTTCAGAAAATTCTTAAATTATTTTTATTGCATTTTTTATTATCTTTAAGTACCTATACAAAGGAGTTGCCATTCAACAGATCAGTTTATGAGTACAAGGTATCTTGATCAATGTCACCTCTTTCATCATTCTCCCACTTCATTCCTAGCCCAATCCCTCCCCCTCAGTTTTCTAAAATTCATAGGATATGCATTAAATATTATGACTGCATTCTTTCCCTTCCTCTCTTCATTCATTTGTCTACCCTCCTTCCCTTGACAACCCCCAGTTTGCTCGTATTCATTTTGTTGGACTTCAAATTAGTTTTTCTATGGAATTTTAACCATTTGCATTCTCCCCTGCAAATATTATCCATCCATTAATACTTTTTTTTTTTTTTTTTTGCCAGTCCTGGGCCTTGGACTCAGGGCCTGAGCACTGTCCCTGGCTTCTTTTTGCTCAAGGCTAGTACTCTGCCACTTGAGCCACAGCGCCGCTTCTGGCCATTTTCTGTATATGTGGTGCTGGGGAATCGAACCCAGGGCCTCATGTATCCGTGGCAGGCACTCTTGCCACTAGGCCATATCCCCAGCCCCCCATTAATACTTTTGTATATACTTGCATACATTCCTGTATGTATTTATTTATACATTTGTAAGTTAGTTCTAGCTTCCACATATGAGAGAAAAACATGCATCCTTTGTCCTGACTTAACATGATTGTTTTTTAGTCTTTCCATTTCCTTACTAATGGTTGAATATTCTTTCTGATGTATGTGTACACATACCACATTTTCTTGGTTGCTCATTGAAGGGCAATTTGGGCTGTTTCCATACCTTAGAGATAGTGAATAGTGCAGTAATGACCTGTCTTGCTTTTTTGATTCACAGGTCAAGGCCCCACCTTCCACCATGATCTAGAGCCAATCAATTTCTTCTGCTTTGCACTGCTTGCATCACTTAGCCATGTGTGGGACACTCTCATGTTGAATTCCTTTCAGTTTTCCTGTGATACCACACAGTCAGGAGCAAAGTCTCAATCTTGTCTCCTTGGTGACTGTTGAACTTACCCTTTCTTGCTCTTTTTCTGTCCCTAGCTAGCAGCATGTCGTTCACAGGTTATAACAGGAGCTTCTTTACTGAGTTTCTTTTTGGTAATTCTTTTTCATTTTCAGTCTGTATTCTACAGTCTGCAGAGATGCCCTTCTGAAGTATGAATCTGCTTATGTCCATTGGATATCAGCAAATCCACTGCATCAATAGACAGGGCACAGAAAGGTAGTGATGAAAGCTCAGAGGAACAAAATTCAAATAAGACAGCATGGCTCCAACTTTGTATTGGTCACTTCATTTGTATGCATATGTGTGAGTCAAGAATCATTTCCTTTGCATGGCTTTGAATCTGGGCACATTTTTGGCTTCTAATCTGTCTCCTTGTAAATCTTAACTTCTGCTATCTCTTCTACTGTCAGTGTGTTTCCAATCCCTTCCACTCTGAACTCTTCACCTGAACATGAATGCTTCTTCACATTTCTAAGGAACTCTTGCATATCCAAGTCTCTCTATCTGGAATTCTCTTTCCCACTTTGCTCTTGGCTGTCTGTGAAATGCTTACTCATTGTTCCATACCAATGAGAATGTCTTTGAATTTGGGAGTATTCTTATGAGTCAATTACCTCCTTATTTATACTACAATAGCCCTTAGCTCATGGTACTGTATATGTTCATGTCTATCATCCTTATAAGACTGTGAGCTACTATTATAGAGCCATCATAACAAAAACAGCCTGGTACTGGCATAAAAACAGACCTGAAGATCAATGGAATAGGATAGAAGACCCGGAAATAATTCTGCATACTTACAGTCAGCTGATATTTGACAAAGGAGCTAAAGACATACAATGGAAAAAACATAGCCTCTTCAACTATTGGTGCTGGGAAAACTGGGCAGCCACATGTAGAAAACTCAAAGTGGACCCTGGCCTATCACCATGCACCAAGATCAACTAAAAATGGATTAAAGACCTCAACATCAGACCTGAAACCCTGAAACTACCGAAGGACAGAGTAGCAGAGACACTAGAACTTATAGGCATAGGCAGGAACTTCCTGAACAGAGTCCCAGGGGTACAACAAATAGGGGAAAGACTCAACAAATGGGACTACTACAAATTAAAAAGTTTCTGCACAGCTAAGGTCATAGCCACCAAAATAGAAAGACAGCCAATGATATGGGAAAGGATATTTACCAGCACAGCAACAGAAAAAGGCCTAATATCTGTCATCTACAGAGAACTCAAGAAACTATCCCCTTCCAAACCCAGTAAACCAATTATTAAATGGGAAAAGGAGCTAAAGAGAGACTTCACAGGGGAAGAAATAAAAATGGCAAAGAAACATAAGGGGAAATGTTCAACATCCCTGGCAGTAAAGGAAATGCAGATCAAAACAACCCTGAGATACCACCTCACTCCAGTTAGAATGGCTTATACTCTGAACTCAGGCAACAACAAATGCTGGAGGGGATGCAGGGAAAGAGGAACCCTTCCCCACTATTAGTGGGAGTGTAAACTAGTATAACCCTTCTGCAGAACAGTATGGAGGTTTCTCAAAAAAGTCAGCATAGACATACCCTATGACTTACCCATACCACTCCTAGGCATCTATCCTGAACAACAGGATGCAGGATACCATAAAGACACCTGCACATCCATGTATATCACTGCACAATTCACAATAGCCAAAATATGGAAACAACCTAGATGCCTCACTACAGATGAATGGATCTAAAAAATGTGGTACTTGTACACAATGGAATACTACACAGCGATTAGAAATGATAAAATAATGGCATTTGCAGGGAAATGGTCAGTTCTTGAACAAATAATGTTGAGCGAGACAAGCCTAGAACACAGAGAACAAAGGCGCATAGTCTCCCTGATATGTGGTTGTTAGGGGGAGGGGTGGAGAACAGTAGAGATCAGGTCTGTAAAATGACAAATTTCTTTTCAATTGGTATTTCCACATGTTTTGGTCGGCGACTTTAGAGTATGTCTCTAAAACCAAACAATGACTAAATAAACAGAAAAAGGTCTAGGATAGATATATCAGAGGATCATAATAGCTCAGCAGCTCTGTACATATGATTATATAAAATGAGGCTAAGCAAAATGAACTGCAAGAGATGGAAACAGGAAGATTTTATTGTTGTTATGTTTAATGTTCTAGGTGAATTTCCTTTGGAATACCCACTGTAGTCATTGTATATGATCTTGGTACACTGGATATTGTATATATGCTTATCTGAATTAGGGGAGGGAAAGACAAGAGGGAAGGTGTAACAAATAAGACAAGAAATGTGCTCACTACCTTATTGCGTAACTGTACCCCATCTGTACATCACCTTGTCAATAAAATTTAAATAATAAAAAAAGACTGAGCTAGTTGAGGGCAGGGCATTCATGCCTTCTTCACCTTTGCATTCCCTATGGCCTATCATAACATATGTTGCATTTCAGGGTCTCTATAGATGGCTGGGCTAGCTGTAAAATAAATGGATGGATACACATATACATGGACATGATACTGCAATGTTTCTTTTTTTTTTTTTTTTGCCAGTCCTGGGCCTTGGACTCAGGGCCTGAGCACTGTCCCTGGCTTCCTTTTGCTCAAGGCTAGCACTCTGCCACTTGAGCCACAGCACCACTTCTGGCCGTTTTCTGTATATGTGGTGCTGGGGAATTGAACCCAGGGCCTCATGTATACGAGGCAAGCTCTCTTGCCACTAAGCCATATCCCCAGCCCCTGCAATGTTTCTTGTTTCAATGGAAATGAAAGCAATTATGGAAAGAGGAAAGTTGGGTTCAGTTGGCTTGCTTATCTTCCAGGTAAGTCTTTAGGTAGATCCTGAACTCAGGCCTGGGGGATCTCTGAACTAAGTCTTTAAAGATCCTCTTTAAGATGTTGTAATTGATAACCTTATTTTGGCCATATTGTTGCAAATCTACAAGTTGGAATGTTTTTTTGTAACACTTTTACCTGCTGGCTGAGAAACAAGGGTAATCAGCTCCATGTAACTTGTCACTGTCTCTTCTCCTAGTTCCCTGAAATTCACTTCTGTGTCTTTGAATAAATCATTAGGCTCATTCCCAGATGAATTGGTTGTCAGAGAGACACTAAAAAGGCTAGCAAAATGTCTTGGTTTCAACTGAGCAAGACAAAAATGATTTTATCTAATCTAATCTAATCTAATCATGAGAGACCTGGTAGTTTAATGTTCTGAGAAGCAAAGTACATCTTTTAAGACTACAACATGCCTCAAGTGTAGGCAGTTACTCTAGTCAGTGAGCAGTAGTCAATATGTCAAGTTTCTAATGAGAATATGAATACTTCTTTTAATGCAAACACACCAGCTATTAAATCTTTTGGCTGGGGATGTGAATTAACTAAAAATCCACCCCATCATTTCCAAATATGGAAAGTTGATGGACTTTTTTTTTCTTTTTGTGCCAGTCCTGGGGCTTGAACTCAGGAACCAGGCACTGTCCTTAAGCTTTTTCCCCTTTGCTCAAGGCTAGTGTTCTACCACTTGTGCCACAGTTCCACTTCTGGCTTTTTGGTGGTTAATTGGAGATAATAACTCACAAACTCATACATGTAATCCTAGCAACTCAGGAGGCCGAGATCTGAGGCTTGAGGTTTGAAGCTAGCCAGGGGAAGGCCCACAAGACTCTTGTCTCCAATTAAGTGGAGGTGTGGCCTCAAGTGATAGAGTGCTATCCTTGAGAAAAATAGTTCAGGGACAGCACCCAGGCCCTGAATTCAAGCACTAGGACCAGCATGTGTGCATGTAGCGCGCGCGCGCACACACACACACACACACACACACAGTTTCACAGACTTTCCTGTGATCTCAGATCTCAGACTCCTGAGTAGCTAGGATTACAGGTGTGAGACACCAGGGCCTGGCTAGAAAGCTGACTTTTATAGTCAATTTGAAGGCAGTCATTTTCAGGAAGGTAAATAATAAAAGATCTGAAAAGCTTTCACAGACCCTTTTCCAGGATCTGCTTACCTCCTGTCTTCACTTCCTTTTAGTTTCCTAACATCCCTGTCATATCTATTATCATCCTGCAAAGAACAACCACTGACACCAACTAAATGATGTTCTGGTGGCATACCATCCATCCGAATTCAGCACTTACCATTGAAAAACGTGCTACTCCCTTTCATGCATTCTTTCAGTCTCTTCCTTGGAGAGAGATGTCAGCTTCTCTTTGGATTTCTTTTTACATATTTTCATAAGGTGACTAATTTGTGCCAACAATGATTTGTCACCTTCTAAAAGCATCTGCCTAGTTGGCTGAAAGAAGTAATACAGGTCTTGGTATTTGTCAGTTTTCTTTATTTTTATCTATTTATTCTAACTATGAAGCAGTATGCATTCAAAGTAAAGAAAATACACACACACACACACACACACACACACACACACACACACACATCTTTCTTCTTCTTGGCATTATGCCCAGTAACAGCTGCGCCTCTGGCTCTGTCTACTACCAAAAAGAGCCCTTATTGGAGCTAATCATAAAGTCACTCAGAGGCCAGAGAACAGTGGATTTTGAAGAAGATAATAATTGGTGATAGCCATTGAGCATAGCCTACACATGGGACTTGAGATGTCTCCCAGAGGCTCAAGTTCCTGGCAACAGGAAGGTTGCCATCACACAGAGAAGTATTGTGTGCCAGTAGATTTCCTAAATCAATGGCATTGTCTGCCAGGAATCATTTCGTAATGTCTGGTGTCAGCCAGCCCCACTCTAAAGAAATTCTGAAACCACATCATGACCCTATTTGATGCATACTCTGGCTAGCAACACATTTTGTGAAACATTAAAGAAATTCCAATTGACATTACCTTGCTTACAGTCTCATTTGCCTGACTTTTCTCTGAATTACTCCTTTCTTTTTTTGGTTGGTTGTAGAGCTTGAACTCAGGGCCTGAACCCTGTCCCTGAGCCTCTTTGTGTTCAAGGCTAGCACTCTACCACTTGAGCCACAGCACCACTTCGGTTTTTCAAGTGGTTAATTGGAGATAAGAGTATCACCAGGACTTTTCTGCCTGGGCTGGCTTCAAACTGCAATTCTCAGATCTCAACCTCCTGAGTAGCTAGGATTACAGGTGTGAGCCACCAGCATACAGCTTCTGAATTATTCTTCAATCATTAAAAAAAATTAATGTCACCCAACTTGATATCACATACATGGCAGACACTGAAAAAGCATTTGGTAAATTCTTGAATTCCTATGATTTCTGATGAATGCATTCTAAAGAATGTTCAACACACTGAGAAGGTAACTGGAAGAAAGGGGTTTTTCAAAAAGTTTTGAGTAATATCAGTTTTATTGGAGTAAATGGTAGTCACTGACTTGTTTATCAAAATAGAAGAACATCCACGAGTATTTTAAGAGTATACTTGGTGGTCTTTTTTTTTTTTCCAAATTTTTATTATCAAACTGATGTATAGAGAGGTTACAGTTTCATACGTTAGGCATTGGATACATTTCTTGTACTGTTTGTTACCTTGTCCCTCATATCCCCCTTCCCCCTCCCTCTTACCCTTTCCCCCCTGAGGTGTTCAGTTCACTTACACCAAACAGTTTTGCAAGTATTGCTTTTGTAGTTGTTTGTCTTTTTTTACCCGGTGTCTCTCAATTTTGGTATTCCCTTTCAATTTCCTAGTTCCAATAATACTTGGTGGTCTTTTATAATGCTGTTGTTTTCTCCTTCAGCTGGGAATTATTTCCTGTTTCATACCCTGTAGCAAGTGCTTTGGTTGATAACTTAAAAGATAGAGATAGTAAGAATCAGTGTCAGTGAACTAGAAACACTTTAACAACTACAGTTGGCTCATTCTTTTTTTTTTTTTTTTTTTGCCAGTCCTGGGCCTTGGACTCAGGGCCTGAGCACTGTCCCTGGCTTCTTTTTGCTCAAGGCTAGCACTCTGCCACTTGAGTCACAGCGCCACTTCTGGCCATTTTCTGTATATGTGGTGCTGGGGAATCGAACCCAGGGCTTCAAGTATATGAGGCAGGCGCTCTTGCCACTAGGCCATATCCCCAGCCCCAGGCTCATTCTTTTTAAAAAAAATTATTATCTATAAGTATTTGTACAAGGGAGTTGCCATTTAGCAAACCAGTTTATGAATATAATGTCTTGATGAGGTCAGTGTCACCCCTATCAAGATTCTCATCCATCTCTCCCAACCCACGCTTTCCCTTACTCTTCTTAATTTTATAGGACATACATTGAATTCTTGACTGCATTCTCCTGCTTTCTCCTCTTTGTGTACCTCTCTCCCCATGACCTCACCTCCATTTCTTTGAAGTACCCACTTCCTGGTGTTCATTTTGTTGAACTTTGACTTTGTCTTTCTAAGGCATTACACTATTTGATTCTCCCCTGAATCTACTGTATTTCAGTTAGTACATTTGTGCACATTTGCATACTACCTAGTATATTTATTTATTAGTTTATAAACTAATTCTAGCCTCCACATATGAGGGAAAACATGCAACCTTTGTCTCTCTAGGCTTGACTTAACTTCACTTAAGGTAATATTTTCCAGTTCTTCAATTTCTTTACAAATTGTAATGGATGAGTAAAATTCCATTTGAGGTGTTTCTGATAAGAGTGGCTAAATTCACATGCTTAGGATACTGTGCTAAACTAGTCAGGAAGGAATGGATGATACTTTAACAAACACTTTGTGAAAAGTTAATGAACACATAAGTGTTATAAGTGGGAATTTCTTTATATGATAACAGATTGTCTGCTGGACGTTTTTAAGGCAAAAAATTTAATACCACTATTTTGGCTGTTGGATCCCTTTATTATTCATATTGTTAACACTCAGTAAAAAGTGTAAGATAATCTACAGCCACCATTTACTTCTAGGTTTGCTTCTTTTGGCCACACTGCCTATTTCTAAATTACTTTCTTGTACTACTACTTCCATTTGGCATAAGCGAAGGGATTACTTAGCCATTTAAAAAAGTCAGCGAAGAAAAATATTGATTAAAACAATCTCAGCCAGGTGGAAAGTTTCTGTTGGTGAGTTTAAGTGTTTACACAGTGGTGTGCTTCTGTCAGTGTATGTGATTGAGAGTGAACTGCACAGTCTTACATGGCCATCGATTGTTCCTTCTTATTGATCAGGGCAGACATGAGCTAGGGAAGTGGTGATAGATGACACTACCAGAGTGTTCTTGGCAAAAGCTAAAGGGCTGTGTCCCTTTCCAACTCATTAAATCAAAGCAGAATGCTAAAAATGATGTGTCTGGCTTGGCAAGCCTTTCTTGGGATGTGGATAATCAAATTTTCTGCTTATTTGGAGAGAACCATGACCTGCCAACTGATCCTTAATAAAATGTTATTTTAAGAGAGCATGTGAATCATCTTTCCCACCTTTGTCTTTAAAAATCCATCTCCTAGAACCCATGGCTATGGCTTCGACCCATGGTTGAATCCTGTCCCTCTAATACAGAGAGACATGTTGAAGTCCTCATTAATTTTGATAATGATTTTCTTTGGAAGTTGGATGTTTGCTGATTTAATCAGCAAAGATGAGGTCACTAGACTGGGTCTTAGTTCACTGTGACTGATGGTGTCCCCATAAGAAGAAGGATATTTGGCTATTTTGTTGTTATAAGCTGAGGTTTGCCTGGGTTTGTCAGAGCTTAGAAAAGGCTAGGAAGAATCCTCTACTGGAGACTCTGGAGGGAGCATATAGCTCTGTCATTACCTTGCTTTTCCATGTGGATTTTGAATTGCAAGAATAAATTTCCATAGTTTTCAACCTTTTCCCAGTTTTTGATACTTTGTCACAGCACTCTGAAGGTATAAACACATCCCTCTGAACTCCTCCTCTCTCCTCTCTCCAGAGGGTATGGTTGTACCACACCACAAAAAAACTGTTCTTGCTGAAGTCTTTGGTGACCTTCAGGAGGGGCTGAGGCTGCAACCTCTGGGTCCTGATCACCAAGGTTCAGGTTCAGTCCCTCCTCCCAGCTAGCTGTATGAATTAGAGAAGTGATTTAACCTTTCTTTCCCTTAGTTTGTGTTTAATCAATGAAGTGAGTCTATCTTTAGGGAATTCTGTAAAAATGAAAAGTTAACAAAGCTCATGTGCTTAGTTTAGTGCTTGACACAAAGCATATTATTTTTTATGATTTATTAATTAAACACATAAGATTTCAATCCAACCTGTCAGTTAATGTGTACAATGCATAATTTTCCTGACACACAGCTTCTTCTTAATGTGGACTTACTTCCATTACAACCGCCCCCCTTCCCACATTGTGCCATGGCTGTTCTTATATTGCCTGACTACAGCATTGGACTCTACTTCTGTGTTCCACTGCCATCTGATTATCCCCCTGCCTCTGGGATGCTCATTTTGTGAAACATTCCCTAGGAAGGTGTTGTAGCTAGTGATAGAGCCCGTGTTGAGTCATAACATATCTGGGCTCAGTTCTCAGGTTTTTCCTGGTTAAGTGAGTGGTTTTGAATAAGTAAATTATTAATCCTTAGTCTTAAGAATTATTTTATAGCTCCTCTGTCTAGCACAACAATGTTCATCGCAGCACAGTTTGTCATAGCGAGAATCTGGAACCAACCCAGATGCCCCTCAGTAGACGAATGGATCAGGAAAATGTGGTACATATACACAATGGAATTTTATGCCTCTATCAGAAAGAATGACATTGTTCCATTTGTAAGGAAATGGAAGGACTTGGAAAAAGTCATACTAAGTGAAGTGAGCCAGACCCAAAGAAACATGGACTCTATGGTCTCCCTTATTGGGAATAATTAGTACAGGTTTAGGCAAGTCATAGCAGAGCATCACAAGGCCCAATAGCTATACCCTTATGAACACATAAGATAATGTTAAGTGAAATGAACTCCATGTTATGGAAACAATTGTTATATCACAGATGTAACTACTTTCAACGTCCTATGTGTATCTGTAGCTTCTATTATTGATGATGTTCTTGTATCACATTCCTGTGGTTGTACCTACACTATCTCTGTATCTTATCTGAGTACATTGGTAACCGTGTTTACTGGTATTGGAAGTAGGAAATTCAAAGGGAATACCAAATTTGAGAGACACAGGGTAAAAAAAGAGAAACAACTACAAAAGCAATACGTGCAAAACTGTTTGGTGTAAGTGAACCGAACACCTCCGGGGGGGCGGGGAGGAAAAGGGGGGGAGGAAGGGGGATATGAGGGACAAGGTAACAAACAGTACAAGAAATGTATCCAATGCCTAACGTATGAAACTGTAACCTCTCTGTACATCAGTTTGATAATAAAAATTTGAAAAAAAAAGAATTATTTTATAAAATAGGAACCATCTGATACCACCGGTCTTAGGAAAGGACTAAGGTTGTAAACTAAAACTAAATCCTTATATATCAACCTGCACCAAAATCAATTCAAAATGGATCAAAGACCTCGAAATAAAAACAGATACCCTGAAAACACTACAAGAAGGAGTAGGACAAACACTTGGGCTCCTTGGCACAGGACGAAGCTTTCTTAATAAAGGCCCAGAAACGCTACAAATCAAACAAAGGATGGACAAATGGGACTGCATCAAACTGCAGAGCTTCTGCAGGGCAAAGGACATAGTTCCCAAGATAAACAAAAAGCCCACAGATTGGGAAAAGATCTTTACCAGCCATACAATGGACAAAGGCCTTATATCTAAAATATATGCAGAACTGAAAAAATTAAGTTCCTCCAAAACAAAACCTCAGAGAACCAACAGCCCCCTCAACAAGTGGGCTAAAGACTTACAAAGAGACTTCTCTGATGAGGAAATGAGAATGGCCAAAAGACATATGAAAAAGTGCTCTATGTCACTGGCCATAAAGGAAACACAAATCAAAACAACATTGAGATTCCATCTCACCCCAGTAAGAATGTCCTTTATCAAGAAAACTAACAATAACAAATGTTGGAGGGGATGTGGCCAAAAGGGAACCCTACTTCATTGTTGGTGGGAATGTAAACTGGTTCAGCCACTCTGGAAAGCTGTATGAAGATTCCTCAGAAGGCTAAACATAGAGCTCCCCTATGACCCAGCAGCCCCACTTTTGGGCATCTACTCAAAAGACCACAAACAAAAACACACTAAAGCCACCAGCACAACAATGTTCATCGCAGCATAATTTGTCATAGCTAAAATATGGAACCAACCCAGATGTCCTTGAGTAGACGAATGGATCAGGGAAATGTGGTACATATACACAATGGAATTTTATGCCTCTATCAGAAAGAATGACATTGCCCCATTTGTAAGGAAGTGGAAGAACTTGGAAAAAATTATACTAAGTAAAGCGAGCCAGACCCAAAGTAACATGGACTCTATGGTTTCTCTCATAGGGAATAATTAGCACAGATTTAGGCTAGTCATGGCAGAGGATCACAAGAGCCCAATAGCTATGCCCTTATGAACGCATAAGATGAAGATGATGCTAAGTGAAATGAACTCCATGTTATGGAAACAAGTGTTATATCACTGTTGTAATTACTTTCAATATGCCATGTGAAACCATAGCTTCTTTTGTTGATGATCCTATTGTATCCCCTTCCTTTGGTTGTCCCCGCGCTATCACTGTATCTCATCTGAGTACCCTGGATACTGTATATACTGGTATTAGAACTAGGGAAGTGAAAGGGAATATCAAAATCAAGAGACAAAGGATAAAAAGACAAAGGACTCCAAAAGCAATACTTACAAAACCATTTGGTGTGAGCCAACTGAACAACTCATGGGGGGAGAGGGAAAGGTGGAGGGGGAGGGGAGAATGAAGAAGGAGGTAACAAACAGTACAAGAAATGTACCCATGGCCTAATGTATGTAACTGTAACCCCTCTATACATCACTTTGACAATAAATAAGTTTAAAAAAGAAAAAAGAAAAGAGCTAACCTAAAATAAATAAATAAACTATATATTTAAAAAAAGGACTAAGATTGTAATGGTATCTGGATAGCAGTGGAGTTTTTCTCAGCAGGAGACATTTTGTAAGTAGTCCTCTGACTTAGAAGTGCTCCTTGTGGAGCACTTGGTTTTACATCTCTTAACAGAGATGTGAAATGTCTTGTAACAATTCTGTAGGGATATATTACAAGATCAGTGTTATAGGTATGCTATTCTTTATTGGCAATGTCTGGATATAACACAAATGAAGCAGTATCTAGTGATCCACTGAGTTTTGGAGAACCGTATATTATGAATTGGTAAAGAGTTTTTCAAGGTCTCTAGTTTTTGAACTTTTTTCTTTTCCTTTGCAAGAATTTTAAGATAGGCTCTTACTGTGTAGCCCATATTGAACTTATGATCTTCTTGCTTCAGCCTCTCGAGTGCTGGGATTACAGGCATACATTACCTTGCCTGGATAAAAGTTAAATTAATTAACTCAGTCAGTCAGTCAGTCACTCACTCACTGCAGTGCTGGGTATTGCACCCAGGGTCTTGCACATTTCAGGCAAGTTCTATACACACACTGGGTCACACTCAGGCCCTCTGTTTTCAAAGCGTTTATACCTTTACCTGATCCAATCCAGTATTTGCTGACAGTAGCTGATTTATCTGGTAGAGTTAGAACCTCATGTTTTCCCCACAACTTCCATGAAGTTATAATAAAGAAGCAGATTCGTGCAGTAAGGGTACAACTCCAATAGCAAGCTATTCCCCACCTGTGACAGAGAATTATGAGGAAACAGCAGCAAAGCTGACTCATGACTCAGTAATGCTGCTCTTACCACCCTGCTTAGGAGACTAGAAATGAATTACTGTTCTTCCCATGTAAGCAGACAAATGAAAGAGTGAGTATGGTATAATAGCTCAGGAGAAGAGGAAGTAAAGATTAAATTGTGATGGTACGAATGAGATTCCAAAAGGAACCCAGTATTGATTAAAATCAACTATGTTCTGATAAACTTAATAGGAAGGCTTGGAAAGTACTTTCCTCTTTTTAAATTTTGTTTTGCAGGTTCTAGAGTGGCTTTATGTTCTAGTTTGTTCACTTTGTCTTTTGTGTGTTTTTTTTTTTTTTTTTTTTTTTTTGCCAGTCCTGGGCCTTGGACTCAGGGCCTGAGCACTGTCCCTGGCTTCTTCCCGCTCAAGGCTAGCACTCTGCCACTTGAGCCACAGCGCCGCTTCTGGCCGTTTTCTGTATATGTGGTGCTGGGGAATCGAACCTAGGGCCTCGTGTATCCGAGGCAGACACTCTTGCCACTAGGCTATATCCCCAGCCCCTGTCTTTTGTGTTTTGACAACATGGCATACACCTGTGCGCATCCTTCTGACAGAACCTGTTACTTGGATTTTTATTTGTTTGAAGCGTGGAGCCATAGTCTCAAAAGTATTTTCCAGACTGTTCAGAAATACAAGGGAGCTCATAGATAGTGCAGCATCGGCATCAAAGGATGTTACTATTGGAAAGATGAACCAGATTATAAAATTTTTCTATGCATTAATAATCCCTGGCTCTAGTCAGAGTCTATAGACTTTAGCTGGTCATTAATTCCCCATAAAGATCCTACACAGAGAGAGTTACTGTTTCCAAGGCTTTCAGTGGCATATTTTTGGTGCTTGATGTGGTGTAGATTAGTATTCTCAGGGTGCTTTTGAGATGATTAGTATTAATGCTAGTTGAACCATTTCCAATAGACTATTTACAGCCCTCTCCACAGGCAGCAATGGAAGAGAAATTTTGAATCTGCATTCCCTCCACCATGGGACTGCATCCCTAATGTAAAAAAAACTGTTCATAAATGTTGACTTTAATATTAGAGCTGACTCCGTGAGGAGTGCTTTTCTGGAATCGTTCCCTAGTTCTACAGCGATATTGCTGTCTACTCTTGGATAAAGTGTTTGTTTGAAAAGTGGCCTACCATTCAGTATTTAGCAGGTCCACAGAAGGCATGTCCTCTCAGATTTATGTGTATCCCGGGAAATATGAAACACCAGAAGAGCCCTTTAAATACTTTATACAGCCTTCTCCTGCTCTTGAAGATGCTCTTGACTTGTGCCCACATAACCTTCTTCTGAGGATCGTGCACATTTTGTGTTTTTAAGATGGATTATGTGTTCAACTCAAACCATCTGCTCTTTTCTCTTTGTTCTCCATATCACTCATCATTTAGACATCTCTGCTATTGCTCCAGCACTCCTTCATGAGTTCCTAGGTCCTTTCCCTAACCGTCTTCCCAATCTCTTCTTTCCTTCCTATGGTGATGATTTAACATACATATGTTTATTACCTTAATTTCATGGATTTATTAGCTAGCCTGAAATTGAAAAAAAAAGCAATAGAGGAAAGGATCTGACTTTTCCACCTTCCATTTTTTTTTTTTCCCCTAGTCCTGGGGCTTGCACTCAGGGCCTGGGCAATGTCTCTTAGCTTCTTTTGCTCAAGGCTAGCACTCTACCACTTGAGCCACAGTGACACTTCTGACCTTTTCTGTTTATGTGGTCTTGAGGGCTTCATTCATGCAAGGCAAGCACTCTACCACTAAGCCACACTCTTAGCCCCTCCACCTTCCATCTTTTTTTTTTTTTAATGGAATGGCATTTCTTTTTTTTTCAAATTTTTATTATCAAACTGATGTACAGAGAGGTTACAGTTTCATACGTTAGGCATTAGATACATTTCTTGTACTGTTTGTTACCTTGTCCCTCATACCCCCCTTCCCCCTCCCCCTTACCCTTTCCCCCCCTGAGGTGTTCAGTTCACTTACATCAAACAGTTTTGCAAGTATTGCTTTTGTAGTTGTTTGTCTTTTTTTACCCTGTGTCTCTCAATTTTGGTATTCCCTTTCAATTTCCTAGTTCCAATACCAGTATACACAGTTTCCAATGTACTCAGATAAGATTACAGAGATAGTGTAGGTACAACCACAGAAAGGTGGTATATACAAGAACATCATCAATAGTAGAAGCTATAGATACACATGGGACGTTGAAAGTAGATACAACTGTGATATAACAATTGTCTCCATAACATGGAGTTCATTTCCTTTTTCTTCTACTTTCCTTTGCTGAAGAAAAAGAAAGGGCTGGGGATATAGCCTAGTGGCAAGAGTGCCTGCCTCGGATACACGAGACCCTAGGTTCGATTCCCCAGCACCACATATACAGAAAACGGCCAGAAGCGGCGCTGTGGCTCAAGTGGCAGAGTGCTAGCCTTGAGCGGGAAGAAGCCAGGGACAGTGCTCAGGCCCTGAGTCCAAGGCCCAGGACTGGCCAAAAAAAAAAAAAAAAGAAAAAAAAAAAAGAAAGATTCCGATTTGAGCAGGAAAAAAGTAATTAACCTATGACATGATAGAATTACATGCATTTGTTTTTTTTTGTACTGCAGTTGTCTTATGTCTTTTTTTTTTTTTTTTTTTTTTTTTTTTGGCCAGTCCTGGGCCTTGGACTCAGGGCCTGAGCACCGTCCTTGGCTTCTTCCCGCTCAAGGCTAGCACTCTGCCACCTGAGCCACAGCGCCCCTTCTGGCCGTTTTCCATACATGTGGTGCTGGGGAATCGAACTGAGAGTTTTATGTGTAGGAGGCAAACACTCTTGCCACTAGGCCATATTCCCAGCCCCTGTCTTATGTCTTATTTTCTAATTTTTGTGCCATGGTTCCTTCAGTGCCAAGCATGAACAAGATCTTCCCCTCTGGTTGGCTGAGAGAAGAAGGGCAGCTGTAGTGGCTGTGGCAGTGTCAGTGAGTGATTGCCAGCTGGGTCTTGTCCCTTCAGTGCAGAGTACGAAGAGCTGTGCCATTTAAGATCATCTAATTTGGGTAACACATTTTACTCCAGAGGACACTCAGGCCCTGATGCTAACTACCTCTCCCAGAGTTAGAATCTGTGAAAATCCTAGGTCCTTTTCCTTCCTTCCTTCCTTCCTTCCTTCCTTCCTTCCTTCCTTCCTTCCTTCCTTCCTTCCTTCCTTCCTTCCTTCCTTCCTTCCTTTCTTGGTTGCTTTTTGATCAGTCCTGGGGCTTGAACTCAGGGCCTGTATGCTATACCTGAGCTTTTTCACACAAGGATAGTACTCTACCTCTTTGAGCCACAGAACCACTTCCAGTTTTCCAGTTGCTAATTGGAGATTAAGAGTCTCACAGACTTTCCTGCCTGGGCTGGCTTTGAATGGTGATCCTCAGATCTCAGCCTCCTGAGTAGCTAGGATTTACAGGCATGAGCCACCAGTCCCAGCTTGGTCTTGTATTCTTTTTTTTCTTTATTGTACATAGGTATACATATACTATATTTGTAAACAGGTATACATATACAAATAGGTATATCTTTTTTAAATTAAAAATTTAAGATCTTTTAGATTTAAGACTATAGTCCAACACATAACCGTTTCTGAATATTGAGCTATTATGTCATATAAACACTTGAAATATGGATAATTTTAAATATGTGTCATTAACTGATTGCAACATAATGTTTTTTTTCTTTATTGTCAAAGTGTGATACAGAGGGGTTACAGATTCATATGAAAGGCAGTGAGTACATTTCTTGCTCTACTTGTTACCTCCTCCCTCATTTCCCCCCTCCCCCTTCCCCTTCCTTTTCCCCCCCAAGAATTATGCAGTTGGTTTACACCAAATGGTTTTGTAAGTGTTGCTTTTTGAATGGTTTGTCTTTTTGTTCTTTGTCTCTCGATTTTGGTATTCCCTCTCCCTTTCCCAGTTCTAATACCCGTATAAACAGTATCCAAGGTACTCAGATGAGATACAGTGGTAGCTGGGGTACAACCACAGGAAGGGAATACAAGAGAAACAAAACTAAACAAACCAAGAAAACAGTCAAGGAAAAAGAGAAAAAAATAGTACAAGTTCACATGGCATGTTGAAAATAATTACAACAGTGGTATACCTCTTGTTTCACTTTTTTCTCATCTGTAAATTAAAGGCAGTGGCTCATAGAGTTATGAGAATTAAATAATCTAAAATGTATGTACGTTGTTTATTAAATTTCTGGCACCAATACAGCTAGTAAAATACCTGTATCTATTTCAAGGCACTAAGGTAGATCAAAGAGTTAATGCAGAGTGACACATTTTATTTAAGCTGGAAGGGAAGAGCCTTCTTATTATTATCTCACAGAATTTGACTTAACATCATTTTACTTATATTATTCACATATATTGGTTTGAGACCCTTGAAGAGGGTCTTGTTCCTTCTTACATAATGATCGGAGGTGACATATGGTTGGAGGTAAGCATTTCAAGTTGGTAGATGGCCCTGTAGACGGCCCTGCTCCATTGGTCACTCAGTGATCCAGGTTTCTTCCTGTATTGCTGTTCTGCTATTCACTAGGGCATTGTCGATATCTGAGGATATAATTAGTAGCAGGAGAAGAGTGTGAAGGAGGCACATTCTCTCTCTTAAGGTGTGGCCCTAAAGTCGCATATCCTTTCCCCTGAAATTCAGTAGCAATCCTTTATCACAGGGTCACATCTAACTGCACCTGACAAACACAGTAGTGCACCCGGGATCATGTGACTAGACAAGGTTGGTTGCTGTAGAAGGAGAGAAGGGTCTTTAGTTGACAAACGGCAGGCTCTGCCCCTTGATAGCCAACACAGATGAGGAAATGTGCTCCTCCTATAGAAGGAGCCTAGTTTCTGACTCTAGTGCAGCCAGAGACTTGTATCATGAAGTTGGCCAAAGCTCCTTGAACCTCGATTTTCTTAGTGTGAAGGAATATGTGGGACAAGTGATTTCCACAATTCATTCCAGGAGCCTGCAGACCTCCCTGACCACTACATTTCAAGGTCTCTTTCTCCTCTTAAAGTGTCTCTTTGCTGTGCATCTCATGGGCCATCGCTGATGACAACTTTATTTATCATGAGCTATTATTTTATTTCATTCAACTGTAAAGCAGTAAGTATGTCACAGTTCTCAGCAGGAATCAGAAGACCAAATAGGATGGATAGGTTGGTTGATAAATGAGAATCATTGGAAAAAAAGGTCTTTAGATATGAGCCCCTGCCAGATGTTTTTTCTTTTTGAGCAAAGCAGAGCTGAGAGAATAACTTCTCAGGTCTTTTCTGTGCTTCCATTTTATGGTTCTGTGACTCAGCAGCTCTTGTTGGGAGGCTTCCATCTTAGTATCCTCTGGTGGCATTCTCTCTACAAGTTTTTGTATCATCAAGTTAAATCCTGGGTAAAAGTTTCCATCTCCTCCAGTGGCTTCCTACAAGGTCAACTTAATACGTATTAAAATTTAAAAGTAAATATTCTCACTTCTATGAATAGATCTATATTTTAAGATCCTTTATCATTTCAGCCAAGGGTCTGGATACTTACAGGGTATTAAAATGCAGGACCACGTAGCTTGCTGAGAGTTTGAATCATATTTTGTACATTAAGTTCTAAAACAAATCCCTTGGAGACTCACTTTAAAAAACAATGTATTAAGCATTTATTCTATAAAAATCTGAGTTCCTGTTTTGAATCTGGCATTCATCAAGCTTGTTACTGGTGGGCAGTGACTAAGTACCAAATAATGTAAAACACTGCTTCTCTTGATTTTTTTTTTAAAGCATTTGAATCATCTGGGCATCTGATTAAAATGTAGATTCTGGGTGCTGGGTGGTAACTGAGATTTTTGCATTTAACAAGCCCCCAGATGATGCCCTGTGCTACTGATCCGTGGATCAAGCTTTGAGTCAGGATATAGAAGATATTTCTCATTAAGATGACCCTTCAGCTGTGTTCTTCTATTTGTTGAAATAACCTTGTTGCTTTATGTTAAAGTTATTGGCATAATTGATCCTTTTAAGACTATAAGATCTTGACATCCAGAAATGAGCCCTTTGCTTTCTTTTATTAATTTAGCAGACTTTTACTTATTTCCTAAGCATAAGAACTATGTGTTAAGTGAATGATTGAAGGCTCTCAATGAATATTTGTTTTGTTAAGTGGTATGTAGAGCGTATATCTGTCTAGCCTGGGACATATCTTGTTGCTTTCTCTATTAGAATTAATATACGAGAGGAAATATGGCTCTATAGAGGATCAAATTGGAATTTTTCTTCTTGGTTCTTTATTTTTCAATCTGCAGTGCAGACTGTAGGTGTATGCATTATGATGTAGTTTGAACAGTCCTCAGGATGCCAGGCAGACACTGCAGTCATTTAGGTGAAATAAGGAAAGTTTCCATCATTTTCTCCACTATTAGCAATGGCAGTATGGTTGAGGCTTTTCTTGTCTGTCTAAGAGAAAGGATTGACTCCATGTCTGACTCAAGATATAGGTGGGAGATAATGGATATTTTGGCTGTTTTAGATCAAACCCAAAATGAAAGTAACCAATTTCAATGGTAACCTATGGAAAATTATATTTTGTATCTAAATTTTCCATTCAGTGTTTTGTGCTCAAACTATTAGATACAAATTCGATGGACTATTACTGGCCCTAGTAATTTTACTGGAAAGTGCTATTTTCACATAATTGCTTGAGGAAGGAGAATGTCCTTGGATGTTAAGTAGTCAGGAAACCATTGAGGTACGACCTTGCAGGTAGCTAGCTCTTCACTAAATATTTCAGGATGTCTTCAAAACCATGCCAGGCATAGTGGTCCAAGCCTGTGATCTTAGACCTTGAGAGGCTGAGTGAGAAAACTTGGGAGTTCAGTACCAGCCTGGGCTATGCAGTGAGACTGTCTCAAAAAGGAGAAGGAGAATGAGGAGAAGTAAAGAAGCACCTTTCCAACAACCTAGAGTTGTAGAATAGGTCTTAGTGATATCATAGAATTCATGTGCCATGATTTCTGTACAGAAGTGAAACTATGGTGCCTGCCTCTGTCCTCCACATCAGACTGCCTTTGTCTTCACTCAGATGTTACCTCACCATGGGCTCTGGGCTCAACAAATCAAAGTTTGATTTCTCCCTCTACCACTGTGCAAGTTATTCTTCTTTTCTGCATCTTAGTCCCATACTTACATCATGGGAATAATGGATAAAGTCTGTAGAAGGTTTTTGAGAGGTAGTAAAAGCATCCTAGTTTTTCTACATTCTAACTCTAAGAAGCTATTTGACTCTTTAGAACTCTCAGAAGCTCTTTTTTGGCCCAGCTATAAGTTTTGTGGTCATCAGCACTGAATGGTAACTGATGTCATGGACTAGATGATAGCGCCTAGTCCTGGGGCACAAATTTAGAGGAAGAAGATAGATCAGTGATCTGAAACTGGATCCTGACGAACTTTAACATTTGAAAGGTGAAGTAGACTCAGACCCCCCCCCCCCCCAAAGAGACTGAGGAGGAATGGCCAGGGAGGTAAGGGGAAGCTTAGTTGTCACAGAAGTCATGTTTCAAGGTGGAGGGTGTGGTCAACTGAGGGAATACAGCAAGGGAATACAGCAAGAGACACCCTGTTTCCTGCCCCAAAACAAGAGCAAAAAATGCTTTGGAGCCAGGAGACAGGAATTTGTAGAAATAACTTGGTCCAGAGTTTGCACTCAGTAGCCATCCAGTGACTGTCAGCTGGTACAATACTGTGCAAAGAGGAGCAAAGAGGAGCAGGGTGTGAGTGCAGAAGTTAACAGTTCTGGTCTTACTGAAGTTTAGGATTCACATCTGGGAAGGTTTGTGTCTCATATCCTGGCTCGTGCATGGGTGCAATTGCAGGTGTCTGTGTCTGAACTAGGCCTTATCATTTCCTTGATTATCACTCCCATAGAAAGATTCACTCCCTCACATAGTGATTTGTTTGCCACTGACCATGAGCACATCCAACAGAGAGAGAGAGAAAGGGACAGACAGACAGATACAGAGGCAGAGACAGAGACAGAGACAGAGAGACAGACAGAGAGAGACAGAAACAGAGAGAGACATAGACAGACAGAAGAGAGAGGGAAGATGAGTTGAGTAATGTAAAAGACAGGGATATGGGAAATAGAGTCCTTCTTGAACTTGCTTGGGTTGAGCTGAGTGTGAGTAAAGAAGTCAAAAGAACTACTACAGCTTGTAAAGAAAGACCTTGGAGGAGGGTCTGTCACCCCCTTCTTTTCCTAGTACTCATTAATATACTTCTGTAGGGTGTGGCATTAGCCAGAAGATCAAAGACAGAGATGAAAGCCCTCTGGAGAAGGCCTCACTTGAAACCAGCAGTAAAAGATGAATGTCCCGCTGTGGAGCTGAGACGTGCACTGGAGACAAACTCCTGGCAAATCCAGGTTTGACTCCATTGTTATCTCTATGTGAGAATCTAGATGGAGAAAAAACCTTGATCCAAAAATGCTCCTGGGGGGCTGGAATATGGCCTAGTGGCAAGAGTGCTTGCCTCCTACACATGAAGCTCTCGGTTCGATTCCCCAGCACCACATATATGGAAAACGGCCAGAAGGGGCGCTGTGGCTCAGGTGGCAGAGTGCTAGCCTTGAGCGGGAAGAAGCCAGGGATGGTGCTCAGGTCCTGAGTCCAAGGCCCAGGACTGGCCAAAAAAAAAAAAAAAAAATGCTCCTGGGCCCTGAGTCCAAGGCCCAGGACTGCCTCCCCCCCAAAAATAGTTTAGGACTAGGAACGTGGCCTAGTGGTAGAGTGCTTGCCTCATATATGTGATTCCTCAGCACCACATATATAGAAAAAGCCAGAGGTGCCACCGTGGCTCAAGTGGTAGAGTTCTGGCCTTGAGCAAAAAGAAGCCAGGGACAGTGCTCAGGCCCTGAGTTCAAGCTCCAGGACTGGCCAAAAAAAAAAAAAATGCTCCTGGGTAGTACATTTGTGCTGCAAGCCACAGGAGTGCTGAATCATAAAGGGAAGAAGCTAGCACTCAGGATCAGGATCCAACAGTTGAGACTTGATAAAAAGAAATATGAGCCACAGTACAGGTGTCTGTAATGTAGGAAGGGAACATTTGTTGTATGGTACTGTCATGTCACTAGGACTTCATTAACTTTCAACATACTAGGAGTAAAGTAAGTGCTCTGCTGAGTTTCAGAAATAGTTAAAATCCTTCTTTAATGTCTTCATTCTTTTGTGTATGTGTGACAGCCACTTTTGTCATTATGGACACTTAAGTATTTGTCACATTGATTTTCACCAGGACTTCATCCTCCCTCCCTCCCTCCCTCCCTCCCTCCCTCCCTCCCTCCCTCCCTCCCTCCCTCCCTCCCTCCCTCCCCCCTCTCTCTTTCTTTTTTGTTGGTTGTGGGGCTTGAACTCAGGGCCTGGGCGCTGTCCCTGAGCTCTGCTGCTCAAAGCTAGCACTATTATCATTTTAAGCCACAGCTCCGCTTCTGGTTTTTGAGTGGTTAATTGGAGGTTAGAGTCTCACAGTTATATTTCTGCCTGGGCTGGCTTCGAACTGTTATCCTCAGGTCTCAGCCTCTCTCTCTCTCTCTCTCTCTCTCTCTCTCTCTCTCTCTCTCTCTCTCTCTCTCTCTCCCCTTTCTCTCTTTCTTTCTTTCTTTCTTTCTTTCTACCCTACCACTTTAGTGATCTCCCTTGCCTTCTCAGTCATTTTATTTTTGTCTTGGTTTTACCATAATGCTCTCTTTGCCTGAGCAGGCCGCAAACTCACAGTCCACCTGTCTCCACTGTAACTCCTCTGTACATTAACTTGACAATAAAATTAAATAAAAAAACCATAACATGTAGCATAATCCCTGGTCAGAGCATACATCTTGATCATCTCTCCATTTTCCATCAAGTGCATGGTCACTGAAGAAGCTTAATCAGTGGTTGAATTGAATTACCAGAAAGAACTTATATAGACTAAGTTCAAATAAAACATTTGCTTCTTCTGGTTTACCTTTTCACTCCACTTTGTAACCTAAAATATATTCTATTTTTGGTGTGAAAACCATCACCTATAAAAGTTAACTATTGACACAGACAAGGAGGGCAGCTTTTTCTAAAACAATCTGAAATTCAGTATCTATTATGGCATTTTTAATTGTTCAGAAATAAGTCCATCTTATAGCAGGGAAAGATCGTCTAGTCTCTGTGATACAGTGTTTCTTTGATTTTGTCTAAGTTCCCTTTCCTCTCACCAGAAAGGCTATTACTACTATTTTGATTTTTAAAAAAAAGTTTGATAGGTTGATTTCCTTATCTATAAATCAAAGATTTAATTATCACGCAAGGAATTTTTAAGCTGAAATTGAATGACTGTCTCTTTTCTCTTGATGTTGGTCACTTACAATGATGATGATTATTTTTTTCCATTCTTCTCTTTTCCAACATTTTCCTTGTGTTATTTTTGGGGGTGGTTGTTATTCTCTTCAAAAAATTGCACTTCTATTAAAAAATGTGCCAGCTTCTCTCCAGAAGTAGACAAGCATAAAATGCTGACTGCTAAGGTGAATGTTGAGGCATTTGAAGGGCAGAAGAAAGCCCTGTTGATCATATTACAGAACCATCTGTTACCAACAAACCTCATTTCCTTTTAGACAGCCTCCTGCTAATTATGTTCAAATAAGCTTTAAAAAATAATAACATTCATCAGAGTAACACACTATTAATCTTGCTTTATCTGATCAACCTGATATAGTTTGATGCCTTTAAAAATTTTGAGAATGGAAGAAGTATAAGTTTGCAGAAAAAGTTTACTTATATGCCTGACAGATGACAAGACTGAAAGATACAGTTGTCTTTGTGAAGGCAGCCATGAGTCTTTTTCTGTGCTGAGCTTTCATGATTTTAGCTCGCCAGAGATCCTTCGCTTCTCTGGGAAATGTGACCGTCTTGGGCAACATGGATCAAGTTGCAGGATTCTAGTGGTGATCAACTGGTGATTGGATCATGGTCTTCCTCTTCACACTCAAGGCTGCAGGAACTTTCCTTTTCTGCTTCGAGGCTATTTGTAAGTCCTGCCCTACTGCACTTGGGATCTGTTTCTGTTTCTGATTTCCATGCTTATTGTTCTGACATCTGCTTAGACCCTTCTACTTTACTGACCTTTTCTATATTTAGGTGCTTATTTGGGCGGTTTATTTCACTTTTTTTCCCCATTTGCAGGACATGATGGATTCCTAAAGGTTTTTTCTTCTTTTATTTATATGCAGTGGAATCTTCTGCTCTTGACCCAGTGTCCTAATTACTACAATACATACTACCCTGGATCCTTGGCATCAGATTCCTACTTGGGAATGGAGAGATTTGAGACTGTGCCATTAATCTTGAACTGTAACTAACTCTTCTGGAAAGTAGCTAGGGATAACAAGAACAGGCTCTGGGTTCGAGTTCTTTCTCTTTCTCTTACAGACTGAGTGATCTTGGACAAATTGCTTACCTTCTCTTGTCTCAGTGGTGTTGTCTGCAAGTTGGAGGGACTGTTGTACCTTCCATAGTTGACTTGAGGAGTAATTAAGTTCACCCTTGTAAAGGGGTTATAACTTTGTGCTTGCTACACAGGACTGTCTGCAGTAAAAAATTAAAATCTACAATCACTGAATTTTAAGTCTGCCAGAAATAAAGCAGGTGGATTAGAAGATTGTTTCTCAAAGGTTGGGAAGTGTCACACTAGTTTACCATGATGCATTTTAAATCTTGTGCTTACATTTGGGTGAAAATGTGCACACCTCAGGATAAACTTGTTTTAGATTGTTTGGATGACTCCTTATAGCTGAAGCCTTGTGAGGAGAAAGCCTGCTTTGCATTATGCTAATCATCAGACTCTTAAGCAGGAAGACCAGGATGACTTTGAGGCAGGTTGCTTTACCAGGCCTTGTTGTGCCAAGTCGCGAGACGACCACCAAGAAGGCCACCGAGACTCAGACGTTCCGAAATGCAAAAGCAAGGCAAGGCTTTATTTAAGCGAGCTGCAACTCGGGCCATGTCCTACCCATTGACACAGCGGAGGTTAGGAGGAAGCCCGAGCTACGATTCCACAGGGCTTATAAAGGCAAAAAACAAAGTTACAACAATCAGGTGTTCAAGCAAGCAAGATTAGGACACAGGTACAAATCTGATTGGCTCAGGGTTGGAGGCATTCCAGGGGTGGTCAGAGTTAAGCATTCTCAGCTGTTAGAGTTCTAGACCGACTGGGCCCTAATGGGCTTGTCCTGGGTCTGCTCACAGGGCCTGCTTATCTCAGGTTCACATGGTAAAGTGGGGTTCATGTGGTAAGGTGGGGTTCACGTGGTAAGGTGGGGTTCACGTGGTAAAGTGGGGCCTGACTTCAAAGTCTGGCACTTCAGCCTGAATCTTGAAGAGTGGAGTAGTGAGAGGGAAGTTTCTTCCAGTTCCAGAGCAGCCTTCTCCCTTGCCAGATGCCAGCTCTGTGTGGTCAGGGTAGCAGCCACATAGTGAGTGGATTTTATTTGGATTCTAATTAATTCATGTTTGGGTTTTGTTGTCATATGGAAAACCCATCAGGATTAGTGGGGTTTTTGGTTGTTTTCATCGAGACTTAGGGTTACATTTATTTAAATAACATTATAATGAAATAGCACTAGAAGCCAATGAGAATTTTGATCTTCTAAAAAGAATGTCAGTCGTGTGCCAGTGGCTCATACCTAATTAGTCAGGAGGCTGAGAGCTGAGGATCACAGTTCAAAGCTAGCCAGGGCAGAAAAGTCCATGAGACTTTTTTTTTTTTTTTTGGCCAGTCTTGGGGCTTGGACTCAGGGCCTGAGTACTGTCCCTGGATTCTTTTTTTTTTTTTGCCAGTCCTGAGGCTTGAACTAAGGGCCTGAACTGTCCCTGGCTTCTGTTTGCTCAAGGCTAACACTCTACCTACCACTTGAGCCACAGCGCCACTTCTGGCCTTTTCTATATATGTGATGCTGAGAAATTGAACCCAGGGCTTCATGTATATGAGGTGAACACTCTTGCCAGTAGGCCATATTCCTAGTGCCCCCCTCCCCCGCCCCGATTCTTTTTGTCCAAGGCTAGGACTCTATCTCTTGAGCCAGAACACCACTTCCAGCTTTGTTTATCTGGTGCTGAGGAATTGAACCCAGGGCTTCGTATATACTAGGCAAGTACTCTACCACTAAGCCACATTCTCAGCCCTCCACAAGACTCTTATCTCTAGTTAACCTCAAAAAGTTTGAGGTGCAGCTGTGGCTCAAATAGTAGAGCACAAGCCTTGAGCAGAGGAACTTAGGGCCTGGATACTGTCTCTGCTTAAGTCCCAGGACTGGCCAAAAAGAAAAAGAAAAGATCTGTCTATATTTCCCAGACTTAAGAAAGACTAGGTGATACTGAGGTTCATGACTTGTGCTAATTATGTTGTCACAAAGGATTTCCTGGGAGAATTTATAAACTCTATAGGCCTCTAGGTTGTATCCTGGAGTTGTCAAGTGGGGTCTGTGAATCGGAATTTTTGCTGAGCTGCTCATGCGATCTTGCTCAGCAACAGGTTTGGACTTCTTTGAATAACTCTCCTTAGTCCCAGCTACTCATGATGTTAAGGTGGAAGGATTTGCTTGAGTTAACTAGTTCAAGAGTAGTTTGGGCAGCACAGTGAGAACTTAACTAAAAAAGAAACCATTGAAGGAGAACCCTTGATAATCTTCCTAGTTCTGGGATCTTAGGATTCAGTATCTTCATCTTCAAAAATTCAGATAATGGTCCTTGTCCATTTCTTACCACACAAGGGAGTAGTGAGAATTAATGAGGCAATTTTCATAAGTGTTCTTGGAAGAAAAGTACTTATTAACTGCAGTACACTGAGGGCAGAATGGAACTAGACCATCTTCAGCATACAGATTGTTCCCAAGGAACAAAGAAATGACTTTAGGTCAGTAGAGAGCATCAGCAGGTTGATTTTTGCTACCAGAAATCTGATTTCTGAATTTGTCAGTCTATCTCCAGCATGGGGTCAAGCCCTGTAAATCTTTTTTTTTGTTTTATTTTTTGCTTCTTTTAGTTATAAAACCTTTATTATTTTAGCAACCATAATGTGTGTCCATTGTAGGAGTATGGAAAATACAAACAAGTGGAAGAAAAAAATCACTCATAATCCCACCATTGAGATTGTACTTTTTGTCTTTCATTCTTCACAAAGTTTTACATGTATATATGTAATATTTATACAAATGTACTATTAACTTTCAAAAATATTGTATTTGCATATTTCTTAGTAACTTCTTTTCATTTTAAATCCTATCAGGAACCACTTTTTTCCTTACAAATTAGTAAAGCTCTCCTTTTAAAAGATTTGTAGATTGGTTCCAACTACAATAAACAATGAACTGTAGATAACAAGAGGTACATCTAAAACTACTAAGAATAAGAGGTTAAAAGTAGAAAGATGGGCAAAGATATATCAGGAAAATGCTAAAAAAAAAGAGAAAAAAATCTATATGGCAATGTTAATATCAGATAAAATAGACATCAAGGTAAGCTACATTAAATAGGGGTGAGGATGGTTTCGATTAACTTTCCAACGCATCACAATAAGTTTGTTTCTCACTCTCTTTATCTCATGTATCTCATCCACTTCTCTAAACATATCCTCATTGCTTAAATGCCTGTTATGTATGTCTTCTTTAAATTTTTGGAGAGATTGAATTAGCCTTTCTCTAAAGGTTTTTTCTGCATTCTCCTCCTCCTCTGGTTCTTCCTCCTCTTCTGGCTTCTCCTCAGGCTTTGGTTCATTCTCATTTTCTGTATTTCCTTCCATTTTTTGACAGGGGTTCATATTGTCTCTGCTTCTCATCTTTTTTCCTGTCTAATTTCAATTAGTGATCCGAGCCGTTTCTTTCTCTTACTTTCCTAGCCTCGGGCAGTGCTAAGCACAGACCTGTAAAATCCCAGCAAGCTGACTCCTCCTTCCACTGGCTTCCCGCACCTCCGACTGCCCAGCTGAAGGACAAGCCCTGTAAATCTTGACATATTGCCATGCAATTCACAACCCAGTATCCTCATGTTAGCAGAGGCAAGAATTCTGGATGCAGAGGGAGTTTCATGGAAAGGAGCCTTGTGCATATTTTCTTCTTCTTGTGCTTCCACAACAAAGTATTGAAAACTAGGTGACTTAAACCTTATTTATTTATTTTTGGATTTGAGGATCAAATTTAGAACCTCAGTCATGCTAGACAAATGCTTTACCATTGAACTATATTCTAGCCGTAGGTGGCTTGAAATAAGAAAAATTCATTCTTTCACAGTTCTGGTGACTCGAAGACAAAACTGAGGTGTCCGCTGGGTCAGTTCTGACCCTCTTAGGAGGGTCTGCTCCATGCTTCATCCAAGCTTCTGACTGTTGCTGCTCGTCCTTGTGGTCCCCACCTTGTTGATTGCTTACACCTGTCTCTGCCTTCATTGTTACATGCCTGTTTTCACTCCATGTGTCTGTTTTCATGTGACATTCTCCTATCTGTCCCTCTCTTTTTAAATGGACATCAGTCATATTGGATCAAGAGCTTATTTTTATGCTAGTATGACCTCACTTTAATTTAACTAATAATATCTGCAACCATCCTAATTTAAATTCAGTCACATAATGACAGTTAGCTCACTAATATAGCCCTTAGGGAGATATGGTCCCCCATAGGATTGGACCCATAGGATTGGAGAGCGACAGATGGTTTACATTTCTGAATGAATTCTTTTTCAAAAACTGATTTAAAATGAAGAGGTTATTTACACACTAGTTATATATCATGATAAGGCTCTAAGGTAGCCTGTAGCAACTGATTTAGCTTACAAGATACCATATTTCTCCCCCTTTCCTCCCATTCCTACCCTTTTCTCTTCTGTCCTCTCCTCTCTCCTCACTTCTTTTTCCTTTCCTTTCCTGATAGAGTTTTGCTATGTAGCTCAGGCTAGTCCTGAATTCATGATCCCCCTACCTCAGTCTTTCAAGTGCTTATTCTATCATTCCTGGCTCAGTTGGTTTATTTCTTCACTGCCCTCCCTCTCCTTTCCATCCTTTCCCTTCCCTCTCCCTTTATCACTTTCCCATCCCTTGCTCCCCTTTCCTCCCTTTCACTCCCCTACCCTTTCATTCCCTCTCTCTCCTTCCCTTCCTTTCCCTTACCCTTCCCTTCCCTTTTTCTCCTCCCTATCCCCTCCCTCTTCTTTGCTATTGGGATTTTAATTTAGGATCTCACATTTGCTAGGCAGGTACTCTACCAGTTCATTTTGTGTTCGTTATTTTATGAACTGATCTTATTTTATGCCTGGGTCAGCCTGGACCTCCATACTCCTGTTTGTGCCTTCCTGAAATTGCTGGAATGACAGCTGTGCACCAGTGTATCCATGTACCCAGCCATTGCTAGAAATGGAGCCTCATGAACTTTTTCCATTCCAGGTGGCCTCAGTCTATTACCTGGCCCCCCCCCCCCCCCGCCCCATCATCCCAAGTACTAGGAATACAGACTTGAACCACTATGCCCAGCCCAATTTAGTTCTTTCTTGATTCTTTTATGCTTATTTATAGCTCCTTTGGTTGTTGTTGCTCTCTATTTTGGCTATTACATCTGAAATCCATGTGGTAAGAGTGGAGAACAGGACAGGGAATTGCTCTATGCTAGGAACATCTTTCATCCTTCTCCTGAAAATTTCCTTGCCCCAATCTCCGTTCTCTCAGAACCATCTTTGTGATGCTAAATTATACTTGCTACCCACTATATTAATTTCTCTACTGTGCCTGAGAAGTTTCAGCATAATCATGGTCCATGGCATTGAATCTGAGGGGCTCTCAGAATGGGCAGTAGGACATTCTGAAGGTTAACTGTGGGGATTCTCCACATCTTAGTGTTCAAACAGTTTTTGTGCTGGCTCTGATTTTTGCCCTCAAGATAATTAATAGGCAATTTTTATCTGTTCAGAGAGCTGCTCTATGGCATTAACTCCCTCTGGACCGACCTTCCTGTAGATGACAAGAAGTTAATAGAAAAGATTTTCTTTAAACACACACACACACACACACACCTTTTTTTGTAAAGCCAGATACGGTGGTTCACACCTGTAGTCCCAGCTATTCAGAGAGTTAAGGTGGAAGGATTTTCTTGAGTTAACAAATTCAAGACTAGTCTGAGAAGCACAGTGACAACATATATATATATGAAAAAGTAGAAGATAAAGGAATAGAAAATTCTCTATAAAGCCCTTTCCTGAAATCAAGTAGTAAATCTGGGAAAGTTATAATGCAGTGAACATACTTAGCTTAGAATAATCAGGGTTGAATAAACTCAGGCAATAGGCTGTCTCTTTTCTTTTTTTTTAAAACACATTCTTATTGTTATCATCAAAGTGATGTACAAAGGAGTTACAGTTAGATAAACTGGGTAAAGAGTATGTTTCTTTCTTTCTTTCTTTTTTTTTTTTTTTTTTTTCTTGGCCAGTCCTGGGGCTTGGACTCAGGGCCTGGGCACTGTCCCTGGCTTCTTCCCGCTCAAGGCTAGCACTCTGCCACTTGAGCCACAGCGCCACTTCTGGCCATTTTCTGTATATGTGGTGCTGGGGAATTGAACTCAGGGCCTCATGTATACGAGGCAAGCACTCTTGCCACTAGGCCATATCCCCAGCCCAAGAGTATGTTTCTTTTTGGATGTTATCACTCCTTCCTCATTCTCTCCCAGTTTTTCCCTCCTGTCCCTGCCCACAAGTTGTCTAGCTCAGTTTCAACATAGTGTCTAGTGAGTACCTCTGTTGCATTTGTTCACCAGTTCTTTTCTTTTTTTAATTTAAATTGATTTATTTATTGTGAAAGCGATGTACAGAAGGGTTACAGTTACATACGGAAGGCAGTGAGTACATTTCTTATCTAACTTGTTACTTCCTCCCACCTTTCTCCCTCCCTATTTCCCTCCCCCTCCCCATGGGTTGTACAGTTGGTTTACAGCATATAGTTTTGTAAATATTGCTGTTGCATTGATTTGTCTTTTACCTGTTGTCTCTCCATTTTGATTTCTCCTTCCGTTCTCTAGTTCTGATTAAGGTATATACAAGCTCTTTTGTTTAAGTAAAATGGATTGTGCTAAATCAAGTTCTCTGAGAAGTAGAACCAAAATGGTACAGAATCTCTTGTGTAAGAGATGTGTTGCACAAAACACGTGGA
The DNA here is from genome assembly GCF_023159225.1 of Perognathus longimembris pacificus. Lineage (NCBI taxonomy): Eukaryota > Metazoa > Chordata > Mammalia > Rodentia > Heteromyidae > Perognathus > Perognathus longimembris. Next base: position 27,399,778 of record NC_063174.1, on the reverse strand, counting down.
AGAGAGACAAGGACAGGAGTAGGCCAGGAAGACTCTCAGACTGCACTGCATGTTTGACTTCTGTGAAAAGAGAGGTGAGGGGGAAGAGGACTGGCAGAGCCAAATGAAATTAAAACACCTGAGATTCTCCAGAGAGCTATGATATTTATTTGAGAAGAGCATTGCAACAGCAACAGCAGAGCATTTCAGTGGGCATGCTCATGACATTAAACCATGAGTATATTCAGAGAGGCAACAGGAAATTTTAAAGATAAAAATGAAACAGATTTTTTTTTGGTTGGTCATTGGCCTTGAACTCTGGGCCTGGGCACTGTCCCTGAGTTCTTCAGTACAAGGCCAGTGCTCTACCACTTTGAGCCACAGCTTCACTCATGGACTTTCCTTTCCTGCCTGGGCTGGCTTTGAACTGCCATCCTCAGATCTCAGCCTCCTGAGTAGCTAGGATTATAGGTATGAACCACCAGTTCCAGCATGAAACAGATTTAGTTGTCCTTGAGCTGCAATGATTAACAAGCGTGATATCAGATTGAGCTTGAAGTTTCTAGGCAGTTGTGTTATACTTTTGTATAAGGTGGTGGAGGCCTCTCTTCAAGCTGTGGCTCTGACAGTCTTTTGCAATACTTACTATCAGGCAACCATGTGCAAGAACCTGTTTTATATGTCCTTTCCTGGATAGTTTGCTTTCTTTCTTTTCTTTCTTGCTCTTTCTTTCCTTTCTTTTTCCTTCCTTCCTTCCTTCCTTCCTTCCTTCCTTCCTTCCTTCCTTCCTTCCTTTCTTCCTTCCTTCCTTCCTTCTTCTTTCTTTCTTTCTTTCTTTCTTTCTTTCTTTCTTTCTTTCTTTCTTTCTTTCTTTCTTTCTTTCTTTCTTTCTTTCTCTTTCTCTCTCTCCTTTATCTCTCTTTTCTTTTTTCTTTCTGTTTCTCTCCCTCTTCTCTTCCTTCCTCCCTCCTTCCTGTTCTCTCTTTCTCCCTTCCTCCTTCTCTCTCTCCCTCTCATTCTGTCTCACTGTCTTTCTAACTTTCCCTTCCCACCTCTTTTTCTTTTTGTTAGAGTCGACACAGGTGACTCCATTTTGGTTCTGACAACCTTCTCATTACTTTCACAGTAACAAAAGCTCAGGCGATAAGATAATCCAGTTCTAAGAATTTTTTTGGCTATGCTGATGGTGAATTCTTTATTTTATTTTTGCCAGTGCTGGGACTTGAACTTAGACCCTAGGCACCATCCTTGAACTTCTTTGTGTTCAAGCTAGTGCTCTACCACTTGATCCACAGCACCACTTCTGGCTTTATTGAGTAGCTTATTGGAGATAAGACTCTCACAGGGACTTTTCTGCCTGGGCTGGCTTTGAACCATGATCCTCATATCTCAGCCTCCTGAGTAGCTAGGCTTACAAGCATGACTCACTGGCACCCAGCTGATGGTGAATTCTTGAGCCAGTTTCCTGCATGAGGAATCCTCTATTTACAGGAATCCCTCCATGCTCAGTCATTGCCAGGGAGAAATTCCTTGGGGAAATGTGGACACTGCATGGGTACAGTGGCAGAGTCAGGAGTTGGTTAGACATTTCCTTATGGGCAGCAAGAACCTTTGAAGGCACTTTGACAATAAAGGAAAAAAATTAAAAACCAAACCAAAACAAAAAGAACCTTTGAAGGATTTTTAAGCAGAAAGTGATGTGATCAAATGGCCTGTAAAGAAACGGTTAGGTATTGAAGGTATTCTGTCTGATTTCTTCTGGGAGTTCATTTTTCTCTATGTGAATAACTGGATATTAATTTTCAGTGTATTCACTTATCATAATTTGCATTAAAATATCAGAATCATCTTTCTTAGAGTTGAGATGTTCCTAGTGGTTTTAGTTGTGCTGAAGTCTACTGCAAATGGCCTTTGAGTAAGCATGAGACCTCACAGAAATTGGAAAATTAGTTCCTTAAATGTTAGATGGAGAAGGTGGCTATTATTTGGTTAGGTTCTCTTAGTGTACATTTGTTAACTTGCTGCAGCATTAATGGTGTTTAGATGTCTACATTAAGAACAAAATAAACATCATTAATCATATAGATGGTCATATTGCCAATTAAATGGAATGTCTTCAGCTGCTTCATCATAAGAAAGTTGTATTCAGGGTTTGTTTGTTTCTCCATAAAACAAATTTATTTTGGTTGATGGCTACTTTAGGGTCATGAATAGTTTGGCAACTCATGTAAGTGTATAAGAATGAGTCTCTGAGAACATCAGATTTCATTTCTAGCCTAATTGATGCTCAGAGCTTTGGGATTTAATTATGTCTGCTAAGAGCAATACAATTTAGTTTCTCTTCTTTTAAATGTAACTGCAGTTGTTCATCTTAATTCACAAACATATAAGGCTTTTAGTTCAGTAATTGGTGCTCATTATATACTAAATAAATGTTGGTTACTTTGTTGAATAATTCTTATAATGGACTTGAAACATATCAAATAATAAACCAATTGTTTTTCTTCTCTTCTCTTCTTTCTCTCTCTCTTCCTCCCTCCCTCCCCCTCTCTCTTTCTTTCTTTCTCTCCCTTCCCCTCCCTCCCTCCCTCCCTTCCTTCCTTCCTTCCTTCCTTCCTTCCTTCCTTCCTTCCTTCCTTCCTTCCTTCCTTCCTTCCTTCCTTCCTTCCTTCCTTCCTTCCTTCCTTCCTTCCCTCCTTCCTTCCCTTCCTTCCTTCCTTCCTTCCTTCCTTCCTTCCTTCCTTCCTTCCTTCCTTCCTTCCTTCCTTCCTTCCTTCCTTCCTTCCTTCCTTCCTTCCTTCCTTCCTTCTTCCTTTTTTGTCAGTCATGGGGATTGAAATCTGGGCTTGGGCACTGTCCCTGAGCTCTTCACCTCAAGGCTAGTGCTCTACCACTTTGAGCTATAGCACCACTTCTGGTTTTCTTGTAGTTAGCTGGAACTAAAGAGTCTTACAGACATTCCTTTCCAGGCTGGCTTTGAACCACGATCTTCAGATCTCAGCCTCCTGAGTAGCTAGGATTAGAGGCATGAGCTATCGGTGCCTGGCCCAATTCTATTTCTTTTTCTTTTTTTTTTTTTGCCAGTCCTGGGCCTTGGACTCAGGGCCTGAGCACTGTCCCTGGCTTCTCTTTGCTCAAGGCTAGCACTCTGCCATTTGAGCCACAGTGCCACTTCTGGCTGTTTTCTATATATGTGGTGCTGGGGAATCGAACCCAGGGCTTCATGTATACGAAGCAAGCACTCTTGCCACTAGGCCATATTCCCAGCCCCCAATTCTATTTCTTGATATATTCCTAAAAGAATTAGAATCAGGATCATGAATACCCATGGTTTCATAGGAGCATTATTTACAGTAGGATAAAGCAGAGAAACAGCCATCAATGGATGATTGGATAGACAAATAAGGCAATACATACAATGGAATATTATTCAGTCTTATGAAAGGAAGACATTCTGATATATGTAGGTCTTAAAGGAGTAAAAAAATTATAGAGGAAGAATACATTGATAGTAGGGCATCTGGGCTGTTTTTATAACTTGGCTGTAGTGAATAGTGCAACAATGAACATGGGCATACAAGTGTCTTTATTGTAGCCTGACTTGTAATCTTTAGGACATATGCCCAAGAGTGGTTTCACTAGATCCTCGGGCAGTTCTAGATGTAGACTTTTTTTTTTTTTTGTAGGGATTACACTAGTTTCCCATCCCAACAGTATAATAGTGTTCCTTTCCCCCACTTCCCTGCAGCATTTGTTGCTCATATTTTTGATAATGGTCTTTGGAACTGGAGTGAGATGGAATCTTATCCTTACTTTGATTTGCACTTCCTTAATAGCCAGCAATGTTGAGTGCTAACTCATATGTTAATTGGTTATTTTTACTTTTTCTTTTGATAAGATTTGATTAGCTCCTTTACCTATATATTAATTGGATTATTGATTCTTTGGGGGTTTAGTTTTGAGCCACACGTATATATTCTGGCTGTTAGGCCTTTGTCAGACATATAGCTGGCAAAGATCTTCTCCCATTCTGTCAGATGTCTTTTTGGCATAGTTAACTATATCCATAGCTGTGCAAAAACCTTTTAGCTTGATGTAATCACATTTGTTAATTGTTTCTTTTATATGCGGAGTCGCTGGGTTCCTGGAATTCCACTCAGTAAATTCCTGCCTATGCCAGTAAGTTCTAATGTTTCTCCTACTTCTTCCTATAGTAGAAAAACTGAAACTTTTGAGCAAAGAGGGTCCTCTGAAAAAGCTGCCTTTTAATGAAAGAGGGTCTAGAAAAGTAGGCTCTCTTCCAGACCGGAGAACTAGGAAAGCCGTAACTTTCTTCCTTGGGCTCTGAGAGTAAAGGGGAAAAAAAGACACTTAAGTTCGAGCTTGCTTTGCTTTCACGATTCAAAAAATCGAATCCCCAGTTCACCATCTCAAAAATGAACATGTGACCCTGTTCCAGCCCAAGCACACGGGAGGCTGATCATCTGTGGTGACACTTCTGCAATTTAGAGCACTCAAGATCCCTTTTGGAAAAACAATGTCCATTGAGAAAATTAATTTATAGTACCCATCCAGTGTTCTATTTCTATTTGATTTCTTCTGTTGGCTGTGTCAAAGCACTAGGGAAGTTGGAACTTTGTTTTGTTTTGTTTTTTGCCAGTCCTGGGGCTTGAACTCAGGGCCTGAGCACTGTCCCTGGCTTCCTTTTGCTCAAGCCTAGCACTCTACCACTTGAGCCACAGCACCACTTCTGGCAACAATTTTAGTCCAGTTCCCTGCTATTTCATGGTAAATATTGTCACTTACAACAAAGGCATGCCCCAAGATCTTGTCTATATTGATGGGAATTGAATGCAAGACCTCTTTAGACATTAACAACAAATAAGGGGCTCTTTTCTTTCTTCCAAAGCAGATATTTATTTTTCTTAGGTCTCTTTTTTTGTTTTCTTAGTAATAATTGATATTGTATGGAAAGTATTTTTTTTAAAAAGATCTGTGTTTTATTGTTTGTTTTGTTTGCCAGAACTGGGGCTTAATTAAATTCAGGGCCTGAGCACTGTCCCTGGCTTCTTTTTGCTCAAGGCTAGCACTCCACCACTTGAGCCACAGCACTACTTCTGGCTTTTTTCTATGTATGTGGTGTTGAGGAATTGAACCCAGAGCTTCATGTATATGAGGTGAGCACTTTACCACTAGGCCATATTCCCAGCTTCAGAAGTTGGAACCTTGTGTGACTAAGTAGAAACTCTAGAAAAGAGACACTGGAAAATATGAGGTGACTAGGCAAAACTCTTTACTCACCCTTATGACCAAGCCATGACTTTTTAATCAGTGGAAGTTCCAAAGTTTATATACAGAAGAGGGATGCCTGAGAGCCCTGTCTTGAAGCTAAAGTGATCTAAAGTAAAGTTGAGGATGAGAAGGGATAGTGCTTATGGCTGGTGGACTTTATGTGGAGTAAAGCCTCACCTGTATCTTGGGATGGCAGAGTTTAGATCAGTGGCTCTATTTTTGTATAAACTTGATTTGCATTAGAGGTTTGATGATACTGAACTTCAAAAAACAGCCAATTATCTTTTAAAAAACAAAATATAGGATACAGCTACTCTGTTTACTATAACACACACACACACACACACACACACACACACACACAAAACAGGAAATGAAATGAGCATACTAAAGAAACACTTGAACTTTGATATCTATTACAGCGCTCTTCACACTAGCCAAGATATGGAATCAGCTGAGGAGTCTACTGATGGGAGAATGTATGGAGAATGGGTGCTCCCCTTATGCAGCAGAATGTCTATTCAGCCATGAGAGAAGAAATCCTGTCATTAGATGACATAGATAGAAATGGTTGTTATGTTAAGTGATATTTGTTGAGCACAGAAAGATGAGTATCCTATGGTTTCACTGATATGTGAAATCTGCAGAAGGTTTCTGAAAAGTAGAGAACAGAATAGTAACTACCAGGGGCTGGGAAGGATGGGAAGATAGGAGATAAAGGAGGATGGATAACAGATATTAAAATATAGTTACACTGGAGAAATAAGTTCTAATGTTCTCCAGCATAGTAAGGCTAAATATTTATGTATTAAGATATATAGTAAGTATATATTAAAATAATTTTTGTGACTTTATTATACCCTTAGCAAAGAAAACACAAAGAAGTGGTAAATGTTTTAGGAGAGGAAATAATTACCTTGATTTGACCAGTACTATATAAATGTATCAAATTATTACATTGTGTTTATAATTATGCATATCTATTAAAAGAGTAAACAATAAAATAATAACAGCATGTATAAAATAATAAATGTAAAATAACAAAAATAAATATAAAAGAATAAAGTGTTTGCTTTTAAGGGATTGAAGACCAGACAGTACAAAAGTGAGGAGACACTTCATGAGGATGAAAATTTTAGAACTTTAGTGTGGTCTTGATGCTGTTGAATGGTAGTGTGATCCTCAATCTCAATATTTGACAGAGCTTAAAGGAGAAGCAGTCCTTACCCATCTGCCCATGGGGTATGAGTGTGACCTTGACAAACTGTTTTCTTTTCTGATGAGTGGTGGGAAGCATTTTTGTATATTCTACTTCCTTTGGGGAAAGAGTAAGGAAGACCCACTGAGAGACTCTTTCATTCTTCATTGGTGCATTATTCATTGGTGCATTATCTATTTCCATATGGTTGAAATTCAGACCATCAATTTATTACAAGAGTTGTGACAATATAGTATATCTTTGGCATCTGTAGTGTTGTGAGGTTTTTTTTTTTTTTTTTTTTCCAGTCTTGGGGCTTGAACACAGGGCCTGGGCACTGTCCTTGAGCTTCTTTTTGCTCAAGGCTAGCACTCTACCACTTGAGCCACAGCACCACTTCTGGCTTTTTCTGTTTATGTGGTACTGAGGAATTGAACCCATGGCTTCATGCATGCTATGCAAGCACTCTTCCACTAAGCCACATTCCCCGCCCAACATCTGTAGTGCTAATGACAGTGAAAGAATGAACCTTTCTGGTAGCAATTCCTAAGCTCACTGTAAATATATTCTTGCTGGTACTTGACTGTAGATTTAGGGTATCTGGATTCTTTGCACCCTTTTCTGTAAATATGGGTTCAGAGCCTTCAGAATTAATTGCTTTTTGGGTGCCTGATTACTGCTCACTTAGCCTATGTAAAGAAGTAGGTCATTCTATTCATCAGAATCTTGCTGTGCTGTAATTATGTGAAGAGCAAGTGATTACAGTTAGAGTTTCTGTATGATTTTTTAAAAAGCAGGTAAATTTAGCATCATTAGAGAATAAGTCATAGCTAGAAAAACTCTATGTTCTTTAAAAACATGACTACAATACTTAAAACCTGGCAGGTCTTATTATTCTTATGTTATGTAAGTTAGGAAAAAAGCTTTGTTTATTTCTTGGGTTAGAAAGGGCACTTGTGTATCATTAAGTAACGAAGAGAAGCTGGTATTCCTTTATTGCCCCTATTGTAAATTAAATTTAGTTGCATATGCTTTGAACAAAGGACTGTGTTCTAATACTTCATTTTTTTATTTAGGCAGAATATATATTTCTCCTTTCATTGAGTAAGATAAATTCAAGTTCCCACATTATTGAAAGTTATAAGTGATATTGAATATCTGATTAAAGAGACTATATAAGCTTTTCAAAACTGAATGTGAGTTCAGTAAGCCCACCTATAAAATAAATATACTTTACAAAATGCTACATGGAAAGTGTCTATTTTATAAATCTAGATAGCATGAGATTCTTCAGTTAGGATTAATTTAGATAAATGGAGATGGCTACTATTTTGGACTTGACTAGCATGCCTGCCTTCCTTATGTCTTTTTTCCTGTTCACTCAATAGTTTATTTTAAGGTAGAAAAATGAGTAACATTACTATGGTAAAGGGCCAGCTTGCCTGTATGGTTGCAAAATTAGACTACTTCCCTAGTTTAGGTTCTCCCTAAAAGCAGTTCCTGAGACAGGATTTGTTTGCAGAGAGTTAGTTTACTTGGGAAGTGATTCCAGGAAGTGTGTGGAGGAGGTAGGGAAGTGAGGTTGGGCAGATGGAATGCCAGCAAATGGGATGGTAATGCATGGATTGAATTGGGGACTCCTTGCTGCTGAGAATGCTTGAGGAGCTATGTAGAACATGCTTCAGGGATGAGGAAAACTGAGATTTATATGTGGAAGGCAGTATAATGGTCCTTCCAATCCAGTGTTCCTAATTTCTGGAACTCATGATACCTTAGCTAGCAAAAGAGATTTAGCAGATATGATTGAATTGGACTTTGAGAATAGAAGACTATCACAGTGGTTCGTGTGTGTGTGTGTGTGTGTGTGTGTGTGTGTGTAAGAGAGAGACACAGACAGACAGAAGAGACAGACACAGAGACAGAGACAGAAAGGGAGAGGACACACACACAGAGACAGAGTCAGAGAGACACATAGAGACAGAGACGGAGAGATGGGGACAAAGAAGAAAATAGGCCAATGGAAGCAGAGCTTAGAGATTTGAAGATGCTATCTGTGCTGTTGGTTTTGAAGATGAAGAAAGAGTTGTGATCGAAGGAAAGCACGCAGATTATAGAAGCTGGATAAAGCAAAGACACAGATTTTACCCCAGAAAAAACTAACTTTTCTGACACCTTGGCTTTAGCCCATGAAATTCCTTTTGAACTTATTTCCTTCAGCAATATAGAATAATACATTTGTGTTTTTAAACCAATAAAGTTGTGGTATTTGTTATAGCAACAGTTTTTTGTGTGAATTTGTTTCATGGCATTTTGATCAAGTGTGCTAAAAACAAATAATCAAAAGGAAATTTAAGGACAAAGGTTATGCAGCCCACTGGATGCAGAGAAGCTCTCAGTTCTACATTGTTGTCAGTTCTGTTTAAGTAAGTGTGATATTCTGAATGCTTCCTGTCCTTAAATGTGTAAAAATCTGCCTCTCCAAAAGTAAATTGTGCCTGTAAAGTAAGGTAAGTGATCAGATGAAAATCTAAGATTTGTTGGAAAGTGGCAGGTCTTAGTGGGAATTGGGCGGTGTTATGGGAAAAATGAATCATGCATTCTCAGAAGGGCACTGAACACTGCCTCCTGAACATGCAGGGGCTCTCCTCAGCAGCAGTCTTTCTGGAATCATATACCCATAATTACTGAGAGTCTACTTTCCATTCTACATATTTGGAGTAAACTTCATAATAGTCTTCCTAGGCATCTGCTTCTGTCATTGTATTGTCTTTTAAAAAGAATTTTCAGTATGTTTAAGTAGTTGTACAGAGGGGCTTCAATTCAACATGTCAATTTATGAGTACAGTGCATCTTGACCAATGTCACCCCCCTCCAATATTCTCTCACATGCACCCCAACTCCATCTACCATCCATCTCCTCAAGTTATCTGGTTCCATTTTCACATACCTTTTTTTTTTTTTTAAACTAGTCCTGGGGCTGGAACTGAGGGCCTAGGTACTGTCCCTGAGCTTTTTCTTTGTTCAAGGCTAATATTCTACCACTTGAACCAGAGCTCCATCTCCTGCTTTTTCTGGGTAGTTTATTGGAAATAAGAGTCTCATGGACTTTCCTGTTCAGGCTGGTTTTAAACCGTGGTCCTGAAAGCTCAGCCTTATAAGTAGCTAGGGTTGTAGGTCTGAGCCACCAGCACATGGCATATCTTTTTCATAGTATTACTGTATATCTGACTCTCTGTTCATATCTTCACTGCTGCTCACTCTAAGATTTCAGTTTCGCCTCAGAATGTGAGCTATTCAGTTGTTCAGTGGAAGCACCCTGGGCGTGGCAACTCTGACCCATAAGACCGAGTTGGAACACTTATGGGATAACATGAAACAAAGAAATCTAGTTTATATAACAAGGAGATCCAGGAGCTCATCCATCCTCTTATCCCTTCACCCCAAACCCACTCCATGTAGATATAGAAAGACAATAAAGAAGAAGAAGATATGTATGCAGTAAACTCATAGGCACATGTGCACACATGCATGTGCATACTCACAGTCTGAGAAAAAGAGAAAAAAGGAGGAAAGAACCATAACATGCCACTTAGAGGAAGAATGAGAGCTAGAGTTCAGAGAATTATATACACAGAAGCAAATGGAAGAAGACATTTGCCAGAGAAAGGGGCCAGGGAAGAGAAGATAAAGCAGGAGGCAGAGTAGCAGGTAAGACAATACACATCTCCTCCTATTCTGGGTAGATTTTCATCTCCAGAAGACCCACTAAGCCTTGGGTGCACTCTGATATGGTCGCCCTAGCTCACATTTGTCCTCTCCAGAAGTGAGACCTTGAACAGGCACTAGAGCCACCAGTGTTGCTATTCCAATTCAGGCCTAGTGATGGTGTGGCTTTCATCTTAAGCTTCATTTGTAAACTGGGTATAACAATATCTACCTAGGAAATATTTTGTGAAGCCATGCACTAGTGGCTCATGCCTGTAATCCTAGCTACTCAGGAGGCTGAGATCTGAGGATGGAGGCTCAAAGACAACCTGGGCAGTAAAATCTGTGAGACTTTTATCTCCAGTTAACCACTAGAAAACCAGAAGTGGCCAGGTATTGGTGGCACTTGCCTGTAATCCTAGCTACTCAAGAGGCTAAGATCTGAGGACTGTGGCTCAAAGTCAGTCCAGGCAGGAAAGTTTGTGAGGCCTTTATCTTCAATTAACCACCAAAGGCCAGAAGTGGAGCTGTGGCTCAAATGTAGAATGCTAGTCTTGAGCAAAAATCCCAGGCCCTGAGTTCAAACCCCAGGACCAGCACACATGCACCAAGTATTTGTGTGTGTGTGTGTGTGTGTGTGTGTGTGTGTGTGTGTGTGTGTGTATCAAGAAGTCTTAATTACTAACCAAAAAAAGTAACAAATCTCCTCTGACTACCATGTTTTCCCACTTTTGTGAAAGGGAATTTATATGTATGTCTGGGATAATTATTGCCCATAAAACTACCATTATGAATAAAGGGAAATTAAAAATACTATCTGCATAGCAGTTTAAGACTCTTTTCAACAAAAGGCTAATAAAAGACAATCATGCTTACTTTGTTATAGTAATATAAAATGGACAATTAGTAGTGGTGAACATTTTTTCATTTATCTGTTAACCATTTATCTTATTTTGAAAAGGTCTACTCAGATACTTTGCTCTTTTTGTTTGTTGTTTGTTGTGGGGCTTGAACGCAGGGCCTAGGTGCTTTCCTTGCACTCTTTTTGCTCAAGGCTAATGCTCTACCACTTTGAGCCACAGTGCCACTTCCAGTTTTCTGGTGGTTAATTGGAGATAAAAGTCTCACAGACATTCCTGCTTGGCCTGGCTTCAAACCATGATCCTGAGATCTCAGCCTCCTGAGTAGCTAGGATTATAGGCATGAGCCACTGAAGCCTGGCATTTTGCTTATTTGAAAACCACATTATTTATTTCCTTGCTTTTAAGTTATTTGAATGCCTTACATATTTTGTATATTTATCTCCTATCAGAAAAATGTGTTGATTTTTTTGCAAAAATAAAAAAATATCTTTAGGGACTGGGAATGTGGCTTAGTGGTAGAGTGCTTGCCTTGCATGCATGAAGCCCTGGGTTCAATTCCTCAGCACCACATAAACAGAAAAGGCAAGAAATGCCACTGTGGCTCAAGAGATAGAGTGCCAGCCTTGAGCAAAAAGAAGCCAGGGGCAGTGCTCAGGCCCTGAGAGCAAGGCCCAGGACTGGCAAAAAAAACAAAAACAAAAACAAAAAATTTTAATGTGATATAATCAATAACCTAAAAAAATCAAGTGTTACAAAAAATCCGGATAAATGATTTACAGATAATTTCCCCATGTTTAAGGTCTTTTCTGGTTCTTTAAGAGTTTTGTGATGTCTGATCCATTCCTGTGAAAAAATGTTACTGACATTGACATACTGACACTGGCAGGGATTCTGTGACTCTAGATAGATTGGGACTATATAGATATTTTTCAACAATATTAAATTCTTCCAATCCATGAACCCGGGGGTCTTCCCTCCCTCCCTCCCTCCCTCCCTCCCTCCCTCCCTCCCTCCCTCCCTCCCTCCCTCCCTCCCTCCCTCCCTCCTTCCTTTCCTCCCTCTCTCTTTCTGTGTCCTTCTCTTTCTTCGATGGTACAGGTCTTTTGGTCTCCCTGGTTAAATTCATTTCCAAATATTTTCTTTTTATACCTACTGTAAATGAGATTAGTTTCTTGATTTTTTTTTTCTGTTTGTATATGTAGGGCTGCTGATTTTCACATATTGGTATTGTGTCTTGTAAATTTCATTATAAATTCCAACAGCTTTGTGTGTGTTTAGTAATATATATATATATATATATATATATATATATATATATATATATATATATATGTATGTCTAGCACTCTGCAAAATAGAAACGGCAAGAGTAGGTGTTCTGTTTGTTTCCTGGCCCTAGAGGGAAACGCTTACACCTTTGACCGTGCGTGGAGTGTGATGTTAGCAGTCATATCAATATCAACTTTTGTTTGCAATTATTTCTGTATATCTCAATCCTACTTAAAGTAGACCAGAAGCTTCATTATGCTGCTGTACTTTTGAATTTTCAGTCAATAAAATATCAAGAAGGAAAACAAACTGGGGGATGAGAGTCTATAGCTGGGTGCTGAGGGACTGGCCAAGTGGGAATCTTTGTGTTCCTCACAACTAGCAATTCATTGCTGGCTTCAATTTGTAAACCCTTAAAGAGTTTTGTGGCCATATATCTATATCTAGATCTAGATCTAGATCTAGATCTAGATCTAGATCTATCTACTTACTTACTTATTTTTGGTGTCAATCCTGTAGCTTGAGCTCAGGGCCTGGGTGCTATCCCTCAGCTTTTGTGCTGAAAGCTAGCACTCTACCACTTGGGCCGCACCTCCACTTTTGGCATTTTGGTGATTAATTGGAGATAAGAGTCTAATAGACTTTCCTGCACCAGCAGGCTTTGAACCATGATCTCATATCCTAGCCTCCTGAGTAGCTAGGATTGCAGGCATGAGCCATCAATGAGTAGCATGGTGCTTTTTTTTTTTTTTCAAATTAAAAAATAAAAATAAATATTTTATAAAGTATTTCCCTTAATTTAAAAGTAGTAAGAAATGCTATATAATTTGGCAAAGCCTCAAAATATACAGAACAAAAGAAAAATAATATATATTTCTACCACCCATTGCTTAATTCTGTTAATATTTTGATAGGCATTGTTCAAATTATGCATATGATTTATGTTGAGGATTGAACTAGGCCCTCACACATGCTAAGCAAATGCTCTACCATGAGCTATGCCTCCATCCCACATCATATATTTAACCTACAAACCTGGCTGTTTGGGGAAACTGAGACTCAGAGCAGCTAAGTCACTTGTTCAGTGTCTAAATTCACTTGCCAGTGAACAGTCACTGAATTCAAGCCAGATTTTACAATCTAGGAGCCATACTTCCCTGTGATCCATTATAATGGTGATGGTATCACTGTTTTCTTTAGGGTGAAAATGTGGAGGTGTCTTTGTCTTGTCTACCTTCTGAAGTTCTTAGCTTCAATCTCATGCAAATAATTTACAAAGATGTCTCAGTTTTGTTCTTTCCTCAGAGCTCCTGTTATCACAACTGGGGCTCAGGCAAAGACAGATGGCTAATCAGGAAAAGGCCAAGGTTATGTGAAGTCAGAAGAAGCAAGTCCAGGAATCTCAGCAATGAGGCCAGGGCTAGCCCACTGATTCATTGCATGACTTCGGAGGAATAATGGACCTGTAGATCCTCAGTTTCCCCTATGAAATATGGCGATGGCAGTGGAAGTCCTGTGATGCATCTCACTTCCCCATTTTCCCCCCATAAACATAATCTTCTTAGACTATCTAATCAAGATATAATGTGTACATGAGTGGACATTCAAAATGAAAGCCCCTTAATGCTACTAATTTTTTAGTTATTTGATAATAAAAGTAAAAGGAGGATATGTTTTTCTTTATTTTGGTGTTTTACAAAATGAATTTTTCTTCAGTGTTGAAGCAACAGTGTCATCTTAAAGGCATCAAGAGTAATATGCTTACTACCACTCTTTAGATGGCCATTCTAATGTATGCCTCTATTTAACTCGTACTTCCTTCTGTTGTTCGCATCCATATTTCCAAATCACTGTAAACTTGACCTGGATAGAACTACAAAATGGATGCAGTCCTCCCCTACTGTTTTTCATAAATATTACTTGATTATTATTTATAGCAGTTATGCTATAAAAAATTCTATGCCCGAATAGTACATTTCACAAAGACAAGAAGTTCTTGCCTTTGTTCCCATTCTTTCATCTTCAAATAAGCTTGTGAAAGCTTCTCTTTGGTGCCAGTGCTGGGCTGCCTACATTTCCCCGTGCTTTCTCTGATTTAGTCTCCAATCTCTGACAATGGTCCAAGAGCATCATTCTCACTGAGCTTAAAAACTGAAAAGGACAAGGAATAAGGCTAAAGAAAGAAAAAGCAGAGAAAATTAGTGTGATACTTTAAAGATGGTTTTCTACATCTTTTCCCAGACCTCTCTCAAAAGCATTCAAGAAATATAGAAAACTCATGTGATATACAAAAATATTCTTTATTGATATAATGACAGTGAGAGGGATGTTTGTATTCCCATTTCTAGAGAAATGGGAATAAAATAAGTTCACTGTATTTCATGCAGAAAAAGTCAGTATGCCAAGTTTACTTAATACTATTTAATAGAACTAAAAGATGGCTACTTAGGTTTTATTCTCTTATTTTTCTTAGTGAGAAGCTGGATGGAAAAACTAAAGGACAAGGTAAGAAAAGTCATTTTCCTTGTGTTTATCTTGAAAGGCATGTGGTTTTGTGAAACAAAATATCTGTCAAGAAGGGGTTGGGGTGGGGCTTAAGATATAGTGCCCCTTTCAGGGGCCTAGCAAGAAAGATTTTTTGTTTCAATTCTCTCATGTAAAACATAGGAGATGCCTTATTCATTGAAGCATTATTCTTACAAAATTTAGAATTTTTCTTTGTTGATATGCTTTATTAGACATTATCCCAGAATACTTGGAAATTTCAGTAATGTTATCTGCTTTCTCTGGCATCATTTGTTCTGGTGTGAGACAAGAAATTACTCTGCATATGAAGCTTACTGTTGTTCTGCTTCTAAGTTATTAATGAGGTCACTTGAGTGGCCAAATGTGGGAAAATATTTTCTTATAGTTGTATTAATTCAGGCTACATAATGATTTACAATATTAATTTTCTTCCAGATTTATATATATATATATATTTTTTTTGGACTTTCAATTCTAAGTTTTCCCTTTTGGTTAGTTGCAGATTGAAGCTGGAATTACTCATAAAAATATTGATGGAGTCCTGATTTCCTGAGGTAGCCCATGTCAGATTCCATTATCATAGCCCAGCTCAGATTTAACTGAGGCTTTAAATGGAAATGTTTTCAAGGATCAAATATTGGGTTACCTCTAGTTCTACAGTCTCAATATATATTTTTTGTTTATGACTTTCTGTATATTCCTTATTATTCAAAGTTAGTTTACCTGTGTTTGAATTATTACTGTCTATTTTATTACTGTTTAATGTGAAAGTTTGAAAGAAAACATTGAATTGTAATTAAAATGTTGATACCCTTATTTTTCTGCTTCTCAATAAAAATTAGCATACTTATATATGCATATATATATAGTTTTTCAGAATAAAACTACTTTGTGTTCATGTATGTTTGAAGTGATGTTGGAAAATTTCAGGCTGTTGAGGTCAGTGGAGGCCATTGGGTTACATGATCATTTGATAGACCAAGAAATACTGACGG
This sequence comes from Perognathus longimembris pacificus, assembly GCF_023159225.1. Taxonomy (NCBI): domain Eukaryota; kingdom Metazoa; phylum Chordata; class Mammalia; order Rodentia; family Heteromyidae; genus Perognathus; species Perognathus longimembris. Next base: position 27,383,952 of record NC_063174.1, on the reverse strand, counting down.
GGAAGCTAAGCTCATAAACATAGGAATGGGTACATATTTATGTTGACGGTGGTTTTGTTACAGTTCAAGAGAAAATATGATATGATGAAATAATGATATAATGAAAATTAAACTAGCTTTGCATTTTAATGTAGGAATATGAATGTCATTCTTTCTATGGAAAATATCCTAAGTCATGAAAAAGGACAAGAAATAGACCCAAGTAATAAATGATGGCATATAGCCTGTTTTGGAATTTGATATTGCAAAATTTATTATACCTCCATAATTCCAAGAATTTGGAACCTATTTGAGCATGTTAACTATTACCTCTATTTATGATAGAATCCCCTGGAGCCAAACACTAAATTACATATTTAGGATATCTCAGTTTAGTTTCACTAAATGTGCTAATATTGAGTTTCTATTAGTTACTTGAACTCTAGAAAAAAGTTCTGAATTGTTCCTTTTGTTTAGCTTTTCTATGTTAAGACTAATGATGAGTAACAGACACCTTTGATGACAACTAACCCAAGAAAGAGTTTTGTTTTTCATTTATTAATCTAGAGTTAAAAATTGAAGGACAAATAGACAGTGAGGTAGTCAGATTGCTCTGACTAGTCAGAGGGCTCAGATTACTTCTGTTTGGTGCTCCACTACTGGTGACCTTCCCAAGGTCATCTTATGGTTATGGATGGCAGTTCCAACTTAGGTATGTCCACATTATAACTGTAAATGAAGAGGAAAAAGAGGAGGCTAACAATGTTCCTTTTCTTTTCTCTATGTGTGTCTCTCTCTGCTTCTGCCTCTGTCTCTGTCTCTCTGGCAGTAGTAGTGTTTGAACTCAGTGCCTCAAGCTTGCTATGTAGGCACTCTACCACTTGATCTATACCTCAAATCCTTCCTTCTTAAATGGTGGATGAGACATTTTGTCATTCTTAAAGGGGGAGGAAAAAAAAAAAGAAAGCACCCATTTAAAGAGCATGACCCAAATTTTCGTGTGTTGTGAACATCTCCTCCTCCTCCTCCTCCCCCTCCTCCCCCTCCTCCCCCTCCTCCCCCTTCTCCTCCCCCTCCTCCCCCTCCTCCCCCTTCTCCTCCCCCTCCTCCCCCTCCCCCCTCCCCCTCCTTCTTTTTGCCAGACCTTCGGCTTGGACTAAGGGCCTGAGCACTGTCCCTGGCTTCTTTTTGCTCAGGGCAAGCACTTTAGCACTTGAGCCACAGCGCTACTTCTGGCCTTTTCTGTTTATGTGGTACTGAGGAATTGAACCCAGGGCTTTGTGCATGCTATGCAAGCACTCTACCTTTAAACTACATTCCCAGCCTGAACATATTATCTTCTTGGGGAAATGTATCACTAGTCACAACACCTTCCTAGGAGGTAAAGAAAGAGAAATAATCTTTATTTTGTTTCCAGCTCTAAATTGGAAGCTATATAGAGAAAGGAAAAAATGGATATTGATGGACAATAGCCTTCAATAACTTTAACATTCCTGGTTAGATGTCCAAGTTGGTAATGCTTTGTAGGCAAATCTTTTCTTGGCTAATCAAAACTGTGTCTCCAGATTGAAGTTCTAGGGAAGTTTAAATTGTGTAGTAAAGACTAGCTTTGGACTGGAGGTGTGGCTTAAGAGGTAGAGCACTAGTTGTGAGTGAAAAAGCCAAACAAGTGACCCATTTATGTGTGATTTGAAATCAAAACAGATGCTACCACAAAATGTGGGAAGTTAGTGAAATATATTTATATGTATATATGTGTGTATGTGTATATATATATGTATATACACGTAGTATTTTGTGTGTGTGTGAAACCTGAAAAGAGTGACATTTCATGTTGTTGGTGTGGGGTGAAGTTGTATAGCTAGACAAGCTCCACCTAGGGACTGATCAAGTTGATCTTCTAAAAGGTCAAATATAATCTTCTGAATGTACACCTCTTAAAAGCCTACTTGATGGCTCAGACTTGGTCATTCATCATATTTTGCACATACATTCATGTTTACATACACTGGAATGATGATTTTAAAGAATCCCACATTCCTGATGAGAGCATCTGTTGTTAAATGTTTTCCTATGTGGAAAACTATAGCGTTTTTAGAAGTCATAAGCAGATCTGGAAGAAGTTTAGAAAAAGTTGGGGCTTCTACAAAATATATTAATTTATTGGAAAAAAATGACCAAGCTTTGGGGTTTTTTTTTGGAAAAAATAGCATGCTGATGAAAATGCTATTATTCTAAAAATTTTCCAGCTTTTGCTTTAAGAGTCTGAGAGGCAGAACTGGAGACTGAGCACAGGGAGAGGGTACTATAATTTTCTAATGTCTCATCTGTTCTTTGATCCTCTTCTAGAAATGTTGGGAAAGCATCACAACCTGTAAACCTCAGCATATTTTGGAAAATTTTATTCTGTGTCTCTTTTGTCTTTGGCTCATTCTGAAAGATGCCAGAAATCATTTGTGTTATATGAGAATGTTAAGAACTAGTCAAATAACAGCTACCTAAAGATAATTTTTTTCTTTAAAAAAAAAGAGAAATAAAAAAGAAATGGTCACATAAATGGCCAGGTTATGGTCTCCATGCCTAGCAATGCCTCTCTATTTATTTCAGGTTTTTGAGGTTTTTTTTGCCAGTCCTGGGGCTTGAACTCAGGGCCTGAGCACTGTCCCGGGCTTCTTTTTGCTCAAGGCTGGCACTCTGAGCTACAGTGCCACTGCTGGCTTTTTCTATATATGTGGTGCTGAAGAATTGAACCCAGGGCTTCATGTATACAAGGCAAGCACTAGGCCATATTCCCAGCCCCTTATTTCAGTTTTTATACATTTTTCATTGCTATGTATTTTATCTAGATAGGCTATTAGAGATGCAAGCACTGTGTGTGTTCTTCTGTGAAACAGATCTAGGTTAGCACATACCCCTGTAGCTCATAGGAGCCTTACTGGCCAAGGTGCAGGGATCAGCTTTAGTACAATGGCCTTGCTCTCAATTTGTGTGGGTCTTGAGTTAGTTGCTCAGCCCAGGGTTATATGGAGATCCTGCTGCTTTCTTAGCACTGAGACATCCATAGTAACCTCCAAGGATGCTGGAAATGAAGACTTAGATACCTCAGGCTCTTTTGGAGATTCTGATGTGGTTGTCAACGACCTTATGCCCGTTTCTGCCGCTGCCACTGATTTTTTTTTTGGAGGTTTGGGGCCATGCATAATTCCACCATAACCTCCAACTTTGGTCTTGTTCTCTGGGAAGATTATCTTATTCATGGAAATTAACTCACGCATGTTATGTGCATGCTCTCAAGAGAAACGGGGGGAGAGAGAGAGAGACAGAGAGCACGGGGCTGGGGGCTGGGAGGTGGATGGAAAATAGAGGAAAGGAGGGAGAGAGTAATGACTCTCTTTTTACCCTCTAAGGAACACAGTTTTCCAGAGAACACTTCGACCCTCTTCAAGTTTGACTCAGGCTATTTTCAGTTTATAGCACCTTAATAGTCTTGGCATTCTCAGAAGCTCGCTTCATCCATCTTTAATACAAATTGTATTTCTGTCATTAAACACTGATGTTGACAAATACGTGTAAGCAAGTAGCTGGAGGGGCTGCTAGTAGTTCTAGCTGATATATTTCAACCATTACTTCTGAGTATTTGTCAGACCTCTTTCTCTGGTTGCCTTTCCCCCATCCAGCAACTGTGCTCTAGGTTCCATTTTGTTTTCTATCAAAGCAGACAGGAGGATTCCAAGTGTCTGCAGACCAGGTGTCCTCCAGTAGAAAGGAGGAGCCAAGGGCCTGTGGTCTGTTGCCTGTCCTGATGTGTGTCTCTTCTTCTGTGCAGGCTGGATACATGTCAGGGATGCTGGTACCTGTCGGGGTGGGCATAGCTGGAGCCTTGTTCATTCTGGGAGCGCTCTACAGTATTAAGGTTATGAATCGCCGAAGGAGAAACAGCTTCAAAAGACATAAAAGAAAGGTATGGAAGAGCAAAACCTAATCAGTGTCAGAACATTCTTTGCTTACCTAATTTGCTTAATAAAGCACATGGGGCTTAATGGTGCATGAAGAATGCTGACGTGCCCAGTGGTTTGGATGAGCTACTGCAGCTACTCTGCCTTGGCTTCATTTGTTACTGTCTCTTAAAAATGGGCCTGCCTTCTTAGCTTTGTTCTGCAGCAGACACACTTTAATGCGTTTCTGTTTTTCTTTCTCTAGCAGAGAGAATTCAACAGCATGCAAGATCGAGTTATGCTCTTAGCCGACAGCTCTGAAGATGAATTTTGAATTGGACTTCGGTGTCATTAGGATATTCAATGATATTCTTAGTTTATTTTCATTTGAGGGGCAGAAGAAAAACAAAAGAGAACTGTTTCTTGCTCTGTTGCTGCTATGAGGCTATCAGACCTACTATGTGCTGGACAGTAGATTTTTTTTTTCTTCTTGTACTGAGCAGAAAAGGCATGCTGCAAACTTAACTGTGAACACACAGTGTTTGGTTCCACAGAGCATCCAAGTTCAGTAGGAGTAGCTGGGTTAGGTAGAGTAAATATTTTGTAATTTTCCATTGTCTTTTCCTTGGTTTGCCTTATATGTATTTGATATAATGGCTGTTGCCTTTGAGGCGTGCTTGACTTTGAAGTAGCAATCTTAACAAAGAGTAACTACTCCTGATCACACTCTACCTTCTTGGAATTATGGCTTGTGAGCTATGGTTCATTCTGTATTTAGCACGGAATCCTACTTTGTTGAGCTCTCTCAGCACAGTAGGGTGATACGCAGATTTGTATGTACCTTGCATTAAATACTTTAGCTTCCTAGTTTAATTAATTTCACTTCTATTATATTCACATTGCTGGCAAGGAAAAAATGCACCAGAAATAACACATTAAATTAACTCTCAATCTTCATGTATGCTTGCTTTCTTAAGTAGCGTGATTTGAAATCCAAGAGGTCTATCAACAGTGTCTTACGTGTTTGTTGTTAGAAGATATTCTTTCTGCGTACTACTTGACCTTGCCAAAATCTACGGAGCAATCTAGAAGGAGGGGGATGGATAAACTCCCAGAGAATTTATCTTTGCCATTGGTTCTGTGCTGGCATAGCCACAAATATTCAGAGGACCACTTTTCCATGTCTATAATCATGACCATGGAATGACGGGGCCATCATTGGTTACTTAAAGGATTTACCAGCAAAACAGACATTGTGTGGTAGAAGCTGACCCAGTGACCAGTTCCCTGTGCACAGAGAGGGATGTGAGAAATCAGCTAATTTCAGGGCAGCCTACCATGAGGCGGGAAGACTGAGTTAGATGTTTTCTGATTTCTTTTGGAATATAATCCCCTGCACTGTACTCACTAGGGCCTTCGTGTAGTCTATTGATTCTGATTTGATTATAGTCTATTTGATTTGATTCTATGGTACCTGTTTCTATTTTTGGGTAGAGACTTGGTTCATCTCTATGGAAGGATAAAGGTTAGTAATAATACTGTTACTATGGAGAACTTGTTCAGATTCATTAGAACGTATTCTACTATTAAAAAAGGCAAGTTGTCTTATTCCTCCTGAATAGCAGGAAGGTAAGACCTATGATTTTCTATTTTCCATTTGACTAAAGATGGGTCTGAAGCTGAGAAGAGACATGAGTGTCCAAAGTTGTACTCCCGGGTAGTCAGCCTAGGAATTCTGTTGGTTGCAAAACCACATATCCTGTCTTCAATTCAGTGCCTTTTCCACATGCTTTGGATGAAACAGTGATATTTCAGGCCCTTCTCTAAAACTAAGATTCTTAAGAATTAGAGGCTTGGTCAAGGAACATTTGGTATTCATTTCTTTCTTTGTTAAGTGAAGGAGCAATGCTTTTCGTAAACATTCTCTTATGCAAGTTCATTCCTTCTGTGTAAAATGTACCACTTTTAGGATTCATTCTTTAATGATGGATGGCTCACAAGAATGTGTCCAACAGATAATTTTATTTTAACATTTCTTGTTGAGAGAATAGGAAAATGTGTAAAATGGAAAAAGAGAAGTAAAAAGTTACGTATAGACAAAGAGAAATAAGCAACTGGAAAATAAGCCCAAGGCCACATTTTAAAAGTAGAATTCAGACCCATATACTCTTTAGTGATTTTGCATTTATGAATATTCTGGTATTGCATAAGGGATGTTTTTCCTTATCTAAGAGCAGCCTCTGCTATACGTGCTCCTCGGGTTAGGAGTAAGTGAGCATGAGGTGTGTATCTTGACCAGCTATTTGTTGAACAGACACTTTGGGTTTGCTTAATTGAGCAACACATGGATGATACTGGTGACTGGTAATGTTTAAGATGCTCAGTCTGTATGTAGTCTCAACTAGATCAAGGCAATAGGTTGATGTTCAAATCACAGTACAACAAAGTCACAGCTGACAGACATGCGCTTTCTTTCTTTCTTTTTTTTTTTTTAGAGGGCTGTGAAGATAACATGTGTGTAAATTTAGGCCTACGTAGAAATGTCTCTGCATCCCATTTTGGCACACTTGCCTGTTTAAAGGAAAAGAGTTTACTTAGATCCTAATAGATTCTGGTACAAATTCACATAAACATGTGGATAAAGAAAATAAAAATTATTATTCAGCCCCTGAAATAGAGTAATCCTGTTCTTGTGACAATGTGGATGAACTTAGAAGACATTATGCAGAGAAAAATAAACAATTCACAGAAAGGCATACACTTCATGATTCCAGTTGTGAGTAAAGTAGTCCAATTCACAGAAGCCGAGGTGGAATGGTGGTTGCTGCAGGGGAGGGGAGGAGGAGTAAGGGAAGGTATTGGTCAGTTGGCATAAAGTTTCAATTGTGCAAGATGAATAGATTCTAGATGCTTTTTGTAGAATGAAACACCCATAGTTAACAATACTGTACTGGGCACTCAATGTTTTATTGCAACAGTAGATTCCATGTCCTTACCACAAGGAAAAGAGACAAAAGCCAGGCACTGGTGGCTTACACCTACAATCCTAGTTACTCAGGAGGCTAGGATCTGAGGATCAAGGTTCAAAGCAAGCTCAGAAGTAGAGCTGTGGCTGAAGTGGTAAAGCACTGTTTTTGAAGCTCAGGGACAGCAACCAGGTCCTGAGTTCAAGACCAGCACTGGCACCAAAAAGAAGAAAAAAAAAAAAAAGAAAAGAAAAATAGACAAGATGAAGGGCCCTGTGGTAAGAGATCCTTCTGCTTGTCCCACTGTCCACAAAAACCCACACAGCTGTAATGGAGAAAAAAGATGAAAGGAAAGAGAAAAGGTATAAGCTACTAGGAAAAGAATAGGAGGTTGGGATGGAGAGGACGTGGTTCCTTCTGTACCTGTGATGTCTTTTCCTAGAATCAGAAGACAATAGGTTTCTTTTAAGTCATTTTATTTTTTCCCTTTTCCTTTGTGAGCTGCTTCTTTTGGTAGTTACTGGCTTAATTCATATGCAATATTTGGAGTTAATTAGTATCCCAGGGTAACAGGTTCCCTTAGCAGTGCCTCAGTCCTGGCTGTAGCTCATAAACTTCCTCAAACACAGTTTTCCAGAAACATTTTCTTAATGTACCTGTACCTCTTAAAAATGTGGTGAGAAAAAAAAGTAAAGCAGAGTTTCAGAACATAAGAGGGGGAGGGGCTGTAACTCAGTTACTCAGAATCGGTTTTTCATTTCATTATCTTTTTGTGGAGCTGGGGACTTGAATTTGGGGTTTTATAATGCTAGACAGGTTCTCTACCCCTAAGCTATACTTCCAGCCCTTGTCTATTTTTTTAAGACTGAAATTTAAAAGTTATAGAAGACTACTTGTAGGAAAGGAAATGTACCCATTGCCTTACTCACATCATTGTAATCCCTCTGTACATCACCTCTATAATAACAGTAAATTAATAATAAAAAGGTACAGTGTTATGGGGATAAATGTTGGGCAACTGATGGCTCACATTTATAATCCTAGTTATCCAGGAGGCTGAGATCTGAGAATCTGAGGATCTGAGGGTCATGATTGGAAGCCAGTTAGGGAAGGCAAGTCTATGAGACTCTTTATTTCCAACGAACCAGCAAAAACCAGAAGCCGGGGTATGGCTCAAGCAGTAGAATACCAGCCCTGAGGAAAAAAGCCACTTGAGAATGTGAGGGCCTGAGTACTCAGTACCAGTACACATGCAAAAAAAAAAAATGTTCTGGGGATGAAGACAACATGGGAAGTATAAAGCACCTTAAGGCCTAGCACTTCCCTCTCGGTGTCTTCTAGTATCATCTCCCTTGGAAGTCCAAATGAAACAACTTATTTGGAATCATATCCATAACTGAGAGAGAGAGAAGAATCAAGTCATCCACAGGCATTGCAATTTCTGTGGATGTGAATAAGTAGTGTTCCTATCAGCTGCCAAGCAACTAGCTCTTAGAGACAAGATATATTATTTAGCATGAGCTTCTAGTTGTATGGCATCTTGGCAAGACAGGCTTTGTTATGACCACAGAGAAACCTGAAGAGGCAGGATCACAACTGAAGAAAGAAGTCTCTCCTTTTTAGGTTATGTGAAGGTATAACAACAAGGCAAGAAATATGAGTGGAAGAAGATGCAAGAAAGATCATAACACAAGGCAGATGTATAAAATCTTACGATACTTTTTTGGCATAAAATATTACAACTGCTATTAAGAGCCAGAGTCTTGAAAGGACAGGTGCTTAAACAAAACATTGAAGAAGAGCACTGGGAAGAATGTAAATGTGAAGATCGTTAGCAGGGCAAAGGACCATAAATCTCCACAAGTCTTTTATTTCTTTGGGGTATTTTTCCCCCCCCCGCATCAAAGATAATTAGCCTATACTGGGTGGGAAATGAGTATGGTTGAGAAGGAATTGAAATACAAAATGAATGAGGAGATGAAAGGTGCTTGGTTAATGTAAGTGAGCTTGAGCCCGATTAAATATTTTCCTTAGTTAGAAGTTAAATATATTCCTTAGTTTGAAGTCTTTCAAAGGAGTGACTGTAAACTTTTAGGAATAGGAAATAAATTGAAAACAAAATAATAGTATTGACTTCATAAAAACCACATTATTTGCACATTGAGCATTCTTTTTTTTTTTTTTTTTTGGCCAGTCCTGGGCCTTGGACTCAGGGCCTGAGCACTGTCCCTGGCTTCTTCCCGCTCAAGGCTAGCACTCTGCCACTTGAGCCACAGTGCCGCTTCTGGCCGTTTTCTGTATATGTGGTGCTGGGGAATCGAACCTAGGGCCTCGTGTATCCGAGGCAGGCACTCTTGCCACTAGGCTATATCCCCAGCCCACATTGAGCATTCTTGGAAGACACAGGTCTCCATTTTGGTATAGCTATTAGATTGATAAACTGAGGTCAGACTAACGAGAGACATCTAATTATGTTACTTTGCAATCATCATGGCTGGAAACATCTTGTTGCTTAATTTCTACTTTCAGGAAACCCCTACAACATTTACTTTATAAGCCACTATTGCAACATTTACTTATAAGTCACTACTAAATAAATGCATCAGAAATACCTTATTTTGAGTAGTAAGTATATCTAACTCCTTATTAAGTTTCTACTAAGTGCATATAGGATAAAAAGGGACGGAAAGAAAGGGAAGAAAAGTGGGAGGGAGGGAGGGAGGGAGGGAGGGAGAGAACAAAAGGAAGGGAAAGAGATTTCTTCTAGGAGAGAGTAGAAGTACAAAAATATCCAACTCACCTACTCCCTTGTTCTAGTTTACTTACAAGCACAGAAAAATATTGAGGCAAACTCAACTCTTTCCCTGGGTAGAGAAAAGATCCTACTTACCCCCCCATCCAAAGCAACAGCATCATTAATGCAGGCAATAACTGTAACAAGAGTATACCGCAGAATAATGTGGACTATCTGTAATGGAGAATGTAAGATCTTGCCCTAAGATTGCAATCTCCAAAACTGAAGTTCAAGACTGACATCACTGAGAGGAGAAACATCTTGTGAAATGAGGGTGAAACCATGGATTGAGAAGGAATAGAAATAGAGGAATTATCTGCAGAAGAAAAAAGAGACCCTTATCTTTCTTCATGAAGTTCATAGTTATAGAAAGAGAATGCAAGCAAAAGGCAAGCAAAATGATATTTACTACCATTAAGGTTGTAGAGGTTATCTGTTTGATCTCAAAAGAATGACTCTAGTATCACATCAGGAAACCAAGAGTTTTTGTAATTGATGACTTTTGTATCTCAGTATTTTCTTTAAAAGTAAGTGTTTCTTAAAGGAAGGGACTAATAGCATTTGAATTTTTTTTTTTTTTTGCTCTAGGCTAGCACTCTGCCACTTGAGCCACAGCGCCACTTCTGGCCATTTTCTGTATAAGTGGTGCTGGGGAATCAAACCCAGGGCTTCATGTATATGAGGCAAGCACTCTTGCCACTAGGCCATATCTCCAACCCGACTAATAGCATTTGAAACATTTCTCTAATTTTATGACCTTCAGCATAGCTAGAACATTTGTATAAATTTGAACTTTTTCATGACCAGATAGACAAAAACACTCCTAGGAAAGTATAGGTACAATCTCCCAAAAAGGAATTAAAATCCTCCAGTGATTATTTCACCTTATTTCCTTCTTTATGTAAGAAATAAAGGAACTGAGGAGAAATCCAAACTAGTTTTGTAATTGAACCCATCAAATCCCACAGATCTGGGGCTAGGCGTGTCACTCATAGGCAGAGGCCCTGAGTTCCATCCTCATTCTGAAAAATAATTCTGAAAGTCTGTGTCAAGAGAGACAACAGGGCATTGTGTTAAGTATTGGGGGAGCAAGTGTACCAACTGCATTACCAGGAAGCACTCACAAACTGTAGGTCAGAGAGGGTAAATGGGCAATTTTAGCCCAAGTTCACTTCAGGATCCAGAAAAGGAGTATCCAGCACTTTTAAGATCAGGGATGTTTCTTCAGAGCAGATAACATCGGACCTGAGGCCAGGTGATGATACGGGTTGGTTAAGTTAAAGGGGCAATGGGATTTGTGTTCTAGCCAGGGGGCCACATGGAGAGATCATGGAAAGTTCAGCAGGGAGCGATCAAGTAGTGAAACAGTGGTAGAGTGTGAGGGGCAGTGAGGGGTGAGGTGGTAGGGAAAATGTGAGGTATGAAATATGAAGCTGACTCTAAAAGGTCTTCAAGGTCAGGCAGGAGTTGAGACTTTATTTTCAGAGCACTTAGAAGCCGTGGAAGAATATTGTGCTGAGAAGTGCTATGGTCACCCATGGGAAGACTGATGTGGGAAGGTTGAAATCTGAAGTTAGGGACACCAGCAAGATCAAGGTAAAACAACAGGGGTGAAACATGACTTTGTTTCTAACCAAGGTACAGGAGTGAATGTGGTGATGTGTGGCAGGCAGTGGTGTTGGAGAGGGGGGAGGGCGGGTACCTTCTGGAAGCATTCAGGAGTGAGTGGTAAACAGTATGGCATGGGAATTAGATGTGTCAGGAAAGGAAAAGACAAAGGTTAAAGCTGATGGAGGTTGTGGCCTTTAAGGTTCTGCTCACACAGAGCACACCGAAGCCTGAGAAAAGTAACCTTCAAATCTCCCATGGAAGAAGAGGCAGCTTTCCACACAAAAAAATGTGCATGTGTGAGTGTATGCTCACATTCTGTGACTTTCAATGGTAGTGTCAAAGAAATAACTCCAAATTGAATCAAACTTACATGGAAAATTCCTCCAAATACCTCCCATTATTTCATGGCACTCTAGGTATGAGTTACTGTTTAAGATTGGAGTCACACTCCCAATTTGTAAACACAAATAGGAGTTTCTTATTCTTTGACTTGAGACACAAAGCTCTGCATCTTGTATCTCTGGAACACAAACCCAAGAAGCCTGTCTCTCAGGGCCAGCCCTATGATGAGGATGCCAGTGTTTCGATGCGTGGCCTGGAGTCTCGTGAGCCATACAGGCCCCAGGTCCTAGTGCTGGGTAGTTTCTGGGGCCTCTTAACAGCTGTCATGGACAGGCATCAAGTAGCTTGTCTTCTGCAGTATATAAAAATAAAGCAAATTTTCCATGGTTGCCATATCAACGCAAGGCTGGATTCTGGAGGGGCCCAGTGGCAATGATGCAGAATTGAGGAAATTGAAGAGCATGGGAAGAAAGTAGTGACACTTCAGTCCTCCTGTCAGAGACAGCCACTTACTTGTCTGTTATTCTCCATGTATTTAGGATATATTGTATGTGTACACTTTTAATTTTACATGAAGTAGGAATTATCGCTTACATGCTATCTTGTTACCTCCCTTCCATAGCAGTTTTCTTTGTTGGAAAAAAAAGGAATAAAGAGAAAAGAGCTTCTGAGAATTCTGCACTTGCATTTGAATGCGCGCACACACACACACACACACACACTGTGTTTTGTCATTAACGAGATTTATTTAGCATTGGATGTTCTGTGACTGTCCACTTCCCTCAAGATTATTCCAAATGATGTTGATGAAATTAGTTAAAAGGCAGTCTCCATAAACATACCACCACTGGAAAATGTCATATTTATGTGCCCTGAGGGCTTAGCAAATATATTCTTATTTTTGCCTTTGTTCTCAAAGCAAAAATTGTAAACTTTTATAATTAAACACTGAGACTGAACAAGCATAAGGGTAGATAATATCTAGCATTGTGGAAAATATTGAAATAAAAAACAGATACTTACTGGAGTGACCTAGATTGATTTAATGCCTTTTCTATTTGACGCTCTTGAATGTGATTGTTATTTTTGTGTCAGTTATTATCTTAGGTTGCTCATATTTTCAGATGCCTAAAGTTAAAAAAAAAAGTTCACTGTTACCTCCATTGCTTTCTTTGCTCTATTTTTAGGTTGTCTCTACTAGGTTCTTTTTTTTTTTTTTGGCCAGTCCTGGGCCTTGGACTCAGGGCCTGAGCACTGTCCCTGGCTTCTTCCCGCTCAAGGCTAGCACTCTGCCACTTGAGCCACAGCGCCGCTTCTGGCCGTTTTCTGTATATGTGGTGCTGGGGAATCGAACCTAGGGCCTCGTGTATCCGAGGCAGGCACTCTTGCCACTAGGCTATATCCCCAGCCCCTCTACTAGGTTCTTTTAATCTAACCTGTCTTCATCTTTCTTAGCTCTGAAGGATCTTATCCTAGTGGATATAATAGAATTTATATGTTACTAGGTAATGTTTCATTATTTTAATTCTATGTGTTTTAGGGGGAAAAATCCATGTTTTTGTAGTTGTGGAATAATACTGTTGCTTTTTGAGCAAGACCTGAGTATTTCCAGTAGCTCACATTCCTCTAAACATCTTGCATAAGAGATGAAATTGGACAAATCACCTAATAAAGCCCATTAAAATTTATTCTAAAAACACTGTCTTTGGGTGTGAAAGTCAATTCTTCATGAAATGTTATTAAACTAAAATGAAATGGAGTGTTTAGCAAACTGCTTGATTGAATCTTCCCTGGTAACCCCATGTTTCTGTTTAAGGTCTAGAAATCAAAATCAATCACAGGAAAATTTCAAATAAAACTGTTAGGGAGCTGGGTACTGGTGATTCACACCTGTAATCCTAGCTACTCAGGAGGCTGAGATCTGTAGGATCTTGGTTCAAAGCCAGTCTGGGCAGAAAAGTCTGTGAGATTCCATATCCAATAATCAGCCAAAAAGCAGCACTGAAGACATGAATCAAATGATAAATTCCCAAATGCAAGCAAGAAAATCAAAGACAAAAACATTAGGATATATATTTTTTAATCAACATTGAAGATCTTTATATTGATTTCAAATATTATTGAATAGTTTGAACTGTGAGTAGTTGAATGTAAATTAAAAAACATTGAGGGGCTGGGAATATGGCCTAGTGGTAGACTGCTTGCCTCTCATTTATTAAGCCCTGGGTTCGATTCCCTAGCACAATGTATATAGAAAAAGCCAGAAGTGGCACTGTGGCTCAAGTGGTAGAGTGCTAGCCTGAGCAAAAAGAAGCCAGGGACAGTGCTCAGGCCCTGAGTTCAAGCCCCAGGACTGGCAAAAAAAAATCTTAAACTGAAATTTATTTTTATTTAACAATGATAAAGTCACAAATTTTCATCAAGCTTTTGCTGTGGCCTGTGTACGTGCCACAATATAGTGCTTTATTTGCATAAGCTCATTTATTTAAAATACCCCAAACCAGTCATGACACTACTAATGCCAGAAATCTCACTTGTAACCAATAATTATTCCTGAGAAACATGAAACAGGACCTGTACTAAATGATTGGTTTGATTGGTTGTGTTTTTATAATATAGGAACTATACAGCACTGGTTTTTTTTTTGTTTCTTTTTTTTTCGTTTCTTTATTGTCAAAGTGATGTACAGAGGGGTTACAGTTTCATATGTAAGGCAGTGAGTACATTTCTTATCCAACTTGTTACCTCCTTCATGGTTTTAATTCGTTGTTTTTTGCCAGTCCTGGGGCTTGAACGCAGGACCTGAGCACTCTCCCTGGCTTCTTTTTGCTCAAGGCTAGCACTCTACCAATTGAGCCACAGTGCCCTTTCTGGGCTTTTCTATATATGTGGTGCTGAGAAATTGAACCCAGTGCTTCATGTACAGGCAAGCACTCTACCACTAGGCCATATTCCCAGCCCCTTAATTTGTTTTGAAAAAATATTTCATTGTTGCTATATCTGCCCATACTGTACATTGGGCAGATAATCTGAAAGCTCCAAGGAGAGGAGCCACAGGGAAGAATACTGTATATTGAGTCATAGTTTGCAGTTACAAAGTGAATGCCTATGGCCACATAAACACCCCGATTTAATAGCATGCAACAGACAATCCAGTAACTCAGAATTAAGTTCATCATTGGCTCTCACTACTCTTTGGAATAGTAGCTTGCAGTTGCTTAGTCATTAATTCAGATCGCAGTGATCTAAAATTATTTTGCAGTTTACAAGTAATTTGCTTCTTAAAAATAACAAATGGTAATGCGATATTTGTGTCACAGGAAAAGTCTGGCCTATTTTAGTGGCCAAATTTTACAAGTTGAGAATGTCCTATGTTCATATACCATTGATTTTCTAGATTTACTACATTTTCATATGTTGATGGTGGCTCTCTGAATTTCTTAAAATAAATTTTTTATCCCAGGGAAGAATTATTATCCAGATCAGACTTGTGGAATGCAGTATTTAACCCAATTAAGTAAAAGATTTGTTCCGTGGCTTAAGACTTAGTAGATGGTGATCTTTTAAAAATTCTACTCCATTTACCTAAACCAAGACAAAGGACATGCGATTCAGACACATTTTAAACTAGGCAGTGGAAAAACTTGCAGGGGGGTGACAAGCACAACAACTACGAGAAAAACCCCCACTATTCTACTGGAAATAGTTTTTGTGTGTTTGCTTCTCAATATATGTATATGTGAGAGTGAGAGTAAGTAAGAGAGAAACCTGAATAACAACATCTACTTCTAATGGATACAGAGAAAAAGTTGAGCTGAGAGGTACACTATTTACTAGGATGAACCTAGGCAAACTGGAACCTAAGGGTTTCCTAGAGGGGATGTTAAAGTTGCCTCCAACCATTCCACATCCTCTTTCATCCTAGCCACAGCACCAGCAGTTAGTACTGTGCAGGCTTTGCTATGCCAAAGGTCACTATGATACTTCCCTTAGCACTACACATGTACAGCTTAGCCATGCAGAAGAGCTAGGCTGGTGGTCCTTAACCAATGGAGAGGGAAGCTGATGGATAAATGCTCCCACATTTGTTGTTCCCTCAGTTGCCTTTCAGATGCATTTCATGAGGATGTCTCAAAATATCACTTAGGATCAAGCACAGCATGACCTTGAACATTCGTTCTTGTTCTGACATTCTCTCCTTCCCCATTTCACTGCTACATGCAGGAAAATTTTTGTCTTCACATCTTCTCTCAGGGAAATTGAGGTTACAATAATTGGGACTGGAATTTTGGAGTGAGATCACTGGTCATCAATACTAAGGATTATGTGTTTGGGAGTAGAGTTGGGTTACCTGGCTAACAAGGTCTTGATTACTTTGTCTGTGTGTGTGTGTGTGTGTGTGTGTGTGTGTGTGTGTGTGTATGCCAGTCATGGGACTTGAACTCAGGGCCCTGTGCTCTATTCCTAAGCTCTTTAAAGTTTTTGTCCAGGGCTAGTACTCTTCCACTTGAGCCACAGCTCCACTACTTCTGGCCTTTTGGTGGTTACTTGGAGATAAAAGTTTTATAGATTTCCCTTCCCAGTTTGGCTTTGAAGCTTGGTCCTCAGATCTCAGCCTCCTGAGTGTGAGCCACTGATGCCTGGTGATAACTCAGACGCCTCCCTTGGTTGGCTGGGAAAAGTGGAGGCAGAGGCAGAGCATTGGTTGTGTGATGTCTATGAACCTTAAGCAGTGTGGCAACAATGGTAATAGAATTGAATTAGCTGGCATGTTTAAATTGTGTTGGAGGCTTTGAAAAGAGAAAATGAAGAAAATGACAGAGTTGAGTGAATTCTTTTCCAAAGAAATGTTGTGAACTGGTCATGTTGCAATGAAATGTTTTAAGAAGCTCTCACTGGCAGATAGTGATGAAATTCTGATCTCAAGGTCATGTTCCAAGCACAGAACCTACACTAATCAAGATACTGGTCAGGGATGAGAAAAGTCTAAAATGAACGGTCTAAGAGGAAGATGAAATGTATGACTGTGGCCTTGGGGTTTGCTTCAATAGCAGTAATTGGGACTTGAATTAAGTCTTTGCAGATATAATGGATGACTCTCATCTTGAAGGAGATTCTGGGATAGACTGAATTTAAGGAGGGTCATTAACAGGTTCAAGAAAAGAATTATTAAAAAAATAAAAAGGAAGAAAGAAAAAGAAATGCTTTGTATCTCCCATGCATCCCTTCAAATGCTTTTGTTCCTGCCCATGCTGTGGTCGCCAAATCTGTCCAAGTGTCCAACAGGTTTGCATTGGTGCAGCCTGGCAGGCTCTAGCATTGTAATGTGCCCTTCTCTCTTCTCTGATGCTAGAGAGTCAGAGACCATATCTGTGAGCCAGATCAATGCTCACAATGCTCAGGCATGTGCCACTGAGAAATATGGGAGAGCTGACATCTGTGAAGCTGCTCTTTACCATTGAGGATGAGACTTGGTGGGTCACTGGTATTTTCCTTCTTTGTTCTCCTGGGCAGTTGGTTTTGAGGGGCAATTTATAAGACACCTCAACAATCCAGTGGGAACAAGTCATTTGTAACAGTGGCCAAGTTATTCTTGACAGTGCCCTCCCTCCTGCCCTATTCTTGCTTCAATTCTAAACTCCTTTCAATGGGACACAGTGACTACTGTATTTAAGTCTTCTTTGGGAGTTCTGCCTGGAAAGGAGAAAGAGAGAATGAGAGGGAGGGAAAGGGAGAGAAGGAGAGAGGGCAGAAGGGAGAGGGAAGGAGACTGAGGGCAAGTTGAGATTGAGGGCACAAATTAAGGGAAGAAACTGATGTACTATTAAACTGCAAGTATATTTTGGTATATCAGAGTCTAATTTAGTACTATGGTATTTCTAATAATGAAAATGACACATTTAGGCCACATACTTCCTTGTTAGAAACTCTTTAACTACAGGATATAGCAATTTTAGAATTGGAAGGCTCCTTGGATCTCATTTTTAGCCTGTCGTGTGTGTGTGTGTGTGTGTGTGTGTGTGTGTGTGTGTGTGTGTGTGTGTGTGTATAACTGAGAAAGTTTGGGCAGTTGGATAAATGCTGCCACATCTGAAAAAAGGGTTTATAGTGTTTCAAAGATATACCAAACTAATAACTGTTGTGTGAAGTTGCATGTGTTAGAGTCTTGAAGACGAAAGCCAAAGCAGAGTTAAGTGAAGATTTACTTGTGTCCAAAAGGTACAAAGCGTGTGGATATTTCTAAATTTTCATTCTTTTTATAGTACTGGCATCAAACCCAGAGCTTTACACATCTAGGCAAGCACTCTACTACTTAGCTACTCCTCAGCCAAGAAATGGGAATGCTTTAGACCGAGAAACCCTGCAACAGATAGATTTCTCCTGGGATTTGTTAATGTTAAGCCAGTAGAAGGGAGCTAACACCTGCCACAGGCCAAACACTGCATATTTTAGTCATATGGGCTGAACATTCGAGTCTGGTTTGTAGATAAAGAAGTTGAAGTTCAGAGAATTTACATCAGTGTTGAAGATAATTTGTAATCCAAGCAGTTTGTTGTATTCTTCCTACCCACTTCACCATATTTGCTCTGCCGAAGAAGAAATAAAGTCCCCCGTCCCCATTCCCAGCAGGCCCAGAGTTCTTGACAGCTTTGCCCAAGCTGTAAGAACACTAGAAGTAGGAAGAGACCACAGAGCATTCATTCGGTCTCTCTATATCCAACCCTGTATAAAAGGAATAACTCATTTTTACCCTCAATGCCATTCAACATGTCCTGTTTCTAACTTTTCCTTCCTATTGCCCATCTGAAAATTTCAAGTTGTACCCTAAAATAATTTTATGAAAAGGAGAAATTCCTATCCAGAGTAAAAAAAAATCCATATTTTTATTAGGCAAGCAGTTATATATGTGTGTGGGGGAGGGGATAAATTAATATATTATTTGTCAACCAATGTCAAATTGTTTCTCTTCTCATTTTTCTTCCTTCTTTCTCTCCCTCTCCCTTCCCTCCCTCCCTCTCTTGCCCTTTCTTTCTCCTTTCTCTTTCTTTTTCCTTCCTTCCTTCCTTCCTTCCTTCCTTCCTTCCTTTTTCTTCCTTCCTTCCTTCCTTTCTTCCTTCCTTCTTTCCTTCCTTCGAGATAGGATCCCACTATATACCCAGACTGACTTTGAACTTGCTATGTAGCCCAGATTAGCTTTGAACTTGTGATCTCTTGTGTAGTGCTAACATTACAGGCATGTACCATCACTCCTAGGTTTTACTCATATTCTTAGTGTTTTTAATAAGTTATTCATTAATTTACTCTTTTTTAACTGACAGTGGGACATCTCAGTACAGTAGAAAGTAGTGATCCATGGCTATTTAAATGGATTAAAATTAGATCAAAATTTAAAATTTAGTTTCTTAGTCATACTAGCCTCATTTCAAGTGCCCAAATAGGCACCACATATGGCCTGTAGCTACCATATTGGACAAAGTGGATTTAGAACACTTCTGTTATCACAGAAAATGCTGTTGGACAGGCCTGACCATGCTGGATACGATAAGTAAGGTTTTGAGGGGGCAACACAAAAGCAAATAAGTATCATAATAGAGGGTAAGTAGTATAATGAATATTTAGAATATGCTATGTATATATAGTTTGCATATATATTACTCCAGGGTAAAGAACACTGGAGGACACCTTCTTTATACATTTAGGTCACTTGAAATACATAAAAATACCAGTGGGAAAAGCCTGAAAGGGCAAGGAGAATAACAGGTACAAAAGTTGTTAAAAAAGCTTTCTATGTTCCAGGAAAGAGAAGTCAAAAGAGCTTTGGGTGCCAGGGGAAGACACTGACCATGAAAGGATGCTGTATGAGGAAGTTGGTGAGAGAAAACTTCATAATGATATTTGAGAACAATACTTGTTGAACTTAGTGTGCATTAAAACAACCCAAAGGACTTCTCAGACAGATTGCTGAGTTCCTTCTGCTGATCTCTGAGTTATAGGTCTGTCTGGGCCTGAGAATCTGCATTTCTATCATACTGTATGGGTGCTGTTGATACTATTGGCCCAAAGACTATACTTTGAGAACCACAGTTTAGTACATGAAGAAATGGAAGAGCAGAGAGATGTCATCCCTAGGTACTTAGTTGAAGAGACAGAAAAGGCAGAAATGAGAAGAGAGAAGAAAGCAAGGCAATGGAAAGTTTGAGAAAGTTCTTAAATATATGTTAATTACTTTTTTTTTAAATTGCTGTGACAAAATGCCTGAGGGACCTAAGGGAGCAAAGATTTTGGCTCCTGGTTTCAGATGGTTTTGTGCATGACTCTTTGGCCTCATGTGCTTGGGCAGAACATCATGGCAGTGGTGAGCACAGGCTAGAGGAAGCTAGTCACCTTGTGGCATACAGGAAGCTGAGACAGGAAAGGCAGGGCAAGGCATGTCCTTCAAAGACCCACTTCCTCCAGCAAGGCCCATCCTAAAGTTTACACCACCTCCTCAAATAGCACCACCAGCTGGGTACCAGGCAGTTAGCCCATGAGCCTGTGGGAACATTTTATATTTGCCTTCACTGAGAGGGGACAAATGAGAGCTGACTGAGGAATTTCTTTTTCCTTTGGGTGGTCCTGGAGTTTGATCTCAGGGTTTCATGCTTGCTGGACAAGTGCTCTTTCTATGACTTGCGCATGTCACATTGTCAGCCCAGGCTGAGAAGCTTTGAAGTGGTTCTAAGACAGGCAAGCCTTGTAAGGTAAATTATCCGAGAAGCCACATTTTGAAGGATCCAATCTTGGAGTCTTTATTAGAGCATTAGCAATCTGCTGGCAGCCAGGTTACAAAGACCTACAGCCTGCAAATTGTTAGGAAACAGAACAGAGAAGAAAGAAAGAACAAAAACAATACCAACAAACCAATTCAGCTCCAGTGGAGAGCTTAAGTGGGACACCATGGTGACCAGAGACAAGCCAGGAGACAGGACACAGGATGCAAACACGGAGAAATGTGGCATGGCATAATGGCACCTAAGCACGTCTGACCCTAAATAAGTTTAGGTCAGGGGGCAGGGTCATAGGAAGCTCCCAGTCCCAAGCACTTGACTGACAGGTTCAGTAACCTATAGGCCAAGGGTCCATCCCTGTCTCCAGGGAGTCAGGAACACCCATAACCTGGGGGTGGGACTTCCCTTCCTCTAGGAATTCAGGCACACTCATGAAAACAATATACCAGACCCTACAATTCACCTGGCCAAGATGGCGCTGGCCAGACCTGACCGCCTTACTTCACAAGTAGGAACTCACCTTTGTGTGACTTATAAGGATATATTTTTAAATTTTATGTTACCAATTTTCCCCCCAATGGTGCTTCTTTGCTTCCAGGTTGATTAATCAAGGGCACACTGGGTAGTGAAGTAAGTATATGCTTAAATCTATCAAGTTTTATTAGAATTTGCATATAGAAATGTCTCCTGTGCTGCTACTGCATCCTAAAAGCAACATACTTAGCAGTGGTCATCAATCAGTTTCAAGATATTCCTTTGCTTTTAAAAGATGCCGTCCCCCTTCTTCCCTCATTTCCTTTCCTGATGAGAAGGAAAGGCCGCTAACTGCTTCACTATAGGCTGTTGAGGAAAACAGCATCACAATGACAAAAATTCACATTTGTATGGCTGTCTGCAGATTAACACTGTGGCTCCATACATGGTTGCATAATGGACCCACTGAGGAGCTTGTATTACTAATGTATCCAAATTCCTTCCTGATAAGTTCTGCTTTTATTGGTCGGGATTAGGTGCCACACATTAGTATTTTTAAAACACTAAAAGCATCTAAGGCTAGGTATCTATGCCCTAGAAAATGTTTTTGCATCTGCTCTCAGTGAATGGACAGATGGTACAAAGTTGATTAAAGACAATAATTCTCAAACTGGAGCATGTATCTGAACTAGCCCTAGGCAGCTGAAAACAGAGAGAGCAGGTGTCACTCACAGAATTTCTTATTTAGTAGGGCTGAGGGAAGCCTGAGAGTCTGTATTTCTAACAAGTTCCTGGGGTATGTTGGTACTTCTGTTGTGGGGGCCTTATTGTGAGAACCATTGGTTTTGTAGATGCAGAAGTGAAAGCTCAGGAAGACACCATCATTAGCCTGAATTCTATAGCTACTTGAAGGAAGATAGTCCCTCCTCTCCCCCAAGTCTTCTGGCTAAGTCCTTGGGCTCTTTACTCTCTAACAGGCTCCATGGTGTTTATACCTTGGGGATGCTATCCATTTCATCATCTTTGCTTTCAGGCAAATCATATATGTAGTCCCACCTGGCCACCCCCAACCCATAACAGTAAAGTCACCAGCACTCAGTCAAGTGGCTAGGAGTCTTTATTTAGCTGTGCAGAGCATCTGTTCACCACCACCGGGATGGTAAAGAACAACATTGGGCCTCAGTAGGGCTGGGTTTTTAAAGGCAAAAATCACTTGTATCATACGCAGGTGGTCAGACAAGTTAGGCAAAGCAAGCAAGCAGGCATACAGAAACAGAACTAGCCATTAGTGATTACAAATAGCAATTAAGCAAGCAAAATACTTGCTTTGTTTAATTCTTGGTTCTCGGTGTATTTTTGGTTCTGGGTATTGCATACCCATTCAACTCCTTAATTACCTTAAATATCTCTATCTCTTTGATTTTATGCTGTTCTTCCTCATTTCTTTCTTTTGCAAAGGTCACGCAGCTCTGGGTCAAGCTGCTTTCAGCTTTCTTGGGATGGCTCTGCCTTGTTAGCTAGCACGAAAGGGGAATTTCTTGGTCTGGATGCCTCAGTATACATATTTCTCTAGAGTTTGAGTCTGTGCAGCACAGGGGACTGTGTATTCTGATGAGTAACATGGTAATTATGGATTTGGCTTCCAGAATTTCTCTTATTCGCTGCCTTACATATGAAACTGTAATCCCTCTGTATATCACTTTGACAATAAATAAATAAATTCATTCATTAAAAAAAACCTGCTTGGGTGGACAAAGATGTTGAAACCAAGGTAATAACAAAACTAAATTGTTCTGCAGGAGAGCAAGATGATGTTGCTTTTTAAAATTCTTGCAAAGAGGAGAAAGTAGCTATAGGCTTAGACTGTCCAAGTTGAGGCTTGTGTATGAAGAAGCAACCAGTAATTAACTCATAGTGGCTGAGTACCCAAAGGTCTCAGAGATGTTTAACATCCAGTCAATGTTTGAGAATGAAATAACAATGAAAAGCTCAGCTCTTCTTCTATGAAGTCCACCAAACATATAGGTATCAGTGTAAAAATGTACATCAAACATATATCTGGGTTTTATGTTTGGTTACTGTGGCTTCAAACTCTAGCTGAGATGTGGGATGGAGACTAGGGAGCTAGGGAGGGATGTGACTCCTTCCTTGGGGACTTCCACAGGTGTAGAGTGGGGGTAGTCTGCAGAGGAGCAGGGCCAGTTGGTGTGCAACGATAATGGCAGAAACCATGGTGAGGTTAATGGTGTTCAGCCAACCACTGGATGACAGATGAGAGAATAGATGTGACCCAGGTTAGACAGAGCCCCATCTGCCAAGCTCTTAGGCTTCTGAATTAGTTGTTTTCTCAGTGGCTCTGATTCTTCTTGGGAGATGGAGATGACCTTGATGGTCTACAGAGAAAGTAAGGCCTGGATTGTATTTGCCTAGAAAGCAGCTGCGAGAGGAGACAGGGTTTGAAATCAGGATCTAGACTCCTCTCCCATGCCAATAATTTGTGGCTTAACCAATTTAGTGATTTAACATGGGTTCTGCACTTAGACTGCCAAGACTCCAAATCCCAGCTTTACCATATTTAGCTGTACTGACTTGAGCCAAAATTTTAGTTTCTAGCTTAGCCAGGATCCTGATGGGAAAGAGAGCTCACTGAAGAGAATGTTACAAAGGGAAGACTCTTAGAGGTATGAGAAGGTAAAAGTGATGGTGATGACTCTATTGCTGTACTTTCTGAGGACAGTGGTTTTGTTAAATGGTAAATTATTCGAGAAGCCACATATTGAAGGATCCAATCTTGGAGTCTTTCTTAGAGCACTAGCATCTGCAGGTAGACAGTTGTTACAAAGGCCTGCAGCCCATAAATACCCTTAACACTGTTAGGAAACAGGCCAGAGAGGAGAGAAAGAACAAAAACAATACCAACAAACCAATTCAGCTCCAGTGGAGAGTTGACTTGGGATGTCATGGTAACCAGAGACAAGCCAGGAGACCAGATATAGGATGCAAACATGGAGACATGTGGCATGGTTTAATGGCATCTGGGCTGGTCTGGCCCTCAATAGGGTCAGGTCAGGGGGCTGGGTCACAGGAAGCTCCCAGTCCCAGGCACTTGACTGACAGGTTCAGTAACCTATAGGCCAAGGGCCCACTCTTGTCTCCAGGGATTTGGGAACACCCATAACCTGGGGATGTGTCTTTCCTTCCTGTAGGAATTCAGGCACACCCATCAAGACAGGATGCCAGGTAGTACAACTCACCATGTGGCCAATCATGACGCTGGCCAAATATGACCTCCATACTATAGTTCAGGGATAAAAAACAACACTGAAAAGAGATGAAGCAGCATTACCAGCTAAGCTTCAATAAGCCTTCACATGGTCATCTGTATAATGGGAATGCTCCTAGTAAACACATATGCCTCCTAGAACCGTTGTATTAAACGAGACGAAGGTGGGACAGCTCCTTCTTACAGCATCTGTTCATGGATTATGTTCCTGTGGTTCACTATTACTGTTACATTAAAAGTGACTATTGGGAAAATAGAGGAGAATGGAAAAGAAATAGGATGGACTCAAGGTGAGTTTATTGAGGAACAGCGAGGGGCACAGACCTTCCCATGGGATTGGAGATTGTACCTGGAACTGGATTTTGGGGTGGGCTTATTTTGGGGTGGGATTAACAAGGAAGCAGATAATAGAAAATGGGTTACAGTTTCTTAGGGGCCCAGGGTGATGTCCTTGGCTACAGTGGAATGTTCTACCTGGGGGTGAGGGGCTATTGTCCCCTGGGGACCAAGGGTGGTGTCATTGGCCTGGAACAGATTGGAATAACCTGCTTGCAGACAGGCTTGTGGTCAAGCCTGTTGTCTTGCTTGATCTTGGGAATGAGGCAGGAATCAATCCTGCAGTGACCAGTGGGCTGCAGGAAGGGCCCATTTTGGGGATTGCACCCCAGTTTCCTGGATGCCCACAGGCAGGTGTGTGCTCCATCTTGAAGGCTGACAAGGCACTGTTTTTGCACAATAATCCAATTAGATGTATGTCTGGTTGTGCTTGCCGACTCCTAGTCACGGCTGGTGAGTAATACTCTGACTCAGAGGAGGTGGTAGTGTCTGTCTCTCTTTTCCACTCTGGTGCTTAGCTGGGTTAGTATGCAGTATGTTATGACAGAGGGACGCTTAGCCTGTCTGATGGAGACAAGTTTTATTTATGGATTCCAGCGCTCTGAAGTGAGCTGATTCCACAGAGATGAAAATTGCTTTCCTTCCCCAGGGAATGGCAAATGGATGTGCTCATCAGGAGTCTGGGACTGACCAAAGCCATAGCTTCAGATATCAATAGCTTTAAGCTTCCTGGGGGCTGGGGAGGGGGAGTGATCTACCCACAACCACACAGGGCGGGTCTTTGACTTGACCTGGCCAATCATAGTCTTAGTCTCTCTCTGGGGCTTGAACTCAGGGCCTGAGCACTGTCCTTGGCCTCTTTTTGCTCACTCTACCACTTGAGCCACAGCACCACTTCTGGCTTTTTCTATGTATGTGGTGCTGAGGAATTGAACCTAGGGCTTCATGTATGAGAGGCAAGCACTCTACCACTAGGCTATATTCTCAGCCAGTCTTAGTGTCTTGGACCTGAACTTGGTGCAGAGTCCTAGAGAGGATAGTTCCCTCTTTGAAAAAATTATATGTGTAAAATAATCTCTTGGTTCCTTTCAGATTGAGAGGACCCAGCAATTAAAACAAATAACAAAGAAATCTTTAGCTTAACCCTCATATATCAGCCACACTGATGGCACTAAGGCAGCATAAACACAGAGATTAAGAGAGCAGGCTTTGGAGTCCAAAGACCTGGATTCCAATCCTGGCTTGTTGTTTAATGGCATCCTGGGCATGTTCCTTCTTCTAAACTTTCCTTAGCCTTCAAAGTGTGAGTAATTACTGTTCCTCTTCCCCATTCCCCAAGACTCAGCAGTTGGCAATTGTGTAGGAGATGGAGTAAGTGGAGTGGGATGATTGGGATGTGAGGAGAAGATTAAATATGACCATGTGTGGAATTTCTTAGCATAGGCCCAGTATAGAGTAAGCACTTAGGCATGTTAGCTATTATCTATTCTGTCTGTCCATCCATCCATCCATCCATCCACCCATCCATCCATCATATAACTATTTACTTATCTACAGTTGAACAAAGTCTCACCAAGTAGCTCAGGATGGCCTTGAACTTGAGAACCTACTGTCTCTGCCTCCAAGTACTAGACTGGCAGGAATGAACAACACCCAGTGATTATCTACATTTAAAAACGTCCTAAACCATAGATATCTACAGAAGTGAATAAAGCCTCTTCTAGCTCCCCAGGCCATATGTGGAAAAAGCCTTCAACTTCTTCTCTTTGCTCCAAACAGAGTCAAGGCCAGGGTTCAGAGAGTGACTACAGTTTGACTTAAAATGTAGCAGAATCAGCAAATGTATTTATCAGCTAAGCACTTGGCTCACACCTGTAATCCTAGCTATTCAGGAGGCTGTGATCTGAGGGTCATGGTATAAAGCCAGCCCAGCAAGAAAGTCGATGGAATTCTTATCTCCAATTAACCATCAATGATAAGGCCGAAGTGGAGCAGTGGCTCTCATGGTAGAATGCTAGCCTTAAGCACAAAGCTCAGGGACAGTGCTCAGGCCCTGAGTTCAAGCCCCAGGACCAGCACAAAAGAGGCACACAAAGAAATATATCGATCATGATTGATGGGATTCAGCCAGAAGAGGTTTTGCTGGATTAAAGGAATCACCTATAGTAAGAAGAAGCAAATGTGAGCTGAACTCCCTGGGAGAAAAGGCAGCTGCTGAGTTGAAGCCTTTTGTCTGGCATGATGGCCACGAGGGGCAGCTCTAGTCAGCAGGAGCAGCCTGGGGCCTACATGCTAGGGAGATGTGCTGTGATAAATTAGAACTGTCCAGACGGCAACCTGAGACACAATTCTACCTGCACAGACTCTTTCTAGGACAGGAGAGATGTCACCTTTGTGTCTGGGCCTTGGCCCAGGAGGTGCCCTGAGAACATGCAGTACCCCCATCCCCCCTGGGCGAATGGAATTCAAGTGCCTAGTGTTTTTCAATTGTACTTTGTTAGTCTTAATGTGATAGCTTCTGTAGTAAGAAAAGAAGAAATGCAGAAATATATCTTTAACACTTTACTACTAGAACGTGAATATTTCACTTTTTTCTTGTTCTTTTCTTACCTTTGCTAAGATGATCAGACTTTTTTTTTTCTTGTTTTGATAGTACTGGAGATTGAACTAAGGGCTTACAATTGCTAGGCAGATGCTCTACTGCTTGAATCATGCCCTCAGCTCCAGACATGGGCTTTTAATATGGTTAAAACCACTTTGAAGCATTTGAAGTGATGTAAATAATTAATCTGTTACTATACTAAGTTTATACAACAAGTATTCCTAATATTGTTCAGTATTAATGTCATTGTTCAATGTGAAGCTTTTCTGAAACTGGCCGTTTGGCCCTATAGTATATAGTTGCAATTGCCCACACCTGTTTTGCTCTGTATTATGTAATTGCAATTGGCCACACCTGCTTCACTCTCTTATTTCCTACACCTGTAACCTGCCAGGGAGCGCTACATCCTGTTTTGTTGCCAGATGGCCAGATGCTTTCCTTTATGGTCAAGATTCTATGACCTGTTTGAAACAGGTTTCTGAAACCGGTTTCTGGATATTTCTTGAAAGTAATGAACTGGTTCCTTGTCACTTCTCCAAGTTAATGAGCAACTACAATTAGGCAAAGGGGAAATTCCTGTGGTTTTGGGGTTTAAAAGCAGCCTTCTGGGCTGCTGCTGCAGGATCAGGACTGGAGCAGCTGAGTAATAGCTCTTCAAGTCTACAATTAAAAATGGCCTCTAACAAGACTACATTGAAAAAAATGGGAAAGAAACAGAATGGAAAGAGTAAAAAAGTTGAAGAAGCAGAGCCTGAAGAATTTGTTGTAGAAAAAGTACTGGACCGACGTGTAGTGAACGGGAAGGTAGAATATTTCCTGAAGTGGAAGGGATTTACAGATGCTGATAATACTTGGGAACCTGAAGAAAATTTAGACTGTCCAGAATTAATTGAAGCATTTCTTAATTCTCAAAAAGCTGGTAAAGAAAAGGATGGTACAAAAAGAAAAGCTTTATCGGACAGTGAATCTGATGATAGCAAATCAAAGAAGAAAAGAGATGCTGCTGACAAACCAAGGGGGTTTGCTAGGGGTCTGGATCCTGAAGGAATAATTGGTGCCACAGACAGCAGTGGAGAATTGATGTTTCTTATGAAATGAAAAGATTCAGATGAAGCTGACTTGGTGCTGGCAAAAGAGGCGAATATGAAGTGTCCTCAGATTGTGATTGCTTTCTATGAAGAGAGACTAACTTGGCATTCTTGTCTAGAAGATGAAGCTCAATAATTGTTTGCATTGTTTTTATATGTATTTATACATATATATAAAATCTGAGTCTTGGTTTTTGAATTAATGGTGTGAAACAATAACTACATTCTAATGAAAATCAAGTATGACATGTTGGTTTGGAAAGTAGTATTGGGGAGTTGAGGTTTTTCTTTTTTCCTCAATAGCACTGGTTACTTTGAACAAATATAATAAAGGCTTTCTGTAGTTGCTTTATCAGAAAAGAATGTTTAATACCATGGTATATTTCCTCTGCATTCAGAAACAGATTGTGGCTTTTTTAATATTAGGCAATTTTTTGGGGTCATTACTTAATCAGAACAACTTGTCTTTAACTGCTATGTTGAAGGACCATCCTGAATTTTCTTTTTTGTGTTTGTGTGTGTGTAAACAAAATACTTACATAGGTAGTTTTTTTGTTTTGGAGATTTTGCTTGTTTAGAGGTGTTGGGCATCAGACCCACAGCCTTGCATATGTAGGTAAATGATGTATCACTTAGTTACATCCCTGGCCCTTGTTTTAGTTTTTTGATTTTTGAGACAGGGTCTATAGGCAGCTCAGGTTCACCTTGAACTTCCTAGGTAGCCAGGCTAGCTAGCCTTGAGCTTTAGGTCCTCCTGCCTCTGCCATAGATAAGCAAATGCAATAGCTTTGCAAAACTTCTTGAAAGGAAAAAATTTAAGCTAATAACAGCTTCCCTCACCCAGATGAGGAAAGACAAATCTTGATTTCCTTTCACTAAAATTTTCTGTGTGCGCATTCCTTTACAGAATATTGGGTCATGGGCTATCTAACACTCAGCTCATGGAAATGTAAAATCAGCTGGTTAGAGATGTGACTATTTAGGACCTGCTGGCCTAAATGAATGAACAAAATTTTATAATTATTGACCTGCATGCTTTTTCTTTATCCCAACTCATTCCTTACATGTAGGCTCAATTGTTTTCAGTATTGGGTTACTGGTTCCACAAAAGCCAGAGAAACAACTTTGTAGTAATCAGAATGTTACCCAACTGTATATTGTTTACTTTATTGTAAGTAATGGTGAACAGTGGTCAATAAATAGTTTTATATTCCCTTAAAAAAAAAGCCTTCTGAGATAGCTTGGGACTGCATCTTTAGATACTGACCTCCAGTGCAGTCCTTTCTCGCTCAACAAAGTTCTTTTTGATTGTCATCTGAGTGGTCTCATTGATTGTCGATTTCTGAACTCCATAACACATTGAAATTCCATCTCAAGTTTTTATACTTTGTTAAGCTTGGGAAGCAACACTATCAATTATTCAATTTCTACATTAAGAAAAATGTGTAAGGCCTCCATCTTAGTTTTGCAGGCCAGCCATGTTTTAGAGAGAAGATGATTGGCTCCAGCCTATCCAGTCCTTTTGGTTCTGCTGTAGATCTTGCTAGTATACTGTGGGCTGGAAACAAACTGAAGGTGTTTCAAGGAGTTGTTTTTCTTTCCTTTTTTATTCCATTAAAAAAAATAATCTTACTGGGCACCTGTGGCTTATGTTTGTAATCCTTGCTACTCAGGAGGCTGAGATCTGCTAGCTCAAGCAGGGAAGTCCATGAAATTCTTATCTCCAATTAACCATCAGAATACTGGAAGTGACACTGTGGCTCCAGTGGTAGAGCACTAGTCTTGAGCTGAAGAACTCAGGGATAGCATCCAGGGCCCAGAGTTCAAGCCCCCTGACTGACAAAAAAAGTTATCTTTAAGTAGTTGTACAGAGGAGTTCCCACTTAACAAAGCAGTTTATGAATACAATGTATCTTGGTCAATGTTGCCCCTTTCAACATTCTCACTCATCTCTCTCCTACCCACCCCAGCTTTCACTTTCCTTAATTTTATAGGATATACATTACATCCTTGATTGCATTTTCCTCCTTTCTCCTCTTCATCTGTCTATCCCTCTTCCCTTGGCTGCACTCCGTCCTTTCAAGTACCTCTTTCCTACTGCTCACTTTGTTCAACTTTGACTCTGCCTTTCTAAGGAATTACAGTATTTCACTTCTCCCTCGAATCTACTATATTTCAGTTAATACATTTGTATACACTTGCATACCACTGGAGGTATTTACTTATAAGTTTATAAGCTAATTCAAATTTCCACACATGAGGTAATACTCTCTGGGCCTGACTTACTTCACTTAACATAGTTTTTGTCAAGGTCCTCACAAATAATATATTATTCTTTTGAATGGATGAGTAAAATTCCATTGTGTATATATGCCCCATTTTCTTGATCTGTTTGCTCACTGAGGAGCATCTGAGTTGATCCCATGCCTTGGCTATGGTGAATAGGGCTGCAATGAACATGGTTGTGCTGGTAGCTCTACTGAAGCCTAGTTGTAAGGGTTTGAGGGTTTCTGGTGTGTGTGTGTGTGTGTGTGTGTGTGTGTGTGTGTGTTTAACTGGATCAGGGATCCAATGGTGCTTTGAAAGTTATCCTTTGTGAAACCGCATGCTACCCTAGTGCCATGCCCATACCTCCAAATGGTTTCTACCAACCCCAGAGAGGCTGATTTCTCCACCAAGGTACTTTTAAACCTCAAAGCCCAGAGTGCTGAGCTTTTTATTGAGAAAATGAACATATATCTGGTTTGTCCAAGACAGTACTAGTTTATCCCTTTGACTCCATGTCCTTATTAATAGTGACTTTTCACTCCCACAAGCAGAAATGGTATGCTCCCTCAACATTTTGAGGGCCTAATATGAGACTGGGCCAGCTAAGATGGACTGAAGGAAAAGTCTGTTGGGGGTAGGAATGTCTGTGAGTTGGCGGTTCAGAAGCAGTGGTAGAGAAAGCCAAAGCCATGCTCAGACAGAGGAGTGCTGTTACTTCCAATCTGCTTGGGGGAGATGAGACTTGCAAGATCCTGTATTTGGGGCAAAGCCACAGAAACACAGAGTCACAGACAGCCCCACAGCAGGGGCTGAGTTGTGCAGGTCCACCTGCTTCCTGTGAATGAGGAGGAAGGGTTAACTAGTTTAGTTAGTAACTGGTTTCACTTAACTTTCTGGGGGTGAGGAACATACCATTCTGGGAACAATCCAGTGCTTTGGCTTTTCCAGTACCCAGCAGGACATCCAGAAAACAAAGGTATTATTCAAATAAGATAGCAGGTGAGGGACTGGGAATATGGCCTAGTGGTAGAGTGCTTGCCTCGTATACATAAAGCCCTGGGTTCGATTCCTCAGCACCACATATGTAGTAAAAGCCAGAAGTGCAGCTGTGGCTCAAGTGGTAGAGTGCTAGCCTTGAGCAAAAAGAAGCCAGGGACAGTGTTCAGGCTCTGAGTTCAAGCCCCAGGACTGGCAAAAAAAAAAAAAAGATAGCAGGTGAAGAGGGTTAGGGACCCACTATGACCTTTGCATCTGTCTTCTGAGTCTTACCACACCATCTTCTTCCCACTACAAACTGTGATCTCTCACAATCTGGCTCTTCTCTCCTCCTTTGCCTTCACTTCCCACTTCTGCTTGTGTTGCTCTCCTCAGCTCTCATGGGCTCTTCTGAATCAGAGGAAATGAAGAACAATCCTTGCCCATCACAGGAATGCTGCTTCATCAGGGAAGTTGGGCAGCTGAGCAGCTGTGGACACAGCTGGGACCTGGAAGCCCTTAGGCACTGTCCAGCTCGGTTTCTGATGAGTGTGTACTTTTCAGGAGGTATTACCTCCTTTTAAGCCATTCTGACCTTTCAGAATTACACTGAGCTGTTGTTGGTTGCATTGGGTTCTCAGAAGTCATTTTGCCAGGCACAGCAAGTTCAACTGCTCTGTCTTCTGAAGACTCAGCACTCCCAAAGCACATTCATCTCCCCCCACTCACACTTTAAAGACTTGTCATTGAAATATCTCCCCATGAAGTAGGAAGCACCTCCTTTGACCATGTCTGCTTCCATGGGTTTTGATCTGGGAAAGAGGGTGAGGAGTCATGTGCAAGCATCTCTCTGTGGGGTGTCATCAGCTCCTTGGAGGAGCCCTCATTAAGGATTTGGAATGATTGACAGGTTGTGGAAGCTCAAGAAAGCACATTTGACAAGCTGCAGAAGTCAGCACCTGTGTTGCAAAAAAATGTTGGCAATTGGAGACCTTGAAAAGTCTTTGCAGGTAATACTATAATTTTGTTCCTTAGCCAAAGCATTTATAAAAAGGATCTCAAATAGCTACCAAGGAATCCAGAATTGACTTTCTCTTACACAGGCTCTAAATTAGTTGCAAATGTATTACTTCTAATGGGATTAATTCTCTATATTGCACCATCTTGCTGAAATGCAGTCTGTGGATGTGTTTCTTTGGGGTTAGGAATCCATGAAGAGGAAAGTCTTATTTACTGATGGGGGAAGGGTGGTGATCAAAGTTTGATGGGAAAGTAAGAAGGTAGCTCTCTTTTCCCCAAAAGGTGAAGGAATAGAAAAAGACAATGAATAAATAGGGCATTCATGTGCTAGGTATATCCTAGCATTTTTCTTACTATTTTTCTTTCAATTTGGACTTAAGATGTGGTCATATTCTCTCTCTCTCTCTCTCTCTCTCTCTCTCTCTCTCTCTGTGTGTGTGTGTGTGTGTGTGTGTGTGTGTGTGTGTGTGTGTATGAGCTGGTACTGGGGCTTGAACTGAGGGTCTTGACCTTGTTTGGCTTGCTTGCTTACAGCTGGCATGCTACAATTTAAGCCATGCCTCTATTTTTTCACTTTTTTGCTGGTTAGTTGCAGATAAGAGTCTCACAGACATTTCTGCAATCCTCAGATCTCAGCATCCTGAGTAGCTTGGATTACAGGCATGACCCAGCAGCTCTCAGCTAATATTCCTTTAAATAGCCAAGCCATATAGCTGTGGAATCCTACCAACTAATACAAGAACAGTCCATTTCCCAGCCTCACCAGTGATCAGCTCAGACCAGTCTCCCCAGCCTCAGTTTTTTTTTTTTTATCTCTGAAGTGGGGATATAAATAGCATCCACCTCATAAAAGCTGGTCTAATTTTATGACAAAATACATGACACTTATGGAAAAGTGGCAAAAATCCATTCTGCTTGGGGATTGACTACTGCAGTTCTGGTTTTAGAAAACCCAAACTGGCTCAAGTGTCAGAGATGGGATTCTTTAACATTGTCATTGCTTTTTCTGCCACAAGGTGGCGATGGTGTTCCCATGGGCTAGTGCTGTTCTTGGCTTCAGTGTAGGGTGTGTGTGTGTGTGTGTGTGTGTGTGTGTGTGTGTGTGTGTGTGTGAGGAGGAGGAGGAGGAGGAGGAGGAGGAGGAGGAGGAGGAGGAGGAGGAGGAGGAGGAGGAGGAGGACTCAGGGGGCTCTGAAGTTGGGTAACAACCTTCCAGGTATTCAGAACACAGGAGATTTCTTGCCACTCATCTGTGGTTGATCCATGTCAGGCCTGGAATATAAATGCCACAGCTCTTTCAAAGAACTGTTCAAAAGAACTTCCTGTGATGGCAAAAGTGGCCCAGTAGGGTTATCACTAGCCAGTCACATGTGGCTATTAAGCACATGAAACATGGCTAGTTGACTATGGAACTGCATTTCAGACTTTATTTCCTTTTAATTAATTAAATTTAAAGCAATGCAGGTGTGGTGGCACATGCCATCAATCCTAGCACTCAGGAAGCTGAGGAAAGACAATCACTGTGAGGCCAGCCTGGATGCCATAGCAAATTCAAGGCCAAATTTGGCTTTGTAGTGACACACTTTCTCAAAACACAAACAAAAAATTAAACAACCACAAGTCTCTAAAGTATCTAATGGCTACCATTTTGGACAGGGCAGCGTTAGCACTTTTAGACACATACATGCACTGGTGTCAGTAGTTGACTTTCCACCTAATGTGTATATGTACAAGACATTCTATCTCCTTATCCAGTGGGCCCTTCTACAATTATGACAAGGGACCACTGAAAACAAGTAAAACTGGTGACAGATAAATAATATTTTGATATTTACCTAAGCAATAAGAATGTGAACTATATATAGCTTTATTTTTTTGTTTTTTTTTTATTATCAAAGTGCTATAC
Organism: Perognathus longimembris pacificus; assembly: GCF_023159225.1. Lineage (NCBI taxonomy): Eukaryota > Metazoa > Chordata > Mammalia > Rodentia > Heteromyidae > Perognathus > Perognathus longimembris. The sequence continues at coordinate 27,349,605 of NC_063174.1, read as the reverse complement.
AGAGCGATTACAGTTTCATACTTTAGGCATTGGATACATTTCTTGTACTGTTTGTTACCTTGTCCCTCATTCCCCCCTTCCCCCTTCCCCTTTCCCTTTCCCCCCATGAGTTGTTCAGTAGATTTACACTAAACAGTTTTGCAAGTATTGCTTTTTTAAAAGTTTTTATTATAAAACTGATGTACAAAGAGGTTACAGTTTCATACGTTAGGCATTGGATACATTTCTTGTACTGTTTGTTACCTTGTCCCTCATACCCCCCTCCCCCCTCCCCCTTTCCCCCTCTGAGGTGTTCAGTTCACTTACACCATATAGTTTTGCAAGTATTGCTTTCTTGTTGTTTCTCTTATTTTACCCTTTGTCTCTCAATTTTGGTATTCCCTTTCACTTTCCTAATTCTAATACGAGTATACACGGTTTCCAATATACTCAGATAAGATTACAGAGATAGTGTAGATACAATCACAAGAAGGTGATACAAGAACATCATCAACAGTATAAACTACAGATACACATGGGATGTTGAAAGTAGTTACAACTGTGATATAACAATCATTTCCATAAAATGGAGTTCATTTCACTTAGCATCATCTTATGTGATCATAAGGGTATAGCTATTGGGCTCTTGTGATCCTCTGCTGTTGCTTGCCTAAACCAGTGCTAATTATTCCCAGGAAGGGAGACCATCGAGTCCATGTTTCTTTGGGTCTGGCTCACTTCACTTAGTATAATTTTTTCCAAGTCCTTCCATTTCCTTACAAATGGGGCAATGTCATTCTTTCTGATAGAGGCATAAAATTCCATTGTGTATATGTACCACATTTTCCTGATCCATTCGTCTACGGAGGGGCATCTGGGTTGGTTCCAGTTTCTCGCTATGACAAATTGCGCTGCAATGCTGGTGGCATTACTGTGATTTTGTTTGTGGTTTTTTGGATAGATACCCAAAAGTGGGGTTGCTGGGTCATAGGGGAGTTCTACATTTAGCCTTCTGAGGAATCTCCATACTGCTTGCCAGAGTGGCTGAACCAATTTACATTCCCACCAGCAATGAAGTAGGGTTCCCTTTTGGCCACATCCCCTCCACCAACTGTTATTGTTAGTTTTCTTGATGTATGACATTCTTACTGGGGTGAGATGGAATCTCAATGTTGTTTTGATTTGCATTTCCTTTATGGCCAGTGATGTAGAGCACTTTTTCATATGTCTCTTGGCCATTCTCATTTCCTCATCAGAGAAGTCTCTTTGTAGGTCTTTAGCCCACTTGATGAGCGGGCTATTAGTTCTTTGCGGTTTTGTTTTGGAGGAAGGTAATTTTTTTAGTTCTGCATATATTTTAGATATGAGGCCTTTGTCCGTTGAATGGCCGGTAAAGATCTTCTCCCAGTCTGTGGGGCAAGTATTGCTTTTGTAATCGTTTGTCTTTTTTACCTGTGTCTCTCGATTTTGGTATTCCCTTTCAGTTTCCTAGTTCTAATACCTGTATACATGGTTTCCATGTACTCAGATAGGATACAGAGATAGTGAAGGTACAACCACAGGATGGGGATACAAGAGGATCATCAACAATAGAAGCTACGGTTTCACATCGCATGCTGAAAGTAATTACAACAGTGATGTAACAGTCGTTTCCATAACATGGAGTTCATTTCACTTAGGATCATCTTTTGTGTTCATAAGGGTATAGCTATTGGGCACTTTTGATCCTCTGCTGTGACTAGCCTAAACCTGTGCTAATTATTCCCTATGAGGGAGACCATAGAGTCATGTTTCTTTGGGTCTGGCTCACTTCACTTAGTATAACTTTTTCCAAGTCCTTCCATTTCCTTACAAATGGGGCAATGTCATTCTTTCTGATAGAGGCATAAAATTCCTTTGTACATATATACCACATTTTCTTGATCCATTCATCTACTGAGGGGCATCTGGGTTGGTTCCAAATTCTAGCTATGACAAATTGTGCTGGGATGAACATTGTTGTGCTAGTGGCCGGTTAATGTGGTGGATTACATTAATTGACTTGCGTATATTAAACCAACTTTGCATCCCTGGGATGAATCCAGTTGGATCATGGTGTATGATTTTTTTGATGACCTGTTGAAGTCGACTGGCCAGAATTTTGTTGAGAATTTTTGCGTCTATGTTCATCAGGGAAATCGGTCTATAGTTCTCTTTCCGTGATGAGTCCTTGCCTGGTTTTGGGATGAGGGTTATACTGGCTTCATAGAATGTGTCTGGTAGTGAACTTTCTCTTTCAATTTCATTGAAGAGTTTGAGAAATATTGGTGTGAGTTCAGTTTTGAAGGCCTGGTAGAATTCTGCTGTGAATCCGTCTGGACCTGGGCTTTTCTTGGTTGGGAGATCACTTATTGCCCTTTCTATTTCAATGCTGGATATGGGTCTGTTCTGAAGGTTTAAATCTTCATGGTTGAGTTTGTGGATATGAATTTTTGCTAGGAAATCATCCATTTCTTTCAGGTTCTCAAATTTGTTGGCATAAAGGTTTGCAAAATAGTCCCTTATTGTGTTCTGAATTTTGGTTGTGTCTGTGGTGATGTTACCTGTTTCATCTCTGATCTTGTTTACTTGGATGTCCTGCCTTTGTTTTTTGGTCAGGTTTGCTAGGGGTCTGTCTATCTTGTGAATTTTTTCAAAGAACCAACTCTTTGTTTTGTTGATTTTTTCAATGCTTTTTTTGTTCTCTAATTGATTTAATTCTGATTTGATTTTAATTATTTGCTTCTGTCTATTGACTTGGGGTTTGGCTTGTTGTTCTCTTTCAAGGAGATTAAGGTGCTTCCTTAAATTGTTTAGTTGCTGTTTCTCCAGTTTGTTGATGTAGGCACTCAGAGATATATATTGCCCTCTGAGTACTACCTTTGCTGTGTCCCAAAGGAGCTGGTACTTCGTGTACTCATGTTGGTTGAATTCCATAAACATTTGAATTTCTGTTTAATTTCTTCAATGACCCACTGATAGTTCAGCAGTGTGTTGTTTAGTTTCCATGTATTGTAGGATTTTCTGTGGTGGCTGTTTGAGTTGAGCTCTAATTTTATTCCATTGTGGTCTGAGAGAATGAAGGGAATGGTTCTGATACTTCTGAATTTGTACAGATTTTCTTTGTGCCCTAAGATGTGATCTATTTTGGAGAATATTCCATTTTCTGCCTAAAAGAATATGTACTCAGTTGTTGCTGGATGGAATATTCTGTAGATTTCAGTTAAGTCTAGTTGGTCTATGCAATTATTTAGTTCTGTGTTTTCTTTACTCAGTTTTTGGAGTGTTGATCTGTCCAGAGGTGGTAGTGGAGTGTTAAAGTCCTCAACTATCAATGTGTTTGGGTCTATTAGTGTTTTTAGAGTCAGTAGTGTTTGTTTGATGAAGTTGGGTGCTCCTGTATTTGGTGTGTAGATATTTAGGATGGTTATATCATCCTGTATGAGAGATCCCTTTATTAGAATGTAGTAACCTTCTTTGTCTCTTCTTACCTTTTTTAATTTGAAGTCAATTTAATCTGATACTAGAATTGCAACGCCAGCCTTCTTATGGGGGCCATTTGCTTGATAGATTTTATTCCAGCCTTTCAGTTTTAGGAGATGTTTACTTTTTCTGGTTAGATGTGTCTCTTGGAGGCAGCAGAAAGATGGATCTTGATTTTTGATCCAACTTATGAGCCTATGTCGTTTGATTGGAGAATTAAGTCCATTAATGTTGAGAATTAGGATTGAGAGATGATCGTTTGTTCCTTTCATTATCACTATGTTGTTAAAAGCTGTGTCTTCCCATTTCTTGATCTGATGTTTACTATTTAGGGTTCATTTCTTTGTCTGTATTGGGATCTTGATTATTTTCCCTGTATAGTACATCTTTGAGGATTTTCTGTAAAGCTGGTTTGGTGGAGATATATTGATTCAGTTTTTTCTTACTGTGGAAGACTTTTATTTGACCTTCGGCTATAAATGAGAGTTTGGCTGGGTACAGTATTCTTGGTTGGTAGTTATTTTTATTTAGTGTTTGGTATACCTCATTCCAGGCTCTCCTTGCTTTCATGGTCTCTGCTGAGAAGTCTGGGGTAATTCTGATTGCTTTTCCTTTATATGTGATTGTTTTCTTCTCCCTAACAGCTTTAAGGATTCTCTCTCTGTCTCTGTCTCTGTCTATCTCTCTCTCTATATATATTATCAAGCTGAATTACAGAGAGGTTACAGTTTCATACATTAGGTATTGTATACATTTCTTGTACCAGCTTTAAGGATTCTTTCCTTGGACTCTATTGATCCTGTTTTGATCACAATGTGTCAGTGGAATGTCCTATTCTGGTCTGGTCAGTTTGGGGTTCTAAATGCTTCTTGTATCTGTATAGGCCTATCATTCTGGATATTTGGGAAGTTCTCAGCTAATATTCTGTTAAATAGGTTGCCTTTTCCATTAAGTTCTTTCTCCAGGTTTTACTCAATACCTATTATCCTTATATTGGGCTTCCTGATTGTGTCTTGAAGCTCCTGGAGTGATCTGTTTTGTCGATTGGATTGGTTTTGTATTGATTTTTGATCTTTCTCCATAGATTCTAGGGAATCTTCAGCTCCTGAGATTTGATTCTCTGCTTCAGTTAGTCGGGACTGTAGGCTAGCTACTTGATTTCGAATCTCTTTTCCTTCTGACTGGACTTTCCTGATGATTTCCATGTCCTTGCTATACTTATCTCTTAGGTGCTGCATGGACTTCTTTACTTCATTAACTTCATTAATTTGGTTTTCAGTGCTGTCTCTCAAATCTTTTAGCTGGGTAACTATCTTTTCATTTGACTCTTGAAGTTCAATTATCTTTCTATTTGTGGAGGCCATGAAATTCTCCATTAATTTTTGCTTTGCTTCCTCATGCTCTAGAATAGTTGACTAAAGAAATTCAAACTTTTCATTTATCATTTTTATCAGTAGACTTTGTAGAGCATTTTGAGGGTTCTCTTCTATGTCTTTGATTGCTCTGCTTCCTGCTTGTTTTGAGTGGGAAATGAGACTCCATTGTTTGCCATCTTTCTTGTGTTTCTTCTGCCCATTTGGATTGGGAATGCCAATCCACAAGCACTTGTGAGCGCCGTTTAAGACCCAAAGCAGACCTTACCAAGCACTGTTGTGTAAATCTTAGAAGTTCACAATTATATACAGATACCTTGTATACCTGTATATAAAATTAGATTTGGTGTTTCTAAAGAATACAATTTTGATATAACAACCAATCCTGAGCCCTGTATTCAGTAGTTACTTAGTTACTTGTTTACTGTTACAACCCTATGAGCAATTTTTGTTCTTATATTAAGTTCTTTTTGGACTGGCTAGCTTTGTCTTTGAACCCCTTTGATTCACTCTGAGCAGGGATACCTCTGTCCAATAACCAGGGATCGATGCAATCTGGAGGTCCTAGAAGTAAATCAGGAGGGTAAGTTAGAGGTAGTAAGGTACTAGAGTAAAATGTATGGATGTGTGTGTGATGATTTGGTTTAGTTTCCGTGATGTGGAAATGTGGAGAAGCATAGAATCAGTAGAAAGAACAAGGTTAAAATGATAGACTATGGAGTGTTAGCAGAAAAGAGTGGAGGTGTTATTCATAGGAAAGTAAATTTTTAAAGAAAGAGAATGTGAAGAGAGAGATAAAGAAAAAAATAGTGGAAGACAAATGCACAAAACAGAGAACAGTTATTAAAAAAAAGAAAGAAAAAAACCAGAAAAATGAACAGCCAAAAAAAAATTTGATAAAACAAAAAGGTAAAAATGTAACACAAAAAACCCAATGACGTTTCAGAAATGAAAAAAAAAAGCTTAAAAAATGTTTTTTTTTTTTTTTGGTCAGTCCTGGGGCTTGGACTCAGGGCCTGAGCACTGTCCCTGGCTTCTTTTTGCTCAAGGCTAGCACTCTGCCACTTGAGCTACAGCGCCACTTCTGGCCATTTTCTGTATATGTGGTGCTGGGGAATCGAACCCAGGGCCTCATGTATATGAGGCAGGCACTCTTGCCACTAGGCCATATCCCCAGCCCCTTAAAAAATGTTTTGAAAAAAAATGGAGTCTTCCTTGTTTGGGTGGACTTTCTACAGTCTCTGGTTTCCTTGCGATGGTCTGCAGTCTATTTTGCTGCTTGGCTGGTTTGACTTGCTTTCACTTTGCAGGGGGTGGATCTGTTCTGACCCTTCTCCTCTGTTGGTGAAATCCTGGGTCTCTGTGGTTCACACATCTTGCAGGTAGGCCTTGGGCTTCCACTGTAGATGGGGGACGTGAACAGTCTTGTGAACTGTGGCTCCTCCCGTCAGCTGTGGGGCTGCTGCCCTTAACGCCTGGCTTTGAATAGGCTGTGTACTCAGCAGGGCAGGTTGCCTCTGGCCTGGTTTACCCGACTGAGAGTCACTTGCCTGGGGGAGGTTCCTCCCTCCTGGGCGGGGCGGCCTCCTGGGTGGAGCTGGCTATGGAATTCAGCTTTGTTTCGGGCTAGGAATTGGGCTTCCTCTGTAATGGAACTGTTTATCTGTCTTGGGAACTGTTTGTTATCCCGTCTGGTTGTTCCATGCTGCCAGTATCTGCTCCCCGCTTTCGGTTTTAATTTTGAAATTCCAGCGGGCAGGGCAGGGCACCTCTGACTGAGTTCACCTAAATGAACCCAGGATGAGCCCAGGATGGGCCCAGGACAAGCCTCCCGCCTGGGCAGGGGTCATTCTTCTGGGTGGAGCTGGCTCTCACTAGTCAGTCCCTCTTGCTCTTTTCAAAGATGGCTCCTTTGTCCTCACTTTCCCCAGGCTCGCTTTAGTTTCAGTCTGGTCTGACCCTATGCCAGTGTCAAAGTTGGCGCTTTGCTCTGGCGATAGGGGAATGGCTGCCTTCAAGGAGCTGCTATGTGGGTGTGAGTGAGAATGTCTTTCGTGGGGTACTCATGCTTTCCCTGCGATTTCAGCCCATCCGAGCTCAGCCTGCGATCCATGTCTGTGTGCCGCCATCTGGAGTATTTCTTCCTGGTCACCACTGTGTGCTCTAGGTTCACGGAGTGTGGGGCGCTGTGCTGGCGCCGGCACTGGCATGGCAGCAGGTTGCCGCCCGGAGCTCAAATCTGTGTTTTCAGGCCAGCAAAGTCGATTTTTCCTTTCTGGCCAGAATCCTTGTACTGTTATAACTTACTTGGGCTGACTTTCTAGGAGTAAAATTTTCCCTGGAGTGGGAAAACTGCAATGTCTCAGTTAGGGCTCTGCTGCTTCTCCGCCATCTTCCTGGAAGTCTCTATATATAGCTTTAATGAAGCCAGAGTTTCAACCTTTTTGTTGTTGTTGTTGTTTGTGGGTTTTATCTCAGGGCCTGGATGCTGTCTCTGAGATCATTTCTCACGGCTAGCACTCTATCACTTTGAGCCACAGCTCCACTTCCAGTTTTTGAGTGGTTAATTGGAGATGTGACTATCACAGGGACTTTTCTGCCTGGGTTGGCTTTGAACTGAGATCCTCAGATCTCAAACTCCTAAGAAACTAGGATTACAGGTATGAGCCACTGGCACCTGACTTGAAACTTTTTGTGTGTCTCCCTTTTAGAGGGAAGTTCAGAGATATCTTTTCTTGCCTGATATTGTGTTTGTTATCTGCAGTCTCTGTATTTGGAGAAGAGTAAACAAACACAATGTAATATCTAAGGATTGCAAACTCCCCCCTCTTCCCCCTGACATATTCCTAGCCATTTCTTTCTGAGACATAAATCACTAGGTGGAAAAGGCAGAAGAAGTTTCCATGCCCACTCCATGCTCTACTTTAATTAGCTTTCCACCAAGACCTAATAATCATCTCAGGTTCTTTATACTACTCCTTCTACTCCCTGCTGAGACTGGAGCCTGGGCTTCCTCAAATGCCTGACAGAGGAGCAAGGAGGGCAGAGCACAGCCCAGAGTGCTGCATGCCCTGCTGCCTCAGAAGAAAGGGACACCACTAGGTTATTTCTCTCTAAGTCTTCCTGTCCAGTCACCATCACTGGGGGAGGTCTCCACTGCCTCTATCCTAAGCCCACCTTTCCTACTTCAGGATGGCTGATAAGTGAAACTCCAAGGGTCTTCATCTCACAGTCCTCAAAAGATAAGAAAACTAAAACCACATATGGTAAATGTATTTTTTTAAAAAAGTTTTACACTGTCTAGTCTTGGCTGGAATCACATTATCATAAGATGATCTTACTGAAACCTAACAATAAACACTATTAAGTAGATAGTTGGTTTAACCTGGACAGTCTTGGAATCAGAGTCTCAAAGAAAAAAGTAATGGTAGTATATTTAGTAATAGAATTGAAGAAAGCAGCTCTAAGAAATAAAAGGAGCCAGGAGCCAGTGGCTCATGCCTGGAAATTGAGATCCAAAGGATCCCAGTTCAAAATCAGCCTGGGCAGAAAAGTCCATGAGATGTGGCTCATGTGGTAGAGTGACAGCCAAATGAGCCAAGCAACTTAAATGCTCTGAGTTCAAATCCCAGTTTGGGGAGAGAAATGGAATGAGGAGGGAAGGCAAGGGAGCTGTGGTGTGTTGGTAGTTTATCAGCTAGTCTTTTGGGACAAACAATAACCCTGATCTGTGATGCTTCCCATTCACCATAGCATAAATTCTCCAAGCATGGCTGATTTCAGTGCCATGTCACTGAACATGCAGTTGGGGAGAGATGTGCACACCCCACTCTCATGTGTCCCCATGAGCAACCTCCAGCCCTCCAATAGAAAGGTATAATGAAGATTTGACCACTGATCTTGGTGATAGCTGCTCAATCCCGAAGGTATTTCTGAGGAAACCTGGGAAGTGCATTTTAGGATTGTTTTCTTGGGACAAAGCAGGAAGCATTTCGATTTCAGTGCCCCTTCAGTCTTTGGTCAAGGCTAGCCACAGGGCAATTGACTTTCTTTTACTTCTGGGATGAGCACGCACACATGCTGACAAGATTTTGCTGTATATTCTTAACAAGAAAGGAGAAGGAAAATTTTGTGGCTCAAGGCAAGGCACTGCCAGGCTATCCCAGCATCAAGTTGGTTGTGAAGCTTGACTGGAACTAGTTACTGTGACAAAAGCTGGGGCTGCGAGAAAATAAAGTGGTCATTATTATCTACTTCTTGTCTCCATCACATCTTCTTCCCTTTCCTTCTTCCAGCAAACCCAGATCTCTATTCCAGAGAGAACCCTCCAAAATGCTGATCAGCTCCAATGTCTGCAGAGATTTAACACAAAAGGAAGTAGAGCAAACATGCTCGCTGCTCTGGCAGTCATTTCACAACTCACAATTGCCATCCACGATTTCTTTCTGCTGTGATGATCCATTTTTGATTTCCCTTCCTCAGACTGCATTCAGTTGGTGTAGGTTGCTTGCTGCTGGGACACCCAGATATTCATCTCTGAGGGATTTAGCTTTTGACTGACTTAACTTTTCCCCCAGCCATGGTTGTGGTGATCATTCATTCACAACATTAACGCTAATAAAAATAGATACCTCTAGGAATCTAGTAGGTCTAGGAATACTAGGGGTTCCTATTGTATGGTAACAACTCTGGCTCTTTCTGGTAGTCAAGGTTACCCCTTGTAGTATAGTTTCTTCTTTCTTTGCCATGGATTGACTGTTTTTATCCTTGATAAGTTTTGCTAAGTAGTTTTTGCATTTTTAAAAAATATAATTTTTATTATTATTAAGGTGTTGTACAATGGTGTTACCATTTCATAAGTGAGGTAATAAGTACAATTATTTTTGGACAATGTTTCCCCTTTATTGATTGAACTCTTGAACTCAGGCCCTCCTCATTGTCCTTGAACTCTTGCTCAAATCTAGTGCTCTACCATTTTAAGTTACAGCTCCACTTCTGTTTTTTTTTATTTATTAAGAATCTACCATGCTGCTGTCTTGTGCTCAGTAGGATTACAGGCATGACCACTGGAGCCTAGCTTAAGAACCACTTCTTATTTTTTCTTTTTTTATTATTAATTAAATTTTGTTGACAAGGTGTTATGCAAAAGGGGTACTGTTACATAATAAGGCAGTGAGTACATTTCTTGTGATATCTTACACCTTCATTTTTCTTTCCCTTCCCTAGATCAGTAGGAAAATATACAATACTCAGTGTACCAAAATCATATACAGTTTTTTTTAATGGTTGAGATACAGTCTCATGGACACTTTTCTGCTCTGGCTGCCTTTGAATCATGATCCTCAGATCTCAGCCCCCTAACTAGCTAGGATTATAGGCATGAGCTACTGGTGCCTGGCTTATTAATTGACTTTTAATAGCAAAATGACTATATCAGCTTTTGTGAGGAAAGCCATCTTGTTGAGTTCTGGTTTAATCTAGATACTTCATAAACAAAGAGATTTATAGCTCATAGTTCTGGAGATCCAAGAGTATATCAACATCTGCTTGGCTTTGGTGAGGACTCATGATGGATGGCATTAAAATGGTGGGTAGACCTATAGAACAGATCACATGGTTATTCAGGAAGCCAGAGAGACTTAGAGGAAGTACCTATTCTGTGAGCATTAATTAATTCTTGAGGGTAGAGTTCCCCATAACCTAGTTACCTTTCACTTGGATGAACCTCCTAAAGGTCTTACCACCTCAGTACTACCACATGGGGCCCAGCTTCCAACACATAAACTTTGGGGGACAAATCATATTCAAACCACAGTAAGCCCAACATTCTTGCTAGAATGGAACAGGCCTCCTCAATAAAGCACTTTCTGATGGTATTCTTGTAAGACACAAATATCTTTACATTCCACAAGCCTTTGCTCTGGGATTTCATGACTCTAAATTTTCTTTATTGCTCCTTTCTAACCTCTGACCAACCATCCAAGACATTTCTGCTGACCTAAAGTCCAAGTATATTCACAGCTCAGATCACTTCCTATCTATACACAGAACCAGCAAGAGTTCTAGCAATACTGTTCATTTGATGCTAGATGGTGGGGCATATAAACAATAGAGGCAAAACCAAGCTACATATTATGAACAAGATAGTTAAGGACTCCTTTATTAGAATTCCAGTCTGAGCTGGCTGACTTTAGGTAGTGCTGAAGACATCCAAGAGTCATCAAGGGTGAGATCAGGTTGCTGTTTGCTTTACAAAAGAGAGCAGCAAGTTTTTATTGATTTTTTTTTTCTGGGGGATGGATGAAAATTTGGCTATCATGCATTGGTTACAGGCACAGTTTCAAAAGATACATTCTTTCTTATTTAGAAGCATCCTGGTGTTTATATGTGGTGGGATAATGGGTGTCAGTTCTACTCAGAAACTACTGAGTTACAACTGGCATAATCAATTTGCATACATATTCTGTCCTTCTGATAGAGCTGAAGGATTTTTCAGAATATCAACATGTCGAGATGAAGGGGATATATACAGTACAAAGGCAGGAATGCTGAACCTCTCTTTCCATTTCATTCACCCAATTCCTATCAGCTGTAGTAGAGAGTCAGTGATTTTAACAAAAGCAGCCTTCAAGTTTCTGCAAAGTAACCTGGGCAACTGTTATCATAGCCCACAGGACAGAGATGTTATTAAACCTACTGGAAAGCTAATAATACGTTGCTCAGCTTCATGACCTTCCAAATCAGTTGTTCTGAAGTCAATGAAGAGCAAATGCTGTGATTTCTCTGTTGGAGATTGTCCGAGTTGATTCTGGGGAATTGCTTAGGGCATTATACAAATGAGGGTTTTTCTTGGTAACACTTTGCCTTTGTCACATGTATAGCCATCTTAAATCTCAGGAGTTTTAGCTGGCTTCATTCCCAAGGGGCTCCTGCTTGTGTAAACAATGCTTTTGGTCTCATCTGGCATTTTTATGACACAGCTGTTGAAAGCATGCATTTCATGGGTAACATGCTAAGGAACCAGAGTTTACTTTCTGTCTCTTCATGGTGGTCCCGGCTCATCTCACGTAGAGAAGGTCCCTTTTCACACTGTCATTCACAGCCACACCTCTATGAGGATTTAGGGTAGTAGAAGTCCATTTATAGGGCTGGGAATATGGCTTAGTGGTAAAGTGCTTGCCTAGCATGCATGAAGCCCTGGGTTCGATTCCTCAGCACCACATAAGCAGAAAAAGCTGGAAGTGGCACTGTGGCTCAAGAGGTAGAGTGCTAGCCTTGAGCAAAAGGAAGCCAAGGACAGTGCTCAGGCACTGAGTCCAAGCCCCAGGACTGGCAGATAAAAAGAAGTCCATTTATAGCTGGCACTCCTATACTGAGCAGAATCATCTGTGTGCTCTGTCTGAACATCTTTCTCTTTCATTGGTGTGAGGGAAGGGAGATATGTCAATAAAGCAAAGGTCAAGCACCATGAGAGTCTGTGTCAACTGTTCATGCAATTTATTTCTATTTTCTAAACTTGCTGGAGCCTAATCCCGAATGCCCTATTTCTATTGCAATAGAATACTGCTGCACACTGCACACTGCCTATGATTTGATGGATCACCACAGGCAACTCTGGCCACATATTTGATTTCTGGTCATAGCTCTCTCTATGAGGCTCCCTTACCCCTGCCCCTCAGTAAATATTCCTGTAATTCAGGAATGGCATTTCTCCAGAACTTTAGAGTCTCCTATTGGGTCTTACCAGACTACAGACACCATCCTTACCTTCTATGGATATCTTGTATCCCTTGAGTCCTGTGGCCTACATGGCAGGGCAGCTATTTAATATATTGTGTTTTTGTTGTTGTTTGTTTTCTTCAGTTCTAGGGACCATACCCAGGGCCTGTGAGTATTAGATGATTGCTCAGCAACTAGGGTACACTGCCAGTCCCTGTAGTGGATGCATCACCTGCTGGAGATGTGTGGTGTTATTCTTCTCTGAACCTCACCCTAAGCAGGCAACCTTCAATCATTTAATACATGAGTTGGAGTACTATTCATCACAGTGGAAGAAACCAAAGGGACTATAATTTTTTATTCACTTTTGGTAGATTGAATAAATATATATGTATATACATATACATATATATATCAGCCATTGTAGCTCTAAAACTTTAGAAGTGCAATTAAAAGGTGTGGCAGGCTCCTTAATGTTTTCAGAGATTTCTCTTTCCTCTTAAAATGCACCCTCCCTGCCTTCCTGCCTCCTTCCCTCCCTTCATTCCTCCTCCTCCTCCTCCTCCTCCCCTCCTCCTCCTCCTCCTCCTCCTCCTCCTCCTCCTCCTCCTCCTCCTCCCCCCTCCTCCCCCCTCCTCCTCCTCCTCCTCCTCCTCCTCCTCCTCCTCCTCCTCCTCCTCCTCCTCCTCCTCCTCCTCCTTCCCCGCCCCCCCACCGTCCTGGGGTTTGAATTCAGGGCCTGGCACTGTCCCTGAGCTTCTTTGTGCTCAAGGTTAGCATTCTACCACTTGAGTCACAGTGCTAGTTCTGGCTTTTTCTGAGTTTTTTTTTAGTTGGAGATAAGAGTCTTGTGGACTTTCCTGTTTAGGCTGGCTTTGAACCATGATCCTCAGATCTCAGCTTCCTAAGTAGCTGGATTACAGGCATGAGCCACTGGTGCCCAGCTAAAGTGAACTGCCTTTTGGTCTTCCTTATTAGTAAAGACAGAAAAAGATGGACTTGCTATATGAATGACCATATACCCAGTGCCAGAGGTTGCACTTATCCCTTCTAATAAAGTTACATCTGGCACAACTACTGAGATTTGGACTATTATTATTTAGGGCCACTGTCCCTGTCATGATCTATGTGGTTTCTGTAGTGGGCAGGCAGGCAGGTGACTTAATGGGAATTGCCACCTCTACATGCTTTAAATCTTAGACTATGGCTCTATAAGGCTTGCAATTACTCCTGGGGTGAGCCATTGCTATAGGTTTATTATTTTAGGGCATTTCACATAAGTCTTCCTGTTAGAATGGCTTGTTCTCCATGAGCCAGGGAATCAATGTAAAGGTTCTGCCACCTATTAACAATATTTACCCAGAAATAAATTACAAAATGAGTTTCATTGATCACCTAGCCTCTACCTCCCCTCCTCCAAAGAATGCAAGTTATGTGATTGCATTTCCAGCAGAGACAGGTACTCCCCAGTATATAGTTACCCTGGTGAATGGGCAACTTCAGGGAAGAATGAGCTAGAATTTGAATTATATTTACAGTGGCCTTTTATATTTACAGTAGGTTCCTTCCTTAAGCAGACCTCCTTGTAACTCAGTGGGTTCTAGAACTGGGTCTCTGCACTAACTCAGATTTAGAAATTGAACAAGGGACCATAGTTTTCTATGATTGTACTTGGGGTAGGCTTCTGTTCTCTAACTCTTTCATTTGCTTGGTTGTAAGACTTAAGTCATGCCCTGTTCTATTCTGTATCTATTTGCCACCTTGCAACACTATGGTTACTGCAGGTCTCTCATAATCATGGCACCTGTTCACCACTTGTGTCTTGCTGAACAATATGATAATACATCTATCCTGCCTTTAACAACTAAGCACTGTAATTTGCCATTCTAGGATCTCCTTAGTTCCACGTATCTTGCAGAACTCAGCTTAATGGAAGATCATCTCACTTTTAATGACAGCCTTCACACAACAGCTAATTGGAACTTCTCAGAGATGTCAGGATGCCTTTTCTCATCCATGCATTCTTAGTTGTCCTGATGGACAACTGATGAGCCCTCCTGAGTTATGGTCATTTGGTGGGTTTTCAGGTCTAATACAATAGGTCCACACTACCATTCCTACTTTTCTGAACCTTTTACTTTCTGCCAAGGCAGTTCCAACATCTGCATCCCATTTACTGAAGGTTATCATTAAGTCCAAGCTTTGTGGCATCTCCCAGCATTATTGTTGGTAATTTGACTATAAGTGGAGTCCAGTGGTTGAAAAGCATATTTCTCTTTCCTTTTGTACTCCTCAAATTCAGCCTCTGAAGAATTCAATAGAGTTGTCTACCTACAATTGCACTGTACTCCATCAGGCATGATGATGAAGTTTTATAAGGTGTTTACTATGTGTTGTACCATTCTATGTTAGACATATATTCTTTTAATCCTCATAGCACAAAGAAGCACATTGACAGTGTACTGCGCCTGTCCTACACTTTAAAGATGTTATACATTTTTTTCTTCATAGTCTTCATTTCATTACTTTTCATAGCTATTATATTGAAATGAAAAAGATAGAGGGGTACCGGTCTCCTCACTTGGGTGCAACTCCTCCAAGTACCCTAAGCTATTCTATATGCTGTTTGTTTCCATGTTTGGCATGGAGATAGGGGTATTTGAGGCCTACACTTCCTGGTCACCAGCTGCCAGGATATGTGGGTTACATACAATACAACAATCTTACCAAATTGGGCTTAAAGTGGCACACAGTAAATGCTTATTTTAACTCTGACCATGATAATTAAAAATCCCTAATTGGAGGAATCTATATCAAGGGAGAACTTCTGCATGCATGTTAGGGACATTTAAGGATGTGAAATGGTAATCTTTTACCTTTTCAATGGGTGATGACTCCAGCTTCCATCTGTCTCATTTTGACAAGTCTAGAGCAGGCTTTCTGTGGGCTGGTTCTTTTTTTTTTTTTTTTTTCTTTAATTTGCAAGTGAATCTGATGGCTGGGTCTGTAACATAGTCAGGTGAATAGATTGTATAACCAAGGACAGTTTACTGCAGCTTACAGGTCCCTAAGAGTTCCAATACATGGAAGATCATGTTCTACAGTCAGGTAAATGGCCATTAAGAGGCTCCTCGCTCCTATGTTTTCCTACTTGCTTTCTATGATATACACATTATTTTTCTTCCAGCTGCCTGGCTACTTATCCTTATATTCCTCCTGGACAGTAAGAATATATTTGCATCTATGTTTTGCTCACATAGAGTCAGTTGGTTCCCCCCTCAAAGGTTCAGAAAACCTATATACATGCAATGCTGGCCACACTCTGAGGCTATAGTTTAATATGATTCATTCCCTCTGAAACTCATGTTGACATGTAATTCCCATTATGAGATATTAAAAAAGGGACCAGGTGGGGCCTTCAAAATACTAAGATTTTGCCCTATAAATGAATCAAGACAGTTACAAGATTAAGAGATGAATGCATTGAGAGCTTATATTGAGAATGGAAGTTATAAAATCTCTTTGGGCTAGGTTTCTCTACCTCTTCAGCTCTCACCATCTGATGCTTTGTCCTCTCAAGTCAGGAATCTACCAGAAAGAAGGTGGACCAGGGTATTGTTCCAAATAGAACTCTTTTAAAAAATCTAGTCAGTGTTACTGTTAGTAGCAAGAGAAAAGACTAGTTTAACTAGAGTCTTAAATTGTTGATGGTCAAAAAACAAACATACCACCACTACCTCTACAAACAAATTCCTGAAATCATTATGGAGTTGAATGGAGGAGAGGTAGGTGATTCTCTTTACACAAGTTCCATTTATAGACCACATAATGTAACAACTACTTCTTATTCAATATGTCCAGTGATGTTGGTTAAACTTTGCAAGAGTGAGTCTTTGGGAAGGATGGACACCTGTCAGTGGTTATTGGTAAAAGGGTAGATTAAACCTTCAGTTCATGCCATAGATTGAACCATCACAGACTTTATGTAATGCATGAAACATCACCAGCTTTGTCTCTGGGAGAACAGGTGATAGCTTTTTCCCCCTTACCATTTCCCAAGCACACAGGCAGCAGGACTGTTCCTCAGGAGAGGAGATGGAGGTTCCAGTCTTCCACTGTGGATCTGCTGTCTACTTAATTCAAAGCCTAAAATCTCTTTGAGTTATTCTTTGAGTAACGTATCTTTATGCTTGTAATTTTTGCCCATAGGCAAGGAATGACTCCAAAATGTAATATTCCATATTTCTTTGAATTAATTTTTTCTATTGAGACATAATTCACATGACACAAAGCTACATTTTAAAAATGAAGTTTAATCACAATTCACTGGTTTTTAGTATTTATTCACCAGGTACTATCACTATCTAAATGCAGACTATTTTTACCTTCCCTAAGGAAATATTCCACCTGTTAGCAACTTCTCTCCATTTTTTTCTTTCTCCAGCCCCTGGCAACCAATAGTCTACTTTTTTGTATCTAAAAATCAGACTTAACTTTATATCTATAATTTTCAGCTGTATTGAGGTGTAATTGACAAATAAAATGCTACTTAAATTATATTACATAATTATATATACATGTTTATTACAATGAAGTTATAGTGAACACATCCCCCATTGCACACTTTATTGTGATGAGAACATTTAAGATCTATTCTCTTGGCAAATCAAGTGTAGATTACAGTAATATGAACTACAGTTATCACCCTGCAATTAGATATCAGAAAATATTTATCTTTTTTTTTTTTTTTTGCCAGTCCTGGGCCTTGGACTCAGGGCCTGAGCACTGTCCCTGGCTTGCTTTTTGCTCAAGGCTAGCACTCTGCCACTTGAGCCACAGCGCCACTTCTGGCTGTTTTCTGTATATGTGGTGCTGGGGAATCGAACCCAGGGCCTCATGTATACGAGGCAAGCTCTCTTGCCACTAGGCCATATCCCCAGCCCCAGAAAATATTTATCTTATAACCACAAGTTTATGCTTGGTGACCAGGCTCTCCCAATTTCCCTCAACCCAGCCTGTGACAATCCTGTCCCTCTTTCTGCTCTTAAGACTACCCCCTCTTTTGATTTCCCATATAACCGTGATCATACACTATTAGTCTTTCTGTACACTATGTTGTCTTTTCTGCCCATTTTACTGACTGTAGTATGCTCCAAGGTCATTCATGATAAAACCATTTTACAAGAAAACAAACTTGATTAACAGCTGAAATAAAATTGGGTTATGTTCTTGTGGACAGTGACATTTTACTTTGAGAACCAAGGTTGATAGCAAGCCCTGGAAAGTACAAAAGAGAGGCCAAGACTTTGTCCAGATAATTAATGGAGTTACACTTTGGTAGTGTTTTTAATGGCAAAGTAGGAGTGAGGTGAGCTAATTTTTTATAGTGCTGTTCTAGCTTTAAAAAACTCATTGAACAATGTTCTAAGTCCAATAGTTTATATTCATTGGAATTCACAATGTTTTCATGGAGTTAACATTTATACACTCAAGAGAAAAGATTTCCTAGGTAGAATTATGGACCACATTGTTGGCATTCAGTTCATCTTATTAAGGAAAATAAATTGTATTGGCATTTGCATTGATTCCAAAGGCTTACGCCCTTAGATAGAGAAGTCCCAAGTCTGACAAGGTGGGGCTGACACTTTGTAGGTTATTAATTTTTGTGTGGTAGTTGTAAGCAGTGAATAGCAGTGAGGTAACTCAGTAATCTGCCAGCTAGTTTGGCTCATCCATCAGTGCATATAAGATAGGTGGAGCAAAGTCAATGCTAAGGAGATGAAAGGAACCAGTTAATCCTGGAACTTGACTGGAACTTGAAGTTAATCCTTAACGTATCTGAAGGGAAAAAATATTCATCAGAAGGAGGACAGTCAGCATGGGAGCAAGGAAAAGAGAAACTTTCCAACATCAAGGATGGCAGTGCCGTACAGCTCCACCTAGAGAGGCAGCCTGGGGCCAAGGACATCACCATGACTTGGCATCTGATTGGGAAGCTTCAGAGCCTGAAGCTTTCGAACATCTGACTTTAAGTGCCAACTCTGATTGCTCACCAAGCAGCTTTCTTCCTAATTATAATTTGGCTCTTCCTTAAAAGATTTTTATCTACAGGGAGTTATAACACTGGCCAGATCACTCAAGTATCTTGGCAGATGTAGTTCTTTTGTAAATAGTTTGTTTAGAGACTATATTCTTCTATGAATAAGATTTGATTTACATATACCTCTCTGTTGGGGTCCTCCTACTTCCCCAAGCTCTTAGCCTAGATGACTGTCACACAGGCTTTCAGAACTGACATGATACTGGGCAGATCCTTGATTCTGGATGCCATCTTGTCACTGAGGGTGTCTTCATGGCTTCCCATTAGATTTGAATAGATCTTAAAAGTGAAAAACAGGATATGTTTTTTAAAAAAAACAAGCCAGGGGCTGGTGGCTCCTGCCTCTAATCCTAGATACTCAGGAGGCTGAGATCTGAGGATCACTGTTCAAGGCTAGCCCGAGCAGGAAAGTCTGTGAGACTCTTCTCTACAATTAACAACCAGAAAATTGGAAGTGCTGCTGTGGCTCAAAGTGATAGAGTGCTAGCCTTGAGCGGAAAAAGCTCAAGGACAGTGCCCAAGCCCTAAGTTCAAGCCCCATGACCAACAGAGAAAAAAAAAAAAAGCAAATTAGTGATGCAATGAACATGGTTGTGCTGGTGGCTTTACTGTATCCTGGTTTGTAATTGTTTTGCCCAAGAGTGGGATTGCTGGATCATAGGGTAGTTCTACATTTAGTCTTTTGAGGAACTTCCACACTGCTTTCCAGGGTGCCTAAACAAGTTTACATTCCCACCAACAGTGTACTAGGGTTCCCATGTGCCACTCACTATTCACCAGATGCCCCTCAATGGATGAATGGATCAAGAAAATGTGGCATGCATATATATGTATACATATATATACATACACATATATGTATATATATATATGTGGGAACTTTACTTGTCCATTAGAAAGAAGGATAATTGCATCATTTGCAAAGAAATGAAAGGACCTGGAAAGAAGTCAGGCCCAGAAAGACAAAGCTTCCATGTTTTCTGAAAGCTAGGATTAGTTTATAAAATATGCATGTAAGTACTTTGGGTGGTATGCACGTGTACAGACGTATATATTAACTGAAATACACTAGACTCAGGGGAGAACTCAATCAGTGTAATTCCTTAGAAAAGCAAGCTGAAAGAAAAGAAGAAAGAAGGGGAAAATGCAGTCAAAAATTCAATGTACATAAGATGAAATTAAGAAAAATGAAGGGTGGGTTGCGAGAGATGGGTGAGAATGTTGAAAGATGTGGCATTCATCAAGATACATCGTATTCACATTTAAACTGTTTTGTTGAATGGCAACTCCTTTGCATAACTACTTAAAGATAATAAAAAATGAAAAGAAAAAAACAGCAGAAGAAAGTATTGGCAGGCATTGTTGCTCTGTAACTCCAGTGTGGCCTCCAGCTTGTTGGGCTTCAGCGGCAAACCTGGGTAAGGATGTCTGTACCATGGCTTGTACAAAGTAGACTAGCCTGCTGGCAAGTGCCTGGTGGTAAGGCACTCAGGAAACGATTGCCTACAAAAGTTGCTTGTGACATCATGCCCTCTATCCAAGGGGTGAAGGGATGCTATCTCCCACATCTGGTACTACGATCCTCTGAAATTAGACCACATCAGAAAGCCATTGAACTTCCAACTCACAAACTTACCTTCTAGTCTCTGGTGCCAGATGTTTCTTAGGACTTTAAAACAGAACTATTGAACTGTTCTGTCCCAGGATGGCTTTGAACTGTAATCCTCCAGATCTCAGTCTCCTGAGTAGTTAGTATTACAGGCTTGAGCCAAAGTTACTTGTCCAGCTAGGATTATCATACAGTAGATTTAGCTGACCACTGTATGGTCTGAGTTGCTATATGGGCAGGCACCAGGCACGTGTATACTTTCAGTGTTGCCTGAGTTCTATATTGCATTTGGAATTTTGCTACTAAAATCAATTGCACTAAAAGAAAAGTAAAAGCATTTACTTACCAGGAAAAATAAATAGGAGACTTGTGGCCCAGGCTGGCTCAGGAATAAATGTAAGATCCTAGCTAAAAGGGCTAGGGATGTGGCTCAAGTGGTACAGTGCCTGCCTAGTAACCATGAGGCTCTGAGTTCAAACTTTGGTGTGGAATAAAAGTACTTTGTATGATATGTTTTTCTTTGAGCCTTAGAATTTTGCTGGAAGGGGAAAGTTTGGTGTTTCAGATCAAGGACTGTAGAGACTCAGTAGTATGGAATTTAGCCAAAGGAAAGAGTTCAAATGACAAAGGAATAATTTGTACACAAAGAAGTTCATTGTGCCATTGTTTATAATTAAAAAGTTGACATTTCTTGTAGGCTATGGTACAGCTATAAATTGTGAAAATTAGCAACATGGAAATGTGAAAGAATGGCTACCAAATATTCTGCTTCAACTAAAAAACTGCCAAACATTAATGAGCTCTATATTGCAATGGGCAAAGCATAAGTGTAGAAGTGAGGGAAACAGACACAGTGCACAGCAGTGTGAAGAACCACATTGCTAGAAGTGCAGAGGCATCGAAGGCTTTCCCTCTCATGCTACAATATTCAGCATCAATAAAATTATTTCATTTCCCAGTAAAACCTGACAAATTAAATTGTAAGACAATGGCAGTGCTGTCAAGGAGGTTTGTGATCCTTTTTGGCAATATTTCCTTTCCATGGAAGTAATTTGTTTTCAACAACATTCTTATAGAATAAATACATAGTTCTTATTCCTTTCAACATCATTTTCATGGCAAGGTATGCATGAACCATTTTAAGTTTGTGGTAACTGGTACTTCCTCCTTTCCTTCTTCCCTCCCTCCCTTCCTTCCTTCCTTCCTTTTCTCCTTCCTTGTCTCCTTCTCCTTCTCTCCCTCTTCCTCCTCTTCCTCCCCTCTTCTTTCTTTTGGTAAGTGCTTAGGCTGGTTTTGAACATGTGATCTTCTTGCCTCAGCCTCCTGAGTGCTGGGGATTATAGGTCTATGCAATCAAGCTGGTGAGACATTTCTTTTTTTTTATGCTTAAAGGCCAATGTGTTCAGTTCCTTTCCACGCAACACATATATTCATTATGTGCTTCTTTTCCAAAAGCACAGATTGGAACAACCTTTCAGGATTCAGTCATCCTCGACCATGAACCGTCTTGTTTTTATTTTTTTCTTCAAATTTGTATTATCAAACTGATGTACAGAGAGGTTACAGTTTCATACATTAGGCATTGGATACATTTCTTGTACTGTTTGTTACCTTGTCCCTCATACCCCCCTCCCTCCTCCCACTTTCCCTTTCCCCCCCTGAGGTGTTCAGTTCACTTACACCAAACAGTTTTGCAAGTATTGATTTTGTAGTTGTTTGTCTTTTTTTACTCTGTGTCTCTCAATTTTGGTATTCCCTTTCAATTTCCTACTTCTAATACCAGTATACATGGTTTCCAATATACTCAGATAAGATTACAGATCATGAACCATCTTGTAACACCGTTCTGGTATAAATTTTATATAGGGGAAAAGGAACATTCTTGTTGATCTATAGACTGGCCAAGTTAGGAGTACACTAGGTGGAAAGCTAACATCTACTATCTCCTCCGTTGTCACCAAGCTCACGTAGGTGTTGTATTAATTTGTACCAACAGCTTGCTGATAGAAGCCATCCAGATAGATTTGCTACGGCAGGAAGGCACGGAAGAGGAGAAAGAGAACAGACTTGATGTCCTATGATGGAGTGTAGAGGCTGCTGGCTGGAAAAACCAGAACATGAGAAGTTGCATTCCTTAAGATGCCATGCCGAGCAGAAAGCCTCCCAAAAATCCTCCAGTTACTAGAACGTTCTTCTTCAAAACCTCCTCAGCTTTGCTCTTCACCTCAGTTGGTATTTGGTTGCTCTTATGAATCTTCAACTGTTCTTTGGCTTTTTTCATGTCCTTTTCTACGCGTTGCCAGTCAACTTTCATGTATTCAGTATGGTTTGCAATCGGAAGGAGAAAAAAAATCCTCCACCCACAGCTGTTGCAGCCAATTTCCCAACCTTCTGGGATATGAAGCCAGTACACCATCCAGTCACACCACCAATTAACAGCTGGGTTGCCACGCTATACTTTTCAACGGACGGTCCCGAATCCTGTCCAAACAGTTTGCGCCACCATGGTTGCTTTCTGGCGAATTCTGCAAGGTCCAAGGATTCAAATTTTCCCTCCAAGTTTCCTTGACTGGACGCCGCCATTTCGGCGAGCTCGTCTGGCAAGGACATGCGCAGAGGCTCTGTGTGATAGGATGCTGAGTAGCGCGCCGTGGTGAAGGTGGTCAGGTGGCTTGGTGAGACATTTCTTAACAGCTTTCTGTGAGTGAAGTATGATACTGATTGATACATTGGGTGCATTTGACTAGAGCTGAGATTCAAAGTTCTTATCATTACTTGGCCACTAAGCAGCCCAGTGAGTTTTGAAAGGATGTTTAAACTGTTAACTTAGTCCCTCCATGTGTCAGAAGACTTTTTTGGGTTGTGATTTCTCAAGACTTCTTAAATACTGTATTAATTATTGAATATGAATTTTAAGTTCAAAGTTTCTTTTCCATATCCTATACTTTATTAGGTAACATATTTGAGTTCTGAAGCTAGTCTTGATTTTTTTTCCATTTTTTGGAATTTGTTTCCAGAAATAGTATTTTACTCCTTATCTGACTTATGTAACTGTAACCCTTCTGTACCTTTGTAATAATAATGAACAAATTAAAAAACTGTATTTTGAGTATTCAGAGAAGTTACACCTTCGGGTTTTCCCCCTAAGCGTATCTTCCTTTAGTCTGTGCGAGAATGCCTATAGTCCTGTATAAATTATCATGTCCATTTATATTTTAGATATAGTTTCCACATATGAGAAAAAAACCATTTACTACAGTATTTCTCTCCTGTGCTTGGCTTACTTAACATGATTTGTTCTAGGACCATCCATTTCTATGAAAATGACATAATAGTCTTGATTTTTATAAACAAATTTGATGGATTCCTAACTTTGGGGAGGTGTTCTTTTAAAAAAAGCCTGATTAAAGTCCTAACATTTCTGATAGTCCATCCTCATATCTGATACTATGGAGAGGTGTCATGTTTGGCATTCAAAGATGGTTTCCAATCAGGATTGCGGTTCTTGATTTTGAGAGTACACAGAATTCCATGGGAGGCTTGTAAAATCCCAGATTTGCCAGGCCATACCCCAAGGTTTCTGAATCAGAAAGTCTGGGTCCAGTGCATTTCTAATCAATTCCACCTGATACCAGCTATATGGGAACCACACTTGAGAACCAGTGTGAGAAATGTGCAAGAACCAGCATGCTGTATTTGCAGCTTTATTAGAAGTTACAAAGTATCAGCAACCACTTAAATGACTATTAGTAGGCAAATGGCTAAACAAACTATGGAATACAATAGAGCAGGTCAAAAAAGTACAAAGGCTACAAGAGTACAAGGGTTGTTTCAGATTTCCCCCTCTGAGATGTAGTAATAGGACACATTTTAAGGGGGTGTATATGGGCATTAAATTAGATAATATGTAGCAGCCTTGGGAACAGCAACCATGTAAGGGAAGAACTATCCTGGAATGGAGGAAAAGCTCAAGTTACAGGAGAATGAGCACAGTATGATGATACTCTGCAAAAACCAGTCGGGCCCATTGTGAATGAACTTCCTGGGGACGTGATAGAGCAGGGCCTGAAGTGACAATGACAAACAGAGAGCAACACTTACCTCTGGGGAGAGGAGGAAGCAATGGGTTAATTGGGAACATTGTCAATGGAGGCTTTAGCTTGAGCAGTAATATCATTTTTATTTATACAGTGAATTTATTTAGTAGTATTTATGCAATTGAAAGCTATCAAGATAATTTACTTGTTTCCTCTGAAAGAAAAGGTTACCCAATCAGTTGGCTAGGGATTACAAAGATAGCTGGGTGCTGATGCACTGTAATCCTAGCTACTCAGGAAGCTGAGATCTCAAAGTCAGCTTGGGCAAACAAATCTGTGAGACCTTATCTCCAGCAACAAGCCATCATTAGAGCTGAGGCTCTGGTGGAAAAATGCTAGACTTGAGCAAAAAAGAGAAGTGAGAATGCAAGGCCCTGAGTTCAAGTCCCAGTAACTATCACACACACACACACACACACACACACACACACACACACACGATTACAAAAGTAATTAGTTATGAAGCCAAAAGTAAGAAAAACAAAAGATTATTATAAATGAAAATGTTCTTATTTTAAGCTGAAATTTCATTTTTTGGTAATAATTCCATTGGCTATTAACACTTAGCTGTTTATGTCAACCACTAATGAGCAATACTAATCCAATATTAAATTTGCTCTACCTTTGCTTTTTGTTTTCCTTGAGGAAACTTTTAAAAAAAGATTTTCAGGCTTCCAAATTTTGGGAAATGCATTTCTTAGTCCCTAAATAAACAAGTTGTTTATGATAAGCAGTTTGCCAGAAGAGATGTAATATTAACTATTCTTTTTCTTTTGTACTATATTTATTCATAGCTAAGATTAATCTGCACAAATCAATCCCATTTCTCTTACTTTTTTTTTTTAACAGTTTGGGAATTTAAGTTTGTTAAATTATGAAAGGCACATTGATTTACTAGGTCTCTTAATGAATTCTGCAACACAGATTTTTCATCCTATTCATTAGTATTTAAGATATTTTAGGGAATCTTCCATTACAGATCTGCATTGACTATCATGCTGCTGTGGTTCCCTGCCCCTAGCAGGAGATAAAATGTGCTGTGGGAAATACTTGGGGTCTGAGAATCCCAGTGATGGAAGAGCTTTGTTTGTGAGTGTGGCTAAGAGTGTTAAGAGGTTGTGATGCATCCACTGAAAAACTTTGAAATACAGTGTGTCAGGCTTTCTGGTTAAAATAACAGGCTCCTAAATCTCACTCCTGGAATTCTATGAATGGGTCCAGGGCCTCTAATGCAATACATGGTGGGCCACATGTTGAGCACCTTGCTCAAGCCCCATTGGCAGTTCTGTCCTGACATCAGAGGCTGCATTTAAGAGCCACTCTGGTCCTTTTGTTCTTCCATTCAGGACTGATGAAACCTAATGATACCACGAGGAGAGAAGGAAAGCAGACTGGACGGACAGGTATCCGAAGCCTTGACATCAGTTAAAAGAAAAATACCCACTGAAATAAACAGGGAAAGTAGGTTTGTTGAATTACTCTTTTTTTTTTCTTGTGTTGTTACTGAGGCTTGAATTCAGGACCTGATTATTGTCCCTTAGCTATTTGGCTCCAGGCTGGTATTCTACCACTTGAGCCATAGCTCCACTTTTATATATATATTTTGTGTGTGTGTGTGTGTGCGTGCGTGTGTGTGTGTGTGTGTGTGTGTGTGTGTGTGTGATTAATTGGAAATAAGAGTCTTATGAATTTCCCTTCTTGGGCTGGCTTTGAACTGTGATCTTTAGATTTTAGCTTCCTGAGTAGCTAGGCATGAGCCACTGGCACCTGACTATTTTTTTGCTCATTTTTGTTGGTCCTGGGGCTTGAACTCAGGGCTAGGCACTCTCCCTGAGCTATTTTGCTCAAGGCTAGTGCTCTATCACTTTGAGCCACAGTGCCACTTCCACTCTTTGGTTTTGGAGGTAGGGTCTCAGTCACTTTGCCTGGACTAGCTTCAGTCTTGAGATCCTCCTTCTTCCATCTCCAGAGTCACTGGGATTACAAGTATGTATCTGAAGTTAGCATCTCTTCCTAGAGGGACTGGAAGAATCCATGGGAGTTAAGCAAACATTTACCCTGAATTTTGACCCAAGAAGAGGTCAGAGCTCCTCTAGAACAACTGTGATCCATGACCCCAATTCCAGATGAAAGAGAGGACTTGGAGAAACTCTCTCCTGCTTTTCTTTTAGATCCTTCTAACCTAGATTACAGGGCTGCTTTGCACAGCCTGGGTAGCACTGCAAAGTCATGTGTTATCTCTTCCTTCTTCCCTCTGCTTAGAGAGGTAATAGACTGCACTCTCCATTTCTATTCCCTTAGCTTCCAATAGGAAGCACATTGCAGAACTGGTGCCTGGGGGACATTTAAGGAAGGAAGATGAAGGAGACTACAGGCTGCCTGAAATCACAGCAGAAAGGGAGAAAGAGCAGGGTGGAGCCGGGCCAGAAGAGATGGGAGGAGCTTGTCCTCAAATTCCTCCTGGGAAAGAGACCAGCATGGAAGTTTCCCTTCTACAAGGGCAAGTTCCAAGCTTCTGTGTTGATCAATATCTTGTGTAATGGGCCTCTCACCCATAGAGGCTGAGTCTCACTTTGGGCACACTGGGTTTTGGTTAGCTTCAGGACCCCCCAACGCACCACAGACATCAAGGTGGCCTATAGGGGGCTGGGATATTTAGAGAAAGTGACTCCTTTTCCTAACTTAGCCTGAGGCAGCACTGAATCACTCCTGCCCTGTTCAGAGGGACTGACCAGAGCTTAGCTCTCCCCAGACAAGAAGCTGCTGAGTCAACCCTCACCCTTGGGGGAGTGATGGTCCCTTGGCCCTAGTCTCTGCTCTGCCTTCTCCTTCTTTCTCTCTTTTCACCTTCCTCCCTCCTCCTTCCTTCCCTCCTTCCTTCCTTCCCTCCCTACACCCCTCCCTCCCTCCTTCCTCCCTTTATCTCATTCTTGTATCAGTCCTAGGGCTTGAACTTGGGATGTGGACACTGTCTCTGAACATTTTTGCTCCAGGTTGGTGCTCTACCACTTGAGCCACAGCTCCATTTTTAGTTTTTTTGGTGGTTTATTGGAGAAAAGAGTCTCATGGACTTTCTTGCCCCAGATTGTCTTTGAACCATGATACTTGGATATCAGCTTCCTGAGTAGTTAGGATTACAGGCATGAGTCACTGGCAACTGGCTGCCCTGCCTTTCTAATAAGCCATACAGACTACTAGCATCTGGTGACTCTTGGGTTTTAGCTCATTGTGATGAAAAATGACTTACATGGAAAGCATTTACCTGCCCCCTCCCCCAGCCATATATTGGCTGCTGATCCTGCTCCATCATCTCCTCTCCCTTTAGCTCAATCATCTCCTCTCCCTTTCCCATGAACAAATGCACCCAGATCTCAGAAGAGATCTGAGATCAAGGCCACATCTGACGCTGATGCCCCTGGTGGACACAAATGCTGCTGAGACCTTGAAACTCCTCAGCTGGAATAACCTGGCTCACCCAAACTGCCTCATCTCACCCTGCTCCCATCTGCCCCACCTGGCTTCACTTCTTTTCTGGTGAATATGGGATGCACCATTTCTGCTTTAGCTAGGCTGAAGGAGAATTGGTTGCCCTTTCCAGGCTTTCCTGCTGAATAGAACCTGTTGGAAAAAACCCAAAAACAAACCAACCTGTTGGACTGTTGAGTTTTGCCTTTTCTTCTCTATTTCTTTTCTTATACATTCAATGCTCCCCGCCCCCCCCCCCTTCCTGAACTATATATAACTAACAAAGTTCAGGGGTTGGGAATATGGCCTAGTGGCAAGAGTGCTTGCTTTGAATACATGAAGCCCTGGGTTTGATTCCTCAGTACCACATATATAGAAAACGCCCAGAAGTGGTGCTGTGGCTCAAGTGGCAGAGTGCTAGCCTTGAGCAAAATGAAGCCAGGGACAGTGCTAGGCATTGGGTGACTTGGGTCTCTGCTCTCACAAAACTTATGGTATGAGCAGGTACACATGCTGTAAGCAGGTACAATACCGGTAAGTATGAGACAAAGGCAACCGATGTAACAGAAGGAATTGAACATGGCAGTTTGGTAAGCAACTGAGAAGAATGAAAAGGAATTAACAGCAAACGATGTGGAGGCATTCTAGATGGCGGGAGCAGCATGGACAAAGATTCTGGGGCAGAATATTTGGGTTGGCTGGACATGAAGTCAAAGGCAAGAAAGAGGAGAAGCTGAGGATTCTAGGAATAGTAAGACTCTGTACTTCAAGCTCAGAGTCCTGAAAGGATAGAAGCAGTTCAAATTGTGATGACTGGAGCAGACAGGAGAAGCTAGACTAGAGTGGGGACTGGCTTAGATGCAGAGAGGAAAAGATTGAAGGGTGTGAATTATCCACGATCCTGCAATCCTGTGCATCTGTCAGCTCCTTTCTCTGCAGGACATGTTTACTCTGTGGCCCAGCTCCATTCTCAGTGCTGCACTGCAGCTTGCCATGAATTTGCTTTTCTCTCCTCCAATGTCCTCAGTGCTCTATTGGGACTCTGCATCCCCCAGAAAACCCAATGAATTATTAAAAATCATTTGTTTTCCAAGAGATGTTGTTTGGTCTTTGCGGATTTTTATGGGGTACAAGGAAGTCAAGCTGTTGTTTTCTGGGGTCAATCACTGTGAGCCTCTGGGTCTAGCTCAAATGATGGCAGCCCCCAAATCACATCTCACTCTCTGACTTACCTGTGAACACATTCACCTGAGCTGGAGTATGGGCTGGAGACTTGGTGGATGTCCAAGTGTGATTTGGTGTCTGTCCAAGTGTGACTTGGTGTCATGCTCTCCACACTCTACTCCTTGGAATTCTCTGGATGTGTTGAGGACAGACTGAGTCTATATTGTCAGACTCAAGGGTATGTGGGCCATGCTCAGTCTAATTACTTTTGTAAATTAATTTATTTTTTGTCAAAGTGATATACAGAGGGGTTACAGTTTCATGCATAAGGCAGTTAGTACATTTCTTATCAAATTTGTTACCTCCTCCCTAATTTTTCTCCCACCGTCCCCCCTCCTGAGTTCCCGCTCTCCTAGTTGTACAGTTTTACAGCATATAGTTTTGTAAGTATTGCTGTTGCATTGGTTCACCTTTTACCCTTTGTCTCCATTTTGATGTTCCCCTTCCCTTCCCTTGTTCCAATAAACATATATACAATATTCAGGGTACCAAACTCAGTTACAGTGACATCAGGGTTAAAACCCTGGGGAAGAAAGACAAAAGAAAATAGTATAATTTCACATGGTAACATGGTATGTTGAAAACAACAACAATGATACACCACTTATTTCCAAAACTTGGAGTTCATTTGGCTTAGCATCATTTTATGTGTTCATATGTACATAGCTATTGAGCTATTGTGATCTGCTAGGACTATCCTAGATGTGTACTAATTATTCCCAATGAGGGAAACCATAGAGTCTGAAGGATTGACACCCACCCAGTTTTCCCAGGCCCACACCAGCATCAGGCAAAACCGTAGGTATGAGCAGACCTGCTTTGATGTGCAGGCAGGGCAATTCACCTAAGCCCAGCTATAAACAATCCATTGTAGGCCCAAGGAAAGGCACCAAATTCCTAAACCTAGTGGTGCTTTCATTAACCTGCCTCCTTGTTCAGACCCCTTATAAGCCTGATCTCAAATTCACTCCCTTGCACGACCTCCAAACCTGTGGGAAGGTCTGTACAGCCCCTCATTGTTCCTCAATAAACAGTCCTTGCCTGTTGATGATTGAGTCAAACCTATTTCTTTTCCATTCTCCTCTATTTTCCCACAGAGTCTATGTTTCTTTGGGTCTGGCTCACTTCACTTAGTATGTTTTTTTCCCAGTCTTTCCATTTCCTTACGAATGGGGCAATGTTATTCTTTCTGAAAGAGGCGTAGAATTCCATTGTGAATATGTACCACATTTTCTTGATCTATTCATCTACAGAAGGGCATCTGGGTTGGTTCCATATTTTAGTAATGGTAAATTGTGCTGCAATGAACATAGTTGTGCTGGTGGCTTTAGTATGGTCTTGCTTGTGATCCCTTGGGTAGGCTAAAAGCAGGGCTGCTTGTTATAGGGGAGCTCTATGTTTAGCCTTTTGAGGAACCTCCATACTGCTTTCCAGAGTAGTTGAACAAGTTTACATTCCCACCAACAGTGTAGTAGTGTTCCCTTCTGGCCACATCCCCACCAGCATCTGTTGTTATGAGTTTTCTTGATAATGGACATTCTTACTGGGGTGAGGTGGAATCTCAATGTTGTTTTGATTTGCATTTCCTTTATGGCCAGTGATGTACAACACTTGTTCCTGTGTCTCTTGGCCATTCTTATTTCCTCTTCAGGGAAGTCTCTTTTTAGGTCTTTAGCCCATTTGTTGAGGGGGCAGTTGGTTCTTTGAGGTTTTGTTTTGGAGGAATTTAATTTTTAGAGTTCTATGTGTATTTTATATATGAGGCCTTTGTTGTATGGCCAGTGAAGACAGTCTTATTTCTCTTAGCATTTTCAATCCTCCTGGTCATAAAGCATGGGCTCTTGGATTCCTTCTGCCTACCCACTGGGAAAGATGCTCAGGAAATGGAGAAGTTAGAGCTCTCAGTTTACCTCTAGAGATCTACCTAACCCTAAAGTTACTTTTTTGGCTGGAATCTTTACATGCTTCCTACTTCCTGTTCAAGACTATTTATTAGGCTATGGCCATTTATTTTTTTGGTCATAATTAAGCATCACTCCTCTCTTCCCAGACATCTCCCTTACTTGCTGATGATACTAGGGTATAAACTCAAGGCATCGTGCTTGCTAGGCAAAAATTCTATCACTGTGCCTAACTTTTTTTTGGTCAGTCCTGGTGCTTGAACTCTGGGCCTAGACACTGTCCCTGGGCTCTTTTGCTCAAGGCTAGCACTCTACCACTTAAGCAATAGCACCCCTTCTGATTTTTGAGTGCTTAGTTGGAGCTAAGAGTCTCACCAACTTTTCTACCACAATCCTCATCTCTGCTTCCTGAGTACCTAGGATTACAGGCATGAGCACCTGGCTGTACCTACCTTTTTGCCCTTTATTTTTAAGGTTTTTGAGCTAGAAAGACCTGAAGTCAACTTCTACTGTATTAGTTTTTGCCTCTTAGAAGCCTCAGTTTCCTCTTCAGTGACCTGGGCTAAGTCTACTTTCCTTAGATTGTGTTGAGTGTCAAGAGATTTAATGCCAGAATGCTAAACTTCAAAAATTTAAGTACTCATGCATCACATGCATTTTCTAAACCATTTTTTAAAGATTTTTTTCATTTGGCTGGAGTTTTAGAAATGGAATTTTATATTACTACTGTAAACTGAACAACAAAACAACACATAAACAACATAAAATTCATAATTCTTAACAAAACTGTGCACCATTAAAATAACCTGGCATTCGTGCCATTAGTGCATATACCATAAAAATACTGAACTATGGTTTCTCAGTGCTTGAATCAAGGCACAACAGGAAGGGAAGCTTGCATAGGTGACAGCTTTTCTTCTCCTGTCCTCTCCTTTCTCCTCACTTTCAGTTCTACTCCTGCCCCACCCCTTCCCCACCCACTTCAGGCCATTTCCATCCTGCCCCAGCTTAACTCCAGCCTTACTCGAAGTCTTGGCCCAGCCCCCATCATACCCCCAGGCAACCTCTAGGCTGACAGTGGGGGTGTGACCTTTGCTGCTATTCTGGCCACTTTATAAAGCTCCTTACTCATCCTTACTTTTCTCACACTATGAAATGGCTAAGCACTGCTTCCTAAAAATCAGTGTCATATTATAATGACATACTTCTGAGTTTAGCCTACAGTGACAAGTTTGTATAGGCAGACTATAAACAAGGAGTATTAAATTTACTTACTTAATTTTTTTGATTAGCATGATTGCTTTTTCAATGGCTTAGAAATACTTCAGCAAAGTTTTACAGATTAGGATGTCCACATCTTTTCATTTAGAAGATGCCACTTGGTTAGCTCACAGAAATTAGTGCAGTTGGTCAAAGGTAACTTTATGGCTGGCAAACAAGTTCTATGTCAATCATGGAAAGTCCCTAAGGAAGCCAAATGACAAGGAGAAGGCTTGCTCCTGAACGTGCCATTAGAACAAGTGACTGAGGATGAGTTGGTGTCGTGGTTACATTACACCTAAAGCCTGAAGTTTGAGATCCAGCTCTGGCATTTATCCACTGTGACTAGATGGACAATGGGCTTTACTGTGAAAGCTTAGATGTCTTACCTGGGAACCTAGGAAAGAGCAATGGTGACCATAGCTGCCTCTTATTCTTCTGCTTGCAGTGAGACTCATTTCTGCTTTGGGTAGCAGCTTCTTTTTCTGCTTACTGTAATCTCAAGTCAGAAATAGTGATTTTTAAGAATCTGGGGACAGGTGCTAGCGGCTCATGCCTCGAATCCTAACTACCCATGAGGCTGAGATCTGAGGATTATGGTTCAAAGCCAGCCAGGACAGAAAAGTCAGTGAGAATCTTATCTCCAAAAAACTGGGAGTGGAGGTATGGCTCAAGTGGAAGAGTGTCAGCCTTCATGGAAACTAAAGGGCAGTTCCTAGGTCTTAAATTCAAGCCCAGGTATTGCCATATACACAAATACTGAGTCCAGGCTGTGACTTCTCTGATAATGTGAAAACTCATGGCATGTTTACAGATTCATGGCTATCACAGCTGGGTGGTACAGGAAGCAGAGCTCTGAAAGGTGAATAATAAGCATGAGATGGAAGACAAACAGTCTTGATCAAGAGAAAAATGAAAGCTGTAGGGTAGGAAAAAGATGAAAGCCTTTCTTCATTAAAAGCAAAAGGTAGAAGTAAATTGGTCAGGTTGGGGAGAGCATGCAAGAAAAGATATGGTTTGCAAAATGGAAAGCATCATAGAATCCTGTGTTTGTGAAAGGTCTCTGATAAAAACAGTCTGCATAAGTAGATATATACGTAACTGGGAATGCTTGTGTTCAGGTTTTTTTGATAAAAATAGGGTGAATTGGATGAGTAAAAACAGCAGAAACTGCCTTGGTCAGCCTGGAGCATGGTGATGTGGGATGACTCAGAAATCATGAGACCACACTGCAGGGTTGGCTTGGTTGCAACCATGGGAGTGAATGGGGCCTGAGCTGGAGTTTGGGTAGAGGAGAATACTTGAGCCGTTTTGGGAGGGGGCAGAGCAGTAGCTAAAAACAGATCTCTATTGTGTTCTATTGTGTCATGTGCTGGAATCACAGCTGCTTTCCATACCCCCACTCGACCTCTGCCCCCCCCCCCCCCCCCGCCTCACTGGAATACCTCTGAAGACCAGAAAGAAACCTATCATGCCATTTGCTCTTCTTTCTTGCCAAACCCTGCTTAGCAGGGAAGCCACGTCCAGAAACAAGGAGGTCAGAGGTGAGGTCCATGAGTGAAGGGACCATTAAGAGGGATTCTGTCACCAAACTTGGCAATGTTCCAACACTAAGAATTAGAACTAGCATTGTTTGGTTGGGTCCATCTGGGATCCACAGACACTGGGGCCATAACCCAGGGCAGGCTGAGCAAAATGATGGGTATCCAACTTGCTGGAACATACCTTGCACTTTGCCATATGGAAGTGTCATAGAGTGAAACTATTAACCATAGGGGAGAAAGAAAGGAAATCTACAAGCTAGAAAAATCCCAGCAAGCACAGAAAACTGCATCAAACTGCTCTCTCTTTGGAAAGGGTACAAGCCTAAGCATGGGAATAATGTACTTAAGGAAAATAGGTATGGGAATGGAAGAAATTAAAAGTCACAAAAAGAATAGGATGAGAATCCCTCTGCTCTTTGCCAAGATTTCAGTGAACAGCAACTGAATAGATGACAGGTTGGTAACTTTGAGAGGAGCTTAGTTTTCACTCATGGGCATCATTAAAATTGTCAATTGTGTTCAAAACCGTTGGTGGCTACACAGGGACTGAAAGCATAGTAACTGTGTAAGCCAAAAGAAGGAACATCACTGGGTACTGAAGGCCAATGCCCAAGATCCTAGCTGCTCAGGTGGCTGAGATGTAAGGATAGAGATTCAGAGACCACTTGGACAGAAAAGTCTATGAGATTCCATCTCTAAAATAATGAGAAAAAAGCTGGGCTGGAACTGGGGCTCACGTAGTAGAGCACCAGCATCAAGGAATAAGCCAAGCAAGCTCAAGGCCTTGAGTTCAAACTCTAGTGCAAAGAAGAGGAGGAGGAGGAAGTACAGGAGGAGAAAGGGTGGGGGAGAGGGAGGGAGAAGGGGAAGAGAAGCAATATAGGCTAAAATTATTCTGCAACATCAATTATGTTGGTTGCTTGCCAGTGTTTGTGGGACTGGGGAACATCTCCTGCTATTGGAACAAAGGATAGCATTAGTATAGAAGGGAAACTAGGGTTCTGGTTTTTCAAAAACTAGACTTAAGACTTGGTCTAGGTTTTGCTATGTGACCTTGCATCAAGTCTTGCAAAGACTTTAATCTCATTTTCTGAGGGGCTTTTTTTGTGGGGTGTGCCAGTTCCAAGGCTTGAACTCAGTGTCTCTAAGCTTTTTTGCTGAAGGCTAGCACTCTGCACTTGAGCCACAGCTCCACTTCTGTCCTTTCGGTGGTTAATGGAAGATCAGAGTCTCAAGGACTTTATTGCTTGGCTAGCTTTGAACTGCCATCCCCAGATGTCAGCCCCCTGAGTAGCTAAAATGACAAGTGTGAGGCAGTGGCATCTGGCCCCAGTTTCCCAGTTTCTGGGTAAAAAAAAATAGAGGTAACAGTAACCATCCCACCTGTCTCATCAGTAGTTAGAAAGATCAAATTAGAAAAGGGTATGAAATAGTTTGGTAAGTCATAAAAATCCTCCTTACATTTCAACATGGGAGCCATCCCCAGGGTTGATGTGGACACTGTATTACCAAGGACAAGAAACTTGTAGACTGTGTCAGTAGTGGCCAAGAGCACACATGCCATTGCTGCCTAAATACCCTTCACGTTGAAGCTGGGCTTTCCGTGGCCAGTCTGACATTGGCCTATTTCTATCAGTTGATGCTGGTAAACTTGAACACAAATTCTGCAAGTGCCACCTCAAGGAAACAAAAGGCAAAAAACTCCCCCCAGATCTTATGTTTTCCCCAACAGCTTACCTTGGGAAAGTGCCAAGTTATAAAATATTTAACATTGAAAACATCTTCTGAAGTCACCTCACCTAGAAGTCAGTATGGGCAATAAAGAAAGCAAGAGTCCTACAAAGGAGACTTGAGGATTTGTTTTTCAAATTTTTATTATCAAACTGATGTACAGAGAGGTTACAGTTTCATATGTTAGGCATTGGATACATTTCTTGTACTGTTTGTTACCTCGTCCCTCATTCCCCCCACCCTTCTCCCCCTTTCACTTTCCCCCCATGAGGTGCTCAGTTCACTTACACCAAACTGTTTTGCAAGTATTGCTTTTGTAGTTGTTTGTCTTTTTTTACCCTATGTCTCTCGATTTTGGTATTCCCTTTCAATTTCCTAGTTCTAATACCAGTATAGACAGTTTCCAATATACTCAGATAAAATTACAGAGATAGTGTAGATACAACCACAGGAAGGTGATACAAGAACATCATCAATAGTAGAAGCTACAGATACACATGGGATGATGAAAGTAGTTACAACTGTGATAGAACAATCATTTCCATAACATGGAGTTCATTTCACTTAGCATTATTTTATGTGATCATAAGGGTATAGCTATTGGGCTCTTGTGATCCTCTGCTGTGACTTGCCTAAACCTGTGCTAATTATTCCCAATAAGGGAGACCATAGAGTCCATGTTTCTTTGGGTCTGGCTCACTTCACTTAGTATAATTTTTTCCAAGTCCTTCCATTTCCTTACAAATGGGGCAATGTCATTCTTTCTGATGGAGGCATAAAATTCCATTGTGTATATGTACCACATTTTCCTGATCCATTTGTCTACTCAGGGGCATCTGGGTTGGTTCCAGATTGTAGCTATGACAAATTGCGCTGCGATGAACATTGTTGTGCTGGTGGATTTACTGTGATTTTGTTTGTGTTTTTTTGGATAGATACCCAAAAGTGGGGTTGCTGGGTCGTAGGGGAGTTCTACATTTAGCCTTCTGAGGAATCTCCATACTGCTTGCCAGAGTGGCTGAACCAATTTACATTCCCCCCAACAATGAAGTAGGGTTCCCTTTTGGCCACATCCCCTCCAACAATTGTTATTGTTAGTTTTCTTGATATATGACATTCTTACTGGGGTGAGATGGAATCTCAATGTTGTTTTGATTTGCATTTCTTTTATGGCCAGTGATGTAGAGCACTTTTTCATATGTCTCTTGGCCATTCTCATTTCCTCATCAGAGAAGTCTCTTTGTAAGTCTTTAGCCCACTTGATGAGGGGGCTATTGGTTCTTTGCGGTTTTGTTTTGGAAGAAGGTAATTTTTTTAGTTCTGCATGTATTTTAGATATGAGGCCTTTGTCCATTGAATGGCCAGTAAAGATCTTCTCCCAGTCTGTGGGCTTTCTGTTTATCTTGCGAGCTATGTCCTTTGCCATGCAGAAGCTCTGCAGTTTGATGCAGTCCCATTTGTCCAACCTTTCTTTGATTTGTGCCCTTCCTGGGTCTTTGTTAAAGAAGTTCCGTCCTTCGCCAAGGAGCCCAAGTGTTTCTCCTACTCCTTCCTTTAGTGTTTTCAGGGTGTCTGTTTTGATTTCGAGGTCTTTAATCCATTTGGAATTGATTTTGGTGCAGGGTGATATATAAGGATCTAGTTTTAGTTTGTTGCATGTGTTGAACCAGTTTTGCCAGCACCACTTGTTAAAGAGGCTATCTTTCTTCCATACTATTGTTTTAGCTCCTTTATCAAAGATTAAGTAGGCATAGTTCTGTGGGTTCATTTCTGGGTCTTCAATTCTGTTCCATTGGTCTTCAGGCCTGTTCCGGTGCCAATACCAAGCTGTTTTTATTACTATAGCTTTATAATACAGCTTGAAGTTGTGTATTGTAATTCCTCCAGCACTGTTCTTTCTGCTTAGGAGTGTTTTTGCTATTCTAGGTCTTTTATTGTTCCATATGAATTTCTGGATTGCTTCCTCTATTTCATTAAAAAATGGTGTTGGGATATTAATGGGTATTGCATTGAATTTGTAGATAGCCTTTGGCAATATTGCCATTTTGATTATATTAATCCTCCCTATCCAGGAGCATGGGAGGTTTTTCCATTTCCTTAGTTTTGACTTAATTTCGTTTTTCAAGCTTTTAAAGTTCTCATCAAAGAGGTCTTTCACTTCTTTGGTTAAGGTTATTCCTAGGTATTTTATGTTTTTTGGGGCTATTGCAAAAGGAGTTGCTTTCCTGATTTCAGCCTCGGTCTTCGGGTTGTTAGCATAGAGAAAGGCCGTTGATTTTTGAAGGTTTATTTTATATCCTGCAACTTTGCCAAAGTTTTGGATCAGCTCTAGTAGCTTGGGGGTAGAGTCTATGGGATACTTTAGGTATAGGATCATGTCATCTGCGAAGAGAGAAAGTTTAACTTCATCTTTTCCTATTTGGATCCCCTTTATATTTTCTTCTTGCCTAATTGCTCTGGCTAGGAATTCTAGTACTATGTTGAAGAGCAGGGGAGAGAGTGGACATCCCTGCCTTGTTCCTGATTTTAAAGGGAATGGCTTTAGTTTTTCACCATTCAGCATTATGCTTGCTGTTGGTTTGTCATAAACTGCCTTGATAATATTCAGGAATGTTCCCTGGAATCCCAGTTTTTCCAGGGCTTTTAGCATAAATGGGTGCTGGATTTTGTTGAACGCTTTTTCCGCATCCAGAGATAAAACCATGTGATTCTTTACCTTGCTCCGGTTGATGTGGTGGATTACATTAATTGACTTGCGTATATTAAACCAATTTTGCATCCCTGGGATGAATCCAGTTTGATCGTGGTGTATGATTTTTTTGATGACCTGTTGAAGTCGATTGGCCAGAATTTTGTTGAGAATTTTTGCGTCTATGTTCATCAGGGAGATCGGTCTGTAGTCCTCTTTCCGTGATGAGTCTTTGCCTGGTTTTGGGATGAGGGTTATACTGGCTTCATAGAATGAGTCTGGTAGTGAATGTTCTCTTTCAATTTCATTGAAGAGTTTGAGAAATATTGGTGTGAGTTCTGTTTTGAAGGCCTTGTAGAATTCTGCCGTGAATCCATCTGGACCTGGACTTTTCTTGGATGGGAGATCATTTATTGCCATTTCTATTTCAATACTGGATATGGGTTTGTTTAGAAGGTTTAAGTCTTCATGGTTGAGTTTGGGGATATGAATTTTTTCTAGGAAATCATCCATTTCTTCCAAGTTCTCGAATTTGTTGGCATAAAGGTTTGCAAAATAGTCCCTTATTATTTTCTGAATTTCGGTTATTTCTGTGGTTGGTGATGTTACCTGTGTCATCTCTTATCTTGTTTATTTGAGTGTGCTGCCTTCGTTTTTTTGTCAGGTTTGCTAAGGGTCTGTCTATCTTGTTGATTTTTTCAAAGAACCAACTCTTTGTTTTGTTGATTCTTTCGATGGTTTTTCGTCTCTAATTGATTTAATTCTGATTTGATTTTAATTATGTGCTTCCGTCTATTGACTTGGGGTTTGGCTTGCTGTTCTCTCTCCAGAAAATTAAGGTGCTTCCTTAAATTATTGAGTTGCTGTTTCTCCAGTTTGTTGATGTATATACTCAGAGATATAAATTTTCCTCTGAGTACTGCCTTTGCTGTGTCCCAAAGGAGCTGGTACTTTGTGTCCTCAACTTGGTTGAAGTCCATAAACATTTGAATTTCCATTTTAATTTCTTCAATGACCCACTGATGGTTCAGCAGTGTGTTGTTTAGTCTCCATGAATTGTAGGATTTTCTGTGGTGGCTGTTTGAGTTGAGGTCTAATTTTATTCCATTGTGGTCTGAGAGAATGCAGAGAATGGTTTTGATACTTTTGAATTTGTACAGATTTTCTTTGTGCCCTAAGATGAGATCTATTTTGGAGAATGTTCCATGTGCTGCAGAGAAGAATGTGTATTCTGTTGTTGCTGGGTGGAATATTCTGTAGATGTTGGTTAAGTCTAGTTGGTCTATGCAATTATTTATTTCTGTGATTTCTTTGTTCAGTTTTTGGCATGCTGATCTTTCCAGAGGGGATAGTGGTGTGTTAAAGTCCCCAACTATCAATGTGTTTGGGTCTATGAGTGTTTTTAGAGTCAGTAGTGTTTGTTTGATGAAGTTGGGTGCTCCTGCATTTGGTGTGTAGACATTTAGAATGGTTATATCTTCCTGTAGGAGAGATCCCTTTACTAGTATGTAGTAACCTTCTTTGTCTCTTCTTACCTTTTTTAATTTGAAGTCAATGTTGTCTGATACTAGGATTGCAACTCCAGCCTGCTTATGGGGGCCATTTGCTTGATAGATTTTATTCTAGCCTTTCACTTTTAGAAGATGTTTACTTTTGTTAGATAGATGTGTCTCTTGGAGGCAGCAGGAGATGGATCTTGATTTTTATCTAACTTATGAGCCTATGTCGTTTGATTGGAGAATTAAGTCCATTAATGTTGAGAGTTAGGATTGAGAGATGATCATTTGTTCCTTTCATTATCAATATCTTGTTAAAAGCTGTGTCTTCCCATTTCTTGATCTGATGTTTGCTATTTAGGGTTCATTTCTTTGTCTGTATTGGGATCTTGATTATTTTCCCTGTATAGTACATCTTTGAGGATTTTCTGTAAAGCTGGTTTGGTGGAGATATATTGATTCAGTTTTTCCTTACTGTGGAAGACTTTTATTTGACCTTAGGCTATGAATGAGAGTTTGGTTGGGTACAGTATTCTTGGTTGGTAGTTATTTTTATTTAGTGTTTGATATATCTCATTCTAGGCTCTCCTTGCTTTTATGGTCTCTACTGAGAAGTCTGGGGTAATTCTGATTGCTTTTCCTTTATATGTGATTGTTTTCTTCTTCCTAACAGCTTTAAGGATTCTTTTCTTGTACTCTCTTGATCCTGTTTTGATCACAATGTGTCAGTGGGATGTCCTATTCTGGTCTGGTCGGTTTGGGGTTCTAAATGCTTCTTGTATCTGTATAGGCCTTTCCTTCTGGATATTTGGGAAGTTCTCAGCTAATATTCTGTTAAATAGGTTGCCTATCCCATTAAGTTCTTTCTCCAGGTTTTCCTCAATACCTATTATCCTTAAATTGGGCTTCCTGATTGTGTCTTGAATCTCCTGTAGCGATCTGTTTTGTTGATTGGACTGGATTTGTATTGATTTTTGATCTTTCTCCATAGATTCTAGGGAATCTTCAGCTCCTGACATTTGATCCTCTGCTTCAGTTAGTCGGGACTGTAGGCTAGCTACTTGATTTCAAATCTCTTTTCCTTCTGACTGGCCTTTCCTGATGATTTCCATGTCATCTCTTAGGTCTTGCATGGACTTCCTTACTTCATTAATTTGGTTTTGAGTGCTCTCTCTCAAATCTTTTACCTGGGTAGCTATCTTTTTTTTTTCTTTTTTTTTGTAATTTATTATTATTATTAATTAATTAATTTATTTTGCCTGTCCTGGGCCTTGGACTCAGGGCCTGAGCACTGTCCCTGGCTTCTTTTTGCTCAAGGCTAGCACTCTGCCACTTGAGTCACAGCGCCACTTCTGGCCATTTTCTGTATATGTGGTTCTGGGGAATTGAACCCAGGGCTTCATGTATATGAGGCAAGCGCTGTTGCCACTAGGCCATATCCCCAGCCCTGTAATTTATTTGTTAATTAAACACAAATTTTTTGACAAGGTGTTGTGCAAAAAGGTACAGTTACATTGTAGGGCAGTGTGTACATTTCTTTTTTTTTTTCTTTTCTTCAACTTTTATTTTGGAAAAATATAAGCCAATAGGAAAGTGACATGAATAAGAGATCAAACATGGTACTACAAGTTATTAGTATTTTGATATTACCAGTTTTTTCCTATATATGTATATTTTTGCTAATTGAAATTATATTGAAGATGTCATAATCTGGGTAGCCATCTTTTCATTTGACTCTTGAATTTCATTTATCTTTCTATTTGTTGAGGCCATGCAATCATCTATTACTTTATGGAAGGATTTCTGTATTGATTCAAACTTTTCATTTAACATGTTTATCAGTAGACTTTGTAGAGCATTTTGAGGGTTCTCTTCTATGTCTTTGATTGACTGCTCTGTTTCCTACTTGTTTTGAGTGGGAGAAAAGACTCCATTGTTTGCCATCTTTCTTGTGTTTCTTCTGCCCATTTGGATTGGGAATGCCAATCTACAAGCACCTGTGAGCACCGTTTAAGACCCTCAGCAGCCCTTACCAAGCACTGTTGTATAAATCTTATAGCGTCACAATTATATAATATACCTTGTATACTTGTCTATAAAATTAGATTTGGTGTTCCTAAAGAATACAATTTCACTGTAACAACTGCTCCTAGGCCCTGTATTCAGTAGTTACTTATTTACTGTTACAACCCTATGAGCAATTCTTGTTCTTATATTAAGTTCTTTTAGGACTGCTTTCTCTATGAACCCCTTTGATTCACTCGGATTAAGCAGGGATACCCTCTATCCAATAACCAGGAGTCAATGGAACCTGGAGGTCCTGGCAGTAAGTCAGGAGGGAAAGTTAGAGGTAGTAAAGAGAATAGAATAAAATGTATTGAGGGGAGTGATGATTTTGGTTTAGTTTCAGTGACGTGGAAATGTGGAGAAGATTAGAATCAGTAGAAAGAACAAGGTTAAAATGATAGACAATGGAGAGTTAGCAGAAAAGAGTGGCGGTGTTATTCATAGGAAAGTAATTGTTAAAGAAAGAGAATGCAAAGAGAGAAATAAAGAAAAATACTGGAAGACAGATGCACAAAACA
This sequence comes from Perognathus longimembris pacificus, assembly GCF_023159225.1. Classification (NCBI taxonomy): domain Eukaryota; kingdom Metazoa; phylum Chordata; class Mammalia; order Rodentia; family Heteromyidae; genus Perognathus; species Perognathus longimembris. The sequence goes on along the minus strand of NC_063174.1, from coordinate 27,307,332 downwards.
GAGAAAAATTATTTTAAAAAAATAAAATAAAAAACAAAAAGGAAAAAAACCCAGAAAAACGAACAACCAAAACAAAAAACAAAACTTGATAAAACAAAAAGGTAAAAATGGAAAACAAGAAAACCAATGACATTTCAGAAGTGAAAAAAATTAAAAAAAATTTTTTTAAAAAGTTTAAAGAATGTTTGAAAAAAAATGGAGTCCTCCTTTTTTGGGTGGTCTTTCCCCAGTCTCTGGTTTCCTTTTGATGGTCTGCAGTCTATTTTCCTGATTGGCTGGTTTGACTTGCTATCAGTTTGCAGGGGGTGGATCTGTTCTGACCCTTCTCCCCTGTTGGTGCAATCCTGGGTCTCTGTGGTTCGCACAGCTTACAGGTAGGCCTTGGGCGTCCTCTGTAGATGGGGATGTGAGCAGTCTCAGGAACCATGGCTCCTCTGTCTGCTGTGTGGTAATGGCCTTTAATGCCTGGCTTTGAATAGGCTGTGTACTCAGCAGGGTGGGGCACCTCTGGCCTGGTTTACTCGGCTGAGAGTTGCTTGCCTGGGGGAGGTTCCTCCATCCTGGGCGGGGCGGCCACCTGGCAGAGCTGGCTATGGAATTCAGCTCCATTTCGGGCTGGGAATTGGGCTTCCTCTGTGATGGGACCGTTTATCTGTCTCAGGAACTGTTTGTTTCCCCGTCTGGTGTTTTTGTGCTGCTGGTAGCTGCTAGCCGCTTTCGCTTTAAATTTAGAAATCCTGGCGGGCAGGGCGGGGCACCTCTGGCTAAGCCAGGGCCCAGGACAAGCCTCCCCCCTGGGCAGGGGGCATTCTCCTGGGCGGAGCTGGCTCTCACTGGTCGGTCCCTCTTGCCCTTTTCAAAGATGGCTCCTTTGTCCTCACTTTCCCCAGGCCTGCTTTAGTTCCAGTCTGGTCTGACCCTATGCCAGTGTCAAAGATGGTGCTTTGCTCTGGCGGTGGGGGAAGGGCTACCTTCCAGAAGCTGCTCTGTGGGCGTGAGTGAGAATATCTTTCGTGGGGTACTCACGCTTTCTCTGAGATTTCATCCCGTCTGTGCTCAGCCACTGTCTGGAGGATTTCTCCCTGGTCTATGCTGTGTGCTTTAGCCACGTAGATTGTGGGTTGCTGTGCTGGGTGCTGTGCTGGCGCCGGCACTGGTGTGGTGGCGGGATGCCCCCCAGAGCTCAAATCTGTGTTTTCAGACGAGCAAAGTCGATTTTTCCTTCCTGGCTAGAATCCCTGTAGTGTTAGAACTTACTCTGGCTGTCTTTCTAGGAGTAAAAGTTTCTATGGGGTGACAAAACTGCGATGTTGGAGGGAGCTCAGCTAGGGCTCAGCTGCTCCTCTGTTGTCTTCCCGGAAGTCGAGACTTGAGGTTTTATAAGAAGAAAAATTACAAGGTAAATTCAGCCCCGAATCTGGGTTTGGGAATATGATTCAACTTCTGTTAGGAAATTCAGCTTTATTTCATGGTTTCAATGAGCCTGTCATCTTGTACTACAATGGAGCATTTTTTCCCCTTCTCCTTGCAATTAGTTACTATCGTGCATTTTAGAGGGCTTAACATTAAACTGGAATGTTCTCTGTAGGAACAGGAAAGCCTATGCAGGAAGGACAATTCTGATAATGAGATGCTGACATCACCCCTTCTCCAGGCAGGATATTTCAGTCAGTTGCATCTTTAACCAGGATAGCAAAATGTGCAATTTTAAGTTGGGAAAAAAAAGAATAGCAGATCCCTTACGAAATCTCCAAGTATTGGGACAGAGAAAAAGATTTTTCGAGCCCACAGATGCTTTGCATCTCCTAGAAGGAGTTATCACCAGGTGAGAAGCAGACCTGGCAGCTGTCCTTGGGTCCAGGAAAGAGCTGGTAGCTGCCTTCCAGAAATACTTGATACACTAAACACATTCAGCCAATCATTTATTCTACAGATATCGGTGGTGTGCCTCTATGCCAGGCACAATGCCAGCTTATTCAGGGGATATATAGCCTCATGAGACAGAACCTCAAGATGTTTATATTCTTTTTTTTTTAATGATTCTATCTACATTCCCATGTATATCTTTGGGAGGGTGGGGGAATGGCACGAACTCGAGGGAAAAATGGTAAAAAAGTAAGGCAGTGGAGCTTACTGGACATTGATGGAAAGGACCTATTGCAACTTGTGGGTGGAAATGGGAGGGAAGAACTGGGAAAGAGTAAGGGAACAGAAGACACTGTACAAAAGGATACATAGTCATTACCTGACTCATGTAATGGTAAATCCCTCTGTACATTACCTCTATAACAACAATAAATTAATTTTTAAAAATAAGATGTTTATATTCTTAAAATGTTTAGAAGCCATGTATTCTCACTCTCTGCTACTTTATTTTTTGTCAGTTGTGGGGCTGGAACTCAGGACCTGGGTGTTGGGAAAATGGAGGAGAATGGAAAAGGAATAGGCTGGACTCCACCATCAACAGCAGAGGACTGTTTATTGAGGAACAGTGAGCTGCACAGACCTTCCCATGGTATTGGAGGTTGTGCGAAGGGGTAAATTTGGGACCAGGCTTATATGGGATCTGAGCAAGGAGGCAGGTTATTGAAAGCGCCACTAGGTCTAGGAAGTTGGGGTTTTTCCATTTGGCCCACAAAGGGTTGTTTATAGCGGGGCCTAGGTGAGTTGTCTTGTCTGCCTATCAAAGCAGGTTCCCACATAGAGGTGCTGCCTGGTGTTTGTATGTGCCTGAGGCAATGGGGGGGCTGTCAATCCTTCACTGGGCACTATCCCTGAGCTTTTTTGTTCAAGACTGGCACTCTACCACTTAAGCCATAGCTCCATTTCTGTTTGTTTGTTTGTTTGTTTGTTTCTGGGTAACTGGATAAGGGACTCATGGTCCTTTCTGCTCAGACTGATCAAACTGAGATCTTCAGGTCTCAGCCTCCTGAGTAGTTAGGATTACAAGTGTGAGCCACTCACCAGTGGCTCAGTTAGTATAATGTTTACAGGAGTCACCCACACTGTTGTAACATATATTACTAGTACTTTAATCCTTTTCATGGGGGAATGATATTCTGTTCTAAGTATAGAGTATAATTTTTATCTATTCATCTATTGGTGAACATTTAGCTGTTTCCACATCATATTAGTCACACTTTAGTTTTTGGTCACTGTGACAGTACCTTGAGAAGCAAATTAAAAAGGAGGTAAATTTATTTGTGCTTATGGTTTCAGAAATGGTAGAGAGGGCATGATGGAGCAGAACTACTGGTGTTCCAGCAGCCAGGAAGCTACAAAAACATGAAGGGCCAGAGCAAGCTATGTCCTTATAAGATACAAGCCCATCAATGACTTACTGCCTCCAACCAGGCCTTACCTGTACAGTTCCATTGCCTTCCAATCATTTATTCAGATTTTTGGGTTCATTAGTGGGTTTACTGATGAGGGAGGAGCCCTGGTGTTCCAGTTGCTTACCCAAATCTCCACCTTTGAACATTGCTTGCATCAGAACCTGGGCCTCTATTGTGTAGTATTTTACATTTTTACATTAAGATGGTCCCACACATTTTGACTATGAGAAATAGTGCTATATGGATATTTGTTCACAAGCATTTGTTTGATGACTATTCTCAATTCTTCATGGTTTATACCCAGAAGTGGACTTTTTGGGGCCATCACAACCTCTCTAAGAACCACTACTCTACCACTAGAGAAATGATTTGCCTGGGGTGGGGGTGGGAAAAGAAACAGAACAATGCACTGGCACTGGTCCCCAGAAACGCTTGAGCTCAGGAGCATGGGTGAGCCACCAACCTCATTGGAGGTAAGAGAGGGAAAGTACTTGGAGGAAAATCAGGAGTTCCTTCCAGTCTGGCTGCAGTGAAAGCCTTCCCTTTAAAAACCACACTTCTGGGGTATGTAGAACAAACTAATCTTTCTTGTGATTGTTGTTAAATGGAGAATTCATGGCTAGAGCTTTGGGATGTACATATACTTTTCATATTGAAATGCCATACCATTCTTGAAAAAAAACAAACCCATTCTCATCAAGTGAATTGCTTTGGAGCCCATTTCCAGAAATAGGATTTAAATTTCCCTGGGGGATACTTAGGCTCAATGGATGATAATATTGTGCTTTGACCATGATGTATAGAGAAATATATCTTCCATTTTATTCACACCTTTCCTGCATATACATAAAATAAGAGTTGTACACTGTCGGATGTTGGAGCATATGGCTTGCACAGGTAGATGGACATACTGTCATTTCTGTTCCTGTTCAGGAAGCTGGAATACGTGTTGTCAGGGGAGGGAGAGGGTAGACAAGCAGAGAGAAGACAGGTGGGCAAATGTAGTCATCACATTCAGTGTATGTATGTGAATATGGAGCTAGGAATTTGATGGGATGGGCGGGGTTAGGAGAGATGGAGAAGGATGGAAGTGATGACACTGATCAAGATGTGTTGTGATCACAAACTGACCTGTTGAATTGAAACTCCTTTGTATGACTACTTCAGGATAATAATAACAATAATTAAAAGGAAAATACAACAAGAGAGAGTTTTGCAGAGTTTTCAACCATGGCACTACTGGTATTTTGGGATTTCTGTTGCTGTGGAGGATGGTCCCAGGCATTGTAAGATGTTTAGCAGCACATCTGCGCTCTACCTACTGGATGCCAACAGCACACTTTCCCTCAACTGTGACAAGCAAAAACAGCTCCGACATTTCCAAATGTCTCCTGGGGAGGGAGGCACTCACATTTTCTCCTCGTTGAGAACCACAGGTCTAATGTAATGAAAAAATATCCAAACCAATGGAGCTTGTCAGTATTCTTAGGCTGGTGGGGTGATGGCATTATTTTCTGGGACAGAGAAGTCATGTCACAAGAGGTCTTTTGTCCAATTTAGAATATTGAGGGGACAGATGGCATTATATGCCTGTATTCCTTATGAACTAGGTAGACAAAAGGGAGAAGGCTACACAGATTTTTATTAGAAAGGGAAATGCATTCAATTCGTATCTCTACCTTGCTTAGTTTCATTATCATGTTCATTTATCTTAGCGAAATAGCCCATCTTTTTCTCAGGTGAAATGATTGAATGAGAAGCTAAAATGAATATGCTGAGCATTCCTTGAACAATAGTTTGTGCAGAATTTCAAAGGAGGAAAAACAAGAAGGCGTATATTGAAGTCTACCTGCGGCATGTTTGTAATTCCAAAATTCAGTAAAGAATAAAAGTGAAACAATTTAGTTAATACTAATTTAGTTAGTTCTTTGCAGAGACGCTGTCTGAGTTCCCAGTGTTTATTCTAAGCACACATAGGGATGATTTAATCCAAACTTAGTTCCAGGCCTATTCTTTTTTTTTTTTTTTTTGGCCAGTCCTGGCCCTTGGACTCAGGGCCTGAGCACTTTCCCTGGCTTCTTCCCGCTCAAGGCTAGCACTCCGCCACTTGAGCCACAGCGCCGCTTCTGGCCGTTTTTCTGTATATGTGGTGCTGGGGAATCGAACCTAGGGCCTCATGTATCTGAGGCAGGCACTCTTGCCACTAGGCTATCTCCCCAGCCCCTCCAGGCCTATTCTTGATACTAAGAATTGACTGTAGTACCATTACTTTCCAAATCAAAATCCTAACGTGGAATTGAAAAACCTTTTCTTTTCCCAAAGTAGTGCAAAGGTTATGGAATCTATGAATGAATGAGAAATCATTGTGACTTTACAGAAATGTTCTGATGTACAACCCTGGAGGAAAACAAGATCCATGGAAATGACAAAACATTAGCAATAACAAGAAATGGAGCCATAAGTGTACTTAGGAGATAAGAACCTGCCAGCTGAGGGGACAGGTAGATTACTCTATGAATACCCTTTACAGACTTTGTCACCTTGACTCTGAAAAGGATAAACCTCTAGGAGACTTTTGTAGATGAGGAAACCAGAGCCTCAGAGGTTTTAATTAGTCATAGTTTGTCTAATCTTGACTTCACCCAGTTTAATGATTTGGGGTTCCATGGGCCTCTCTCTACATTGTCCCCAAAGTCTTCGAGAATGACATGGTGGCCTGAATAGGTATCTGCTCTTTATATGTAGTTTTTTTTCATCAGATTAATGGGAAGCTAGCTGAGTTGTAGAAATAACTTCAAAGAAACTCTTACTGTTAGGGAAAACAAACCTGTTCCCTGGGTCTCCTATTTCTATTTATTCATTTTTCAGTGACATCCAGTGAGACCTATGACTCAGGATTTAAGAATAAACAAAGCAAACATGCTTGCTTATTTTACAGATGAGAAGGCTGAGCCCAAAGAGAATAATGTTTTAAAGCTTATCAACCACTATTTACACACCTGCCAGTCTTTGCCCACAGTTATTGTGGAGCAGAGTTTGAACCAGAATCAATCTCACCCCCTTTTCACTATATCATGAATTATTATCATAGAAACAAACATGGTAGAATAGTCTATGGAGATTATTTTGGTATTGTAAGAATGTAATTTAAGAAATAACTGATTCTTGCCTGGCAACACTGGTTCAGACCTATAATCCTACCTATACAAGAGGCTAAGATCTGAAAATCTCAGTTTGGAGCCAGCCTGGGAAGACAAATTCTAGAAATTTTTATCTCTAAGTTACTAACTGTGACTTAGTGGTAGAGAGGCAAACTCCAGTGGAAAGACCAAATGAAAGCATGAGGCCCTGATTTCAAGCCCCAGTTCTAGCACAAAAGTATAAATCAAAAAAAATAAAACCAAACTGCTTCTGCCTGGCATTGGTGGCTCATGCCCATAATGTAAACTGTTTAAGAGGCTGAGATTTGGAAGACTCGTGTTCCAAAGACAGCCTTGTTATAAAATTTCACAAAACCTCATCTCCAAAATAACCAGCCAAAAGCTAGGCTGGAAGGTATGGCTCAAGTGGTAGAATGTCAGCTAAGTAAGCAAGCCCAGGTCCTGAATTCAAACCCAGGGACTGACCAAATGGAACAAAACAACTCAAACCAAAACTGATTCTCTCCTTATTTTTGTTTTGAAAACTTTAGAAAACATGGGCAAATAAGAGAAATGAAAACAATCTATAACCTCTCCACCCTGAGATAACTAACTATAAATATTTTAGTGTTTATGCTTCCAATTTTTATGTATACAAATATAAATTTGCACATATAAAGTACATTTTTACTGCATGTACTGCCTTGCAATTTACTTTTTTCACCTAAGAATGTATTCTAGAAATCTTTTCATGACATTTACATAGTAGTTTTACAATATTAATTCTACTATTTGTATATTTCATTATGCAGATATAATTAATCTCTTAGAGAGAAATTTTTAGGTTCATGTCAATAATTACTTGTAATAATAAGAAGCAACTAACCTCCTTGTCATTAGGTCTATATATTTCCCTTTATTATACAAATAAGAAGACTGAGGCTGATGGCTTGACTTGCACAAAGTTTACATGTTTTCTAAAGCCATTTTTACGGACTCCAGATCCTGTGTTTATTTAACCTCTGAATTCTAGGACATAGTCACAGGGCGAGGCCCCTTCACTTGGGTCCTCTGCTGTTGTGTAGCAGAGTTATTGAGGTTCATTTTTTTTATTCAACAAGTATTTGTTGAGAATCTTCTGTGTTCTTGATTGGCAGTCAGAAAGACTGATGAACCTTTGCTTTCATAGAGAGTTGGGCAGACTGACAATAAATAAGCAAGTTTATAAGTAAGATCATATCTGAGAGCAAAAAAATGCACTCAAGAAAAACAAGTTATTGTAGCTATTCCAGAAGCTAAGATCTGAGGATAGCAGTTTGAAGCCTGGGCAAGAAAGTACATGAGACCCTGATCAGCATTTAGGTACACACACACAGGCACACACACACACACACACACACACACACACACACACACAAACACCCAAAAGTGGAGCTGTGGTTTAAGTGGTACAGTGCTAGTATTGCATGGAAAAGCTCAGGGACAGTGCCCAGACGCTGAGTTCGAGCCCTGGAACTGACACATACATAAAAAAGAAATGCAAACAAGAATGCATGGTTGAGAATTATGAGTTTGGAAGATCAGTAAAAGCTGTTGGTCTATTTTCTGGGCCTCTACACACATCCTCGGCTTCTGAGTATGTGACCCTCTGTGGCCTGTGCCTGTGACTCTTCCCAGAGACCTTCTTTGGGATGCTGAAGCCACTTGCAAGACAAGCCCAGAGAGTGGAGAGTGTCTGGGGATATGTCCACATTTCCCTCCTCTCTCTAGCCTGACCCAGTGATGGTCTGGTGCAGGAATGTAAAAGCCCAGCTACCTTGCCTTGTTTCTACACAACTTTCAGTCCTTACTTACACCACAGGGCTCCTGTGGAAGTAAGCTAAGGCATCACTTACTGAATGAATCTCTTGTACATGAACTCTTGTCTCAGGGTTTACTTCTGGGAGCTCTGATTGAAGACATGGAGGTTGTTCATTTCGACTGATAAGCAGAGATGCCCTCCTTCAGGAGATGCCATTTGAGTGGAGACCCAAATGACTGGAAGAACCAGTCACAGGAAGAGCTGGGGCATTTGAGGAATAGAAAGGAGGCCAGTGCCCCTCCATAGTAAGGAAGGGAGAGGATGGGGGTGGCCCAGAGCTGGGGGTTGTGTTCACTTGCTTCAGCCATCCTTCCTGCACCACTTGGTAGAGGCAGGAATGGGAAGGTTTATTAATTCTTCTCCCCCACCTCCATTCTCCAGAACTATCCATAGAATAAGCTTATGGAGTGAAGAACCCAGCTGAAAGATCTTGAGACCTAAAAAAACCAGGCTCACCATATATCTTTCTTTGGCTAGTCTTGGGCAGTGTGCTAGTTGCCTGAGTTGGTGGTAATGATCAAGTATACTCAATGATTAGGGAGTCACAAAGATTTGGTTCATTGCAAATAGGTGGTGCTTTAACCAATGAAAGGCTTCATTACAGTGTCTACTAAGAGACTGATGTGATCATAATTTGCATATTGTAGGAATCTCAATAACGACACCTCTAACATTCATATCTGGGGCTTGGTTGGATATAAGGGTCCCCATCCATTAAATGTATCTTTTGGTAATTTATTGTCAGAATGAACTTTCATCATAAGTGCAATCAGATTGTAATATAACTTTACAGAAAAGTTTAAAAAGATACAAATGGAGATGAAGGACTGTGGGGCACTGGCTTGCAGCTTTACTCCAGCCCTGGGGCCACGTGGCTGCTAGCCCCACCTGCCTTCTCCCGGTCTGGAACCGGAAAGGCGGGTTTAACCAGCCCCGCCTTCTGCCTCAGACCGGGTGTGTGCCAAGATGGCTGCGGGTGATGAACCCAGAGGTGGTCCTGGGGGCCGGGATGACCACCCTTAGGGGAAGTCCCCTGATGTCACTCCTGATGGACAGGTCAGGCATCAAATCCCAGCCCCTATGTAGGTGGACATACCCCTCCTCTTCCGCCACCCTCCAACCCATGTAAAAGAACAGATCATTTCCTGAATAAATGAGTCTTAGCTCTGACTGGCTCCCGGATTGTTTGTGGGTGTTGGGGTTCAGCTTTGGCCTTGAGGGGGAAGGGCAAGGGGGAGCGCTCCCGAGATGCCGCCCTTCCCCCGGCCCTGGGGGAATGCAGAAGCAGGCCACAATTCTCTGGGTCCGGAACCAGAAGAACTGGCTTTGTGAACAGCCCCCCAACTTTCTCGCCAGCCCATGTGCTCCCCAGTCTCACGGGCTTTCCCCCTGGGGTGGCGCTATCCAAGTGACGTTAGCTCATGAGGGGGTCCTATGACAAGCTCGCCAGCCTATCGCCAGCTCTCTGGTTGATGACCCCTTTTCTCGTCGCCCTCTACTATATCAACTGCTAGCCACTCCCTTATTAAATCAGATTTGCTCTTTTTTTATTTATTTAAAAATTTTATTGTCAAACTGATGTACAGAGAGGTTACATTTTCATACTTTAGGCATTGGATACATTTATTGTACTGTTACCTCGTCCCTCATTCCCCCCTCCCCCATTCCCCTCTCCCTTTCCCCCCATGAGTTGTTCAGTTCATTTACACCAAACAGTTTTGCAAGTATTGCTTTTGCTGTCGTTTGTCTTTTTTACCCTGTGTCTCTCGATTTTGGTATTCCATTTCAGTTTCCTAGTTCTACTACTTCTTGAAGCGTCTCAGAGATCCGCGCACGCCTGGCTTTCTTCACAGGTAAGGAGGGAGGTAAAGCGATCTCCTACGGCCGCGTGCACCTGAGGTCTTTCCTGAGCCCCCCCACTCCACTCTGGCCTTACCTGCGGGTCGGGTGACCAGGGGAGAGGGTGAGAAAGGGAGCGATTAGAGTGAAGTAGAGCCTGACCCCCTGCGCCAGGGGAGGCGACCCGAGCCTGGAATGTGGGTCCTCCGACAAAAGGGGTGCTGGGGTGGCAGTTTGTCAGCCCTCTTTTCCTCTTCCTGGCCCGTCCGGTTGGGCCATGTTTTCCCGTCTCTCCTGCAGGACAGGAGAGCCCAGGAGGCTAAAAACCCCCAACAGAGGACAAATCCTTAGTGACAAGGGAAAAATTTTATATTCTTTAAACAAAGCTATCCCAGACAGATGGTGAATGTATCTGAACTTTGTTTTCATGCCAAGACTGTATTTCTTGTTCCAGGTAAACTTAATGCCAGATAATTGGCTCCGTTTCTTCCTGATTCATTTTATTCTTGGCTATAGTGTAACTTTAAAAGGAAGGTTTTAACAGAGAGTTGATTATCTGTGCCTAAAATCCCTTAATTTACCCCCAACTTGGTTCGTTGGCATTTTGTCAATATTTGGGTTCACCTATCTGCATTGATATCAACGGTAAGGTTCTAGTGTAGAAAGAGGTCTGCCAACGCCTTCTTGGCTGACTTAGCACTCAACTAACACATTGGCATTGTTGTCAGAAAAGCAAAGCCTTCACAGATAATTCAAGGAGACCTGTAACTTGCTTTAGTCATCTCTCAGTGGCACACATACCTAAGTACGCATACCTAAGGTCTGTGCTGTAAGTAATAGGACGCCTAGAGGTGTTCTAATCTTTGGGTGAGATAAAAGATTTCTGTGTTAAACTCCTGAAGTAAATAAGAGAGGTGGATTTCAGTAGGAAAACAAAGGAATGATATTTTCTCTTGGTTTCTGTGAGCTTCAAATCAGAGAGAAGATAGAATACTATATATTTTATCCGACATGCAAAGTTTCTCTCTGTTCTATAAACAAAAGTCAGTTTTATCAATTGTGGAGCAAATGTTGTAATTTACCCAGAACACTTCTGGTTCATGTCTTTTTTCAGACAAGGAGATCTTTATTTGGATAAAGTATATGATTATTGTACCCTACCTATATATTTGCATATATGGGTATGAAATAGTGTTAAAAACTGTGATTATGGAAAAAATGAAGTTGTTTGATAGTTCATAAGCAGAATATTTGGGTCCATTTGCAGATCATGGTTTGAAGCTGACCTCTCTGTTGGTTTCTCTGGAAATTGCCATGGTTTTAGAGAGAATACAGACATGGAAGAATTTATCAGAGATGAAGAACTAGAGTTAGTTTCATCATAAAATGGTGAAAAGATTTGGCTAAAATGAACAAACAATCCCTCTGCCTCTGAACTAACAAACTCTACTTAACTCTATCAACATGACATTATAGATTTTTGTTTTTCAACTACTGGAAACCTAGGAGAAGTACTATAAATAGATGTGAATGTTTAAACAAAGGCAGAAAGGCAGCAAGGTATACCAGAGAATGGACATGAACTCTAACAAGGACCAACACAATTGTTAGGAGTAAACAAGTAGATTCAGGGATTTTGCTATTAAGGTAACACTGTAAGTCTATATTGTAGAGGGTAATTTAGTTATCATACTTAGTATAGATAATTTTACCCATATAGATGGACTGAGAAGATTAATACTGACAGTGTTAGTCAAACTTGAACTTGGGTACTGGAACCCAACATTGGGACATTTTGGATCTTCTATTGGATTGTGCTTCAGTTAAGGTAAAATTGAAGTAGGGTTTAGCGAAGTCACTTTAGGATAGTGATTGGTGATTGAAAGAGCCACAGATCTCTGGCTACTGGTGTTCTGGGTGGCAGGATGGCATGTAATAATGTTCAAAGGGAGCTGTAGGGAGTTCCCATGTCTTTCTGAGCCAGTGGATTATCTTCTTCTTCATCTAGGTGGAAATGACTAGTTTCACTTCTATGTGACTTGCATTGCAGTTTCTTATTTCTAATGGGATATTTTCCAAATTGTTATAATAAAAACAGCTGCCTATCACATTGGCACATGCCTCTGAGAACATTTGCCTAACTCCATGTCCTTCCTTGTAGTATGATTATTTTTCCCCAGACAACAACATTTTGTTTGTGTGGTTAGAATTTGTCTTTTAACTCTACAGATAGAAGGCAGTAAATCGAAATGTAAAGCATATCAGAATTCAAGTAGGTTGAGATGTTATGTGACATATGGATGAAAGCTCTGGGTAAAAGCATCTTTTTTCACATCCCTGGGTATCTATTCAGATGTGAATGTCAGGTGACCATTCATAAAATTGGACAACACAATTAAAGGTACTAGGAGCACTCTCAGAGACCTTTGTTATGAGTGGGGTTGTAACATGGACCACTGTATAACCTTGAGCACATCTCTGGGCTTCATTTTCATGCTTTGCAACATGAAGGGGTTGACAATAGTGGCCTATTTGTGTTCCCTTCAGCAGTAATGTAATTTATGATTTTGATATTTTAATTATTTGCAATGTTAAAAAAAAATCACAGAATTCTTCCCTCCCCTAAATTTCTATCAATCTTAATGTTCCCCCTAGTCACAACTTCAGAATTTCCCTGAAGGAGTAGCTATTAATCCCATTTTTTTCCCCTCTGTCATAGTCTTAACACAGAAGTAGTTCAGGTAGTTGCCTTTAAGGGTAAGGCCATATCCAAATATTGCCTACATTGTCCCTCTTGCTTCTGAAATCTTAAATTCCACCCCAGGAGTTTTTCTCTTGCACATAAGGCACCTGCACTCTATTAATATGTACATGCCCTGGTAGAACTTAATAGACCACATTTATCTGTTTCTCCCCAATGAGCTGGCTAACAGACCATGGGACTTTGTAGTAAGAGAGAGCCAATGGGCAACTTTCATATGCAGAGGAGTGCGTGATACATCAGCTATATTATGTATGCCTGCTATTTCTACCTAGTAGGTTCAAGCCAGAAACCAAAACATTGTATAATAGAAAATATCACTGGTAGCAGAATGGAGAAAGAATGTTTTGAGGCACCACAGATGCTCAAGAATATTGTTTTTCTCACTATTTTCCCTAGTCTAGGTTGTTCAATTATTTATATGCCATTCTTGGGTTTGAAATTAGGGCCTAGGCACTATCCATGAGCTCTTTTTGCTCAAGGCTAGCAGTCCACCACTTGAGACTTGGCTCCACTTCCAGCTTTTTTTGGTCATTAATTGCAGGTAAGATCTCATGGACTTTTCCTGCTCTGGCTTTCTTGCAACCACATCCTCAGATCACAGCCTCCTGAGGATTCCAGGTGTGAGCCATCAGCACATGGCTACGTTGTTCAATTTAGTCTGCATGGAAAAAGCATGCTCCTCCTTGCTCAATGATCATCTGAGGTGAGGAGACAAGGGAGGGAATTGTATTGCATTCACTTGTGACACATTCTCCTGACTCTTCCAAAACTCTCTTTTCTTTTTTGGTTTTCATTTTGCCTGAATTTCAGATGTATTATTAGGGTTGAGAAAAAATTGTTCTGCACAGGCAGTTTTACTAACCTCACCATTTTGGAGAGGAAGTTTTTGTAGAGCAGTAAATCTTCCCTTATCCTTTTGTACAAAATATGACCTGTCTTCAAAGTTTAATAAAGGTGGGTTGCTAAAGGTTCTTTCAAAAAGAATTCTTGTTTCTATTAAGAACAACAACAAAAAAATTGCCTAGACTCCCTGTTGGTACTGATAACACCCATCTGGAAGCTTCCATGAGAGCTTAAGTCTGGAGGTGCATGCGGGGAGACATTCTCATCTTCAGTGCTATGCCAGTTGAAGAGAGTTTTCTTTTATTTGATGTGTGTCTTTGTTTCATGCTGTTCCAACATTTTATGATGTGCAGCTTTCTTTGGGAGAAAATAGATTAGATACTATCTTTTCCTCTCTTTTATAATTCATGTTTTTAACCTTACAAGGAACTCTGGATGTTAGAACAATCCAGATGGGTAAGGAAGTTTGGTGGAAGTGTTGTACTTCACATCTGTGTCTTTCCTGAAGAAGTGCTGGCTATCAGAACAATACAAGTTTGTATTCAAAAGTAAGAAATTGCTAGGCACTGATGGCTCATGTCTGTAATCCTAGCTACTGAAGAGATTGGGATCTGAGGATCATGTTTCAAAGCCAGTGAGGCAGGAAAGGCTACGAGATTCTTATATCCAATTAACCACCAGAGAAGTGGCTCCAAGTAGTAGAGCACTAGCCTTGAGCAAAAAGCTCAGGGACAGTATCAAGGCCTTGACCTCAAACCCCATAACTGACAAAAAACAAATAAGAAATACTCAACAGGTATAGGAACCTGTTCTGAATGCCCAGCCTGGTAGACCTTTCCTCCTGGCTTTTAGAAGAAAAAGTGAGAGAAAACATTGGAGAACTAGGGCTAGACAAAAAAGTCTGTAGACTTGACATTGAAGTTTATTATTTCCTATTACAGACTATAGTTTGTAATAGGAAAATTTTGAGATAGATTAGATTACATCAAGTTAAAAATATTCTGAGAAAGAGCTTTTAAAAGGATGAAAAGACAAATTACAGATTGGGAGAAGATATTGCATGTCACATGTCCACCAAAATAATACTGTGTAGAGTATCCCTTAAAATGGCCTGGCCCTAGTGGCTCATGCCTATAATCCTAGTTACTCAGGAAGCTGAGATTTGAGCTTCATGGTTCAAAGCCACCCCAGCAAGAAAGTCCATGAGACTCTTATTGCCAATTGGCCACCAAAAAAGCTAGAAGTGGAGCTGTAGCTCAAGTTTTAGAACACTAGCCTGGAGTACAAAACCTTAGAAACAATGCCCAGGCTCTGAGTTTAAGCTTCAGGCTCCCCTCACCCCCACTACAGCATAAAAATTAGGCAAAATTTTTTTTCAACCCCCAGGCTCAGCACACCAAACACAGAATTAGACAAATAACATATAGACATTTGTCCCAACATGATATAAAAATGGTAAATTTTCACATGAAAAGAAAAAGAAGCTTAACTTCATTATCCATTAAGAAAACTCAAACTTAAATTTCAATAAGACATCACTATGCACCTGCTAGAATTATTAAACAACAAAAAGACTAAACACTAAATGGTGGTGAGATTGTAAAGAAATTGGATCCCTCATACACGGCTAGTGGAAATGTAAAAGATGACAACTATTTTGGAAAGCAGTTCAGCAGTTTCTTCAAAAACGATATATCCAGCACATCACCCAGCAATCACACTCCAGGGTGTTTATCTGAGAGAAAAGAAAGCTTCACACAAAAACATGTTTAACACGTGTAGAAAACTAAAGTTAGACCCTTAGATATCACCCTGCAAATGGATAAAAGACCTTGAGGTAAGAGCAGATATCCTGAAAACATTGTAGGGCGGAATAGGAGAAACACTAGGGCTCCTTAACACAGGTTGAAACTTTCTTAATAAAGACCCAGAAACACAACGAATCAAAGAAAGGTTGACTCAATGGGATTGCATTAAACTTCAGAGCTTCTGCATGGCAAAGGACATAGTGAGATAGATAGAAAGCCCACAGATTGGGAGAAGATCTTCAACAACTATACAACAGTGAAGGGCCTCATATCTAAAATATATTTAGAGATAAAAAAAAAATAACCCCGCCTCGAAACAAATCCTAAAAGAAACAACCATACCATTAATAAGTGGGGTAAAGACTTAAGAGAGACTTAGATCTAAAGAGGACATAAGAATGGCCAATAGACACATGAAGAAAATGTTCAACATCTCTGGCCATAAAAGAAATTCAAACCAGCTGGGAATGTGGCTTGGTGGTAGAGTGCTTGCGTAGCATGCATGAAGCCCTGGGTTCTATTCCTCAGTACCATATAAATGGGGGGAAAAAAAGCCAGAGTGGCGCTATGGCTCAAGTGGTAGAGTGCTAGCCTTGAGCAAAAGAAGCTCAGGGACAGGGCCCAGGCCCTGAGTTCAAGTCCCAGGAATGGGAAAAAAAAAAGAAATGCAAATCAAAACAACATTGAGATTCTACCTTACCCCAGTTAGAATGGCCATTATCAAGAAATCTAATAGCAACAGATGCTGGCAGGGATGTGGCCAAAAGAAAACCCTATTACACTGTTGGTGGGAGTGCAAACCTGTTCAGCCACTCAAAGACTAAAGAAAGAGCTCCCCTCCCATTTCCTGGGCATTTACCCAAATGATCACAAACAAGGCTATACTAAAGCTACCAGCATAACCATGTTCATTGCAGCATTGTTTACCATAACTACAATATGGAACCAACCCAGATGCCCCTCAGTAGATGAATGGATCAAGAACTGTGGTATATATACACAATGGAATTCTATGCTTCCATCAGAAAGAATGACAATGCCCCATTTGTAAGGAAATGGAAAGACTTAGAAAAAAAAATCATATTAAGTGAAGTGAGCCAGACCCATAGAAACATAGGCTCCATGGCTTCCCTCATTTGTAATCATTAGTATATGTCTAGGACAGTCCTAGCAGAACATCACAATAACTCAATAGCTATGTACATATGACCATATAAATGATGCTAATCGAAATGAACTCCGAGATATGGAAACTACAGGTTTTTCTTTGTTGTTGTTGTCTTTAATGTACTGTGTGAAGTTATTTCCTTTTTCTTTCTTTCTTTTTCTTTTGGTTTATCCCCTGTTGTCACTGTATTTGACTTTGGTACCCTGTATCTTGTATATACATTTATCTGATTTGGGGAAGGGAAGGGGAACAACAAAATGATGAGACAAAGGACAAAGCGTGAACCAAAGCAGCAGTGATACTCTCAAGATACTATGTTGGAAATGAACTCTACAGCTTGGGTGGGGAAACTGAGGGGGAGGGAAAGTGGGAGAAAATGAGGAAGGGAGTAACATTGTTCAACAAGAAATGTACTCACTACCTTATGTAGGTAACTGTAACCCCTTTGTACATCACCTTGACAATAAAATTAAATTAAATAACTAAGCAAAACAAAACAATCTGTTTACATATGCACATGACATACTAATTGGCATTCTAAAACTAAAAACAACCTGGTATTTCAGTGGGAAAATTATTAAATAAGTGGTGGCACAACTAAACCTTGGAATGCTATTCAGGAATAAAAAGAAACCAATTATTTTTTTCCCTTAATTGTTAAAGAGAAAAACAAAGGGGTTACAGTTTTCATATGTAAGGCAGTGAGTACATTTCTTGTTCAACTTGTTACCTCCTCCCTCATTTTCCCCCCTGCCTTTCCCCTTCTTTTCCCTCCCCCCATGAGTTATACAGTTGGTTTACACCAAATGGTTTTGTAAGTATTGCTTTTGGAATCATTTGTCTTTTTATCCATTGTCTCTCAATCTTGATATCCCTTTTCCCTTCCTTAGTTCTAATGCATGTATATACAGTATCCAGGGTACTCAGATGAGATATACAGTAATAGTGGGGGTACAACCACAGGAAGGGAATACAAAAGAAACAAACAAACAAAAAAGGTACAGAAGAAACCAATTATGGCACACAAGACAATCTAGATGAATATCCAGAGAATTAGACAACAAGGAAAAACACCAGTCCTCAAAGTTTACATACTGTCTGATTGCATTTCAGTAACATTCTGGAGATGCCAAAGTTATTGAGACAGAAAATATCATGGTGGTTCCCAAGAGGTGATGGGGGCAAGGAGGAAGTAGGCGTGGTTATGGAAGGGCAGCAGTGCATGAGCCTTGTAGTGATGGGAATATTCTGTATTTTAAATTTATCAACATCAGTATCCTGGCTGTGACCTTCTACTCTAGTTCTCTAAGCTGTTACCCTTAGAAGAAATTGAGCGAGGAACAAATTTTATTTCTCACATTTGCTTGTAAATATGCAATTGTTTTGAAACAAACACTTTAATAAACAACAACAATAATACTTAGATAAAGAGGGCAACAGTTTTCCAAAGGTTAGCAGTCAGAAAATCTGGAGTGGAGATGGTGAGATCACTGGGTTTTAAACCTTGTGTTCTTTGGAACCACAAACCAGGAAAAGCATCATCTTCTGGCTCAGGATTCTTGGGTTGAGTAATTGTGCCTATGGGAATATTTCTAAAACTGCAGGCATTCTCCTAAGTCAGACATTGTAAGATAAACTATTAGCTATCAGCCTTGCAGGGAATCTGTACACAAACAACACAGCTTGCAGAGTGGTAAAACTATGAACCTCAACTCCCTCCCCCCCCACCACCATCTTTGACTATAGAGCTGAGAAGTCACTTGGATGAGCTATCTCTGGGTAAGGATATCCTTGCTGCATGTTTAACTGAGGTTGAAGGCAATGGTATGGGGGACACTTGCATCATTCTCAGTTCTGGTCATTCAACTGTGCTTCTTTTCATTCTCTAAGCTTGTGGCTTATTTCAGCATTGTATTTCCTCTGCTCAGCAGGGTAGAACAAAGGCGAGAGGACTGCTGAGGAGTCACAGCATGGCCTAACTTGTTTCTGCCTTAGATAAGAGGAAGATATACATCGAGCCCATGAAGCTAATCAGTCTTCCAAAATGAAGAAACCACATTTGTAACAGAAAGTCCTTCTCAGAGAAATTTCATTGTTTAGCACTCCACATGGACTATATATTGTTGGGGTCCATCTTCCCCCTAGATGGAAGGGGCCTGAGGCACCTCCCCCAGCTGGGGAATGCAGCCCTTCCATCCTCCCTACATTGGAATCTGGAGAAACCGGTCCGATAAGAGACCCCCCACCTAGCTGGCAGCCAGCCCCGCCCTGGAGGTCGAGTGACATAGCCCCTTGGAGGTCAAGTGACATAGCCCCTTGGAGGTCAAGTGACCAGCCCCTTGGAGGTCACCTGACAGCTCATGGCCTATGGGAATCCTGGCCAACCCCCTTCCCCCCGATCATCTACCCTTGCCCCTCTCTCAATAAAGTTAGTTAGCTCTCAGAGGCTGACCCGTGGTCTATGTCCGTTGCTTCCAGAGTAGGATAGCGGTCACATTACCACGCGGGTCGCGCGCCCGCCAGGACGGAGACATCCCCACGTCTCACCCCGACAAAACCTGCAGGCCGAGGGTCGGGGGAGAAGGCGATGAGAGGATAATAAGAGAGAAAGAAGTGAGCACTTGAGCCGGAGCAGAGAGAGCAGTCCCCACAGAGTGGCGCCCCACGTGGTTTGCACGAATCCACGCAAGAAAGCCCGGCTCCCGACCGGCCCTGACGGAAACAGGTTGGAAATCCTGAGACGCGCGATCCTCCCACCCCAGGTAAGAGGATGGGACAAGTCCAGACTCGGCGAAACAATTCGCCCCCTAAGATCTTAAAGTTCACCCTCCAAAACGCGGGGATTAATATCTCAGAGCCCTGCGCTATACAAATTTGGGAGGAATTGACCCACAGGGTCCCGTGGCTAACTGGAACCAACCCACTCTCATGGGAAACTTGGGACCGACTAGAGCGGGAATTACAAACAGCACAATGGGGAAAACTCCCACTGCGAGCCATTAAGACTCTCAAGGCTTGCCTCTCTTGGGACCCGGGCGGGGAGTCCCTGGATTCAGGAGAAGGAAGCCGGAGTTAATTTTGATCTGGAGTGGGCCCCGATGCCTACTCCAAAAAGCCCTGGGACCAAATCTCGTTCGGTACCCAGGAATCCAAGGCAGACAGGAGATGAGCAGAGCAGCCGCAGGCTTGCTACCCCTCCCCCATGTGAGGCTCAGCTTGACTCTATACATATGCAGATTTCGGCAGCCCTGAGCCGCTTTTCTGCGGCGGCGGTGCCCCGCAGCAAAAAAAAAAAAAAAAAAGACCGGCCTGGCCACTTTTAAATTCAGAGGCCTTGAAGCTACAGATTTTCATGAGTGCAGGAGGATGGTTCTTGAGAGAGGCAGGCCGAACGCGTCCTGGACAAAATATCAACTTTACAGCCTGGCTTTAAGATTTCCCACCAACCAAGGCAATAAACAGCCTAAAGCCCCTTGCTGGGCAGTCCCTATTCCCAGAGACAGTAATCCTGATATTTGAAAAAAGTTCCGATTCTTAATTGATACAGGAGCAGATCGGACCATATGCATTTAATTGGACAACATTATTATTGGATCAGCAGACGCCCATGTGCTAGATTTGGCCTATAGCAAGGCCCAAACACTCCTTCAAAGAGGAGGGCTGCATATAGCCAGTGACAAGGTTCAGAAAGTATACCCCTTCAAGATCTTGGGGGCGGAGCTTAAACTAGACTCTGTATGCCCACTCAAGCCCCAGTTATCCTTCCAGGCAACTTATACTCTGGTGGAGATGCAAAGACTGTTAGGGGAAATTAATTGGCTAAGATCCTGGCTTCAACTGCCTACAGAGGAGCTGTTACCACTCCATGACTCTTTGAAGGGCAAGGCGCCCACTGATGTTATTACAATAACTCCATCACTCCAAACAGCCTTCCAGAAAATCCAATTGGCCTTAAATAAGGCACAGCTGGCACGCTACAAGCCTAAGTGCCCACTTTGCCTTTGGATCCTCCCCGGATCCGAACTTTCTTCAGCTGCAATTACCCAATCAGGCGAGCCCCTTCAGTGGGTGCACGCATCAGTGGGAGGAGCTCCCAGAGTTTATTCCCAGCTGGACCAGCTAGCTGACTTGGTAATTAAGGGCAGGGATACTTCCCTGAGACATTATGGAAGAGATCCTGACGTGCTAACTATTCCCTACCGGTTGTCAGATTTTGAATGGGTCAGGAGAAATAATTCACGTGTGGCTAGTGCCCTGGAGGGCTTTATGGGTAAGATAGATTGCCACTATGGCACTTCAAAATGGGTGACCTCATTTTCCAGGCTACAATGGACACCCCCTGTGCTTTTCTCTACCAAGCCTCTTGTCAAGGCTGCCAATGTCTTTACAGATGGTGGGCGAGCCGGCTCTGCCGTAGTGGTGCGCTCCGCCTCGCCCCCTACCGGTGGGAAAGATAACACCCATTACTTTGAAGCCATCACTGGCTCTGCACAGTTTAAAGAGCTGTACGCAGTCGCCTTGGCACTGACCCATGTTAAACAGCCAATGAACTTGTTCTCTGATAGTCTATATGTGGTTAACTTGCTACCCAACCTGGTATGTTCACATATCAAGTTGGATGGAAACCCAATCACTCCTCTGATGATCCAAGTCAGGTCTCTGTTAAAAGAGCGGAGTGAGCCTATTTTTTTACAGCACCTTCGTGGACACCAAGGACTGCCTGGGGACCTGGCACAAGGTAATC
This sequence comes from Perognathus longimembris pacificus, assembly GCF_023159225.1. NCBI lineage: Eukaryota > Metazoa > Chordata > Mammalia > Rodentia > Heteromyidae > Perognathus > Perognathus longimembris. The sequence continues at coordinate 27,285,830 of NC_063174.1, read as the reverse complement.
ATAGGGCTGACCAGCTGGCCACTAATGGAACCATCATAGCTCTAGCCATTGTACAACCTCAAAACCTCCAAATGGCCAAAGGGCTTCATGAGCGTACTCACTTAAATTGGAGAGGGTTACATCAGAGATTTCCTTCAATTCCTATAAAAGACTTAAAAAAGATTATAAGGACTTGCAAATCATGTATGCCTTTCGTGCAAGTCCCTCCCTTACAATCTCCAGGTGTAAATTCAAGAGGTTTAAGACCCAACTTAATTTGGCAAACTGATGTGACCCATTACGCCCCCTTTGGAAGGCTAAAATATATATTTATGTCTATTGACACCTGCTCCGGTGCATGTTGGGCCTCTCTGCATACCGGTGAAAGAGCACGGCATGCTGAAAGCCACTTCTTACAATGTTTTGCTATCCTAGGACTGCCTTTACAGGTTAAAACAGATAATGGACCTTGTTTCACCAGTAAGCCTTTACAGGCATTTTTCCAAATGTGGAATATTAAACATACCACTGGAATACCTTATAACCCAAAGGGTCAAGCCATAATTGAGAGGCATAATAGGACCCTGAAGGATCAATTATTAAAACAAAAAGGGGGGGGAAGCCCCCAGGACCAGCTGAGGACAGCGATGTTTACATTGAATATTTTAAATTTCTCTAAGGACCAACCTCTGTCAGCTTTCCAGAGACACTGGTCAAGCCAAACACCCTACTTAAAAGTGGAGGCCCGGTGGAAGGATTCTCTGACAGGGGCGTGGCGTGGACCCGACCCAATTATCAGTGCAGGAAGGGGATTCGCCTGCGTCTTCCCTACTGGGGAACCGAATCCAATCTGGATACCAGCTAGAGATGTAAAATATTGTCCAACAGAATGACCACCCAAGGGCACCTGCCCTTGAGGGATGTCTCCCCTTGTTTCCTCTCAGGAAAGCAAAGACCGAGGTGGAATTTTCTAAGGAGAAACGGGAAAGCCTGCCTGCACCAGCGATGGACCTGGACCCAGTGTCAGCCCTGTTTCTTCCCTGGACCCTGCCTGACGCCCTTTGGAGTAACGTTTGCTGTGGCAGCGTGGCCCACAGCCTTGCACAAGGACCAAAGGGAAATTTTGCACGGTTGTCCCTCTCTTTCGCTCCCCCCTTTGCTGCTTATCTCAGGGGTCCCCATTGGAGGGAAATAGGAGCTAAAGGACTTGGACACTTTAATGTTTTATTATAAATGTTTATAATAAGTAAGGTATTGGCACCTTGCTGCAATGTTTATTATGAAGTGTTTTACTAACCTCAGTTGTTAAGTTACCAGCATCCTGGCTGCCACATCACCAGGACCTGAACCTGCCCCTCTACCTCACCAGCGGGGGAAGGAAGAGCCACCTGTGCTACCTCGAGCGACACCAGACTGGACCAGAATTCCTGTTTTCCGTGGACTGACCCCGATAAGAGACACTCCATTGCCTTGTGCCTTGTTGTAATTACTCATGTGTTACAATTGCTCATGTGTTACAGTTGCTCATGTTTGCATTTGCCTTGTATTACGATTGCTCATGCTTATGTCTGCTTTATGCTCCCATTTACCTTATATTTACATTGAGTCTCTTGTTGTAAGCGATGGGCCAGAGCTGTCTAGGTACCAAGTGGCCTTTAGCCTTTTAGCCATATAAGAACCCCAGGAGGCTCGTCACTCGAACCCTAGGCCCTGCTGCTCAGTAAGGTCCGCCGGCACCGGAAAAAAAAAATTATCAGGCTCTCTTTCGAGTGCCAATCCTACTCTCCCCAAGGCCTCTCATCGGGCCCGCCAGCCCGGCAGGAAGGTCAGCCTGAAGAGCTAGGGCGTTAGCCCAAGACGGGTAAGACTCCCCTTGGGGGGGGGGCAACCTAAGACATGGCGCGCTCTCGAGTAGGGCGCCTCCTGCTGTTCGAAAAAAAAAAAATATAAAAGAGGCAGATGTTGGGGTCCATCTTCCCCCTAGATGGAAGGGGCCTGAGGCACCTCCCCCAGCTGGGGAATGCAGCCCTTCCATCCTCCCTACATTGGAATCTGGAGAAACCGGTCCGATAAGAGACCCCCCCACCTAGCTGGCAGCCAGCCCCGCCCTGGAGGTCGAGTGACATAGCCCCTTGGAGGTCAAGTGACATAGCCCCTTGGAGGTCAAGTGACCAGCCCCTTGGAGGTCACCTGACAGCTCATGGCCTATGGGAATCCTGGCCAACCCCCTTCCCCCCAATCATCTACCCTTGCCCCTCTCTCAATAAAGTTAGTTAGCTCTCAGAGGCTGACCCGTGGTCTATGTCCGTTGCTTCCAGAGTAGGATAGCGGTCACATTACCACGCGGGTCGCGCGCCCGCCAGGACGGAGACATCCCCACGTCTCACCCCGACAAAACCTGCAGGCCGAGGGTCGGGGGAGAAGGCGATGAGAGGATAATAAGAGAGAAAGAAGTGAGCACTTGAGCCGGAGCAGAGAGAGCAGTCCCCACAATATATGACAGGTAAATCTAAGATCTCTGTTATAGTGCACAAATTATTCAGATATTACTATTCAAACCACCCACCATCTTCCAGCTTTCTATTGAGTTCTCCAATCACCAGCCCAATTCTCCTCCTTTTCTCTCAACTAAAGATCCTTCTTAAAGATCTAAGCCAGCTTACACAAGAACAAGATGGGGAACAGGAATGAGGAGAGAGGAAGAAAAAAGCAGGGAGAGAGGCTTCAGAGCAGACATGGAATAAGAAAACAGTGGTTGGCTGGGGGTTTTATATATGGATATCCTTCACAGATGCCAAAAAGGTTGAGGACAAGGATGTGCACTATTCTGCCATTACTTGAGGTGATGGTGGTAGCAGAGCAAGCGATACTCTTGTCTGCCCTGTCAAGCCTAGTATAGTACAGGATTTAGCAACCAATATGGATTAGTTCACACTGGCTAATGTGGGAAGATCACCTGTGAATGAACTATAAAATCAAACTGTTATTTTTATGTGTTTTGATCATCCTCACTTTCCTCATACCCTTTCCCTTGCCCCCTTCTCACTGAACCCCTTAACTGTCACCTTTATACTCACTTTCCATCATATCATATCATCATCATCATCATCATCATCATCACAGTAAGTGAAAATACTCAAGATTTGGCATTCTGAGCCAGCCTATCTTCTTTAATATAGATAGAATCTTTGATTTAGCCATTTCTATAGGACAAAAATGACTGAACATGGGTAATTTCATTTGATTCATATCACACATGATATTAATTTTATTCTATTACTAGAATGTATTTGATTTTGGAAGTGGCATATTGCAAAGAATGAACTTTGGAATTAAAACTATTTAATTTCAGGAGCCAGTGCATATTAGATATGTTATTCTAGGCTATTTAGCTTAATTTTCCCTAGTCAGTTTTGCTGTCTGGAAAACAGATAAAGTAACAATTACCCCATTCATGGGGATGAAAAAAATAGGGACTATAAAGCACAGAGAGTTTATAGTTACATAGCAGGCACCCAAGCATTTGACCCTACATTGACTTCATTGATGTCATTTATTTATTCTAAACATTTATTTGTTTGGAACATTGGATGATTTAGTTCATCTCTCTGGGTTCTCACTAATATCAACAACAGAATCAGTTATGTGAGAAGAAAAAGACTTAGTAGCTCACCCAGTTTAATGTGTGGAAACTGAAGTCCTGGCTAGTTGGGCTCCTGCTGGTCTTGAATTTCGGCTCATGGGTGAATGGAGTGGATTAAAAGAGGCCAGGGAAAGGAAGAAGATTGGCTGGTTAATATTGACTAGTTAATTATTTTGGATTTACCCGGAAAATTGAAAATATTTAATAGTAGTTTCTAGTCTGTGAGCCCATAGACTTACATTATTAGACTTAGCCAACAGAGAACAGGGCCTTCCTTTCATTTACTGTTGCCTTAATAAGTTATTTTTCTCTCTTTTTATTTGTTTAATTTTCCATTTTTCACTCCCACCAGAAATGATAGCTCTTTAAATTACATTCTATTCACAATGAAGCCCACACACCCCAAACTGATCATGGCTACACAAATACTTGATAAAAAGGAATTTATGGAGAATGTCAGATATTGGGAATTGAAGGGAAAGTCAAAGAGATATTGTAGCTTTGGGACTTGAACTGAGAAGATTTCAGTGTGCATATCAAATCTGTAGGAATAAATGCAACTTGAGCAACTGTAATGCTCTCTTCATCTGACATATTTTACCTTACACTGTGATGACTTTTTCCAAATCCATGGAATTTTTATAACACACTAGGTTCTGAACTGCCAGGCAATATCTTATCTATACTATTGGTAAGCTTATGGTTGAGCTTGTTTTCAAGTGAACTACAGACCTCTAAAGTTAAATATATACATGCAAATTGGTACAATTTTTCACAAAAGAAATATCTATTAAGGCTTGTATATACTGTTTGATTTGGCATTCAGTTTTTGGGAAAAACTCCAAAAACTGTGCAACAATATTTGTACAAAGATGTTTCCTCAAGATTATTTTCTAGTGGTAAATAATTAGAATAAATTTAAATGTCCTTTGTTAGAGGATTACTCATGTCCTGCATCAATCATAATACAGAATATCAAAATGAGTAAAGCATTTCTGTAGTTACTGGCTAGTAAAGTATGAAAGCTATACTATTATGTCAGAAAGGCAAGTTCAATTCAAGTTGTACAGGGCAACTCTGTAGATTCCTTGTTGTGGCTGTACATTAACCCACCCCAGTGTGTGGGGGGCTCATTCAGTGTTGGGTGTGTGTGTCCCGGTTCTGTTCTGGGTCCTGCATTGATCAGCAGCCCTCATGCTGCGTGAGGTGATCTGGGGCCATAGTCTGCTTACCAAGTCATGGTTAGAGCCTTGTCTTTAGGGATTAGATGGCTTCACTTCAAGCCCTTTAACAAATACTCATTCCTTCTTTCCATACTCCCCTGCCCCCGCACCTTTTCATTTCTCACTGCATTTCTTCTTCAGTCTGTACCTGGCACTTCCTCCAAACTCTGCTGGACACTGTCTTTTTAATGCCAATTTTTATTCTCTTCTGAAGACTATCTTCTGAAAACATCCCTCTCTACCTACTGTTCCCTAGAGTACCCATTCTAAATATGATAGGAAATTCTCTCTTACCTGAGTCTGAGCTCACTTGCTTTCTGCTATGGGCATTCACACCACCAGCTAAAACAATGCTGAATGCTCTTTTTTTTTTTCTTTCCTGTCTGTCATGGGTTTGAATTCAGGACAGAGCACTGTCTCTGAGCTCTTTTACTCAAGGCTAGCCCTATACTGCTTTGAGCCACAGTGCCACTTCTGTTTTGTTGTTGTTTGCTTGTTTGTTTTGGTTGTTAATTGGAGACAAGAGTCTCATGGGCTCTGGTTGTTGGAGATTAGAATCTCATGGACTTTCCTGCCTGGGCTGGCTTTGAGTCATGATCCTCAGATGCTAGTATTACAGGCCTGAGCCACCAGCACCTAGATTCATGAGACTCTTAACTCCAATTGCTATATACTGGGGATCGAGAAAATCCACCGAGCACTGTTAAAGGTAACAAATGAGTTTTATTAGTCAGTTTGCAAGTGCCTTGCCCCAGGCTACCCCAGAGCTAGAAGCAGTTGCAGCCTCCAGGGGATGAGTTTCTTTCCTTCCTTCCTTTCCACAGGCTTCTCTGCAGGCCTCCTGTTCTCCACAGACCTCTCCACTTCCTTCCTCAGGAAGTCTTCCTCAGGACTCCACTTTCCATGTGGCTCTCTGTGGGCCTCCGTTCTCCTCCGGCCTCCACTCTCCTCGGGCCTCCACTCCACTCTCTGCGAAAGCTCTGGCTCTGACAGGCACCAGGCTTCGGACTTTCTCATAGGCCTCAGGCTCTGGGCCCCTCTGCAGGCCTCAGGCTCTTCTCGGCTGGGCTCTGCTCTGCTCCTCTGTCGACTCTCCTCGGGCCTCTAGCTCTCAGCAGACCTTGGCTCTGAAGGCCTCGGCTCTCTTCTGGCCTAGAGCTAGGCCACTCTGGCCTCCATTCTCTGCATTCCCTGGCTCAGCTCTCCTGTCCGCAGGCCGGGGCTCCCCTCAAGCCTGAGGGGAACCCGGGCACTGTTCAGCTCCACGAGGCACCTCCTGGCACACCTTGCTTTCTCTGCACCTCTATTTTTCTCCCGGAAATCCTGTCCTCTTATATCCACCCCCCCTCCCCAGCTACCTGCAGTCTGGGGGTGGTGGTTCCGCTCCCCTCAATGTGGGGCGTGGCGATGATGACAACATGAGGTGGGGCCTCTTGCCCCCCCCACCCCAGGTTATTACACAATTAATCACCCAGTGCCAAAATCAGAGCTGTGGGTTCATTGGTAGAGTGCCAGCCTTGAGGGGAAAAGCCAAGGGACAGGGCCTAAGCCCTGAATTCAAGGGGGAGGGGAGAGAGAGAGAGACAGACAGACAGACAGAGACAGAGACAGAGAGACAGAGAGAAAAGGTAGGCTGAATTTCAATTATTTTGCAGTAATTGTCTAACTTCCTATCTTGGCATAGCCAGATAGGCAACAAAACACTGTCACAGACACGATGCAATTGCTAAAGGCCAGAGGAAGGGCAGGAGGACAGAGGTACCAAATGTTTCCCTAGGGCTCGTGACCTCCTATAGTGGCACCTCTTGCCTCTACTGAATGAAGCTTGACTCCTGTATCATGGAGTGTGTGTGTGTGCGTGCGTGTGTGTGTGTGTGCGCGCGCGCGCGTGTGTGTGTGTGTGTGTGTGTGAGAGAGAGAGAGAGAGAGAGAGAGAATGACCCTTAAAGGGAGTCATCAAAGAAAACTGAAGCTTCTCTGGGGAAAGGCAGATATCAAGCTTTGAGGATCCAGAAGCAGCTCATGTGGAGAAGCACTGAGGCCACCTGCCAACAGCTAGGACAAACTTTGCTGTCATCTGAGTGGGAGCCATCTTGGAAACAGATTCTGAGTCTTAGGGGCTGAAGTCCCTGTGGATATCTAGCTGCAGCTACATAACTGACCAAGCCAAAACCAACCAGGCAAGCCATTTCCAAATTTTGGACCCACATATATAAATTGAAGAGATAAAATTTATTCTTAATTTTAGATAACCTTTGAGTTAGGTTTGGTTTAGCATTTGATAAATGATACAAAAATCATGTTCTAAAGACATAGCCCTTTCCCTGTGGTCTTGGTAGGTTTAGTCTTTACAAAGGTTATATTGGACAGAGAAGTGACAAACAGTATAGGCTTGGGATATGGATGATGGAGTTCCCAGAATCACAGCTTCCTCCTTTGGGGCCTTAGAATAAGAAGTTAACTCTGAGCCTGTTTTTCTCTATTTTATTTATCCATCCATCCATCCATCCATGGCTTGAATTCACGGCTTGGCTACAGTCTTTTTTTATCTTTTTATGCTCAAGGATGGCATTCTATCACTTGAGCCACAGCTGTAAGTTTGTGGCTTTTGGCTGGCTAATTGAATGTCTTACAGACTTTTCTGCTAGGCCAGCTTTGAACCACTAGCCCCAGATCTCGTCTCCTACGTTAGCTAAATTATAGGTATGAACCACTGGTGCCAGGTTCCTTTTCCCTACCTTTAAAGTGAATAATGGTACCCATCAGTATATCCATCCAGGAAAGTTGTGAATTAAAGAGACATGTTAAAAATTGTCCCAGATATAGACACACACAAATGCTTAAACAAAAATCCAATAGCAAAGTCATAAGATTCACCTCAAGGGTGGGAATATAGCCTATTGGTAGAGTGCTTGCTTTGTATACATGAAGCCCTGGATTGGATTCCTCAGCACCACATATATAAAAAAAAAAGCTGTGGCTCATGTGGTAGAGCCTTGAGCAAAACGAAGCCAGAGACAGTGCTGGGAGCCTGACTTCAAGCCCCAGGACTGGCAAAAAAAAGAAAAAGAAATAATTCACCTCACTATTTTCTTCATTGGCTCTTTATTGGTCAGATGTGTACAAAAGTATATAAAAGAACTGAACTGTCTGTGACTTGGTTTCACAATTAGATTCATTGCTTATGCTTGTTTTTTGTGTGACTATCCTTGTCTTGCAATGGACCCCAGCAGTCCAGGTGATTGCTTTGATCCTTGCATCAAATAAAGAGAAATTCGACACCTAGACACTAGACACATTGCTGCTATTCAGGAGTGTGAGACCTGAGGATCCCAGTTCATAACTTGCCATAGGAGGAAAGTCAGTGAGCTGCTAAATCTCCATTTAGTCATTGAAAATTTGGAAATGAAACTGTGGCTCAAGTGGTAGAGTAAAAAAGCTAAGGGACAGTGCCCTGAGGCTCCAAGTTCAAGCCCCAGTACTGGATCTATCTATCTATCTATCTATCTATCTATCTATCTATCTATCTATCTATCTATCTGTCCATCTATCTATCTATATCTAGACAGACAGACAGAGACAGAGAGAGGACAGAAACACAGAGACAGCAAGATCCAAAAAAAAAAGTCTGCCTTACTTTACCAATAACATCATCAGTCAAACTTTCATTATGAAGACTAATGTCTTCTCAATACATTAAGCACTTTCCTCTTATCTGAGTATGAGAGAGATGCAAGGCTATTTGTTTTTACTTTCTTTTAATATTACAAATGCAAATCTGTGGATGTTCCCCCCTCACAGCCACACCTTCCAGAGATATTAGCACAGTTTTATGGTGGAATGAATAATTCAGAAGGTATACACAACCCACGTTCCAGGCTTAAGTGGTTAATGGATCTATTGGTGAGATAGATTGGTGCAGGGTTGTGTTAGAATATAAAACTACTAAATATTTATCATTATTCTTATTCAGTCATGGAAGAATTTTACTTTTCCAATTTCAGGCTAGTGACTAAAGCTGTCAAGGCAGAACTTCTTTTTTTCTTTGCAAGAATATTCTTTACAAAAAAAGTGAACATTCTTCAATCTCTCAGCCAGTTAATTAGGATGTTTAGAAATAGAACTTGTAAAAATCATGTCAAATGTCAGAATCAAAAGATTTGTTGCAATCAGTGCATGGGATGGGGGAGCTATTCCTAGGTCATAAGGCAGGCTGTGGGAATGTGTTTTAAACTTTCCATTATGAGATATTTCCAGTCTCAATGAGAAGTATTCATTTTATTCAGAGGGAATAATTTCAATATTTATGATTGTTTTCCTTGTCAGGGATTTCCTGTGATTGCACTTTAGATTGTTAGTTATAAATCTTGTCTTATGGCAGTGTACTACCACTTACACTAGACATTAATTAGCTCATGCCAGGTTTATGTGAGAGAGAATTTAATGTTTTAGAGAGAAAACGAATTCAGAATTGACTTGTTGGTGGACAGTGTCAGTCTTCTACCCAGAATCTCTCTATACTAGTTAGGGTTCAGTTAGAGGAACAGAATCACTATGTAATGTTTATAATTTTTACCACTAGGCCATATCCCCAGCCCCTCCTGTTTGTCTTTTTTTTTTTTTTAAAGAATCCTACGATGTCAATTTAGCTAGAGTCTCCTATCCTGAATATTTGATTCCTTTTAATATCTGATTAGGTTTTTCAATCACCCTACAGTAGTAGATGATATCTGTTAGCCCTGACATGCATGCCTGCCTTCGATAAGAATGGAAACAAAAGTTTTTTTTTTTTAATAATGTATTGTTTGCAGTTATTTCCTTTTTCTTTCTTTCTTTTTTCCTTTGGTTTATGCCTTCTTGTCACTTTTTTTTTTTATTTCTGTACCCTTTTTCTTGTATGTAAGTTTATCTGATTTGCAGGAGGGAAAGGAAATCACAGAAACTGTGGGACAAAGGGTGAACCAATATAACAGTGATAAGTCACTAGAAACTATGTTGAAAATAAACTTTACAGCTTGGGAGGAAGGAGGGGGAGTGGAAAAAATGAGGGAGGAAGTAATGCTGTTCAAAGAAATGTACTCATTGCCTTACTCATGTAATTTTAGCAACTCTACATCACCTTTACCAAAAAAAAAAAAAAAAAAAAAAAAAGATTCCTCTTTGGCCAGTTTATCCACACTTTGCCCTTTCCCTTTCCCCTGATCTTTCCCTTTACATTCTACTTGCTGACCTCACCACTCTGACTCTTGCATAACTTTCTATTTTTACTTTTGAACCTGATCTCTCCTATTTCAAAACCCCATTTAGCAGCTCCTTTGTGTTTTTTCTAAATTGGTATATTTTATTAGTGTTGTAGAAATGATATACAGAAGTGCTACAGTTACATAAGTAATAAGTACATTTCTTTCTGAACCATGTTGCCCCTTCTTTTGCTCTTTCCCAGTTTTTCCCTCCCATTCCCACCCAATGACTTGTATAGTTCATTTTCCACATAGTGTTTAATAGCACCACTGCTGTGTTTGTTTACCCTTTGTCCCACCTTTTCTGTGCCCCTGTGTTCTTACTGTGAAAATCTCCACAAATGAAATCTACCTTACTACTTCCTTACTGTCATTGAATGTGCTTTTCTTTAATAATATAAAATAGGTAAAGACAGGGAGCAATTGAATTCCAATGAGCATGATGCTGAACACCATGAGGATAAACAAACCTATGTATTCTCATGTCTCCAGCCTTGATGTCATGGGCGCTGTGCAAGAGAGGCTGGAGTTCTCCATTGTAGAACACACACACACACACACACACACACACACACACACACACCTGACCCAGGGAGAAGATACAGAAGCCAGGACATTGTGGAGTTGGCCTGGACTTACTTTATCTAAGCATTAGGTGATAGGCCTGGTTACCACATCATACTAATGAGGTGAATAAGAAGATACACAAAATAAAGGTAGCCTCTGAAAGCATCCACATTGATTTTTCTGAGCATGAAAAAACAAAAACAACAAAAAAGTAAAAACCTAGTCAGGCATCTGTGGTTCACACCTGTGATTCTAGCTACCCAGGAGGCTCAGATCTAAGGATCACTGTTCAAAACAAGCCTGTTTTCAAAAGTCTGTGAGACTCTTACCTCCAATTAACCAGCAAAAGCTGAAAGTTGAGGCATGATTAAAGTGACAGAGTGCTAGCCTGGTTGGGGGGGTGGGCGGGAAGCCAACACCCTGGCCTATTCCTGATTCAATAGATACATTGAACCCTAGCTCTACATGCTTTTCTTTTAAATTTAATTTTATTGTCAAGATGATGTACATAGGGGTTACAGTTCTATCTATAAGGTAGTGAGTAATATTTCTTGTCAAACTTGTTACCCCTCCCTCATTTTTCTCCTACCTTCCCTCCCCCATCCCCAAGTTGTACAGGTGATTTCCAACATATTGTCTTGTGAGCTGGGTATCAAGGTCAGGACTTCTCATGTGCTCTTCCAAAACTGTCAACTCTGGTCTGTGCTCAAATCTCAGCCCACTGACTAGCAGGGCTTCTGGACCTGCTTCTCAGAAATATCCTTAATCTAGGTGCATCCTGTCTCTGCTTGAGCTCTGCTTCTTACAAATAAAAAGGAATTGATTGACAAAACAAGAAATGTTTGACAAGTGGAGGAAATTAAAAACCAAGTCTTGAAGGCCAAGAATGCAAACAGGAAAGAAAACTTACTTGCACAATAGAAACTGCAAACAACAATTCCAAGTCTTTGGTCTCATGGGGTTTATTTTCTTGGGGGGGAAATAAAACCACTAAAATGTATACTATATGAAGTAGAAATAAGTGCTGAAAACAAAGGAGAAGGAGATGGAAGAGTGACAGTGAAATGATAGGCAAGGAGCTTTGAGAAGGTCCTCTTTAATGGGGTCACATTCGAGCAGAGGCACAAGATAAAGAGGGAGGGAATCATGCAGATGTCTGAGGAAAAAGCCTTTGAATCAGATGGAGCACAACTATGAAAGTCTGTGAACATTGAAGACTATGTAGGGAATACCGATTGGCCTTGGTTACAGCTCAGTGGTAAAGTATGGCACAATCCTAGCACTACCCCACCAAATAGGGAATTAAATAGTTTGTATTGACTACTCACTAGTTATCCTGTTATGTAGTAGTTATATATATATATATATATATATATATATATATATATCTTGGAATTCTAAAAGTTTTACTGTTAAAATGTTGCAACTTTTACTATTTTATACACATGATTTTTGTTCATTTATTTAAACAATTTCCTTAGGTTATGTGTGCGTGTGTGCACACGTGTGCATGTGCTGATACTAGGGCTTGAATTCAGGGCCCTGGTGCTGTCCCTTAGCTTTTTTGCTCAAGGCTGGTGCTTTACTACTTGAGTCATAGCTCTACTTTTGACTTTTTGCTGGTTAATTAGAGATAAAAGTCTCAATTTCCTGATTTCAAACCATGATCTTAGTCTCCTGCTTACAGGCAGGAGCCACCAGTGCCCAACTAGATACTGACTTATTATTACTACTCCAACTACTTTGTTAAAGGATTGGAACAACCATCTCCATTGTCATCAGCCAAATCTAAGTGTAGTAAAAGAAGTTTGGGAATGGATGTTTGCTGTAAAGGTCCGCAAAAAGAGACAGTATATTTACCCAAATGCTAACTCTGGTGTTGCTGTCTGAATATTTGTACTTACAAATACTTTCTTTAAGGCAAATTTGCTTCCCAGACACATATGGTCAAAGTCCACATTTTTAAACCCACACCACTGGCTTAGAGGATTCAGGAGAGAAGCAGCATTGAGTACTGAAGTGAGATCAGAAGACTCGATCTAGGTTCTGTCTTTGCTGGGTGGCTTACAACAAGTCTGAGCCTCAACTTGCTCATCTGTAATCTGAAGATTTATAGCCTGCAAAGAGTGAGGATAAAATGATATTTTCTAACTTTGAAATACTCTATTTGTATCCCTCATATTATCTACTATCATTATCTTGCAAACAAAGAGGACACATTGTTTTCATTTAAAATATTTTTTTAAATGTTATTATGTTGCCTTTCAATGTCCATTCTCTCCTCTTTGGACATGAAAACCTCATTTTCCTTGGGTAGCCATTTTGCAGTTTGTATACGGGACCTTAATTTAGAATCAGGCTCTAGCTCATGACACTTAAACCCATCAGGATGACATTCTACTTGGACCAGAGACTGGTCCAAGAGTAAGTGATCAGGAAGTAATTCTGGGATGTTTACAAGAGCATGCATTACAAGAGCATTCTCCTTTTCCTATCTGGAGAAGTTGATAGTCCTGCAACCACAGATGAAGATTGTCTGAGAATCAGCCAGATGAAGGAAGTGGGGTCCAGAGATGTGCAGAGAAAACACTAAAAGCATTGTCTGAGATGTCTAGTCTAGTTCTGCTCCATTTAGCCTTCAAGGTGTTTGTTTTCTGAGACAATATTTTAATTTTCTTAATCCTATTTTAGATGGCTATTCTGTCATTTGCAGCCAAAAGATTTTGGAATCATACTATGAATACTTTGTGCTTCTCAGAGAGTGTCAAATATTGTGGACTTATTGGCTTCTCACAGCATCTCTGTAAGATCAGCTGTTATGGAAAGTGCTCTAGTACAGTTTCAAAAGTTTCAAAGTGAAAAACCAGAGCCATGTGTAGTGTCATCCAACCTAGGACCAGTTTCCACCTTCTCAAAACCATGGACTTGTAATTTGAGAAAAAACTAAAGCAATAATGCTGCCCATAGAAATTCTTAGTGATTGAGTAAAATAGTCTGGAGTGGCTTAGTGGAGTAGCAGGTGGGCAGTTAGAACAGGGTAGCTAGTATTATAATTTCTGCAGAATCCCAGAGCTGGAAAATGTCTGTGCTGTGATCCAAACCAAGTGCTAGCCACTTATTTCTCCTACCACACAGCATTGCCTTTCAGCCCAGCATGGGAAAGGCACCCACACAGCACCACAACTCCTGTGAGTCTTGACTTATGCATTTTTAGAGCTTTGAAACAGTATGAAATTATTTTGATGGCAATCAGAAGCAAAAAAAGGTGCATGCTGAAAGAATGAGCCTGCTGCCTCTCTTGACTCCTTCATCTTCTTTGTGAACTGGTTTAAAAATTTTAATTGTGATTTACAGAAATATTGAAAGACATTCTTAGAAAATTGATTAAGAAAACCCATAGGAAAGATGCATAAAACCAATAAGGCAAGCTGGGGAAAAATATATCAAGAAACTGGATATCTATTTCCATATTAAACAACTTGGCAAAATACAACAGGGCTCTTACTGAATTTGCTTACCTCATTTCTCTTTCCTTTAACATAATAGAAACGTTGACATGCAAATTGAATAGCTGGGACAACTGCCAACTATTTTAAGAGCTTGTTGCATCCATTGAAATGAGGACATAATTGCATTGTAGGTCTATACATTAGAAAAGACAAGGGTGTTTTCTTGAGTCTGTTTCCTGTGTCTATGTTTTCTTTTGGTTTTTGCCATGTAATGATCTGGTCACCGCATCTCTATAACAAACTGGCTAACATAGTTATTGATTTCCATTTTCAATGCAGTAAGATATTCCAATATGACATTTCTTAAACTGGGAAGGAAAAATCACTATGTATCTTAAATTTAACGTGTTCAGTGAACATACGGATTTTGACCTGCTGCATTTGGACATTTCCTTGTGATGATACAGCTGATAGACAGAAAATGCACAAGATGTGACATGATAATAAATCATATATGCTTGGTTTTGTTATGAGATAATAACATTAGTACTCTGGCACAACTAACCTTGTTTTACTAATCTTGGCTAAAGCATCAGGAAAAACTAAGACTATACAAATGATAATTTTCACTGAGTGTTTATTAAGTTTCTCTTAGGATAATCAAGCCATCAGGGATACTTGGAAACAGGACATGGTTGGGGATTATTCATGATTAACTTTGCTTCCATTATTTCCATTACCTCTTGGAGAAAGTATATTCAAAGCCATTTTATGAGGCAAGCACTTAACCACTAGGCCATATTCCCAGCCCTCAAAGCCATTTTAATTTCTTAATTTTCAATATTCATCTGTTTATATCCATAGTTGATATTATTTTCCACATTGTCATTAGTGCCTGGAGACTCCTAGATGAGCCTCATTGGAACTCATTCCAAATCCCAAATATTCAGGAACCTATGCCCTGTGCCCTGTTTACAGTCTGTGTCATTTGTGGGGGCTAAATTTTGAAGCACAATGGCAATGTGCTGGGTGATTGCTCTCTTGAGACAATTTGTAATTAAAGAGTAGTAACCAAATTATTATTATTTTGTGCTGGTACTGAGACTTGAAGACAGGAACATGAGTTCTTGCTTGGCTTTTCTGCTCCACCACTTGCATCACTTCTCCACTTCCAGTTGTTTTTGTTGTTGTTGTTTTGTTTTTGTTTTTGCTGGTTAGTTGGAGATAAGAGTCTTGTGGAACTTTTTTCCTGGTCTGGCTTTGGACTGTGATCCTCAGATCTCAATCTCCTCAGTAGCTGGGATTATACATGTGAGCCACTGGTGCCTAGCCTTTTCAAATTATTTTTTATTTCAGAAATGTCTTTATTATTTTTGTAAGTAAAAGGGATGCACAGAGTAGCCATCTATCTAAATACTACCTCTTTGCACAAAGAGGACAAGGTGTGATTTCATTGAACCCCAAGCAGCCTGGTTGGAAGTGGAGCTGGGACTGCTGGACCATGCTTTCTGATCTGAGAGATGACATGCATCACAGCCAAGAGATAACTGATGGTCTTGCTGCCTTTTGCTTGGACCCAAGAGTGGATAGTTCAGTCTTTTCATTCTATACTTGCATGAGAAAAATTTATTACAATGGGTAGTTTGTGTACTTACCCTAAATCCCTTTTAGTTCTTCTTGTTTTATGATCACAGTTTCACTGTGGATTTTCTTCTGTTCCAATGCCTTCTTTATGTAATTTATCATGCTGACAGTTTAATAGAATTTCAGGTCTGGCAGATGGTACTGGAATGTCCTTTCTCACACAATGTTAAAAAGCTTTAACCCTATCAGGAAGTTTCCTGCAATACTATTGGAAGAGGTGCCTTTCTGAAGAGGAGGAAAATGGCGGAGCAGCAGCAGATCCCTATCTAAGCTCTCTCCAAGAACCCAGTTTTACTACTCCAGAGAAACTTCCACACCTAGAAATTCATCTCAAGTAAGTTATAATAGTATAGAGATTCTGGCCAGAAAGGAAAAATCAAGGAAACTGGCTTGAGAAAACAGATTTGAATTTCTGGCCACTTCCCACTCTGGTGAGCACTCTCCCCACTCACCATCAGTGCACACCAGTGACGAGGAGAGAAATCCTTCAGATGGGCAGCAGACAGACGGAGACACCAGGCAGATCACGGACAGGCTGAAATTCCAGAGAAATCGTGAGTACCCCACAAAAGACATTCTCACCCAAGCGCGCCCACAGAACAGCATTTGGAAGGTAGCCTTTCCCTCCACCAGAGTGAAATGCCATCTTTGACTCTGGCATAGACTGGGCCAGAGCAGACAGGAAATAAAGCAGGCCAAGGGAAAACGAGGATGAAGGGGCCATTTTTGAAAAGGGCAAGAGTAACTGAACAGTGAGATCCAGCTCCACCCAGGAAAAGGTGTCCCCACCCAGGCAGGAGGAATTTTCCCCAGGGTGCGAAGCCTCAGGTAAACACACCCCTGCTGTGAGCAGCCTGAAAACAGTAAAACAGGGAGAAGCCATGGTTCCTGAGACTGATCAGCACCCCCTCCCCCTCCAGTTACAGAGGCCACCCAACTCCTACCTGCAAGCAGAGCAAACCTCAAGTTCTAGGATTAACCTAGCCTGGGAGGAGGGTCACAGCAAACCCACCCCCTACAAACTGAAAGTCACTCAAACCAACCAAGCTGCAAGAAAACAGACTGTAGACCATCACAAGGAAACCAGAAGCTGGAGAGAGGTCACAGGACAGACACAGGACCACCCAAACAAGGAAAACTACTTTTCTCTTCATTTGTTTCTTTGTTTTTGCTGTTTTTAATTTTTCTCATTTTTTTTCTTTACAATGATTTCCTTTTGATTTGTACCTTTGTTGATCCTCTGTGGTTTATAATTTTAATGTTGTTTTTTCTTACTTTTTTTATTCTTTTCAACTTTTCCATTTCACTGAAATTAGAGGGTATCTTTGTTCAATCTGAGTAAGTCAAAGGGGTTCATGGAGCAATCTTATCAGTCCAAATAGAACTAAATGCAAGAACAAACGTGTTCATGGTTATAATTATATAATCTAGCAACATCAGAATATACATTCTTCTCAACAGCACATGGAACATTCTCCAAAATCGATCACATTTTAGGGCATAAAGCAAATCTGTACGAATTCAGAAATATTGAAATCATTCCTTGCATTCTCCCAGAACACAATGGAATAAAATTAGAGCCCAACACAAAAGGCCACCACAGAAAATCCTACAACTCATGGAGACTGAACAACACATTGCTGAACCACCAGTGAGTCATCGAAGAAATCAGAGCAGAAACTCAAATGTTTATGTCATTAAACCAAGATGAGCACAAAAATTACCAGCTCCTTTGGGACAAAGCAAAGGCAGTACTCAGAGGAAAATTTATAGCTCTGTGTGCCTACATCAACAAAGTGGAGAAATCTGAATTCAAAAACTGAAGTAAATACCTTAAGCTTCTTGAAAGACAGAAAGAAGCCAAACCCCAAGCCAATAGATAGAAGCAAATGATCAAAATTAAATCAGAATTAAATGACTTAGAGTCCACCCCCCCCAAACAAAACAAAAACAAATGTAAAAACCGTAGAAAGAATCAACAAAACAGAGTAGGTTTTTTGAAAAAAATTGACAAAATTGACAGACCTCTAGCAAATCTGACCAAAAGACAAGACAGCACACCCAAATAAACAAAATCAAAGATGAAACTGAAAACATCACTACAGAAACAACCAAGATTCATAATATAATAAGGGAATTTTTTTTTATGGTCAAACTGATGTACAGAGGGGTTACAGTTTCATATGTTCGGCATTGGATACATTTCTTGTACTGTTTGTTACCTCCTCCCTCATTCCCCGCTGCCTCCTCCCCTTTCACAATGGAATTTTATGCCTCTATCAGAAAGAATGGCATTGCCCCATTTGTAAGGAAATGGAAGGACTTGGAAAAAATTATTCTAAATGAAGTGAATCAGACCCAAAGAAACATGAACTCTATGGTCTCTCTCATAGGGAATAATTAGCACAGGTTTAGGCTAGTCATAGCAGAGGATCACAAGAGCCTAAAGCTATGCCCTTATGAACACATAAGATGATGCTAAGTGAAATGGACTCCATGTTATGGAAACGACTGTTATATCACTGTTGTAATCACTTTCACCATGCCATGTGAAACCGTAGCGTCTTTTGTTGATGATCCTCTTGTATTCCCTTTCTGTGGTTGTACCCGTACTATCACTGTATTTCCTCTGAATACACTGGATACTTTATATACTGGTATTAGAACTAGGGAAGTAAAAGGGAATATCAAAATCGAGAGACAAAGGATAAAAAGACAAACGAGGGGCTGGGCATATAGACTAGTGGCAAGAGTGCCTGCCTCGGATACACGAGGCCCTAGGTTCCATTCACAAGCACCACATATACAGAAAACGGCCAGAAGTGGCGCTGTGGCTCAAGTGGCAGAGTGCTAGCCTTGAGCGGGAAGAAGCCAGGGACAGTGCTCAGGCCCTGAGTCCAAGGCCCAGGACTGGCCAAAAAAAAAAAAAAAAAAAAAGACAAACGACTCCAAAAGCAATACTTGCAAAACCATCAGGTGTAAACCAACTGAACAACTCGTGGGGGAAGAGCAAATGGGGGAGGGGGGAGTTGGGAATGAGGGTGGGGGTAACAAACAGTATAAGAAATGTACCCAAGGCCTAACATATGAAACTGTAACTTCTCTGTACATCACCTTGACAATAAATAAGAAAAAAATTGAAACAGCAAGTATTAAATTATAAAAAACTTGTATAACTATTAAAAAATAAGGGACTATTTTGCAAACCTATATGCCAACAAATTTGAGAACCTGGAAGAAATGGACAAATTCCTAACAAAATTGATATGCCCAAACTTAACCAAGAAGATTTAAATCTACTGAACAGATCTCTATCCAACAATGAAATTGAAACTGGAATAAGAGATCTCCCATCCAAGAAAAGCCTGGGCCCAGATGGATTCACAGTGGAATTCTATAAGACCTTCAAAACAGAACTCACACCAATATTCCTCAAACTCTTCAATGAAGTTGAAAGTGAAAGTTCGCTACCAAACACGTTTTATGATGCCAGTATAACCTTTATACCAAAACCAGACAGGGACTCATCAAAGAAAGAGAAATTTAGACCCATTTCTTTGTTGAACATGGATGTAAAACTTCTCCACAAAATTCTGGCCAATAGACTTCAACAAGTCATCAAAAAAAAAAAAATCATACACTATGATCCAGCCAATTTCATTCCAGGGATGCAAAGCTGGTTCAATATATGCAAGTCAATTAATGTAATACACCATATCAATAGGAGCAAGGTCAAGAATCACATGATTATCTCTTTAGATGAGGAAAAAGCATTCAGTAAAAACCAGCACCCATTTATAATAAAAGCTTTGGAGAAACTAGAATTCCAGGGAACATTCCTGAATGTAATAAAAGCTGTCTCTGACAACCTGCAGTGAGCATTATACTTAATGGCAAAAAGTTCCTTTAAAATCAGGAGCAAGACGAGGATGTCTGTTCTCTCCTCTCTTCCTCGACATAGTACTAGAATTCCTAGCAAGGGCAATAAGGCAAGAGGGAGATGTAAAGGGGATCCAAATAGAAAAGGATGAAGTTAAAGTTTCTCTCTTTGCAGATGATATGATCCTGTATCTAAAGAACCCCATAGACTCTACTCCTTAGTTACTTGAGCTGATCTAAAACTTTGGTAAAGTATCAGGGTATAAAATAAATCCTCAAAAATCAATGGCTTTTCTGTATGCCAACAATGTGAAGGGAGAGGCTGAAATCAGAAAAACACTCCTTTTTGCAATAGCCTCAAAAACCCTAAAATACTTAGGAATAACCTTAACCAAATAAGTGAAAGACCAGTATGATGAGAACGTTAAAAATCTGAAAAAGAAAATGTAAGCAGAACTAAGGAAATGGAAAAAACTCCCATGCTCCTGGATTGGGAGGATTAACATTGTGAAAATAGCAATATTGCCAAGGGCTATCTACAAATCCAGTGCAATACCCATCAATATTCTAACACCATTCTTCAATGAAATAGAGGAAGCAATCCATAAATTCATATGGAACAATAAAAGACCCCGAATAGCAAAAACAATCCTAAGTAGAAAGAGCAGTGCTGCAGGAATTTCAATACCAAACTTCAAGTTGTATTACAAAGCTATAGTAATAAAAACAGCTTAGGACTGGCACTAGAACAAGCCTGAGGACCAATGGAACAGAACTGAAGACCCAGAAATGAACCTGCAGACCTATGGCTACTTAATCTTTGATAAAGGGGCTAAAAAGAATAGGATGGAAGAAAGGCAGCCTCTTCAACAAATGGTGCTGGTGAAACTGGTTCAACACCTGTAACAAACTAAAACTAGACCTTCATATATCACCATTTACCACCAAATCAATTCTAAATGGATCAAAGACCTTGAGGTAAGTCAGATACCCTTAAAACACTACAAAAAGGACTAAAAGAAGCACTTGGGCTCCTTGGCACAGGACGAAACTTTCTTAATAAAGACCCAGAAACACAACAAATCAAAGAAAGATTGGACAAATGGGACTGCATCAAACTGCAGAGCTTCTGCATGACAAAGGACATAGCTTGCAAGAAATAGAAAGCACACAGATTAGGAGAAGATCTTTACTGACCATACAATAGACAAAGGCCTCATATCTAAAATATATATAGAACTCAAAAAATTAAATTCTTCCAAAACAAATCCTCAAAGAACCAACTGCCCCCTCCACAAAGACCTAAAGACCTAAGAAGAGACTTCTCTGAAGAGGAAATAACAATGGCCAAGAGAAACAGGAGGGAAACATCACTGGCCATAAAAGAAATGCAAAACCACTCTGGAAAGTGGTATGGAGGTTTCTCAGAAGGCTAAACATAGAGCACCCTATGACCCAGCAGCCTCACTTTTGGGCATCTACCCAAAAGGTTACAAACAAGACCACACTAAAGCCACCAGCACAACTATGTTCACCGCAACACAATTTGTCATTGCTAAAATATGGAACCAACCCAAATGCCCCTCAGTAGATGAGTGGATCAAGAAAATGTGCTATACTTACAAAACCATTTGGTGTAAATCAACTGCACAACTCTTTGGAAGAGAGGGAAGTGGGGAGGAGAGAGGGGGAAGTGAGGGAGGAGGTAACAAGTTGAAGAAGAAATGTACTCACTGCCTTACATATGAATCTGTAACCCTTCTGTACCACACTTTGACAATGAAGAAAAAGTTTAATTAAAAAAATAAAGACAATGTGGTATATATACACAATGGAATTCTATACCTCTGTCAGAAAGAAAGACACTGCCCCATTTGTAAGGAAATGGAAGGACTTGGAAAAAATCATACTAAGCAAAGAGAGCCAGACCCAAAGAAACATGGAATCTATGGTTTCCCTCTTTGGGAATAATTAGTACATGTCTAGGATAGTCCTAGCAGAAGATCACAATAGCTCAATAGCTATGCCCACATGAACACATAAGATGATGCTAAGAGAAGTGAACCTCAAGTTATGGAAAGAAGTGATATATCATTGTTGTAGTTATTTTAACATGCCATGTGAAAACATGCCCCTTCCCAGCCCGCCCCTCCCCCCCGGATTTGTTTCCCATGGTTTTACCCCTGATATCACTAACTGATTTTAGTACCCTGGATATTGTATATACGTGTATTGGAACTAGGGAAAGGAAAAGAAAAGGAAAAATCAAGAGCCATAGGATAAAAAGACAAACCAATGCAACAGCAATACTTACAAAACTATGGTGTAAACCAAGTGTACAACTCAAGGGGAAGAAATGGGGAAGGAGAGGCAGGGGGAAATGAGGAAAGAGGTAACAAATTGGATAAGAAATGTACTCACTGCCTTACATATGAAACTGTAACCCTTCTGACCTTCGCTTTGACAATAAAGAAAAATAAAGAGGTCCCTAATTCTGAAGTGACAAAGCAAAACACAAAGAGTAAATGTTCACATGTCAGCTTCATATGGTTTTATCTTCAGTGCTTTTGGTAAAGTTTATGAAGAATAAGAATTCAATAGTATCCCTTGAGGTGTTGGTCATTATGTAGGTTGCTATCATGGAGCTCTTTGTTAAATGAATAAAACTCATAAAATGTAATGAAATGAACTTTCCATAAATATCTCAGTAGGGGACAGGTGTCCTCTACATTAAAATTGCAGGAAGACTGGCTTATAGCAAGACAGAGTGAATGTGGAAAAAGATTACAGTCTGATCATTGTTTTAGCAACTTAAAGTTCTTATTCACTAAGAATTAAGATCATGATACAGCCAGGTGATGGTGGCTCATACCTGTTATCCTGTGTACTCAGAAGGCTGAGATCTGATGATCGAGGTTCAAAGTAAGCCCTGGCAGGAAAGTCTGTGAGACTCGGATCTCCAGTTAACCACAAGAAAACTGGAAGTGGTGATGTGGCTTAAAGAGGTAGAGCTCTAGCCTTGAGGGAAAAAGCTCACTGACAGGGCCCAGGGTCTGAGTTCAAGCCCCATGACTGACGAAGAAAAAAAAATAGATCATGATAGGACACAAGGCCTTGATTTTAAATGTGCATACATCCCCATACACACTGTCCAGATAAGGATAGAGAAAATTTCCATACTATTTCCTTATATTCCCTTCTGGTTAATACACTCTAAATGGGACCTTTCTTTTGACACCTAGTACCATACATTAGTTTTGCCTATTATGGAATCATACCATGGATTTCTAGGATCTTGTTTCACTTGCCTTTTAATCTTTTTTTCCCTTCGTAGCCTGAAGGGTTTCTTTTACTTTCTAAGTTTTTTTTTTTTGGGGGGGGGTACTTAACTTGACAAGTACTACTATTCTGACCACTCTAGATCACACTGTGGAATGAAGAAAGTCTGGTTTAACATTTTTAATGTGTCCAGATCATAGATTCTGCTCTTTAAGAGCACACAGGAAGGACGAGGTAACAAACAGTACAAGTAATGTATCCAATGCCTAACGTATGAAACTGTAACCTCTCTGTACATCAGTTTGATAATAAAAAATTGAAAAAAAAGAAAGAATACATTAATAACACAAAGCAAAAAAAGAGCACACAGGAAGTTCATAGGAAGACAATTGTATCTATTAATAAATTACATTCAGTGTAATTGGTTCTGTTAATGTGCTGGAATGCCAGGGATAACAGATCACAAAAAACACAAAGCACCCTTCAAGATTTTTTTCCCATGGCTTTGAGTCACACTCACTGACAAACTTGCTGCATATTTATTGGTTTCAAAGACATCTAGATTTCTGGAAGAGGATACAAAGTTAAGAGTATGGTTACTCAATGTACTGGGCTTCTGAGGTAACAGACAGATGTGTCACATGCTTCATCAGTCTGGGTCCTTCTGGAAAATCTGGCCGAGTCTATGTCACCAACGTGATAGATGGTTATGTACTGAGCTGCCAAGGACCATACCCCAAGCTCCACCAATACCACCAAGCTAGTAGTATTGTTAGGTGACATTGTTTGATTATCCAAATCACTGCCCTTTCTGACATCAGCAACTATATTCACAGCATCACACAAATCAGACAGTCAATGCATACTTTCCAGTTTAATCTACCAGTGAGGTACAGGGAAAGACTTAGATGCTTGCTTTACTGACACATTTCAGTTCCTTAGTTATACAGTAATATGTTTCTTTACTGGATAATTCCAAGTACTTTTCTGATCCCTGAAACTCCCACATAGTCTCTTATTTTTCTGGGGAAGAAGACATGTATTTACTTTTATACTAACTTTTGCAAACATATTGAAAACCTGTACTGATTTATTTATTTGTAAGTTTATGGTGAGTGAAAATGAGTTTATTATTTCCATGAGTGTAAGTAATTTTGCTTCAGAATTTGGTAAAAATTCAACACATTTTGTGATCTTATTGAAGTATTTATAGAACAGTGCACAAATCCTCAGCTTAACAAATCATCACAAAGAAAAATGTCAGTGGAATACTTATCCATATTTTATATAGCATTCTGCCATTGTGTCTGTTCTATGTTTTTTTTACTTAATGATGTTTTATGTATCTAGAGTCTGTTTCTCTCTCTCTCTCTCTCCATACATATACATATAAAGCTATTTGTTCTCTTGTTGGGAGCTTGAAATTTTATGTTTTTGCTACTTAAACAGAGCTGCAAAGGGACTTTGTGAGTTCTTTGGAATTATTTTCTTGGAACATAAAATTACTGGTCTGAAAGTCATGAATTATCTTAAGGTTCTTTTTCTTTAATTTTAGGTTACTTGCCATACTATCAATGTATAATGATAAATATGCATATAGATAATTGTAAACTCATAGCTTCATGAGGACAGTGTATGAGGGGTAGGGCAAAAAAGGGGGGAGGAGGAGGAATTTGCTGCTTCTCTGTTTTGCAAAGGTGGCTCAGGAGAGGAACAAACCTTGACCTACTCCTTGATTATCATTTCCACAGAACATCGAGAAAGATTCCCAAAGATATAAGCTGGGATTCCCAACTGGTAAAAGTGTTTATAGCTATGACAATGTTTTCTTACTTCAGTAAAGTCCAAGTGTATTCAATGGACATTTATTCAAAGCAGGACAAGGGATAATGTAAACTATCACCTATAATAGAAATTACTCAAAGAATGTTTTACAGGTTGAATTCTAGGTAGTCGTATTTATTCTCACAGATTAGCAATAAAACTTAAAAAATGTGAAGCAAAATAACAACAACAACAAAAACTTAGAGGAGAACTGAATGTTACTTGTGGAGAAAGGACAGTGAACTGAAGATTCTGGGCTATGTGTGTTATAATATGTATGGATTGAATAGGACTGGCTTCATGAGTTTTGTAAAAACAAAACAAGAACACCCCCCTCCACCAATCAGAGATTTTACACCTAACAGGGTAGTAGTAATCCAATTCATCTTGTTTCTTAGATGTGAAACAATAAAAAAACATAATCTATTCTCAGTTCCTCACTCAGAGGTTGATGGGGTGTTGATGACCACAATTGGTCTCATAAATATTAAGTGAATTGTTTCTATAACATCTGCCAGACACTTTCTGTCCTCCCAAGAGGTTTTTGGAGCTATGGATGGAAGAGAGGACTTGTTTTTGGCATGCCTTTTAGTGGCCTATAATGTGTTAATGGATTTGGTTGATAGGCAGTTACATTTTCTATGTGTCAAATCTGGTTCTGGAGCCAAAATGCCAACCCTGGAGTTCCACTGGGACACTGTATAGGAAAGCTATGAAGGTAGCTCTTTGTTGTGAGGCTGAACGTGCTATCTGGATAATGAATCTGGACACCATTCTCCCCTCCCCCTCGCCAGTTGGAAAGCCCAGGATATTTGCTTAATCTCAGACCCTCCCTACAATATGGTAATATGGAATTGCATCAAGTTGTTCAAGCCACCTTTTTCTGATGTCTTTCCTAAATGATTAAAAATGAAGGGATGAAGGAGAATGTACTAAGCCAATAAAATGAGAAACACCTCCCAGACTAACTTAACCTTGAAACTCTTATAATGGTATTGAGTGATAAATGAACACATAGATTTTGAGAAGATGAGTCTCATATACAACTTGCTGACTGGCAAAATGTTTAAAATTCTTTTTAAGACTGGGAACTTATTATATTAGGTTTAAGAAATCACATTTATCAACCCTTTCTATAAAACTGTGAGAATCACAGACTATCAAGAGTCATAGGCAAAATCAGTCATAGGCAATCAGTTGAATTTATCATATTTATATTATTATTCTTTGTAAAAAAATTGTAGGATATATGTTGATTTTTTTGGCAATTTAACAAAGCAGTTTATATATACATTGCATCTTGATCTGTGTTATCCCCTCAATATTTTCACCTGCCCTTCCACCCACCCTTTTGTCAGGGTTTTTAGCCTCCTGTGCTCTCCTGACCTGTGGGAGAAATGGGAAAACATGCCCCAACTGGGCGAGCTGAGAAGAGGAAAGGGCTGACAGACTGCCCACACCCAGCCCTGCTTATACCGGAGGACAAACAGACAGTCTGGGAGCTAGTCAGTGCTAAGTCTCACTTTATTGGGAGGAGGGCGCTGCTCTTAAACGGGTCAGAGAGCGGTGGAAGGGGAGGAGTACATGCACCTACTTAGGGGCTGTGAAGGGAGGCCCAAGCTGTCCGTCAAGAATGGAGGGGGCTGGGGATATGGCCTAGTGGAAAGAGTGCCTGCTTCATATACATGAGGCCCTGGGTTTGATTCCCCAGCACCACATATACAGAAAATGGCCAGAAGTGGCACTGTCGCTCAAGTGGCAGAGTGCTAGCCTTGAGCGGGAAGAAGCCAGGGACAGTGTGCAGGCCCAGAGTCCAAGCCCCAGGACTGGCCAAAAAAAAAAAAAAAAAAAAGGACCAATCCTAAAAGGCAGCCTAATTCTACGTCACAGCCCACAGGACTGCCTCCGGGTTCACCACCAGGCACCATCTTGGCCACACATAGTCCCAAGGCTGGGAGGCGGGGTCAGCTAGAACTGCCTTTCTGGTTCCACATAATAGTCACACGTGACCCCTGGACGGGAACACAGGCGGGGTCAGCCGGGCGTGCCCCCACCCCTTCTCTTATTTTTCTTAATTTTGTGGTATATACAATGAATTGTTAACTGCATTTTCTCTCCTTTCCTGTTTCACTCATCTATACCTACCCTTGGCCCTACCCTCCCTCTTGCAAGTACTCACTTCCTGGTACTTATTTCGTTGGGCTTTGACTTAGTTTTTCTTTTCTTTATTGTCAAAGTGTGATATAGAGCAGTTACAGATTCATATGAAAGGCAGTGTGTACATTTCTTGTTCTACTTGTGACCTCCTCCCTCATTCTCCCTCCTCTTCCCACCCCCTTCTCCTCTCCCCCCAAGAGTTGTGAAGTTGGATTACACCAAATGGTTTTGTAAGCGTTGTTTTTTGAATGGTTTGTCTTTTTGTTCTTTGTCTCTCAATTTTGGCATTCCCTCTCCCTTCCCCAGTTCTAATACCCGTATAAACAGTATCCAGGGTACTCATATGAGATAAAGTGGTAGCAGGGGTACAACCACAGGAAGGAAATACAAGAGAAACAAAACTAAACAAACCACTCAGTCAAACAGACAAGAAAAAAGAAAAAAAAATACGAGTTCACCTGGTATGTTGAATATAATTACAACAGTGGCATAACTCTTGTTTCTGTAACATGGAGTTCATTTCACTTGGCATCTTCTTATGTGATCATATGTGTGTAGCTACTGGGCTATTTTGATCTTATATCATGACTACCCTAATCATGGACTAGCTATTCCCTATGAGGGACACTATAGGGTTTATGTTTCTTTGGGTCTGGGTCACTTCACTTAGTATGATGTTCTCCAAGTCCTTCCATTTCCTTATTAATGGGGCAGTGGTGTTCCTTCTGATGGAGGCATAGAATTCCATTGTGTATATGTACAACATTTTCCTGATCCACTGGTCTACTGAGGGGCATTTGGGTTGGTTCCATGTTTTAGCAATGACAAGTTGTGCTGCGATGAACATAGTTGTGCTGGTGGCTTTAGTGTGGTCTTGCTTTTAGTCTTTTGGGTAGATGCCTAAAAGTGGGGCTGGTGGGTTGTAAGGGAGCTCTATGTTTAGCCTTCTTTGGAACCTCCAGACTGCTTTCCAGAGGGGTTGAACAAGTTTGCATTCCCACCAACAATGTAGTAGGGTTCCCTTTTGGCCACATCCTTTCCAACATTTGTTATTATTGGATTTCCTGATAATGGCCATCCTTACTGGGGTGAGGGGGAATCTCAATGTTGTTTCGATTTGCATATCTTTTATGGCCAGTAATGTAGAGCCTTTCTTCATACAACTCTTGGCCATTCTCATTTCCTCTTCAGAGAAGTCTCTTTTTAGGTCTTTAGCCTATTTGTTGAGAGGGCTGTTGGTTCTTTGATTATTTGTTTTGGAGGAATTTAACTTTTTTTTTTTTTTTGGCCAGTCCTGGGCCTTGGACTCATGGCCTGAGCACTGTCCCTGGCTTCTTCCCGCTCAAGGCTAGCACTCTGCCACTTGAGCCACAGCGCCGCTTCTGGCCGTTTTCTGTATATGTGGTGCTGGGGAATCGAACCTAGGGCCTCGTGTATCCGAGGCAGGCACTCTTGCCACTAGGCTATATCCCCAGCCCAGGAATTTAACTTTTTGAGTTCTGTGTATATTTTAGATTTCAGGCCTTTGTCTGTTGTATGGCTGGTAAAGATCTTTTCCCAATCTGTGTGCTTCTATTTATCTTGAAAGCTATGTCCTTTGCCCTGCAGAAGCTCTGAAGTTTGATGCAGTCTCACTTGTCCAGCCTTTCTTTGATTTGTTGCATTTCGGGGCCTTTGTTGAGGAAGATTCTTCCAGTGCCAAGGAAGTTCTAGATTTTCTCCTATTCCTTCTTGTAGTGTTTTCAGAGTGTCTGATTTTATTTCCAGGTCTTTGATCCATTTAGAATTGATTTTGGTGCAGGGTAATAAATAGGGGTCTCGCTTTAGTTTGTTACAGGTGTTGACCCAGTTTTTCCAGCACCATTTGTTGAAGAGGCTGTCTTTGGTCCAACCTATATCTGTAGCTTCATTGTCAAAGATTAGGTAGCCGTAGGTCTGCGGGTTCATTTCTAGGTCTTCAGTTCTGTTCCATTTTCCCTTCGTTCTGTTCTTGTGCCAGTTCCAAGCTGTTTTTATTACTATAGCTTTGTAGTACAACTTGAAGTTTGGTATTGAAATTCCTGCAGCACTGCTCTTGCTACTTAGGATTGTTTTTGCTATTCGGGGTTTTTTTTATTGTTCCAGATGAATTCCTGAATTGCTTCCTCTATTTCATTGAAGAATGGTGTTGGGATATTGATGAGTATTGCAGTGAAGTTGTAGATAGCTTTTGGTAATATTGCCATTTTCACAATTTTAATCCTCCCAATCCAGGAGCATGGGAGGTTTTCCATTTCTTAAGTTCTGCCTTAATTTCCTTTTTCAGGTTTTTAAAGCACTCATCATAGAGTTCTTTCACTTTTTGAGGATATTGCAAAAGGTGTTGCTTTTCTGATTTCATTCTTGCTCTTCACGTTGGTGTTTATAAAAGCTATTCATTTTTGAAGATTTATTTTATATTCTGTTACTTTGCCAAAGTTTTGGATCAGCTCTAGTACCTTGGGAGTAAAGTCTATGGGGTTCTTTAGGTATAGGATCATGTCATCTGTGAAGAGAGAAAATTTAACTTTATCTTTTCCTATTTGGATCCCCTTTATGTTTTCTTCTTGCCTAATTGCTCTCTTTAGGAATTCTAGTAATATGTTGAAGAGGAGAGGAGAGAGAAGACATCCTTGTCTTGTTCCTGATTTAAAAGGGAATGGCTTTAGTTTTTCACCATTTAGTATTATGTTGGTTTGTCATAGACTGCCTTTATTATATTCAGGACTGTTCCTTGAAATCCCAGTTTTCCCAGAGCTTTTTATCATAAATGGGTGCTGGATTTTATCGAATGCCTTTTCCCCATCTAGGAATATAACCATGTGATTCTTTACCAAGTTGATGACTTGCATATATTGAACGAACTTTGTATCCCTGGAGTGAATCCAGTTTGATCATAGTGTATGATTTTTTTGATGACTTGTTGAAGTTGGTTGGCCAGAACTGTGTTGAGGAGCTTTGCATGTATATTCATCAAGGAAATGGGTCTATAGTTCTTTTCCTTGATGGGTCCCTATCTGGTTTTGGGATTAGCATTATGCTAACATCATACAATGTGTTTGGTAGTGAGCTTTTACTCTCTATTTCATTGAAGTGTTTGAGGAGTGTTGGTGTGAAACCTGTTTTCAAGGCCTTGAAGAATTCCACTGTGAATCCATCTGGACCTGGGCTTTTCTTGGAAGGGAGATCTCTTATTCCAGTTTCAATTTCATTGCTGGATAGAGATCTGTTCAGTAGATTTAAATCTTCTTGGTTAAGTTTGGGCATATCAATTTTTGTTAGGAATTTGTCCATTTCTTCCAGGTTCTCAAATTTGTTGGCATATAGGTTTGCAAAATAGTCCCTTATTTTTTTAATAGTTACACAATTTTTTTATAATTTAATATTTGTTGTTTCATTTTTTTCTTATTTATTGTCAAAGTGATGTACAGAGAAGTTACAGTTTCATATGTTAGGCCTTGGGTACATTTCTTATACTGTTTGTTACCCCCACCCTCATTCCCAACTCCCCCTTCCCCCTTTTGCTCTTCCCCCACGAGTTGTTCAGTTGGTTTACACCTGATGGTTTTGCAAGTATTGCTTTTGGAGTCGTTTGTCTTTTTATTCTTTGTCTCTCGATTTTGATATTCCCTTTTACTTCCCTAGTTCTAATACCAGTATATACAGTATCCAGTGTATTCAGAGGAGATACAGTGATAGTGCGGGTACAACCATAGAAAGGGAATACAAGAGGATCATCAACAAAAGATGCTACGGTTTCACATGGCATGGTGAAAGTGATTGCAACAGTGATATAACAGTCGTTTCCATAACATGGAGTCCATTTCACTTAGCATCATCTTATGTGTTCATAAGGGCATAGCTTTAGGCTCTTGTGATCCTCTGCTATGACTAGCCTAAACCTGTGCTAATTATTCCCTATTAGAGAGACCATAGAGTCCATGTTTCTTTGGGTCTGGTTCACTTCATTTAGTATAATTTTTTCCAAGTTCTTCCATTTCCTTATGAATGGGGCAATGCCATTCTTTCAGATAGAGGCATAAAATTCCATTGTGAAAGGGGAGGGGGCAGGGGGGAATGAGGGAGGAGGTAACAAACAGTACAAAAAATGTATCCAATGCCGAACGTATGAAACTGTAACCTCTCTGTACATCACTTTGACAATAAACAAGAAAAAATAAATAAAATTCCATTGTGTATGTGTCCCACATTTTCCTGATCCATTTGTCTACTGAGAGGCATCTGGGTTGGTTCCAAATTCTAGCTATGACAAATTGTGCTGCGATGAACATTGTACTGGGGGCTTTAGTGTATTCTTGTTTGCGGTCTTTAGGGTAGATGCCCAAAAGTAGGGATGCTAGGTTGTAGGGGAGCTCTATGTTTAGCCTTCTGAGGAATCTCCATACCACTTTACAGAGTGGCTGAACCAGTTTACATTCCCACCAACAATGAAGTAGGGTTCCCTTTTGGCCACATCCCTTCCAACATTTATTATTGTTAGTTTTCTTGATAAAGGACTTTGTTACTGGGGTGATGTATGATCTCAATGTTGTTTTGATTTGCATTTCTTTTATTGCTAGTGATGTAGAGCACATTTTCATATGTCTCTTGGCCATTCCCATTTTCTTATCAGAGAAGTCTCTTTTGAAGAAGAAGTCTATAGCCCAATTGTTGAGAGGGCTGTTGGTTCTTTGCAGTTTTGTTTTGGAGGAATTTAATTTTTTTAGTTCTGCATATATTTTAGATATGAGGCCTTCGTCCATTGTATGGCCAGTAAAGATCTTCTCCCAATCTGTTGGCTTTCTGTTTATTTTGCGAGTTATGTCCTTTGCTCTGCAGAAGCTCTACTGTTTGATGCAGTCCCATTTGTCCAGCCTTTCCTTGATTTGTAGCATTTTGGGGTCTTTGTTAAGGAAGTTTTGTCCTGTGCCAAGGAGCCCAAGTGTTTCTCCTACTCATTCTTTTAGTGTTTTTAGGGTATCTGTTTTTATTTCTAGGTCTTTGATCCATTTGGAATTGATTTGGGTGCAGGGTGATATATAAAGATCTAGTTTTAGTTTGTTGCAGGTGTTGAACCAGATTTGCCAGCACCATTTGTTAAAAAGGCTATCTTTCTTCCATCTTATTTTTTTAGCTCCTTTATGAAAGATTAAGTAGGCATAGTTCTGTGGGTTCATTTCTGGGTCTTCAATTCTGTTCCATTTTTCCTTGGTTCTGTTCTTGTGCCAGTTCCAAGCTGTTTTTATTACTATAGGTATTTATAAGTATTTATGGGTATTTATAGGTACTATAGGTATTTATAGGTATTTATATTACTATAGTCTGTTATTGTTATTCCTCCAGCACTGTTCTTTCTGGTTAGGATTGTTTTTGCTATTCGTGGTCTTTTATTGTTCCATATGAATTTGTGGATTGCTTCCTCTATTTCATTAAAAAATGGTGTTGGGATGTTAATGGCTATTGTATTGAATTTGTAGATAGCTTTGGCAATATTGCCATTTTGACTATATTAATCCTCCCAATCCAGAAGCATGGGAGGTTTTTCCATTTCCTTAGTTCTGCCTTCATTTCGTTTTTCATGTTTTTAAAGTTCTCGTTATGGAGGTCTTTCATTTCTTTGGTTAAGGTGTTTTATGTTTTTGGGGGCTATTGCAAAAGGAGTTGCTTTCCTGATTTAGGCCTCAGTCTTTGGGTAATTAACATAGAAAGGCCATTGATTTTTGAGGGTTTATTTTATATCCTGCTACTTTGCCAAAGTTTTGGATCAGCTCTAGTAGCTTGGGAGTAGCATCTATGAGGTTCTTTAGGTATAGGATCATGTCATCTGAGAAGAGAGAAAGTTTAACTTCATCTTTTCCTATTTGGATCCCCTTTATGTTTTCTTCTTGCCTAACTGCTCTGGATAGGAATTCTAGTAATATGTTGAAGAGGAGAGGAGAGAGCGGACATCCCTGTCGTGCTCCTGATTTTAAAGGGAATGGCTTTAGCTTTTCACCGTTTAGAATTATGCTTGTTGTTGGTTTGTCATAGACTGCCTTTATTATATTCAGGACTGTTCCCTGGAATCCCAATTTTTCCAGGGCTTTTATCATAAATGGGTGCTGGATTTTATTGAACACCTTTTCTATATCTAGAGATATAACCATGTGGTTCTTTCGCTTCCTCCAATTGATGTGGTGGATTACATTAATTGGCTTGCGTATATTGAACCACCTTTGCATCCCAAAATAGTCCCTTATTATATCCTGGATCTTTGTTGTTTCTGTGGTAATGTTACCTGTTTCATCTCTGATCTTTTTTATTTGGGTGTGCTGTCTTGTTTTTTGGTCAGGTTTGCTAGGGGTCTGTCTATGTTAATTTTTTCAAAGAACCAATTCTTTGTTTTGTTGAATCTTTCTATAGTTTTTTTTTTTTTTGATTCCAGGTCATTTAATTCTGATTTGATTTTATTTCTTTGCTTCTGTCTATTGGCTTGGGGTTTGGCTTGTTGCTCTCTTTCAAGGAGCTTGAGGTGCTTTGTTAAGTTGTTGAATTGAGATTTCTCCAATTTGCTGATGTAGGGTCTCAGGGCTATAAGTTTTCCTCTGAGTACTGCCTTTTCTGTGTTCATCTTGGTTTAATTTCATAAACATTTGAAATTCTGTTCTGATTTCCTCGATGATCCATTGGTGGTTCAGCAATGTACTGTTGAGTCTCCATGAGTTGTGGGGTTTTCTTTGGTGGCCTTTGGCATTGAGCTGTAGTTTTATCCCATGTGGTCTGAGAGAATGCAAGGAATGATTTCAATGTTTCTGAATTTGTACGGGTTTGCTTTGTGCCGTAACATCATGTGATCTATTTTGGAAAATGTTCCATGTGCTGTTGAGAAGAATGTATATTCTGGTGTTGCTGGATGGCATATTCTGTAGATGTCAGCTAAGTCTAGATTGTCAATGCAGTTATTTCTGATGTTTCTTTGCTTGGTTTTTGGCGTGTTGATCTGTTCAGAAGTGACAGTGGTGTGTTAAAGTCTCTGACAATCAATGTGTTTGGGTCTATGAGAGATTTTAGAATCAGTAGTGTTAGTTTCATGAAGTTGGGAGCTCCTTTATTTGGTGTGTAGATGTTTAGGATGGTTATGTCGTCCTGTAGGAGAGATCCCTTTATTAATATGTAGTAACCTTCTTTGTCTCTTTTTCTTGTTTTTAGTTTGAAGTCAATTTTATCTGATACTAAGATTGTGACACTGACCCACCATTTGCTTGATAGATTTTATTCCAGCCTTTCACTTGTAGAATATGTTTGCTTTTGCTGGCAAGGTGCTTCTCTTGGAGGCAGCAGAAAGATGGATCCTGTTTTTTTTATCCAACTTGCCAATCTATGTCATTTAGTTGGAGAGTTAAGCCCATTAATATTAAGAGTTAGGATTGAGAGGTGATTGGTTGTTCCTTTTATTGTATCTATCTTTGTAGGGACTGTGTCTTCCCTTTTTGCTCTACTATTCTGGAGTTTCATTTAGGGATGCTTTCCCTGTCTGGGTCGTGGTCTTGGTGGTTTTCAATGTGGAAGATATCTTTGAGGGTATTCTGTAATGCTGGTTTAGTGGAGATATATTGGTTCATTTTTTTCCTTGATATGGAAGACTTTTATTTGACCTTCAGCTATGAGCAAGAGTTTAGCTGGATACATAGTTCTTGGTTGATAGTTATTTTTCTTTAGGATGTAGAAAACATCATTCCAGGCTCTCCTTGCTGTCATGGTCTCTGCTAAGAAATCTGGGGTAGTTCTGATTGGTTTTCCTTTATATGTGATTGTTCTCTTTTCCCGAGTGGCTTTAAGGATTCTTTCTTTCTTTCTTTTCTTTTTTTTTTTTTTTTGCCAGTCCTGGGGCTTGGACTCAGGGCCTGAGCACTGTCCCTGGCTTCTTTTTGCTCAAGGCTAGCACTCTGCCACTTGAGCCACAGTGCCACTTCTGGCTGTTTTCTGTATATGTGGTTCTGGGGAATTGAACCCAGGGCTTCATGTATAGGAGGCAAGCACTCTTGCCACTAGGTCATATTCCCAGCCCATAAGGTTTCTTTCTTTGGCCTCTATTGATCCTGTTTTGATTACAATGTGTTGATAGGAAGTCCTGTTCTGTTCTGGTCTATTTAGGGTTCTAAATGCTTCTTGTAGCTGGATGGGCCTATCCTTCTGGATGTTTAGGAAGTTCTCAGATAATATTCTGTTAAATAAGTTGCCTATTACAAAAAATTCTTTCTCTAGGTTTTCTTCAATACCTATTAGCCCTATATTGGGCTTCCTGATTGTGTCTTGAAACTCCTGAAGTGATCTGTCTTGCTTTTTGGATTGATTTTGTATTTTTTTTGTTCTTTCTCCATAAAGTCTAGGCTGTCCTCAATTCCTGAGATTTGATCTTGTGCATCATCCAGTCTGTTCCCTAAACTTACAATTTGGTTCTTGTCTCCATACCTTCTAATTGTTCTTTCTTGATGGCTTCCATATCTCTTCTGTAATTCTTTCTTAGGTTCTGTATGGACTTCTTTACTTCATTAATTTTGTTCTGGGTGCTGTCTCTAATCTCTTCTAGCTGAGTAGCTATCTTTTCATAGGACTCTCTTTCTGTTGGAGTTTGTATATCCTTCTCTTTGTGGAGGCCATGAAGTCCTCTATTAACTTACGATTGGATTCACCGAGTTCATGAATTATTCTTTGGTTCGACTCCTCACGCTCTAGGATACTTGTTTGGAGAGACTCAAACTTTTCATTTATCATTTTTATCAGCATAGTTGAGGGCTCTCCTCTTGGATTTCAATTGAATGCTCTGTTTCCTGTTTGTTTTGAGTGGATGATGAATTTTCCTGTTTTGCCATACTTTTTGTGTTTCTTCTGCCCATTTGGATTTAGAATGCTAGTCTGCTAGCCCCCTTTAGCACTGTTTAGGATCTGAACCAAAACCTATCAAGTCCTGTTGTGCTATTCTTATAGGTACACAAACTTAGACAGGGAAGTTCCATCCCTTTTTTAAAAATTGTATAGCAGCAGATTTAGTTTCCCCACAAATTACACTTTGGAAGTAAATACCAACTCTGAGCCCTGCATTCAGTAGCTAGATTGTATACCATTACAGTCTTGTTGTTATTTCTTTTTGGATTGATAAAATTGCTCTAGGAACCCCTTTGACTCACTCAGATTGACTCCGGATGCCTATTATCTTGTCTACCATTAACCTGGGCTCAATGGAATCTGGAGGTTATCTTGACCCTGATGAAACCCACAGATCTCTTATTTTTTGTTCTCTGAGATAAGTTCAGGAGGGAAGATGCTCATAATTCCCTGGATACCTATGTCACTTCGTGTTCTTTTCTCCTGGGTGTGCCTATGACTATCCTTTCACCAAGAGCTTGCCTAGTGCAGGAGTAAAAGGAGGTTGTTAATATACTTTATATTCATATTTTTTGGAAACCATTAGCTTGGTCCTCCATTTTCCTCTTCTAACATCCATAGCAACATTCACATATACTTCATTATGAGTCTAACATTCAACTCTCCCATTGTTTTATGTCTTATTTATAAGACTTTGGAGATACTTTTCATTCCTTTCTACATTTTCATTTTCTTCACAGCTTGCCTGAACTATGTGTCTACAAAACCAGGCATGGTATGGTCACTGTTCTGAGAAAAACAGCTGTGCGTAGGCTTTTCAGAGATGCCTAGACTTTTATTACTATCTAGAAAAAAAAAACAACAATATTGAGCTGGGCACTGCTGTCTCATGTCTATAATCCTAGCTATTCAGGAGGCTGAGATCTGCGGACTGAGTTTTGAAGGTTTGAAACTAGCCCATGTAGGAAAGTCCCCAGATTCTTATCTTTACTTAGCCACCAGAAAACCAGAAGTGGAGCTTTTTTTTTTTTTTTTTTTTTTTTTGGCCAGTCCTGGGCCTTAGACTCAGGGCCTGAGCACTGTCCCTGGCTTCCTTTTGCTCAAGGCTAGCACTCTGCCACTTGAGCCACAGAGCCACTTCTGGCCGTTTTCTGTATATGTGGTGCTGGGGAATCGAACCCAGGGCCTCATGTATACGAGGCAAGCTCTCTTGCCACTAGGCCATATCCCCAGCCCAGAAGTGGAGCTTTTGCTCAAAGTGGTAGAGCACTAGCCTTGAGCTGAAGAGCTCAGGGACAGCACTCAGGCCCTGAGATCAAGCCCCACAACCAACAAAACAACAAAAACAACAACTTTAGTTCTTGGAATTTGAACTTGGATTTAAATTGCTCTTTCAAGGCATCTTCTTTGTACGATGGTGGCCTTCCTTTTGAATGTTAGCTACCTGCAACAGGATAAAGGATGAACTAGTACAACAATGATACTCACTAGACACTATGTTGGAGATGAGCTATACAACTTGGGGAGGAGGGGAGTAGGAAGGGGTAAGTGGGAGCAAATGAGGGAAGGAGCAACAGTGCTTAAAAATAAATGCATGTAACTATAACCCCTCCCTCATTCATCACCTTTATAATAAAGATAGGAAGTGGCACTGTGGCTCAAGTGGTAGAGCACTAGCCTTGAGCTGAAATGCTCAGGGACAGTGCTCAGGCCCAGAATTCAAGCCCCATGACTGACAAAAAAAGAGTTTTCTTGTTACAATAAATATATAAAAAAAGAAGAAAAAGAAAAAAAAACCCAATGTTGATAAATGAAGGCTTTGTACAAATGTGGCAGGAGAAACAGGGTGTACACTCATAAAGCATGGGTAAAAACTTCATGTTAAAATATTGCCATTAGGATAGAAGTTACTTTTCACAGAAAATCATATATTCAAATGGAGGGCACTTTAAAAATTTTATTTGGTTTTGTATTAGAGAGTTAGTGCCACGGTTTGTATCTCAAACTGCTGTGCATCTCAGAAGTTTACAACATAGCGCACTTGCTCTCTCATTCTTAGATGCACTGGTGTATCTGAGGTCCTGCTGAATAAGCACATCCAGGCTGGAATTGACCAGGCAGCTTGGTTTTAGTCTATGGGTAATTTGAGTGCCTCTGTATCCAGGTTATGACTGGGTTCAAATCTACTTTGCATGTTCTCTTATATTTCTTTGGACCAGTGGCTACTTAAAACTTGTTTTTCTTCTTAAGAATTATAGTAGGGCCAAGGGCAAGCTCACGGAAAGATCCTATTCACATGTTATCTGCTGATATTCTTATTTTTTTTAATTTTATTTTTATTTTCGTCAGTCCTAAGGCTTGAACTCAGAGTCTGAGCACTGTTCCTGGCTTCTTTTTTGCTCAAGGCTAGCACTCTACCATTTGAGCCACAGTGCCACTTCCAGCCTTTTCTGTTTATGTGGTGTTGAGTAATTGAACCCAGGGCTTCATGCATGCTAGGCAAGCACTGTACCACTAAGCCACATTTCCAGTGGCACCCCCCTCCATTCTTTTAAATAATGTCAATAACCAAGTTCAGTACCAATGGGGACAATGGAGAGTACCCATCATCAGAGGGGTAGAGAGTGAGTATTCACTGAGCAGTAATATAATGTATAGCCTAGTCCTCAGACTGAGTGTTCCCAGGAATGGGACTGTTATTTGTTTTGCTCACTACTGCATCCCTAAGACTCGGCATCTGTAGAAACTCAATAACTATTTATAACAGGCTTGCCTGAGAGAGGAAGTCTATGATATAGTCCTGGAAGTAACAGCCTTGGAATAGTATTAAGGGGAACACAATATTCTATTCCATCCAAGGTATTTGTTTTAATAATATAGTTTTTAAAGAAAAGTTGGATACAACTTCTAACAAGAGCAGGGCATGTAATATTCACACATATCTATTCTTGTTGCTGCTTTCCTAAGTCTTTGTGTTTGTTCTCCCATTGCATCCTTGTCAGCACAGGTTCTGAGGCACTACCCTGGTCCTCTCCACACTGGGCTAACCTAAGGGTGTGACACGGTGATGTGCAGTGGTGGAAGATCCTGCCTTGCAGTGGGCAGTTCTTGCTGCTTCTGAGTCTTGCTTGATCAACATTCTTGCTAAATGTCATTACTCACCTGACAGTGACTGCTGCAGGGCAACTTCCTCATGGCATTGGTCCTGGTCAGCTGGGTCACATGGCTAAAAGCTGTGCTGCAGGGAGTATTTCAGGTGTCTCTGCTGTCAACTCTAGTTAGTGTCAGCCAACCCCTGCTGTTGCTGATACTGGCACATAATTTGAGCCCAGACCACTGCAGCATGACATGGCAGTGCTGGCCAACCTTCCTGATTGTGGGTGCTGATTGTGATTTCTGGAGTCATGGAGGAATTGCTTTCAGATGCCCCATGGTTTCTCTAGGCCAGATCTCAATCTGTCTGCTAAATAAGTGGCTTAGCTATCTGAAATTTGGTCTAGACTGATATATAATGCAGAAAAATAAAAACAGGGTAATAAGTTCAAATATTTCAACAAAATGTAAATTCGGACGAGCAACTTACCTGTCTTGTTCCATATTGTTGCTGTGGTGACAAGCATCAAAGATGGCTAGTGCCACCTATTCAGCTATTGAGTTTTAAATGTCTGAAGAAAATCCCATGCATTCTCTAAATTCTTTATATTTTATTTTAGCACAATATTTTTTCCAATATGTCATAACATGGCTTTTAAAAAAACAAATTAGGGATATTCAACATTAAATGACTTCTGATTCATTAAGTTCTGTGCTTATAACATGAACTAGCACATAATAAACATTTGATAAATAAGCACTTGATAAAGTAAAATAAGTTCAAGGTAAGAATAAAGTGTTTTTTTCTTTTTGGTTTTACTTTGTTTTCCAATTTTGAGCAGATTACCTATCTACCTATCTAACCTATCTACTGTGGCTCCCAGTATCCCCTCGGGAGACTATAACACATGACAATAGTATGGCTGTGATTGGGATGGCAATAATGATGGTATTGTTGAGTGTTTATATGCTATGCAATGTACTGTTTTACATCCACTATTTTTTTAAAAAGTATATAATAG
The DNA here is from genome assembly GCF_023159225.1 of Perognathus longimembris pacificus. Lineage (NCBI taxonomy): Eukaryota > Metazoa > Chordata > Mammalia > Rodentia > Heteromyidae > Perognathus > Perognathus longimembris. The sequence goes on along the minus strand of NC_063174.1, from coordinate 27,245,948 downwards.
AGAATATCTTTACCTTTTTGTAAAGGAGTCTTTACTCAGAAAATAAACAGTAAAGCTAGTCTTTCTGATTCCAGAAACTGTGCCTTTTTACCATATTTCTGACATAGAAGGGGACTGCATGGTATAAGTCTTCAGTTCTCTGTTGAGGATATTCTGATCTCAAGTGCTAGCTGAAAGAGGAGTGAGTCTTTAGGAGGAAAAAAAACACCCTAAAAACTCAGCTTTCCTAAGCGGAGAGAAGTGAGAAGATCGATGGCTTTCCCATGTTTCTTAGTAGTTTGGTCTGATTCAGGAAGATCCCCAATCTGCTCTCCTTCTTCGGATGGAAGATCCTATTCTTGGCTTAGACTCTGTTTTGGGTAAGTATAAAATGATATGGCAGTAATGTCTGTAGTGTGCTTTGCAAAGCAGAGTAAGATCTTCTATCACAAACAAATTTTACAGAATTTAACTGAAATGAGAGGCTACTGCCAGGAATCAGACAGCCACAAACTGCCTAGTTAGCTATGACTGTCTTACTTTAGAAAGGGTGATGCTTTGAGGCTCCCTCTTGAGAATAATGCCCAGAAGAGCTGTGCTAATCTTTACCTTGCCTCTGACACTTTTCTGGATGGATTCTATTGCTGTAAGCAGAAGCTCACTAGATAGCAGGGGGGAAAAAAATCAAGCTTGCATTTCTCCAAATCCCTGTAACTCTATATTGATGAAGGGATTCTTGTCCTTCCAAGTTACACCTCTGAAAGTCATGCTTGTCACTCTAGAGAACTTGCCTACCTGGAGAGGCTCTGTATCAGATTTACGTACTGGCAGCACAATTTACTAGGTGATGGATGGGCATCCCATTTATCAGGTGCAGTGGGACACTTTCAGAGAACAGTTTGAGTCTGGTCTGACTCTATGGTATAAGCATGGGGAAAATTCATCTGTGCCCACAAAGCTTGAGTGTGGCCCAGGGCCTGCGTCTCTTCCTTTAAAGGTCACTTTTGTCTCTTGTACCTGATGAGGGGAGTTGTCTCTTCTGCTTGCTTGCTACCTAACCATGAACCATCTTTCATACCATTTTCTGATTTAAGCCTACTTTCCTATACTGGTTGAAGGTTGTTGTTACTTCTGCTTGTTTGCTACCTATCCTTGAACCACTTTTCTTAGCATTTTCCGGTTTGGGCTTAAAACTACCAGACAGTAGGCCTTTATCCATGTAAGTAACTTTTTATGCTGATCCCTCAGGAAAATTATTTTCTTTACTGCCTTGCCATTAAATTCACCACAGATCCCCTAAGCAGAAGGCTTCTTTGTATATAGACTTTGAGAAATGTCATTTGGGTGGCAGAGGTAAAATATAACAGCACATGGAACTAGGCATCGCTGCAGATGGAAACGTTGCAAGTTTTATCTTATTTGAAAGACAGCAGGCTGGCATTGAACTTACAATCTACCTACCTCAGCCTCTCAAGTTCTGCAACTATAGGTGTGATCTACCATGCTAAGCCTAGGGGACTTCTCTGCTAAAGTACTATTTTAAGGGTCTTGGCCATTTGGCACATGAAATGTTATTCTAGACCTTCCTCTTCTTTCTTCCCCTCTTCCTAGGTGATCCTGCAACTCTCAAATCAATCTTCCTCCATTATGCCTAGAGTTCAGCTTCTTACATATCCTTTGCTCATTCCAAACTAGTTCCTTGATCTGATTTTGTGTGGCCAAAGCCTAATAATTAACTCTGCTAAAGGTCTATACCCATGTTTCTGCCTTAGCTAGCCAAACAGTTATCTGTCACTTTGAAATTATATTTTCCCCCTCCATATTGACAAGATTCTTTGGCGGTAAACCTCCTTACCAATTTTGGTAGAGGAAAGGACAATGGTGAGAAAATAACCCAATTCTCCTTTTTCAGAACTCCCAGGAATAGAACTTTATCTTCGCTTACACTTAAAATTAAGACAGAAATTATTGAGGATATTAATCATTCCAATTATTGATATCAATTCTGCCAACAACTTTAGTGAACTTGGAAACAGAGTCTTCTTCACTTGAGCCTTCAAATGAGAACACAGCCTAGGCCACATGACACCTTAATGCAGCCTACAAGATCTAAGCAGAGGACCCAGCTAATCATGCCTTGACCACAAAAAATTGTGAAGTAGTAGTTACATGCTGTTTTAAAACATGACTTTGCTGTAATCTGTTATGCAGCCATAGATAACTAATAATGAGCACCTACTTCATGAAATTATTAGAGTAAAATGAGCTAAAACATCTAGTGTTCAGAATAGTGCCTGGCCCATAGTAACTATACATGACTGAATGCTGACTATGAAAATATTAAGTGGCTTATAAATTTCATCTTAGAGTCAACAATATTTATCAGGTACTTACTTTATACTCACATAATCCTTTTATTCAAAATCTAAGCCAGTGGGAGCATAAATAATTAAACTTATTTCTGCATGCAGGGGCTATTCTGAAGGCAAAGTATGGCATGTTGTGGAAGGAAACATGGAGATATTTTGTATTTGCTGAGTGTCAGGGAAGATATGTTAGACATGTAGTTGAGAGAATCTCTTTGTATACCAAAGAGATTGATACATCGATGTATGGCAGTGACATATGTAAGATGACACAACAAAGTACATATGTAAGATGACAGAACAAAGTGTCATGCACTTTTACAAAACTCATAAGTCATCATTTTTTGAAAGATAGTTTAGTATTAACATCTCCTGCATGGAAAGGACACCAAATATGAAACAGTTCCCAATCTATTTCTAACATTTTAAGTAAAAGTCTAAACCAGTGAAATATTTAGAGTATGCCATCAGAGGGAGTGGAATACATTTATTTATTTTTAATCCCACTCTATTGGTTAAGTTTATATTTTAGTCAAAAATAATTTCATATATAATTAAAAGCCCAAATCTATTGGGGGAAGATTAGATGCTCAGATTACCTTTGACTTTACTTAATTGGACTTGTGAAACTAAGAAGATCCTAAAATAGTTGTAGTCAGTGCTTTGATATGAAAGTATTCAGGGTTTGTCAATAATATAAAAAGACCAAGGAAGTGCTATAGTGTTTGCCAAATTTAGAGAATTTAGAAAAGCAGCCTAAATAGTGAAGGAACTTGAGGCTAATATTTGGAAGTTATTTTTATACACTACTATTATTAATTCTATCACCTGCCCTATTAGTTGGAGAAGTTTTCGTTTCTTTGCATTTGTGATTTAATAGTTTTAACGTTAGTCACAGGTTTATTAATAATTTGCAGAAAATCAACCCCAAAATTTAGAAGAGAGTATTATAGAAAACATGGGCCTAGAGAGACTGAAAGGTGTATTGTTGAAAAGAAACTGTATTAATACACCCACTGGGGTCAAGGGAATAAAATGACAATCTTAATCTTTACTCTCAACCCTGGCTATATATTGCCAGAGATTATACATCTCCAGGGAAAGTATTTTTAAAAATAACAGTAATGAGGTCACGTCTAAGAACAACAAAATCAAATTCTAGACAGGAAGGTTCAGTCAAAATAGAATCCATTAGAAGTGCCAATCTCTAGGGCCTGTAGGGTGTGGTTGAAATGGCAGACCACTTGCTTAGCAAATGTGAGGTTTTATGTTCAAACTCTAGTACCAACAAAGAAAAGTGAGAAGCTAGGCATTGCTTGTTCAGACTGGTTATGTATGCTAGCTACTCAGAAGGCTGAGATCTGAGGATCATGGTTTGAAGCCAGCCTGGGCAGGAAAGTCCATGAGATTTTTATCTCTAACTAACCACCTAAAAGCTGGAAGTGGGGCTGTGGCTCAAAGTGGTAGAGTGCTAGCCTTGAGCAAAAGAGCTCAGGGACAGTACCCAGGCCCTGAGTTCAAGCCCCATGACTGACCAAAAGCAAAAAGCAAAAACTAAAACAAAAAAGAAAATAAAAAAGTAAGAGCCGGTTGAACCTTGTATCAAAATTATTTTATCTTTAAATAACATAGTGGATTATATTGTTGGATGTTCATCTCTTTCTCTATTTCAGACTCCGTATTCTCCTTCACCACCTCAGGTCTATGATGTAGTCTAACTTCCACCTTGAATTAATTGACTCTTGGAACAATGATGGGTAATAAATTGTTTAGCTATACAACTATACGCATCCATTTCACACACTTCTATTTTCACTTGAGCCTAGGTTGTCTCAACTGTGCTGAGACCTGCCTCAGCGTCAGGTCTATGTTTTCTTCCTATTTCTCATTCTTTTTTTTTTGGCCAGTCCTGGGCCTTGGACTCAGGGCCTGAGCACTGTCCCTGGCTTCTTCCTGCTCAAGGCTAGCACTCTGCCACCCGAGCCACAGCGCCCCTTCTGGCCGTTTTCCATATATGTGGTGCTGGGGAATCGAACTGAGAGCTTCATGTATAGGAGGCAAGCACTCTTGCCACTAGGCCATATTCCCAGCCCCCTATTTCTCATTCTTGATGGCTCAGTTGGCCAGCTGCTGCTGTCTCTTTGTCTCCTTCTACTTTACTTCTCCCTCTTCTTTCTTCCTCTTCTTATCTGTTTTTCAAGGGGTAAAGAAGAAGGCATGCCTAATTGTACACACTTGTCATTGTAGCATACTATTAGCATAAACAAATCACATGGCCAGGAAACAAAATCAACAGATGGGAAGCTGCAGTATTACATGGAAAATGGCATGAATACAGAATTTGGACCAACAATACAATCTATTACAGCCTCAAAATTATATTTTTTGCAACCTTTTACCTATAAGGCTTACTACCCATAGGCATGAGAAGAAAGAAAATAATCTAGGGGGAAAAAAACATAATTGTGGAGGAAGGGTGTTCTTTTTTAAAACTCCACTGACTTTCCTTTGACAAGTGAAACCTAGGCCTGATAATGCAGATGATTGCATTTCCCAGAGTATAAGGAGGATGGCCAGCTTGTATGAGCTTGGCCATGAAGTGTGCTATGCAAAAAGATTGGATACTATATATGTGAAGTAAAAGAAAAGTTCACCTTTTCCCCCAATCCAAGGTATAATGAGAATGAAGGAGAAACAGAAGTAGAAGGAGGAAAAAGGAATCTGGCAGGGCTTCGGTAGCTCATGACTGTAACCCTATCTACTCAGGAGGCTGAGATCTGTGAATCACTGTTCAAAGCCAATCTGTGCAAGAAAGCCCAAGAGACTCTTATTTCCAATTAATCACCACAAAAAAACCAAAAGTAGAGCTTTAGCTCAAGTGGTCGAGCTCTATTTGTGAACAAAAAAGGTCAAAGACCTCACCCAGTCCTTGAGGTCAAGCCTCAGGATGGCCAAAAAATAAAAAAAAAGTAGTATCCCTAATCCCTATTATTCTATCTTTAGAGGTAGCAGAGAAGTGTTAGGAGATGAGTGGCCAGAGAGACTTCTTTCTAATTCTGAGCATCTGATGAGAATTGTGGCCTGACTGCCCAGCCCTAACTTAAAGTCCAAACACACTGCAATGCAGGCACAGTGTAATTAGACAAACAATGGTTATGAGGTTCAGGACTGAGAATTTCCCAAAACATCATGGGGCAGCGTGCAGATCTCAGGAGAACTGGGATCAGAGGAAGCATGTTTGTCGTGAGAGTAGCTGGGGGCAGAAGATGGACTGTTAGCATCCCCTCTGCAGGAGGTCTGCTCAGTTCAGGTCTGCATGGAGGGAATGTGGGAGACTGAGGGCATCTGGAGCCCCAGAAAGCACCAAGAGAACTCAGCCTGCACTCTTATGTATCCTCACTGCCATCCTGCAAAGAAATTGAGGAAGAGGCCTGGAAACAATGGAGAGGACTAATTCAACTAAAAACTTAAAAGTATCTATTATATCTATTTGATGTATCTAAGTATCTATTTAAGTATCTAATGTATCTAAATATCTATTTAAATGGTCTATTTTACTAAGTCTAGATTAGACCAGACTTTCAAAACAAAACAAAATAAAACAAAGAAAAAACCCTGCTTCAATCAAATCCAGATGATAGGGGTTCAAGAAGGAAACCAGATGAATTATAGGCAAAAACAAAGAAGCAACATTTTCCTCTGCACATCTGAGTTGCAGTGGAAGTGAAATTTGTATTCCCATGATGGCAATACATTTCTTTCTTTTTTTAAAGTTTTTTTTAATTGTCAAAGTAATGTACAGAGGAGTTACAGTTTCATACAGAAGGCTGTGAGTACATTTCTTATCAAACTTGTTACCTCCTCCTTCATTTTTCTCCCACCTTCCCTAAATTTCATGATTTTATTTATTTATTTTTTCCAGAGCTGAGAACCGAACTCAGGGCCTTGCAGTTGCCAGGCAAATGCTCTTTCACTGAGCTAAATCCCCAACCCCAATTTCATGATTTCAGGGAATTCATGTTTGCATAACACTTCCTCTATAGATTAGACTATTTTTTCCTTGCTCCCTCTAGTCCATATTTATCCAGTGCTAGCTGCAGCATTTGGCAATGAAGACATAAAGAAGAATACAGACTCAGTCCTTGCTTCTTGGAGTTGACTTTCCAGGAGGAGAGATAGCTATATGTATGATGACCATTGCAATAAGCATAGCATAGGTTCTGTGAGGGAAGTGGATACTAATTACAGTGGCATGAGAAGGGTGATTTGCTGTCACCAGGTAATTCATGAAGGAGGACTTGCTAAGACTTGCAGGAGGTTCTCCTGGAAGAGAAGGATGGCAGAATTAAGTGAAGCCAGAGCAATGTGAATCTTCCAGGCAAGAGAAGCAACAAGGCCTAGAGACCAACATGAGTGCTGGCCAATTTGGCTGAAGTGCATATTTGAACAAGTGCATATTTGAAGGCTGATGGAGAGATGGGAGCTGTCCTTCTGGCAGTTCTGGGGGGTTCCTTGGGCTCAGACTTGATTGCTTAGACTCCTGGCAGAGCAGGACTTGAGGAAGCAAGGGAGGTGGAAATTGTCCACTTGCATGGGAAGGAATCAGCCATTTCCTGATCCTCCAAATCGGATGGTTAATGACAAAATCCAAGTGAAACCCAATCTCCTGCAACTGTGTTAAGCATTGAGAATTGAGCAGCAACAGATGCAGGAACAGTGCTGGTGGTGCTAACTGTGTAGAGAAGGAGACAGGCAGGTACAGAGGGCTTCATTGGAAAGTAGCTTCTAGACTGAAATGTAAAACTCCCAAAGGCATGGGGTCAAAGGGTTGGGGAGTGACTATTTCAGATTAATAGGGCAGGAGAGCACGGTGTTGTAGAGATCTCAAAGAAGTTGATTTGGGATGCCAGGATGAGGGAAGAGGCTCTGAGTCTAGGCTGGAGATGTAGATGCTGACCAGAAGTACACATGCTATGACTAGGAGCATGGAGGTCAATGGAAGAGTCCTGTTGAGACATTCAGGTGCTTTAAGGAGAGCTTTGTTGCAAATCCTGTAATTAGAAAAAGGAGTTGGAATAAGAAGTCAAAAGGATGACTTTGACCTACAGCATTGAAAAATAAAAGAATGAGACCTATGGAGAATGGCTATGCATAGGTTTTTTTGACGTTTGCCAGTATCTCATGGAAAGAATCCGTACTTACTGAGAATTTCTCAGAAGGATAGAAAGCCCATTAGTCTCTAAAGTTTGTATTTGGATTAGTGAATGATTAGAAGGTCCTGTATTTAAAATTCTTTGTTAGTATGACTCTACTCAATGATGCTTTGACATTGTCCCATCAGGCACGTTCTGTGCACATTCTTTGGGCTGTTGTTTAGAACATTGCATGAGATCCTCATCAGGGACAAGCCTTGGAAAACTTATTCTCAGGGTTTATGTCAGGAATAATAATGCTTCTCCTGACTTTGAGTCTCTGATTATGATAAGTACCGTTAAAAACCATAAGTGCCTACTTGGTTGGTGTCTAGGAAACCTCAAGACCAATTATTGCTCCTTCTAGCAAAGCTTATTGGCTCTCATGGCATTTGCTGACCTCATTCTGGCTTCATTTTCTTGATTCTATTTTTAATTTTATTTTCTTCTCTCTTCCTAACTTACTTATTAACTATTATTTTAAATCTCGTAATGCAGTATCTTTAAAGCTACTTCAATTCCTTTCTGAAATGAGATTGAATATAAATAGAATGACATAAAAAGAACTTCTTGGCCAGAGAGCAGTATGAAAAAGTGAATATTGAATATACTCTTAAGTAATTATAAGTAGAGACTTTAGATGAAAGGTGTGTGTGTGTGTGTGTGTGTGTGTGTGTGTGTGTGTTGCCCCCAATACTGGGACTTGAACTCAGGGCCTGGTACTTTCCCTTAGCTTTTTCACTCAAGGCTAGTGTTTTACCACTTGAGCCATAGCTCCATTTCCAACCTTTTCCTGGTTAATTGGAATTAAGAGTGTCACAAACTTTTCCTGCCTAGACTGGCCTCAAACTATAGTCCTTAGATATCAATCTTCTGAGTAGCTAGGATTAAAGATGGTGAACCACTGGTGCCTTGTGAAAGTGTTTTTGTTTTTTTAATCTAGGGTTTCTCTTCATTTACTAAGAAAAAGCATTTATTTTTCAGTTTCTTCTCCAGATTACAATTTGACCACCACTAGCTCCTTCCTTTTGATTTAAGTGGAACCACTGTGATTTCTGTGTTGTGAAGTAGTGATTTATTTTTTTCACCTAGCATTTCTGAGATGTTTGATTTGGGAGAATATTGAAATGTTTTTGTCACAAATAGACATTTAAAAGACACAGATTGGCTTAGTTTTTCTCTGAATTATCAGGAGAATTTTCTCCCTCTCTTCCTTTCTCCAATGTCAGGTTCTCTATTGTATATGAAAAGTGTGAATTTGAAACATTTATTTGTGTCTCCAAGAAACTAAAAATACAGTGGTATGGGAGGGAAATCAATCAGCTTTTTGTTATCTATTGTGATAAATGCTCTCACAGTGGGTAAGCTCTGAGAATGTCCTAAGTTCCCAGGTTTACACTTTTTATTATGGGTGAGGGAACAGCCCTGCTGAGTCAAACTCACTGCATTCCTTTGTTCTGCATCTGATTGTGCCGATATTATGCAGGCCCAGTCTGGGTGGGTGTGTGCCTTTTTATTCTCCATTTTGAAGTCAGAAGGTTTGGAATTATACATCATGCAAAAGGTGGCAGTTGCTATTTAAACCAGATCTCATTGTTGAAGGCAACCTTTTAATGCTAGATTTCACTTAATGAAGTTAAGCTTCTCTGACCCACAATGGGAAGATTATTTGGCTGATCTGGAAGCAAGGAATTCTATTAAAGGTCATATTCTGCAGAAAAGATATTCTTGTCTCTGAACCATCTGCTTAACAATACTGGCATTGAACTACAGTGGTTAGATGTGGGAGATTCTGGAAATGACACACTTTAGCAAACCCATGAAGAGGCAGAATCAATTTTTTTCACCTTGTCAATCTGGGCTAGCCTTATAACTTACTCTGGCCCATAGGATATGGCATAAAATATAGTACAATGCAAGGTCTGAATCTTGACCTCAAAAGACTTTTCAGGGCTAGGTGCTATGGCTCACAGCTATAACTCTAGCTACTCAGGAGGCTGAGATCTGAGAATCTGAGGTTCAAAGCTATCCTGGGCAGGAAAGTCTATGAGACTCTTAACTCCGATTATCCATCAAAAAGCTGGAAGTGGAACTATGGCTAGCCTTGAGCAAAAAAATCTCAGGGACAGGGCCCAGACCTTGAGTTCAACTCCTCCCCCTCCCCCAAGAGCACACAATGTATATTTCTACTCATTTAACAACACAAACTTTCTTAATTTCTACCCCCAAGCCACTCCCAGAAGATGAAAGGTAATAATTCAGTGCAACTGGATGTCAAGTTGGGTAAATAAGGAGACACTGATCTCTAGAAATATAAGTCTCACAGCTCTGGAAAATAGATATCTTTTAGGGTTTCAATTTAATTTCACAGAACCTATGATTAGCATTCCATTTGTCTGCTGAACCCAGGGTATAGTCAGAGAAACACATAAAGAAGGGGAGGAAGTCAACTGAGTAATCTGATTGGGAAAGGCTTCAGGGAGGGATGGGGACAGGTAGATTTGGTCTGACTGTCCTAAGGAAGGACATAAGTGCAGCTGTCATCCAGCATCAGGGGAAGGAGATGAAGCCCTCCGCAGGCACCTGAGCCATCACCTGAGGCATCCTCAGCTCCCTTTCCTCATTTTAAACTCCCATTGTGAAAATTGTGACATTCCTGATTCTGAGTCACTCAAGTCCAACTACCTTCAGTGTCTGTACCTTGCCTCTGCTGTGAGAAATCCATTGCTACTGGAGAAAGCTTCCATTTACTATGGTGATTTTTTTAGGTCCTCAATGTGTTTTGGTTGCCTGATTGATGTGTTCCAGGCACCCTGAGAAGCACTTGTTACACAGTGGGGCACAAAATGTAGTCCCTGCTTGGGAAGAACTTCAGTGTGAAGCATGGACAAAAGCAACCACACCAAAGGAAGAGCTGTGTTGAAGAAATCCCTGGCCCCTGATTCAGTGGGACATGTGGGGAGTACAGAGTCACCAGAGGAGGCTTCTCAGAGAAATGTCTTTAGAAAGAGCTAGTTCAGATATTTATGCCCCTGAGGTGGGCATGATTTAGCATTCAGACTGACTAGGTGATGGATTAACTTGTTTGTGTGACCAAGAGCCTACATAAGCAACAGCTTCTCTGGGTAGTGTATCCAGAATAGAAAGGAGAATTTACATGCCACTTCCTATCTCCTATTATCACAGTTTTGTCCAGTGTTACATCTGTCCCCTGCACTTTCAGGCTACAAAAGCAGGTGCACTTTCATGTCTCTGCATCAGAAAGGAAGCCCTGGGGCCAGAGGCTAGAGGTACATGGCACTGGCTGCGATGCTGTCAGCTCTGTACTGTTTGAAGTCAATGGAAATCCACACAGAGCTGGGGTTCCAAAAGTGATCCAAGAGAAAGTAAACTGGAGCATAAAAGGTGTTTGATAGAGTACTTGTAGCTCCTCACTTGAGGGTTTCCTTCCTCTGGAAAGTTAGGGAAAAAATAAGATAAATGTCCAGTTTCCATCTTCTATATCATGGTATTTGAAGAACAACTTCTTTTGATAGGTATCACAGACACTAAAAATGATGATGAAATAAAACCTTACAAACATATTACCTGAAAATTAATAATCCTTGAAGCAAAAGACAAAGCCATTCCTGGACTGCTTTTGGCAATAGTTTATCATTCAAGATGTGAATGTATTGATCATATATTTTCAAGCCTCTGTCTTATGGATACATTCCAATGAGCTTGAACTTTCTATTCTCTATGATTTCTGCTCCACTCACACATTTCTTTTCAACGTTTTATATTGTCTGTTGCATAGTTTACTGATAAATCACTTAAATATCACTGATTATACTTAAGTATACATAGTATGTCTTTGCAAAAGAACAAATGAAAAGAATAAGATTTGTAAATTCAGTGTAGTATTTATGGAAAGAATTGAGACTTCTTTTTAATCTGTTCTGTTACCTTTTCTAATTTGTAAAAATCATATTGAATGTTGGTGATCATGAGAGAAAGAACTGTCTTGCTTTAGCTCCACTGGCATGAGATTGTTCCTTTTCATTCACATCCAGAATCAATTGCATAGACTCACACAACCACAAGGGGGCAGGAGATGAAATGCCATCCTGGGCCTAAAATGGGGGAGGATCATAAATACTTGGCAAATAGTACTAATGGCCAGACTCTAGTGGCTTATAACTGTAATCCTAGCTACCTAGGAGACTGAGATCTGAGGATTACAGTTTGAATGAAGCCAGGGTACACAAATTCAAAAGATTCTTATCTCTAAGTAACCAGCAAAATGACAGAAGTGACGTGGCTTATGTGGTAGAACATCATCAGTCTTGGGAAAAAAAGCTAAGGGAGAATGCTCTGGTCCTGAGTTCAAGCCCTAGTATTGGCACAAAAACAAACAAGATAATACTAATGACTAGCCCCATAAACTTGGTGTTTTTCTAGTTAATGTTATGTTAAACCTTGTGTAATACATAACAGCAAGTCTGACATACATGCGAGTATTGTGCTATGTATAACATTTTTTAGGCATTTAAATTACAGGAAGGCTTACTTGTTAAATGAGTATGTAGCAGGTTTTAATATATAACCACCAACACAGCTGTTCAGAAAGGATTTTGAAAACCTTTATTTGCTTTAAATTACTGAAAATCATACTCTGAGATCCCATTTCATTCATATATATGTATATATACATATATATAGAGAGAGAGACAGAGAGAGAGAAAGAGAGAGAGAGAGAGAGAGAGAGAGAGAGAGAGAGAGAGAGAGAGAGAGAGAGAGAAATGCAAACTCTGTGTTAGAGGCACTCACTCCCTAGCTCTATATTCTTATGCCAGGGAGAAGCTACAGTCTTTAGCTCCCAGGGCATTGTGGAAATGTGCATGAATCAAGCCACATGTGGTCCTCTACAGCTGGAGCTCCTGCTGCTTTGGACAAGATGGGAGGCAGCAATCACTTTGTTGAAGGTGAGGAGCCCAGGGACTCACAGTGGAGCCTCCTGAAGAGCACCACCCTCTGGGTCCTCTCTAGCTGCTCTTCCTCTCTAGCAACTGAGTTGGGGACAGCAATCTTTCTTTTTTCTTTTCCTGAATGCTAGGCTTACAGACATGAGTCACATGTCTGGTCCCACCAATCTTGTTTTCCATTCCACTCAGAAACAAACTCTTTCTGTTCTCCTGGATTCTCAATGAACAGGAACAACTGTTGACAATGAACAATTCCTCTTTTCTAAGATGCATTTGTTCCACAAGCACACAGCACCCATGTCTCTGATCATTGTCTTAGTTGGAAGGATTGAAGGAGAACAGTGAACAAGACTGCTACAGGAGAATTCCTAACGGTGTGAATGAAGTGTGATGTATGAATTCACTTTAGTAATAGATAATAGACAGCAAGGGTGGAGTAGAAAGAAGGAAATGAATATTATTTTGCATCTACTATGTGTCAGGACTTGGCAAGATATTTTTACATATTATCTCAACCTTCAGAGCAATATTGTGAAATGGAGAGCATAGGCCAATTCCACAGAGAAAACTTAACCTCAGAGTCTTCTATGTATTCATAGAACAAAATAATAGCTAAAATTTATGATGCTTATTATGTGCCAACAATTATTACAAGTTCATTTGATCTTTACAATAATTTCTTGGATCAGATCCAATAGAAACACTGATCCTGAGCTGAGGGTTGATGGCTCATATTTGTACTCCTAGGCACCTTGGGAGGCTAAAATTCAGAGGATTGCAGTTTGAGGCCAGCCCCACAGAAAAGTCCTCAAGACCCCTTCTTTAAAATAACCAGAAGAAAACAAGGCTGGAGGCATGACTCAAGTGGTAGAGCACTAGCAGAGCAATCAAATCAAGTGAGCATGAGACCTTCAGTTCAAATCTGGGCACTATTTTTTTTAATCTTATTTTAAAGAGGAAAACAATTGTGTCACATGGTAAGATTTTTTAGATGGTACAACAAAACATTCTAGATTATCTGATTTATGTACACAGGTGTGGCTTTCATTCAACAAGGCAGCAAATGTCCACTTAAATTTCATAAGGGCTGAAAACTGTGATTCTTTCATTTTCGTTAACATGAGAGGATCCTAGTGTTCTGATGATAACTGGCCGAAGAGATGATGGGAGGGAGCTTTGAGGAAGCACTGCTTTAAAGTTTTTTTTTTGTTTTGTTTTGTTTTTTTCGAATTGGCACTTGGTGTAACACTTGGGTTTAGGATTCGGGTTTTGCTCTTAACTGATTGTATTAATGCCAAAGAATGAGAATTACTTAAGGAGGATTCTTTTTCCCTATATCATTAATTACTTTTCCTTGACTAAAAGTTGTAATTTACTGATTAAAAATTGCAAGTTCTTAAAAAAATTGTGTTAGACATAGTTCATGAGACTTATTCAAGATTACATAGCTAGAAAACGATGAGGTCAGATATCAGCTCTATGGCAATCTCGTTTCAAAGTTCTTGCTCTAAACAACTGCACTATATCACTGAGGGAGAGGGAAAAAGACCTAGAGAGGGAGAGAGAGAAATAGATAGACATATATACATAGGGCCAGGGAGAAATACAAAGAAACATACACACACACACACACACACACACACACACACACACACACAGAGAAACGGACATGCAGATAAAAAGATACAGAGAGAAATAGAGAGACAGACATGGAGAGAGAAAGGGAGAGACAACCAGAGCACAAACAAATTCTAAAATTTTAAATATTTGCTAAAATTACTTAAGACTTCCTACAAAGGATTTGCAATACATTTCCAAAGAAATAGTCCTGGTATGAATTCAGGCATGAGAGGTCAATGAGAAGTAGACATTGTCCTGATTTCCCAGACAGACACCCTAAGTTCTGGTCCCCACCTCCTTCCAGCTGAAAGGTAAATTAGCAATGCCTAAGGTTGCTTCAGATTGGAATAGAAAGGCCTTGTCTGCATTCCCAATGGGGCAGTGGATGACTTAATAAGTATTCAAAATAGCTTTTCTTAAAAATGGCATATCAAGACCTGGTTGTTTTTCTTTCCCAGGTGCCATTTCTTATCACTTGGTTGGCTGGCATCCAGCCACCTGGCTTTGAAAACACTAACATTGTGCAAACTATCCGGGGTCAAATCTTTGTGAGCAGTGAAAATGACTGTACAAGCAACATTTGCCCTCAAATACACAAGTGTAAATATTCTTGGCTCTTCAAGGAGGTAGGCACACTATATTTATTTCCCAGCGGGTGAAAAGATATCATGTCCCCTCCTTGGACATCTTTCATTGGTAACTTTGAAAGGGGAATCTGAGCGATTAAGGGACTGACTCCTGCCATGAGAAGTGGAAGCAAGCCAGATTTTCTGAAACCTAGCTGCACCCAGATTTTAAGGATTTTATTCCACTAGCCCTTCCAAAGTATAAAGAACAATGTGGTATTTTAAGGCATCTTATGTCAGATTTTATCTTTGGATAGAATTGATTACCAGTGATCATATTTGGTTCTTAATGTTATTACCTAGTATAGCTATTTTTAACAGCAGACACAAAGAATTGGAAATGCCTATCACAGGAACTATTTTGCAGATTTTATGGCATTTTAATAACATAAATAGATGTTGTATACTCAATTAAAATAAATATTTAATCTGACTTAACCAGATAATTGAAATAAATGTGTCCCAGATATCAAAACTCACTTGGAATTACACAGATGCCCTTAGTTTAATACATTGAAGATATTTCTAAAGAGTTGCACACAAGTCAAATTTTTGCAAATTGAGTTATGATATATAATTACTAGGGGAAATGTCTATGTGAAATGAATCCTTCAATGAGTCAATAACTTTTTAAACAATTTATAATTGTAGGATATTGCTTCCTGCCATTAAAAAGAAGTGTGTCCTAGATTACAACATCAACCTGCATTTACTATTTCAGCTAGACTGTTACACATAATTACAAAGACATTTGTGAATGCTCTGCTATTTAAGATTTTATTTCTAGGTCAATCTGAGAATATACCTCTATCCGCATCTACTTCTATATCTGTGTCTTCTAGAAAGCATAGCGTCCAGAGCTATTTGGTGGTAGAATCCAGATTGTTTGGGTCGGATCTCTATCACCAAACCAAACCAAAAAACCCTCAAGACCCCTTCCCTCCAAACCATAGATTCTTATGGATAAAATGCTTTGATTATTTAATGATTAGATCCAGTTAAATGCATTCCTACCTACTTCTCTGGAAATTTCTGAAAACAAAGCAAAACTAAGAAGGAAACAGCACAATTAGTGTCATTTATACTTTGATTATGGTAATTTATAAACTTATATATGGTAAAGTCACTTGCCTTTAAAGTCTGTGCAAATTTATATTCTTATTACATTAGGAGGTTTTTGTTTGAGTTGTTTTCTGATTTCTGTCTTTTGGAATGCCTATATTAATGTGCTAAGTGGTATAATGGATTGTATTAAATATGTAATAGATGTAATAACAGATTTTATTCTTATAGAAACTATGAACCAAAGGACACTTATAAATGAATGTGACTGCTATATTTTCCTGTGTGCAATATCTTTATTTAATGTAAAGTTGCCACAGAAATAATACAACAAATTGTGTGCTAAAAATTACTTCCAGGTGTGTTGGGGGGATATATATATACAAACTTACCATTTCATTTTTAATTTAAATATTGAGTTCTCTGCCAGTGCATTAGGGTTGCATTTTGCTTTCAGTCCCTTTGGCCTTTTTGTTCCATCCACCCTTCTTTCCTAACTCGGAAAGCAGGTGTGAGCGGAAATTGGTTTCTCTCCTTCCAGCCACAATCATCTCAGATTCCGTCTGTTCTCAAGACTCTTTGCCTTTCTGTCTAGATGAGAACACTCTGGGATTGTGAAATTTAACACTGCATTTTCATACTCTTAAACTTCATTCATCTTATGAAAGAAGTTTGTGCACTGATTTCCTCCTAAGAGTCCACACCTGATAGAGGAGAAGCTTGGAGACACTGGAGAAGGGCTCTTGTCTCTGCTTTTTTTCTCTTAGCTTTAGAGATGTGAAACTTGACAGGGATGTGACAGGGATGTCACGTTGACCCTGCTTGGAAAGTCAAGGCGACCACTTCTAACCTGATAAACAGCTTGCTCTCCACCAACCCCAACTCACTCCCTTTTCCTTTGTGAGAGGAAACTTTAAAGCATTCCTCCCACCCCCCCCACCCCCCCCCCCCGCCCACCCTTGCAGGAGGCGGTGACTGCAAACCATGAGTAGAACCATCTTCACCACCCACCATCCTTAACCCAGTGTGTCTCCTCAATACAGAAGAGTCACACTTTAGGGTGTGTGTGTGTGTGTGTGTGTGTGTGTGTGTGTGTGTGTGTGTGTGTGTGTGTTCTCTGATCACCCAGCTTGAAGACTTGCTCAGGATGAAATGTCTAGACTTGCAGGCGCTCGCGTTATATTTACCGTTTGAAAGGCCTCCCTTCTGATGTTTTTGGCAAAAAAAAAAAAAAAAAGGAAAACCATTTCTCCCTGAGCGTTTGGATTTGGCAAAATGAAGGTCCCGGGGCCTTTGATTTCTTTTCTCTGCAGGATGCAGACTCTGGTGCATTGTCAGACCTGGGGGCTTGAACGCCTAAGATCTGCCCACAGACCCTCTACATACCTCCTGCTGGGGATTTCTTTAAAAAAAAAAAAAAACAATTCTTAAATGACACTCGGTCCTCTAGATAAGTTGTGAAGAACCCGTGATCGTCTAGGATGGCTGGTTTATCCTTACATCCAAGAGGGTACAGATATCAAGTGTGGATCAAGCCTGGGGCGTCCCAGAAGAGTCATCTCCCCCAAGTGACAGTGCACCCCACGCCTGCACTCCCCTCCTCCCCAGCCCCTCAGGAGCACACACCCCTCACTCAAGGGGTGGGAGGGGTCTGCTCCTTAGGGAAGGGGCGCCCAAGAGTTAATGAGGAGAGCTAACCAGGTGGGGCGCCCACCCCAGCCCTGACCGAGGTGGGCGTCGGAGGTGAGGGGGCGCTGTTCGGGCAGCCGTGCGCCGTGGCGGGCGGGATTGCTGCCAGGCTGACGGAGACGCGGGCCCGCGTGGGGGCCGCTCCGCCGCCGCCGCCGCCGCCGCCGCGGTGATGCGAAGCCTGAGCTGCGCCGGGCGGTGGAGTCAGAGCCGGGGCGCGGGAGCCGGAGCTGCAACCTCAGCACGCGCAGCGGCTGCGGCGGCGGCGGCGGCGGCGGCAACACCTGCACCGGTCCCCGGTCCCCGAGCCGCGCTCTCCACCCCGTCGCGCCGGGAGCCGCCGCCCCGAGCTCTCTATGGACGTCAAGGCGGCCCCCAACGGGGTGGCCACCATCGAAGACCGAATCCTGCGGATCACAGGCTACTATGGCTATTACCCGGGTTACTCCAGCCAGAAAAGTAAGACGCGGCGGCGGCTGGGCTGCTGCGCCCCGGGCTCGGGTGGAAGGCGGCCGAGCAGGGGCGCCGCGGGGCCGCGCGAGGCGCACAGTCCGTCGGGACACCTGCAGCCCAGCCTGCGCGGCGCTGCCCACGCCACCCTTTGGGCCTCGGGACCCGCTGTCCGCGGTGCTGAACCCCGAGTCCGTCAGGGGTCCCTGGGCTTGTTTGGAGCAGGAGTTTGAGGACGAGTCGCAGAGGACCCCTGGGGCGCTTGCTCCTGGCCCGCCGTCGGCCGATCACCCCGCGCCGATGGACGCCGGGAGGCGGGGGAGAGGCAAACATGGCTGTTCCCCCAGCGGACGGTCAGCCCGAGGGCGAGAAGCCCTACTGGGTGTCAGGGTGCGCATAGGGGTGCAGGCTGAGGGACTCAGGGAGAGGGGGGTGGCCGAGGGCGATTGACCCAGACGTGGGTGCCCTGGCTGGCTGGGTCAGCTCGTTCACTCCGGGTGGTTGAGACGTGGCCAGCGCGGGAATTACTCATGAGCACGGGGCTTCAGGAGGTTCTCCACCCGGGGCAGAGCGAAGCACCCGCTCAGGTACCACAGCCGGGAGCTGGCATCAGACATCTAAGCCAAGAAGGGGAGAGGGGGAGAGGGGGAGGCGCGGCAGGGCCACCCGCCCACTCCTGTGCCCAGCAGGCACCCGACCCGAACCCCGCTTTCTTCCTGTGGTGGCGAGGCGCAGTCGCAGTCTCGCAGGGAATATGTGCTCACGTTGTTCCAAGAGCGATTTCCAGCGGCGGGGGGGGGGGGGCGGGGGGGAGCGACGAGGGGCGCTGTGATGCCAGCCCCCTCCCCCCTTCCCAACACACAAGCCCAAGGGTTCCATTTGTGGGGATGAGGTCTGCCAGGCACCGAAGTGAAGCTCGATTTTTCTCTTGATCTGGGGGAGTAGCTGTGATTTAATTTCCACGCAGGTGGTGGGATTTCACCCTTTTTTAAAAAAAACTTTATCAATTCATTTCTGTCGTAATTCTACTGGGCTTAATTAATACATTTTTTTTTATTACTGCAGTGATTCCTTTTTTTAAGGCAAGGCTTTAGAAGCTACCCGATTAATATCTGCATTTTAAGGGTGCCATCAACATGATGGATTCAGGGAAGTTAGTGGATCTTCTACACACACACACACACACACACACACATACACACACACACACACACCTTTACATATATATGGGAAATCATTTTTTTTCCATGTAACTTTGTTCCCTGCTATGGCTCACTCTCTGTTGAATAATAATTCTGTAGCTTTGTTCTGTGGGCCTTTCTCACCTAGATATTTTCTAGGTTAATATTTCATTTGGTTTCAGGAAAAGGCCTGTCAGCTTTGGATGGGTGCTATCTAGCTGTTTTTAGCAGTAGAGGCTTATATTATTCATTTTTCCATACAAAAGTAATTAGTGGTAGAATTTTTTCTGGGAAGAAAATAAGACACCGTGGAATGCTCTTTGAAGTCTTTGTAGTATAGCCTCAAAAAGTTTTTCCTCTCTTATTGTCCAAAGGTGTATGTTTTCTTTAAGCCTGTGTACTTAAGTAAAAGCACCAGTAGATCTTGAAGCTATTTGAATTTCACCTTTTAATATTTTAATTAGAAACCATGGGATTTGGCAAGGAAGAGAGAGAGAGAGAGAAAGAGAGGAGAGAGAGAATAGAAAACCATAAGACTCAGAATAGTTTATATTATAATTCAGTAGAATTTTATTTAATGAAGAACAACCCAGAAAGAATACTGGGAAAGTGACATTTTAGATAAGAACATGTTCCTATCTTAGTTTTGTGTTTGCTCAAAGAGCTGCACATGTTTCATTTGCAACACAATAGCAGGACAAAGAAAGGGAAGAGCATTGGCCAACACTGTGACTGGAAGCTAAAAGGGATAAAGATGCACTTGGCATAGTTCTTTGTGATAAGCGATTGCCTAAATTCAGGCCACAGAGTTCAAACAGTGACTATAGAGAATCTCACATGAATAAAGAATTCAGAGATATAGTTAAATATCTCTGAAGATATTCATGCTTTCAGATGCAGGGAGATTGTCATTTTTTCACAGTGAGAGACTGGCAGAGGAGAGAGCTGGAAGAGGGCCAAGCAACCAAGCACCATGAAATAATCCTGCTCTTAATGCAGGCTTCAACTAGTAAACAAACACATTGAAGCAAACTAGTACAATATGGCCAATTGATTTAGCTGCTACCAGAAATGAGCAACAGCTTGGGTAAAGTCTGGAAGAATCTATTTAGGAAAAAGCTACAGTGATGAATGTGTGATAAGGTGACTTTCCTGCCTGTCACCTGTGAGACTTTAAAGATAGGATGATCTAGATGCCTTTTACCTTTCTGGAGGTAGATGAAATCCATGTATAAGAAAATTGCAAGGAAGATAATCTTTGTGGTAATGCATCCTGCTGCTAAGCTTGTATCTTGTCCAGAGCAACTTCTTGTATGGCTGGGGAAAAATTGTAGCAGGATTCAGAGAAATGAAAGTACTTTTATGGAACACTAAGCCACTCAAAAAATCTGGTTCAATTTAATGCGCAGTTTACACACACACACACACACACACACACACACACGTACACACACTCAGGTTCAAAGATGATCAAAGCATAGTGGCTAGCTTTGAGTTATTTATAACCTAGGGAAGAGCTGATGTCAGTTTAAGAGGTAGCAATAGAGGTGGTGATGTGTAGTTAATTTCTGGATATATCAGAAATTAGATCCAATAGAGTTTTTGATAGTCTGAATACAGTATTGGCACAGAGAGAGAGAGAGAGAGAGAGAGAGAGAGAGAGAATATTAAAAGTAATCATGTTATCTGGTTTGACCAAGTTTAGTGTAAGTGTGGAAGGCTTCAAGGTAGAGAAACTCAGAAAGCTGAGATCTGAAGATCATGGTTCAGAAACAGCCAGGGCAGGAAAGTCTGTGAGACTCTTATTTCCACTGGAAACCAGAAGTGGTACTATGGCTCAAAGTGGTTAAAGCGCTAGTCTTGAGCAAAAGAGCTCAGTGTCAGCACTCAGACCCTGAGTTTAAGCCCCATGACAAAAAAGAAAAGAAAATTCTAACAATGTGAGTTTGATGTTTTTTGTTTTTGCCAGTCCTGGGGCTTGAACTAGAGTCTGGGCCCTGTCCCTGAGCTTCTTTTGCCCAAAGTTAGTGCTCCACCTGAGCCACAACACCACTTCTTTTTTGGTTTATGTGGTAGTGAGGAATCGAACCCAGGGCTTCATGCATGCTAAGCAAGTGCTCTACCACTAAGCTACCTTCTCAGTCCTTCTAACATGTTGGATATACTAGAGATACAGAGAAGCCTTAGAGTTCATACATATGTGATTGGAAATGTAAGTTAGGGATTTTCCAACATTTTGATGGTACTTAAAGCTGGACATGGACATTGGATGAGATCTTCAAGGAATAAATATGTAGAGAGAAGACAGTAGAGGCAAGGATGAAGCATGGGGACACTGGAGGTTAGGCGAAAGAGAAAAATTCATTAGAGGAGACCAAGAAGGACCTCCAGGGAGTCAGTAGAAAAACCAGGAGCATATGATAATCTGGAATCCAGGGCAGAATGAGTTTCAAGGGCAAGGGATCAGAAGATCCCAACACTGTTAAAAAGTCAAATGCCAGGAAGCCTGATAACTAAGCTTGGGCTTGACAAAGGAAGGTCACTTGTTAAGCATACTGATAAAGCAGATAAGGTAGGAAGACATGTACTAGAATGTAATTAAAAAAAACCCTTAGTGACCAGGTTTTGTGGCTGTTTTCTACAGGAGACAACAAATTTATAGTAAAACTTTTCCTCCTTTCTCTGATACCAGGTTTCACCATCCCTTCTTCAAAGGATACTTTATCTGCCTCCCAAGGCAGGAAATTGAATATACTTACCATAAACACATCATAAAAATTTGTGATGGACATGCTAATTATCCTGAGTTCATCAATATACAATATACACATATATCAAAATATCACATTGTATCTCATAAATGTATAAAAACTATGTATCAATCAAAAGCTGGGTAAAAGAGCTCTCTCCACTTGTGGCTCTTTGCTCTGCAGAGTACTCTGAGGGCTATGACTCGGCATTTCCAAGGTTCTTCTTACTTTCTGCTTTTCCTGAGTGGCCTCACTCAATCCAGGGGCTCTTTTTCCAGGTCCACTTTTTCTGAACCCACACCTATCTTGCAAACCACCTACTAGCATTTCTACCTAAGTGTCCCCCCACTCCTCCAGGAGTCACACACATAAAACCAAGTCCATCATTCTATTATTAATAATTGTCTTTCCTTTCTTATGATCCCTTTCTATTTCCAATATCTGTATCCAACTGGTTGCCCAAGTAAGATTTAACAAGCCCAATCGAATTTTATTCCACCGGGATGCTTCATGTCCCTCCGGTTACTCTCTTAGGGTCAGCTATCCCATCTTTTGCCCAGCCTCAAGTTCTTCCAGTCTAGCATTGGTGCATTAACAACATTTACTTCCCTAAAGTGCAAATTGCTCATCTTGCATCCTGATTAAATACCTGGAATAATTTTTAATTTTCTGTGCAATGAAGTCCGAATTCCTTGGCATATCACGATTTGAGCCCAGCTTATGTAGTTCTATTTTTGTACACACATCCCTCTCCATCCATAATTGCCAAATAACACATGCTTAATGCAGAAAATCTGGAAGGCAGAGAAACAAATAGAGATTAAAGTAAAATTATTCATAATTCCACCACCCAGAGGTATGTAATGTTTAGTCTTTTTCATATCCAGAGAAACAAGTACATATTTTATTGCACTTAATTTTTTTCTCTTTGGTCTACACATTTACAAATTTGTTTTAATGTTTGTGTAATCTTTAAAGACAGAGCACGCGTGCACACACACACACGCACACCTTTACCTACTAACAATTACAAGTTGTTGGATTTTTAAGCCCAGCTTTTCTTTCTAGTCTCACATCCTGTATGATCTCACAGTCTCATCAAGGAACAGCTTGTAGTTTTAATTATATGGTCTCTGTGTGCTTTTGTTTTTCTGTGCCTTACTACACCTTGTTCCAAAAGCTCCCTCTCTCTGTGGAAAGCATCTGTTTATCTTTAAAGGCTCAGTTTAAATGTGCTATCCTCTGCAAAGCTTTCCAGTGGCCCTAGGCTGGGTTAATCCTCCCCCTGTGCTACCTTAATGCTGTGTGCTCACCTCTGCTCCAACACTTAGCACACTATTTTGGGCTGTTTGCCTTATACAAGACTGTCTCACCCACAGCAACTGGGAAAGACAAGGAGTTCATCTTCCTTGATTTTCAGCTTAGGCAACATGTCTAGTATGTTCTGGTGCTCAGATAAGTCTGCTCTACTAATGCACGAGTTATTTCAGTTTCTTTTGGAGAAACTGGAGAGTTAATTACTTTCACACAGAAAAAGAAAGAGTACATGATGGGAGTGATGGGCAGGAAACAAAAAAATTTCCAGCAATGATGGCACCAAACAGATGTTCCTATTCAGAGAATGAGAATACACCAAATGACATTTTATCATTATTTTACCTGACTGATTATAACTTCTGCATTTATGTGTCCTTATTTCTTCAATTTTGTGTGTATGTGTGTGTGTTTGAGTGGGGGAAAAGACCAAAACGTACAGAGCGAGCTGGGTGTCAGTGGCTCATGCCTGTAATTGTAGCTACTCAGGAAGCTGAGATCTGAGAATCATGGCTCAAAGTCAGCTAAGGCAGGAAATCCCATGAGACTCTGATTTCTATTAATTATCAAAAGTAGAGCTGTGGCTCAAATGGCAGAGCACTAGACGAGCAAATTCATGCAGGAACAGTGCTCAGGTCCTGAGTCCAAGCCGTAGGACTAGCACACACACGCACGTGCGTGTGCACGCGTACACACACACACAGAGTATAGAGCAGTATAAATTTATTAGAATCCTAAGAAAGACAATGTGCTTTTGCCATTTCTCTTTTGAAGTGGTTACTATTAGTCTTCATGATACAGCAAGAATGTAACTGTTAAGCACTCTAACTACAAGAAGTCATGAAACTGGGCCTTTCTAGTGAAATAAATGCAGTAAATATTTATCCTTGTTTATATTCTGTTGGCATCCTGATATCCTGAAGCACACTTTATACTTCTTTATATATGATGGGTACATGAAGTTATAAATCAGATCATTTGACATGTAATATTTAGAAGTTGTTTTTTTATACTCCTGTGGAAAATCATGTACATTCATATTATAAAGAGTTTTAACTGATTATTGTTGCTCTTGTTGTTTAGATAGGATCTCACTCTGTAGCCCATGCTGGCCTGAAACTGACTTTAATTGTGGGTTATTGCCTTCCCCTCTACCTATTCCTAGTATGTCCAGTGTTCTAAAGATAAGCAGTCTAACCTGGATTGCCCCCAAGGGATGGTTTATTTAAAAGGAACTGGAGGTCACTGGTCAGGAGCTCACAGATGAATCCACAGGAGGGGATGTCAATCTAGAGCCAGTGAGCCATAGGTGGGCTGTATGTCTGGAGAGGCAGGAACTCACTTACCAAAGTGGGGAGAAGGGAAGAGTGGGATGTCAATGGAAGCATGGGGTGGGGTGAAGATGGGATAAAGAAGTCAAACAGAGGCAGAGGAAGTGATGGCTGAGGGCTAATTTGGGAATGGTCCATTGGAAGTAGCATTGTTCTTTTTACATTTGGAGTGCTAAAAGGATAGTTCTTTCTTTTAGCTATTTATATATATAGACAGGCTGTTTTATGTTCTGCTTTAAAATATGTATCATTATATTATAAACACATTTACATATTTCTACAGTCTTTACATTTATAGTGTTTTAAAGTTATAAAGCATTTAATTACTTACAGAAAGAGAGGAATATAAAGCAAAATTTATGAGCTAACATAAATACAAAGCAAATAACTTATCACTCTACTGTAACTATTGTTATTTTGTTTAATTTCTATCCAACCTTCCTAATGCATACAGAATTTTATTTCTTGATTCACTGACAGATATAAACCATAGTTAAGTCGTAACTTTCATAAACATGCAGTTAGCACCCTCCTCCCCCTTCCCCCACGTACACTTAACATTTCAGGATAAGTTCTTTTTTATTTATTTTAATTTATTTGCTTGAGAAGCTGGAATTGAATTCTCCTTTCAGAGATCTTGGCTTAAAGAATTTGGGCTCACTGGCCCTCAATTCCTTGAGGCTAAATACAATGAAGTGACCTGTAGTGTTCCTGATGGCTCATCCAGATGCCAGTCACAGGTTTTCACTTGACCTGGCTTAAGCCAAATGGAATCTATCAGAAGGGTTCTGGGGAGTCTCTCATGGGTTTTAAGGGTAATGATAGACTCCTGTAAGCTTGAATCAGGTACTGGTGTGTTGCAGGAGAAACAAAAGGCCCTATTTCTCTTTTATTCTGGTACATATTCTCCATTCTTGTCTCTTGCTGCAGACTATCTTTCTCTGTTTCCTTGTCCAAATGGGCAAAAATAGCCACTGCCAGCAGTTCCGGTGTTTACGTGTCCTCTATTCAAGAGAGCAGACAGATTGAGCAAGATTCTCTTACTTCTAAATCCAGATTGCTAGGAAAAGCGATTCGTGGCCCAATTTAGGTCACATGTATAATTTTGATCCTATTGACTGGTAGTTTGGGACAGGGTCAAGTGATCAGGGCTGGCTGCTTAAGGCTTTCTTCTGCCCCCTGTGGACTTCTAGGTAGTGTGTTTGGGGGAGGGCTAGTTCCCAGTGAGAAGAAGCAGTTGTCCAGAAAACCAGTGATTTGG
Source organism: Perognathus longimembris pacificus (assembly GCF_023159225.1). Classification (NCBI taxonomy): domain Eukaryota; kingdom Metazoa; phylum Chordata; class Mammalia; order Rodentia; family Heteromyidae; genus Perognathus; species Perognathus longimembris. Next base: position 27,220,160 of record NC_063174.1, on the reverse strand, counting down.
TTCACAAAGCTTTGCGTAAATTTTTTTTCCATCAAGATTCAGTCTTTTCTTTCTTCTGATCTTTATAATTCTAAGAGCAGATCTAGCCAAGATGCAGTGAAGTTATAGACACTGTGTAATCCTATAAACTGAGAAAAATCCAGGTGTCTATTTCAGAATATGATTCTAGGGAGCTTTGTTTCAGAGCTCTCCAACAGCACAGCAGACTGCTTATTAAGATTTATTGAAGTGCCACTGGTTACATCAAGTTTGGAAGACATACTTCTTTTTCTAGGTCAGATAGGGCAACACACAAGTTCCTTCAGACTCAGCGAGCAGTAATGGAGGATGACATTTAACATTGTATATTTTAAACAGAGATTGAAAATTACACTACACTGCAGTAGTCTGAGATTTGCTATATTTAGACCTAGGCTACTGCCAAGATGGCACCAGTGAGGTGTCAATAATGATTTTTTTCTGGTCCTGACACCGGACACACTGAGAATTCTTTTTGCCTTATGAAAGCTGAGTCCCCAAGGAGGTTAGGGTCTGTAAGTCGTTGCTGTTAATACCTTACTAAGTTCTAAGTCATGAGATTCTGGTAATCTTAAGCTTTTTGTTCACACCTCTGTCTAATTATAGACATTCTGGAGAGAAGTTACAGACTGGGTGAGCTGGAATCATTTGGAGTACCATCTTCCCTGATGGAGTTACTATAGTGGCAGATTCTAGGAAAGTGATGTACATATATAAAATGACAATATCACTCCTAGAGTGATCATCAAAGATATTTGGAAACTAAGATCCTTTTCTCATTTATCATTTCTCTGGGATGTTTTCAATGCTGTGAGTACCTGAAACTGGTGCTTCTTATCTTGCTCTTTCTGATTTAAATTCACTTAGCTGTCATGGCACCTGCCTTAAAAAAAATCAGTCTTGCTCTGTAGACCAGGCTTAGTCTTCAATTTATAATCCTCCTGCCTCAGTCTCCAGTGTTCTGGCATGACAGGTGTGCGCTGCTGAGCCTGGTTGATGGTGATCTTTTTTATTCATTGGATTGTGTCATTCCTTTGGTTGAAGGCTCCAATGGATTCTGCATCTCTTAGGAAAACTATTAGACTCTCTCTGAACTCAGCCCGCAGTTTCTTACATGGTTTATTCTTCCATGCCCTCATTATGTTTGGGTCATCCTGGCACCTACTCAAGGCCCTGCCATTCTTCAAGACTGATGAATGAGCTCTTTGCACTTTCTGGTGATATTACGTGGCTGGCATCATCTATCAGGTCTTACATTAAGAGCCATTGCCTCAGAGTGGCTTTCCTGCTTTACAACTCTGTCATCCCATGCATAATATAGCACTTACTGCGGGTTCCAGTGACAATTTATGTTCATTTTTGTGAGTGCTTAATGTGAATGCTTACGGGTAGGGATGGACCTGTTTTGTTTAGGACTGTGTCTAGCACAAAAAAACAGTGTCTGCATACTCTTTAACATTTTGTTGAATGAGTAATTAAGATTTCAAGTAGACTTTTCCCCCTAAAATAAACTTTTTGTGTGTGTGGAGAATGTATTTTAGGCTTACACAAAGCTTTAAAGATAATACAGAATCCTTGAATATCCCTTCCCCCATTGCTAATGTTATTAACACTTTACATTGCTGTGATTCATGTGTCAAAACTAAGAAAGCAGCATAAGACATTAGTGCATAGTTATTAATAAAACCCCAGAATTTATTTGGATTTTTGCCAGTTTTACCAGTTTTAGGATTCAAATCCAGTATACTTGTTTTATTTACTTGTTAGGTCTCTCAAATTGGCTTCTCATGCATGGAGCCCCCAAAATAATTTCAGTTGTGTAGGAAATTTCTGGCAGATATTTTATGTCTAAAACCAAAACTCACTTGAAATTTCAGCTATTAGCTTTCAAGATGACACAGATTAAATTCTTGTGAAAAATGTCCATGATTGTAACATGGCAATTATGTACTACCCTATAGGCAGTTCTGTTGTGTAGGACAGGTTTTTGTTTTATCATATTATATACTTTATTGCATTCTGTTTATAGGGAAGAGAGATTTGGAAAATGAATCGTTTTAGATCCTGTTGATTGCAAGCAATCGAATCCCATTTCTACTCTGATAAAGAATATAGCAGACTAGACAGGCTCCGTGGCTCACGCCTGTAATCCTAGCTGCTCAGGAGGCTGAGACCTGAGGATTGTGGTTTGAAGCCAGCTCAGGAAGAAAAAGTCCCCAAACTGAAAGTGGAGCTATGGCTCAATGTGGTAGAACTCTAGCTTTGGGCAAAAGAGCTCAGGGACAGTGCCCAGGCCCTCAGTTCAAGCACCATGGTGTGTGTGGGGTGGGGTGGGGGGGTTGAGGGGAAACATAAAATTCTGGAAGACAGAGAAGGTTATTGCTTTTTTGCCCTTTCTTTTCATCCATTCATTTCTACTGTTCAACATTTTGGTGATTACAGAAATCTTTGGAATTATAAAAAGAGCTATGAACTATTACTTCCTACTTCTAAGTGCACCAATAGTATCAAAAGTTTTGTGCTGTTTATTTTATTACACTGAAAGTTTACTTCATTGGAACAGATTATGAAATGGTAATTCAGTTGAATTTTATCTGTTTTTTTAGTTTTATGGAAATGTGTGTGAAATTTAATGGTAATACCTAGAAAGAATTTAAATTTGTTAACTAAGAAAAAATGAACTTGAGGCTTTATTCAAAAGCAAATTTTAGTAAGAAAATTCTCTCTGTGGTTGGTGAATAAGAAGCTAACATTTGGAGTGACTTTGGTAATGTGCAACTCACCTTTAACATCCAATTGATCTTCCCACCTTCAAAAGATTCTGGTTCACAATGATATGAAGTATCAAGTGAAATGAGAAATCCCATCTCTTAGTCTGCAGGAAGAAGGTAGTGTTGTATCAAGAAACCCAGATTTCTTAAAGACTTTCCAAGCTGAATTAACATCTCATCATTTCATTTGTGTTCAAGTCAATGTGTTTATCTTTGAGGCAAGATCTGTCTACCCATGCTGTTCTTATCAGCAAGGAAAGGATGATGAATCCATGTTTCGAAACGAAGGTCACCTAAGTGGAACTGGCTTTCAAACATATCTTGTAGCATTTTTCTGTAGCCTCGGTCTGTTTCTTTGTAAAGCCATTTTATGACACACTTTCTTGTTGGGTCTATAGTTTCCTAAGTACTTAAGTTTTTTAGCTGCATCACAGTAGTTACTGCAGGGGAGAGAATCATGCAAGGATGGTACTGATCAAAATGTGTTGGCTGGGTACCACTGGCTCACATCTGTAATCTTAGCTACTTAGGAGGGTGAGATCTGAGGATCACCAACTTTGGCAAGAAAGTCTACGAGACTCTTATCTTCAATTAACCACCTAAAAGCTGGAAGGGAAGCTGTGGCTCAAGTGGTAGAATTCCAGCCATGAGTATAAATGCTGGACTGTGCAAAGGCCCTGAGTTCAAGCCCTAGTACTTTCACTAGTGTGTGCACATGTGCATGCACACAGAGAGAAACATTATACTTATAAATTGACATGTTGACTTAAAACCCATTTGTACAACTATTTAAAGAGAATAAAAAGTAAATATAATAAACATAAACTTAATACAAAAAATATTGGTTCTTGCAAAACTTTGAATGAAGGAATGTACCCTTTCATACCTATACTATAGTAAGCAATCTGCAAATGAATTTCTCTTGACTGAAGTCTTCTAGGGGTAGGCTTCTCTTTTCTCTGAAAGGTGATGCAAATGTCTCCTCAAATGTTACTGAAGATTTCAAGTCATGGTTTTTATAAACAAGCAGCTTCCAGGTGGTCAAGGAGAATCCCACATTCTGTTCAACTTTTCTTGATGAAGACTCCTGGCTCTGATGGAGTCACCTTGTAAGGAATTAGAAAAGGTTCCTTGTGGGATTATTGACAATATTTCAGGTGCTGCTCCATGCTGATATTTAAGGCAGCAAGTTGTATTGATGTGCAAAGCTAGCTTCATCACCCAAAGCAGCACAACCTACATTTCTTGCCAAGTACAATTTTGCTTGGCATTGCAACTTTTCATGTTTTCCAAAATGCCCTCAGAATAGGCTTTCTCCTTCAGTGACATTCATATGCACGTACAGAAAAATCACACACTGTAAGGTACCCAGTTGTCTGCTAAAGGAAAATGACTTAGCTGCTGGCATCTTTACTATTGGTGTCAAAATCATGGCACATCAGAAAGTTTGGGGAAAGGGTTTTCTTTGATAAAGGCATTGTTTTTGTTTTTATTCTCTGCACCAGACCACAAATCCATTCATCCTTCTCCAAGACACATGGTCTCCCAAAGTTTCCTGAAATGTAGATGTTGTTTAGCATTCAGTTAACATGTTTTTGGCTGAAAGTAAAGAAAGCTCATTACACTGGCTAAAGTAATAAAGAAATGTATTTTCTTGTATAATAACTAATTTTGCAATGCATTTTCTGACATGATGGCTTATGGTGTAATGAAGAAACCAGATTGTAATCTCTCCTTTTTTTAATCATCTCTATAGGGTGCACTTTGTAAACAATATCCTTGATTTTTAAGCTCTTCTATTAAGGTTTCTCTTAAAGTTTTAATAATTCTCTTTGTGATTTTTTTTAGCCAGTCCTGGGCCTTGAACTCAGGGCCTGAGCACTGTCCCTGGCTTCTTTTTGCTCAAGGCTAGCACTCTACCACTTGAGCCACAGCACCACTTCTGGCCATTTTCTATATATGGGGTGCTGAGAAACTGAACCTAGGGCTTCATGTATATGAGGCAAGCACTCTTGCTACTAGGCCATATTCTCAGCCCCTCTTTGTGATGTTTTAATTGGCTTTTTAAAAAATGGAAACAGTAACTTTTTTCCTTTCTTCTTTTTTTTTTTTTTTTTGTTCTGGGGTTTGAATTTTAGGATCTTTGCCCCTGATTTTCTTTCTTTCTTTCTTTCTTGCCCTTATTCCTTAATGGTTATTTTTGAGATAGGGTTTTGCATCCTGTCTAGGGTTTATGTTAGGCTTCATATTACAGCAAGGATAACAGGGATGTTCCACTAGGCCTAGCTCTCAGTTGAGAAGGGATTTCTCAAACTTTTCTGCCTGGAAATGTGATCGTCTTAATCTCAGCCTCCTAGGTAGTGATGATTACAGTCATAAACCTGGCACCTAGCTGAATATAATACCTTTAAGATCTCTTTGTGGGTATTAATATATTCTCTATGTTTTCTTCTCCTCAGTGGGCTGTTTTCTCTAAGTTCTTTTAAACATCTATTTTTTATTTAGTGGTTTGGGAATGTTTTCTGACTTCTATCTGCTCAGATTCTAGAATGTAGACTCAAAAACTGGAATCTGTGAGAACATCTGGGGTTAAGAATGGAGAGTCTGAGGGGGCTGGGGATATAGCCTAGTGGCAAGAGTGCCTGCCTCGGATACACGAGGCCCTAGGTTCGATTCCCCAGCACCACATATACAGAAAACGGCCAGAAGCGGCGCTGTGGCTCAAATGGCAGAGTGCTAGCCTTGAGCGGGAAGAAGCCAGGGACAGTGCTCAGGCCCTGAATCCAAGGCCCAGGACTGGCAAAAAAAAAAAAAAAAAAGAATGGAGAGTCTGAGATTTCACCCTAATTCCAACCGGTCAAGTTTACCTGCTATAGAAGTCATGAGAACCCTGGATCAGAATCAAAGCTCTTTTTCACTCACAGTACAGCAAGCAGCATGAACATATTAGCCTTATTCCTCTTGGTCCAAAGTTCCACAGAGATAATATGGAACAGCCAGAATGGATTATTCATAGGCAGTGGATTTGTGCCATACCTGAGGAATTCTGAGCTCTGGAAATCCCAGTTATTTCGAATGGCCTACATCTATATCATCTTTGAGATGTGAGCCAATGAACTTTCCTTCTGTATTAGATGAAATTTTCCTTCACCTCTCAATCCTGTTCACTATACAGACTCTTGAAAAGATAGCCCAGAACATACACCTGTCCATGCCTGCACAAGATATACAGAAATGTAAGAGATACCCATGGATAATCGAGTATTTATCATGACTTTACTGGACAGTGACTTTCGTTGGGAACATTCATGATCATTTTCTTAAGATTTGTTTCCCTGGACCACAGAAGGCTTTTAAAATCATCTAGTTGACCTCCAGCATTCTGGGAGCCATGTAGGAAAGAAGCCTGGGTATGTTGGTGAGCAGTACAGACAGGTTCACTTAATTCTCCCATAATTTTGACATGGTGCCTCTGTCTTCACGCATGCCTAGCATTCCAAGAGATGTTCTGTGAGCCCCTTCAGAGTCTGAAACTTGGCCAGAATGAAGGGAGGCATAGTCAGATGTGGTGCAGAATGAAGACTGGGGTTAAGCCTTAACTAGGACTTGCTGCTAGCTTCACTGTCATCCCTCAGGTGGTAGTAACTCGTGCCACAGATTTGAAATAAATGGGATCAATTTTTATTTTGTTCATCCTTGGCTGGCTTGGGTTTTACTTTTCTCAGGCTTGAAAAATCATTTCTTACTTTTTAGTCCCTCAAAGTTTATAATAGTCTTCTCTTCTGATTCTCTCATTTTTAAAGATTTGTGTTTTCAAAAGTTCACTTATTATAATTTTAGTGGGATGTCCTGAATGAACAAATACAGATGTGTGTATTATTCAATCTGTCATCTTCATCAGAACGAATCACTGTACTTTCTGTTTTTATTCTTTGAAATCTCCTAATTTGAACTAAATTTCTATGAAGCAAAATAAATGGCATATTCAGGGAGGCAGAGCACATTATTTTTATATCCTCTTAGTGGGAAGTTATTCTAGGTATCATAATATGAAAGCAAATAATATATTGTCTCTTGATGAGTGCTGATTTACTTTATGTTCATTTAGGATTGTGTACTTTTCTGTTTGTATGCTATATTGCAATAAAAAGTTTACATTAAAGCTGGGGATGGTGGCTCATACCTTTAATCCCAGCACTTGGGAGGTGGAGGCAGGAAGGTGGGGAATTCAAAGCATATCTGAGTTATGTAGCAAGACCCTGTCTCTTTGAAATTAAGGGCTGAGATGTAGTTCAATAGTAGAATGCTTGCCTGGTGGCATAAAACCCTGGATTTGATTCCTAGCCCAGCAAAATATTTATATTAAACATTGTACCTTACATGCATATCGTAGCATGCTAGCCCATTTTATTCTTGTTTATAATGAGACACTCAATTACAACCTAATTTAGTAATATAAATTTCAGTGATTTTTTTTTCAAAATTTCCAAGTACAGAAGATATATAATTACTTTCAGGTGCATTCCCAGTTCTTTAACCTCCAAGTATACCCCCAAATTTCCTAACTAGTATGAGACAAGTATTTTTCAAATACTTGGTTGCATATAAGAAACACCTGGGAGTTAAGCAAAACCCAAAGCCCAGTCAGTATCCTATTCTGATTAAATAGACGCTATGGCATTGAGGCCCAGGTATCAGTACTTTACATAGCTCCTCAGGAGACCCCAATGAGAACCAAAAGCATGAATAAGAGCTTTGGTCAATGCTTCTCATATGACTTGGTTCTTTACTCAAATCCATTTATGTTTCCAGATTTTCAATTAATCATAGGTCAAAACTCTGGCAAAATCAATAAAAGGTGTTAGAAAAAGCTTTCATGTACCAAAATACCATATGGTATCAAGGTTTCTCAGGGCTTACTTCCTATTTCTGTATTATTTGTCATTAACTGCTAAGAGTTCACAGTCAAGATCAGGGAAGGCCACACTTTTTGAGTAGCACCGAGTTGGGAATAATCTCTTTCGTAGGACAAGCTGGGTTTCCATATACTTTCATGTGGCTTGGGCTGGTCTAGTAAAGAGCATTCCATCTCATTCTCTGCAGTTTTCCAACACATTTCATCCCAATTGTACACATTTCTGGGCTCTCAAAGCATTGGGCGAAAATCAAGATTCACAAGTCATAGGTTCATTTGAGATTGCCCAAATGTCATTTTCTATCAGCTCCATTCAGTCAGGAAAAATTAGTGACTACTAAAGTCTTAGCATGGGATGGCACATATAATTGTAGTGGTTTTAATCTGTAAGGCAGGTGTGAGTACATGAATTTTCAGGTGAAAAAAATCCACTGAAGACTCTGAAACAAAATGTTATTACACTTTCAGTGATCTTGCATTTTATGCTAGGGTGCAATGGAAGCTGTCTACAGGACAAGGAGAGTTTCCCCCAGCGGCCTGTGGAAGGAAGGGGAAGGGAGCTGCTGTTTTGCAGGAGAAAGTGGGCTCTAATCCTCTGTCATTTACCCATAGATATCTGGACTGATATTCTGACAATATGGAAGTTTACCTAGCTGGAAGGAATCTCATTAGGTTTATGAAGCATAGAATTTAGAGAGAGGTTTGGAATTGATGAGAACCTTATCTAGAGAGGAGTTCAGAATAAGTCAGATGAATGGTCTGATATTTGCACGTGTTATATTTCCCCTCTGGGGACTTATTGAAGCAAGTCATCTGATTACTTTGGTTGAAGTGCTCTTTCTCCTCCTCTTCATCCTCCTCCCTCCTCTTGCTCCCTTTTCTGCTCCTCCTCTTCCTTTTCTTAAATACTGGCTTCTTTCTAATGCTTATTAGGGAACTAAAGTATTTCCAATTTCTCTCCATGCCTGTGCAATCTTTAATAAAGATGTCTCTGATGACCTTATTACTCTTCTTGACTTCTATTACGTTATGATTATATTTGCTGGGAGCATAGAATATTATGGTGGCTGTCTTAGTGTAACATAGGTCTATCTTCCAAGAAGGAGAGAGAGAAGGGGATAAGCTCTGGGATTGGTACTTAGGTGCCTCTTCCACAAAGTTATATTATGTGGGAAATGGAGGCAAAATAAGTAACACTCTTGTTTAGAGTTCTCTACTCTTTAAACTTTTATACTCTGTCAATGACTACTCTGTACAAAACTCCAGTGCATAGGAACTGGCATAGAGAGCTTATCAGGGAAGAAAAAAATTAAAGGGAACATCAGCATATGCTAATAACTTAAGAACTTGACAGTTCTGTAGCTTTTAATAGAAAAGTATACCAAAATAGATATTGTATGGAGTCAATGTAGGATTATAATCAGTGTAAGGCTGAACTTTTTTTCAGAATAATCCTTAAGGATTGAAGAAAGATTAAATGTTTATGAGACTTAAAACAAACACAGTAAAAAAAAAACTGTGTAAGAATTTTAACTTGCTTTGGCACACCAAGGATTTAGGCTATTTAGTTCTGAAAGATATGACAACCACTATCTGACAGTTGTATGCAATGTATGCTTTATAAGGCAATAGCATGAATGGGCTCATTAAAACTCACAGCCACTACAAAGTGGGCGTTGCTTTATCCCTGTTACAGGTGAGGAAATCGAGATGAAGAGAGGGCACAGCTACGAACCTATCTGCTTTCCAAGCCCATCCTCTCTACTAGAGTTATAAGAAATCAAAACGGCAAAATTCAGACCCTCCCATAGTTTGGATCCTCCTCTTCCTCTTCCTCCTCCTTTCTTCCTCCTCCTTCCCTCCTTTCTCTTCTTTCTTCTGAGTCCTGGAGGACTTCCCCCTTGTCTGCTACAGAGTACCCTTATGATGAATAGCTCTTCTAGTAAAGGGAATAGTTTTGGAGCTAAGCAGGGCCCCTCCCACTCCTGAATGGGTGTGTGTGGATTTTACCTTAACTAAATTAAGGCTATTTTTTTTTTCAAGAAACATAAGAATCGATTAAGTAAGATGACCATGGAATTGTGTGTATGTGTGTATGGGGGGTGACAAACAGCACAGAGAGAACAAATAAAAGAAAGAGAAAGAGAAAAAGAGGACAGGTAGAAAGATAAGGAGACAAAGGGATCTATAAGCTAAAAATAGTATGTCTACTAAGAGGACAAAGAGAAAGTAGTCAATTCCTGTGGTCAAGTACAGATGTCTGTATTTTTAAATCATTTGTTCCTAGCACAGCACAATTGAATAGTGCTTTCAGCAACTACTCTAAGTGCTACTGAAATTTCTGTAGTTAATGCTTTAAGTCACTAATGTGCTGACATTAGTGTGGCTGACAGCTTCTTTAGGAGTCTGATATTGTTTCACATTAGACTGAGTCTGATAGTCTTGCCTTTTGTTATTCACATTGCTAAGAGTCCTCTGGGCTTTGATTTAGACCTCTGTACATGGCTTTGGAACTCAAGTATAGATTTACTGATGCTTTATTCCAGCTGGGGTTTGGGCACCTTGGTTTCACCACAGTTTTAAGTAAACCATGCTTGTTTCAAGCCTTTCTGGATGAATATCTTCAGCTAGATCTTCCCAAGTTTATAAATATGATGTTAATAAGTCCATCGTGTGTGTGTGTGAGAGAGAGAAAGAGACAGAGAGAGTGTGTGTGTGTGTGTGTGTGTGTGTGTGTGTGTCAGCACTGAGGCTTAAACCAAGGGCTATGCACCTTTGCTTGGCTTTTTCTGCTCAAGAATAGCACTCTACTACTTGAACCATAGCTCTACCACTGGCTATTTGTTGTTTAATAAAAGCATCCCAGGTTTTCCTGCCTGGGCTGGCTTTGAATCTTGATCCTCAGATCTCAGCCTCCTGAGTATCTAGGATTACAGGCATGAGCAACCAGTGTCCAGAGGTATTTCAAATGTTAAATCATTTATTATTTGTGCTTAATGAATAGCTTAAGACAAATCATGCCTATCTACTCCCATCTTCAATCAAATTTGAACATAAAATCTCTGAATATATTATATGAAAACCAGAAACAAAAGTTGAATTTAAGAAAAGATAGCAGGATGTTATAATATCCTGCAGACCTACTCTAACTCTTTTGGGATTTGGGATATGCTGCTGGAGCATCGTATTTTCATTCTACTGGGAATCTGACCAATAAAAAGTGCACATTAAGTTTTAAATATTTTTATTATAAAATTAAGAAAAATATCCTGAATACATTAGGGTAAATCCCCAAATGGAGATAAGCCATGCTTCAAAACTTTCTATGCCAGCCTTATATATTTTTCTTTTGGTTGCTGTTTTTTTCTAGTTGAGTGAGGTGGATTTTATTTTGCTCCCCACAATATCTACATTCCCAACTTCTGGAACTGATTTGGGGGAGAGGGAGCTCTAGCCTTGCCCTCTAGGGGTAAAAAATAAGCTCCATCCCTTTACCCTTAAGATGAATGCATTCTGACACCAATGCAAACAGAATTGTCACTGGAGGTGACATTAGTTTCCATCCACCTGCCCAAGGAAGAGATGCTCCTGGCAGAAAATGGATGCCTCAAATGGACAATTGGAGGGATGAATTAGATGTAGGGAAGCTGAAAAGGGTAGAACCCACAGACAGTGAGAAAAACATGAAGAAAGCAAGATGGCTGTGTGGAAGAGGCTGATAGCCCTTGTGTGGAGTGGAGGACAGCAAGAGCTGAGGTATGGTATCTCGATATCATTCTCCTTTCTCCCATCTTCTGCAGGTGCTCCACAGTGACTAACTGCCATGGAAGCCAAAGATTGAAGGGTCCTATAGTTGGCAGAGAGTAGGGTGGAGAAGGTGAGATACTGGATCTTGAGTAGCAAATAGAATGTCTCCTGTACTCTGATTGTTATGGGGTCCACGATCAACAGGCAATATAACACTCACATTAGATAAATTTTTTAAAAAGACTTTATTGAGTGAGTAAGTACTGGTGTGCCAGGACTGCAGTTTGGGATCTCAAGATGCAATCGCAGAGCCATCTCAGAAGGCTGCTTATATACCCCAAAACTATAGGGGCTGCTACTTCCAAGAGGTGTTGGTCACAACAAACAGGTTAGGGCCTCTTGATCTTCACTGGAGATCATCTAACAACCAGGTAGCAAACAGCATGAAACTCGGTGATTAATTATCTTCATCATTTCACCACTTCACCAACAGGCAATATCTTCTTTTAGGTTTAGTTACCTGTGTCACTGTCCCATTTCAGAATGCCCTTTTATGAGAAGAGAGGAAATGTCCTCATTTAAGTGAATTGAGAAATGAAGTGGCACATGAAAATGTGTATTTTTTTCAATGGCTCGCCCTCTCTCTCTCTCTCTCTCTCAAAACTCTCAAAAAGCTTGGTTATTTTTTCTTCCCTTTTTCCTACTCTCAGCACAAATGGGATCTAACTTGGCATTTCTGCTTTAGAGAAAGGGATGAGAGAAATGATTCAGTATATAGACTTACCTATTGTGAAGAATTTGCTTTAACAAGAAAATAGGTTATTGTGACTGTCAAAATCTGATGGGGCGGGCTGGGGATATAGCCTAGTGGCAAGAGTGCCTGCCTCGGATACACGAGGCCCTAGGTTCGATTCCCCAGCACCACATATACAGAAAACGGCCAGAAGCGGCGCTGTGGCTCAAGTGGCAAAGTGCTAGCCTTGAGCGGGAAGAAGCCAGGGACAGTGCTCAGGCCCTGAGTCCAAGGCCCAGGACTGGCCAAAAAATAAAAAAAAATTAAAAAAAAAATCTGATGGGGCATAGCAATAATATAGCTTTCCAGAGCTCTCCTTTGTTTAATTTCCAAATTTCACACTACTCGACATTCCACAGACCAAAACATCTAAGTATTTGGCTGAACTTTCATTCTAGCTTTCCATCCTTTATATTTGGGTAGACTACTATGCCAAGTCTCTGGAGAACAGAAGACATCTTGTGCAATGTGGTTACTACTTGCCCCAATCTTATTGGCTTCTGGTTCCTGAGGATTTATAAGCTCCAAGGCTGCATTTAAGATCTGACACCATGGCACCAGTTCTCTACCTTTTAGGTACTGAATGAAACTATGAAGTAGTAGGCAAGGAATTTCTAAGTTCATGGCCTTCTGTGTCTGTCAAAAGCCTAGTTCTGTACTTGATCCCATACAGGTATAGAGAACTGTTTGCTTCCTTTTGACCAAGCACTTTCCTTATCTTCATATTAGTTTGTGGATCTGGGTCACTAAGACTATGGATTAATATTTGGCCTAATACTTTAATACATTTTCTGCTTCGTATACCCAGGACAGGTGCTTTGTCTTCATCCCCAACCCAGGTCTTCTTAGGGACTAGAGACTGGTCAGTGAACCCTAGTCCTTTTTGTCTGGTATCTTGTCAGATTTTCCAGAGCATAAGTTTTCTCCTTTTGGAGTCATCCTCATAAACTGGGGCTCAAATCTCTTGTGATGATCAGTTCAGTTCTGACTGGCATCTAGGTGATAACCATGCATTGGACAGCAAGTCATTTATGGTATATGCACTGATGATAACTGAAAGTGTGCTGATAATTGATAATATATTTATATTCAAATAAAATACATATCCTAGCAATGAAAATAATATTATTAAACTATAAGTGAGCCCAATTGGAATGAAGAGCATCTCTCTCTTATTAAATAACCCGTAGGGTATGAAAGGATTATTCTCTCCAACAGCCCCACTTTGACTTCATAGTACCAGAGACTTAGGCAAGTGTCTGCCATATGAACCACACCCCTAGTCTAACTCTTCAATTAAAAAAAAATTGCAAAAGGAAAAATTGGAGTAGCAGAATTGATGAGGGATTATAATCAAAGGTTTTATGCATGGATTGCTGGGCATTTTTCCCGCAAGCCTTTGTAAATTTCCTTAGATTTTCAGTGGTCTGTATGGCTCTCAAAAGATTAATATACACCACTGAAAATGTAAATGTAAGAAGGGAAACAGTGATTCGCTCTTTTGAAAACATTCTTCTTTGGGGACACTTGGATATTTTTATGGAAAAGTATATTGAAAAGTAATCCATACTAAATGACATTTGGTAGTCTTTAAATATCTTGAGTGTGGAGCTTCTATTTGAAGGTTAACAGTGAGATAATCTGATGATTAACTTTAGCTCCTGGAAATAAGCAAGGTTGCGAGAGATTCAGAGTGGGGAGCCAAGGCCCTTAGGAACCAGTGTCAGAGGTTTTTTTCTAGAGCCTCATGTCTTGGTTTTCCTTCCTATGACCTGCTCTGCTTTTTCCCCCTCTCCAGACAAATATAATTCTCTGATAGAAAAATCTTTACCTTATTTAGTTGCTGGGTAACAAAACCTGTTGTTTGTTCTATTTTCAGCCTATTTGGTACAGCTTCTGACAAATTTTATCATTTAGTCCTCAAAAAATATGCTCTTGTTTTGGAATATGTGAATATTGATTTATACTGCATGTGATTAAGGATGCCCTGTCAGGCATATAGATGATGTTCAAGTTAATATTTAGTGAATTAATGGATATCCTTAAATTTGGGAGACAGGGTAGTGAAGTAGATATATTAAAAGCTTTTATTTTAGATGAATATGGTTGTTAGATTTCTGCTGTTCTGTCTCACTTTGTGACTCTGAAGCTAGTAATATTGAAAGTTCTTTCTTCAACATATTTTTGTGATAATTAAATTAGAAAGTACATATAAAAACAATGAGCATAGTGCCAGGGTAGAGGACAGGCCATCAATAAAAGGTATTTCATATAGCAATATCATTACTGCCATCATTAGATTCTCTGTCTAGGTTGCTGGTGGAATGAAGTGTGTGCATGTGGGCTTCATTTAGGTCTTAGGCAAGGTGTTTATCTATATGTTTGGACTATTAAATATCTATGTCAAGTTCTTCACTCTGGCTAAGCACCTGGATCCCTAGGGGAATATATATATATTTTTAAATGGATGTCTGGGCTTCCAGTCCATTCTCTGGGATTGGGTCCAGAGCATGTGCATTTTTTCAAAGCCTAGTGGGTGATTCTAATGGGCAGGGTCATGAATTACTGACATCAAAACTACACGAATGGCTGGAGGTGTGACTCAAGTGGTAGAGTGCCTGCCTAGCAATCACAATACCATGAGTATAACCCCTAGTAGCAACCTTACCAAAATAAAAGAAAGAAATAAAGCTTCATAAAATGGAAAAATGGAAATAAGGAGTGAACTTTTCTAATTTTTGGTCTGTGTTTTCTATTTTGGTGCAAATAGAAGCAGAGGTATAGTGAATGTTGATCCTTGACTCTGTTGGAGTCCAGAGTTTGGATTTAGTTCACTCTTCTACTAATTCTCTTGATACTATAGTCTTAGCCCTGGAGGTCAGGAGCTATAGCTCTCCTTGGCACATGAATATCCCTAGGATGACATAAAACCAACTACTAAACTTCTAAGAGTCCCCTGTGACCTTAACTGAAAAAAATTTAGACAAAATGAGTACTGTTTGTAGTAGTTGCTCAATGAGTAGCTTGTTATCTTCTTTGTGGGTGTACGTATGGTATCCTCAAACGTGAGCCTTGCCAGACATGGTTTTGCATGCTTCTAATCCCAGGACTCAGGAGGCTGAAGCAGGAGAATTTTGAATTTAAGGCCAGCTGGGGCTATGAACAGAGTGACCTCTAGCTATGTTATCAGTTCCTTTATTTGACCTGTCCCTCCTATAGTATACTACTTCAGCCAAATAATTTATTTACTAACCTTGAACTTCCATCCTTCAGCTTTTAGCTTTAGCAAAAGTATTCGGTACATGTAGCCTCTCTATTGTTTACCCTGACTCACACATTGTAAACTGATCTTTTTTTTTTTTTTTTTTTTTTTGAGCCAGTCTTGGAGCTTGAACACAGGGCCTGGGCCTTTTCCCTGAACTTTTTTGCTCAAGGATGACACTCTACCACTTGAAACACAGCTCTGCTTCTGGCTTTTTTTGATGCTTAATTGTAGATAAGAGTCTCACAAACTTTCCTACCTGCACTGACTTTGAACCACAATCCTCAGATTTCAGCCTCCTGAGTAGCTAGGATTACAGGTGTGAACTACTCACACCTGGCTGTAATCATTCTAGAGAGAAGGAAAGAAGAAGAGAAAGAAGGAAGAGTAAGGAGAAAGAAAAAAAGAAACAGAAATAAAAAGAATTATTATAACCACATTTATTTTGATGTTTGATTGTATGTTAAACTGTCAAGTCTTTTGTTGTTTACTTTTCCATGCTTTTATAAAAAGTTTCTCAGATACACAGCATTTGAACAAATACCTACCTTGAGGCAGGGACAGTATTATGTTGAATTTTTATATAACAAGAGCTCAATAAAAATGTTTTGATTTGCAAAATAATTAGGTTGACTATATTTTCTTCTTATACCTTCCTTTTACTTTATGTGTCTTCAAAATTAAACTTTTGTAAAAATAGACATATGCTTATTTATTTCCTTAGACATATGCTTCCTGGCTTTGACTAGGGGATTAAGAATAAGAAATATTTGGGGAAGAAGACCTATTTGGGGGATTATAGAGTTTTAAGAAACAGAGAGGCTCTTTCCTCTTTGTTTGTCCTGTAAACCTTCCCTTCTATCCTCTTAGCCCTCCCAGAACCTGCCAGGGAGTGTGGGTTCTTCCATCGGAATTCCTAGACCTTCCATAATAGAACCTTACTGTATTTATATTTCTTTATTGATGCATTTCTTCCACTGGCCTCTTTGTCACTGACGGGCAAAGCTTTTATTATTATTCACTCTGGCATCACCAGCATTAAACATTAGTATTTAGGGACAGCATATTGGGAAAGGATTTTGTTGCACACAGTGGAATCACCTCATGCTTGTTGAAGTTAAAAGATGTAGAAGCTGAGTGCTGGTGGCTCATGTTGTAATCCTAGCTCCTCAGGAGGTTGAGATTTGAAGATCACAGTTCAAAGCCATCCAAGGTAGGAAAGTCTGTGAGACTCTTATCTCTAACAGCCAGAAAACCAGAAGTGGCACTGGGACTCCAAGTGGTAGAGTTCTAACCTTGAGCAAAAGATCTCAGAGACAATGCACATGCCCTGAGTTCAAGCCCCACAACTGACAAAAAAAAAAAAAAGAAAAAGAAAGATGTAGAGGGCTCCCACCTTCTTTAGGCCAGAGAACAAGACATAGATGCTAAGTTGCAATGCAATGGCCTAATATTTAGTGGTCATGAGTGAGGAGATCAGTCGGCATACAACCGGGGCCTCTGGAAGAATGTTAGGAAATAAAGTTGAAAAGATCAATAAGAGCCTGATCCAAGAGTTCCTTGAATAGCATATCAAAGTTTTCTCTGTGGCAAAGGGAAGCCACAGAAAATATTTGAGTGTCTGCATGTGAAGCTGGGAGAGAGAAATATTCTGGAAAATGTCAGATTTTGGCATTTCTTGAAGGTCTAGTAATTTATTCACAGAAGAGATGTTTTGGAGGGAGGAGGATCAGAGGTCTGGCATGAAAGCCCCTCCCTTCTTGGAAAGATGGGCTTTGGAGAGATGGAGTATGGCTAGGGTGACAGTGAAGGTTCAAGAAATGATAGTGTGGCTTCGACATTGGTCATTGATGGACAGGTTTGATTTGGCTCATCTAGTTGTGTGGGTGTTGTCTCCTTTTCCCCTGCTTATCCACGTGCGTCCTTTTCCCCTGTTTATTTATGTTGCATCCCCTTTCCCTGAAGGTGACTTCAGTCAAAGCAAACAGCCTTCCCGGTAGAGGAGGTCTATTATTGGCATAGGATATATGAGCATTCATGGAATTATCCTGTTAGAATCAATCAAGCTCTTGGGAAGTAATGAAGTGAAGGTCAAGGTGGTATGATACAGAAAGAGGCTATTTCTCTGTCATCATTCCTTTCTGTTGTCATGGCTGCCAGACTCCTTTTCCCAAATCCTGAAGTCTGCCAAGACCAGAATCCTTACATTTTTTTCTTTTTTTCTGCACATCTGTGTGTCAGGCACACACTGGTACTGGGACTCAAACTCAGTGTCTGGGCATTTTTGCACAAGGCTGGCATTCTATCACATGAGCAAGAGCTCCACTTGCAACATTTTTAT
Source organism: Perognathus longimembris pacificus (assembly GCF_023159225.1). NCBI lineage: Eukaryota > Metazoa > Chordata > Mammalia > Rodentia > Heteromyidae > Perognathus > Perognathus longimembris. Next base: position 27,202,313 of record NC_063174.1, on the reverse strand, counting down.
GGTTAGTTGGAAATAAGAGTCTCATGGACTTTCCTGCCTTGAGCTGGCTTGGAACTGTGACCTTCAGATCACAACCTCCTGAGCAGCTAGGATTAGAAGTATGAGCCTCCAACACTCAGCTACATTACTTTTTTATTCTCCACAGGAGAGTCTCCCAAAACATTCCTAGTTACTATTCAAGTATTGGGTCTTTCAAAATATTCCTAGTTAAATGCAGCATGATTTAGGTAGTTTATAATCATGACACTAAATAATGAATGGGAAACATAAAAAGTATAATGTTTCAATATATCTACATTTGACCATAAGGAAGTAAGAGTATAAGAATGATTCATTTATAAATTAAAAATATTTTTTGTATATTACACTTTTTAATCTCCATTCTTACTAAGGAAGAAGGTCTTGAACTTAGTGTCCCCAAATTCAGTAAGTATATCACATTATAATTTAAATAAGATTATTTTTAAAACAAATGACAAATTCTTTCCCATATCATATGACATGGGATTTTAATGTCTTGGACAACCGATGATAATTAGGAATTACTATCAACTTTCTTAGATGTAATGATGGCATAGTAGTTGTATTAGAAAAAGCTATCCTTTACAGATACACAAGGCTTATAGAAGACAAAAAGATGAAGCAGCTGTGATCCACTTGGAGTAACTTAGTGGAGTAGTGCTTGTGTGTGAATTGGTGGAAGAGGTGGTGGCAGGGGGAGTTGAGAGGAAGCAGCTTGGGATGTGGATTGAGATGGATTGCTATTTGTTGTATTGGGTACATGTAGGTTTATTATACAGTGTTAGCAGCTTTCTGTTACTGTAACAAATACTGAAGACAAATTAACTTAGGCAAAGAAAAGGTTTGAGTATTGTCTTGGTGGTTTCAGTTGGTGGAGGAGTGACTCAGTTGCTTTTGTGCCTGTGGTGGTACATCATGGCCAGAGCATAGGGGGAGTCTACTGTCATTCACCTTGTGGTAGGAAAGTGAGGAGAGCCATAGAGTCCAGGGATCCACAAATCCCTTTGAAGACCGCCACCAGTGAGGTCACTGGACTTCCCACTGCACCCGGCTCTCACACACCAACATCTTGACCTCCAGTGGAAGGAGGTGGAAAGCCTGGTAGAAAGCCTTCTAAGCACACTTCTGTGGAGAATGCCTGCTCACTCTTTAACTCTCAGCCCAAACAATGAAAATGAAAATACAAGAACATTCTGAGAGGTGCTGAGGGATTGGCAGCTTTGAAATCAGAGACTGTGGTTCGATGCCAGGATAAGGAGCCAGGGGTAACCTTAATTGTAATGGAATGATGGCACCTTATACAGAATAGGGAGGTTTTGTTTTTGATGACCAGTGATAAATGAGGTCTTAGGTATGTTGAATCTGGAGATGTTGAGAACAAAAGAAACTGGACAGGAACCCCTCCTCCCCAGCCAACTCTTAAGTATTTAGTAGATAACTGCAAGATCTTTCTTCATAGAATCCTTTTGCTCTTCTTTTTCTCGTCAGTCATATTTTGGTACTAGTCTGCTGACAAACAATAGGTAGAGCAAAAGAAGGGAGAGGGTATGAAGTGGAAATCAGTCATTTGCAGCTGTTTAAGAAAGGTTTAAGGGTTGGGAGAGGTAGAGACTGTTGGTTTATGTAAAGTTGTCTATTAGAACTGAATTCTAATTTTATTCCCTATCCATTATTTTATGTGACTTCAGATTAATGAGAGGTAGCTGTCATTAATTGAGCTTCATCATGGCATGTGAACTGCAGGGACTAATGGAGACATTTTACAAGACCATCGTATTTTAAATAACTTGACCTTTAATGAGGAGGAATAATATGATTATGGCAGGTGTGGAAGATGAGTTTTCCCTAAGTGTATCTCACCTCAAGGATATAGTGAGTTACATCAGTTCTGTTTTCAAGTGTGTATAGCAAAAGACAAATTTTGTATTGGTATGTTAGCATTTCAACTATTCTATTTTGGTCCTTTGAGAGGCAGCTTACTATACTGGCATGCTGGACAAGGAGAGTTTGATCTAATTTTAGTTTGAGTAAATATGATACTCTTTTCCACTGTATTGAGATTTTTCCATTAGTAAAAAGATGTTATACTATAGTTATACCATTGTCCTACCTTATACCCACCCTCTTTCTTCCTTGGCAGCAGAGATTAGAAACCAGTTCTAATTAAAATTTTTTTGCAGTTATTATCATTTTACTTTGTAGGCAAAAAGCATATTATCTCTGTATTTAAAACCGAGGAATGCATGATTACCACTCTGGGCCTCATAGGGAGTGTAGGGTTTTATACTCGTTGTACTCTGTAATTTATGACATTTTTGTAGCTCACTGTCAGGACTTGTATAAGGCAGAGAGAATGCATCTGCAGGGAGAAAAAATGAATACATCAGTGTACTGCAAGAGATTCAGTGAAGTGCAAAATCATTTAGTCGTTTGTTTTGTTTGAATCAAGATTTTATTTCTCAGGATCCATTTGTTCTCAGTTTTAACCAGTTCATTCCTCTTGCTGCTGACATTTTGTTCTCTAAAGTTTTAAGATGTCATGCTTAGTGACTTGTCTGGAAAAGTAGTTCTTGAAATGCCAGGTTGTTCTCATCTTAGAAGGAGTCTAGAGTCTGCCTCTGATGTTATTTTAATTTTAATGGTGACTGCCATTTCTTTTATGTTAAATGTTCCTTTTATGTTTACTTTGACACAAGTTTTTGTAAGTAGACTCAAATTTATTTTAACACATGGAAAGATAAAGAACAAAAAGACTCTTACAGTGAAATTAAACACTTTTTCAAATGGAGGCTGTTGCTTGGGTTTATGTTCCTACTTGATGTACACTTTTATTATTTTATGTGAAGTTAGTATTCATAAAGGTGATTTATGGATATAAGAAAAGGTAAAAGATTTATCAGAGTTGTGGGTGAAACCCGCATGGTGTATTTAAATACACTGTTAATATAAGGAGCAAATTTAGTATTTACACAAATTGGAATGCCAATGAAGGCTAGCTGTGGGAGTGGCTATAATCTGTATTCAAATATTCATTTAGTATGGGTTATTGCTTCATTGTATGCCCCTGACAATGTGGGTAGATTTATGGCTGCCAATTGAGGATAATATTTCTCCCTCTGTGGAATGATGTAGATTCACACAGGGGAGAGTTTTGACAATAAAGTTCTGCCAAGATTTGAACTCCAGAGACTCTAAGTCAGCATTCTTGGACAGAGCCCAGGCATCTGTGCTTTGATTCATCACAATCACCTGGAGAGTCTTTATAGCATGTGGGTGCCTGGGGATATGCATCCAGATCCTCTGGGTGCAAGGCCTGGGAACTCTGGACTGGTATTTGCAAATGAATGAAAATACAGGGTTTATCTTGAAGCTGTGGTCCAGGACATACAGAACCAGGGGTAGGGTTGAGATAAACTCAATATTGTCTGTGAAAGATTTTGAGACTTCAGTCTCTAGTGATCTAAGTGGTGATGACAATGACAGTAGATGGTAGTCAGCTTTCTACCAGGCACAAAGTAGAGGCTTTTTGCACTTAGTTTCTTGGAACATGTGATTTTTGCTTAATTGATATTGTTCTGTGAACATCTGTTCTCATGTTCTTACAATATTTATCATTAACTAATGAACAAACTCTCTATTATGAGGACTTTAAAACACTAAAAGCACCTTGGATCTTTGTTGGTTGTGGCCACTATTTCAGCATGTTTCCTAAAGGGAAAATTTGCCATGAAATGTAAGGCTTTTAAAAAATTTCAGATTAATTTTATTTTCAATGCAAGTGACAGCATGCTTATAACTATCAAGTCATAGAAAATTTTGTTCCCTTTTCCCCATCACACTTGTAGAACCAGATCCTAAAAAACAAATTGGAGTTGGTAAAATCATTGTCTAAGAAGAACAAAAATTTAATTCTAACACTTTCTTTTTTTGAATTATTAGTTCTAAAGCCTTAGACTAGCCAGTTAAAGTCTCTGGGTGTTGTTTTCCACATGTATAAAATATTAAGGTGTCTGAAAGCCATGAAAGACCAGATAAACTCATGAAACTCATCCTACTGTAAATACTCACTTCATCCTGCTGTAAGTACCCCATCTGTAGAGGAAAGGATGTGGCTAAGACAAGGTCAAGTCGAGTGGGTGGGCTTTTGGGGAGGGAGCTGAGAGCTTAGGAAGACTGAACATCTCCACTAATGTTGTCTTCAAGTTCCAGCCACCTCTCTGGCCTTGCCCTTGGTTTCTATGGTTTCCCACATCTCCTGGTTTGTAGGTGCATAGATTTACTAAATAATATGTGATAAAGCCCCAGTAGGGTTCCTGACACTGGTGAGGGATTAAAGATAATTTTACAAAGTTGTTTGCTAGCTTAGAGAGTTACAATGCTTAAAAATGTACTTGTTAAGACACAGATATACATTTATGATTAAGAAACATTTTAATAAAATATTAATGACTACTTCCTGTACTTCTCTGGAAAAAATAAACATTTGTGCTAGTTTAAAGACAATTTCAGAGAGTTGCTTCCTGGCTTAGAGAGTTGTGGTGCTAAGAACATGTACTTGTTAAGACACAAATATACACTTATTATTAGGAAGCATTTTAATGAAACTTTCATGATTATTTCCTGCCATTTTGCTGGAAAAGTAAATTCCATCACAGTAGGGGTTGCGTTTTTTTGGTTATTTAATTGCCTATTAGAATGCTTTCTCCTGCCTGGGTAGTATAAAGATATACTTAGTGTTTTCTTTTTTCCCCTGTTTTGCATGAGTGTTATTGGACCGACAAATATACCCTGGTCTCTAGAGAAGAAAGAAGCTCCAAGGTTTGCACTCTTTAAATTACTGAAATAAAAGGACCTGATGACATGGTAATGTTCCCATTCTCTTCTTGAGAATTCCACAGAAAACAATAACACTAGATGGATTAATTACTGTAGTGGTTTGTGAAGCACACAGCCTTGCCGTGCTGCCAGCCCCCGCTCATCTCTCATGGGTGTCTGTGATCTGTAGCTCCAGATTGCTCCTCCAGATTCATTCACTGTCCCCTTCCACCCTCCCCAGAGTTCTGGGAGGCTGCACCATATAACCGTATCTACTAGTGTCTGGATTTGGATTGTTGCAACAAAATACCACAGTCTGTGTGGATTAACAACTCAGTTTTCATGGTTTTGGAGGCCAGGAAGTACCAAGGACAGGCCAGTACCAAGGCATCAGCATACTTGATACTTGATGACTTGATACTATATGACAGAGAAAGGGGAGGGAGAAAGGAAGGAGAAAAAGGAAAGGGGAAAGGGAGGGGGAGAAGAAGGAGAAGAGGGAGTCTCTTTTTGTATATGAGCATTAATCCCATAATGGGATCTACTCTCTCATGACTTCATCTAAGTGAACTCCCCAAATTTCCACTTCCAAATATCATGAGGTGAAGCCTTCAAAATATGGATGTGGAGAGGGTGGAAATTCTAGGTCCATAGCAACTGGGCTCACTTACTTGGGATCAGAAGAACTGACTGCAAGGGCCAGAGGAGAGTGAAGTCACATTGCCCTTCTCCTGGCTGTGTATACTGTGGGACATCCTCCACATTCTCCATGGTCAGCTTCACTTCTAAATCTGATACCATAAAGCTGGTGATTTCTTTCAGAATATTAATCATTTTAGGTTTGGTGCTTAGGTCTTTAATCCAATTCAAATTTACCTTTATGTATGGCATAAGGTAAACATATAGTTTCATTTGTTTTCATGTACAGTCCCAGTTTTCCAAACATCATTTATTGAAGAAATTAAACTTTCACACTTGTGTAGTCTGGGCACCACAATTGAAAATCTCTTGGCCATATACGTAAGGGCTTCCTTGTGGCCTCTCTCTTCTGTTCCATTGCTTAATCAACCTATCTTTATGCCATACTCTGTTGAAATCACTGATGTTTTTGATGGATGTTTTGAAAATAATTTCCTATGTATTTTCTGCTCTTATATTTACCTGGTTTTATTTCTACCTCTCTTTTAGTGTAGTTTTCTTTCTCTCATATCCATAACCCTTTTTCCTTGCTGGCCAGGGGGTTTGGAAAATATTCTTTTATAATGGAGCTATAGAAATTGATTTTAGTCCTTACTCTTTGAATTTTGAATTCATTATGCTAACCTAAGTCCATCTTTTAGTTTTCTGTGTTAAGGTAGACTCTAGGGTGGGGGTGGAATAGGGATAGCGATGGTGTTATAAGAGAAAAAGAAAACCTTATGATTTAGCAGCCTGTGTGCCTATGGGTAGTTAACATGAAGAGATTTTGGGAGCATGTAGGCAGGGGACTGCACTACCCAATTTTAGCAGACTATGCCTTGGGTAATTAAATGTTCCTTTGGAAGGGTGAGTGCAGGGTTCAGAGGAATGAAGGACTCTTGAACTTTAGGGAGGAAAAGGAGGAGGGATGGGATATTTTGGATCATTGAGCCTAAGATGCTGGCACAGGAGGTGAAATTTGGGGGATAAGCACATGGAAATAAGCATGGTAAGAGGCTGAAGATAGATCTTTCCTATTTTAAATATTACCCAAGAACTGCCTGACTGACAGCAGAAATCATAACCAACAAGTCACTGGAATGGGTAGCATCTAGTTCTGTAGAAAGGACATATATCCTTGCACTATATAGTGTAGTTATTGATCATGTGCTGTGTTGTAGGCACAGGGCCAGGCATCCATCAATCCACACATGGTATGTCCTTGAATTTTTTCAACAATATTGCTGAGTAGGTTGTATAATGCTTATCTTATGGGTGATGAAACAGCCTGAGAAAAATGAAGAAACTCATCTGAGCCATACAGTTAGCAAGTTTGGAGCTGAATTTGGAACCCAGAGTCTGTCTTCTGACTATAAAAGACTGTTCCTCTGGCAGTGGAGGTCCTGCGTTTAGATTTCAGCTCTGCAAGTCACATTAGGAATTTCCACAGCAACACACAATCCACAATTTTCATATAATTTACATGGTAGAAGTTGCATTAGTTTGTAAAGTGTTTTCAAACAGTTCCTCTAATTTTATCCTCACATGAACACTGAGAGATATTAAACTAATTGTTTTATTATCAGACCTGTAAAATTATCTGAATTGAACAAACCTCAGTGGTCTCTACAATACAGAGAGATGATATAACAAAATCTGTTGCTTGCTCTGCATATCCTGCCCAAACACCTTGCCCAGAGGAGGTGAAGAAAAATAAGTCTCTTGCCTATCACCAGAGGCAGATGTCCTCTGAACATAATAAAATGGAGCATCAAGGACTCTTCCAGGGTTCTAAGAGTAGTCTTAGAAATGGGGTTGTCCTGTATTACACTTTCCACCCTTGGATATTGTGAGAGCGGGTAAGGAGTTGATTTCAGGATACATCTCATTTGCATCTATTTGCTGAATTATTTTCTGAGTGTGTTTCTGTGTCTATTTTCCTTGAATTGCTTCTATCCCTTATCATGCCCTTCCCCCAATGCTTTATGGAATATTCCTGCTGCTGATCAAAGTTCCTATAAATGAACTTCCCTAAAGATTCCCTGGCCCCACCTAGATGTCCCCTCCCCGACTTGCATTTCCAAAAAGCTTTATCCAAAGCACTTCTTGTCTTGTAGAAGAGGGGATACCTACTTAATCCACCTCTGGCTTCTTATCCTCCTCTAATACCTTCTCATATGTATAATAGTCTATTATCAAGTGATTTCCAAATGTATAAATATTGTCTTCTAACTTTCAAAGAGAAATTAAGAGTGAGGAGCAAATGACTTATTATAATGTCTAATTATTTCTTTAAATCCAGTGCTAAGCAAAGGTGACTATTATTTTTCTACTGTTGCATAACAAATTATTCTGTAACCCACAGCTTAAAATAACATCTATTTTCTTACTGTTTCTGTGGGTCAGAAATACAGGCATAGCTTAGGGTCCTTGGTGGGTCTCTGCTAGTCACCTCAAGGCACAACTGTCAAGAGTTTTCCTCCTGTCATTCATGAGATTGTGGGAAGGATTCAGTTCCTTGGAGGCTGTTGGACCAAGGCCTCTTTTCCTGATGATCTATTGGCCTGAGACTTCCTTGATCCCTTGCCCATAGGCCTCTCCAGTGTGGAGAACATCTTGCAATATAGCTACTTAGCTATATTGCAGACAAGAGAGTGGATGGAGTAGTACATGTTTGTAATCTCAGCTTCACTGAAGTCATAGGTGGGAGGATCAAGTCCCAAGGCTGATCCAATTTGAAAAGTAAGATTAAAATAAAGGCTTAAGATATGGATCAAGTGGTAGAGAATCTTGCAAGTAAGAGGCCCTTAATTCATATCCAAGTACCATAAAACTAACAGACAAACAAATACCAGCATCAACAATGAAATCAATAAACAAATAAGTATGCATGTGTGGGAGAATCAGCCATGTTCTTTTTCAGCCCCAACTTGGAGGTGAACCCCATCAATTCTTCTGTGCTATTTATTGGAAAAAATCAGTAAGTCTAGTCCATATACAAGGGGTACACAGAGGTATGAATGTCAGGAGGCTGGGGTCATTAGAGGCCATTTTAGAAGCTGTACGTTGGACAAAGAGCTGTATATGTGTATATTATAATACCTTTGTATTAAAGTTCTTGCTACCTGTTCTGAGGAGGAGCAATGACCTCTAGAAATGTAATACAGCAAAACAGTGGGGGAAAAAGGTTCGAAGAGGAGTTTGAGGGAGCATCATCTGGGTCTTGAATGTCAAAGTAATTCAGATTTTTACTATAAGGGCAATAGAGAATCACAGATCAATTTGATCCAAGGGGTGGTCCAATTGGGGTTGTGCTTTTAAAAGGTTAGATGTTTTGGAAAGGAAAGAGAACAGACATTGAGAGACTTGTTCCCTAGAACTTTCAATTATTTCAGTGAGTTATCAGTAGAATAAATAAAAGGGTAGAAGATGCCTGGGTTCTTGTGGAGGGAGACTGGAATCAACACCTGTAAATAGTAAGAAGAGGGACAGGAGGAATCAAAGTTGGACTGAGTGACGAGTTAGAAATAGGGTAGAAATGGAAATGGAAGCACCATGATGGAAATCAGAGTTGGGAGGGAAGATGATAAACTCAGAACATGTATTCAGTGTCCTACCAATAATTAGATTGCAGTCTTTTCTTTCATCCCATTTCTCTACCCCTCTTCATGCCTAGAAAAAGTAGGTGGTGGCGTTGACACTGGTGCTATTGAACTTATTCATGGCTAGCTTGTGTAGAAATGGGCCTTGTTAGGGTAAATCTCTGACAAAGTGCCCTTGGCTTTCGGTTTTGGAGGGATCACATAAGATGCGTAAGAAGAGACTGGTTTTTGTTGTTGTTTTGCAGTACTATCACTATACTATTGTAACACAGTACCACAGTTTATTTCTGTACCATTGTGACAGCTCCTCTTCTCATGGGAACTTTTGGTAGTTTACAAAGTATGCCAAGCAAGTACTATTTTCCAATTATAGACAGATGATGACTGAGGTCTGAGCAGAACCATCAAGAGCAATATTGAAGCTGGGCACAGTGGGCCTATAATTCTAGCACTCAGGAAATGGAGGCAGAAGAATCTCAAGTTAGAGACCAGACTGGGCTACATAAGATGAAGAGGAGGACCAATTTTGTACATCCAATAATGAGTTTTAATTTATTGGCCCCTTAAGCGAGACTCTAATCACCTGGTTCCTCATATTTGCAGTTTTTCTTATTCTAGACTACAGGTTTCACAGCATAATGCAAAATTGGGCTGTAATTCTCACACTGAGGACTTAGTCTACATTGTCATTGGCCTGTAAAAAGTATTTTTCTTGCCCAAAGCTAGCTAGATCCAAAGTTTCCTCAGATTTTTTTAAGGAGGTAATATTTCATTTAGTCCTCACAGACTCTCTCTGAGCTGACAGTAAAGCCTAGTTTTCTTCATTGTACAGATCATGAGACTAAGGCTTACAGAGATGGTATAATTTGACAAGAGCTGTACAACTGAAATATTATGAAGTTGAGACTAAGAGAAAATACTTAGTGGAAAATAATACTATATGAATACTTTTTTGGGAGATAAATATTTACTAGTTGTTACTTTTATTGCTTTCTTGTCCTTAGACAAGAAACCTTAGCTCAAGGTTGATGCTCCATCACTTGAGCCACACCTTCACTCCTGACAATGCTATTACTTTGTATTCTGTCACTAAGAGTGTCACATCAGTGGTAAAAAATTACATTTTCCCTCTTCATCAGATGTGACAGTGGCACATCTGTGGAGACTCACTTCCACAGGGAGCTTCTCACATTCCCTCTTCCACCATTCCCTCCTACCCCATTTCTCTTTGCTTCTGCCAGACGGCTTTTTTTTTTTTTTTTGCCAGTCCTGGGGCTTGAACTCAGGGCCTGAGCCTGAGCACTGTCCCTGGCTTCTTTTTTTTTTTTGCTCAAAGGCTAGCACTCTGCTACTTGAGCCACAGTGCCACTTCCGGCTTTTTCGATATATGTGGTGCTGAGGAATTGAACCCAGGGCTTCATGTATACGAGGCGAGCACTTTACCACTAGACCTTATCTCCAGCCCCCAGACAGCTTTTGTTCACTGTAAATCCTGCTGCTTCCACTGAAATCCTAATCTTCTCCTTCCACTGAAATCTCCTTCCACTGAAATCCTAACTACATTTCAAAATTTGGTCTCCTTTTTACTTCATAATATCTTTCTCTTTGGTCTTCTGCTCTCAGCACCTCTAACATATTTTGTATGTGTAGCTCAGTTGGGTGCTTGCATATCAAAAGCCATGGGTATCCCTGCTTCAACATATTCCTTGTTTGATGGCCAGGCTTATGTAATCTATGTGTTATCCACTGCAGAGCCTTATGAGTATGTATCACAGGTGGTGAGAAATTTCTGAGGTCTGAGAGCATTAAAATCCATTCGAGATTGTCTATTCCCTGTATAGGGCATCATGAAGACAGCTGTTTAAAAGAAACCAGTTACTATAAAATGTCCCATCAGGGAGCTTGGGTTACAAGGAAATTGTTATTGCTGTTGCATAATATTGTTCTAAATTCAAGATGCTCCTCTGTTCCCTTCTGTTTTCCAAGATGGAAACACCAAATCCCTATTCCTACTTCTCTTCCAGCATGCTTTGTGTTGCCTAGAGTTTGCTGTTTTTTAGAAGAATATTGCTTCAACTCCTGCACAGGTTTTGCATAACTAACCATGAGTAGAAGAATCTGGGCACTAAGAGCAAGCGCTGTTTTGGGTGATATTCTGTGACACATGGATTTCTTGTGCATATTTAAGAATTTAGCAAAATGCACGTACTGCTTAGGTGGGATTTAAAAGAAAACTAATTTGAAAGAGTTTGGAGGAAACAGGATAGGAATTCTACTGGTGTAAAAAGACAATATATCTTTCTAGAATTTAAATATGCCACTGCTTATCTTTTTCATCTAATATCCCCTCCATATCAGATTGCCAGATATTGTTATTTAAAATACCCTGTTCTTTGAGTGTTGAAACTTCTTGTAAGACAGCTTAGACTCTTAGCTTTTAAAATTGTTTTCCCAAATAATGCTTTCTCTCTGAGGTGTTATACTACAGCCATGTGTGGAATTTTAAACAACTTCTCTGAACTTCCCAGAGCAATGAAATTCAAATCCCTGCCATTGCATTGGGGACATTTTTGCTTCTGGAGTATTCCTATGAATTTCTCACAAGATCCAAGTGTATATCTCAGGTTGAGGGTCACTTACTTCTCCTGGGTCAGGGAGTTCTCTAGAATGTCACCCAGAACTTGTTGGAAAGTCCTGCTCAGTAGTGAGAAGTTATATCATTCCAGGTTATTACTTCCACATTGCCTTTTTTGCAGAAACTATGAAGAGAAACTTGGGAAAAAGCATGATTAGATGGGCTGGGGGTTCATCAAAGCCCTCTTTGACGCTAATGCAAGCTATCAGTTGAAAGTCCAGTAATATCATCAATGAACTGTCTATATACTTGGAAAGATAATATACCCAAATGCATATGAAAAAGTTATTTAATGTATTTTTTTCAAAAAGTAAAAGGTGGATGGTAGTACTGACTTATAATTATAGAGTAAACAAGGTGATTAACAAGATTACCAAAGTATTGGCTCCTCTTGATCTCCACTTTGGCGATTTCATATCAACTCTCTTCACTCTAAGATCTTCAGTAGACAGGGAGTCCATACCTACTACAGCTTTCTGGGTTTCCTTATCTCCCTTTGTTTTTCTAAATAGAAATATGGAGCAATATTTGATGAAGGGAGAAAATAATTTCCTCAAGAGAAAAATCAATGATTACGTTCTTGTCATTGAACCTATTTTCAGACTTGTAGAACTAGATTTTATTGCTTGGAAAATTGACTTGTTCTAAGAAGCTATTCTACTGGGGTAGGTTGAGAATGTCAAAATGTCAAATCTCTTGGATAGAGCACAGAGGACCCCCTCTCCTTTAAAGAAACAGATCCAGTATGACAACAGATTCTGTTTATTAGCTATGCTAATACTCATCCCCCATCAACCTTCAGTCACCATCAATCTGCTTTCTACCTTCTCTTTTTATTGTTGCCCTGAGACCCCCAGCTCCCATGGTCTCCTTGTCTCCCAGGGTCAACTCCACCCCTCCCCTTGGCACTGGAAAATTCTCCAGTGTTCTTTGTTCAGACATCAGAATGCCTAAAGATTCCTGCTGCCGAGGCTTCCCCACTGTGGTCCAAGTCTTCTTTTCTCTCTTGCAGTATTGTTGAACCCTCCCGATTCTTCTCTTTGCTCTTAACCCTCCATTGATTCCGAGCACAGCAGGCAGAGGACTCATTTTAAATGCTAAGATGACCCCATCCTTAGGGCCCAAGTACTCCCATAGTGTTCTGTTCCAATCAGTACTAACTCTGTAATCCTTCCAATAGCCTCCACAGCCCTCAGTAAGCTTAACTTCTGTGACCGTACAATCAATGGCTTTCTTCTTTGTTCATTCAGCAACAGCCACACTTTGAGTCTTTCTAGAACAAAGCAAACTCATTAGCTGAGAGCCTTGTATTCTGTGTTGCCTCTGCTCACTCTTCCTCCCTCAGGTATCGCTAAGCCTGGATGCCTTCTTCAGGTCCTTCTTCAGGTCTTAGTGAGGCCACTTCTGTGATACAATCAGAACTATGAATTCTAAGAGTAATTGTTGTTATTTTAATTTTTTTTTAGCTATAATGGGGTTTGCAGTAAGGCTTTGTCCTTGCTAGGTAGATAGTCTAATCCATAAGCTCCAGCCCTTTTTTGCACTCATTATTTTAAAATATTTCATTACCTGTTCTGGGCTTGAATTCACTCATCACTGAGCCATGTCTCCAGACTGGCATTTTGCTGTTTACATTGGAAATGGAGTCTCCTGGATACACTGCTCAGGCTGACGTCAAGCCAAGATCCTTTAAGCTGCAGCCTTCTGAGCAGCTAGAATTAAAGGTGTGAGCCACTGGCATCTGGCTGGTTATTTTTGAGATAAGGTCTCATTTTCTAGCAGTGATTGACCATTTTTTCACTTCCCATTGTAGCTGAGATGATAGGTATGTACTGCCATTCGCAGTGTCATCTGTTGAGATGGAATCTTAGGCACTTTTCTGCCAGGGCTGGCCTGGAATCATGATCTTCACAATCTCATTCCCCTGTGTAGGTAGGATGACAGGCAGGCACCAGTGCACCCAGTTATTGGTTGAAAGAGTCTTGTGTGTGTATTCAGACTGGCCTTAAATCACCATCTTCAAATCTCAACCTCCTAAGTGATTATAGGCATAAGCCACCACAACAGCTGTGAGCGTAATGTTTTGTTGATCAACTGGTGACAAATACTTTAAATAACATTCTTTGTTCTGGCTGGCCCATAAAGATCACTTAAAAGCATCACAATGATTCTCTTTGAATTATTCCTGATTGTTTCCAATAGTTAGAATGTTGTTCTTCCTCATCCCACCCTTCCCCACCCCCCAATTCTGGGGAATATGGTATAATTGAAAATTCATACTGAGAAATGTCTATAGGGAAGAAAAAAATTCAAACGGTACAAGGAAATAAAATTGTAAATGATATATTTAGGACATTGTTGGGATCCATCTTTCCCCTTGATGGAAGGGGCTTGATGAACCTCCCCCAGCCCTGGGGAATGCGGCCCTGCTACCCCCTCCCAACAGGACATTAGGCATAGGGAAATTTGGGATGAATTATTTTCTTATTGTTTTCATAATAGTATTTGAAATTTTCACATAACAATCCAATAATATTTAAAATCATTATAAAAACTAGTTTTATAAAATAAAAATGCTATCTGTAATGCTATTAGCAATATGATTTGAGTGTCTGTGCATATGTATTTAGGAGCAGGATAGATGTGGTGTCAGATTCCATACCATCTAGAATCCCAGGACTTTTTTAAACAAGTGAGCCTAGAGTCATTAGTTCAGTTTTTCATGGAAAGACATTAATTGAGCACCATGTAGGTAGCAGACACTGTCAGACACCAAGCGTGTACCAGTAAACAAGAGAGCAAAGTGCCTCAGGGTCTTTGCATCACTTTAATTTAGCCTGCTTCCCTAGAGCATGTTTCAAATGTGCTGTTGAAATAATGTAATCCTCACCATGGGATTTACGTACTCGAGAGAACTCAGACAATGACAAGTAAATAGTAAGTGAGCCAATTGGAGATTTTGCTATGAGCTATGAGGATGAGTTAGGTGGGGTGTCTGTGAGCCAGGGATACAGAATAAGGCTGAGAGGTGCAAATAGAGTACTTCAGGTAAGGGAGAGGAGAAAGGAGGCCAGGAAGGCTGAATCATGTGAGCAATGGATGAAGCCCAATGAAATGATTTGGGAAAGATAGTTGAGTCTAGCTCAGGTAGAGAAGATAAGATGACACTATAAGTATAGTGATGATTGTAGGTAGCTTTGCATAAAGGGGATGCTTGACCTGATTTTGTTTAAGGAGCTCTCTGTGTACTGATTAGACAGCCACAAACATGAGTCTGGAGTTCACACAAGTCTGGATTGGAGACTCAGACTTAAGAGTACATTACTGTATAGGTTTGTGAGGAATAATAATTGTATGTAACACTAGGAGAGGAGCTTGAAGACCTTGGGCAAATAACTTGAGATTCTCATAATGACACAAAGGATACAGCAGCAACTGTGATGAAGTAGAAATCTACCTTAAAGTAGGAGGAAAACTAAGGGTGTTGTTTTAAGACAGAAAATTATAGCCTGTCTTGCAGCAAAAGATATTGTGTCCTAAGAGACCCTTTGAACATTCAGGTAAGTTTTCTTTAGAAGCACACACACACACACACACACACACACACACACACACAGACTCACACATAGAGAAACTTATTTAAGAAACTTTCAAATAGCTTGAAACAAACATTTTTTAAGTGAATATAGAGAATAACCTAATTTACCTAGACTTCTTCCCATAGGTCTGCTATTATCTATCTGCTAACTCCTTACACCTGCAGTACAGTCACAGCTGTTCCCTTGGCTGAACCTGATTTTTGTTCTGTACTTTGATTTAGAATCTTATTTTCATGGTAGGTGTTGCATAGGTGATACTGCAGGACAATGATGTAATTGATGGAAAGGTACCAGGAAACACAGGAAAAGGAACAATTATATAAAGCAAAGGACACAGAAATTTACCCTGAGGCAGAGTTAACTACAGAATTCAGACAAGGCAACATGCTCCAAGACAAAAATAATGGGTTCTAGATCCTTGGACTTTCCCAGGGGGCTCCACTGTCAGAGATGAACACAGCCCTAGGATATCATCAGGTATACACTCAAGGTTCTTGCTTGCCTGTTTGCTTGTGTTCTCCAGGCCAGGGCTGGAGGCAGAAGAACAAAATGTAAGGAGACACTCATTCTTCCAGGGGTGCAAACACAAAATTGATTCCCGAGAGCAAATTTTCCTTGGATTTTACACTGTGGACATCTCACTGACCTGATCCTAGTCTTGGCTGGAAGCTTCTTCTAACTGCAATAGGTTTCCTGTTTACTGACCTTTTCACCAGGTCCAGAGAATGGATGCAGAGCTGGTATATTTGAGTGATAACTTCAGCCCCTGATGTAAGGAAGGTATTTCTCAGGCATTTTAGATGCTTGGGACAAGAATCAGGTTTTTTATTTGTTGGAAGACTTTTTCTGCAAATTAATTTTCCTAATATCATAGTTGCCCAGAATATTTGATGTAACCTGGAAATCAATGGCCTCTAGCATGATGGAAAGGCAAAGGACTGGCTATATTTCAAATGCTTCTGATTGTACACAGCTAAGATTTACTTGAATGGACAACTTATTAAGTGAACTTCCCTACCAAGTTTGTACTTTCAGAGAGGAAAGGAGTGAAAGGAGGGAGGGAGGGAGAGAAAAGGGTGGGGGGAGGGAAAAGAGATTGCACGTGCAAAAGAGCACAGAACATCTGACTGATTTTACAGAATGGCCTTACTATGTGTGGGAGTTCCCGTAGCACATGGGAACAGCTTTTATATTACCCCTGGAAACCTACTGGTAAGTTGGAAACCTACTGGTAAGTTAAAATCTGTTTTTGCCTAGTGGTAGACCTAGCTACATAGTGAATTCTATAGTACATTGTGATAACTAAGAAAGCCATCTCTGGTATAAGAACCAACTCCATACAGGATTCTAGTATAAGTTGATGTGCTAGTACAAAAATATAAAAGCCTGAGAATATTTGAGTATGGCTCCCACACTGTGCTGACACTGGGTTGTTTTGGACCTCTGGCCCACATGAGGAGGAACCAGTACATGATGAGCCAGGAAACACTGGTAGTCAAGTGATGAACAAATGATGTCTTAAAAATACGAAATAGAAGAAATGTAAATAAGTGAAACACATTTTAATAGTTGATAGTTGTACATCAAGCTATATGAAAATGTGGTTTATAAGTTTTCAGAGATTGCAAGCTACTTCTTTTTGTTAACAAGGACCTCCAAAGGAAATGGTAGAAATGAAGAACAGTAGCTAAATAAAGAAGTGTGGCCTATACAGCTTGCAGCTGGCAAGATAAGCTGATACATCAAAACCTACCTGACAATGAAATGATGGTGGGGGACTATAAAAGAATAAGGACATAAGAAGGGCAAAAGAATGAGGAAATAAGGTCTGTGCACTTAATCTTTGGCTTCATGATATTACAGGAAGCAGGAATTTGGCTTCATGATATTACAGGAAGCAGGAAGGAAACCCATCAACCAGAAAGGTGATTTCTAGGAATTATTCTCTTGCTATTTACATCTCTCACTTGTTACATAGGTCAACCTATGTAACAAGGAAGATGGCTGAAGATGGCCAAGATGGTGGGGGCGGGGGAATTAAACTGTCATCTACCCTATAGCATAACTATTCCAGGTATTCTACCATTTTTTCTTTCTACCATCTTCACTTGTGTGTGTGTCTTGCCTGAATTCTTCTCTTGCAGGACACGGGACCAAGAATGTTCAGCTGCTGTAGGTTTTTGTGCCTCAGATCTGCTGTTATTCATACAATGACACCTGTATGATGAGAAATCTCAGTTCTCTCTCAATGTATATTTGTTTTAAAGTTCCACCCATCCTTGAGCAGTGCATATTTCTTTATTTATTCTTACATTTAAGCCTCCCTACAAAACCTTATAATTTATCAATATAAAGTATCTTTACAACAAAAAGTATCTTTATATACTTCATTATGACAAAATCCTCTTTAAATTTTATTCCCAAATCAAGTTATAAACACAAATGAATCTTAGTTGGTTTTAAAATATGGATCTTGTATTCACAACTTAACCTGTCTTATTAACAATTCTAGCAATATATTTATAGATATTCTATATATCTATATTGAAAATTATGAATTAACAAGGGCAATTTTAGCTCCTCTTTCCCAATTCTTATTTGTCTCTTGTCTTAATGTATTGGTTAGGTTGTCTGTAAGGAATTAATTAGCTGCTTTAATAGCAGCGATTCTCATCTTGAAACTAATTTTAAAGGTTTCTAAAGCTTTATCATTAAGTGTGATGTTTGCTGTAGGTTTTCGGTAAAAGATGTTTCCCATCCTTAAGCTATCAGCAGAATTGCTACAATCCTAATGACAAGGGTAAAAATTCAGAGTTATTGAAACTATATGGGGTTTAAGTAGGTCTAAGTTGGTCACTTGGTCGGTGACACACCTTGTTTTGTTGTATCTGTTGGATGAAGGTTGCAGAGATTTCTTATTCTATGTGACCTCCAGGCATAAAAGTACTATAAACCCCTGTGACTTCTCTGGTGTCCGGACACTCTCCTTCCTGCCCTTGTTGTGTAGTCCCTATTGTAATCAGAGTCAGTAGCTTCTACCTTTACTACAATCCTTTCTTTACCTCCTGGTCTACTGGATTTCATGAGAAGCTCAAATAATTGTGGCTCATACAGTTTCAAATTCAAAGGGCCCTGACTTCATCCTATGGTGCGAGCCTCCACTTCTTTGTGAGGTCCACAAACAGATCTAAATATTGAGGTGAGAAGAAGCACACCCTCAGCAGGTATGTCCCTGAGAGGAACTGTGGCAGGGCATAATCCTGCTTCTGTGCTGGTTCTAGACCTGTGTATTATATTGATTGGAGCTGTAGCTTCCTGATCCTCCAGCCTTGAAACCCTGGGGGCTTGTGTGGTTCGCTTTCCATTGCTGTGACAAGATGCTTGAGACAATCCACACTTGAAAGAAGGAATGGTTTATCTTAGCTGACACAGAGTTCCAGAGATTGTTTGACACTGTGGTGAGGCAGCATATCATAGCAGGAACTCATGGTTAAGCAAATCTCCCTACCTCATGGCAGCCATGGAGCAAAAGCAGAGAGGTGGGGGCAGGGTTCTAGCATCCTCAAACAGGACATTCCCCCATTGATCTGACTTTCTTCTAGCAGGACTCATTTTTGGAGGGGTCCAGCTCCTCCCAATAGCACTATAGGCCAGTGATTCAGAGTCTTCAACACATGACTTTTTGAGTTTAAGAATCAATCTATAACAGGGGTATTATTTTCTCCCCATCTCTGACAATTAAAGCCACTATCTAACCTCTGCTTGCGGAATCCTACCAACCCTTCACATACATTGATGCTGAGATCAGGAGCCCAGTTGTACTGTTGTATATCATATGGCCAACTTCAGGCCACCCAGAATAGCCACTGTCTCGCTTCTAACAAGTCTGAGATGTCTCTCATCTCTGTATTCCTTACTGCCTCGATGAGTAGAATGCCCTAATGTCCTTCTAGGGAATACATGCAGGTGGAAAGTTCTCCAGCTTTATTGAAACCTTCCAGAGCCTATAAAAATCCTCTCTTGATACTCTGCTAAATAATTTCATAGTATCTGTCTCATTTGCTATATGATATTGTGTAATGTTTAATTTTTAAAGGGATCATTCCAGCCACTTATTTTTGGCAGAACTGGGGATTGAACTTGGAATTTGAATTTGCTAGGCAAGTACTCTACTACCTAAGTCACCACCAGACATTTTTTTCACATATGTGCTGGTAACAGGCCTTGAACTCAGGGCCTTATGTTCTTGTTCTGCTTGCATGCTCAAAGCTGATATTCTACCACATGAGCCACATTTCCAGTCTTGCTTTTTCTAGTTAGTTGGAGATAGATTAGTAGGGATGTTTTTGCCTGGGCTGGTTTTGAATCTTAGTTTTTGATCGGAGCCTCTTAAGTAGCTAGGACTAAAGGTATGAGCAACCAGGACCTAGATTGCTTTATTTATTTTTTTGAATGGGGTCACTAATTTATGCCCAGACTGGTATGCTTCCATACTAATTGGAATTACAGGAGCCTGCCTCCACATCCAACCTTTTATTGGTTAAGATTGGGTCTTACAGACTCTTTCCAAAGCTATCCTTGAAGCATATGCTTCTGATCTCTGCCTCCTAAGTAGCTACAATTATAGATGTGAGCCACTGTGCCTGGCCCCAGCCATAATTTTTGGACTAGTCTCAAATAATCTTCCCAAAACCTTATTGATGCCATAGGACATCTGTAGGGGACGGCTATGCCTTTAAGACCTGGGGTGGCTCTAGCCACTCCCACCTCCTTCAGGGTTAAACTGGAAGAGAAGCCGTGGTGAGCATGTGTGTCAGGATTGCACCGGCTGAGCCAGAGGCGGAGCCAAGAGGTCTCCACCTCTGCGGGAAGTTCCATGACATCACCGTGATGGACGAGCTAGTTAGCCTATCGTTGGCACCTGGCCAGTCCCTCTCCTTTGTGCATCACTGCTGGTATAAGTGTATTTGCCCTCCCCCTTAATAAACCAGAACACCCACTGAGGGTTCTCTGGGACCCCACGCGCCCGTGTCTTCCTTGGGAAGTATGGGGAAGGGGGCAGGGGGTCCTGCGACCACAAGCTGACTGAGGCTGCACATGGCCTTCGCTCCCACAGTTAATCCCTACTGGCCAGGGTATGCATTGAGGGCGATAGAGGACCACACGGAAGAGGCAGAGAGGCCCAGGACCTCCACATGGACAGAGGTAGAGCTAAGCCCCGCAGACATCAATGCATTTTATCCCACCTGTATTTTCTGCCTTCTACTGTAAATCCCAGAAGAGTCATACTTATATGCATTATTCACTTTCGGGGTTCTTACTATATATGAGCAGATGTTGCAGCTCTGAACCTGTATCCCCACTTCTGCCAGAGCAGCCACTTCTCTAGGCTCTGTGGTTGCACTTAACCAGAGCCAGACAATCTTACCACAATTTTTGTGATTTGCATCCCCCTTACTGGCCAAGTGCAAACTAGTGATTCACTTTCTACCTGTACCTGATTTCCACACACTATGGCTGAGCCTTTTGATAGGATGCTGGCCTATGGTGAGTCATTAATCCCAAGGTCCCATTCTAAAGGTCTGCTTTCTGTAGCAAATCTCAGAGTACTGATATTCAAGCTAAGAGAGATCCTGGGACACAGGTTTGCAGTTAGGCAGTGGTAGTTTAGAAGTGATCCTACAGATCTTGGAGTGAGAGTTCCAAAGAAATGAAATAGAGGAGGAGGTAAAGGTCGATGAAAGATTTCCTTGTTAAATTATCACTGCTGTGGATAACTGGAGCTCAGTGACATATCTCTTCTGCACTTGGGGGGACGATGAAAGTATGGAATATTTATCCACAAACTCCCACACTCCACTGGTCAAAGATCTATATGTCCCTAAAAGTGAGCACCTACTTAAATTTGTCATTGTAGATATTTTATTTACCTCATCCTTATCCCAGCTCTACCTCTTGAACCTTCATCCCAGTCTATGGATATGTAGGGCTTATGAGTGTTTATGAAGCAGATTCTACTTTATGTTTGTTATTGATGCATCAATAAACTCAGTGTAAATAGTTATCATTTCATATATATGACAAATAATTATGTTCTTTCTAGTTCTGAGAGGGTAAGTAAAGCTTTGTTCCGAGGACAGAGTGATAGCCAGACCTCAAATCAGATAGGCTCTGAGCTAGGGCTTCTATATAGTGAACATATATGATGAAGGGCGATTTGTTCTCTACATGACACAGAGGACCCACAGAGTCCATCTGGGGAAGTAGATAGACTTCAGTAGCATTTTAAATTGTCAGTGAGAGGCTTGAATCTGTGACTTTTGGTATTAATCCAAATAGGAAGTTAGTAAACTTCCTAAGGAAGGCCAAATAATAAACAGTTTTGGCTTTGCAGGCCATTTGGTCTCTTGAAATTTGTCAACTCTGCAGTTAGAGTGCAGTATTCTCAGATGATATAGAAACAGATGAATGTAGCTGTATTCAATGATCTTTAGTTGCAAAAATGCTAGTTGGATTGGGCCCACAAACTACCGCATGTTGACTTCTGTTCTAAATTGTCACTGAGATGTTGGTGTGGGACATAGAACTTCTAAATAATTTAAAATTTTAATTTTCTGTACAACAGGGAATTTTTAGTTTCCATGGCAAGCACCTCTAAGGGTTCCATGAGAGAAAATGCAGTCTTCTTTAATTTGTCTTCTTTAATTTCCATCACATTCTGGCCCTATTCCACCTCCATACCAGGGGTTCAGCTAGTTGGACATGACAATCAGTATTCCATCAACCTAAAACTACCTTTTGACATTTGAAAACCAGTGACTTAAAAGCATTTTCACAAGTTGCAGCTTTTCTTCACAGTGGCAGAGAAGTAACTATTAATTCATCACATAACATTTGCTTTAATGCACTCAGAATCAGTAAAGTGTTAGCAATCAATCTACTATTAGGAAAGAATAATTTGACTTGGAGGAAACAACAGAACTAAGTTTTCAGAGTTTTCTGGAGTTTACTCTTTCTCTAGAGAGGAAAGACTTTTAAAATAAGATAATCTCGAGCTGGGTATACAGTCAATGGTAGAGCATTTAATAGCATACTCAAGCTATTGGGTTTGATCTCTGGGAATGAAGGAAAAAATATATGTCTTGCAGAGAACTAGTTTGCAGCAAGTATTTTTACAGTTTGGTCTAGGTCTGTAGATGTCACAAGTTTTTGTATTCTTGTTTAGTCTTAGAAAAGACAAATTGGTTTATACCATTGCCTCTGCAAGAAAAAATTCTGAGGTTAAAGCTTCAGATGCTCCTTGAGTTACGAAAGGTCACATCTCAATGAACCCACATAAACTGAAAACATCTACAGCTTTGAGCACACCTGACCTACTGAACATCATAGTCTAACCTACCTACGTGCTCAAAAGCCTTTCCTATTATTGGGAAAAATCATCTAACCCAAAGCTTGTTTTATAAGAAAGATCTGGCTATCTCATGTAATTTCCTGAAGACTACTGAACATTGAAAAGGTGGAAGTGAAGGTATGGCTACACTTACATAACTTCTTCAGGTCAAAATCTTCTTCAGGTTGAATCACATTATAAATGCTTTAAGGGACAGCCTTAGTAAAATCTCTATTAAAATATTTGATTGATTTGATCACATTTATCAGTGGACTACTATATGAATGAAAGGTCTCTGACAGTTTCTGGGGCTCATCAAAATGCAAAAAACATATACTCTGCCTTTCAGGAATTTATAATCAGTGACCAGTATGATGGACATTGGAAGTTCAGTAGATACAGCTGCACCTGCGGGCTTCTTGAAACCAGGCCAGTTTAGGGGTAACTGCAACAGCAATGCTTATAGTTTAAAGCCAAGTGCCTCTCATTTCCACCATTGATGTGAGACTTCTATACCCCAAAGTGTTCTACAATGATTTACTGGACAGTGTCACTACCTCAGGGCATTCACCACCAAAGGAATTTACCAATTCTGTTCTCTTTTTTTTTTCCTTCTACCTTTCATGTGGCTTATTGTTGAGCCATCTCTGACAGTACCTTTGTGAATCCTGCCACAACCAAATGGACTGTGCCTGTTGTCCTGAACCATTCTTCTCAGGCAACCCACAGATACTTTGTGTGTCCTTGGGGCATCATTCTGTATAGATGATTAAGCTACTTTTCATAGATATTAGTGCTTATTGGAGGATAATGGCTACCAGGAACCATGAGAAGAGTTATACTTGGAGTGCCCTGTGGGTCATTACACCTGAATGGGAGTCTGGTCAGGATATCGAGAGACTCTATTGTATAACAGTGGTAAATGAGGGTCTGGATCTAATGACATGGGCTAGGCCTGTCCTTCACAATCACAAACTGTTTAATCTGGGGGAAATCACTTAGCCCCTCTGTGTCTGAGATTTATTTGTGAAATTAGAATAGTAATTCCCAATGCAATCCCTAATCATATGAATTCTGATGCAATCTATAATATTGCAGGGAGAATCAGGTAATACTATCAGGTAATAATAATCAGGTGCTAGAATAATATTGCTATGAGAATCAGGTGAATTAGCCAGCAAGAAGCACATAGAACAGCACTGGAATATAGGCCGCACTACAGAGGGCCTGTTTGCTGTCACTGTTGTTATCCTTGCAGCACTCACAGGGAAAGGCCGTCCTTCAACATCCAGGTTGTTACCTCTGGGATAACACAGTTGTATTACCTCATCGGATGATCATGCCTGCCTCTCATTTTCTGTAACCATTGTGCCTGGGGGAAAGTCAAGCGGTATTAATATTATAAGGATCTAGTTTAAGTTTGGAAAAGACTCTAAAAGATACTGTGTGTGTGTGTGTGTGTGTGTGTGTGCGTGCACGTGTGTGTATGCACACTGATTATGGGCTTGAACTCAGGGCCTGGGCTTTTGTGTTCAAAACTAGTGCTCTGCTACTTGATCATAGCTCTTTCTTTGGCTTTATGGTGATTAATTGGAGGTTAGCATCTCATACACTTTCCTGCCCAGGCTGGCTTTAAACTATGATCATCGAATCTCAGTCTCCTTAAGTAGCTAGGATTATAGGTGTGTGAGCCAATGGTGCTGGGTTTAGATGTTCCTTTTGTGTGTGCTCATCTTTTAGCTGCTGCTCAGATTGATGAACTTGTTCTACCTCATACCCTTAAAAAATGGCAGAACTTAGGGGCTGGGGATATAGCTTAGTGGCAAGAGTGCCTGCCTCGGATACACGAGGCCCTAGGTTCGATTCCCCAGCACCACATATACAGAAAACGGCCAGAAGCGGCGCTGTGGCTCAAGTGGCAGAGTGGTAGCCTTGAGCGGGAAGAAGCCAGGGACAGTGCTCAGGCCCTGAGTCCAAGGCCCAGGACTGGCCAAAAAAAAAAAAAATGGCAGAACTTAGATTAAATTCCAATTCCATTGGGCCAAAGAGCACATGACCCCTGGGTGAAATGGCCAGAATGGCATGAGACAGATGCCTTTGTCTGAATTTGTTGCATGCGCCCAAAACTCAGCCACCTGCTTCGACCATGTCTCTCAAATACTTATCGATATAGTTTGTGAAAAATTATCCCCCTAAGTTCATTTGTTCAAAGGCCAAGAGAGTGGTGCTGGCTGATTAGGAGGGTAAGGCTGGCACTATGTTCCTTTGGCATGATGTGTATCTCAGGACTTAACTGTGGGGCCAATGCAAGTACACACAAAAAGGGAAGAGCAAGGGCATGGCTTGGGTTCCAGCTAGGCTCCATTTTATCTGTATGCACATTATACTTGCTTTGGATCTTGAGATGTAACAGGGTCCAGCAAACAAGACACCTCAGAGGCTATATTTAGGAGGTTTTAATAGGCTAGCCAGGCTCGGCTGCATTCCGATGGTCTCACCGGGGAGTACACATCAGTGATTAGCAAGGCCGAACGCCACTGTGGCTCCACTTGCAGGCAATTGCAATAGCAAGACTTCTTTCTTCTTGAAAACTAATTTTTAGGTCAAATTCACAACACAAACAGATATCTGGCTTATTATTATTTTAAATGGAGAATGTTCACTGAAGACTGAACTTGGCACTTCTTGTTCCTCCTGGAAACTACTATGTGCCACATCCCCAGTGCTGGTAGAACCAGGGGGCTTTTTTGCTTTTCTTATATAATGCACTGCACTTCTTCTTATTTTGGGTTTCTTTTCTTCATGACTTACTTTTCTTGAAGAAAAAAAATAAGGAAACAGCTGCAAAGATGCTCTGGAAGTTTAAAAAGTGCTATACAAACCTAAGGTGGCTACAAAGCACCATATGTTTTCAAGTCTGTTTTGGCCCTTGAAGGGGGAAGGGAGGGCTCTTTGTTCAGCACCTGTGACTTAGTCCTTCTTTGCTTTTGTTTGTTTCTTTTAAATTCTTATAATGACCCTGGAAGGGCTGTTGATATCTTTATTCTAGTGATGACTCCACTGGGACTTGAAGGATTATATAACTTGCTTCAAGTCACACAGCTGCTAAATAGAGAATTGGAATTCGGATCCACAGTCTGAAGTCTGCTCTGTCCACTAGACCTTCTCTGAACTTTCCAAACTCACAGCACTCATGCACGGAAGGAATCAAGGGAGAATCTCCTCATTCAAAGGAAAGGTCGTACAAAACTGGAATTCGAAGGAGCTATTGCTTCACATTCCAGGTCTTCAAATTTGTGATTGCAGATTCCTAAACACTTTTCCAAGTCTTCTCTCCTGGTTCCCACTGCTGAGGCCTCTGCTACCCAATTGCTCTTGGCTTTGAAGTCCAAATGTGAATGGGAAATGTCTACTTTTGTTTATTACCTCAAAGACTCAAAATTGGGACAAACAGAATCAGAAAATGTCTATTAACATGTCAGATTTTTACCTGAGAGTACTGAAGTGACCAGATTCTGTTCAAATGTATGCAAAGCCTCCATGTGCCTCAGAAGATATAAAGGAGGCCACACCTTCTACCTGTGTAGCTGGCGGGTCATTTTCTCCTCTGTGTGGAGAAAGTGAGGCTTTTTTTCCTTTGAACCTAACTGAGACTTTCTCTTCAGAATCTTCAGTGCTAACCTTGGGCCTGGCATCTTTGCACAGTGTTCTGTGAGATACTGCCTTGCTTGTGAATAGACTGAGGTAGAGACCAGGCTGTTCAATGGGAGAAGGTGCTTAGTGCTGGTACTTGCGGCCTCAGAAAGGATGGATTCACAGGGTTCTGCAAAAAAACAAAACAAAACAAAAAAAACCCAAAACTATCAGCTGTGGTTACCAAGAAAAGTGGGAACAGAACCACAATTTGAGACAGTCAGTGATAGTAACAAGGACTAAATTTGAAGTCTCTGCCCCATGATTTGTAAACTTCTTGTGTTTGGAAATAGTTACATCTAACAGGGGGTGAGGCCAGGGGAAAGGGGAAGATGAATGAAGGAGAAAAGGAGGTAGGGGGAGAATGGGTCAAGAATTCATTGTATATATATACCACAAAACTAAGAAAAGTAAGGGAAGGGGTGGTTGGAAGTGGGGGTGAGAATGTTGAAGGAGTGACATGTGCATTTGAATTCATAAGCTCCTTTGTTATGTGGAACTTCCTCTGTATAATTAAAGATAATTAAAAAATAATAATGAAAAAGTAAAAATGTGAGGAGTCACAAAGACCACCACAATAGAAGATGTCTGCTTCAGGTAACTCCAGCACAGAATAAGTCAAGTAGACATGCTCCTGCCCTTTTCATTCCTTTACAGCTGCAGTCCTAGGTGAGACAAAACACAAGAATCATAATGGGCCAAGTGGAGGAGAAAGCATTTGTGACAAACACTAGGTAGACACTAGGTAGAGAGTTGAGGTGGGTAAATGCAGTCACAACCGAATGTACATATGTGAAAATGGAACTAAGCAAATTGAAGGGATGGGTAGGTCTGAAATGGGGGAGGGCATGAGGGAAGGGATGACATCAATCATGATGCATTGTACTCAACCGGACATGTGGAAATGAAATAATTTTGTACAATTATTTAATATAATATATAAAAAATGAAAGAAAGACAGACTTTAACCCTGGGTTCCTTTCTGAGGTGGAGGGCAGCTTGCTGCTGACTTGGAGGTCACATTGAGGGAATGGTGTTCACTTTGAAAGGCCATGGATCTGTTATTGATTCTATATCCACTTGATGGACCATTTTCAATAAGGAAAGTGATTTTAGACCATAACTATAGTTTTAGATGATCATTCTTAACCCAGGCATGATCTTAGAAAATCAGAGTTAAGGAAAGAACCTGAACAGGTTTAAAGAACCAGTCAGGAGGAAAAAACAAACCTTATTTTTGGGATTATACCCCATGAGTCCTGCTTATTCAGTTACAGTGGAGGATTGGCAGAAGCAAAAAAACCACAGTTATAGACAGAGTAAGCCAGAAGGTGACTTCCCATGATGTAGCCTTTGATTAATGCTGTCAGCTCCTAGAAGCACATTTTCTGTGGTAGGAAGAGAATAATCAAGCTGGGTAGGTAGGAGTGGGCCCTGTTTTAATGTTTAACACAGAGTGGGAATTTTAAAGTAAGATACATGGAGGAGGAGTAGAATTTTCAGAGGTAAGTTTTTGTTAATTAGTTATTATGTTATACCCTATATTTCTTTGTATAATGTGGTGACATTTATTTCACTTTTGCCATTATGGTCACTATGCCATTATGTGGTAGGATAGATCTGTCTGAGCCAGCAAACTTCCTAATTGCTCTATGCCTTGGTTTCCACATCTATAAAATGTAAACAATAATAGTGTTTACCTGACATGGTCCTTATGAGATGTATACAACTTCATATTGGTAAAACACACTTAGAGTGGTACCTAACATATACTCATCAGTTTTGAAAGTGTTAATCTCTTTTTTTTTTTTTTTTTGCCAGTCCTGGGCCTTGGACTCAGGGCCTGAGCACTGTCCCTGGCTTCTTTTTGCTCAAGGCTAGCACTCTGCCACTTGAGCCACAGCGCCACTTCTGGCCGTTTTCTGTATATGTGGTGCTGGGGAATTGAACCCAGGGCCTCATGTAAAGGAGGCAAGCACTCTTGCCACTAGGCCATATCCCCAGCCCCCGAAAGTGTTAATCTTGAACAATTTTTATATTCATTTTCCTTTCACACTGGTGATCTAACTTCCTTCTCACATACTTTCAGGTGAAAATTAATGAATCTTTTAAATGAGGAACATTATAAATAAGAGTGTTCGAGTGAAGTGACCAAAATGTCAATATGGGAAGCAAATGACTTCAGTGTGGACTCACCGTCTTATGGGATGATGGATGACCTTCCTAATAAAGCCAGGAGTGATTTGGCTGAGAATTTTGACAAATGCATCAGTGATAAATGAAATCTTTTCCCTGAAAGTAAGCATGGTGTTTTGATATGGTGCCGTTAGTTTCCGAACATGTTGGGATACAAATAGAACCTAAAGAAAGAGCCAAATACTATGTGATTCCTACTAGAATGCTGGGGGATGGTGAGGGCTCTGGCTCTGCTGGCCATCTGTGCTGCTAGCATTGAGCCCTTGTGGCAAACAGAGCTGCTGAACCCACCTCTGGGAGCTCTGGCTGGGGCTGAATCTCCAGGGCAAACTTTGGGTACCAAGGAGCCAAGAGAACTGACCCTTTGAAGAGAAAGAACAGAGACAGGGGAAGCACATCATTTCCACACACCTGATTGCTACTCCTCTTACTCAGGGATAGGGTAAGTAAAATGGGCAGAGAATGAATTTAGAAAAACTTGCCTTTTTGTGGAGGTAGAAAAGATATTTGTCTTGAATAAAGTCTCCAGACTCTGAGAGCACTGTTTCTTGGGCTCCCCTACAATAGTAAGAAGACAAAATTTCAGCAGTGTCCTTTAGTATCAAGTAACTACATATGATGCCATGCTCTTGCTTTACCTTCACAGGTCTTGTGAGGCTCTCACTTCTTCCCTTAGACAACCTAGACAGGCTTAGGTTTGTGCTCTTTAGTGAGGTAATGGAGCCCCTGCCAAAAGAAAGAGAGAAGGAAAGAAAGGAGAAAGAAAAAAGAAAGGAAGGACGGAAGAAAGGCAGGCAGGCAGATGAGTAATTCTTGAATGATCTTGATAACTCTGAAGTAACTATGTGCGTGTGCGTGCGTGCGTGCGTGTGTGTGTGTGTGTGTGTGTGTATTTTGGTGTATATTGGACAGGTAAAAAGTCATTTGTGCTGTTTCTTGGCCCTTACAGTTTATTAAAAAATATGCATTGAATAAATTCCCACATTGTCCCTGATCCTTTCTAGAAATTTAGGTAAATCTTTGTGATAGAACATAATAGTCTTGCATTGTTAATTTTTTTTGACAGTTCTAGGGCTTGAGTTTAGGACCTAACCTATCTTCAATGCTTTTAAAAGCATGCTTTCTGGCTCACACCTATAATCCTGGGTATTCACCCTGAGATCTGAGGATCATGGTTCAAAGTCAGCCTGGGCAGGAGTCAGTGAGACTCTTATCTCCACTAAACTACTCAGAAAAGGCCAGAAGTGGTGCTGTGGCTCAAGTGGCAGAATGTTAGCCTTGACCAAAGAAGATCAGAGACAGTGTCTAGGCTGAGTTCAAACTCCAAGAATAGCATGCACACACACACACACACACACACACACACACACACACACAGAGTTACATTTACATTATTGAAGATGTAAGGATATTCATTTTAATACATGTTTCTAGATATTTAAACACACAAAATTATCCACTATTAAAAGCACATATAATTTTGCAAAGCTAAAAAACAATAGCACTGTTTTTAATTTATGCTTTGTTCTGCTAAGCCTGTCATCGGGCAATGAAATAGCATATCATATTTTTGCAAACTACTTTAACAATAGTTATTAGTAGCAATTTCCCCATGAAGCCAAGTAGGAAGTAGTTTTAATTTTTCCAAGTGCATGTTTTGGAAATGAAAACACTAAATATTGTCTTTTTACAAAATTACTTTTGCAACATGGGAATTTTGATTAAGAAAAAGAATCATTTTTGATACAGCCCAGTGGTGACATATTTTCAAGCATCTAATGGTACACTCAGGAAATGTTCATAAATGAGTAAATGCAAGCACCATTACATTTTACTCTGTGTGGCTTTGGGAAAATCATATTTTAGGAAATTTTATTTTTCTATTTTCTACTTATTTTGATGGAATAGAGATCATGATATTCTATTATACAGTCTTTGTAACTATGTGCTAATTCTTTTTTGAGATCATAACATTTATAATTTGCTTAAATTTAACTTTTGAATTTGTCAATTCTATTCTGGTGAAAGCAGATTGAGATGAATTA
This sequence comes from Perognathus longimembris pacificus, assembly GCF_023159225.1. Classification (NCBI taxonomy): domain Eukaryota; kingdom Metazoa; phylum Chordata; class Mammalia; order Rodentia; family Heteromyidae; genus Perognathus; species Perognathus longimembris. The sequence goes on along the minus strand of NC_063174.1, from coordinate 27,171,639 downwards.
GTCTGGGACAGACTAATATTTTTGTGTCCTTTTTTTTCTTTATTGTCAAAGTGAAGTACAGAGGGGCTACAGTTTCATATGTAAGGCAAGTACATTACTTATCGAACTTGTTACCTCCTCCCTCGTTTTCCCACCATCTTCGCCCTTCCTGGTTCCCTCCCCCCATGAGTTAATTTTAACAGACCATGTGAAACTGTAACTTTTTGTGCCCTTTGTAATGTCAAATTTCTCCATTATGCAACAATAAAAATGGCTCTGTCAATTTGCAATAACCAGGCATTTTCAAATCTTGTGGAGATTATCTAAGTACATTCTAGTTAGCATTAAATTTTCAAGAATTCCAGCCTTAATTTTTGTTGTGGGATCAAACATTTATGTTGGTGCTAGTGAAGAAAATGTGTGAAAATTAGCTATAAATGCATACACTCAAATGCAATACTAATTTGTTTTCTCCCCTTTTTGATAAGAATATTGATGAAGATAGAACAAGGAAGATTAAAAAAAGAAAGGAAGAAAGAAAGAAAGGAAAAGCCCTACATTTTCAAAGAATGAAGTTGTCACTTAGGAAATCTAATTTCAACTGGTATTTTATTTCATCAATGTATATTCAATATGAAAATGTGGAAAATGTAGAAGAATAGAAATAAAAAATTAATTAAGTGATCCACTATTTGAAGACAATATATTAACAATATTCTGACAATGTTTCAGGCACATTTTCTAGATCCTTCCCTTTTTACATTCATGTGATCTTACTATAGACACTGTTCTATATGCTGCTCATTTTCACTTAATATTATAACATAAGCATTTCTTAGAGCATCAAAAGTTGTAGTTGACTATATAATTATAATATATATAATATACATACTATCAAGTAGTATAAGATTACAGATACTTGTTATTCATGTGATTGTGCTTGATTGAGCTTTTGGAGTTTATCCTTTCTACCCAGCTAATTCTCTGGTACTCTCTGTCTACTCTGCTAAAACTAAGCTACTAAAATTGATTTTGCTGCATTTATTATGAAGTCCATGAAGTTGGCTGAGCAGGACCTGATCCTGACTCCAATAGACAGAACAGCTTAAAAGTCAGATGATAGCATGATAACAATGCCTTTTAATTACAAGGAAGTTATGGAGATAGCATTTCTTATAAAGTTAATTTGCTGAGATTTAGTAGCTTCTGGATCTTGGGAGGAATTGAAGCACCATCTTTTTCGCAGGTGCAGGACTGATGCTTCATGGCTCATACACATCTGCATCTTCTCCAAGCTGAGATCATGTGAAAAGGCAGTAGATGATGCTCTGCAAAAACAAATCTTCCAAATGAAGCTTTAAGATGATTCTGATTCTTTCCATAATCTCACTTCTTAGCCAATGAAGAACTAATTTTGTCATCTAGCTGAGTGTAAGGTCCACCCCTGGGAGGGCTCCATGCAGATGCCCCCCACCTGTTTAAGTCTGCGCCCAGTACCTGAGTTACCTAGGTAACTGGCACACCTGGAGACAGTTGCCTCCTCCTTTTCTGAAGTCATGTCCAATCCACCTGGACATATCTCTCAACTTTTCCTATATAATCTGCCTCAATACAGTCCCCACTCTCCTTTTCTCTCTTACTCTTTCTTGCTCTTTTCTCTCTTTTTCCCTTCTTCCTTCCCCTCTGTCTCCCCACGCCTCCATCTTGTGTGGGCTAGCAGTTTTCTTTCCCCCCAATAAACTCCTTTCTGCCCGAACCATGTGTCGGGTTTCCTTTCTGGCAAACCCACACTGAGCACATAGGATCATTGATTTTATTCACTTCGAATTGGGTGTAGGGGGTCTTGTCATTTGTATATAGTTTTCAAACTGTCCTTATTGCCATTTGGATACACTGGTTATCATTCTGGAGTGCTTCATTCTGGATTGTGTGGCAGATGAAATTCCATATAGATAAGCGTTTATCATCTCAGCCTCTCCAGGCATTTTCCCATACATCACTTGTTTACAGAGTGTGTCAGTCAACTTTTGCATTTGTAAGGCTATATTACAAATTCAACATTTCAGTGGCTTGCAACAGAAGTACTTGCTTGTGGATCAGTGGGTGATTTTTCTCTTCCCCTGGACTCAGTCGGGTTTAGCTTCAGGCTATGGGTCTGGTTTAGGAATATTCTGTGGCTCTCTTCTAGGATTCAGGCTGATGGGCAGTGACAACTATGGTCTGTTTTCCCACTGACAGTAGCAGAAGATCAAGGTAACAACTCCAATGCACAATTTGGCTTACTTAACACTGTTATTCTATTGGATAAAATGAGTCACATGTCCAAGTCTAAGATCAAGAACTGAGAAACTACATTCCCATACTTTCAGAATATGGCAAGGATCTGTTATAGAGGAAAAGTAAGTTGAGACTCACAATTCTGTTTACCTCACAATGTCTAACACATTATTTTTGGAGTTTCAATATTTATTATTAGCTTCCATTTATTTTAAGATCAACTGATTGTTTCTGTGTGTTTTAAAATCTTTCCCATTGTTCCTTTTTTCTTCTTCTTCCTAGATAGCTTTAAGTAAGTTTTATGGGCATGGAGTGAAACTACCCCCACCTCACACCAACTACTTTTTATGGAATGTTTGATTTGGAAGTACTTTAGAGTTTCAACTCTATTATTTTCCAGATAAGGAAATGGAAGTCCAGGGAGAAGATGAAGTAGCTGGCACAGGAACGCCAAGGCATTCAGAGACACTCCTCTTCCTCTTCTTTTGTTTTGGAGGGACAATCTGTTAACATGAGAGGACATTTTAAGGTTTCTTTACTATTTGGGTTCACATGTCTTGTCTCATTCTGTACCCCATGAATAATCTCAATGCCACTTCCTAGGAGGCATCCCGCTGGTGTGCCTGCATTGGATGTGCTAAAAACAGAATAATAGATTACCCGAGTCAGAAGGAACACAATGAATCCTGCTTGCAAATTGCCCAGTGGTCAGCAAATATCCTTCTTCCTCTAGCTCAGGTGACAGAAGATGGGACTGGGCTGCTGGGCTCGGGATAAGATTCCCAGCTTCTGAACCTGAAGGTCAGGTTCACAACCTGCTTCCAAGGGGGCCTTTAAATAGCTTCATGAATCAAAAGATGTCACTGGGAAGTTAGAACAGAATGTTTCATGGGAAATTTTGACTGTGCTTCTGAGAAAATCTTCTGCGTATGAGCTTTAGATGATTTGTGCAAGTGTAGATGAATGTCCTTACCTATTTTAACTGAGCAGTGAGAGCAAATCCACCTTGTTAATGTCTAAAGTGTTAAGAATTTCATTTATGTCATCTATCCTCTATTACCTGCAGTGTTCATTGAAGCTACTGAGTATTTCATCAACATTAGATAATAATTATTAAGAGAGAGAGAGAGAGAGCGAGTGTGTGTGTGTGTGTGTGTGTGTGTGTGTGTGTGAGCTTGATGTCCAGCTGCTTGGTTGATTTCTTTCCATCTGCTCTGGCTTGAAGCCAGCTGTGCTTTATTTTATTCTGAAGGTAATGCACTAAACTGGCACTATTTATGTGAAAGTAAAAATATGAAAGAACCACATTTCAGATGGTTGGATTTTACTGTCCTAAGAAGTTCCTTCCATTATCTACTCTGTCCTTAGTGCTTTTAATGGTGAGTTTGATATGCTACATTTAGATCAACTTAAAATAAAATACACAGAGAGAAATGCATTATCTCCATTTCACCCAATAACACTCTTAATTATTTCTGATTTTGAAGGTCGAAAACTTACATGGAAATTGTAATTTATAGACAAGAAGACAAGAATCAGTAACGCTTTATTTTTCAGCTGAGGTGATCAGGTGAACTTTCTGAAACCCAGTAAAAATAAGGGATGACTATAAAACCCTGTAATTCAGGGGTAGAAATTTCTTATTATAGAGAAATGAAAAGTTAAAGATTTGGGTTACTTAAATTATTTCTAATGTACCTTAACTTTTTCATAAGTCCACTACAGAAATATTTCGTACTCCATGTATCATTTTCAGTCATTTAATTGCTTAGAAATCATACTCATATTCCCTGATGTCAATTCCCTCCTCCCAAAGGAATGTTGGTCTTTTCTATCAAGTAACTTTTAGTTTGTTGGGCTTGTGGGTGACTTTCCACTAACCAGTATTTCTGATAAAATCTAGAATGATTCATCCATGCTGACTGGGGTTCCCTATTGCATTGAATAAGCAGGTATCACTATTATTTATTTGAATGTGTGAAGTTTGACCAGGTACATGCACTGTGGTCAGCTGGGTTGTTGGGAGTGACTATGGTAGTAAATTCCTCAACTTTTATTCCTTCTTTATATTTATATTGGGATCCCAATAAATAATCTAACTTCCTTCCCTCCCTCTTCCCCGCTTCTTCTTTTTCTCTTTCCCTAACTCCCTACCTTCCTCCTTTCCTCTTTTCTCCACCTCTTCCTTGTTCTTCTTTCCTCTTCCTGTCTCCTCTTTGTTCTTCCTCTTCTTTCTCCTCCCACTACTCCTACTACCTACTACCTACTACTACTACCTACTACCTACTACTACACCTACTACCACCTTCTTTCTTCTTCAGACAGTCTCACTACGTGGCCCAGGTTGACCTAGAACCCCCCCCCCCCCATCCTTCTATCTTAGTCTCCCAAATGCAGAACTGAGAATTACAGGTATATGCCACTAGCTTGAGTGACAGTTTCTTATCTGAATAAAGCTTTCTGTGTTTTTCTTAGGTAATCTAAGAAAAGCTGGAAAGCTGAGCCTATAGACAGCCAGAGACAAAGATGAAAGTTTGTTTACTAAGATTTTTTTTCATTGATACAAACTTAAGTGGATTTCTACATACAAACCAATTAGGGAAGGACAGGACTATGCTTAATGCCAATAGTACTAACTAGCATTTAGTGAATGCTTACAAAGTACCAAGATCTGTGATAAGATCTGATTATTTAAAGCCTTGTAACATCTTTTAAGAAAAGGAAGTATTTTTTAATTAAATCTCTAATTAGTTGGTGAGGAAAATTTGGTTTCCAAGGAAGATGTAACTTGCTCAAGGTTAAAATTAATGAGTGGGGAGCAGGAACTTGAAACCTAATACAACATTTTCAAGACTTCCAGTCTTCTCATTAATCTATAGTGCCAATATATATGAGAGTTAGATTTTTTTCAGGGGAAGGTGCCGAAATTTGAAGACAGAACCTTATGCTTGGCAAGCAGGTGTACTGCCACTGGAACTACACCTCAGGCTCTTTTTAATTCCCTTGTATTTTAAATAGGGTCTCTTTTTGCCTGGGCCAGCCTGATGTCTGCAGTTCTTCTATTTACACTTCCAGTGTAAGTGGAATCATGGGCACATGCCACTGTGCCAAGCTTTCTTATTGGTTGAAACAGGGAGAAGGGATAGTTTTCATGAACCTTTTGCCTGAGCTGGCCTTGAACTGCATCCCTTCAATTTCTACTCCCTGAATAGTAAAGATGACAGGCATGTGCCTCCTTACCTGGCTGAGTGTTGAATTTTTGAAAGGCCATTTTTCCCTCAGAAGTATTTTATTCGGGTGCCTTTAAGTCTTTTTTTTTTTTTTTTTGCCAGTCCTGGAGCTTTAACTCAGGGCCTGAGCACTGTCCCTGGCTTCTTTTTGCTCAAGGCTAGCACTCTCCCAGTTGAGCCACAGTGCCACTTCTGGCCTTTTCTATATATGTGGTGCTGAGGAATCAAACCCAGGGCTTCATGTATATGAGGCAAGCACTCTTGCCACTAGACCATATTCCCAGCCCAAGTCATTTTATTTATATATTACTTGTAGGCACCACAGTCATCACACTGAGGGAAAAGGGTTGACTTCATGGACATAGAGGAACTAGACATGGAATGAAATTTGGTTCTCCAAAAGAATCCATCTATGCTGTTGGTCCACTGAAATAACTCCAGTTATGTGATGTGGAGTTTCTGTGAGGCTGTAGAGGAATGGCTAGAGTCGGAATTTAAAATCAGCAAGTAAGGATTTAGAGCCTCAGTCTTGGCAAATGGAGAAATTAGGAGTGCAAAAATTCCATCTCCTGAGTCCCCAGGAGAAAACAGAGTTCTGGGTCTAATCCTGATTTTAAATGCACCAAGACACAGACTTTCCTGAAAGTGCTGCTGGATTAGAGAAGGACCAAGATCCAAATTCACTTTCTGGCTTGAGATTGGCTTGACAGTGTTCATTAGAGGGCATATGCTCCAGCCCTTTCCTTTCCCAGCCATCTCTGCCCCCAGAGATTCTCATCTCAATAGCCCAGGTCCTGGGAGAGCTCTCAGGGAGGAGAGAGGGGCTGGGAGAGCAGAAAAGAACTTTGAGTTGAGTCCACTCTTGCTTCCTCTGCCCCTCACAATGCTTTATTTTATTTTATTATTTTTGAGGCTGGGACTTGAACACAGTATCTGACAAACTCAGCATCTGACAGTTTCATTCATTGGCTGGCTTTCTACCACCTGAGCCACACCTCCAAACCCACTACTTTATTTTATACCTCGTGTTCCAAGAGCCTTGATCATGAATCACAGGTGGCTGGTACCTCAGTGACAATAACTAAACTCATGATGCCCAATACCTTTTTCCAAACACACACACACACACACACACACACACACACACACACACACACACACACACAATCTCCAAGTGTTCCAGGTTGGCAAAAGGCCATATTCCATGGCAATAAGAGAAGCTTTATCATTTAGGAACTGTGTCCCTACTTGTCCAGGGGAAGAGCCCGTGGCCTCAGGCCTTCTTGTGCATGCCCTGTGAAGTGCATGTCCTTATCCCTGGAGAAAGCATTCTAGTGGCTCTTCCTTGGCTAGTGCAGACCCATCCATTGTTCTGAAGACATCTCTTCATACCCTCTTTATTACATGCAGGATTTTATCCATGAATTTCTGTTTTCACAGTTTGTTTCATGGGATTTCTGTTATACTTTGTCATCTAAATCCAGATGGTGTTTTTAAATGATTAATGTGAAACAGCCCTAAAATATGGAAAAATATTACTCTTTTTCATCAAAAGGCTCACCCTCATGCAGTAGGTCTTCACAGTCAAATTTTATTCAAAAATAGTTATATTATGTAGGATTGTTAAAATGAGGGAACAAGCCAGGCATCAGTGGCTGATGCCTATAATTGGAGCTACTCAGGAGGCTGAAATTTGAGGATCACTGTTCAAAACTAGCAGTAGCAGGAAAGTTTGTGAGACTCTTTTCTCTAATTAACCACCCAAAAGGCAGAAGTAGAGCTGTGGCTCAAGTGGTAGACAGCGCTAGCTTTGAGTAAAAAGCAAAGCAAAGCAAAACAAAACAAACAAAAAAACACACCTCAGAGACAGTGCCTAGGCCTTGACTTCAGGTTTCAGTTCTTTCAAAAGTTAAAGTCCAGGACTTCAGGTTAGCGATTCCCCAAGTGTGAATGGATCCTCCAGGGAATCAATTCACCTGCTATATATAAAGGAGGTTTCAGGAAATCAGGAATGTTAGGTCTGTGGCTGGGGACAAAGCAATCATATGAGGCCACAGCCTATTCTTGTGACTGGAAGTCCAGTGAGGCTGCTGGAGTTCCAGATGGGGACAGGGATGCAGAGCAGCAGGGCAGTTCGTGAACTGAAGGGCTGTGCACCGCAATACCAGGCTTGCCCATCAGCCTAGGCCAGTGTTAGTACTGAATTTCTCTGTCATCTGCTTTCTGAAGGTGAGGGTGACAAGAATCTTTACAGTAACTAGTAATGATAACCACGGTTAAGTCTTCTAGAATTATCTAGAACATCTGCAGTTGGAATACATATGTTTCCGTTTTCATCTACTATTCTGTATGGAATTGATGGCAATTCCAAATACAGATGGAGAGAAATAATGGTCTTGGCACTGTTGATGTATTGCTTTGAGGGTGTGGGCTTGAGAAAGGGGATATGGGGGGGGGGTTGTGCAGTGAATCCCCAAGACTCAGAGGGCAACAAGAAGAAATGAGTTGTGTAAATTCCATCCCAGGACATTTCACTGTCATCTGTTCTGTGGACCTTACCTACTCTTCATAACACATGGTCGGAAAATGTGATTTCATTTCACAAAGACATCTCTTTTCTTGATGCCTTCTTATACAAAAAATGGGAGAGTCATTATATTCTGTCACAAATACTTAACTATGATGTGTACAACTAAAAAGTTAGGAAGACAAATGTGTTTTTGTAAAAGTATATCACCATTTTATATTGGATAAGCTGAAGAAAAAATATGTTGCTACAGGTAAAACCAACAGAAAACCTTGCCAAGTTTACTATGTTATCCTTTTTGTATTATCTTGACTTAGTTTTCATATCAAGGGAGCACTGGACTCACACATCAATTTTTGAAAATATTCCCTCTCATTCTGATTTCTGAAACTTGTGCAAAACCAGTGTTAATTTTTGTTGAAATGGTGGAGAGAGGACTAGGCGCATTGACACATACCTGTAATCCCAGCTATATGAGAAGTAGTGATGGATGGAGCCTCACATTTCATGGTAACTTAATAAAAAACTTAGTGAGATTGTATCATCATGAACCAGAGGTGGTCATGATGATATATGCCTATCATTTTCAGTTACACAGGAGGAGGAGACAGGAAGATTTTGGTGCAAGTGCACAAGCCTAACACTCTAGCTGAAAAAAAATGACAGTGTGCTTCCTAATCAAGTACAAGGCCTCGATTTTCACCCCCAGTACTGCCAAAATATGCATTTTTGAGAGTTCTCTAGGGAAGACAACAGGACCTCAGGAATTCTTCAAGGATCTTTAAATAATGCATGTAATAAAACTATGTTATCTATTTCATTGTGGTTGAATTTGGATAGTTTGTAGTTAGTTGTCAAGGAATTGGGGGAATCTTCCTAGTTATTGAATGTATGTGCATATAGTTTTTTGCCACAGGTGTTCCTTTTACCTTGACTTATTTATGCAAATATATTTATCTTCACTCCATTTTTTATAGGGAGGGAGGGGAGCTTTGCTTTTCTCTTCTTTTTCTAGTTTCTCCAGTTTCTCTAGTTTCGTTTGAGACTTTTCTGTATTCCAATGCAAGTATTTTAGACTGTTTCTCTCTGATTTATCTGCAGCCCACATATTTTATATGCTGTGATTTTATTGTATTTTAAAATTTCCTTTGAGTATTTCATAGATTGTGTGAAAGTGCATTGTTGGATTTCTATGTTTAGAGATTAATAACATTTCTCTTTTTTAAAATGATTTGTAGTTTAAGTGCATTATAGACAGAAAACACATTGTATAATTTTAATTTTTTAAATTCATTAGGTTTATTTTATGAACAAGAATATGATGTACTTTAGTGACTTATTTTATGAACCAGAATATTGGGTACTTTAGACAATTTTTAAGATATATGTATTCTGAGGTGACTATAGTGCTCTGGTTTTAAAATTAGATTGGATTGGTTGATGGCATTGTTCAGAGGTTTCATGTTGTGCCAGTGAGAATGGAGGGCTAATGTCCACAGCAATAACTGTAGAGGTGACCATTCTTTCAATCTCATAGGTGTGTGTATATATGTGTATATGGTGTGTGTGTGTGTGTGTGTGTGTGTGTGTGTGTGTGTGTGTGTGTGCTGATCCTAGGGCTTGAACTCAGGGCCTGGGTGCTGTCCCTGAGCTTTTTTGCTCAAGGCTAGCACTCTACCACTTGAGCCACAACTCCACCTTCTGGCTTTTTTGTGGTTAATTGGAGGTAAAAATCTCATGTATTTTACTTCCCAGATCTCAGCATGCTGAGTACCTGGGATTACAGGTGTACGCTCTTGGTACCTGACTATTTTTTTTTTAATTTTTATTGTCAGACTGATAAAAACAGTGGTTACAGTTTCATATGTTAGGCATTGGATACATTTCTTGTACTGTTTGTTACCTCCTCCCTCATTCTCCCCTCCCCCTCCCCCTTTCCCTCCCCCCCCATGAGTTGTTCAGTAGATTTACACTAAACAGTTTTGCAAGTATTGCTTTTGTAATTGTTTTCTTTTTTACCCTGTGTCTCTCGATTTTGGTATTCCTTTTCAGTTTCCTAGTTCTAATACCTGTATATATGATTTCCAATGTATTCAGATAAGATGCAGATATAGTTCAGGTACAAGCACAGAAAGGGGATACAAGAGGATCATCAACAATAGAAGCTATGGTTTCACATGGCATGTTGAAAGTAATTACAACAGTGATCTAACAGTTGTTTCCATAACATGGAGTTCATTTCACTTAGCATCATCTTTTGTGTTCATAAGGGTATAGCTATTGGGCTCTTGTGATCCTCTGCTGTGACTTGCCTAAACCTGTGCTAATTATTCCCTATGAGGGAGACCATAGAGTCCATGTTTCTTTGGGTCTGGCTCACCTCACTCAGTATAATTTTTTTCAAGTCCTTCCATTTCCTAACAAATGGGGCAATGTCATTCTTTCTGATAGAGGCATAAAATTCCATTGTGTATATGTACCACATTTTCCTGATCCATTCGTCTACAGAGGGCCATCTGGGTTGGTTCCAAATTCTAGCTATGACAAATTGTGCTGCGATGAACATTGTTGTGCTGGTGGGTTTAGTGTGTTCTTGTTTGTGGTCTTTGGGTAGATGCCCAAAAGTGGGGCTACTGGGTCATAGGGGAGCCCTATGCTTAGCCTTCTGAGGAATCTCCATACTGCTTTCCAGAGTGGCTGAACCAATTTACATTCCCACCAACAATGAAGTAGGGTATTCCCTTTTGGCCACCTCCCCTCCTACATTTGTCATTGTTTGTTTTCTTGATATAGGACATTCTTACTGGGGTGAGATGGAATCTCAATGTTGTTTTGATTTGCATCTCTTTTATGGCTAGTGATGTAGAACACTTTTTCACATGTCTCTTGGTCATTCTCATTTCCTCATCAGAGAAGTCTCTTTTTAGGTCTTTTTTTTTTCATATTGGGATTTTTTCTAATTATTAAGCAACATTTTCTTTTTTTTTTCAAATTTTTTTTTATCAAACTGATGTACAGAAAGGTTACAGTTTCATACGTTAGGCATTGGATACATTTCTTGTACAGTTTGTTACCTTGTCCCTCATACCCCCCTCCCTCTTCCCCCTTTCCCTCCCCCCCCCCCCCCACGGAGGTGTTCAGTTCACTTACACCAAACAGTTTTGCAAGTATTGCTTTTGTAGTTGTTTGTCTTTTTTTACCCTGTGTCTTTTTAGGTCTTTAGCCCACTTGGGGCTGTTGGTTCTTTGCAATTTTGTTTTGGAGGATGGTAATTTTTTTAGTTCTGCATATATTTCAGATATGAGGCCTTTGTTCATTGTATGGCCGGTAAAGATCTTTTCCCAATCTGTGGGCTTTCTGCTTATCTTGCGAGCTATGACCTTTGCCCTGCAGAAGGTCTGCAGTTTGATGCAGTTCCATTTGTCCATCCTTTCTTTGATTTGTCGCATTTCTGTGTCTTTGTTAAGGAAGTTCCATCCTGTGCCAAGGAGCTCAAGTGTTTCTCCTACTCCTTTACCTGACTAATTTTATCAGTTTTTTAAAATCAGAGATGTGTTGTTTGGTGCTTATATATTTAGGGATCGTATGTTCTCCTGGTGGATTGATTCTTAGGTTATTACATAATGTTCCTCTTTTTTTCTGGTCATTTTCAACCCATTTTCAAGGATAACAAAAGGCTCATTTGTTAGTTATTTATCTATTATCTATTCGGAAGCCTTTGAAAAATTATCGTTTGCCTGGTCTCTCTTTTCTCCTCTGTTATTTTCAATTTCCTCATGGTTGTACTTATGTGTACTTCTGTGGCCAGCATACAGATGGGCTATGTTTTGTCATCTGATCTTCCAATCTCATCTTTTGAATAATCTGTTCAGGCTGTTCACAAAGAAGATGATTATTGACCTGGAAGGGCTTATGATGGAAAGGCATCTCTTATTTTTATTTTTACATTGTACTGAAGAGTTTCTTACTTGTCTTCAGCCTTTTTGCTAGTCTAGAGGAATGGACCTATCACCCTCGTGACTGGGTCTCACCAGCCTGTGACTACAAAATAAGTTGTGACTCCCCTTTAAGTACCTAGCTGTAGGGCTTCAGCCCTAGTCATCTGATTATTACACACTGTGCTCCCACATGTCCCCCCACTCCTTTAAGGCTCCTAAAGTGTGCTGTTGCATGATCTACAGTAAGTTTTCCTGCTCTTAGGCTCTGACCCAATTGGCTGACCTTGACCATGTGTCCACTGTAGTTAACAATGCTATCTTCTGTCCTAAAACAGGGGAGTCTGGCTCTACTTTTTATCCTATTGTGTGTTGTATCCTTTTCTTTCATTTCTTCCAACAAAGCAGGTACCAGGCCAATGCTTTCCATCCATCCTAAGGTTTCAAGATTGTGGGAGGGAAGCTGAGCCATGGACTTGGTCATTTCCAGGAAATGCTATTGGTGGCTATACTGAGTCCATGCATAATGCATCCTGAATAAGCAATCTACAGAAGTAGATTCAAATCCAATCTACGCCACCTCATCAAGTCCTGCATGTGGCTGGGGTTACCTTTTTCTACATCATACATGGCACAGTACAGTTTCAAAGTAGCCCTGGTGATCTGTTACTGTATCCCTCCCAATTTAATGTCTGGGGAAGCATTTACTATTGCTGATCAGGCTCTACAAATAAGACCTTTGTTCAGCATGTCAGATTATACCAGACAGGATACTTCATGGCTGTAATCTCAGCTACACAGGAGTCAGAGATTGGGAGAATTTTGGTGCAAAGCAAAAAGTTATCAAGATTCTGGGTATAGTGGTATACACCTGCAATTACAGCTATATGGGAGGGCATAGGTAGAAGGCTTTTGATCTGAGGCTGGTTGTGGGCAAAAACACAAGAACCTACCTGAAAGCTAAAGTAAAAAAGCACTAGGGTCATGGACCCAGTAATATAGTGCCTGTCTAGTAAATGTGAAGGCCTGAGTTCTAACTCCACCAAAAGAAACAAAAATGAAATAAATACTGTTATTGCTTGCAACAAATGGTTAGAGGTCATATTCTACTTCTTTCAAGTATGCTGACACATCTCCACATCCCATATTAACATAATAGTAATCTTTTGAATGGATTTTGTGTTTCCTTTGGAAATTATTTGGCAACTCATTTAACTTATGATTGGCAATGATTTCTTGGCAGCCACAGTGCATACTTGAGAATTCTTGCAAAATGAGATGATCTGACCCATTAATTATTTCCAAATGTGATGACATTTTAATGGATCCTAATTTTAAAAATTAGTGTGGTTGACATAATGCTATATTTTGTAGGCATTTAATTAAACATCTATTAATATTGACATGACAGCTTTTATATTTTGGAGCTAATAATTTTTCTCCAACTTTCAAACATTCTATAGATTAAAAAAATGCCCATATCACTGGATTGGAGGCATCTAATGGAAGTGCACTAGATGTGAGCTCAAAAGCCAAGTAAAAGTTCAAAGCTCTGAGTTCAAACTCCAATAGACCACATAAAAGAAGGAATAGAGAGAGAGAATAAGAGAGATGAGAGAGAGAGAGAGAGAGAGAAACAGTGGCTCACACCTATGATACTAGCTACTTAGGAGGCTGAGATCTGAGTATTTCAGTTTGAAAGTATCCCAGGTAGAAAAGTCTGTGAGACTCCTATAGCCAATTAAGCATACAAAAAGCCAGACGTTGAAGTATAACTCAAGTGGTAAAGCACCAGTCTTGAGGAAAAATGCTAAGGGACAGCGCCCAGGCCCTGAGCTCAGGCCTCAGTACCAACACACACACACACACGAAAAAGAAAGATTAAAAAAGGAAGCAAGGACTCATGAAAGAGAAGAAGGAAAGATGAAAGAGAGAGAAATGAAGGAAAGAAATCAAAGAAAGAGAACAAAAGAAAAAAGAAAGGAAGGAAGGAAAGAAGGGAGGGAGGGAGGGAGGTCTACAATGCTTGTGTCTGTGGTTCCTTCTTCAGCAGGAAACTTTCTGTTCCAGTTTCCAGTTCTGGCAGAACCTGGCAGAGGTGTCTTTACCTTGTGTGAGGCCTGCTTTTGATTTAGCCCTTTTCCAGAGCAATTAACAGCATGAACACCTAATCTCATCTGGCTCCCTTTTAGCCTTCCAAAGACCACATAATTTTGTAACATTAGTATATGTCTCAAATGTGAATTTTTCTACCTTGGATAATACTATGCATAGAACACAAATGGTTGGGCTCACTCCTAATGGTAATTCCATATGTTATACATTTCCTGCTTTCAAGGACATTGTCTCCAATGCCTCCAGTGATGCGCAGCACATAGTAGGACCTCAATGCATGTTTCTTTGTTTGTAAATTGCTAAGTGATTTTATAACAGTAGTCACTTGAAACAGTGTTGAGGATTTTAATTATTTTTTCTTTCAAGAGTAGCTTCAAGTTCAAGAATGACTGCATTAGAGATCATATTAGCTACAAAATAATAATGACTTATAAGTGAGATTAACTTTACAACTCTCAGCTCTGTAGAGTAGCAGCCTCAAACTCCTGGGTTTGTTTGAGATTTTCGAGATTTTCTTCAGCACTGGGAAGGGAGTCTGAACTCTACCACTTTGTGTCTTGTTTTTTGAGACAAGATCTTACAGCTTTGCCTGGCCTGGCCTTGAGTCTGAGATCTCCCTGCCTCTGCCTCCTGAGTAGTTGGAATTATACTTGTACACTACATATCTGACTAAACGTCTGTGTTTTCATGAAAGAAACTGTAATGTTTTTACATAACCAAAAATGCATTAGATTTTCTTGCTTTAAACCATTCTGCACAAAGGAAAAGTTATGCACTCCTGAAAGAGCAATTTTTCATTTTACCCACATCAAGTTTTAAAAATTCTGGAACTCAATAGCATCCAGATTATGTGGATAAAAAGACAATTTAAAATTCCCAGAGCAGGCTGGGATGTAGCTCAATGGCAATGTACTTGCCTAGCAAGTGCATCGTCCTGGGTTTGATCCCCAGTACCAAAAAAGAAGAGAAAAAAATACAGTTAAAATTACCAGAGCCAGGGGAAAGTTTAAGACAGTAAGTACTTGACAGACAACCATTATTTTCATATATTTATGCCTAAAATTACTGTAAATGAGCTGTGAACTTGTATCTTTTCCATATAGCATCCAAGAGGCATGATGATTTGAAATGGCCACAATTTTATATTGTATTTTCTCCTTACATTTAGGCAGAACAGGTTATAGGTTCTTAGAATCCAGGCATAGAGAGCAAAGGAACATGCATTTTAGTGGTCCATTACCACATAATAACCTACCCCAAAGCCTAGTTAGTGCTTAAAATCACAGTTCATTATCTCTCATGCCTCTGTGGCTTGCTGGGGTTCCACTGGAAGACCCTTGTTTGACATCTCATCTCAGAAGATAGAGACTGGAACAGGGATCATTTGAAGACCCAACTCGGGTTGACATCCAACCTGAATCAATCACATGGCTGGCAGTTGACTTTGGCTACTGGGGGACTCAACTAAAGCAATCAACTAGTATGCCCACTCAGAGCCTCTTCTGTGGTGTGGGATTCTCAGGGTGTGGCAGCTGCATTCCAGAAGGGAGCAGCCCAGCATCAAGTGTTCTAAGAGCTACTCATGCATGTTGAAAGGCACCAGCACCCAGAAAACCAAGGCAGGAGAACAACAAGTTGGAGAATTGCCTAGACTACATCCTGAGGCCCTGTCTCAAGGAAACAAATGTTGATCTCACACTGAGTAGTGTTACATTTAAAAAATCCAGTACCCCACAACTTACAATGCTTAGCATCTGATCAAAGATTGCTGGGTATGAAACTAGGTTCCTCAGAAGATGCATAGTTAGGAGGAAAGTCATTAACATACAGACCCAGAACTCATATAGATATTAGAATTAGCAGACAAGATAAGAACATTAGAATAGTTATTGCAACTATGTTCTTGTGTCTATGGTTCCTATGTGTTCTGAAAGAAGAAAAAAATAGTACTATAAAGTATGCAGAAATTGTATGTTCTTCTTGTGTTTTAAATACGAAACATTTTTGTTTCAAGTTTCTTTAAAAGATAAATCTTTAAAAATCTAAAAAAAATAGCATTATATTGTGAGACTTATAAACAGAAAGGTGATAATATGTAATAAAGCCTAAGAGATAAGTAATGGAGCATACAAGGAACTGAAGGTGTGGCTCAAATGATAGAGTTCCAGCCTTGAGTAAAAAAGCCATACAAGAGTTCAAGGCCATGAGTTCAAGCCCTAGTATGGACACAAAATAAATGGAAACATAGAAATGTAAGGCTCTTAATCTATACATTGTCATATTATTGCTTGAAAATGGATTGTAATAGGCTGTAGACACATACTGAAAAACCTAGATCAACTACCAAATGAATTAAACAAATAAATATGCATAATTTATAAATCAACAAACAGAATAAAATGGAATCCTGCAAACCTTCATCTGAAAGAAAGCACTAATAAAAAATAAAAATATTAACTGTTTGGTGTAAGTGAACTGAACACCTCAGGGGAGGAAAGGGTAAGGGGGAGGGGGGGTATGAGGGACAAGGTAACAAACAGTACAAGAAATGTATCCAATGCCTAATGTATGAAACTGTAACCTCTCTGTACATCAGTTTGATAATAAAAATTTGAAAAAAAATAAAAATATTGAGTAGGTAGGACAAATAAAATACAACAGCAAGATGTACAATTTAAACTTAATTCAATTACAAAACATTGCACATAAAAGCACCAAAGTACAGAGAATATACCAAGATAGGCTACATTTGAATCATAAATACAAATATAAATATAAAAGTATATAACTCATTTATAACATGTTTATTTTTCTACATGGAATTGATTTGGAAATTGTTAACATCAAAACATTTGGAAAATCTTCCCAATGTTTAGAAAGTAACTAACAACCTCCTAAAAGAAAAAAAGCAGCAAAGGTTTCTCTGAACTTTTAACTAAATGAAGTA
The DNA here is from genome assembly GCF_023159225.1 of Perognathus longimembris pacificus. NCBI lineage: Eukaryota > Metazoa > Chordata > Mammalia > Rodentia > Heteromyidae > Perognathus > Perognathus longimembris. The sequence continues at coordinate 27,154,629 of NC_063174.1, read as the reverse complement.
AAATTAAAATGAAACATACCTAAAAGTGAGTTACTGCAAGAGCAGTACTTGAAGGAAAATCTATAGCACTAGATGTTTACATTATTTCTTTGTAAAGGAGAGGTCTTAAAGACGTCTAATGAAACCATAGTAAGCAAAAGTAAAGAAATAACAATAATCAGAATAGATATAAATAAAATAGAAAATAGCAGTTTCCAGGTAAAGTTCTCTGATCATGAAGGGAAGTTGACTAGCAGAGATGCTCATGTTTTAGCAGCCTGGTAATGAAGGGAGACAAAGTCATGAATAGCACGATAGAACCAACATTGGAAATGGACTCTGCCTGGCTTCAGGGCTGGATTCTGTCTCTTATAACTCCATGACCTTAGGCAATTATTTGGCATGCTTAACGTCTCCTGAAAAATATGGACAACACACTCTTGCCTCTGTCTTGAAGAATTATAAGGTTCACCGGGCAGTGCAAGGCCAAGCAATTTACATAGAATTGCAGTAAAATATGACATACAAGGTTTGATAAGAGCGGGGTGCTTGGGGTTGGGAATATGGCCTAATGTCAAGAACGCTTGCCTCATATACATGAAGCCCTGGGTTCGATTCCTCAGCATCGCATATACAGAAAATGGCCAGAAGTGGCGCTGTGGCTCAAGTGGCAAAGTGCCAGCCTTGAGCAAAAAGAAGCCAGGGACAGTTAAAACTCCAGGACTAGGGGCTGGGGATATGGCCTAGTGGCAAGAGAGCTTGCCTCGTATACGTGAGGCCCTGGGTTCGATTCCCCAGCACCACATATACAGAAAACGGCCAGAAGTGGCGCTGTGGCTCAAGTGGCAGAGTGATAGCCTTGAGCAAAAAGGAAGCCAGGGACAGTGCTCAGGCCCTGAGTCCATGGCCCAGGACTGGCTAAATAAATAAATAAATAAATAAATAAAAGAGTCACACAGATGATGCCTTAAAAACAAACAAACAAACAAACAAAAAAACCTCCAGGACTAGCAAAAAAAAAAAAAAAAAGAAAGAAAGAAAAAAGAAGACTTAAAGTCATATGTTTCATATGCCCAACTAAAATACTTCTGAGGGAAAAATGGCCTTTCAAAACCTCAACACTCAGCCAGGTAAGGAGGCATATGCCTATCATCTTTACTATTCAGGGAGTAGAAATTGAAGGGATGCAGTTCAAGGCCAGCTCAGGCAAAAGGTTCATGAAAACTATCCCTTCTCCCTGTTTCAACCAATAAGAAAGCTTGGCACAGTGGCATGTGCCCATGATTCCACTTACACTGGAAGTGTAAATAGAAAACTGCAGACATCAGGCTGGCCCAGGCAAAAAGAGACCCTATTTAAAATACAAGGGAATTAAAAAGGGCCTGAGGTGTAGTTCCAGTGGCAGAAGCCCCAGGACTGGCAAAAAAAAAAAAAAGAGCTGGGTGCCAGTGGCTCATGCCTGTAATCCTGACTACTCAGTAGGCTGAGATCTGAGGAGCCTGGCTTGAAGCCAGCCTGGGGAAGGACAATGCCCAGACCAGAGTTTAAGCCCCAGGACTGACAAAAAACAAATGTTTTATAAGGACAACTTGGAATTATTAAAATGAAGCCTGAGGATAATATGCATGACTTTTATTTACACATGTCATCTTTGTGGTTTAAAAACAAATAATAGATAGTTAAAATTGCTTTGTAAATTATATGTACTATGCCTTTTTATAGTATATGCCAATTGTACAAAATAATGGTTTCATTCTTTGTGATGGATTGTTAAAATTTCAATGTAGCACTTGAGATAACACAAAATGTAGTGCAGTTCTAAGCGTAGATGAGTAGAGGAAGTCTAATTCCATTTTTCTTATTTATAATCTAGCTGATGTTCCTCAGAGGAACAGAATAGAAATAATTGCCAACCACACATTAAACTGATGAGACTGCTTTGACACAGATCCTTTAGCTCATGCTCACTGCCTGTATTTCCGTCCCTTGCTCCCTGACATGCCTCAGGTTATAGCATAAGGGGCCGAGTGAAGTGCTAGAGTCCTTGTGTGTTCTGTACTGTCCATAGGCTGTGACTCCTTCTTCAGGGCTTGGCTGGCTTAGCTTCACTAGTGATGTATCTTTACTATATTTAATCTCTGCCAGTAAAGATACCGAAACATACCAACATAGCCTTGCTGGAGGCCAGGGAATTAGAGGGCATCTAAATTGAGATCTACCAAGGCAGATAGAGGCTCCTGGGGCCAAGAAAACCAGGCAACAAGGAGCGAGATTGGCTGGTTATCCTACCCCATATCCCTCTATTCAGTCCTCAGAGATTATAGAAAGCCTCTGAGGACCTGTGTCTATAAGGGCCCATGGAATAAAAAGAGGGGCAGAAGAGGGCGCCCCCCAGGTCCTGCGGGGCCAAGTATTGAGACACCTTAGAGAGGAGATGGGTTGAACCACTGGAGGGCCAAAGGAGGAGGTTGATGAGAGGGCTGCACAGATCACCTTTGCAAAGACCAGCACTGCACAGCCTACCCACATTGACCAGAAACAGTCCGAGTCATCCAGAGACACCCCTACGAATGGGGGACTCAGGACTGAGAAAAACCTCACTTCTCTCCCCTACAGTCTTCAATGCTAAAGCAATCCTCTCAAAGTTCCCAAAACCTGGAAGAAGGAATAAAAAGAGTTTGGCTAGCAATAGAGTGAAGTAGAGAGCCATATAACCATGGCCACAGCAGGCTTCATGTGTCCCCTAGTGTTACTCAGTGACACCAGACTGAGGTTCCTGATCCTCAGTGATGAAAACCATATTAAGCTCCCTACAAGAAAGTGATTTTCTGTCACCGTGTCAAGTGTGCTCTCTGCAGGGCTGAGTGTGGATTCAAATGATCTTCTCCCAAAGAGCAGGAGCCAGGCAGGGGGATGGTGGTGGTGTGTAAGTGGTGGGGGTGGTGATAATGAGATTGTGGACTTCTCTTTTGAGAGAGAAAGGTCAAATTACATCTTGAACTTATCAAATAAACTCTTAAATCCTTGAATTGCCCTGAAAAAGTATACAGACTTTCAGTAATGAAACAAAACAACCAAAAAAAAAGTTAAAATGTAAAACTTCTAGAAATTCTTCCCTTAACTTTCTAAGGTTTGAACTGAGTACTTTGGCTCCATCATGAAAGCAGGCAGAAGCTGGGCATTGGTGGCTCACGCCTATAATCCTAGCTATTCAATAGGCTGAGATCTGAGGATTGCAATTCAAAGGCAGCCCTGGCAGGAAAGTCTATGAAACTTTTATCTCCAATTAATCACCAGAAAACCAGAAGTAGTGCTGTGGCTCACTCAGGTGGGAAAGTATTAGCCTTGAGTGAAAAAGCTAAGGAACAGCATGCATGCATAGGCATGCTCATGTGTGCACACACACTCACACACAAATGCACACTAGAAAATAAAAAGTAGATGAGAGGAGAGAGATGGACCCTTCTGAGTGATGGACTCTCTCCCGAACCTAGACTACCACGCTTTAACTGACAATCTTGTGTGTATTTTTTTTATCCAAATATTTGCAAAAAAGAAGTGTGAGGAAAAAATTCACTCCCTTACCCTTATTCTCACCTGCTGAATGTGGTTTTCCTCCTCCTCCCTCCTCCTCCTTCCTCCTCCTCCTCCTCCTCCTCCTCCTCCTCCTCCTCCTCCTCCTCCTCCTCCTCCCCTCCTCCTCCTCGAACCTGTATTAGCATTCCCTAGAATTTATTGTAAAATGTTTTGGATGGTACTGCAGTTTGAACTCAAGGTCTCACCTTCATAGGCAATGACTCTACCATATAAGCCGCACTCTCAGCTCAGACATATTCCAAAGTACTGTCATTGCCCTTCATAACTGCTAGGTGCTATTTTCATTTTTTTTCAACTTTTTATTATCAAACTGATGTACAGAGAGGTTACAGTTTCATACGTTAGGCATTGGGTACATTTTTTGTACTGTTTGTTACCTCATCCCTCATTCCCCCTCTCTCCTCTCCCCTTTCCCTTTCCCCCCATGAGGTGTTCAGTTCACTTACACCAAACAGTTTTGCAAGTATTGCTTTTGTAGTTGTTTGTCTTTTTTTTACCCTGTGTCTCTCGATTTTGGTATTCCATTTCAATTTCCTAGTTCTAATACCAGTATAGACGGTTTCCAATATACTCAGACAAGATTACAGAGATAGTGTAGATACAACCACAGGAAGGTGATACAAGAACATTATCAATAGTAGAAGCTACAGATATACATGGGATGTTGAAAGTAGTTACAACTGTGATATATCGATCATTTCTACAACATGGAGTTCATTTCACTTAGCATCATCTTATGTGTTCATAAGGGTATAGCTATTGGGCTCTGTGATCCTCTGCTGTGACTTGCCTAAACCTGTGCTAATTATTGCCTATAAGGGAGACAATACAGTCCATGTTTCTTTGAGTCTGGCTCACTTCACTTAGTATAATTTTTTCCAAGTCCTTCCATTTCCTTACATGATATTTTCATTTTGAGCCTAGAATTTTTAATGGAGAATCATCATTTTTTTTTGAGAATTTACATATTTTTATTTTTGTCCTATGCTTTGTAATTCAATTCTGTTTTCTCTCTGTGTATACAGCCACATTTCACCTTTATCTGTAAGGAACCTAAATCCAATATTAACCAAAAGCCAATCACAGCTCAGCAGCATGAGTTGTACCTAATATTAAATGACATGATGTGTCTTGCTGTTTGTTGCCTTCTTCTGATATATTCAGCTCATTTAAATCTCCATGCCCAGGAAATGTAATGGCTTTGAAACCACATAGTGGAAGCTGTGTGGATAAAAGCAACACAAGGAAAAATCACATCTCTAAGTGAGCATTAATATGAACAAAGGTCTTGACTCAGTTTCTTGCTTGGTTTTTGGGGTAGCCAACTCTTCCTATACATTTAGTCTTTTCATCTTTAAAGTGAAGCTATTCCCTAATTATAAAGATCTATTAGCAATGTGGAATATTTATTTGCCCAGAGTGGTTAAAAAGAGTTTGAACTAGATGCTGGTGGCTCATATTTGTAATTCTAGCTTATCAGGAGGCTAAGATCTGAGGATAGTGGTTCAAAGCCAGCCCTGGCAGGAAGGTCCATGAGACTCTTATCTCCAATTAACTGCCAAGAAGGCCACAAGTTGAGCTATGGCTCAAGTGGGTAGAGTGCTAGCCTTGCACAAAAAAGCTTAAAAACAGCAGTTCAAACAAGGTCGTGCCCGGAGTTCAAGCCCCAGGACCAGCACACACACACAAATCCACATATACATGCAAAAAGTTGAGCCTGAAATTCAGTTTTTGCCTTTCTTTTAAAAAATTTTTATTTTTATGTGATTTTGATCTTTATTTTAAATCTTTACATTTTTTAATACTTTAAAAATTGTTATTATCTTAAGTAGTTGTACAAAGGAGTTGCCATTCAGCAAAACAGTTTCTGAAAACAGTGCATCTTGATCAATGTCACCCCTTTCAACATTTTCACTCACCCCCTCCCAATCTGTCCCTTCCCTTACTTTTATTAACTTTTTAGCATATGTACTGAATTTTTTTGTCATTTAACAAAGTAGTATGTGTATACAATGCATCTTGATCTGTGTCATCCTTTCAACATCCTTCGACCCACCCCTTCCCTGATTTTTCTTAATCTTGTGGTATGTACAATGAATTCTGCATTCTCCCTGCCTCCTTTCCCCTATATTTGTCAACCCCTCTCTCTTTTCTGCCCCCCGTATTTTGCCTTCTAGATGCCATAAGGTAAACAACTTCCTCTTCCAAGTAACCCTGCTGTGACATCATGCCTCATCACCATCCCAAAATCAATGGGGGCCAACCATGGATGAGGACCCCCTGAAGCCATGGGCAAAAGTAAACCTCTGTCTTAGTTAACGATCTTAGGCATTTGTTACAGCAACAGAAAGCTAACTAATACACTCCTCAGTAACTGCTGATTGATAGACTAAAGGACCCTCCAGGCATCTCTCCCTTACAGCAAGCATAGCTATTTTATCATAGAAGGCAATTCCAGGACATTACAGGAAGCAGCTTGCCTTCTTGTTCTGCTCAGTTTTGCTTCCTCTAGTGCAGCTGCCTATTCTGTCCATGGTGCTTGTGGATGGCAACCTCCAGGTGCCACTCACGCATAGTAGGAAGTTCTCCAGCCTTGGTCCAGTCCAGTGTCTTCCCTGCTGCAACCTTGCTGCCCTCTGGGCCTCCTTCCCACAGTGGCACCCTCCCCCAAGTCTCTCCACATGACTGCCTCCCCACTTCAGCTCATCAGAGCTCCATGAGCTTGTTTCTGTTTGCCAGGTCTTGTGGATAAGTTCTGATCCCCATAACCCAATAAACTTCTTCATCCTAGGTGCTGCAACCAGACTTTCAGTGAGGTCTGAACACCCCACACTCGTCCATCCTACTTTTGGAGATTTGTTTTCCATCATTAGAACACACTATTCTGCTATTGCTGAATAATCTCCATATTAAATTCCTTGGTGTTGATGTCACTGAATGACATTCTCAAATGCAGATGTATCCACAGGGAAGTTCAGCTGGCAACAGAAATGTGCTGCCACTGCCTTCCTGAAATCACTGTGAGATCCTCAGCTGTCCCGGGAATGCCAGGCTATCATCACTAGGATTCGGTCCTTCCCTCTCTCGGGAACTCCATCAGCTATCCCACTGTAGTTCTTGCTCACAACCATCCATGGTACATTCATCCATCAGCTAGCTCCACAGCACAGGCCTGATGTAATAGGGACCCCCCAAGGGAAGGGACCACAATGTAACGGGTCCGAGGGTGGGGGGATTCCCCCATCCTTCCAAGAGTCCACCACTCAGAGACAATCTCAAGTAAAAAGATGGATTTACTGGGGAAGTAAAAAGTATACTGACTGGCCAGGGTCATGGCCCAGACTCGGAAGCTGGAACCGCAACGGTAAAAAGCAGGCTGGCCCGGCCAGGGCCACAGCCCAGACTCCGGAGCTGGGACCACGCGCCAAATCTTTACATCTTTAAGTAGCTATACTAAAGAATTGTCATTTAACAAAGCAATTTATAGATACAATATATCTTGATCAATGCCACCCCTTTCAACATTCTCACCTCTCCCTCCCTTACCCACCTCTTCCCTCACTCTTCTTAATTTTGTAGGATATACATTGGATTCTTGACTGCATTTCCTCCTTCTTCTCATCTTCATTCACCTACTTCTTTCCTCTTGACCCTACCTCACCCCTTTTCAGTACTGGATTCCTGAGGTTTTATTTTGCTGAACTTTGGTTCTGACTTTATTAAGTTGATGTACCTGGAGAAAATTACTTAACTTTCCCAAGATTTAGTTTCTTCATCTGAAATGGGATAATTATATGTGATCTATGTGGTTTTACAAATTAATGAAATAATTTACATATGCCCTTTGGTTGTAGGTTTGGTCCTTAACTTTTCATGTACCGTGGCTGCAGCGAGAGGCTGTTACTATTTCAAGTGTAATCTGATAGATCAAAGGGGACACAGGAGCCTGGGTTGGTGGAGAATGAGATGCCAGGTTTGGAATTAAACAGCTTTGAGACTGATAATAAAATGAAGTAAAAAGATATACCAGTCAGGAACCTGTGGTGCACGCCTGTAATCCTAGCTACTCAGGAGGCTAAGGTTTGAGGACAGTGATTCAAAGCCAGACTGGGGAAGAAAAGTTTGTGAGATTCTTATCTCCAACTAACAACCAACAAACTGAGAGTGGCCTTGTGGCCCAAGTAGCACACTAACCTTGAGCACAAGGACAGTGCCCTAGGCTCAGAGTTCGAACCCCAAGACCAGCACACACACACACACACACACACACACACACACACACACACAGAGAGAGAGAGAGAGAGAGAGACATACCATCAGTCACAATGAAAACCTGCCCTTAAATTAATATCAGAACTCAAATACTGAAAGTTACATGTGAACTACCTAGAATTGACATTGGTGTTCAGACTCCTCCCCTCACAGATTCTTTCCTTCCCAGTCCTTAAACATTATACCATAGCAGAACATGTTGGGAATGACGTGGATAAAAGAATGTATGGTAATATGTTAGAATATTGGCATAACGGTCATGGTGGTCTGAGGAAGCTGTGGCATGTGACCACAGAAGGGGAGCTATGTATGAGCTTTCCAAGGTTCAGGCAGCTCCTAAGCAGCAGATCCACTTCTATCTACTCTGTACCATGGGCAAATAGGAAGCAAATCTATTCTCTCTCTCTCTCTCTCTTTCTCTCTCTCTCTCTTTCATGCCTGGGCTAGGTGCTGTCCTTTAGCTTTTTTGCTCAAGGCTAGAACTCTACCACTTATACCACAGTTCCACTTCTGGCTTTTTGCCAGAAGTTAATTGAAGTTAGAGTCTCACAGACTCTGCTGCCTGGGTTGGCTTTGAACTGCCTTCTTTAGATTTCAGCTTCCTACTATGATTAGAGGCGCAAGCTACTGGTGCTTATTAGCACAACTCTAAATTTCTTCAGTTACCAACACTGTGCTTTTCAAACTACACTTAGGGAAGTATCTATTGGTTTTCCCCAGTCATTCATAAGCCAGATCATGGTCTTGCTTTGTATGATCAGAAAGTGGCCTGAGTCCCATGGGCCTCATGCTACTGGATTGGCATTGGGAAATGTGCTGTTCCCTGCTCAGTGAGACAAATTTCCAGTCACTCAGTTGGATATAACATCAATGTCAGATTGCTATGAAGACGTTTAAATGCTGACTCTCAATTTCTATACTTAACTCACCTGGCAATATATTTTGAATGGCACTGCTCTCTCTGCCTTATCTTAATAATACTACCTTAAAACAAAAAGCAGAAAAACTTTATGAAGATAAAATTTCAGTTACAAAAATAGAAAATTTGCACCAGGTATGTGTCATCCAAAGTCACTACCCTGTGTTTTATATATAGATCTTGGCATCACAGAGTGTGAACATTGCAATCAGGCACACTTGTTGCTGTATTTGAATTCCAGCCCAGCTGCTCGCCAGCTGTACTTCCCTTGGACACAGAGTTCTCTGAGCCTCTGTTTCTGCATTGCATCTTAGACTCACAAAGGGATTGCACTGAAGGTAAAATTCCTTGTGCACAGTGACCAGAAACTTGCAAGGGGGGTTGTGTTATATTGTGTATTTGGTGTCTTCTAATCTAAACTTTGCAGTTTTAGTTGACTCTAGATGCATGTCATGATTTGATTATGATTTGAGCACCTAGCAAGCTTTTATGCACTGGAATCATGTAAGTTATAAACAAGTAGAAACTTAAATCAGACCATGATGTTTATAGGTGGGGCCTTTGGGAAATGATTAGGACTAGATAAACTCATTGAGTTGGGACCACCATTAAATACTGGAACCACCATTAAACACTGGTGCCTTCATATGAGGAAGGAAATATACTAATGCACACATATACATGCTTCCTGTCTCTGCCCACATGATACCCTATGCTTCCTCAGGACTCCTTTAGTAAGAAGGCCATAATCAGATGTGAGCCCATGAACTACCAGTACCATGAGCTCAAATCAACCACCCTTCATAAGGTGTCTGCTCAGCCATTTCATTATTGTGATGATTAATACAATACAGTCAGACACATTGCTTTTCTCCCCCAAGTCCAAATTATTTTTCTATTTGAGCCTGAAGTAAGTTCATTTAGATGCCACAGTTGTAATCGTACCTTATAATAATTCTGGTCACCTTCAGGCCTAATTTTAAGTAAAAGATCCACTATAGGCAAAATACTGAACTATGACACAATATAATGTGAATGAAACTTTCTTTGCAGTTTGTTAAATTCAGGTTGTGAAGCTCAGCCTTCACATCACTGATTTAGCTTGAGTAAAACCCTGGATTTACAAGCACTAGCTGTCCTCCACCTTCACCTGCAGATGATCTTGATGAATGTGGTCTATGAATCACACCTTAAAAAGCCACTGTGACTGTAAATGGATAGGGCAAGAGGTCACAGTAGTGGAACCACTCTGTGCCTTGACTGAGGTGATAAATAAGTGAACATACATCAGCAATAAAATGGCATAGAAAAGATAACTAGAAAGCCCACAGATTGGGAGAAGATCTTTACCAGCCATATAACAGACCAAGGCCTCATTTCTAAAATATATGTAGAACTCAAAAAATTAAATTCCTCCAAAACAAATCCTAAAAGAACCAACTGCCCCTCAACAAAGGTGCTAAACACCTAAAAAGAGACTTCTCTGAAGAGGAAATGACAATGGCAAGAGAAACAGGAAGAAGTGTTCTACATCGCTGTCCATAAAAGAAAGGTAAATCAAAACAACACTGAGATTCCACCTCACCCTAGTAAGAATGTCCATTATCAGCAAAACTAATAATAACAGATGCTGGAGGGGATGTGGCCAAAAGGGAACCCTACTACACTGTTGGTGGAAAAGCGGTATGGAGGTTCCTCAGAAAGCTAAACACAGAACTCCCCTGTGCCAGCAGCCCCACTTTGGGGCATCTACCCAAAAGATTACAAGCAAGACCACACTAAAGCCACCAGCACAACTATGTTCACCACAGCACACAATTTGGCATTGCTAAAATACAGAACCAACTCAGATGCCCCTCAGTAGATGAGTGGATCAAGAAAATGTGGTACATATAGACAATGGAATTCTATGCCTCTATCAGAAAGAATGGCATTGTCCCATTCATAAGGAAATAGAAGGACTTGGACAAAATTATACTAAGCGAAGTGAGCCAGACCCAAAGAAACATAGACTCTATGGTTTCCCTCTTTGGGAATAATTAGTACAGGTCTAAGATAGTCCTAGCAGAAGATTACAATAGCTCAATAGCTATGCCAGTATGAACACATAAGATGATGCTAAGAGAAGTGAACTTCGAGTTATGGAAACAAGTGATATATCATCATTGTAGTTGTTTTCAACATGCCATGTGAAACCATGCCCCTTTCCTGCCCCCCCCTCCCTTGTATTTGTTTCCTATGGTTTTACCTCTGATATCATTGTAACTGATTTTAGTACCCTGGATATTGTATATAAGTGTATTGGAACTAGGGAAGGGAAAGGGAATACCAAAATCAAGAGACAAAGGATAAAACGACAAGCCAATGCAACAGCAATACTTAGAAAACTATGGTGTAAACCAACTGTACAACTCATGGGGGAGGGGAAAAATGAGGGAGGAGGTAACAAGTTGGATAAGAAATATACTCACTGCCTTACATATGAAACTGTAACCCCTCTGTATATCACTTTGACAATAAAGAAATGAAAAAAATAAAGTAAAATGGCATAGAATTACTACAATGAACACACACACACACACACACACACACACACACACTCAGATACACACATGATTTAGACTGTGAATGTACTATAGAAGCCATCTCAGCACTTAAGGGTTTTTGTCTTCTCTAGTTTATGTTCCTGATCTTCCTTACCTACCAGTGAAAATTTCAGAGTTTTCCTTAAAGAAATTGACAAATTAGCCAACTGCTGGCTTGGTTTATTAGATTACTGTGCTATTTCTTGATCAGGTACAGAGTTCAACAACTTGAACCTAAAAATAAAATGCTTTCAATGTTCCATGGGCAGGCACTCCATCACTTTCAGTTAAGCAGATGGATTAAATGTGCTGTTTAGGTTCACTGGAGGGAAGCAAATGCTCTTAAAAGTGGATCACTTTCTTTACTGAAATGGACTTTTGATCTTAAGGCCTACCTATGCTTGACACTCTTCTCCATCAATAATTTAAATCTAACTAAGTTCAGAGCTGTGAGGTCTCCAGAAAAGGCAATTGACATTTTCATGTGAACTGGTCAGTGTGTATACAATTAACTTGTGTATAGTTATGCAAAAAGTGTTCAGAGATGGATACTAATTGCATCTAGGAATCACTACGAATGTTTTTAGGTGGCATAATAGTATTGTGGTTAGGTGTAAGAATGGAATTCAGATTTTTTAAGACACATACTGAAATATTTATGGGTAAAATGATAGAATGAAGTGGAAATTGCTCCAAAGTAATCTGAGGAAGGAAGTAAGGAGAATAGATATAATAGAGAATAGATGGGTCGTGACTGGCCATGAATCTGTGGGCCAATGCCCCATGCCTGTAATCCTAGCTATTTGGGAGGCTGAGAATGAGAGGATTGTGTTTTGAGGCCAACATGGGCAGTAATGCTTGCAAGATCCCTTCTCAAACCATAGCTGAGTATTATATCCTGAGATCCCAGGACAACAGGAAGCTGAAAGTAAGTAGAGTTCAGGAAGCAAATCCTATCCTAAAAGTAATGTGTGTGTGTGTGTGTGTGTGTGTGTGTGTGTGTGTGTGTGTGTGTGTGTGTGTGTAAGGGTGTTGGCAGGGCTGGAGGCATGCCTCAGTGATACATTACTCAAGCAAGCAGGAGGCCCTGAGCGGCCATTGGCATTCATTGTTAGAGCTGGGTCATGGAGATCAATTATACTGATTCAGTTTCACCCTATTTAAAATGTTCATATGTAAATGTTCAAAGAAAAAGTCGTCACAATGAGAATTCACTTTACTGAGGACATAAAATAAAATCTAAACTTTGACTTGGACTTGTGCCATTGGAAATGTGGGCTAAACCACTAGGAGCTTCACATCTTCATTCCAAGTCCTAAACCACTGCAGACTCTACGGCTGAGAAAGCACATCTGAGGGCAGGGTGGAGTGGGGTGTGCAGTTCAGCCCCACACTGAAAGCATCTCAGCCTCACCAGGAGCATCACAGAGCAGGCCATATGTCCTGAGACAATGCTCAAAAGAGCAAAACAAATCTTTTAGTTATTAATACTTTAGTTATTATTGGTCACACTTAATTCATGTTTTCTTTCATTTCATTCTCCAAGACTGGACTATCTTAAAAGCTTCCAAGCTTAGGATTTCTTCCTTGTGTGGGACAGACGATAGTGGATAGGCATCTAGTCTGCCCCTACCTGATCTACTGCAATGCCCCCACATAAAGCTTTGAACCCAGATTTGGCCTACACACTCCTGACTCCATCCACATTCACCCCTTAACAACTCCTATCTGTTCAAAACACATTTTCTCCATCCTTGATTTCTGGATTATAAATGGTACTCACACATAGCTATCCCTTGAGTCATTCTGAAACTACACAAAGCTTCAGAAGACAAAAACAACCAGTCAATTACATTCCCCTCCCCCTTCCACAAATACAAACAAAACTCTAAAACTACAGCCTTATCATTTTGTTTTCGAGCAAGCATTCATTGAGAATTTCCTGCAGTTAAAGTAACTTAGGCAGCTTATGGGTTTTAGCCTTTTGAAAGGAAATATGTATACCATTAGAAAAAATAGAAAAATCATAATTAAGCAATTTACAGTCCTGAAATAAAATGGCTCGTGTTATATTAGAGCCTCCTTAGAAAAATGAATGGCTACTGATCATAGACTTTTTAAATCTCTGAAAAATAGACTTCTGTGGCTTTTTATGAATTATCCTGCATATATACAGCAGTCTCCCAAGAGTAAGGTTATTATTGTCTTGTATTTAAAATTAAACATAGTAACTGCTACTGTTTGCTTAGAGAATGCTCTATGAGATAAACAAGTTCTTGATTGTCTGTTCACACACTGAACTTACCAAGTAAGAATAATTACTTTGGGCTTTTAGGTGAAGAAACTCAACTGGGTTAAGGAGCAGAACAAGTGGCATGAGATTTAACTTAGGCCTGAACTGAGAGCCCTACACTGCCTCTTCCTAAATCTCAGTCCACAGGCACCCATTGGGAGCCCATTCTCAACCCAACACACCAGGGAGAGGTATACTGGTCCTAGAAGAGAGGATCTTTGGATTCTGAACTTTTGATGCTTTGTTTTGTTTTTCTTATCACCACTACTACCACCACCACCACCACTGACAACATCAACAAAAGGATATGTTTGAGCTAGGCAGAGATGGCTTATACCTATAATCCTAGCTACTCAAGAGGCTGAGATCTGGGCTGGGATGTAGCTCAGTGGCAAAGCGCTTGCCTAGCAAGTGAAACGTCCTGGGTTCGATTCCCAGTACCAAAAAAGAAAAGACGGGCTGGGAATATGCCCTAGTGGCAAGAGAGCTTGCCTCATATACATGAAGCCTTGGGTTCAATTCCCCAGTACCACATATATGGAAAACAGCCAGAAGTGGCACTGTGGCTCAAGTGGCAGAGTGCTAGCCTTGAGCAAAAGGAAGCCAGGGACAGTGCTCAGGCCCTGAGTGCAAGGCCCAGGACTGGCAAAAAAGACCAAAAAAAATATAGCTAAAAAAGAGATTGAGATCTAAGGACTTCAGTTTGAAGTCTGACCTGACAGGAAAGTCAGTGAGGCTCTTATCTTAAGTGGAGCTGTGTCTCAAGTAGTAGAGTGACAGCCTTGAATAAAAAAGCTAGGGACAGATTTCAAGCCCCAGTATCGGTATAGTAATAGCAATAAAATAATAATAAGCAATAATAATACCCAAGCCAATGCTGTATTCTTTTACTTTACCACTCTAAGGAACTTCTTAGCAGAAGATTCCCTGGGACCAAGGAGAATTGTGAGAAGAAATAATTAATGAACCCTAAACCTTTGGGTCCCTTTTCTACCTAACTCCATTGATCAGCATGAAGAACCCTGAGAACCCTGTTGCCTCTCTCTCTCTCTCTCTCTCTCTCTCTCTCTCTCTCTCTCTCTCTCTCTCTCTCTCTCTCTCTCTCTCTCTCTCTCTCTGGAAGCCACAAGGCCACCTCTTGGCAAAGGGCAAAGGCCACAAATGTCCCTAGCCTGCCCAGTGAACTGATTGCATGAGCAATCTGTATTACTTTCAAATTTAAAAAAAGTAAATATGGTTTCTTCCTATCTATACTGGAGCAAAGCTCTCCAGGACAACTCTGAGAGTCTCCTGAATCACAACATTGACAGCAGCTCTCGAGTGGAGCCTGCAGGTATGTATGTATGAAAATGTGAACATTTATAAAGTAAAGTCAGTCTGTGAACACCAATCAATTTGAAATGGAAAATCTGCTCAGATTAGGGAAGTGTCCAATAACTTTTGAGAAATAAGCAAAATTTAATATTGCTGAAGGCAGGTTGATTAAATCGAGTTGCTTTTTTCTCTTCAAGCTGTTTGTCCTCAGTCTTCATCATCCTTCTCCTCTTTCCCTCCCCCTTCCCCTTCTCTTCTTACTTCTTTCTTAAATAGTTTTGCATATGATAAATAATCAACACCAGGACATAGGAAGTCATAGGGACACCAAAATATTATATGGCAGAAACCAGCCAAGCAGGCAATCAGGTAAACTCACTTGAATGGCAGGTTGTCTTAGTGGGTGTGATATTGGCAATTTCTCTTTCTAGGAAAGGGGCTTCCCCACTCCTCCCCTGGTCTGGATTCATGTGTCCTGTGATATTGAGATGAATGTGGGCCATAGAAATAGGTGCTCACAAGAATTTGTGGACTCAAGAGCACCCCATAGAAATCAAGTGGAGTCTGACGAGTTCCAGCATACAAATGTAACTATGTTTCTGGAGTGCAAAATTATTTCATAGATTACTGAAGTTTCATGTGCAGACATAATTAGGGTGTTTCTCAGACTTTTTTTTAATGTGAAAATTACTTATGTATTTTTCTCTTTTCCCCAGGCACCTCTTGGTTCTTGCCAAGCCTTCTCTACTTTGGAATGTTGTAATCTAATAAACTGTATCTCCACTTACTTTGGAGTTGAATATCCAATTAGTTGCATTTGGAAAAGATTAATTCCACCCCTCTGCCCTTGGAGACAGTCTGCTAGGCTGTGGTTTGGCTCCAATGGTTCTGCTCTATTGTGCTCGGGTTGCTTGCTTGTCTTCACCCTTTATGAAAGCCGCAGCCACATAGCATGGTATTATGGGAGAGCCTAAAGGACTATGGTGTGAGAATCACAGCTCTAGAATGGAGTGTTCTAAACCTGGAGGCATGGGAAAGTACTGCTGCTCACAGGGTATGCATTCAACTCCTGACAGCTCTCTGGGTGGTTTGCTCATGGCTGAAGTCTCACCATTAGCCCTTCCCCAGTTGTTTGTGCACAGTTCCTTCCCTGTCACAATCCATAACCAAGAGTCACATGATGATTGCAGAATTTCAAAATAATGAATTTAGGACATCAGCTAATCCCAGAATGGAAGGCAGAAATACACCGAGGAAGCTGAGCAGTTGACAGTTTTTTAATACTGGAGGGAAACAGATTCATAGCTGTGATAGCTCATTCACTGTGTGTCTAATCACTGACTATACCAGCACAGGATCAATAAGACCAAGACAATCAGTAGAGGGACATACTGCCTTTGGTGTTCGGTGGGGCTATTCCTTTAGGAGAGCCTTATATAAGATCTTTCTCTCCTTTTCCTCCTTTTCTCCTTACCTTCTCTACTTTCTTCTCTCTCTCTGTGTTTGTCTCTTTCTCATACATCCCATACATCATACATCTCATACATCATCTCATACATGCACACAACACATATACACAGAAAGAATAGTTTTTAATTTATCTTTTATTAAATTAAAATGCAAACCCAGTAAGCATCTGACTCCTTGAAATACCTATCATATAGTCTGTTAAGAAGATATTATTGATTTATAGAAAACAAAAGTTCAGTATTTCTCATTTCCATTTGGTATCATAGTGTGGAATAAAATTTCAGCTCCTATTCCAATAATACAATAATTTGATGATTGTATATTTTTTCCAAGTGAAATCTTTTATTAAAACATCATAAATTTCCATTTCCAGTCCCATCCCACTGATCAGCATTAGCCAAATGTTGGGAAGATCATCTTCTGCTATTCTTCCTTCACAGAGACATGTAAAATGCTTTCTGTATGTTCCATGGGCAGTTGCAGTGTTACCATAGAGAGACACACAATGGCTAGATTACAAGTTGCAGCATTGTAGAGGTCAGAGCTCCAAGGTTCTGAGTGCTGGCTGGGCAGGACCTGCTCATTTGTTGCTGTTCTGTTGCTTCTCAGCTTTGGTTGGAGTCTGTTCAATGTGTGCAGAGAGTGCTTGGTGCTTGCTGGGGCATTGTGGGAGGTGTCTGATGGCCTCTGTGTCATCCCAATTCAGTCTTCACAGGTAGACTTTGAAGATCTTATGTATTGCTCCTCCAAACACACCAGCTGCCTTGTTGGAAGTCACTATATTCTTTTCACATTATTCTGCCAATTCAGAAAGAAAAAATATACTATTAAAAACAAAAACAAAAACAAAAACAAAAACAAAAGCTGGGTGCCAGTGGCTCACGCTATAATCCTAGCTACTCAGGAGGCTGAGAGCTAAGAATTGTAGTTCCAAAACAAACACGAGAGGGAAGTCTGCGAGACTCTCAGTTTTTGGACAGTTTTGGGCATTGAACTCTGGGCCTAGACAATGTCCCTGAGCTCCTTTTGCTCAAGACTAACACTCTACCACTTGAGCCACAGCACCATTCCTGCTTCTACTATGATTAATTGGAGATAAGAGTCTCACAGACTTTTCTGCCAGGGCTGGCATCAAACCATGATCTTTGGATTTCAGCCTCCTGGGTAGCTAGGGTAACAGACATGATTCCCCCCACCCCCCTCCCCACCCCCTTGCTGAGGCTCTTATCTTCAATTAGCCATGAAAAAATAGAGCTATGGCTCAAGTGGTAGAGCCCTAGTCTTGAGTACAAAAGCTCTAGGACAGCATGTAGGGCCAGGACCAGAAGAAAGGAAGGAAGAAATGAAGAAGGAAAGAAAGAAAGAAAAAAGAAAGACAGAGAGAAAGAAGAAGAAAAGAAGAAAGAAAAGAAGGAAGGGAGGGAAGGAGGGAGGGCAGGAGGGAAAAAGAAGGAAGGAAGAAGGATAGAAGGAATGAAGGCAGGAAGGAAGAGGAAAGGAAGAATAAGGGAAGGAAGAAAGAGAAAAAAGAAAAATAAGCACAAAATCTGTTGTTTTTTTTCTGTCTCTGGAACACCCACTTTCAGACAGGGATAAAAAGATTACTCATGCAGCCCAAACACTGAGAAGTCTGTTACAATTTTAAGGAAAGGCACAGCATTTTGCTGTACTTGGGTTTTAGGAAGGATAAGCTTAGTTCTGAGAAGACAAAACACTTAATTTATACTATTTATTGAGAACCCTTTGTGGTAGATTGTTTCAAAGATAACTAGGATTTCTTCCCCAAACCTTTTGTCAACATAACTTCCATTTTTTCCCACTGGGAGATGTAGTCTACTTCTGAGCCTCCTAGATATGACTTAGAACACAGGGCCTGGGTGCTGTCCCTTAGCATTTTTTTTTTTTTTTTACTCAAAGCTGGCTCTCTACTACTTGAGTCCTATCTACTTCCAGCTGTTTGGTGGTTAATTCAGGTTAAGAGTCTCACAGACTTCACTGCTTGGATTGGCTTCAAACCACAATCCTCAACTCTCAACCCCCTGAGTAGCTAATATTGTACGCATGAACCATTTGGACCTGGCTAATATCTAGGCTTTTTAAAAATAGGATGATCTTGACTTTAGAGGCTGTAGGACACCTGAGAGAAACGGGAAATCAGAGTATAGTATTGAAGAGGGAAAAAATGCATTGAAGTCACCAAAGCTCCATGTTCAACACAGAAAAAATCTAGAGAGACTCAAATGCTTCAGTGCTCTTTATGGCTTGCATCACAGGTGCCAGTCCTTGTCATGTGGAGGTATTTCTAGAAGTTCTTTTTTTTTTTTTTTTTTTTTGGCCAGTCCTGGGCCTTGAACTCAGGGCCTGAGCACTGTCCCTGGCCTCTTCCTGCTCTGCCACGTGAGCCACAGCGCCACCTCTGGCCGTTTTCTGTATATGTGGTGCTGGGGAATCGAACCCAGGGCCTCATGCACACAAGGCAAGCACTCTTTCCACTAGGCCATATCCCCAGCCCTAGAAGTTCTTTTTTTAAGCTAGTGGTTCCATATAGAAAAATAATGATGCCTTATGTCACTGTTAGAGGTTTCTCACTTTGGGAAATGAATACTAGCATCAGAGAGAGCCAGCCATTCTGCAGAGAGATGCTGGTTCCAGGCACAGGCTGCCTGGGGACTCACTTTATCCTGCACTTTCATAGGTGCACAACACTCAGAAATAATGCATTTGAAATGCTGGCCCTCTGTGCTGGGGTACTATGCTAGCACAAAAAGAGTAATTAAGGATTTTTTTCTACCTTAGCATTCCAAAGTACATTTTTCCCCCTCCATTTCCTTTTCATTCGACGCTCTTCCTTTCCACCAAAACCTTTTCCCTTTTCCAGATGTGATGTCATCTTTGTAAGAATGTAACTGGGAAAAAATGGTTCAGCATTAATTGCTTGCTATAAATCTCTGGGGTGATTTACCCTGTGTTGTCTCAGTTTAATATACAGACATATGGCACGAGGTTCTCTGATCCTGTTTGCCTGTAAGTTGTAAGGGAAGTGGAGTCTACCCCATGGGGAAAACTCTACCAACTTAATACTTCAATAGATGCTATCTCGTAATAAGGAAGTGATTGAAAAATTACATGTTGTGACATGATTTTTCAAATACTTTTATATTTATTTTGTGTCTTTTTGCTGACACTACGTGCAACTTAATTTGGGAGGGAAGGATGGAAAAAGATGTCTTCGAGCATCTCTTATTTTATTTAGTTACTTAACTGGATCCCATCTAGCCGTGATGACCTGCCAGAGGCCCAGGAATGCAGTTCAACTTCCAAGTAGAAAATCCAAGTTGAAACTCACAACTGTTTGCCATTTCTAATGAGCTTGCTATTCGCTTGCTGTCCTATGCCTATACCACAGCCTGATAGTCACTGGAACTGGTTGGATGATAGCTGGAGCCCATTACACTGTCCTACTACATGCTTCAAATTTTTCCGTAATTGAATTGTCAAAAATGGAAAATTTTGTGTTTGTATTGCAATATGAAAAATTTGTCCTTAATATCCATGTGGGAATGGGAATATGTATTGCATTTTTCAAAGCACATTGCCTTTTGCTGGGTGCCAGTGGCTCACGCCTAAGATCCTAGCTACAGAGGCTGAGAGATTATCTCCAATTAACCAGTGAAAAGCCACAGTGGAGGCTAAGGGAGAGTGAATAATGCCCTAAGCTCAAGCCCCAGTGTGGCACATGTGTGTGTACACACACATGCACACATGCACACACACACATACACATGCATTTCTCTTACCAATGTATGATATTTGTGTTTTATCATCTAGATATGACTTTTTCATTTGCACCATTCTTGTTTCCTTTGTCTTCTGGGCTGTAAAAAAAAAAATGAACAAAACAAAACAAAAAACAAATTTTTTTCTAGGTCTATCTAAATTTCTTGTTTGAGTTTTTTATTTTTTACTTAGCTTTAGTTCTATCAGCTAATTATGCAAGTCATAATGAAAGTTATCTATCTCTATCATCTATCTATTGCTGGGCATGTGGCTTGAACTCTGGGCCCTGGGCATTGTCCCTGGGCTCCTTTTTGCACAAGGCTAGTACTCTACTACTTGAGCCACAGCACTACTTCTGGCTCTTTCTGTGATTTATTGGAGATAAGAGTCTCACAGACTTTCCTGCACAGGCTGACTTTGAACCATGATCCTCAATCTCAGCTTCTCCAGTAGTTAGGACTATAGATGTGAGCCATTGGTGCCCAGCTATAATGAAAGTTTTTGTTAAAGAAAATAGATACTGTTTGTACCAGAAATGTACTTTTAAAAATCCATAAGGAAATATCTGCTTTGACATCTGAGTGTAAAACTTTAATTTTTTTCAATGTCATAGTGATTTTCCAAACCAGCAAGCTGAAGAGTTCATGTTGCTGATTTTGCCTAACACAAACCCATCACATGGTCATTGGACCAAGGCCTCAAACAAAGAGTAGCAAATCTGAAGTGCTCCTGGTGCTAGCGATTTCTAGTGATAAATTATCTATGTGCTAGAAATCTGGATGCTGGTATGCTTCTTCACATTTACATATTTACAGAATTGTTGCCCTTCCTGTCACCTCTGGCTCCCCAGTTCCATTCATCTTTTCCTTCAGAAACTTCAGCACCCCTCACATAAACTACAGATGGTTTGTTGGCAAAAGGCAATGTGAATTTTAAACTTTTCTTTGGTATTTTCTTTGAAAGTGGTTTTAAAGTGTTTGTTACTAATTCCTGTTTACTTCTATCTGGGTGAATGGTTTCATGTATGATATTCTGGATGCTTCTTTTTCCGGATAGATTTTGCTTCCATCAAAAGCATTGCCATAACCCAGTTTCATTTGGTTTGGGTTTTCCTCAGCTTGTGAACCCTTCCATAGCAAGCCCTGTCTTGTGTTCAATGGAAGCGCTTTAATTCTGTCATGCTACTTTTCTGGTAGTGACACTTGTCAGCTTTTGAAGACTCTGGTTTGAAGGCATTCAAAGGCCTTCTAAGGGCTGTGGTTTCCAAGACCTGTTGGTGCAACATACTGGTTTATAAATGTTAGGATCAAGAATTGACACGAAGTACAGCATGATTGAAATAAATTCAACTTACCTTTTTTTTTTTTTTTTTTTTGGTGCTGGCCCTGGGACTTGAACTCAGGGTCTGGGTACTGTCCCTAAGCTTTTTGCTCAAAGCTAGTGCTCTATCAATAGAACCACAGCTCCATTTCCAGCTCGTTGATAGTTAATTTGAGACAGGAGTCTCACAGACTTCCTGCCTCAGCTGGCTTTTGAATCATAATCCTCAGACGTCAGCCTCCTGCATAGCTAGGATTGTATGCAATACATAATAGTACCCGGGCTTGAACTTAGGGCCTTGTGTTTTGCTCAGCGTTTACACTCCTGGCTAGTATTCTACCACTTGCGCCATGCCTGCAGTCTTCAACGTGTCCTAATGACTGATCTTTAGAACTTTTACTCGCACAGGATTTTGGAACAAAGATTTTCCTGTCATATCAAATTCTTTTTTTTCAAAGCTACACATAAATCATAAGTTTGTTGTCCTTGTTTTTTTTTTTATAATTTAGGTTGTAAATTCAAAGAATTTATGCCAGAGGATGAAACCTGTAATTAAAGTATGCCACCACAAGGAGGTGATAATGCCTTAATCGTAGGCAAAGATTAAGATCATTGGTTTTCACCCAAGATGTATTTTTCTTACCCACTTTACCATTTTATAATTCATTCTTTTTTAAAGGAACTTAACAAAAAATTGATATTATGAAACAAATAGTCACAGATTTAAATTCATATACAGAAAGCATTAAAACAAGTATTTAGATATAGGTAATACCTTTCACATGATTTTTCTATTATTTCTTAAATTTTAATCCAACCCTTGTCTTAGTTGGGCTGTATTGTTGCTTCTTTCCAATTCATCTTTAAAAAAAATTTAAAACTGAAGAAAAAAATCCTTAAGAGTTGTACAAAAGAGTTTCAGTTGCTGAGTCCATTCATACCAATGTCACCCCTTTCATCATTCTCCCCCATCACTCTTAAATCCAACCCATCTTAACTTTTATATTGAAATTGGATTTTTTTTTCTTCTAAAAACTCTCTAGGTTCAATCATATGGACATGGCATCAAAACTACCAATTGCTTATTGCCCAAATCTCAGCAGACTTGTTCCCTTTCCTCTGCTTTTGTCACAAGTAGTAATGGCTAATGAACTCATTGCCAAAGAATTTGCATTCATAATCAGCTAGAATCCCATTGTTCCTCTGGCTTCTGCATTCTTTAGCTCCATCAGGCTTTCAGTTGCAAGCAATTGAAATGAACTCTGACTCTCATTTAAACATATCATTGGAAAGACAGAGAAAGCCCTGGATGGAAGGCAGTGCTCAAAACACCGATTTAGATGAGACAGGATCTAAGGGACTAAGGAAGGGTGAAGTCTAGGAGCAGAAATGGAATCTGACAGTCTTCAGTGACAGCTGGGCTGCAACTAGTGAACACAGCCTGTGTAGCTGCCTTTGGACTGAAGTAGAGAGGGAGGAAAAGAAGCTCCAGTTAGCTTTAGCCTTGCCAGTGGAGAGAAGCCATTTCACGGAGGAATCAAAATACTTTAGGAAATTTTGACAGATGTTTATGATGGTCAAAGTGTTTTGTTAAACAAACAAACAAAAAGCAAACAGAAAACCCTGCTTCATGCTAACTCCAAAACCTAAAGATATGACTTAGTATCCATTTATTAAAGAAGAGTCTGGGTAACCTAGAGCACCGGCCACTTCAGGCCCCAGAAATCCCATTCTTCAGGATCTCACCCAGCCTGTGCTGTGGGTCTTTGAATGAATAGGAAATGGGGTCAGTATCCTTCCTCAATACAATAAAGAGGCTATCTCACATGAGACCTTTTGTCTTGTCAAGGTCTTCTCTTTTATTTCCCCTTCCCAAAGACTTTTCCCTCCGTTAACTATAAGTACAATACTTTTCCTGTTGGTAAAGTCACCACTGCCCGAACAAGTTGCTTCCTGAAACACCTTGTATCTTTCACTATGCAGTATGCCATTTTGATCTGAAATGTAAAATGTTTTTAAAAGGACACTTGTCTCTTTTATCTTGACTCAATCCACATGGCAGCTGCAGTTTCTTTGACAGACTGATGAGATAAATATAGGTAGCTGTCGCTAAGGAAGCGTATGGATCTAAATAATGAAACAGGGAAAAATAAAACAGTGCACACTGTGTTGCTACCATTTCTTTAAGAAATGCCCTTATCTCTATGATTTTTTAAAAATTACATGTAGGTTATTTACACAGAAGATTTCCTCCTAAGAACAAACAAATATAAAAGTCACCTCTTCTATCACTGCACAATTGCTGACCCTAGTGAAATATTGTTTCCATTGCTTTGTTTAATATTTACAGTGGGATGGATCCAAAGGAAAACCCTTACAGTCTAGGAAGCTACTAATGCATTATTAATTCGTTAATTAGTGTTGGAAATCCTGCATCTAAGGACTACCCTAAGGATCAGTGTTTGCAAAGGTGGGAATATCTAAGTCAGGACACTTGCCGTAAAGGTGTTTGGTATGTGTTCATAGATGTGTCCCAGCCCTCCCCAAATCAGGAGAGGTTCCAAATCTGGTTTATTGGAATAAATGTGAGTGAACGTTTCTTCCTTTTATCCCTATGGGAATTCATCAGCTTTCTTTTTTCCCTCTGAGTCAGTAAGCTTTCTTGTGTATAGTATACCTAACCATAAACAATGATTTCAAAGCAGAACTCAAACATTGTCAAATGACTTTACGAATACTGGATTAAATCAGATTCTCCTACTTTTTTTTTTATTTTTTTGGCCAGTCCTGGGGCTTGGACTCCGGGCCTGAGCACTGTCCCTCGCTTCTTTTTGCTCAAGGCTAGCACTCTGCCACTTGAGCCACAGCGCCACTTGTGGCCATTTTCTGTATATGTGGTGCTGGGGAATTGACCCCAGGGCCTCATGTATATGAGGCAAGCACTCTTGCCACTAGGCCATATCCCCAGCCCTGGGTTCTCCTACTTTATTGATTCACTTTCATTTTTTTCTTCTTTGTATCTGATGCAAATAATTTAATTTGCATATTTAAAGGATAAAACATTTGAGAATATTTTGTATCATGTCTATTTCCTGGGAGTCCAAAACCAATATGTGGAAGGGAATTTATGGAGACCTATCTCTCTGTTCCCCACAGTAGGGGAAAGATAGGTTGAAACAAGCTAGTTTTCTCTTTTTCTTTTTCTTTTTTTTTTTTTTTTTTTTTTTTTGCCAGTTCTGACGCTTGGACTCAGGGCCTGAGCACTGTCCCTGGCTTCTCCTTGCTCAAGGCTAGCACTCTGCCACTTGAGCCACAGCGCCACTTCTGGTCATTTTCTATATATGTGGTGCTGGGGAATCGAACCCTGGGCTTCAGGTATACGAGGCAAGCATTCTTGCCACTAGGCCATATTCCCAGCCCCTAGTTTTCTCTTGAAAACACATTAAACAATGATTCTAAGGATACATATGTGGAAATATAAATTACTTATTTATAGTCATCAATATTTTGTCTTCATTATTAATAATATAGGTAGCATTAAAGTAGCACATTAGCCCAGGAAAAGCAGGAAACTATCTTAGTTTCATTATACCATCATTTCAAGGTACAGGCTAGGGCCTGTACAAGAAAAATAAAATGACATGAGAGAAATTACCTGATTCCTTAAATTTTGTGTTAAAATTGGATTTTGGGGGCTGGGGATATGGCCTAGTGGCAAGAGTGCTTGCCTCATGTACATGAGGCCCTGGGTTCAATTCCCCAGCACCACATATGCAGAAAACGGCCAGAAGCGGCGCTGTGGCTCAAGTGGCAGAGTGCTATCCTTGAGCAAAAAGAAGCCAGGGGCAGTAGGCCCTGAGTCCAAGCCCCAAGACTGGCCAAAAAAAAAAAAAATTGGATTTTGGTTTCTGGGTTGTTGTTGTTTTTAATCAGAAGAAGGATTTACTTGCTTTGAGTCTGAGTCTATGGTCTCCTAATGAGACCTCTGCTGTCCTCAGGAGATGGTGTGGAAGCCCTTGTGTACTGGTCTCTTTGTTCTGTCATGGGAATAATTCTCTAGCAGCTACTACTGGAGTCCTTTTACTCTCCCATCATTGAAGGACTTCCTGCCCCCAACTGCCATCTGTCCATTTCTCAGATGTTTTCACATTATATCTTAAGCATGTTATCTATGCCATTTTGAACTCATCTCCACTTCTGTGTTTGTTCTGATCACCTCTCTATAGTATCATGGGACCCCAATTCAGATGGTCACTTCCCATTCTCTCCTGCCACATTGTCAATCATTGATCAACTGTCTATTGAGTACCCAGCATTCTTATCAATGTCCATGCGAATGATTCATCCAACCAATGAACGCCTGATTTCCTGGGCTACCATAACTTTAAAGATTTCATGCTCCTGCCATCTCAGCCACTCACTCACTTGAGATTACACACTTTAGCTCATCATTATCAAGAACTACTACATTTTCTTACATCTTACTACATCTTCATTCCACTGTGTGTGTGGGGGGAAGGGGATGGAACCCAGGGCCTTGTTCATATGAGGCTAGTGCTCTAGTACTGAGCTACATCCCCAGTCTTCTTCATTCCATTCTTTGCTCTAGAAAATTGTTACATTACTATTACTCCCAGGCTATCATTAAGTAGACCATAGAATGTCTTGTCTGGTGAAGGATTCTTTTGTAAATGGAAATAGAGACTATAATAATTTTTGTCCAGAACGGGCAAACAGAGGAGAGGATTGCGCTAGCTATCATACATGGCTGAATAATCTTCCTTTCATTAGTCAACTAAACCAATTTCTTACTGGCCTCTTTAATTGTTTTATAGTCTTCTACCATATGGGTCTACCAAGCCCCAACATAGAGTTGGTGCTACCATTTGCCTTTTCCTCCCCTACCCTTCCAGGGTTGTTATTGGGGTTCTTTTTGTTTGATTAAACTTTTGTTACTTCATTTCTTACTCTCAAAAACTGTTTCTGTACTTTTACTACTCTTAGAAGGTATCTTTCTACTCAATCCTTATTTCCAACTAAAAGATCTAGAATCTTCTCCCATCCAGACAACAGAAACTTCATTTTCCCACTCTCTACCATTCACTACAAATTTAAATCTGACATGTAATTTCCTGGTCTCTCACGGCTTAAAAAATGAGTGCTTGTAAATCAGTGCAGCCCCTTGCCATCACACAAAGGCATCTACCTGTGGGCCTCACTCACTTCCCACGGAATCTTAGTTTCCTTCCTAGGTGTGGTGGCTCCTTCCCCTCCCTGCCCCTCCCCTCCCCAGCCCATATGGCAACCCCTGGCTAACCTGTGAATTATTCATCTCAGTTGCCTGAGGGCCCAGCAAGAGCTTTCAATAGGTGTTTGCTGAATGGAGAATGCACCAGGCAGGAAATTCTGTGTTCTTTTCTTGGTGGTCTTATTTATAAAGAGCAAGAATATAAACACTTCAGGGCGACTTGTAGCTTTGGTTAATTAAACTAAATTAAAGGCTCTATACTTTCACTTGTAAGAAAGGCCAATAAATGAAATGGTTTGGTTTTGTAAAGGGATTGAATTTCACAGACTTCCTATGCTTAAAGTTTATTTCTATGACTATCAATAGAGAAATATATGTTAGCTGGTCTGGCTAATGAATATTTTGAAAGAGTGAGTAACAAAATAGGAGTCAGATTCTGGGATTGTTTTGGTTTTTTTATTATATTTTGATATAGTAATTATATAATAATTATATTTTGATATAATAATTTCTACTGTTATCATAAGATGTATGAATTGAATAATGGGGGTGGGGCATCTCTTCCTTTGAAATGAGTCAAATAATAGTGATGCTTTTAAAAAATCACCTAACTTTAGTTTAAAGAAAGGTTTATCAAGCCGAGTGCTATTGGCTTACTCCCATAATCCTAGCTACTTGGAAGGCTGAGGATTATGGTTTGGAGCTATCCTTGACAGGAAAGTCCATGAGACTCTTATCTCCAATTAACCATCAAAAAAGCCAGTAGAGCTGTGGCCCAAATGATAGAGTACTAATTGTGAGTCCAAAAGCTCAGGGACAGTATCTAGGTCTTGAGTTTCAGTCTCAGGACAGGCATTAAAAAAAAGGAAGGAAGGAAGGAAGGAAGGAAGGAAGGGAAGGGAAGGAAGGAAGAAACTGAGATGAAGTGAGGGAGGGAGGAGGGAAGACAGAAGGAGGAGAGAAGAAAGAAAGGAAGGAAGGAAAAAAAGAAAGGAAATCAGTTACTTCTAGAGTCCAGATTCTCAGAAAATCAGATATTAGATTCTCAGGATATCCATGAAGTCTGGCCATTTGCCCCTATATGCCAAATAAAGAGACATGGTGAAGAGCACAGAACAGAGATTTCTCATATGCCATGGGTATGGCCCTGAAAACACAACTTTTTTTTTCCTTTTTTTTTTAAAAAAGTTTTTAGTATCAAACTGATGTACAGAGAGGTTACAGTTTCATATGTTAGGCACTGGATACATTTCTTGTACTGTTTGTTACCTCGCCCCTCATTCCCCCCCTCCCCCTCCCCCTCCCCCCTCCCCCTTTCCCTTTCCCCCCATGAGTTGTTCAGTTCATTTACACCAAACAGTTTTGTAAGTATTGCTTTTGTAGTTGTTTGTCTTTTGTTACCCCGTGTCTCTCAATTTGGTATTCCCTTTCAATTTCCTAGTTCTAATACCAGTATACACGGTTTCCAATGTACTCAGATAAGATACAGAGATAGTGTAGGTACAACCACAGGAAGGGGATACAAGAAGATCATCAATAATAGAAGCTACAGTTACACATAGCACGTTGAAAGTAGTTACAACAGCGATATAACAATCATTTCCATAAAATGGAGTTCATTTCACTTAGCATCATCTTATGTG
The DNA here is from genome assembly GCF_023159225.1 of Perognathus longimembris pacificus. Taxonomy (NCBI): domain Eukaryota; kingdom Metazoa; phylum Chordata; class Mammalia; order Rodentia; family Heteromyidae; genus Perognathus; species Perognathus longimembris. Next base: position 27,126,212 of record NC_063174.1, on the reverse strand, counting down.
TTCATAAGGGTATAGCTATTGGGCTCTTGTGATCCTCTGCTGTGACTTGCCTAAACCTGTGATAATTATTCCTTATAAGGGAGACCATAGAGTCCATGTTTCTTTGGGTCTGGCTCACTTCACTTAAAAACACAACTCTTTAGTACATCTTCCATCACCTTCAACTGGCTTCAGGGGTGCAGACATTTGTCTCAAGCTAAGTATGGAGAATTGTAGGCTAGGGTAAGAAGGTGTGCCGAGTCCTAAGTGTGGCCTGGTTCATCAGTCTGTTGCTTTGTTCTCTGGAGACTGCAGGGTAGCTGTAGGGTTTGACTGTTCTTTCCTTTGGGGGCAGTTTTGTCTTTTGCTGAATGATGATAAGAAGAAGGCATTTCTTGTCTGTAAGGATCATTTGCCTTTTGTTAGAAGATGTTTACCCATGGTGGTGGTTGTTCCTAGAGCCCACTGTGAATGCCAAGTGATTGCTAGAGAGAATGGCTCAGATCAAAGAGCACAAATGCCAAGGGAGAGGTCTGGGTACCCAGCCTTTATGCTGCTTTTAGTGAATTCATGGACCCAATTAAAGCAACTTTTAAATTGCCTCTGTCAAAGACTCTCATCACTCTTGGATTCTGCATGCCTGCAAACCTAACATCACAAAAGACGAGAAGGTCTGTCAGCAGCAGCTGGGTGCCATGGGGTCATGGCTTCAGTGGCTTTTGCAGTGAAGGGCATGGGGAACACTTTCCTCACCTCTCTTTTCAAAGCCAAGTGTTTCAGATGATCCAAAATAATTAATTGAACCTCTAGAGGGTGGAATATGGTCAATTGCTGAGATGGCCTCAAGGCATCTTTCCTAACTTTCTGAGGAGAAAGGTTTGGTTTCTGTTTGTTTTTGCTTGTTTGCTGCAAGGTCTCCCTGTGCTGCCTGCATTGGCCTCAGACTCACAGTATGAATCTCTGCTTCAGGGTGGTGAGAGCTGAGATGATTTTTATGCATCACAACACCTGGCTTGCCTTCTTTTTGCATGGAAGCCACACATTTCTTGTGCCCAACTGTATAAGACTTCTTTTCTGGGAAAAGCATAAGCTCTTCCAACATTTCTGTTCATCTTTCTTGCTCATGGTTCTAATGCTGTGAACTTGGCTAAAAAGGTAGGCAGCAACAACTGTATTCTGGCTGGAGTGTTTCCGAATTTCCTCAGTCAAATGAATCCATCACCTCTTAGCTTCCCAGAATGTCTCACAAGATAACATGTAAACAAGTTCTTTGCCAAGTATTGACCATTAAGTCAATTCTAGTGATTTGTCTAGCCAACATCTTCAAACATATCCAAATTCATCCCATTAACCAGTCCCAAAGGCAAGGTTACAGCAAAAGCCCACCCCATTTCTCTGGTACCACTATTCAGTGCTAATCAGTTTTCATCACCACGACTAAATACCTGCAGAAAGAATCTTTAGGGAGGAAAGATTGGTTTAGCCTCGCCATTTCAGTTTATTATGGCAGGGAGGGCATGGGAGAAGAGAGCAAGCCACATGACTGTGAACAAGAATAAGAGTGAGGGGGAGGGAGAGGAAAAAGGAGGGGGAGATAAGGGCAGTGGGAGGAAGAGAGGAGGAAGGGGATGGGGAGGGGAGGGGAAAAAAGGAGGGGGGAGGAGGGGAGGGGAAGCACACCAGTCCCCCTTCACTCCATCTGACCCTCAGTCAATGGGATGGAGCCACCTATATTCATGGCTGGTCTTTCCACTTGAGTTAATCCTTTTTGGAAGCCAGGAAGTCTGCTATACTAATGTCTGCTTTACTAACCTAGGCATTTCTCAATCCCATCAAATTGGAAATCAAGATTAACCATCATGGATAGCTTATATGGGGATATATATATATGTGTGTGTGTGTGTGTGTGTGTGTGTGTGTGTGTGTGTGTGTGTGTGCTCAAGAAGGTGGAGGTTTCAGGAAATGCAAAATCAGACCAAAACTAAAATTGAATAAAACATCCTACAAACTTCCTAAACATTAGGAATTATTGTTCTTCCCACCTGCACCCAAGTAGCCATCTTAAAACTTTAAAAATTTTCCATTAAGTGGGTTGTAGATAATGTCTTTCACAATTGGCAGGTTCTAAAGGCTCTTTTCTCTTTATGGAGTAAAAATATGGGTTATTTACTTGAGAAAAATAAATGTCATGAAAATCCAAAATATTCTTTTTCTATCAAAGAAAACACCCCATCTATTTCTTAAAGCAATTCAGAACTAAAGTAAGCACAGAAGGTAATTAAATATGAAGTATAAATTTCTCCAGGGGGTTAGAAGGAACGAAGAAAACAGACCCACTGAAACCAATCTGCTACGGTGACTTTACATAGAAAATATTGTGTAAAAGAACCCAACTTGTTAATGTCAATACCTCAAAAAATGCTAGGCTAATATCAAGTTTGGATCTTGTAAATATGTAATTTTATCTTTCACTAGTAATCTATTTCCCTATTAATCATGACTAATAAACTAACAACAGAGGCACAGTGAAGTGAATCCCTATTTTGAAGTGACCTTCAGGCTAAGACTCTGTGCTGTGAAAACAATCTTACATTGTGGAGGCAATTAGTGACACCTGAGGACTTATAGTTGTGATTTAGCTTCAACATAAATAGGCTCCGAACCTTGGGTCTCAGCAGCAGAGGACACAGCCTGAGGAGGTGGAATATTCCTCTTAGTGTTTGGAAGACTATTGGATGCTGGTGGCTCATACCTGTAATCTTACCTACTCTGGAGGCTGAGATCTGAGGATCAAGGTTTGAAGCCAGCCCTGGGAGACAAATTAGACTATTATCTCCAATTAACCAGCAAAAGGCCAAGAGTAAATAAAGGCATGGCTCAAGTGATAGAGCACTAGTCTTGAATAGAAACCAAGCAACAGTGCAAGGTCCTGAGTTCAAATCCCAATAGTGGCAGAGAGAAAGAGAGGAGAAAGAGAGAGAGGAGAGAGGCGAGGGGAGAGAGAGAGAGAGAGAGAGAGAGAGAGAGAGAGAGAGAGAGAGAGAGAGAATGCCAGGCACTGGTGATCTAATAACATTCCAAACATAAAAGAGCTGGAGTCTTCCAGTGTACTGTAGAACCAAACACAGATTAAGATCTAGGATGGCACCAACACATACCTGTGTGCCTAAGCTATTTACAGAGTGACAAACCTGCACTCATTTAAAATTAGCAACAAACAGTACATTTAATTTCCTGATTTTCTTGGTTTCATGGTAAATAAGTGTGAATCCATTTTTAAACTCCAACTTCATTGCAGGCTGTAAGTTAATTGGATAAGTGTTTCCAATAGCCCTAAAAAATAGCTTTATGATACAGTGGACTTATTTGAATTTTGTGTAGTGCATACAGCTTTACTCTCTTCACTTGGATGTGAGGCAGTTGTGTCTTTCTATACCTTGATTTTAGCTTCTAGTGTGTTTGGCTATTGGCATGCTTGTGTACCCTTCGTTGAGTCTCTTTGAAGATGACTACGGGAAAGTCACAGAGGGCATGACAATCTACTATCAGTGGTTATTTTAACATTATGTTAATCCCAGAAGAGAGGCATTAGTACCAGTGTTGTTGCTATTATGTTGGACCTAATTAAATTTCTATTATTTTACTTCAATATTGAATATCAATAATTGAGTATTGGCAATTTCATATGTTTAAGCCTATAGTTTACTTTCACAGGGTTTACCCTGTAGTCTCAGACGTTTGTTACCATTTTCTTAAGCAACCCAATGGACAATGTTTCCACACTCTAAGCCCTGCCTTTAGGCATGTTCCTTTATTCACCCCGCTCATGAATGCTGAGTCAGGTAGAAGGGAATTATCCAAAGTTCACTTTCTCCTTTATTCTTCACAGGTCCCAGTCCCAAAGTCAAACTGATTCTTTTTTCACAATATCTTCTGAACCCAGCTACTTCTCCACACTATCACTCTACTGATTCAAATGATATCATCTTTTGCCTGGACCAAATCACCTGACCTTTAACCAGTTTTCCACATCCATTCTTACCCCCACTGACCTGGCCTTTCTGCTGTGCCCATAGTAGGAGAGGGCTTTTCAAAATCCTTTTGAAAGCCTTTCCTATTTGTCTTAAGATAAAATCTATATTCATTTTGTTTCGTTGCTTTTATAAGAGGTGGGTACTAGGGTTCAAACTCAAAGCCCTCTGTGTGCTAGACATGAACTCTTTCACCTGAGCCGTACCTCTAGTCCTTTGTTGCTCTACTTATTTTTTAGATAGAATCTCATGATTTTTATTGCGAGACTGACCTCAAATTGTGATTCTCTCATTCTCTGCCTCCCTAAAATCTAAGTTCTTTAATTTCACTGCATTAACCCAGCTCGTTTCTCCAGCCTCATCTTGTTCTCTTGCTGCCCTGTCCACATGGCCTCCACCCCACCCTCACTCATGTTATCTCTAATTCTTGGCCTTTGCATACACTTTTCCCTCTTTTTGCTCACTCCCTCCATTTCTTTAGTCAATGCTAGACTTTTAAGGATCAGCTTAAAAATTAAGAAAGTGACTTGTCTATCCATGGTAAGTTGGGTCCTTGTCACCTGATTAACATCTGAGTTTTTTCTGTACATCACCATCACTTTCATAGACTTGTCCCTCTTACCTTAGTGCCACACTGCTGGATCCTTGAGGGCAGAGCCCGTTTTTGTCTACTTTGTTTGCTATGGTTGGCACAGGGTGTGTCACAGGCAGACTTATGCATTGAATGCGTAGTATCATTAAATAAATAATTGATACTATGATAAACATATCCAGCTTCTGAAGTAAGATCATCAACATTTTGTTAAAAATTACCCTATTGGTAATTCCACCCATTTTTCTCTGTCAAGGAGAAAACAGAAACTTAAATTAGGACTTTGATAATGTTTATGACAAATGTAATCTCTAAATTTGTACGGATTGGTATAGATGTAATATCTATAATATGCATAGACAGTTTGAATACTACTTGGCTGAAATGCTTTGTTCTGGGTTGGTTGTTTTGTGATGAGGGATGGAGAGGATTTTGATATAGATATATGCATATATAGATATATACATATGTATATGTATATATACATAGAGAGACAGACAGACAGACAGACAACATGCGAGAGATTGTAGGATAGGATTTAAATCCTAAAACAAACTTCATTTATGTTTGCTAAAAGTTTTAAGAAGATTAACTTTAATCAAGAAGCACTGGATATTAAGATGGACATGTTAAGTTGTAATCCTCTTGTACAACCTTCTGAAGTTCAGAAAATTAAAAAAATAGAAGTTGATACACACAAGCTGTGGGTAAGTTTATCCAGTGTTTTAAGTGAGTATTCATGAAGCTTGTGTATGTGAGGCTAGGTGTGAAATTTCACATTTGGGACGTGACAGCGCTCAAAAGTGTTTGGATTCTGGAGCCTTTTGGATTTTAGATTTTAACTTAGTGAAGCTCAGTCTGTATAGCTGCTATTAGTAACCATGTTTGTGGCATAGTTCCTAGTTGATCTATCCATTAAGGCTGATGTTTTAAAACAATTTATTTAGAAAGGCTCAGCTATGAAATTACAAAGATTCAGTCATTGAGATGGGAACATCAAGTGTGACAGACACTTGCTTTATTTAAATATGTCTTTGTTTGGGAAACACAGAGTGAATGGAGCATTAGGTGTGTAAGCTAGATTTTTTTGTGCCAAGTACATTGTTGAGTTGGAAGGGAAGAGGGGAGTATGGTGGGAAAGGTGAAGTATTCAAGGAAAATCTAAGGTCACTCTGTCTATCACGAGTGCCCAGGCTTCTGCTGTCTTGTCTTAATTAAGAGAGAGTGACACTGGTTAAGGGACATCTTTTCACTTCCACACTTCCGCAAGATTCACTGATGGACAACCTATAAACACAGTAAGCTCCTGTCCAGCATTCCTAGGTAGGGAAGGACTTCAGTGCATGGTCTTACTCTGTCTCCACGTCTGTCTGTTTCTGTCCTTAGGTCTCTCTGTTTCTCTCCTTTTCACTGTCTTTCCCATTCTCATTCTCTCTCATCCATATAACATCCAAAATAAATGAAACGTACTGGCTGACTTCCTGGATGAATGCACACAAGGCCACAGACATGAGTTCTTTCTTTGCTCAGTGGTTTACAAATTTACATGAAAGGAGAGGACATTTTAGCTGTGATGCGGTCACTGCATCTCACTTTGGTGTCTTTGTATTTTTCTCCTTAGTTTGTTCCTCCTTAGTTCCTACAACCAGAATAACAGAGCCCACTTAGTCAGGATATGGTGCCTCCTCTTCTTAGAGAGGCCTAATGTATCATCAGTTACCAAGCCATATAGGAGCAGTAACAGAGTCCAATGTTTTCTGGGGAGAGCTCAGCTTTTCCTTTTAAGTTGGCTATATTAATTGTACGAGGTAATAAGTCTCATTATGACATTTCTATACATGGACACAGTATAGTTAGATCACCTTCACCATCCCTTCCCATCACCATCTCTTGTCACTCCTCTAACCTCTCCTTCTTCCCATTTCATAGTCTCAATAGTCCCTTTTATAGTCAAGTTTTTATCAGAATCTGTTTAATGATAACAATCACCATATAGCTACTGACTTTGTTGTTGTTCTGACAGTGGGGCTTGAACTTAAGGCCTAATGTTCTTGGTTGGCCTTTTTGCTCAAGGCTGCCACTCTACCACTTTAACCACACCTCTATTCCAATATTTTGTTGTTAATTGGAGATAAGAGTCTCTTGGATTTTTGTGTCTGAGATGGCTAACTACAATCCTGAGATCTCAGCCTCTTATGTATCTAGGATTATAGGACTGAGCCCTCAGTGCTCTGCTATCCATTGTTTCTTAGTATATAAATGGAGAGCCCAGAGCTACAGAGGTCAAGGCCTCACACAAATGTTATCAGAATCAAGATTAGTGAGTACCCTGGGTTTCCAGCTCTTAGTTGAAAGGTTTCCATTGCATCCAACTTTTTACACCTAGGAGACCATGAAATGTATTCAAAGTACCAAACTTGCCACCAGCCCCCTTCTTTATAGGTGTGAAAACTTGGAACCCTTATTCAAGGCCATGCAATGAGATTTTTTTTATCTCTACATGTTTTTACACCAAAATTAAATAGTTTTAAACTCTTTAGTTCTAAGTCTAATCTAAAGAAATTGCTGGTTGCAGAAAAGATGGGGAGAAACACATTAGGCTAAGTTTTTGGGTTTCCTAGTTTGGGGATCTAGGATGACAATGATGAAATTTTCCTGCCAAGCAACTTAAGGGTCTTGAGAGAGTGTAGCCCCTCCTGTCATGGCCACCATGACTTTTCAGAGCATAAGAAAGAACCCTTTATGACACTTGTTCTCACACTGGCAAAGTGTAGCAATAAGTGTAACAATAAAAAGCACTAAAATGGTGTAAAAACTATTTGAAACAATACCTTTTCAGCAAAGTTCCCTTAAGAATGAGTGACAAACTTGACACTCATTCCTGTAAGCCTAGCTATACACACACACACACACACACACACACACACACACACACACACACACACACACACACCAAGACTGGAGGTAGGACTCAAGTAGTAGATTAGCAGTGGAGCAAGCAAGACTCAGAGGGAAGTGGCACTGTGGCTCATGTGGTAGAATGCTAGACTTATGTGAAAAAGTCATGCAAGAATAAGAGGCCCTGAGTTCAATCCCCAGAAAAAGAATGAATGGCAAAGCATTTCTTAAGTAGTTGTTTTGAGCTTATGAGGTTATGAAAGTGGTTTGCTTATATTGTTTAGCACCCAAGGGAAAGAGAAGTGTTTTTTAAGGGAGCTGACATATACAGATTCCATCCTGACTGTATGGGAATACTTATCTGCTTAGCTCTACCCATACTAGTTTCCTTATCCCACAGCCCACCTGTTGGCATACCACATTAACAGCAGACAGTGGGAAGAATAAGGAGATTAACTGCACTGCCTTTAGCTTTTATCTGAGGATTGTGTTCATCCAATTGAGGCTGACTTGCGCTGTGTGAGAGTGTGTGCTGTAAACTTGCAATCTGGCGTTTGTTCAGGAAATGTAGCAAAGAACACTGATATACTTAGTTTTTCCATCTACTATATTTTTCTGATGAGATGGGAAGGGAAGAAGAGAACTGGTATGTGACAATTACTATGGTCCCACTTGTTTACTCACCTCATAATGGACCTGTGAAGATGGTGCCATTAGCCCCATTTTTCCAGATGAGGATTGTCCCATCTGGTAGGGCTGGTGGCAAAGCCAAGGTGTGAATTGGTCTGCTTGACTCCAGAGTTCCAGTTTCCTGTTACTCTGCCATTACTAATCAGGACAGCTGACAGCTCCTTTTACATTCATATGTACAAGGTCATCCTAAACTGTTGCGTGATATAAAGAATGTATATAGCTGGTCACGGGTGGCTCATGCCTGTGGCTACTCAGAAGGCTGAGATATGAGGATCCAGGGTTGAAACCAACCCAAATGCAAAAGTCTTGAGACTCTTATTTCCAAACAACCATTCAAAAGCTGGAAGTAGAGATGTGGCTCAAGTGGTATAGTGCTAGCCTTGAGCAAAACAGAACAAGGTAGAGCACAAGGCCCCAAGTTCAAGCCCCAGTACTAGTTTAGTTACACATATTGAAAAGTGTGCGTGCATTTTAATATATCTTAACAATGCACAGAAAAGGTAAGATATGGACTCAAAGGAAGGTCATCCCTGCTGGTTGTGGCCATTGACTACTGCATTCATTTAGTGGCCTATAACAATGTCTTCTCGTATGTGCCAATGTATTCACTCATAAAATGGCAGTTAAACTAAACCAGCTCAAGGAAGGCCATGTAAATAAAATGGTTAATAATGGAAAAGCACTTTGAAAGGGGGACATGTTTCACTGGCACTATCTACTTTGCTGGACCTAGAACAAATTCTTTTTGCAATCTCTCTTGGTCTTAAAATGTTTAGATTAGATTTGGAGTTGACATGGTTTCACGGTTTCTATTTATAGGCACTCTTCTGACAGAGACACAGAGCAAACATTCCGATGCACTATCATTACCAACTTGTAGAGTGACATATTTTATTCACCTAAATTAAATATGACAAAAAGAGCCCTTGGAGTTCTCATGTCAAATGAGCAGACAGATCCAGCCACAATCTGTAGCAGAATATGACCTAAAATATAAAGAAGGAAGGGCAGACTCAAGTTTGATACTTGTTTTCATTTGTGCAATACTGTTTCCCAAACAACCCATCCTGCAATCAAGGTCATGGAGCAATGTTGTCTGTCCTGATAATCTCGTTCCAGTCCCTATTACATATGCAATCTGCTTCACAGTCCTCAAATATTAAATATACAGTAAACAATTTAATCTGTGCAAATAAACTCTTAAATGAATACAAAAACAGATCTGGGCATGCTGGTACATATCTGTAATTCCAAAATTGGGGAATCTGAGGCAGAAGGATCACAAGTTCAAGGCCAGCCTCCGTATATAATGAGATCCTTTTTCCCTTCTACTTACCCTTCTCCACCTAAAGATTCATACACTCTGGGCTAAAAAGAAAACCCTGGGGTTGACTTTGGAACTCTTTGTAAAACAGAGTGTTTCCAATGTTTACATTTCGTAACTTTAAGTTTCCGTATTCCCTGGATCTTTTCTCTATCAATTGGTGTATTTAATACACAGAACGAGAATCTCTGTCTGTCTCTGTCTCTGTCTCTCTGTCTCTGTCTCTGTCTCTCTGTCTCTGTCTCTGTCTCTGTCTCTCTCTTCTTTCTTTCTTTTTGTTTTTGCCAGTCTTGGGGCTTGAACTCCCGGCCTGAACACTATCTCTGAGCATCTTTTGCTCAAAGCTACCCCTCTACCACTTGAGCCACAGCGCCACTTCCAGCTTTTCTGTTTATGTAGTACTGAGGAATCAAACCCAGGGCTTCATGCACGCTAGGCAAGCACTCTACCACTAAGCCACATTCCCAGCCCCTCTCTTTTCTTTTTTAACCCAAAATAGGTCTGCCTTTCTGTTTAGTGTGGTTTTCTTAAGGTAAAATTATGTCCCTCAAATGATGTTTTCTTTTGCTATAAATATATTTATCTTATGACAAATCTTGATTTTTAACTAGAATGACTCAAAGGTGTTAACCTTTGGAGTTTGATTAAATATGTAAACCATCTGCCATGGTTGCATGAGCCATATTTTTATTGGTGACCAGAGACTCTTGCACCCAAGAGATTCTTAAGATTGGTCATATTTTACTTACTACTCAGAGTTTTTCAAACATCTGCCATTCATTTGAAGATATTGGGCTGCATGTGAAATAATAGAAAGATGAAAGCATGAAGGTCTCTTCATGACTGAGTCATCAACTCCCAATGCACAGTATTTGGGGATTTCAGGCTATGTCATAGAAAAAATTGCCCCAGATCCTGTCTATCTCTCTGTCTCTGTCACTCTCTCTCTCTCTCTCTCCTTGTTATTATGAAGCATTTTCATTAATTACAGAAGTTAAGTATTCATGGTAGAAAACAATGGCAAATCTTAATCATGTATATATTGTTGGGCACTCTGTGGTGTTAAATACTGTCCTACCATCCACACTCATGGAAGATGGATTTACTTCTTGTTTAAAAGAGCCTAACGGACATTTTTCTTTAATCGGTTTATAGATTTTTCCAGATTGAATGACACATTAAAAACTTAATCAATAAAGCAGCACTTTCTCCCTTGTATTTTTGTTGGCATTTGTGGTCATCCTCCTAGGATTCATTTATAAATGTGAGATATTCCTGCTCAGAGCACTAGAATAGAATCCTTGCTCAAAGCAGCTCTTGGAATTTAACTCATGAACTGTTCTCTTATCTACTTCAATCTCAATAAGATGCTTTGGAATCTTTTATAAATTGCTTTCTAAAATGATACATTATTATTACACTTTGCTATATGATGGTAGGTTTGTATGTGAATTAAAAAACAAAGCTAAGAAGCTTCTCTGGAGTCTTGATTGAAAGTATTAAGAACTTCTAAAACTGTGTCTTTCCTTGAAAACAGTAATTGCTTTTCAGTGGATCCCTAGAAGTGAACAAAGAATGCCATCGTGAATGTGACCTAACAAGGATCTTTTTCACTATCATAATAGTGAGTATTAAAAATAACCAACTACCCAGGACTAGAGTATGAGATAAATAAATCATAGTATATCATAGTCAGTAGCAACAACACAGGAGAGCAATAATGGAAAATAGCAGGCACTTATATAATGCTAACAAGATGCCATGTGCTGTTCTAAGTAGTTTATTTATGTTAATTCAAAGTATTCTCATCACATTCTCTATGAAGTAAGTGCTGTTATTATCATTTCCATTTCATGTGCGAAGAACCGAAGCACAATTTAAGGACCTCACTCAAAATTAAACACAGGGGTTTTGGTTGGTTGGTTGGTTGATGCTACTGGAGTTTGAACTCAGGATGTCACATTTGCTAGGCAGGTAGGTGCTCTACCACTTGAGCTAAACATCCTGCCCTAAACATTCTCCTAAATACTTCTAAATACATACTTCTAAATAACCAATGGGCCAAAAAGAAATCAAGAAGGAAATTAGGATGGCATGAAAATAAAAACACAATATAACAAAAATTGTGGCATCAATCTAAAGCCATCTTAGGTTGAGTTCCTTATAACATAAACCATTTTCATTAAGAACTGTAAATGTGGGCTGGGGATATAGCCTAGTGGCAAGAGTGCCTGCCTCGGATACACAAGGCCCTAGGTTCGATTCCCCAGCACCACATATACAGAAAACGGCCAGAAGCGGCGCTGTGGCTCAAGTGGCAGAGTGCTAGCCTTGAGCGGGAAGAAGCCAGGGACAGTGCTCAGGCCCTGAGTCCAAGGCCCAGGACTGGCCAAAAAAAAAAAGAACTGTAAATGTCTTAGTTACCAATCATTGATCTATAGCTGCCCTTTGAAAAATGAAAAAAAAAAAAGAAAAATGAAAAATAATAAACATACCAAAAAACAAATTAAACCCCAAATCAAGCAGAAGATAAATAACAAAGATGAGACATGAGCTGGGTGTGGTGTTATAATACCCCCAAATTGTATTATGTGAAGTAAGTCAGGCCCAGAGATACAAAAGTTGTTTTCACTCATATGTGGAAGCTAGAATTCACCTATAAACTTCTAAGTAAGCGTATTGGGTGGTATGCAAGGGTTTACAAACGTATTAATGCAAATATGGTAGATACAAGGGAGAATTCAAATAGTATAATTCTTTAAGAAGGCAAAGTCAAAGCCCAATAAAATGAACACTTCAGGTACTTTAAAGAGGTGGGGTGGGGCCAAGGGGAGAGGGTTAAATGAATGAAGTATAGGGGAGAATACAGTCACTAATGCATAGCCTGTATTCATAGCCTAATGCATCAGTGGATAGCCTACAAAATTAAGAAAAATAAGGAAAGAGGTGGGTTGGGAGGGATAGGTGAGAATGATGAGAGAGGTGACATTGATCACAATGCACACTATTCATAAATTGCTTTGTTAAATGGCAAGTCCTTTGTACAACTACTTAAAAATAACTTTAAAAAATAAAATAATCCCCAAAAGAAGATCATGAGTTTGAGGTCAGTTTGGGCTACACAGTGAGAAATTATTTCAAAACAAAACAAATAAATAAATATCCTTGGAGATATTTTAAAAGTATAGGAAATTAATGAAACCAAAAATCAATTTTTTTAAAAGATCAATAGCACTGATAATCAAACATGTTGCAGAATGACAAAAGGAGAGAAAATAAATTATTAATATCACCACAGACCCTTAAGATAGTAAACAATAAGGGGTGTTATAAATAACTTTATGCCAATAAATTTGATAAATTCGCAAATTATTTGGCTGACATATACTATTGAAGCTTAAGGAAGTAAAACAGAAATGTGAATAGCATATAATTATGTGTGCATAAGTGTATATGTAATATATTTAAATAGTTAAAAACTTCCCAGACCTAGTTGGTCTCACTAGTAAAATCTGCCAATCATTTAAGGAATGAATAGTGGCAATTCTACATGATAGCTATGTAGGAAATTAAACAGGAGGGAATATTACTTCAAGCCATCAAGAATCATTAGGGAAATATGGGTCAAAACTGAAATGAAATTTCACTATACACCTAGAATGACTAAAATAAAAGACTTCCAGTACCAAGTGCTAGTGTTATTGGTAAGACTACTGTATATAAAGTTGTGAAATACTAATAGAAATGAAGCAAGGAAAGGATAAATCAGAAGATATACTATGTTCATTGACTGGAAAGTCAATTGTACAAACAGGTCATTTCTCCTTAAAATGACTGGTACATTTTTGTAAAATTCTTACCAAACTTGCCACATTATTGTAAGTAGCTACAAAATGGAAAGGAAAAAAAAACTAAGTTCCCATTAACAATAGAATATTTAAATGGTGCTATATTCATATAACACCATTCTATAATAAAATGAATAAGCTAGAGCTATGCAAAATATTTAAGCATATAATATGAAGAAAACAAGACACGCTACATTTTATACAAGATTTGTTAAGAAAAGCTGACCAGTAGATTTTAGAGATGCATACTTTCATAGCCTGTGAATGTGTTTATATTTAAGATGGGAAGATGTCACTAGAGTGAGGGAATAAGTGAGCACCTCAGGTGCTCTCAAGATAATGTTTCTTGACCTGGAAAATGATTACTATGGTCATTCATTATGTTATAAATTATTGAGGTTTACATCTTTAGTGTGCTTACTTTTCTAAATCTATATTATATGCTACAATGATTTATTTTTTAAGCTGAAGATTAAAAAAAATAAGAGTGGTGAATTACATAAAATATTTCATTTTTCTAAGTTTGTCTTTGGATCCAAGCATCATAAATATATAATATCTAAAATTCTTGGGAAAGGAGACGTGTTTGATCTGTGCTTACCAGCTCTGCTGAGTGAGCACAGAACTCCACAGACTGAGGGAAACACTGGGAAATAAACAACACTGTATTGCTGAAAAATTGCCTTTCCATAAACCTGGTCTTAATAATGTCCAACTCATTCAATTCAGGTTTCTGACGAGAATAATGTGTATTTTAAAATACAGGGTTTTTTTTTGTTTTTGTTTTTAAGAAAGAGCTATCAAATTGCCTGCATTTATTTCCTTTGAATGGTATACTCCTTGGATAGCAGAACTGGTTCCCAGACTCATTGTTGAAAAACTTCTTTTTTATCAATACCCTTTGGTATTTTCTTATTGTTTTCAAGTTTAGAGTATTCAACTCAGTACGTGCCACAACTGAGGAATACAGTTGTGTAGATGATGATGGGTCTTGAAAGCATTCATCTAAGCAGAGTTATGTCCGTTTTTAAGTCACTTCTTGGAACACTAGCTCCACCTGGAGGTAGAGACTTGTACATAGATATGTAGAATGAGTGCAGCATCTTTTTTTTGTCAAAGTGATGCACAGAGAGGTTACAGTTTCATACGCTAGGCCTTGGGTACGTTTCTTGTACTGTTTGTTACCTCCTCCCTCATTCCCCCCTCCCCTTCCTCCTTACCCTCTTCCTCCATGAGTTGTTCAGTTGGTTTACACCTAACGGTTTTGCAAGTATTGCTTTTGGAGTCGTTTGTCTTTTTATCCTTTGTCTCTTGATTTTGATATTCCCTTTCACTTCCCTAGTTCTAATACCAGTATATACAGTATCCAGGGTACTCAGATAAGATACAGTGATAGTGCGGGTACAACCACAGGAAGGGGACACAAGAGGATCATCAAGAAAAGAAGCTATGGAGGAGAAAGATGGCGCCGAAAGAATAGGGAGGCACCCCGACTCGCACCAACTGAATAGCGAGCTGGGAACTCCAACACCCAACACCCCATCAAGAACCCAGCAAAACCAGCATCCAGAAGCAGTGGAGAAACGCAGGAAAACAAAAAGGAGCAAGAAAGAAGAACCGAAAACCTACACGGAGCCGGAGATTCTCCGGGGCACCTCCCCCCACCAGCCGACCCTGGCCCAAACAGGGTCAGGCTGGGAAAGGGGAACCCGGCGATCGGCAGACAGGCTGCCAGGAGCGCAGAATCCAGATAGCGGGAGACCCCACGGACACAAGGCAGGGTGCGGACCAAGACACACACCGGCAGCGACGAGAAGTCCGGGTCCACACCGGGTTCGGACAAGGGAACCCAGCACGGCAGAAATCGGGAACCAGGGAAGCCACCACGACACTTCGCCAACCCCTGAAGGGCCAATGGCTGCGTGGGACACACACACAAAGCAGCAACAGTGAGTGCCCCATTCTCCCCTCCACCAATGGGAGACCAGCTATCAGAGACCCAAGCCCGACAAAGAAGCTAGATCTCCCTCCCTCCCCCTCCCCACCCCCGAGGGAACAAAGAACCCCCAAATCAGGCGGGAAGCTCCCATCAGGCGCTGGGAAGCCAGTTTAGCAGGGGAAGGGCGGAACAGCCCCAAGCCCCCACAGGTTCCTGAGCTGGCAGAACCGGGCCCGTCCCCTTCCCAACAGGGGCCAGGGGACGGCCGGCAGGGCAAGCCCCACCCAAGGCGCCTGGACCTCACAGACTCTTACAACTAAAATCACAGGCGCTGGTGGGCAATTCCAGCCCAGCAGGGTCACCTGAGCCTGATCACATCCCTCCCCTCACAGTGGAGGCGAGGTCTGAGGGTGCCAAGCCACACCCAGACAGTCGATCCAACTGGGCCTCACACATACCGCATCCCCCAACGGGCTCGTAGGAGGGCGCAAGCACAACCCAACAACCCGGGTCTCACTCTGGGAGGCATATCCCGCTAAAGTGCATGTTGTAGTGGACAACAGCGCACAGGAGGGCGGGGCCCCCGGGGACAGCGCCCGCTCTGGTAGGCGTACCCTGCACTGGTGGGCGGGGCCACAGAGGCAGCACCTGCTGACGTAGATACGCCTACACAGGAGGGAGGAAAGATCTACACAGACCTCCAGATGCGCAAATCACAAAGAAACATAACTCAGTTCATCAAAGGACAAGCCAACTCGCCAGCTCCAAAAAGCAGCATGACTGAAGAGGAGATGGAGACTAAAAAAGCAAATGAGGCCATGTTAACAGGAATGATCGAAAGCGTCAGAAATGAAATCAGAAAACAATTCCAGGAGTTTAGAGCGGAAATCTGGAAGGACACCCAGGAAGCCAAGAAAGAAATGGAAGCAAAAATGGATACAATGCAAGCCTCGTTTAAAGAAATGGAAGCAAAAATGGATACAATGCAAGCCGCCTTTAAAGAAAATCTCCACATCCTGAGAATTGAAATGCATGAAAAAAATAGATTTAAAATACAACTCTTTAAAGGAAGAAATTTCCACGATCAGAGCTGATATGACAACCATAAATAGCTCTTTGACATCCATAAACTCAGCAATTGAAACCATAACACAAAGAGTGGACCATATAGAATCCAGAATCTCTCGCCTGGACGATGAAGCAGCTGACAACAACCAGAAAATGACCACACTCCAAGAAAAGGTGAAGCTTCAGGGAAGACTAATCCAGGAGCTAATGGACAAAGACAAGAGATATAATCTGAGCATAATTGGAATAGAAGAAGGAGCCGAATACCAGAGCAAAGGGTTTAATCATGTTCTCAATAAAGTTATTGCAGAAAACTTCCCCAATCTCACAGGGGACCCCATCCAGGTAACCAAAGCCTATAGGACACCTGGCAGGCCAGACCCCAGGAAAACCACCCCAAGGCACATAATATTCAAGACTACAGACCTCAAGATTAAAGAGAAAATTCTGAATTCAGCCAAAGCGAAGAAGGACACTTTCTTCAATGGGAAGAGGATTCGAATAACATCCGACTTATCCACACAAACTTACCAAGCTCGAATTGAGTGGAAGAACACCATCCAAGTACTTCAGAATAACAATTTACAACCTCGGATCAAATATCCAGCGAAATTGGAGTTCACATTCGAAGGGAGAACCAGATTTTCCACACCAAAGAGGAGCTAAAGGAGTATGTGAATAAAAAACCAGCCCTACAGCGAATATTAAGAGGGGAACCCCACCCAACAGAGATCGTAAAAGACACACAGACAGAATCAGAAAGAAACTTCAATAGCCAAAGTCCAGCAGAAAGACCAGCTCACTAAAGACAAGAAGGAAAAAAAAGAGGAAAAAACAGCCCACCAAGAAAATGGAAGGAGAAAAAACACCCTTATCCTTGATCTCTTTAAATATAAATGGCTTAAACTCCCCGATAAAGAGGAGCAGACTTATAGTGAAAATGGCCATATTGCCCAAATTGTTATACAAATTCAATGCAATACCAATCAAAATCCCAGCCACATTCTTCACTGAAATAGAGAAACCAGTCCATAAATTCATATGGAACAGCAAAAAACCTAGAATAGCCAAAGCAATTCTAGGCAAAAAACATAGTGCAGGAGGTATCACCATACCAGACTTCAAGCTCTACTACAAGGCCATCATAACAAAAACAGCATGGTATTGGTATAAAAACAGATCGGAAGACCAGTGGATTAGAATTGAAGACCCAGAAATAAAACCGCACTCTTACAGCCAACTGATATTCGACAAAGGAGCTAAAGACATACAATGGAATAAACATAGCCTCTTCAACTACTGGTGCTGGGAGAACTGGGCAGCCATATGCAGAAAACTCAAAGTAGACCCAAGCCTATCACCATGCACCAAGATCAACTCAAAATGGATCAAGGACCTCAACATCAGACCTGAATCCTTGAAACTACTGAAGGACAGAGTAGGAAAGACACTAGAACTTATAGGCACAGGAAGGAACTTCCTGAATAGAGTCCCAGGGGCACAACAAATAGGGGAAAGACTCAACAAATGGGACTACTACAAATTAAAAAGTTTCTGCACAGCTAAGGTCATAGCCACCAAAATAGAAAGACAGCCAACGATATGGGAAAGGATATTTACCAGCACAGCAACAGACAAAGGCCTGATATCGGTCATCTACAGAGAACTCAAAAAACTAAGCCCCTCCAAGCCCAATAAACCTATTAGGAAATGGGCAAAAGAGCTAAAGAGAGACTTCACAAGAGAAGATATAAAAATGGCAAAGAAACACATGAGGAAATGCTCAACATCCCTGCTAGTAAAGGAAATGCAAATAAAAACAACCCTGAGATACCACCTCACCCCAGTTAGAATGGCCTATACTCTGAACTCAGGAAACAACAAATGCTGGAGGGGCTGTGGGGAAAGAGGAACCCTTCTCCATTGTTGGTGGGAGTGCAAATTAGTACAACCACTTTGGAGAACAGTATGGAGGTTTCTCAAAAAGCTCAATATAGACCTACCCTATGACCCAGCCATACCACTCCTAGGCATCTATCCTAAACAGCAAAACCCAAGATATCAAAAGGACATTTGTACTTCCATGTTTATTGCGGCACAATTCACAATAGCCAAAATTTGGAAACAACCCAGATGCCCCTCCACAGATGAATGGATCCAAAAAATATGGTACTTATACACAATGGAATACTACATAGCGATTAGGAATGGTGAAATATTGTTATTCGCAGGGAAATGGTCAGAACTCGAACAAATAATGTTGAGCGAGACAAGCCTAGAACACAGAAAACAAAGGGGCATGATCTCCCTGATATATGACTGTTAACAAAGGGAGAAGGAGAGACAGTAGAGACCAAGTCTGTGAACACTGTATATGTGCTTGATACATTGTATATTGCATATGGGTCTACCTGACCTAGACAAGGGATGGAAAAACAGGTTGTAAGATATCACAAGAAATGTACACACTGCCCTACTATGTAACTGTACCCTCGTTGCACAACACCTTGTAAAAAATTTTTTTTGCTTAATTAATAATAAAAAAATTAAAAAAAAAAAAGAAAAAGGAAAGAAGAAAAAAAAAAAGAGGAGCAGACTGGCAGAATGGATTCGCAAACAAAAAGTTGACATCTACTGTCTACAAGAGACCCACCTTACAGCAAGGGACAAAAACAGGCTTTGAATGAAAGGATGGAGCAAGATCTACCAAGCAAATGCACCCACCAAAACGGCAGGTGTAGCCATTCTGATCTCAGACAAGCTGGACTTCTCTTTAAAGTCCACTCAAAAAGACAAAGAAGGACACTACATATTAATACAAGGAAAAATCCAGAATCAAGAAATCACGGTGATAAATGTATACTCACCAAACAAAAGAGGCCCGACATATGTCAAGCAAATTCTCACAGAATTACAGAGCAAGATAGACGCAAACACAATCATAGTGGGTGACTTTAATACTCCTCTCTCTCCAAGAGACAGATCCAACACCCAGAGGATTAGTAAGGGAGCTGAGGACCTAAATAACACCATTTCCCAAATGGATCTAACAGACCTATATAGAACTTTTCACCCTACAGAGACCCAATACACCCTCTTTTCAGCAGCCCATGGATCATATTCCAAAATAGACCACGTCATAGCCCACACAAAGAAACTCAGCAAATACAAAAGTATTGACGTCATCCCATGTATTATATCTGACCACAGTGGATTAAAGGTAACCCTCAACAACAAAGGATACCACAGAGCCTATACACACTCTTGGAGGCTAAACCCCACGCTGCTATCCAACACTTGGGCCACAGACCAAATTAAATATGAAATCAACGAATTCATAAGCCACAATGACAAAGAAAACACATCACAAAGAAACCTATGGGACACAGCTAAGGCAGTACTGAGGGGCAAGATCATTGCACTCAGCACCCACATTAAAAGAATGGAAGCAGACCCTCACGATGAAACTAAAACAACTGGAGAAACAAGAAATGACAGAATCTAAAACGACTAGGAGGGGAGAGATCACAAAGATTAAAGAAGAGATAAATCTGATTGAAAATAGAAAGACCATTCAACAAATAAATAAGACTAAAAGCTGGTTCTTTGAGAAAATAAACAAAATTGACAGACCCCTTGCAAGACTTACAAAAAAAAGAAGAGAAGAGACTCATATACATAAAATCAGGGACTCCACTGGAAAAATTACAAGTACACACGATATTCAAACAATCATAAGGAGCTATTTCCAAAACCTCTACTCAGCAAAAAACAATAATTTTACAGAAATGGATCAATTCTTACAGAAGTACAAACTGCCCAAACTGAACCAAGAAGAAATAAATCAACTAAATAAACCAATAACTTATGGTGAGATACAGGAGGTAATCAAGAACCTCCCTACTAAGAAAAGCCCAGGCCCAGAAGGATTCACCAACAAATTCTACAAAACCTTTAGTGAGGAGCTAATACCAATACTCCTCAAACTCTTCCGCGAAATAGAAACAGAGGGAGAAATCCCAAACTCATTCTTCGAAGCTAATATCATACTCATTCCCAAACCAGGCAAAGACCCAACAAAAAAAGAGAACTACAGACTAATATCACTAATGAACACAGACGCAAAGCTTCTCAATAAAATATTAGCTAACAGGATCCAGAAACTGATCAAGAAAATCACACATCATGACCAAGTAGGCTTCATCCCTCAGTCACAAGGATGGTTCAACATCCGTAAATCAATCAATGTAATTCACCACATAAACAGATCTAAAATTAAGAATTACATTGTTATCTCAGTCGATGCCCAAAAAGCCTTTGACAAAATACAACATCCATACCTATTAAAAGCTTTGGAGAGAACAGGAATAGATGGAACATTCCTCAAAACAATAAAAGCCATATACAACAGACCAACTGCTAATATCATATTAAATGGAGAGAAACTTAAATAATTCCCCCTAAACTCAGGAACAAGACAAGGATGCCCACTCCCCCCACTTCTGTTCAACATAGTGCTGGAATCCCTAGCCATAGCAATAAGGCAAGAGGAGGACATCAAAGGGATCCACATCAGCAAGGAAGAAATCAAGTTATCCCTATTCGCAGACGACATGATCTTATATCTGAAGGACCCAAAAAACTCAGTACCCAAACTCCAACACCTAATAAACCAATTTGGCAAAGTAGCAGGATACAAAATCAATCCACAAAAGTCAGCAGCTTTTCTGTACACCAGCAATAGACAAACAGAAAAGAAATTATGGAAACAATTCCATTTACAGTAGCCAAAAAAAGAATAAAGTACCTAGGGATCAACTTAACCAAGGACGTGACGGACCTATTCAATGAAAACTACAAAAATCTAATAAGGGAAATCAAAAAAGACACAAGGAGATGGAAAGACCTCCCATGCTCATGGGTAGGCAGAATCAATATAGTGAAAATGGCCATATTGCCCAAATTGTTATACAAATTCAATGCAATACCTATCAAAATCCCAGCCACATTCTTCACTGAAATAGAGAAACCAATCCATAAATTCATATGGAACAGCAAAAAACCTAGAATAGCCAAAGCAATTCTAGGCAAAAAAAAAATAGTGCAATACCAGACTTCAAGCTCTACTACAAGGCCATCATAACAAAAACATGGTATTGGTATAAAAACAGATCAGAAGACCAGTGGATTAGAATTGAAGACCCAGAAATAAAACCGCACTCTTACAGCCAACTGATATTCGACAAAGGAGCTAAAGACATACAATGAAATAAACATAGCCTCTTCAACTATTGGTGCTGGGAGAACTGGACAGCCATATGCAGAAAACTCAAAGTAGACCCAAGCCTATCACCACGCACCAAGACCAACTCAAAATGGATCAAGGACCTCAACATCAGACCTGAATCCTTGAAACTACTGAAGGACAGAGTAGGAAAGACACTAGAACTTATAGGCACAGGAAGGAACTTCCTGAATAGAGTCCCAGGGGCACAACAAATAGGGGAAAGACTCAACAAATGGGACTACTACAAATTAAAAAGTTTCTGCACAGCTAAGGTCATAGCCACCAAAATAGAAAGACAGCCAACGATATGGGAAAGGATATTTACCAGCACAGCAACAGACAAAGGCCTGATATCGGTCATCTACAGAGAACTCAAAAAACTAAGCCCCTCCAAGCCCAATAAACCAATTAGGAAATGGGCAAAAGAACTAAAGAGAGACTTCACAAGAGAAGATATAAAAATGGCAAAGAAACACATGAGGAAATGCTCAACATCCCTGCTAGTAAAGGAAATGCAAATAAAAACAACCCTGAGATACCACCTCACCCCAGTTAGAATGGCCTATACTCTGAACTCAGGAAACAACAAATGCTGGAGGGGCTGTGGGGAAAGAGGAACCCTTCTCCATTGTTGGTGGGAGTGCAAATTAGTACAACCACTTTGGAGAACAGTATGGAGGTTTCTCAAAAAGCTCAATATAGACCTACCCTATGACCCAGCCATACCACTCCTAGGCATCTATCCTAAACAGCAAGTCCCAAGATATCAAAAAGACATTTGTACTTCCATGTTTATCGCGGCACAATTCACAATAGCCAAAATATGGAAACAACCCAGATGCCCCTCCACAGATGAATGGATCCAAAAAATATGGTACTTATACACAATGGAATACTACATAGCGATTAGGAATGGTGAAATATTGTTATTCGCAGGGAAATGGTCAGAACTCGAACAAATAATGTTGAGTGAGACAAGCCTAGAACACAGAAAACAAAGGGGCATGATCTCCCTGATATATGGCTGTTAACAAAGGGAGACGGAGAGACAGTAGAGACCAAATCTGTGAACGCTGTATATGTTCTTGATACATTGTATATTGCATATGTGTCTACCTGACCTAGACAAGTGATGGAAAAACAGGTTGTAAGATATCACAAGAAATGTACACACTGCCCTACTATGTAACTGCACCCTCTTTGCACAACCCCTTGTAAAATAAAAATTATGTTCAATTAATACAAAAAAGAAAAGAAGCTATGGTTTCACATGGCATGTTGATAGTAATTAAAACAGTGATATAACAGTCATTTCCATAACATGGTGTTCATTTCACTTAACATCATCTTATGCGTTTATAAGGGTATAGCTATTAGGCTCTTGTGATTCTCTGCTGCGACTAGCCTAAACCTGTGTTAATTATTCCCTATGAGGGAGACCATAGAGTCCATGTTTCTTTGGTCTGTCTCACTTCATTTAGTATAATTTTTTCCAAGTCCTTCCATTTCCTTACAAATGGGGCAATGTCATTCTTTCTGATAGAGGCATAAAATTCCCCTGTGTATATGTACCACATTTTCCTGATTCATTCATCTACTGAGGGGCATCTGGGTTGGTTCCATATTTTAGCTATGCCTTTCTATATGCTAATGACCCAAAGACCAAGGACGAAATCACGAAAGCAACTCATTTTTCAATAGCCTCAAAAACATAAAATACCTAGGAATAACCTTAACCAAAGAAGTGAAAGACCTCTATGATGAGAACTTTAAAAACATGAAAAATGAAATGAAGGCAGAACTAAGGAAATGGAAAAACCTCCCATGCTCCTGGATTGGGAGGATTAATATAGTCAATATTGCCAAAGGCTATCTACAAATTCAATGCAATACCCATTAATAACCCAACACCATTTTTTAATGAAATAGAGGAAGCAATCCAGAAATTCATGGAACAATGAAAGACCACGAATATCCAAAACAATCCTAAGCAGAAAGAACAGTGCTGGAGGAATTACAATACCAAACTTCAAGCTGTATTACAAAGCTACAGTAATAAAAACAGCTTGGTATTGGCACCAGAACAGGCCTGAAGACCAATGGAACAGAATTGAAGACCCAGAAATGAACCCACAGAACTATGCCTACTTAATC
This sequence comes from Perognathus longimembris pacificus, assembly GCF_023159225.1. Taxonomy (NCBI): domain Eukaryota; kingdom Metazoa; phylum Chordata; class Mammalia; order Rodentia; family Heteromyidae; genus Perognathus; species Perognathus longimembris. The sequence continues at coordinate 27,102,399 of NC_063174.1, read as the reverse complement.
TTTGATAAAGCACCTAAAAAAATAGGACAGAAGAAAGATAGCCTCTTCAACAAATGGTGCTGGCAAATCTGGTTCAATACCTGCAACAAACTAAAACTAGATCCTTGTATATCACCCTGCACCCAAATCAATTCCAAATGGATCAAAGACCTCGAAATAAAAACAGATACCCTGAAAACACTACAAGGAGTAGAAGAAACACTTGGGCTCCTTGGTACAGGACGGAACTTCCTTAACAAAGACTCAGAGATGCTATAAATCAAGGAGAGGCTGGACAAATGGGACTGCATCAAACTGCAGAGCTTCTGCAGGGCAAAGGACATAGCTCGCAAGATAAGCAGAAAGCCCGCAGATTGGGAAAAGATCTTTTTTTACCGGCCATATAACGGAAAAGGCCTCATATTTAAAATATTCGCAGAACTAAAAAAATTAAATTCCTCCAAAACAAAACCACAAAGAACCAACAGCCCCTCCTCAACAAGTGGGCTAAAGACTTAAAAAAGGACTTCTCTGATGAGCAAATGAGAATGGCCAAGAAACATATGAAAAAGTGCTCTACATCACTAGCCATAAAAGAAATGCAAATCAAAACAACATTGAGATTCCACCTCATCCCAGTAAGAATGCCCTTTATCAAGAAAACTAGCAATAATCGGGCTGGGGATATAGCCTAGTGGCAAGAGTGCCTATCTCGGATACACGAGGCTCTAGGTTCGATTCCCCAGCACCACATATACAGAAAACGGCCAGAAGCAGCGCTGTGGCTCAAGTGGCAGAGTGCTAGCCTTGAGCAGGAAGAAGCCAGGGACAGTGCTCAGGCCCTGAGTCCAAGGCCCAGGACTGGCCAAAAAAAAAAAAAAAAAAATGAAAACTAGCAATAATAAATGTTGGAGGGGATGTGATCAAAAGGAAACCCTACTTCATTGTTGGTGGGAATGTAAACTGGTTCAGATACTCTGGAAAATGGTATGGAGATTCCTCAGAAGGCTAAACATAGAGCTCCCCTATGACCCAGTAGCCCCACTTTTGGGCATCTACCCAAAAGACCACAAACAAGAACACACTAAAGCCACCAGCACAACAATGTTCATCGCAGCACAATGAGTGCAGCATCTTACAGCTCGATTCTTACTCTTTCTCTTCATGCATGAAGGCTCTTTTTTTTTAAAGTTAGTTTCCTCTCCTTGTTGATGTCTAGTATGAACAAAAAGTAGTTGTGAAGAATGGGTTGCAGGGAATTTGTATTTTTTTAATCTTCAAATGGTTGTATAAGGGGGTAACATTCGAAATGTTCATTTATATGTCCAGCGTATCTTGATCAGAGTGACCCCTTCCATCATCCTCTTCTACATAACCTTTTCCCCACCAGCCACATCTGATTTCCGACTTTAATTTTCCATGTGTACTTGGAGTATTACAACTGTATTCATCCATCCCTCTTCTACCAGCCCCACTCCCATTCAAAGCATGTTTCAGTTGCCTGATATTCGTGCTGTTAAACCATCTGTTAATCATTTAAAGGGCTTTCACTATGGAGTTTCACTCATGCATATACTATACTTTAGTCAACTTGTTTGTGTATATAGGCATATATTGGGGGGGTGTTTATGTAAGGTTATATTTTGGATCTAAGATCCATATATGAGAGAAATATATGCCCTTTGTCTTTCCAAGCCTGTCTTACTTAAGTCAGAATTATTTCTGCCAGAGCCATCCATTTTTCTTCAAATGACATAAATTTTATTTTTCCTGATTGCTGCATAAAATTTCACCTTGTGTACATGTGTATATATATGTACATATATATATATGCATATCACATTTTTATCCATTCATCAGTTGTAAGACATCTAGGATGTTTCCATTATTTATCTAATGTGAATGGTACTTCAATGAACATGGATGAGTAGGTGCCTTTGTTCTATCTTGTCATATAATCTTTTGGATAAATGCCCAGGAATTGTATTACTGGATCACAGGACAGTTCTATGTTTAGTTTTTCTGAGCAATCTCTATACTGACTTCCATAATGGTTGCAATAATTTATCTTCCCAACAACAGTCTATTAAGGTCGCTTCTTTCCTGCATCAAAGCATTTGTTGTTCTTATTCTTGATGATAGCTACTTTGATTGAAGGGAGATAGAATCTCATGTTGTTTTGATTTTTATTTCTTTTGTTGCCCAGGATGTTGAACATTTCTTCATGTATTTGTTGGCCATCTGTTTAGCTCCCTTTCCCATTTATTAATGGGGTTGCTGATTCTTTAGGGCTTTAGGGTTTTTTTTTTTTTAAGTTTCTTATATATTCTAGTCTATTCGACTGTCAAACACATAGCTAGCAAAGATCTCCCACTTTGTAGGCTGTCTTTTTAGCTCAGAAACACTACATCCTTTGATGAGCAGAAGCTTTTAAGCTTAGTACAGTCCCATTTGTCTATTCTCTCTCCTATTTGCTGAGCCCTAGGAATTCTACTCAGGAGCTTCCATCCTGGGCCAGTAAGTGCCAATGTTTCTCTGACTTCTTCTTGTAGGAATTTCAAGGTTTCAGGTTTTACACTAGGGTCTTTGATCCTCAAAATAGGAAGTGAAATAATTTAACTTTTCAGAGCAGGAAAATATCAGATAAGTTATAAACCAGAATGAAGTGTTGACAGATAAATGTGTTCTCCAAAAAAGAAATGAGAAGCTGTCTCAAAAGCCTTTTATGAAATATAAGATGATAATAAAGTATAAGTTATTATACAAGCAGATATAAGCAATAAATACAAAAAATTTTAAATGTTTCTACCATCCACACATAATACAAATTGGTAACACTTTGATGTGAAGACCAAAAGGCTAGGTGTTAGATCTTAATGAGAGCTAAATAAATTAGTTAGGTTTGAGCTGGAGTGTAGGAATCCTTCTACATTGGAAACTCCTTCTACTAGGAGTTTGGGGAATTAAAAAAATATATTGGATGTAGAATGGACAATGCCAAATGCAGTCTGTTAGATATGTTCTGGAAATATATAAGGAAGTGGGGGAAAAAGTTAATTCCTTACCAGGTCATTACAATCTTGTCTCAAAGAAATCTTCCAAGATGACTTCCTATCTCACTCCCTGTGTGTGTTTTCTGTTTTCTAGTTTTTCCTGTGGCTATACTCTTCAAATTTCTGAATGTACAGTAGTTCTTTCTTGAATATCCTTTCTCTGAACTATTTCTTTTAGCTGGTACTGGGCCTAGAACTCAGGGCTGCATGCTCTTGCTTGGCTTTTTAATTCAGCCAGCACTCTACCACTTGAACCAGACCTCCAGTCCAGAATTTTGCTAAACAACTAGAGGTGGAGTCTCTCAGACTTTCTGCCCAGATGACTTTTTTTTAATTTTAATTTTTATTTTCAAACTGATGTACAGAAAGGTTACAGTTTCATATGTTAGGCATTGGATACATTTCTGTTACTGTTTGTTACCTCCTCCCTCATTCTCCCCTCCCCCTCCCCCTTTTCCCTTTCCCCCCCAAGAGTGTTCAGTTCATTTACACCAAACAGTTTTGCAAGTATTGCTTTTGTAGTCGTTTGTCTTTTTTACCCTGTGTCTCTCGGTTTTAGTATTCCCTTTCAGTTTCCTAGTCCTAATACCAGTATACACGATTCCAGATGACTTTTAACCATGATCCTTAGCTCTCAGCTTCCTGAGTACACAAGGGCTATGCATCTCTGCATCATTTCATCTGACCAAATTCTGTCCTATCTTTCCAGATCATTCTCTGGTAGAATCTGCTTGGTCAAATCCTTTACTCCAATAACATCATTAATCTTACACAGAATCTGTCACATTGGCACACTGCATAGGAATCTGCCTTGTTTTTAATTATTAGATTGACACTTCTTAAGAAAGGAGCAGATCTCAAATGAATATCTCTAACATGCCACTCACTAGGTAAATATTAGTTCAGTGAGCTAAATAACCAAAGTAATCTTAAAAATAAAGTATTATGTGAGTGAAAAAAGTATCATTTGGCTGTGCTCTGAATATAAATAATGTCCCTCACATGTCTGTGTATGACAGATTTGGTCCCCAGGGTGGTGGTATTGTGAAGTGCTGTGACTGTGGAAGTGGGGGCCTTGAGAAAGGGCCATTGTCATGGTGGGTATATCCTCCAAGGGGACAGTAATATTCTGGTATCTTTCTTCCTCTTCTGCTTCCTAGCTGATTAGATGAGCAATTTTCTCCACCACACACACAACTGTGATGATATGGCACCTCATCAGAGGCCCAAAGCAATGGAACCAGCTAATGAGAAACTAGAACTTCCACAGCAGTTTTCTGTTTATAAGTTAATTGCTTCAGGTATTTAATTATATTGATGGAAAGCAGAATAATATGATTACACATAAATATACCCAATAGTTTGCATAAATGACCACAATTAATATTACTTTTACATAAGCAAAACAAGCTTCAGTGTGTGTGCAGATTTATGCATCTCCTACAGTCAACTTGAGGTTGACTGTAATTAATTTCCCCAAATAAATATCATGTCTATGTTATGTGCCCTGATACTGGTTGTACATCTGACCTTGTGACAAATATACACCTAGATTCTCCCTTCATTGTGAATGGCAGCTCCCTCTGACCTTTATGAAAAGAAGCAAGGCCGTACAAGTAGTCCATTGTGGTTATAGAGTGCTAAATATAGAATTTGAGTTTTCTGCCTTTAATTTACTGTTGCCTAAAAGCTGATGTGGTGGAAACTAAGTGTGAGATTTTTGTCTTTCTTCTTCTTTCTTATTTAATATTTAGTGATCACTGTGACTCAGACACTGGGCTGTGCCCTCATTGAAATCAATAAATAAGAAGTGAATATCTTTCTGAAGGTCACAGTTCAGAGGATATCAGAGATAAATACTTCAAGGTGAAATAAGTTGTCTTCATTTTCTCATGTCCAGTTGTTTCCTTACTCTATCCCAGATGGATTTCTGTTTCCGTGTCACCAGATGTGCTGATGTTTGTATATGCATTGACTCACCTCATCTGACTACTATTTCCATGAGAACCTAGTCAACTCTATAGCCCAGCACACATCTAGGCCTCAGTACAGATTTGTTCAGTGGCAAAATTACTGATCAGAAGAAGCAACAAACTTTGTCCAAGTAGAACCCTTAGTTTAGGTCTAATAGTTGAGGTAGATAAGTAGTTCGGAATTAGAGACTGGGAGGGCTGAATGATATTCCAAAAAGAAGGTGTAAGGATTTAGAAATTTAAAGATCTGGAGGTGGAAGAAAACATGGCTTTACAGGAAGAAAATGGAATTCTTTATTTGGAGCAAGGATGAAGTAGTTAGAGTGTAAAGAAATCCATGCTACATCTTTAAAATGACAAGGAGCCACTGGAAAAATTTTAAGCAAAGAAATGATAAACTCAACTTCTATTTTCCAGATTCTTCAGTGATAGAAAATGACTTTTGGGTGGGAATGGGACCATGATAATAGGGACAGGGTGTTTTTGTTCTTGCAGCTGTTTTGTTTTTTTAATAGCTGCTTCTTTCCTAATAGCATGTGAGCATTTCTGATGGTGTAACACCCCATTGGGAAACACTTGCAGCTCTCCAGGCAAGTAATGATATGGACCATAAGTAAGCTACTGACAGTGTACTAAGGGACGTAGGAGAGACTCCAGCGACAATCAGGTGGCCAAATAGGATGAAGAGTCCCAGATAAGAGGGAGGTGTTGATGATGGAGGAGGAATTTCTAATGTATTGGAGGATGCTACTGTGGTCATGAGCTTAGAAAGCATGAGAGGAAATTAGTTCGTGTGTGTGTGTGTGTGTGTGTGTGTGTGTGTGTGTGTGTGGTGTGTGGTGTGTGTATTTTTCCAGTACTTAGGCTTGAACTCAGGGCCTTATGTTCTCATTTGATTTTTTCATTCAAGGCTAAAGCTCTACTACTTGAGCTAGAATTCCACTTCTGGCTTTTTGCTGGTTAATTGAAGATAAAAGTCTCAGGAACTTTTCTGCCTGGGAGCACAATCCTCAGATCTCAGCCTCCTGAGTTGCTAGGATTCCAGATGAGAGTCACTGGTGCCTGCCTGATGATGTAATATCTTTGTAAAGGTATTCCTTACCCAAGTTGACTGGCAGATAGGTACCCAGGAACTTCAACAACAGCCATCTTCCCTAGCATGGTTACTTTTCCTAGTACCATGTGTTACAGCCCTACTTTAACAAGTTCTTCTTGCTACCAAGTAGAATACAGCACAAAAGAATGTTAAATTAACTTACAATGGGAAATAGCAAGGAGCTCATTGTAATCACTCACAGGCTTCCTTGAGCTTTGAAGTATTTGTCACTTAAGGAACTCAACAAGATCAACAAAGCAGTCTGGATTGTGAGGAAGAACAGGGGAATCAGGTTGTAGTTTGAGGGTTGACCACTAGTCACTTCTAGGTGACTCTTGTTCACCTTAGTGTCTATATGTAGTAACTTAGATTGAGAAAATACCAACTTTCTCTTAAAGCAAACATTCTGCCCAGATGAAACCCTCATTAATTTCATCCTGATCATCCCTAAGGGCTTTTTCAATAGAAACTATAAACATACATAGTTGTATTCTGTTATTATCCCTGTCTGAGTAAGCAATATAAAGAACCCATAATCGCATCAAAATAACCCATTGTACCCTGTAATTTATAAAGCTATCTCATGGGGATGCCATAGTTAAAGATAACATCCATTTGGCAATGCAACAATTTGAGTTGTTTTCCAAGGCCTTAATATGATGCTCTTAGCTTCAATCAAAACTAATTTATTCCAAATTTTGCTTGCAAAGGAAACACTGGGTCCTGCATAGTAGTTAAGGACAAAAAATAAACCAATGCCCTTTTTCCTCTATCTATGTCTCAGCCTCTCTCATGATCACTGTCTCTCTTTTCCTCACTAATTTTCTTTCTTCTGTCTCTCTCTCATTAATAACCCATCCTTTAATTCCTGATATATTTTAGAAATACCAAGGAATACATCTTATCCTGTATCACTTAACTTAGGCTGTCTGTGAATGAGTTATTAGAATCCTCAGGAAACTCTAATGCACCCCTGGAGTTGAAAACAATCCTTCTCTTGGAGTAAATATATTTTGGTAATTCCTTGTCTTTTAGTGTGACAATTCACATTCCATCCACACTAAGTTAACATCAATGCCTTGATTTGCACAGACTGTTGAAAACTTCTTTTTCCTCAAATTAAGTTTCTCTTTCTTGTGTTGTACATTGATGAACTTTAGTACATTGATGAACTTTATTCTTTTTGCAAATAAATATGTACTCTGTCACTACTGTCTGATTAGATTGTGGTAGGCTAAGTGAAGGCTAGTGAAGGAGGTGAAACAGGGAGTGAGAGGTAGCACCTGCTGAGGTGTGAATCTTGCAGGAAAGTTTCTCTTAGCTGGAGGATAAAGGGATACAGGAGATGGCAGGGAAAGATAATTATCTCCACTGTGGAGGGAGATGGCTAGTTCTGCTGACACACAGACCGTGAAGGAGTCACCAAGGACATGGAGCCAGGAATTTGAAATTGTTCATCCAGCTCCAGTATTCAGAATGAGGAAGACATTTCTACATAGTGGGGGCTAGTGATAAGTGGTTCCAAGTTCTACACATTAAAGATATCTAAAGAGATCCAGTTGCCATACAAAAAGATACTCTCAAATTATTATTCAAACACTATCTCTGGTACCAGTTGCTGTACATGGTTGTGAGTTTGTTTTGATCCCACCAGATTTTGTATGGATTTTTCTATCAGTAAGACCTTGTGTTGGTTTGCTATAGCAATAGCTAAGTGCCGCAGATTGGATGGATGAGATGATAGCCATTAATTTCTCCCAGTGTTGAAGAGCAGAACAGTGTCAACATGACAGTGTCAGCAGGAGCCTCTCTTCTTGACTTAGAGCAACTGCACTGTTCTGCCTGTGTATTTGCAAGTGCTGACCTCTGAACTCTCCAGTCACTCTTCAGACAAGAATATCAGTTATACTGGTATTAGCCTCCACCCTTGACCTCATTTTGACTTAATCATCTCTTTAAGGGCCGTATTAAATGCAATTATAGTCTGAAATATGATAGGTTATAACTTCAACCTATGAATTTAGAGAAGACAAAATTCAGTCAGAATAAACTTAGAAAATAAATAAATCTGGGAATAGAGTGGTAGAGGCTTCAGTAATCATGTTTCTTACTTTGGGGTCTACATTTTAACATTATATGAATAGATAGAGTTGTATAATTAAAAAAAACAGAATAAGTTAACAACCTTGACTCTGATCAGAGGAAAAGATCTTTTTGCCAAAAAAGAAATCTCCTTTTGGGGTTTGGAGCCAAGACCTGGGTTGTCATGTAACTTTGATTCTGGATGAGCTTTTAGCTACACACTTGCCTGCCTGAAACCTATGCCAAAAGCAATTCAGGAAAAGGCTCTCATGCTGAACAGTTGTGGTTCCAAGGTAGGAAGAGTGCAAGAGAGGAGGGAGCTGTTATAAAGGGAGCTGAAATCTTGTAATGGCTTTTGGTAATCAGCCCAGCTGTACTAATTTGATTTTTTTTCTCAAGCTGAAAACCCCAGGATACTTCCCTGAATGACTGAGCTCATGCTGGAAATAGCATCTTTAAAGTGTGGCTCAAGGGACATCCCATGTAGTATAAATAACCTTAGGAATTATTTTCAAGATCTGAGCCAGGTAAGTAAAGGGACTGCTTTGTAGCATTAAGACGTTTGCAAAGATTCCCTGACTATTTTCAAAACTTACTAGGTTTTTCTTGAAATAATCACCCAGTGATATAAGAACTAATGCCTCTTCTTTACACCTATCTAGAAATTATGCTTAAGCATGGCTTACTTATAAATCAGTTGTCTGATAACCATGCCCATCTCAAACTTAGAAACAACAACAACAACAAACACCACTATGGTCTCTGGGAAGCAAACCCAGAGGTCAAATACTGAAGGTCAGATATTTTATTCCTTGGAGATCTGTTCCTACAACTCTTATAGCTCATTTACTCTTGGTTTTCAGGCAGTACACGTGAATACGTTACTTGATTTCCAACTCAAAAGACCAGGAACATCTGATTATAAGAACTTCCAGTTGGTGGCTCATGCTTATACTGTAATCCTAGCTGCTCAGGAGGCTGAGATCTGAGGATCACAGTTTGAAGCCAGCCTGAGCAAACAAATCTGAGAGACTCTTATCTTCAATTAACCTGCACAAAGCTGGAAGTGGAGGTGTGTCTCAAGTGGTAGACCATCAGCCTTGAGCAAAAAAGTAAAGAGGAGCTTGAGGCCCTGAATTCAAGCCCCAGTACTAGAAACAAACAAAAACAACTAATAGGTTGAATGCAGTAGTAAGAAGGGCCACCTGAGTGTTCACAGGAAAATTTCAGAAAGATCTCTAATGAGCAAATAATTTAAAAAGCAGTACATTTGGTGGTTCTTTAGGGTGTGGAGCAGTCTTGCTTTTAAGTGTGTCATTATGTATAATGGGACTTCTAAGAATGATCTTGAATAATTAAAGAGAGTATGGTATCAATATACTTTTTTATGACTACAAATAAGTATATGGTTATCTTGGAAAGATTCATTCCAAATAAAATAAGGAAAAAAAATTTAAAGAGCTGTAGTACTGAAAAAGATAATTGTGCTACTTGAAGAAGATCACCCAACATTGCCAATGATACTCAAAGCCAATGACTTACTATATTTGTTCATTTAAACCAAAGGAAATTTTCTGATCTCTTTTCTTTCTCTCTTTTTTTTTGTAAATTTTTAAGGTTTGTTTAAAATTTTCATTGTCAAGGTGATATACAGAGGGGTTACAGTTACGTATGTAAGGTAGTGAGTAACTTTCTTGTCAAACTTGTTACATCTTCCCTAATTTTTCTCCTACCTTCCCTTCTCCCCAATCTTCCTTCCCCCAGGTTGTATAGTTAATTTCCAGCATATTGTCTCATGAGTATTGCTGTTGCATTGGCCTTTTATCCTTTGTCTCACAATTTTGAAGTTCCCCTTCCCTAATTCAGATACACATATATCAAATACCCAGGGTACCGAAATCAAATAAAGTGATAACAGGGGCTAAAACATGGGGAAGATAAAAAAAAGAAAAAAGAAATAATTTCACATAGTACATTAAAAATAACAACAATAATGATAAATTACTTGTTTCCATATCTTGGAGTTCATTTCACTTAGCATCATCTTATATGATCATGTATGTACATAGCTATTGAGCTATTGTGATCCTCTGCTAAGATTATCCTAGACATATACTAATTATTACCAATGAGGGAAACCATAGAGCCCATATTTCTTTGTGTCTGGCTCATTTCACTTATTATGATTATTTCCAAGTATTTCCTTTTCCTTACAAATGGGGCAATGTCATTCTTTCTAATAGAAACATAGAATTCCATTGTGTGTACCACATTCATCTACTGAGGAGCATCTGGGTTGGTTCTATATTTTAGCTATAGTAAATAATACTGCAGTGAACATAGTTGTGCTGGTGGCTTTAGTATGGTCTTGTTTGCAATCCTTTGGGTAAATGCCCCAAAGTGGGACTGATCTCTTTTCAAAATCCCTCTCCTGTCACCAGACTGATTTTAGAGGTCTAATATCTGAGGAGGTAAATTGAAGGCTTAACCCTTTCTCAAATACCATACTACAGTGTACTTTTATCCACATTTCTAGAAGAATATACATGTCATATTTAATATGACATGGGATGTTTCACAGGTTTCTGATTTACAATTTGGCCAAAAGCTCAAACAAAAAATGCTAATTACCCCACAATCCATCCATGGCTGTAGCTGGAACTTTTCCAGTTGGTAAGGCACTGGGTCTGCCTAGGAATCCACTTCCCCTCAGAGAGACTCAGGAGAGGACAAAAGGCACCTGCTCTTCCTTAGAATCCAGCAAGGCAAGAGAAATCCTGGAAAGTCATTCTTAGAGACAGAAGGAACCTTCTAGAAGGCTGAACCCAGCATCCTCCTCAAGGGGGTTGCAGAATGATAAACAGATAGGTGGCTGAGAGCTTAGGAAGAGGCATGTGGTCTCAGGAGGTGATCACAATGCTCACTCAGCTCACATCAGAGAATGTTTTAGATATACATTCTGTGAACAAAACAGAATCCCTCAGCTTTGAAATACAGCCCAACTCCATATGTCTGAAGCCAGAGGAATGTTTTCAGTTAAGGATTTGAGGGGGAAAAGATTTGTGAGAGAGATGTTCCTAGGAACAGGGAACCAAGACTAGGAGAGGCAGAGACCAAGACAAGATGTAGTTTCTCAAGCTCAGCCTGATTCCAAGAAAAGCTCTAGGGTGCTAAGGACATCAAGGCCTGTTTTTCTCAGGAAAAAAAAGATTGGGTATTTGTCCTTCGGGTCATTGCCTGCTAGCTTGGGCTGTGGGAGGGAGGATGACCGTGCTCAGGGACAAGCCTTTGAAAGTCATAGGCACTAGAAGGAAGACACGAAAGGAGTGGGCAGGCTGCCAGCACTGTCCATGTCCCACACAGCTTCTCTAGTTTCAGAGTCTTCCTGGGGTTAGAAATTAATTCAGTAGGGGGACTCTGGAATGTGGCCTATTGGTAAAGTGCTTGCCTCGCATACACTGGGTTCAATTCCTCAGCACCACATATATAAAAAAAGCCAGAAGTGGCACTGTGGCTCAAGTGATAGAGTGCTAGCCTTGAGCAAAAGGAAGCCAGGGACAGGGCACAGGTCCTAAGTTCAAGACTCAGGACTGGCAAAAAGAAAAGAAAAGAATTCGGTAGGAATGAACACAATTCAATGATTTAATTAATTTTCAGATAGCACCTCACTTTTGCCTGGGATCCTCACACTGCCATCTTCCAACTTTGTACCAGATGACTTCATGCATTTGGCCTTTCTAGAACAAAATTACTTTCATAGATTTTTTTTAGCCTGCCTTAAGCTTCTCTGAGTAACACTACTCTCAGTCGAAAAAAAAAAAAAAGAAGTTAGACATGTAGTTTGGGGAACCCATTCTTGTTATCTGTCTACCCGTTTTCTATTGATATTTGTTTAAATTGGAAAAATGGAACATTTGTTACCACAAATTATTACAATGGCTTATAATCACATATATTGTTTTTATGTGTGCCAATACTGGGGCTGGAATGAAGTGCTGGACATTTCCCTCAGCTTTTCACTCTAGGTATAACTCTGTCATTTGAGCCACATGTCCACATCTGGGTTTTTGCTGCTCGGCCTGGCTTTAAACCAGATTCTCCAAATTTCAGCCCCTCCATAGCTATGATTACAGGCATGAGCCAGTGGCTCTAGGCTCAAGTTTTTCTGGTAGAGCTGCTTTGTTCAGTGTTTCCCAAGTTGCAATTTTAAATTTCCAAAGTATAATCAAAGCAGTGGTCTTACCTCATCTGGGAAGGTTCACCACCCAGTACATTCAGGTTGTTGGCTAGATTCATTTCCTGTTGGTTATAAAATAAGGTTTTGGCTTACAGAAGATCTTGGCTTTGGGCAGAAGATGAAAGCCACACTTAGATGCCGGGAAAGCCTGCAAAATACTTTGTTTAACACAAATAATAACAATAATAATAATAATAATAAGCCACATCGAATCTGATGACTTAAATCTTTAGAAAAAGCTGAATTCAGGATCTGAGTCATCTGAGTCTTTTGACTCACATATCTTCAGGTAAATACTTTAGTTTTAAAGAGATCCATTCCTTTTTTTTTTTTTTTTTTTTTTTTTGGCCAGTCCTGGGCCTTGGACTCAGGGCCTGAACACTGTCCCTGGCTTCTTCCCGCTCAAGGCTAGCACTCTGCCACTTGAGCCACAGCGCCACTTCTGGCCATTTTCTGTATATGTGGTGCTGGGGAATCGAACCTAGGGCCTCGTGTATCCGAGGCAGGCACTCTTGCCACTAGGCTATATCCCCAGCCCGAGATCCATTCCTTTTATGCTCAGTATCTGCTGAACATACAATGAAAGAGTTTTCTGTGGCAAACTTTTAACAAATCAGTTTAGTATATTGAGTCACTCTTATTCTAGGATTAGACACATCCATTTTAAATCCTGGTTCTGCCCGGGTATGTCAAAGGGATGGATGGGTAGGGTGGGAGAGAACAATAAAGGGTGTTCTATGGATCAAATGCATTCTACTCATAATCTGACAGGTTGAATTGAAACTCATTTTTACAACTACTTAAGAATAATTTAAAAATTTAAAAATGTCATAAATCCTGGCTCTACCACTCACTGTAGGAGACTTTGAAAAAGTTATTTAACATCTTGGTTTCCTCAAGCTTACAACTGAGCTAATAATGGTGCTTGCCTCATAGAATGGTTAAGAATATTAACTAAAGATATTGAAGCAGAGTGATGCACATATACCTGACTAATAATCTCATACCTTACATGTTGCTTACTAATTAGACTGCCATTTAATTTTAAATCATGTTGCATGCTGCTTAGACCTTGAATCAAGTGTGAGTGAACTATCTGGAAGGCCCAAATTAAGAGATAGAATGTTTTCTGTTCAAGAAAGCATCTCTTTCTCTATAAGCCTCTACATTCCCTCAGTCTTTAAGGTGATAGTAATGGTGGTGACGTGTAAGTATGTATGTTTCTGGGTTTGAACGTATGAAGGGTGATAAAGGAGAAATGGGGATGAAGTCACTGGGATGTTTTGACTCCCATTCTTTCCAACCTGGAAGCAGGGAGTGCATAGACCCTGCATGCCCATCTTGAGAAACCCAGGCAAGGGTTTCACTTGCCCCTTACTCTCATTGTTTGGTTAGGCTATTCTCATCCATCACTATGCCTAATATCTTCAGGTAGGTAAGACAGGCTTCAGTGCTAGAGATCCTGGTTTTCATGAAACTACCTCCCATCAGCTGCTACCCTTATTGGCCACTCATGGATGGAAGCATAGTTTGCATTTTGTGTCATTTAAGCTATAGTTTAGAACCAGGCTCCCTAGCATTCTGCCCCCATACTCCCTGTTAAGTGATTGCATTCCTTAGTAATGTTGAGACCAAAGCAATATGCACACTGAATCTCAGGTTAACCTAAATGTGCATTTGTGGTACAGCTTTCCCTAATAGCAATTAGTGACTATGTCTCAAGGTCATGGACTATCTACATTCTCCTAATTTACAGTCATTCACAGGACTAATTGAGTCTTCTGTGTGTGTGTTATGTAAAGGATGATACTGCTATGAAAAATTTATTCCATAAAAATAAAACCCCACATTTGTACATAAAATCTTCCAAATGTTGAATGTTGGGAAGCAAGTGAAAGAAAGAAAACCTAAAAACTAGGTATGTGCTTGTGCAATGCCTGTAAATTGCCTGTTGGTAGTCTTGATTATGAGTTTGTCTCATGGCCCAAAATGGATTTTATTTTCTTGTCATGGACTAAGAAATGATACTGATCCATCTTTCTTAGCAAGGGCAGCCTGAGCTCTCTGGGAGACTTAAGTTTGTGGAGGTCACCCGGTTCTGTGTGTACTTGCCTGTGGCATTGTCCATTGCCAGAACACCAATGGAACAAAAGGATTGATACTGGTCCACCATGTGTCACTACAAACTTGAAAACCCTGAATAGTTATGTAGAGGTGTTGGGTATGTGCAACTTCATCCAGACTCCATGTCTTATTCAGGGGCTCCTTTCAGAGGCTGTGGAGCTTAAGGTCCCTCCATAAGAAAGACAAACAATTTTGAACTTCATGGTAGTATTTACCTTGTAGGTAAAGCCAATGCTGTACTTATCTTGTTTCCCACTGAACAAGCAGAACTTAGGCTCCAGATTTAAACTACTGATCAGCATTTGGCCAAAAATGTTAATTCTCTATTTAAGACAATGTTTAGGTTTTAGTTTTACCAAGGACAAAAGCCCATGTTGTGTTGTGTATCTCATGTCTACTAAGTTGACTTATGCAACTTTGATTCTAATGAGGGGTATATTCTACATATTTGACAGTAAAATGGTGGATCAGGAAGGATCTGGGTAGGGAATGCCACATTCCAAAGGGAGTGATTAAATGGAGAATAATAAAACTGCCAGTTGCAGAGCTGTCTAGGCTAAGGGAAACCACAAAGAGAAGAAGACATAACACAGGAAATTGGCTCACTACTAGACAGGAAGAAGCCAGCAAAAGGAATGGCTTTCTGGAAAAAGCAGCAGTGACCCTGGGAGGAGTCAATCAAGTGGGAATTGTGGTGTTAAGGAGGGAGTACAACCACTGCTTAATCAAAGAGGAGACTCTCTCTCTCTCTCTCTCTCTCTCTCTCTCTCTCTCTCTCTCTCTCTCTCTCTCTTTCCCTCCAGTTTTGTCAGTGCCTCCCTTTGGCTAATCCCAGTCTGAAACTTGAAAACAATGGATCCTAGTTCACTCAATCCCTGGAGATCAGCTCTGAAGAGTGAGTTTGGAAGCTTCATAGGAAACCACTTAGCCTACCTGAAAAACTTTGAGAAGCTGCTTGAATCATATTTTTCCAAGCGGTAATGTTATCTGGTTTCCAATGGTCCCTAGAGAGTAAAAATGCCATAATGATTAATTCTCTATAACTTCTGTGAGAAATGAATCAGCGAGAGACACAGACTGAATTCAATGTAGACAACTCTGATGTGATGTAGAGGCTTTTCAAGAATGTACTTGGAGTTGCTAGAGTGAATCGTGGTAGCAAAAGTCTGGGCCAGGATGCCAGAGAGCTGTCTTCCTACTATCTTTAAAATATTGTTTTTGTTTTGAATGAGTTTAAAATCATGGACACCACAAATCTCGCTCATTAATGTTAACCTACTCTCTGTCATTGCCTGGCTGTTGAATACCCTTGCATTTGTGACTTTAAATCTAAACCTGGGAGAGGGGCTCTTAGTGTGTGGTCATTTTTACTGGGAACTTTTTACAGTGCAGTTTATCAGCACCCATCCTAGATAAGCTTTCAGAATAGAGCCAACCAAATCTAATGCCAAACTTTTCAAGGACTTCTGATATGGCTGGAATTTAAGAATCACAGGATTAGAGTTTAGGAAAGAAAGAAAACAGATGGGAAGAAAAAGAGAGAGAGAGAGAGAGAGAAAGGAAGGAAGGAAAGAAAGAAGGAAGGAAGGAAGGAAGGAAGGAAGCAAGGAAGCAAGGAAGGAAGGAAGGAAGCAAGGAAGGAAGGAAAGAAGGAAAGAAGGAAGGAAGGAAAGAAAGAGAAAGAAAACAGACTATTTCAAAATGTAGAGCTTGTAATTACAAATACTTGCAACTTCACATAGTTTCTGAGACACAGGAGTCTGGGAGTGGCTTCATGGGCTGGTTCTGGCTCCAGATCAATCATGAAGTTTCAGACAGTGTTTGAAGGCTTGATTGGGCTAGAGAACCAGCTTTCAAACTTACTCACATTTGCAGGAAGCTTTGGTGTTTTGCCACATGGGCCTCCCCTCTGGGTGCATACAATATGGTAGCTGGCCAAAAGCAACAAACACAGTATCTTTTAAAACCTAATCTCCAAAATGATTTGCTGTCATTTCTACCATGTTCCATTGATCATACAGATGGAGGAGGGGATTATACAAAGGTGTGAATGCCAGGAGACAGAGCACACTGGGGTAAGAGGGGCATCTTGGGGGCTGGTTACCACAGTTAAACCTGCAGCCACAAATAAACTGCCTGAAAGAAAACAAGAGTGGTGCAGATGGCAGAATTGTAATGTAGACCACGCAGGAATTAGTCAGGAGCCAAAGCTTTTGTGCTAATTATAATGCTTTCTAATCTCTGCTTTTTGTTGCTTTATTTTTGTACTGCTGCAACCATATGGATCAATTCTACATGCAAGCACATGTATACCGAAAGGCAGTGGCCTGCAACTGTTCATTAGCCAAAAAGAAAAAACAAGCTTTGCAAAGCAGGACACCAGTAGCTCATGTCTGTAATCCTAGCTCCCTAGGAGGCTGAGATCTGAGGATCATGGTTCAAAGCCATGCTGTGCAGGAAAGCTTGTGAGACTCTTATCTCCAATTTACTACCAAAAAAAGCTGTAAATGGAACTGTGGCTCAAGTAGTAGAGTGCTAGCCTTGAGCATAAAAGCTCAGAGACAGTGCCCAGGGGTCCCAGGACAGGCATACTTAAAAAGAAGGGCGGTAGTTGCAAATCACATTGCATCTGCCATTTCTAACCATGACTGAGTCTAACTTTGCTAGGATGCTCAAAAGCATTCAGAAATGTCTTACAAGTAGCATACAAGCCAAACCAGCATATATTTTCTGAGCATTTGAATGCTAGCAGAGACTTCTTGTGGCTCTTGGTGATTTGGAGTAGAAATGGGAGGTACTAATTTACCAAGGTGTGCTCATGACAGGCTCATCACTTCCTGCTTCTCCAGAAGGCTTCTTGGAATTACTTTTTTTTGCGGGGCGGGGGGGTAGATTTGCTCTTTCATGCAAGTGCTTTAAAAAATTATTATGGGACAATGATGTAAAGTGTAACATTGGTCAATATGTATTGTACTCATAACCTAAGTCATGGAATTGTAACCTTGGTACAACTACTTAAAATATTTTTCGATATTGTATTGCCAAAATACTTGAATCTTATTTTTGAGAGGGCAAATTGATCAAGCTAACACATCTGTTAATTTCATTACTGGACTTGTAAATTTTCTTGAATTTATGTCAATAATGGTGCTAAAAGCTCTAGTCCAACCCTCATGTATATACTCTTAATTTACAGAGTAAGAATGAATCCCATGGCTCAATGCCCAGCCTGTGGGACAAGGATCGCCCAGGATCACGTCCTGACTGTCATCAGCTGTTAGACCTTGAACAAAATATTTAACAGCCCCTCTGTGCCTCAGTTTCCTCATTTATAAAGTGGGAACGTAGATAGTATACATCAAGTGCTTCTTAGTAGTACAAACAGTACTTGTTGCAGAGGAAGCACTGCTTAAACATCAGCCACTGTTGATATTGAATACCAGTAGTTCCTTATTTGGTCTCTCTGTGGCACAGATGTGGCCATTGTAGAAAATCACAAACTGTATGAACTCGGGGACACTTTTCCCTGCAGGTCTATCTGCCTGTGTTCATTTTATACTTGGGCAGAATTCAGGGACTCGGCCTACTTCCTTTTCTTTGATTACCACAATCATTCCCTTGGTTCCTTTTTACTTATGACCAACTAAAGATTCCTGTCCCTTGTGTTTGGAAGCTAGGCACAGCACAAAGGCTTTCTTCTTTTAAGTTTCCTTGCTGGTTATAGCAGGGAAACAGTCCCACCTCTGAGAAAATGGAAATCCAAGGGAATCTTCCTGAAGCCATCTGAATTAAGATTCTTCTCCATTATCCACTGTCTTCCCTAGATGATGGTCATAAGGAACCCAACCATCCCTACTTTCTCCCTTCCCGAGAATGAATGTGGGATGCTCTCCTCTTTTTTCTGTCTGGATCTTGCTGACTTGTTCTTGCTTGAAAGCTCTACTTATAAATCTGTCTCTTGAAATGTTCAAATCATTCATTGAGTATAAATATAAATAAACATGTATTTATGGTGTTTATTATGTGATAGATACCATTATTGGACGTTTTGGCTAGTCTTTTTTGCAATTGGATGGTTGGATATATATATATATATATGTATATATATACATGTATACATATACATGTATACATGTATATATATGTGTATATATACATATGTATATATATATGTATATATGTATATATATATGAATTTCTACTGAGTCAGGTTTCATATCTCCTCCAACATTTCTCCCACCTCCCTCCTCCCCACTTCCCTCCCCCCCATGAGTTGTACAGTTGGTTTACACCATATAGATTTGTAAGTATTGCTGTTGCATTGGTCTGTCTTGTTATCCTTTGTCTCTCAATTTTGGTATTCCCTTTCCCAACCCTAGTTCCAGTACATGTATATACAATATCCAGGGTATTAAAATCAATTACAGTGATATCAGGGGTAAAATTATGGGAAAGAAATACGGAAAAAAAATGAAAGAAAAAAAGGGTACGGTTTCACGTGGTATGTTGAAAATAATGATATACCACTTGTTCCCATAACTTGAAGTTAATTTTTCTTAGCAACATCTTATGTATTTATATGGGCACAGATATTGACCCACTGTAATCTTCTTCTAGGGCTATCCTAGATGTGTATGACTATTTTCCTAATGAGGGAAACCATAGAGTCCATGTTTCTTTTGGTCTGGCTCACTTCACTTGGTATGATGTTTTCCAAGTCCTTCCATTTCCTTATAAATGGGACAGTGCCATTCTTTCTGATAGAGGCATAGAACTCCATTGTGTATATGTACCACATTTTCTTGATCTACTGAAGAGCATTTGTGTTGGTTCCATATTTTGGCTATGACAAATCATGCTGCAAGAAACATAGTTGTGTGGTGGCTTTAGTGTGGTCCTGCTTGTAATCTTTTGGGTATATTTCCAAAAGTGAGGCTGCTGGGTCTTAGGGGAGCTCTATGTTTGGCCTTCTGAAAAACCTCCATACCGCTTTCCAGAGTTGCTGAACAAGTTTACACTCCCACCAACAATGTAGTTGGGTTCCCTTTTGGCCACATCCCCTCCAGTATCTGTTATTATTAGTTTTCCTGACAATGGACATTCTTACTGAGGTGAGGTGGAATTTCAGTGTTGTTTTGATTTGCATTTCTTTTATGGCCAATGATGTAGAGTACTTCTCCCTGTGTCTCTTGGCCATTCTCATTTCCTTTTCAGAGAAGTCTCTTTTTAGGTCATCAGCCAAATTATTGAGGGGGAAGTTGATTCTTTGAGGGGTTTTTTTGGAGGAATTTAATTTGTTTAGTTCTACAAATATTTTAGATATGAGGCCTTTGTCTGTTGTATGGCTGGTAAAGTTCTTCTCCCAACCTGTGGGCTTTCTATTTATCTTGCAAGTTATGTCCTTTGCCATGCAGAAGCTCTGCAGCTTGATGGAATCCAATTTGTCCAACCTTTCTTTTATTCGTTGTGTTTCTGGGCCTTTATTGAGAAAGTTTTGTCCTGTGCCAAGGAGCCCAAGGAGCCTATTCTTTCTTGTCATGTTTTCAGGGTATCTGATTTAACTTCCAGGTCTTTGATCCATTTGGAATTGATTTTGGTGCAGGGTGATATATAAGGGTCTAGTTTTAGTTTCTTACAGGTTTTGAGCCAGTTTTGCCAGCACCATTTGTTGAAGAGGTTGTCTTTCTTCCATCCTTTTTTTTTTAACTCCTTTACCAAAGATTAAGTAGCGATAGGTCTGTGGGTTCATTTCTGGGTCATCAGTTCTGTTCCATTGGTCCTCAGGCCTGTTTTTGTGCCAATACCAAGATGTTTTTATTACTATAGCTTTATAATACAGCTTGAAGTTTGTACTGAAATCCCTCCAGCACTGTTCTTTCTACTTAGGACTGCTTTTGCTATTTGGGGTCTTTTATTGTTCCAAATGAATTTCTGGATTGCATCCTCTATTTCATTAAAGAATGGTGTTGGGATATTGATGGGTGTAACCAGCCTTTGGCATTACTGCCACTTTCACAATGTTAATCCTCCCAATTCAGGAGCTTGGGAGGTTTTTCCATTTTCTTAGTTCTGCTTTAACTTTTTTCAGATTTTTAAAGTTCTCATCATAGAGGTCTTTCACTTTTTTGGTTAGGGTTATTCCTAAGTATTTTATGTTTTTTGAGGCTATTGCAAAAGGAGTTGCTTTCCTGATTTCAGCCTGGCTCTTCGCATTGTGGGCACACAGAAAACCCATTGATTTTTGACGATTTACTTTATATCCTGCTACTTTGCCAAAGTTCAAATAACTTGGGAGTAGAGTCTCTGGGGTTCTGTAAATACAGGATCATGTCATCTGCAAAGAGAGAGTTTAAATTCATCTTTTCCTATTTGGATCCCCTTTACATCTCCCTCTTGCCTTATTGCTCTTGCTAAGAATTCTAGTACTAAGTTGAAGAGGAGTGGAGAAAGCAGACATCCTTGTCTTGCTCCTGATTTTAAAGGAACTTTTTGCCCTTAAGTATAATGTTCGCTGTAGGTTTGTAATAGACAACTTTTATTATATTCAGGAATGTTCCCTGGAATCCTACTTTCTCCAAATCTTTTATCATAAATGGATGCTGGATTTTATTAAATGCTGTTTCTGCATCTAAAGAAATAATCATGTGGTTCTTCACCTTGCTCCTGTTGATGTGGTGAAATACATTAATTGATGCGTATATTGTATTAGCTTTGCATCCTTGGAATTAATCCGGTTTGATCGTAGTGTATGATTTTTTATGACTTGTTGAAGTAGATTGGCCAGAATTTTGTTGAGAAGTTTTGCATCCATGTTCATCAAAGAAATAGATCTAAATTTCTTTCTTTGATGAGTCCCTGTCTGGTTTTGGGATAAGGGTTATAGTGGCATCATAGAATGTGTTTAGTAGTGAAGTTTCACTTTAAATTTCATTGGAGAGTTTGGGGAATATTGGTGTGAGTTCTGTTTTAAAGGCCTTATAGAATTCTACTGTGAATATATCTGGACCTGGACCTTTCTTGGATGGGAGATCTCTTATTGCAGTTTCTATGTCATTGCTGGATATGGGTCTGTTTAGTAGCTTTAAATCTTCTTGGTTAAGTTTGGGCATATCAATTTTGGCTAGGAATTTGTCCATTTCTTCCAGATTCTCTAATTTGTTAGCATGTAGGTCTACAAAATATTCCCTTATTATATTCTGAATCTTGATTATTTCTGTGGTGATGTTTCCAGTTTCATCTCTTATTTTGTTTATTTTGGTTTCATCAGATTTGCTAGGGGTCTGTCAATTTTGATAATTTTTTCAAAGAACCAACTCTTTGTTTTGTTGGTTCTTTGTACGTTTTTGTGGGGTTTTTTTACTCTAAATCACTTAAGTCTGATTTAATGTTAATGTTTTGCTTCTGTTTATTGTCTTGGGGCTTGGCTTGTTGCTCTCTTTCAAGGAAGTTAGGGTGCTTCCTTAATTTGTTCAATTGAGATTTCTCCAGTTTGTTGATGCAGGCGCTCAGAGCTATAAATTTCCCTCTGCGTACTACTTTTGCTGTGTCCCAAAGGAACTGGTATTTTGTGTGTTTATCTTGGTTAAATGTTATAAACACTTGTATTTCTGTTCAAATTTCTTTGATAACCCACTGGTGGTTCAGCAATGTGTTGTTTAGTCTCCATGAGTTGTAGGATTTTCTGTGGTGGCTTTTTGTGTTGAGTTCTAATTTTATTCTATTGTGGTCTAGGAGAATGCAGGGAATGATTTCAATATTTCTGAATTCGTACATATTTTCTTTGTGCCCTAAAATATGATCTATTTTGGAGAATGTGCCATGTGCTGCCGAGAAGAATGTATATTCTGGTGTTGCTGGATGGAATATTCTGTAGATGTCAGTTAAGTCTAGTTGCTCTATGCAGTTGTTTAGTTCTACAGTTTCTTTGCTTAGTTTTTGGCATATTGATCTATCCAGAGGTGACAGTGGTATGTTAAAGTCTCCAACAATAAATGTGTTTGGATCTATCAGTGTTTTTTCGAGTCAGTATTGTGTTTGTTTGATGAAGTTGGGTGCTCCCGTATTTGGTGTATTGTTGTTTAGGATGGTTATATCCTCCTGTTGAATAGATCCCTTTATTAGTATGTAGTAACCTTCTTTGTCTCTTCTTACTGCTTTTAATTTGAAGTCAATTTTATGTGATACTAAGATTGCAACTCTGGCCTGCTTATGGTGGCCATTTATTTCCTTGATAAAGTTTATTCCAGCCTTTCACTTTCAGAATATGTTTGTTTTTGCTGGAAAGAAGTGTTGCTTGTAGGCAGTAGAAAAATGGATCTTGATTTTTGATCCAACTTGTCAGTCTATGTCATTTGATGGAGAGTTAAATCCATTAATATTGGGAGTTAGGACTGTGAGGTGCTTATTTGTTCCTTTCACTATGTCTATCTATTTAAGGGCAGTGTCTTCCCAATTCTTGCTCATAACCTGGTTTTCTATTTAGAGTTCATTTCTCTGTCAGTATTGTGATCTTGTTGATTTTCAATGTGTAGGACATTTTTAAGGATTTTCTCTAATGCTGGTTAGGTGCAGATACATTGTTTCAGTTTTTCCTTTCTGTAGCAGGTTTTTGTTTTACCTTAGGCTATGAATGAAAGTGTAACTAGTAACAGTATTCTTGTTAGGTAATTATTTTTCTTTAGGGTGTGGCATACCTCATTACCGGCTCTCCTTGTTTTCATGGTCTCTGCTGAGCAATCTGGAGTGATTCTGATTGTTTTTCTTTTAAGTATGATTGTTCTCTTCTCCCTGGAAGTTTTAAGGATTCTCTCCTTGGTTTTGATTGATCTTGTTTGGATTTCAATGTGTCGATGTGATGTCCCATTGTGGTCTGGTCTGTTTGGGATTCTAAATGTTTCTTGCATTTGGAAGGTCCTATCCTTCTGGATATTTGGGAAGTTCTCTGCTAGTATTCTGTTAAACAAATTGCCTATTCCATTAACTTCCTTCTCTAGGTTCCCCTCAATACCTGTTAGCCTTAAATTGGGCTTCCTGATTATATCTTGGAGCTCCTAAAGTGTTCTCTCTTGCTTTTTTTGATCATTTTGTATTATTTTTTGTTCTTTCTCCATAAAGTCTAGGCTATCCTCAATTCCTGAGATTCGATCTCTACATTATCCAATCTGCTCTCTAGGATAACTGCTTTGTTTCTTATCTCCCTTCATTCTGATTTGGTTCCAAGTGCTGTCTCTCAACTTTTAGCTGAGTGGCTATCCTTTCATAGGACTCTTTTTCCTTCTGTTGGAGTTCATTTATCTGTCTGCTTGTGGAAGCCATGAATTCTGTTCTCATATTAATCTGGCTTGCCTCCTCACATTCTAGATTACTTGTCTGGAGAGACTCAAACTTTTCATTTATCATTTTTAGCAGCAGTATTTATAGAGTATTTTGAGGACTTTTCTCTGTTTCCTGCTTATTTTGACTGGGAGTTGAGATTCCCTGACTTGCCATCTTTCTTGTGTTCCTTCTGCCCATTTGGATGGGAATGCCAACTCACAAGCACGTCTGAGCACAGTTTAAGACCTGAACCATACCTGATAAAGTCCTGTTGTACAGATCTTAGAGGTTCACAATCATAGACAGGTAAATTTGCTCTCTCTCTCTCTCTCTTTCTCTCTCTTGTTAAAACAGATTTAGTGTCCCTACAGAATACAATTTTAAATAAAAACCAACCCTAAGCCCTGTATTCAGCAGCTAGATTATATAGAGTTATAACCATGAACATATTTGCTCCTATATTTAGTTCTTTCTGTTCTGATAGGATTGCTCTTTAACTCCTTTGCCACACTCAGGTTGAACAAAGATACCCTCTATCTAGCCTGCCAATAACCAGGGATCAATGGAGTCTGGAGGTCCTAAAAATAAATTTAGGAGGGGAAGTTAGGCATAGTGAAGCCCACAGCACTTTTTTAAGAGTTGAATTTGTGGTGATCAAAGTAAACAAAAGGCCCAGAACTGAACAATTCCTATGATGTTAGACACTAGGCAGACAGTTCTAGAGGCAACCCCAGGGCCTTCCTCCTGCTGCATGATTCTCCCATGAGAACTCAGGTGCCAAGAGAGCAATGCTCTGCTGCCATGCTCTGCAAGCCCTGGGGAACAGCTCTGGCTTTTCCTGTCTTCCTCTGAAATAGTATCCCTTGTGAACTTTTTTCCCTTGATGAGACCTGGCTTTTCTTGATACACTGAAGTAATCTTTCATGCCTCATTTTATCAGGCCTTGCAAGATATTGCAAGTACTTAAAGGCAAGGAGTCTGCATTTATTTCTTCTCTGATGCTCCAGTACATTGAACATATAATTTATGTAATAGTCACTATAAATGCCTTTTTAAAGTAATCCTTATAAGTGGCCTGGTGACTGGTGATATTGAACTTCCAAAGGAATATGTTCTTAAGGTTTTTTAATATATCGAAGTTAAAGCCTTTTAACACTCTGACAACTTGAAGGGAAATTACTCAATGGAAGAAAAAACATAGAAGAGATATAGAGTATAGAATAATATAATAAGAATATAGAAAACAATATATAAGAATATAGAATAATATATAAGAATATAGAAAATATAAAAGAAAATAATCCTGGAGAATCTTCGATAATGGAAAACCAGTGCTTAAACTGGATTAATATGCTAAAAAGGATAAACTGTTACTTGGTCCAGTATTACAGGGACTTTTCTTTCTTCTTCTATTACCCATCATTAGAGCCAGAGCAGGGAAGAGATTCAAGTACATTTCATTACAAATCAGAATTTCTCTGACACTAACCTATGACATTTTGTGCAGGATAAACCTTTGTGTAAGACTTATTGTCCTGGGATTACCTGCTACCTGTCTAGTTCTACTCCCCCACAGTATGACAACCAAAAGTAATCTCCAAGTTGGACACTGTAGAATCATGTCTGTAATCCTAGCTACTCAGGAGACTTAGATCTGAAGATCACAGCTCAAGGCAAGCCTAGGAAAGAAAATCCATGAGACTGTTATTGCTAATTACTCACTGAAAAGCTGGACATGGAGCATGGAGTTGTGGCTCAGTGGTAGAGCACAGCCTTCAGTGAAATAGCTAAGAGACAACACCCAGGCCCCAAGTTCAAGCCCTACCTTGACATCCTTGACATACACACATCCAAAAATAAAACATATCTCCAAATTTAGCTGTCTCCAGAAATGCAAGGTCACCCCTGTTGATAACAACTAATATAAATAATAGAAGAAATGTACCTCAATAAAACTACTGTTTTTTTTTATTTCCTACTGAGACAGAATGAGGGCACATCATGGTTGGACTTTAGTTACCACAAGCAGTATTTAGCTTAAATATTCCTGAGGAAATGGAGAAGCCAGGTAAGAGCCTAGAATGCCAGCGTGTCTGTTCATGGGGTTTCTTATCATTACTTGTTGCCTCTGGTTTACTTACAGGTATGAAATTATTAGCCATGTGGAATTTATAATCCACCTTCTGAAGTATTTTATTCTTTTCTATGTTTACTTTATGTATTTGATTTTGCCCATGATGTTAGCATCCTATCTAAGATTCATTTGTGACACTCAGAGACAGACACCCTTCTGCCTGCCATTCTTTCCTCTTAGAACTTTCTTCCTGGAGATCCTCAGGATCCCTAGGATGTAAATATCATCCAATGGGTCAGCCCTGCTTATTCCTCTCTTGATCTGAGGAAGCCCTCTCCTCCTCCCTTGCCATTGTTGCAACGGAATCCTGATGAGCAGTCTGTCTTGGCTTGCCCACTGCTCTACCCCTGCACACAGCATGGACTTGCCTCTCTCCTGTCTCACTCACTGTTAGCCCCTCTGTGCCTAGAATCTGTGGTTGGAATCTGAGAACTCCAGAACTGGCGGTATACTGAGATCTCAGCTTACATATTCGCACATAAAGACATGTTCCCAAGCCACAGCTATGGGGTGAATGACGACTGGTCTAGAAAGTGCCACATCATCTGTGTTTGTGAGGCATTCCTATGTACCCTGCCTATTCAGTAAATCATGCAGAGATTTTTCTATTTGCTTTTAAGTAAAGACACAAAAAAAGATACATGCATTCATTTCACCAACATCTATCAAGGGAACACACTAGAAAACTAAACATGGTCCATTTCTACAGAGATGTTGTGGCAGGCAGAGTAATAACCCCTCACAGATGCTGTGTTGTAATCCCCCTAATCTGTGAACATGAACTTTACATGGCAGACTTTGCTGATGTGATTAAATGAAGGGTTTTGAATATAGAGATCATTCCTCATGATGTACTGGGCCCAATCTAACTATAAGCTTTCTTATAAGAGGGAGGGAAAGTGAGTCTGAGATAAAAAAAAACAAGTATGTGAGGATGAGTGCAGGTGTGAGGTGGAGTCATGAGCCAAAGAATGAAAGAAGCTTCTAGAAGCTGGACAAAGCAAGGAAACATTTTTCCTCTTATCTCAAGAAGACTACAACCCTACAGCCAAGTTTAGACTTCTGACCACTAGTACTGCAAAAAATAAGTACTGCATTAAACCACTAAGTTTTAATAATTAGTTATAGCAGCAAGAAGAAACATGGGTGCTAATCATATGTGAGTAAAGGGGGGTTAATTACAATTGTGATTTGGTGTGAAGGAAGGAAGGGAAAATTGCTAATTTAGATTAAGGTTCAGGAATCAGAACCTTATTGGTTAAGAAATCTGAATATATCTGAGAAGTTGCATTGCTGCTGTGACTAAAATGTTGGAGGAATAAGACAGATAAAGAGGAGAGAATATGTTTGAAAACAGAGAAGAGTGAGGTTGACAGATTGAGCTAAAGAAAATTCATCCAGAAAATTTGAGTTTTAGATAAACAATAAATATTTCTGGTATAAGCTACGCAGTATGCTATCTGCATTTTATCCTAACAACTAGCGAGAGAGAAAATGAATTTATAGTCAAGGTCAGATCGTGCAGGGCTCTGTGTGGATTAAGTGTGGATTTTGTTTTTCAGAAAAAAATATGCTTTACATGCAATATTTTAAAAGCTCAGTTTCCAGCTGGGAACTGGTGGCTCAATCTTTAATCCTCACTACTCAGGAGGTCAAGATTTGAAGATTTCAATTCAAAGTTAGCCCAGGCAGAAAACTCCACGAGACTATTAATCTCCAGTTAATTACCAACAAACTGGAAGCTTGGATATGGCTTCAGTGATAGAACACCAAAAGAGCCAAAAGAGCCAAATGAGAGCATGAGGCCTAAGTTCAAGCCCCACTACCAGCACATATGCATGCATACACACACACACACACACACACACACACACACACACACACAGAGAGAGAGAGAGAGACAGAGAGAGAAAGAGAGAGAGAGACAGAGAGTTTTTACCTCTGTTGTTTTTCTTTTTTGCCAATTCTGGGGCTTGAACTCAGGGCCTGAGCATTGCCCCTGGCTTCTTTTTGCTCAAGGCTAGCACTCTATCACTTGAGCCACAGCGCCACTTCCAGCTTTCTCTGTTTATGTGGTGCTGAGGAATGGAACCCAGGGCTTCATATATGTGAGGCAAGCACTCTACCACTAAGCCATATTCACAGCCCTACCTCTTCTCTAGAAAGAGAAAGGTTCATAAACCATTCATATTTATATTTTTAGCTGAAGAATTAAGGAAAAGAAGAATATTGTTTGGGGATAGACTGAGCTAGAAGAAAGTGGCAGGGGAACCAGTGCACCCCAGTTTCCTCCGTTCACATCTTTGAGCATCCCCTCTTTGCAGAACTAGGATATTCTCACAGGTACCTGTTGAGCTTGTTTGTTAAGCAGCCACTGCTAACTCACGACACCTGACCTCTAAGCTGAAACCCACTGTGTTATCAAATCTAAGATGTTTAAGGCACACTTATGTTTTATGCAACTCTTTTAAAAAATGGAAATAAACCATGCTCTATTTTCACATTGTTTCATACTTTATTTGATGTGCATTAAAAGAGCTCTTTGGGTTTAGACATAAAATATTAGCATTTATCTCTCTTGTGACTATTGAAAAGTTCTATGCCTGGCTTGTCCAAGTAACTCATCAATTTGGAAGTCCACGTTTTCATACTATACCATACCATGGACAGTCAGAATGGTATCATTTCTTCAAAGAGTGCTCCAGCATTGTCTGCAGAATTTTTTCAAGCTGTTGATACCTACAGTAAAATATATAATGCTGGTAAACGCCAGATGATATTGTCAACCAGATCTGAATAGTAACGAAAACCTTTCATCTGGGACTATAACAATAAAGGAAACAATACCTTTTTGAAGAACCAGGTTCAATTCTGAATACAGAATTTATTGCCAAGGAGGGAGAGTGAAGGGATGGGTATGAAAAATTACTAAAAGTAAATATCAGGAGTAAGATATTTTCAGGCTAATGTGACCTAAAAAGACTCTTATTAAAAACAGGACATAATGATCAGACAT
This sequence comes from Perognathus longimembris pacificus, assembly GCF_023159225.1. Lineage (NCBI taxonomy): Eukaryota > Metazoa > Chordata > Mammalia > Rodentia > Heteromyidae > Perognathus > Perognathus longimembris. The sequence goes on along the minus strand of NC_063174.1, from coordinate 27,073,390 downwards.
TACCTGGAGAATGATGGAGGGTAAGTAACCCAGTTAGGTATGAAGGATGCTCAAATGTGAGAATTCTTAATAAAATGATGGAAGGTGGAGGGAGAGTTTGCTAAAACTGATTTTGCAAGGAAATGCATAGATGGGTATTCTAGAAGGTTCAGGAGTCTGACTGAAGTTTGGTTAGGGAAAAAAACAATCATCATAGTAACAGAAACTTTTCAAATAACAACCGTAATTCTTAGTCCTCACATAGTGCTTGCTTCATAGATTGAAATGTCAAGGGATTGTAGTTGTCCAGTAGCACCAGTAGGATTTACAGTGAAGCTCCTATGTTCAAAAATAGTCAGCAGCTGCGCTCTGTCACGTAACTCTCAGTGATTATAAAACAAATTCGATTTTTTAACAAGACGGGGTCTACAGCAGCCCCACTTTTGGCATCTACCCAAAAGACCACAAACAAGAACACACTAAAGCCACCAGCCCAGCAATGTTCATTGCAGCACAATTTGTCATAGCTAGAATATGGAACCAACCCAGATGCCCCTCAGTAGAAGAATGGATCAAGAAAATGTGGTACATATACACAATGGAATTTTATGCCTCTATCAGAAAGAATGACATTGCCCCATTCGTAAGGAAATGGAAGGAGTTGGAAAAAATTATACTAAGTGAAGTGAGCCATACCCAAAGAAACATGGACTCAATGGTCTCCCTTATAGGGAATAGTTAGCACAGGTTTAGGCAAGTCACAGCAGAGGATCACAAGAGCCCAATAGCTATACCCTTATGAACACATAAGATGATGCTAAGTGAAATGAACTCCATGTTATGGAAACAACTGTTATATCACTGTTGTAATTACTTTCAACGTGTGATGTGAAACCGTAGCTTCTGTTATTAATGACCCTCTTGTATCCCCTTCCTGTGGTTGTACCTGCACTATCTCTGTATCTTATCTGAGTACATTGGAAACCATGTATACTGGTATTAGAACTAGGAAACTGAAAGGGAATACCAAAATCGAGAGACACAGGGTAAAAATACAAATGACTACCAAAGCAATACTTGCAAAACTGTTTGGTGTAAATCAACTGAACAACTCATGCGGTGAAAGGGAAAGGGGGAGGAGAGAGGGGGAATGAGGGAGGAGGTAACAGTACAAGAAATGTATCCAATGCCTAACATATGAAACTATAACCTCTATGTACATCAGTTTGAAAATAGAATTTTTTTAAAAAACTGGGTATATATATATTATATATATTATAGTCATTATATTATATATAATTGATTTTTCATTGTTATTGTAAAGGTGATGTGCAGAGGGGTTACACTTACCTAAGTCAGGAAAAGAGTCCAGTGTGATAGCACTGGTGTTTGAATTCAGGGTCTGATTGCTGTCCCTTAGTTTTTCACTCAAGGCTGACTCTATACCACTTGAGCTATTTAACTCTACTTCCTGCTTTCTCCTGGTTAATTTTAATTGAGACTGTGATGTACTTTCCTGTCCAAGCTGACTTCAAACTGCAATCCTCAGATCTCAGTCTCCTGAATAGCTAGTGTGAGCAAGTGTGAGCAAGTAGCACCAACACTCCACCCTCCAAAAAAGTCTACATTTTATGCAATATGGTGATTATTATTATTAGAGCAATTTTCTGTATTCCAGCTAGCTTTAATCATCTGGAAAAATGAAACAATTGAAGCATGAGTTTGTTATTTATTTGAAACTATCCAGTAAGAGATGTCTTTTTTCACCAACATTTACTCTTCAGTGCAGATACATTCATCAAAAATGGGGGGAGTCTAGCATAGGAAGAATTGGTGGTTGTAATCAAAGCTAAACGTTCATCTCGACAGTTTAAAAATCACCTTCCCATTTCACCCTAGAAACTGACCTCATTGCTGTTTTATATATAAATGGGCAGCTGTAGGACCCACTAATAAAATGAAATAAGGCAATTAAACTCTAATGAAACACTAGGGTAAAGCATTCTAGATATGCAGACATTCCAGAAATAGACTGTGTTTGTGTTGATGCAATGAACATCGTATTTATAGATTAGAATTAATTATGAAATCTGCAATTTCTTCACAACTAAGATAATTTTTAATAATTTCTATCTAAGGGCTCTTTGGAAACAGGGGCAAAATATTCATGAAAATTACTCATATCCACATTAAGACTGCTCTATTCTGCAGTCAATCTAGTGAATGTTCCTTATCTTGAAAAGGATGTCCATGAAAATAGAGATAAATTATTCTCTATTAATATGTATTATATTGTTTAATGAAATAGCTCTTGTATTAAAACTCTGCGAATAGTATTTTCCTTGTTACTTTTTTTTCCTTTTGCTTGGCTGCAGGGCTTGAACTCAGGGCCTGGGCACTCTCCCTGAGCCTCTTTGTGCTCAAAGCTAATGCCCTACCAATTGAGCCACAGGCCCACTTCTGGTTTTTGAGTGGTTACTTGGAGACGAGAGTCTCATGGGTTCTTTTCTGCCCGGGCTGGATTTGAACCACAATCTTTTGATCTCAGCCTCTGGAGTAGCTAGGATTACAGGCATGAGCCAGCTGCACCCAGCTTCCTACTTTCTAAATTATATTGTCCATTAATTGTAGCATAGAATATTGGCATTTAAAAGAATCATGGCATCAATCTGTTTCTAAAATGATTATTTCCTAATTTATTGACTGTGGAAATTTAAAGACTTTCATTTTGAGTTTTCTTAAAATAGATCATGATCATAACTGACTAATTACAAATCTTAGGTAGAAAATGTATGTAGGTGTCTTCCTCTTTCATCTGGATCCCTGAAGGAGTCACATGCACAATAAATCATACAATTATCCTATTAAGTTTGACAGAAAGTCTCATTGAGAGCTAAATCTATTCATGCTCCATCAAGAGGAAGAAATTTGGGGAACTTCCCAAGAGAAAGCAGATGCTCTAAACTCTCCCAGGAGACAGAAGCAGGGACACAAAAATCCAGAATCATGAATATCTACATGCACCTGTACTATAGTTTCCATCTATGCTCACATCTTGAAGGTGCAAATGAGGCAACTCTTGTTTACATCTGGTGCTTCATTTCCTGATAACCACCCAATTTCACAAATATTTGTAGAATATTTAATAAGTTCCCAACACTCATGAAAAAAACCAAGAGATCCAGAACACATAGAAATCGGTCTTGGTTCTAATTATAGTATTTCCAATTTTATGTATTTTTCTGTTAGTCATTTAGCACACACTTCTTCAGCATGTGTAGTTGATAGGATAAGTCACAATATGTGACTGCTTTTGAACACAACAGAATTTAGAATGTCATTAGGTAGTATGCTTAGCTTCTTCTGAGGATCAAGAAAATTAAACAAATTTTCTTGAATATCTGCCAAGTTGCCAAGATCACAGAAATAGCCAAGGCAAAGCTTAGAAATTACAGCACAGTAGGGTCCTGTTAGGTAAGTTATCAGGTGCACAAAAGAGAACAAAAGACTACTCCAGGAATGGCACTGAGATGAGTCTTGAAGCTTGAAGTTGAGCTCACAGAATGTAGGGGAGAAGCCATCAGGGAATAAGCAGGAGAAAAAGGCTGGTATGAGACTTGCTCGTCACAACCCCAGAAATCACACAAGTTCTAGCTGCTTTGGCTGCTCCAAAGTTTGGTACCTCAGACTCCATCTTTCTGCACCATAGTGAGGAATTGCCCCAAACAGAAGCCGGAGACAGGAGCTTGCTGACCCTTGTGAGGATTTCCTAGAACTTGCACTCTTGAGGTATGCAAGCCAGTGCCAGAAAAACATTTGTCTTTCTGTGGTTTGTCCTATTTTACTTTACAGCAAAAGTTACTTCCCTGTGGCAGAATTCTCCCATTTGTTCATTAACCCTTCACTTGCTTTGATGCTATCTACCTTCCAAGTTCTTCAATCTCTGTCCCCATTTCTACTTCTTCCGCTCCCACTACTTCCCCTTGAATGAAGCTACTGTCATAAGTCACCAGAGACATTCTTATTGCAAAGGCAATGGGAATACTTTCCACTTTAGTCTCCTGGACCTTTTGGGCTCACAGCCAGTCCCTGACTTACAATGTGTTTGACTTATGATTTTTTTCAACTTTACAATGTTTCAAAAGCAATGCATATCTAGTGGGAAACACATATCACATTTTGCATCTTGATCTTTTCTGGGGCAAGGGATAGGGCATGCCATGTTGGACAGTGGGGACAAGCTGTAGCATACAGTCAGCCTAACATGATTGCCAATCAGGACTACAGTGCAATGTTGCTTAGTTAGGTTATGCCATAGGTGAGGAGTATATAGATGCATCTTTAATTTCTCTGAGTGTATCAGGATATAACAATATCTGTTCTGAAAGTCTCTTCTCTTGGATTCCCTCCCCTCGGTGAGTCTGCTTCTGCCCCAATCTCTCTTCCTTTTGTTTGCTGGCTTCCATTTCTCTTGCTTCTTGATAATGGCATTTCCCATTGTGCTTGCCTGAACCCTCTGAACATCTCTGTATTCATGACTTTAGGCAGCTCATTTCTTGTCCTACTTTCCATTGTCTCTTTTATGTTAATGAGCCCAACTTTGTATAACCAATCCTATCACACAAATACGATCATATTTCTATAACTGCCTAGTAGATATTTATATTGGATATTCCCATCCCAGAATTAATCTGATTTCTGTCTGTTTCACTTTATGGTGCTCTCTACTTTTCGTACTACACCCCATCTACTCTGATATGTGTTTAGTTCCTACAAAATCAATCTCTTTCCCACTCAGGCCATGTGCACATACTGTTCTGCTCCCAAATCACTCCTTGCCTTTTGCCCCTCTGCCTCTTATTTAGTCTCAAAGTCTCCCCCAGTACTTCTTCTTCTGTCTTAATGGGGACTTTTCTTCATTACCCTAACTGGACACTTTCTTGCTATTCTCACTACCTTCTCTTGCTTTCTTCATGTATACGAGGCGAGCGCTCTACCACTAGGCCATATTCCCAGCCCCTCTTGCTTTCTTCATAATATGCATAGTTTGCAACTACTTGTTCAGATATTAGCCTAATCACACTGTTCATACTTTGATATTTGCTGTCTTACTCTAAGCTCTCTGTATGGACTGAGAGGGTGTCTATCTGAGCAGTTTGGGTCTTCTGGGCATCAAGCATAATTCCTGACATGGTGTGCCATACTGAATGCCAGATCCACCATTCTGGTTTTCCTGTGCTAGTCACTGATGTGGGAGACACTCCGACAACTTTGGTTCATGCCAAGTTTCTTCAGGCTTTGGCTAGTTTCCCAAGAAATGATTGCCACCTAAGTGTTGCTCCTACTTCCAGGATCTTCAGAATTTTTCACCCCTTCCAGGCTCAGGGCCCGGCTCATCTTGTTTCCATTAAGCTCAAGATTTTTCATTACATTAGTACATTCCATGTTGCATTAGAATTCATCTATCTGCCAGCTTCTTGCCATAGTATACTGTGAACTCTTTTTGCCCCCTTTGAAGCCTACATAGCTAAGTTCAATGTCTGATATATAGAAGCGACTTCTGTAAATGTTTTCTTTAATGAATATGGTTGTCAAACATAATAAAAACAGCAACAAGGAAGAAAGCCAACAGACTGGGAGATGATCTTTGCCAGTAATAAATCCAACATATATCCAAGTTAAATTGGCAAATACTGTGAATTCAAACAATAAATGTTGGCCTGAATGTGGGCAGAAAGGAACCCTATTACATTGTTGATGGGGATGTAAACTAGTACAACTCTGGACAGCAATTTGGAAGTTCCTCAAAAAACTAAACATAAATCTCCCTTATGACCCTGCCATGCCACTTCTGGGCATCTACGCAGAACATCACAAATCAGAATACTGTAAAGACACTTACTTGCACATCCATGTTTATTGCTGCACTATTCACAATACCAAGTTATGGAAATAACCTGGCTGCCATACAATAGAGGAGTGGATCCCAAAACTGTGGTATCTATACACAATGGGATTTTAAACAGCCCTTAGAAAGAATAGAATCATGTCATTTGCAGGGAATGGATGGATCTAGAACAAATCATGGTAAGTGAGCTAAGCCAAGCTCAGAGAGACAAATGGCACATGTTTTCTCTCATATGTGGAAGCTAGGTGCAAAATACACTGGGTTATGATAAATTATACAGAACTCTAAGCAATTCAGACAGCAAGACCAAAGGAGGATACCCTTAGGGGAGAAACACAGAGGTACAGTGCTTATGTGCCTCTGATCATATGAAATAGTTTTTATCGAAATGAACTCAAGGAAATGGAAAGTAGTGGGTTGTTTTCTCTGTTGTTGTTTTTGTTTGCTTTTCTTTTTGTCTTTTTTGTTTATTTATCTGTCTTTGAAAGGGCAAGGGGGAATACGGTAAAGGACAAAGGGTGAACAAATGCATCAGTAGTACTCACTAGACACTATGTTGAAAATTAACTATACAACTTGTGGGTGGGGACAAAAGGGAAAAACTAGGAGAGAGGGAGGGAAGGGGTGACATTGTTCAAAAAGAAATGCACTCATGATCTGACTGATAGAACTGTAATGCCTCTGTGCATCATCTTTATAATAACAATAAAATTAGAAAACAACAATAAAGAAAATTAGCATCTAAGCTGCAAATATGTAGGACCCTCCCGTTTCTCTAATATTGGATAGCTTCTCATGCAGAGGTTTGTTGTTGATCATGGCAACTGGAGCACGTGGGCCTTGCATGGGGAAACAGAGGTATAAGGGTGACCAGTGGAGATGGATTCAAGGAAAGTTTCAACAGCAATAGCGCAGCATCTTTTCTGTATTCCAATGTGGGTGAATTTTTGTCATTTTCCAGACAGTGTACCAGAAGAATTACCTTTCAATCCAGCAGATAAATTTCAGATTTCATGAGAAGAACATGCATGACAAAATGCAAAAGCTCAATCTATAAAGAAAAACTTTATATTATACTCCACTGCCAAGAACAGCACATTAAGCTTCCTAATACTTGTATAGCTGCTGTAATTTGCCTCGCATGAGTGAATACAGTTCTCCGAGGAGATAATTTACTCCAATTGCTTACCAAAGCAACAGATAAAATACTATACTATCATTCTGTCCTCATCTTAGACCAAGAAATTATTCTTATGATGAGAATTTTGATTGAATATTTGCAACAACCATGAGAGCAGGGGAGGCAATAAACATGCCAAATCAGTTCCTTGGATTCTGGGTGGGAAGATTTCAAGGAGCTTAAAGAAAGTTTGATATTATCTCTATTAACTCACAAAGTGATGCCTGGGTTTATGGATTTTTGTATTGTGAGTAAAGGGTTGTCTTTATTCTAACAAAACTTCTTGAATTGCCTAGCTATGCCATCTTTTCATCTATCCATTCACCCTTCCATCCACCCACCACCCAGTCACCCTGCTTATGTGCCCATTCATCTGCATATGCGCCCATCCCTACCTCCCACACAACAGATTTGTGATAGTTTATCTACTTAACACTACTTCTATGTTTTCAAAGTCTCTGTACTATATAGAAAAGTAGTTCCTTTCTCTCTAAATTTGTCATCTGTCTACACTTCCCACACAGGCTTTCTCATGTCCCTTGCCTGTCTCAGTAATACCAACTTGGCTATCGCACTTCTCCACCAACAGTACCCTTCCCAAAGTCAATAATGACTACCATATGTCACTAAAGTCACACTTTGTATCACGGCCACCTTCTCCCTTAGTTTTCCCTTCGCTTCCGTATTGCTATACAATCCTCTGCATTTCCCCACTGAAGTTCATTCAAATAATATGAATACCTTTCGGCCCCAGGTTATTTATTGTAGCCATTGAACTGGACTCTGAAGGGATAAAAGGACTGAGGTGCATGGGAAAGAGGCTGATGGGAGTGTGGAATCAGGACTTTCCATTGTGGGCTTAAGTTCAAGGACTATTTCTCCCCACCTACCTCATAAGACCTGATACTGGCTTTTTAGCTTTGCCTCTTAACTCCAGAGGCAGAACTTTGCAAATAGTTTTATTTAGATTGTGGCTTAAAAGATAACAAGGCTGCCACTGTCAGCTTCTGACTTTCACTCTTCCCCTGAGTGATAAATGTATGTGCTCACAGCGTTGGCTATAGCCTGGTATGTTTATCTGCCCATTTATTTATTTTTTCTCTCATGAACAGGAATATTTTGTGAATGGATCCATAGACTTGTGTTTAAAAGTCCATTTCCTAAAGGAGGGCATATTTGTGGACATTAGCAATGGCAAGGGACCATGTGGTGAACTGGCTCCCAGAGGCGGGCTTGTCCACCCACTTGGCAGTTAGTGCTCTCTAAAGAAATTGCTTGTGTAATTGCCTTTTCCCCTCCTGAACCATAAGAAAATGAGGACAAGCACTCTGCCTTCTTTGCTTTTTCCTGTAGCTAAGGGCTAAGGCACTGTTTAGGCACACAGTAGGCATGGATGAGATTAATTGCTGACTTATCACAAAACTAGGCCAATAGCCACAGGTCTTTTGGGTTATATTGAATGGGGTTTGGGACTAATATTGAATTATGAGGCTATGTTATAAATACTTTGTCAAATCTACCAATTAAGAAACTCGATGGGGTCATTTGGAGGGGAATGTGTTCCTAAAAGCCTACAGAGAAGAATTTGTGAATAGAGGTTTTCTGTATCAGTAAAGAATATTTACTGAAGTTTTTGGGGGCAGTACTGATGTTGCAGGAGGATGGTAATGATGCTATAAGATGTCTAAATAGTTCTGTACCTCGTATACTCACTACTAGTGTGTAAAGAACCTACACCTGTTACCTGAAAATTTAAACTTTAAGGACAGGACACAGAGGTTTGAATAAAAGAAAATCAATGTGGAAGGAAGTCTAGTGAAAAGTGAACAGGGTAACTCAAGGAAGCAACTTCAGCATATGAAAACCTCAAATTAGGAAACAAATTAGAATCAGTTAATTATTTGAATGAAAAGGATGTCATTATTTCAAGCAGAATACTCTTTCTAAAATAGATTTTAAATGCCATTAAGTTACTTGTATGTGTTTTAGAAGTGATACATATGACATTAGTGAAAGCAAAGTAGTTGTAAATGATAGCCCTAAAAAGAAATAGGTATATATTCAAATGTGCATCATCTAGAACTCCATTTCATACTCTCAAAACTATAAACTTAGAACTAGACCAGGATAGCATTTTTTATTTTATTTTCTTCACACAGCATGGCCTTGCTTCAGTTTAATGGGCTAATCTCCTTGTAAAAATAGTTCTAAATTTCTTTTGATTTTCCTGACTTAGAATGGCAATTTTTAAAGCATCAAGAAAGAACTTTTTCTTTGTAGATGACTGAAGAGACAAAGGGGTTGGGGGTAGAAAATACTGTAAAAACTTAAATGTACATCCTAAACATTAAAAAAAAAAAGTGAGGCAAAGGGTTGGTTGAGAGGGATGGGTGAGAATGTTGAAAGAGTGATATTGATCAAGGCACATTGAATTCATAAACTTCTCTGTTGGATAGCAACTCCTTATATAACTAAAGATGACTTTTCACTGTTTGTAAATGAGACTCCACTTGCTTTTGGCATCACAGTGACTGGTGTGGAATAGGAAGAATTGAGGTTGGTGTAGCTGGGAGATTCTGCCCCTCCCGTATCTCCCCCAGAACTTTCTGTCATGGGAAAATTTGTCCCCAGGTGTTCATCAGTTAAAAACCCAGCTATAGCCATTAAAAATACCCATCACTGAGTTCTTATAAGAAACCAGGAATAAATCCAGAAAAATCTTCCTAAATGTTCTCAAGAAGTTGCTTTCTGAGAACAGCAATGTTAACCACAGAGATGGTTGCAATTCAAAGATTCCAAAGATAGGTGATAAAGGATACTTGTGTTAGTCAATGTCCCTTTATTATAGCAAAATTCCTATGATAATCAACTTTGAATGTGACGAGGTTGATTTTTCTGATTGACCCACAGTTTTGGAGGCATCAATCCATGATCAATTGGCCTCATTGCTTCAGGCTTGTAGACAGGCAGCACAGCAGAGTGGGAGCACAAAAGAAAAACAAAACACAAGACAACACTGACATCTTGAACACAGAAGTGGAAGAGAGCAAAGGAGTCAGTCCCATGAGTCCCCTCACAGAAATGTTTCCAATGACCTAAAACCTGTCATTGAAACCTTCTTTTCTTTTCTTTCTTTTTTTCCAGTCCTGGGGCTTCAACTCTGAGCCTAGGTACTGTTCTTGAGCTTCTTTTACTCAAAACTAGTACTCTACCACATGAGCCACAGCACCACTTCTGGCTTTTTCTGAATAGTTTATTGGACATAAGAGTCTCATGGGCTTTCCTGCCCAGGCTAGCTTTGAACTATGATCATCAGATCTCAGCCTCCTGAGTTGTTAAGGATTACAGGAGTGAGCCACCAAAAAAAAAGAAATCTCTAGCTTTCTTCTTAGAATTCTGTCACTTCGCAATAGTACCACCCTTGGGACTAAACCTTTAACATAAGGATCTTTGAAAGACATTTAAGACCCAAATGAAAGCTAGAAATTCCTGTCTCATATCTGTAATTTTAGCTACTCAGAATGTTGCTCTCTGAAGATTGAGGTTACCTTTAGTAAAGCCCCATGTAGACTTCCATGAATGTCTAGCCAGTATTGGTAGTCTTACCTAAAGGAATTTGTGCTGCCACCGAAATTCAATAAAATATTATTTTTATAAAGTTTAAACATAAGTTTTACTTAATCTTTTATTGAATTAATTAATAGCTCTTTTTGCAAGACAAAATACAATATAAAGAGGACTGCCAACCATCACCAAGCCAAGAATCCAGAGGTCTATTTTGTTTTACAGAGATCTATTTTGGTTTTTTTTAGTGTTTCTTCAGCGATTATAACACCTTCATGAAAAAGTTTATGGCCCTTTCAAAGAAAAAAGGCATCAAAATTAGTTTAAAATAGTCAAATCTAATTTTATAATGTATGATCTTTAACAGTTTGGCTGGAAGGGACAAAGAGTGAACAAATGGTACCCACTAGACACTATGTTGAAAATGAACTGTACAACTTATGAATGGGGATGGGAGGGAGACACTGGGAGAGAGTAAGGGAAGGGGTGACATTGTCCAAAAAGAAATGTACTCTTGGGCTGGGAATATGGCTTAGTGGTAGAATGCTTGCCTAGCATGCACAAAGCCCTGGGTTCGATTCCTCAGTACCACATAAACAGAAAAAGCCAGAAGTGGAGCTGTGACTCAAGTGGTAGAATGCTAGCCTTGAGAAAAAGAAGCTTAAGGACAGTGTTCAGGCCCTGAGTTCAAGCCCCAGGACTGTGCTCCTTACCTGACTTATGTAACTGTAACCCTTCTGCATACCACCTTTATAATAACAAAAAAATAGAGTTTGGTTTGAGGACTCATCCATGGAGAGAACTTCAAGCTGGTAGAGACTTAGAAAACTAAGATATAATGTTTGGTTTGGGGATCATAAGAGTATTGCTATAGAAACCTGGCACACTGGATGCCTTCTCTTCACTTATCCTGCATAATGAAGAATCAGAGCCCAAGAGAGGCAAACCTGGTCTTCCAGAGTTCCTCATTTCCATGTTTTGTGCTTCTCTGTATAGGCATGGTGAGAGCTAATTTTAAACGTGAGTACTTCCCTTCCCCCTCTCATCTCTCAAATAGAGTATTTATCAGATTTCAATTTGGCTGGGAGTCCTCCTGAAGGCTCTTTAAAACCATGCCATGTCCTATTGCAGATTTTCTGACTCAATAGGTCTGAGGTTGGTAGTGAACATTTGCATATATAACCATGTCCCAGAAGATGCTGAGGTGGGTAGTTTAGAGAAGCATCTGCCCAATGGCCCTATTTCTTCACCTTTTTCTAAATTATCCTAATTTCAAATTCCTATCTCCTCCTTCTGGAATCCATTAATAAGAATAATTGTGCAATTTAGTTGAAAATAGTTTTATGGTTACGCACAATTCACAGGTGTTTATTAGGAAAAAATCTTCCAATCAAAGAAAATTGTAGTAATTGATTAAACCACTTTGTCTAATCATTTAACTTCAGAACAGAAAAAGTAAGAACAAAAGGAGATCAAGTGATCTGCCTAAGATAACATAGCTTGTGATAAAATAGTGTGAGGTGGTTTAGAATTTCAGAGAGCAACACCTCCCCCCAACACACATACTCATCCCTTGGATTGTGTTCTTTGCTTTCTCTGTTTCTATATCTCTGCCTTTGTAGTACGGCATCAGGTCTACACATGATGCTTTCCTCATCACTTCAGGAAAGTTGAGATAAAGTCTCCAGCTCAGTTTTTAGTATTGGGTATTTGGTATCCATAGCAGCCAAATGTTGATGGTAGAGCCCTTGGTTAAATGACATCTATGAATTTGCTCTGTCATCTTGCTCCTGTCAACACAGAAATTACTAGGCACTTTGATTTGCAAATACCTAGAGAATTTTGACCAGCTTAGCTTTTCAAATTGTTATCTCCTTGGATCTTACACTCAGTATGTGTATGAGCAATTGATTTACTAAGTGACTGTGCATCGTTTTCTTTTTGGTATGAAATCCTAGAGAAGAACTTCAAGGAAGCTACCATCTACCCAATCTGTCCCAGCTTTTCCTGTGAGATGTGGTCTGTTACAATGCTTCCAGCCCTGGTCACAGAAGTTGGATGAGGAGTCAATGCAATATATAATTCCTTTCCTTGGAGTTTTCTATTTTGGATAATTTCCTCTCAGAAGCCTAAAGCTGTGAAAATGAAAGGCTGGAAGCCCTACATTTTCTGCAGGGAAAAGCAAAATGAGGCTGGTAACTAGCAAGGAGGAGAAGCCCTAAGACAGTTCGGCTGCACCATACCCCTGGTTACAATTGTTCCTGAGGTTTAGGAATATCTTAGTTATGTTATCCTTTCGTTGATAAATGATTTTAAAAAACCTCCATAATCTTATTCGAATTATTGAAGTAACTCTGGTAGTCATTTTTGTTTACCTACTCATTATTAGTTTTAATCTGCTGTTCTTAAATGAGTATTTCCTCTGAGCCATTTAATGCAAACACTCCTCCAAGGTGGCTCTAGCAGAAGAGAAAGCAGGAGGGAAGGGTTATATAACCATCTTCTGGGTCAGTATCTGCTGCTAGATATGCTGGGCCCAGATCCTTACCAAGAACCCCATTCACAGCACTATGCATTATTTGGATCTGAATTAGATAGTGGCCTCATTTTCAAGTAACAGGTAAGAATAGGAGAGTGGAATTGCATGCTCTTTTGTATTCAGATTTCAGCATCTTGGAATTGAGTCTGCCTTGCTCTTAAACCTTATGGTATGAATTTATACACATTTGAGTATTTGTTCCTATAGTTTTCTCTGCCAGGCAGCCTGTTTCTTAGCCAAAAACTGCCTAGTGAAGTGTTGTTCATCCTTTAAGGCCTCCTTTGATGCAACCTCCTAAAGAGTCTTCCCTGCTCTTGGTTTTGGAGTGAATCAATTCCTTCTCCTTTGTCCCAAGTTTACTTAAAATTATGGTTAACTGGTTGCATGTCTGACTCTAATACTGACTTGAAGCTCACATATTTTGGTTTGCCTGACTCTGCTTCTGACATAATGTCTACCAAGTTACAGGTGCTTAATAGTTATGTGCTGAACCAAATAGAATTTGAAAGAATTCAGAGCCCAACCAGTGCAGAAGAAGAAATCTTATTCTCTGCCCAGACAAATATGAAGAATGACTCACCATAGATGGTTAGTAGATTAGTAGGTTAGTAGATGTCTCTAGGAGAGATGGGAGGACCACTTGGCTTGATTAATGACTTTCAGCCTATCACTCCTAATACTATTTATTTTCCATACCCATTGAAGTCTGAGCACCATATGCTAACTGAGTTTGCAATCTCTGCTTCTACACAGACAATGCTGTGGCATAGAAAAGAGATATGAAAGATTTATAGTCCTTGTCAATATCCTGAACAACAGTCTGAATATTTGTTTTTGTTATGACTGGTTTTATATTAATTGAGTAGTATGATACCATGTAGAATGGGACAGTGTTTTCATTTCCAGGATTGGAGATGACTGTTTAATGGTCCAAGTCCAATACATAAGTTGACAACTTTTTAGATAACCATAGCCAATATTTTATCTCAACCCCATCTCACCAGACAACCTATTTTGAGACATTCTTCTGCTCATTTGCAATTGCTGAGTAATCACAAAAGGAAACCTGGCATTAACTTAAGAAATGATGAAAATTATGCCTTATATGAAAACAAACAATAGAAGATACTTCAAAAATAAAAATGTTAAAAAGATAAACTGTCTGAGCATCAATCTCTCTTGGAAAACATGAATAATTGAGAGTTCACTGAATCTTAGCCTCTTGCCATTGAATTTGAACTATTTGATTAGAAACATAACTGCACAAACTGCACTAAGCATTTTGGGAATGAAAAAATAAGAGCGTCAGTATTTTTCACACTTTGTAACAATATTAGCATGGCATTAATCCATATGAGGTGCTACTGTTGACTTTTTGAGCAGCTGTACATGTAAAAAAAGTAAATCCAATATTAAATAATAATTTTAATACTGTTAACTTGAGATACTTAACAAGAGAAAACATGGCTACCTTCATCTTTATGTACCACTACTACCTCTTCCCCCAAGATTAAGAGAGGAAAGAAAACAAGACAAGCTTGATAAAGAGGCCTGAACCATAAAATTAACACTTTTTTCTGCAGCTAAACTATATGTTTTTGCTGGCGGTTCTTGGTTGTTGTTGGCTCTTGATAGCTTAGAAACTCCGGCTTCCTTTGTTTTCTAGAAACAATTGCTTCTCAAGGTGCTAATTTGAATGTTTCAAGTGTTTATATTCCTAGTACATACATTGAAGCCAGATTAAAGCAGAACATGCCATTGATAGTTTAAGATTTTGTTTTCATTTGGCATTTTTAAACCCCTTTCTATCATCTTAGAATCACTACAGCAAGACAATTCCATAACCCAAAGAGAATCATACCCCGAGTGTTCACCTGTGTCAGTGAGAACAAAGGAACTCATGAATCAAAAAGAACAAATACATATGACTGAACAGTAGTGGCAGCCATATTCCTATCCTGAAACTAATGTCTACCACTATTTCTGATGCTCTCTGTCTAATCAACCAATGGATCCTTGTCAGAAGTGACAAGTACTGTGTGAGGCCATAGTGTATAAAACGGTTTAGCCTAACTCTCAGAGAAAAAAAAAGATAGTTAAATAGATAGATATACATAGATAAATAGTTGTGGATATATGTGTTTTGATGAGTTGACTTATATGCATTTACTAGCTCTGACAATTGGAAGGGCCTAGATCCAGGGGCACTCCGATGATAATGATCCCAAAGTATAAGATAAATCTACATGCGTTCATATAGATATAATGACATTGTTAAATACCTAAGAGGAAAAAGTAACTAATTTTTGTTGTATAAGAAATTCAGATAATATATGCAGATACTACCCTCCACTACCCCCAAACCCCAGATTAAGGACTAGACTTAGTGACTAGCTATCAAATAGACTATGGAAAGGAAATAAAAGATAGTGGGTCACCCTTGGCCAGGTGGTAGCCATAGTTGGCATCATCAGTGGTGATATTGGTAGCGCATAATTACTGGTATCACGTTATAAGAAGGATGTGTCATCCCTCTGACATTCTTCCCTAAAATAATCACAAAAATATTTGTCAGACCCCAATTAAGGAATATTTTACCAAATGATTAAATAGTACTCTTCAAAATAGTCAATCTATCAGATGTTTGTGGCATACTCCTGTAATTTCAGCACTTAAGAGACTGAGTCAAGAAAACCAAACAAAGGACATTAATGATAAAATATGTAGAATTCAAAGGAAGTGGGGAGTTTAGTTAGTAGTAATGCATCTATCCTTGTCTCTTAATATCACTGAAGTAATCACTAGGATAGTTGAAGGAGCAGGGGAATGTAGTTTTAGGATTGCTCCTCTGAGCCCAGCTTCTATAGCACAATACTAGCTACAGGACTATGGAGTCCATTTCAATTTGTGAATTCATGGATCATTAATCACAACAGGAGGGGACTTGATTGTGAGGGAAGACCTGAAGACTGAGTTTCTATCTGTATCACTAGGTAGGGACTGCAGGTGATTGAGGAGACATGAGATTTGATTCTAGGGATTAATCTAGTGTAAAAGTATATGGTAGATTTCACAGATATTATTGACAGTTTCAGTGCTTAGGAATTTGACAACTTTAAGAAGGCAATAGTGGAAGCAAGTATAACATGTTTTGCTTTCCTGATGATATATTATTTGGCTGTGCTAATAGTTATAATTCAGAAAACAACGTCCATCCAAACAATGTCTTCTAATACTTATCTCTAGCTAACAGACTTTACAAAAAAAAAGTCTTTAAAACCTAGGGCTTGACGACATAGCATTTTCTTTGTAGAAGTCCCTTTTATAGAATAAGAATAGTCCCTTTTTTAGAATGTTCTAGTCCCCTTTTATAGAATTAGCAAAGCCTTGTGATTGTGACTAGTGTTGTCATATAATTTATTGCTAAAGAAGTTGAAGTCTGTTTCCAACTTTTCCTCTATGAAGTTCTCAAATTGGTGCACATTTTGTCTCCCCAGGTACCTCCAGATCATCAGTCCCTAGATGTAAACCTGGAGCCAATTGCCCAAGCTCACACAGTGGCATCAGTAGACAACTGTCCCCACTATCTGTCACAGAAGATTCTTCTGCTCCTATTCTTGAACTTCAGAGCCGAGGAGCCTCTGGAGTTTGTGGACACAGAGCTGAAAGACAGAACAGATCAGGTATGTAGATGATTTCTTTAATAATACAGCTTGATAGCCTTCTAACCAGCCAGGCAAGAACTTGTCATGGACACAGAATGCAGAGAATAGGAGGAAGATGGAAAAGCAGTAGGTATAATCTATTAGGGCTGCATAGGGTAGCACGAAATTGAACAGCAAACCTATAGATGAAACACTTAACACATGGTCAGACAATGACTTCTAATGACATTTTCAAGGTAGCTGCTTTCCACAAAGTATAAAAACATATCTTTTAGATCAGCCCTGCAAATCAGTAATGGCATTCTGTGTCTATTCTGGAAAGAATTGTCATATCAGTGAAATCATAAACTCACTCTTGTTCTCCTTAGAATATTACTTCCTACCTCATTTACAGTATCCCTAATTTAACACTTCTACAGGAGACTTTACCTGAAACTATGATTAAACTTTTCTCATCAGTTGAGATCTTCATTGTTCACCCCTCATATCCACCAATTCCTGGGCTACTGGAATTACTCAATAGATCTAATAATTATGCCTATGAGTTTCCCAGAAACATTTTAATTTCTAAGTAAACCTGGATTCACTAGATTGTTGCTTTCAGATAAGAGATAACTATTTCCTATGTCAGAGAATGCCCTCAAGCCCCAAGTTTATACTGACTTCCTCCCTTCATAAATCACCCATTCACCTTCCCCAAAAATATAGAACAGAGCCAGGCACTAGTGGTTTGTATCTGTAATCCCAGCTACTTAGGCGATTGAGACTTGAAGACTGTTAATTTAGTAAGAAAGGTCAGTAAGACTCTATTTCCAATTAACCAGGAAAAAGCTGGACTAAAGGTATGGCTCAAGTGGTAGAGTACCAGTACTGAGCAAGAAAGCCAAGCAAGAGTTCAAGGCCTGATTCAAGCCCAGGTACTGGCACACACACATTGAAAATTGTTAATAAATATTTTCTTCCTTATATCTATCACTGAAGGCTCTCTTCTGGCATGGGTATCTTTCAGTCTGATTTAGTGTTCCTTCCTGCATCCACCTGAATCTATGCATGATTTCTTCCTCTCATTTCCCTACATTTGCAAGGTCTCCTTCTCCATCTGTTCCTGCCTCTTGGTGGGCCACGTATTAAAAGCTCACTCATCCTTAAAAACAGTAACAACAAAAACAGCAAAATGCATCATCCAAAACAGATGGGAAATTAAAGAAACACAACAAACCAGAAGGTTAAGAAAACTGGTGTTTTGAAGATGAAGTAAAATGACAATTCAAGGGATTCAACTAGGGTTGGAAAGTAAATTTTAAAAGGAAAGTGGCACGGAGAAGATATGAAAGCTTCTTCTGGAGTCCTACTAGATTGACAACCAATTTTTTTCTGAATAAATATTTATTGTCAAAGTGATGTACAGAGAGGTTACAGTTTCATATGTAAGGCAGTGGGTACTATTTGTTACCTCCTCCCTCATTTCCTCCCTTCCCCCCTCCTCCTTTTCCTCTTCCCCCATGAGATGTACAGTTGGTTTACATCAAATGGTTTTGTAAGTATTGCTTTTGGAGTCGTTTGTTTATTTTAATCCTTTGTCTCTCAATTTTGATATTCCCTTTCCCTTCCTTAGTTCTATATACAGTATCCAGGGTACTCAGATGAGATACAGTGATAGCACAGGGACAACCACAGGCAGGGGATACAAGAGGATCATCCACAAAAAAAAAAGCTACAGTTTCACATGGCACGATGAAAGTAATTTACAACAGCGATATAACACTCGTTTCCATAACATGGATTTCATTTCACTTAGCATCATCTTATGTATTCATAAGGGCATAGCTATTGGGATCTTGTGATCCTCTGCTGTGACTAGCCTAAACCTGTGCTAATTATTCCTTATGAGGGAAACCATAGAGTGAGAACCGATTTTTTTTAACATGGGGAAAGACCTTTAAGAAAAAGAATAGTTTCTAAACTGTGTCTCAATAACTGTATGAACCCCAAAGAATAAAATTACTTTAAAACATCAAGAAAATATCATTTCCTTACATCTTTAGGAAGTTTTAATTGGTTTGAATGAATCCCAGCCATATTCTTCTTATGCAGTATCCTGGCCATCCAGGACTCGCACCTATGACAAGAAAGTCACAGGAGTCTTTATTTATCTGTGCACAGTGTCTGCTCTCCACCATTGGGATGGTAAAGAACAGCAGCAAGCCACCTCAGGGCTGGGTTTTTAAAGGTCAAAGCTATGCATTCTACAGCAGGTGGTCACATAGCACAGATGCAGGGGGTCAGTGTAGGGGGTAGAGCAAGTTACAAACCAGTTAAATAAGCCATTTACAGAAGCAGAATTTTGCAGTCAGACTGACCTAATATCAACTTTATTTTAATAATTGTTACCATGTTTTCCTAATATCAACTAAGCAAGCATGAGTGGGCTAAAACAATCCAGTAGTCAATCATAAATTAACCAACCTGACAGTAGCTATGGCTTTTCTATAACTATTGCTACAATTATTTCTATAATCTATTACTATGATCATTTTCACAATCCATTACTATGGTTGCTACCTAGATCCAGAGAGGAACAAGGGCTACATATATTTTTAAATGTCAAACTACAAGGAACTAGTCTCACGGATGGGGGTGCAGCCCTCTATCATGGAGTCACCAAAATGGAGTTATAGAAGCTAAAAGTAAACTCTAAGACAGTGAAATTTTACAAGCCCTATTGTTTCTAGGAGCTCCAGGGGCTACACTTTTTCTTGGTTTTCACAATTATCCTAGTTGTGTGCAAAACAGTGTTCTAGTTAATTAAATATGCTGGCTATTAAAACATTCCCTGTCCATCACACACAAATCACAAATTCCAAAGACCATTCCATTATAGAACATAAGTTGCTTTCTGCCATGATTAGAAGGAAATGAGGATATTCCAGTGTACCAAAGAGAAGAGAGAAAATGGAAGAATCTGAAGAAGAGCTCACCATGACTTCATCAATGTTCTGGCATCGAACCTCAAAATGAAATTCATGATATGCAGCTTACCACCATGACATAAAAAAGCTGGGGCTGAAATTAATCATGTACTCAAGGACATCTACTGGACATCCACTCAGCAAACTACACTCACGTCTCCAAATACCTTCTATTGATAGCACTCCAGGAAAGGTTCATAGTAATAGATGGAACCCTTCGTAGGTCACTGTAATGATGTATATAAAAACCATAAATCTAATCAGGACTATAGAAAAGCTCTAGAAAGCCAATGTTTCTATGCTTTGTAGACAACAAAGACTATCAGAAGAAAAACTGAGTGTTAGAGAGATTTTGATGGCCATTAGTGTCTCCAAAAAACCTGTTTATGATAGATCAATAATGCAGAAGCACATTTCGCTAAGAAGAGATATTTATTATTCATCCTTGATGGGACAGTCCTCCAAAAAAAATGGGTTTGGGATAGTATAGAAGGATACAACTTTCTCAAGACTATCATTTCTCTTAAACTTCATGTAAGACTTCATTTCTGAAATGTCTCTTTGAAACCATTTGTGAAACCTTCCAATGCTCATATGAAAAAGTGGACTTCTGAAAGTCTAGACAAATGAGAGTTGTAGGTAAAAAGATGAGATCCTGGAATATTGTGATTTGGGTTTCTAACCTTGGGTAATTTTTTTTTTTGTCAGTCACGGGGCTTATACTCAAGGCCTGGGTGCTGTCTCTAAGCTCTGTTGCTCAAAGCTAGTACTCTATCACTTAGAGCCACAGAGCCATTTCCATGCTTTTGGTGATTAATTGGAGATTAGAATCTCATGGACTGTCTGGACTGGCTTTGAAACCATAATCATCAGATCTCAGCCTCCTGAGTAGTTAGAATTACAGGCATGAGCCACCAGCACCTCGGTTTGCCTAATTCTTCATGAGTCTGTTTACTTCGTCTGTAAAGTGGTAACGACAGTACTTACTGAATAAGATAGTCTCTCATTCTACCTCTTTGTTTATCTAGTTCCTCGCTCCATCTCGGCGTAGTTTACATGTACATTGAGGGAGTGTGCAGAACTCTTACCCAGAGCAGGTGTCATCTACATACACTTGAGAGATCTGACCCACTCATGCTTCCAGACTCAGCTCAGTGTCACTGAATTCTGGAAATTTCTTCTGGATCATTTCCTACCCTCCCACTCCTCTCACCCCATCAAGTGGGTCTTCATATGCCTGAATTTCTCCTTCTCACCCTGCATTAAATGTGTTTTCTGGTTTTCCCTTTGATTATGAGTTCAGTCCTTTCATCTCTGAGCCCTAGGGACTCAACCAGCTAACTAGTTTCCAATAGAGTCTCCAAAATGTTTTGTTGAATAAAAAATAAGAATACCCTTTTTCATCTTCTGGAACTCTAGTCCCTGATAATTCGGTAATGTTTATAAGACTTAAAAGTCATGTAGTCATAAATGTGTTCATACTTCATGTTCTCAGATGAAGAATTCATTTTTAAAGCTTACATCTTTCTCTCCTCTAGATTCTGTAATTGTAGCAGAAAGCCTTAGTTCAGTAAAAGATTAGCTGGTTAAAGGTTTTTGACCAAAGGTAAGGACATAAGCATGCCTCATTCACCAAGCTATAGAAACGTATTCAGCTGCAAAACCAACAGAGTCTGTGGTAAAATCAAAGGGCCCATCCATTGCCACTTACAGCCTATGCACCACACCACTCTCTTCACTCCCATCATACATCTTGAACTAAAGGTAGGTGTCTGGAGATACAAGGAAATCTTGCAGAAAATTCTGTCTCCTCTGCAGGATGCTAACTGTATGGGATCTCAGGGTGTGGAGTCAGACGGGCATCTGCTCCCATTCAACTTCCTGATGGGTTCATGAATTCATTATGTCCAACTCTTTTTCTCTATCAGGTCTTCATGATTGTCAATTTTAGAAAGTGTTCACTAGTTTAATGTGAAAATGCATTAATTTATTTAGTAAATGTAAAACATACAAAGTGGAGTCTATTGTGCTCCCAGAAATATATGAAACAGTAATTTGTTGGAAGGCAGGAAATAACTTAGTACAGTACAGGCATACTTTATTGTTGGGGCATATTGTTTTCTAATTTTCTTGTCTCTTTGCTGAGATGTTTTAAATAGCCCAATGAAATAAATGAACAAATATTTATTTCCCTCTCACTTTTCATGGCAAGAGACACAGGGCAGCTGTGGCTGGACTCTGCTTATTCCTCCACAAAGACTATTTGAGATTTTCCATTTTAGTGATGGGGGCTGGGGGGGGGGGGAGAGTAAGAGAGCTGGAGGATAAGGTTTATGATCATTCTTAGAGCTTCTGCTGGGAGGTGGCAAACCTCACATCTTTGGACTGGATACAGGAGACCACGTGGCCTTGGCCACTCTTGGGAATGCTGTTAAAGGAATGAAGCACACTGGGTGTCACTGGCTCACTCTTATAATCCTAGCTACTCAGGAGGCTGCGATCCAAGGATCACAACTCAAAGCCAGCCCAGGCAAGAATGTCTGTGTGGCTTTTATCTCCAATAAATGACCAAAATCCAGAAGTAGATCTGTGGTTCAAATAGTGGAGTACCATCCTTGAGTGAAAAAGCTAAGCAACAGTGCTCTGAGTTCAAGCCCCTGAACTGGCACCAGAAATTAAAGAAATGACATGGGGCATGCTAGAGAATAATGCAGCACCTACCATGTGCATCCAGAGCCACACATTTAGAGGAGCCGATTTCAGAGGGAAAAAGATCTGAGTAACCAGAACTAGTAATTTTACTGTCTGCCTCATCCTCTTTTTTCTGAAAAGCTGATACATTTGATCACTGTTTTATGACCCAATTTCCACCCATTGGTATTCCTTTCCTGTCTTCAGGGGATGATGGGACACAAGCTCATCCTGAGAACAGCAACCAAGAAAACGGAATCAAGGCTCGCTGCCTGTCCTGCACATCCGTGGTTTTAAAGGCTGTTTGGGGACTCTTGATCATCTTGTCAGTGTCTTCGTCTTGGGTGGGAACCACGCAGATTGTGAAAATTACTTATAAGAACTTCTATTGTCCATTTTTCATGACATGGTTTTCAACAAACTGGAACATTATGTTTTTCCCAGTCTATTATTCTGGTCACCTAGCCACTGCTCAAGAAAAGCAATCTCCAATGAAAAAATTCAGGTAACTTTCATATTTAATGGTCTATAGGAGACATTTGCAAAGATGTTTTATGTAATTATGCATGCTTTTTTGCTCTTTGGAACATGAGTTGAATTTGGTTGGGGAGTGTGGAGAAGCAGGATTTAAGGTTGGTAATGAGCAGGAAGAAATAGAAGCATCCCCCACATAAATTTTAAAAAATATTTCTGCAGTATGCCAGGCACTATACTGGTGCTTTTACGTACCCTGCTTTATTTCATCAACATTCTGAAAACTATGTTTACTTTTGCCTTATTTTGGGTTTTTTTTTGTGCCTGTCCTGGGTCTTGAACTCAGGGCCTAAGCACTATCCCTGAGCTTTTTTTGCTCAAGGTACGTGTGCTTATCACTTGAGCTACAACTCCACTTATAGTACTTTGATAGTTAATTGGAGGATAGAGTCTCATAGACTTTCCTGTCTGGGCTGGCTTTAAACTGTGATCCTTAGATCTCAACCTCTCAAGTAGCTATGATTACAGGCGTGAGCCACTGGTGCCAAGCAATATTCACTTTTTAAGGTGGTATTGTTATCCCCGTTTTATAAGACTAGATAGGCTCAAAAAAGTTAAATGACTTGTATAAGGTCAAACAATTATGACTAATAAAACTCTTATCTTCAGATCGATTTGTCTCTGAAAGTCAGTTTTTGGACGACTATCCCAATGTCTCAAATCCAGCAAACATCTGTATTTATAACAACATTACAGCAAAGTTTGCTCAGTATTTCTGACACTAGTATGTGTAAGCAAAGGAACTGGCCTAGTTACATGCAATGAAAGGTTTGGCTTTGGAAAGCTGATGAGATGTCATGCCTGGCTGGTTTAGAGCATTGTCTATGTTGTTTGCTGTAAGCAATGGTGGCTGGGTTTTCTTGACAGTCTTGTGTTTCTCATGGTTCCTTTGTGCTAAGCATGGCTTCTGCAGGCCCGAATTCTGGGAGAAGCCCGGAAGGTGATAAAGCTAGCATCCTATAACCTTACACAGGACTCAAGGAAGGCAAAAGCAGTATTCGGTCATAGTTCTTTTGCCAGTGAAGTTTCTCAAAAAGGAAAATCTCTGAGCTAAGGAATAATATCCAGAACAGCCACTCTCATTGTTAAGAGAAATCAAGGACCTCGGTAGTTACTGATCTTCAGGAGAATGAAGTTAGTTTGTATTGCAGGAACCCAGTTACCTTTCTTTCTTATCCATATGACCAACAATAAAAAGGAATAGTTGTTACAAATGGTACCATAGAGTACTCTTAAAACATTAATAAACTGTAATGAATTTATCTTTAACTTTCTATTTCTTGTCTCCAACTTAGAAGGAATTGAAAATAATGAAGTCATAGTGTGAGCTGATTTTATATATATATATATATATATTTTTTTTTTTTTTCTTTTAGGGCTGGGAATATGGCCTAGTGGTAGAGTGCTTGCCTCACTTACATGAAGCCCTGGGTTCGATTCCTCAGTACCACATATATAGAAAAAAGCCAGAAGTGGCACTGTGGCTCAAATGATGGAGTGCTAGTTTGAGCAAAAAGAAGCCAGGGAGAGTGCTCAGGCCTTGAGTTTAAGCCCCAGTACTGACAAACAAAAAAACCCGGATCTTTTTAAAAAATATTTTTCCATGCAAACTCAATTATTACTAAGGAAAGTAAATATCTGCTTTGGAAGTCGCTGACCCAAACATGTGGAAATACCATTTGAAAAGAAGTTTGTTTGTTATTTTGCAGACCTGGTCTCTACTGTTTCACACACCGCCCCCCCCCCCCCCCCCCGCCCATAGTCATATATCAAGGAGACCACGCACCTTTGTTCTCTATGTTTTAGGCTTGTCTTGCTCAACATTATTTGTTCAAGCTCTGACCATTTCCCTGAAAATACCAATATTTTATCATTTCTAATCACTATATAGTATTCCATTGTGTGGAGGTACCACATTTTTTGGATCCATTCATCTGTAGTGAGACATCTGGGTTGTTTCCATACTTTGGCTATTGTGAATTGTGCAGTGATAAACATGGATGTGCAGATGTCTTTATGGTATCCTGAGACCTGTTGTTCAGGATAGATGACTCGGAGTGGTATGGCTGGGTCATACGGTATGTCTATGCTGAGAAGAGCCCCCTTTTTGTTGTTATGTCTAAAGAGGTCTTGCATTTGATTCGCATCAAAATAGACAAGATCTTGGAGCATGCCTTTGTTGTAAGTGACAATATGTACCATGAAATAGCAGGGAAGAGGACTAAAATTGTTGCTGTTTGAAAATATCTGTGTGCCAGATAGATACATGTACACTGCTCAGCCTATATGCTTTTGTTCTTGTGGTTTAGACACAAGTTGATTTTAAAAGAAAAACAAAAGTAAACAAAGTTTCCTGAAAGGCAAAAGAACACTCAAGAACACTTTAGAGCAAGCCATGCTGGTTTTAGCTAAGGTAACATTAACTACAGGCTGTGATTGGCAGAAATGTGGTTTAGAGAATGAGCTTCCTCTTCTCCCTATCTCTTACATTGGATTGACTCTAAACTTGGCAAATCTGTGATTTGACAAATCCCCTTCACCTGTAAGTATAGGTAGCACTGAAGTTGGCCATTTCTGAAATCAAATCAAAGAGTTTTTCCTTCCAAGCAGAGAACACTGTCTTTAAAGGGATTGTTCTCCAGTGAGAATATTATGAGGAGTCAACATTGTCAGAAAATCGTTAGATCCTTGTTCTTTTTCCCCCTGTAGACTCATTAACACCATCTGCCAAGAAAGTATTCCCAAAGCTTTCATGTCTGAATGAGGGGGAAAAACAGAGTTAGTGAATAACAGTGGAGATAGAATTTGTCCCATAGCAGCCGAACTTCTGGCTATTTTTCTCCTGAAAGTATTTCCAGGTGTTTTTTTCCTATTAAAATATCAGTGACATCCAAAGAATTTTCAATAAAGTATCAAATCTAGACAGTAAGGCTTGTCCATTGGAAGCAGCTTTTACTGGATACAGGATAGTAGAGTTCAAAGGCCTGTGAATTTGAGAAATTTAGAAGAGAAAAACACGTGCCGTAGTTTTCACAAGCATGCTTTCTTCAGAAAAGAATGAATTTGAATCAGATTTATGCTATCCTTTGCCTGACACCTGTGAAATGTGTTTAAGAGGCTTTCTGGCATAGAGACATGATTCAATAACTAGTAGTTACATTCATGGACATAATTAAATGACTACCACCCC
The DNA here is from genome assembly GCF_023159225.1 of Perognathus longimembris pacificus. Taxonomy (NCBI): domain Eukaryota; kingdom Metazoa; phylum Chordata; class Mammalia; order Rodentia; family Heteromyidae; genus Perognathus; species Perognathus longimembris. Next base: position 27,047,171 of record NC_063174.1, on the reverse strand, counting down.
CTAGCTTCTAAGCTTCATTTCAACTACTGTTACCTGTCAGTGCCTCTTGTCCATAAATTCTGGTGTTTTCACCCTAAAGTGAGACCTACTTTTAAATGTTCCTCTGTAAAAATTCATTTTTTGAATGTTCACATTACTTAGTATCTAATGCTTATGAAGTATAAAGTCTTACACAAGTGGTCCAACCATGTGGATAGTGTCCTCTGAGTATTTTAAATTTCTACAACAGTAATGATAAATGAGGAGAAGGCTGGCAGTGAGAGGAGACAGGAAAAGAAAAGGAAACAGTCAGCAAATGGGCACATTGGGGATAAGACTGAGCAGGTGAGTACTGTCTGTTGGGCAGCACCTGCTTGTGTCCGCTTTTCTGTGGGAGAGTGGAGTGCTCCTGTACCTACATCCCAAGGCTTAGCTTGATAGCATTCAGCCCAGCATGATAGTTAAGACTAGGTAAGGAGAATTACCACTGACTAGGACTAAGAATAAGAAAAAACTTGCTTTAAATCATAAGTGAGTTTTGTTGTAGCTTGATAAATGTATATTTATAAAAGCATCCAATGGTTATTTGTAGCAGAATAAACCCTTGCCTCTCACCCCCAGCTCTCTAGCTAGGGCAGCTTTCTCATGGAGCTGGTCCCTTTGTAAATACAGAAGAGAAACCTTGTACCCAGGATGTTCTAGGAGCACTGCCACTTGTTCCATCTGCCATGTGGCCTCCAACTATCCCAATGACTAGAGTGCCTTCAAGGTGTCATTCATGTTCCTGTGTGTATACACATTTGAAATTTCTGTGTACTTTACAGAGGCTTTGCCTATAGGGTATTTATTCCCTTCATTGAAGTCTCTGTCTGATATGTGTCTCTGTCAAAGTACAATTTGCCTTTGGGAAATCTCATTTTCACTTAATGAAAATTCTCCCTTTTTGTTTGTATCCCACATGAAAGCAAAAGCACAGTACAGAGTCTACATGTGCGATGTGCATTTCTTTTTTAACCTTCCTACTGACCTATAACTCCCAGTATTCTCAGCTGTTTAGAAGTAGCCTTTATTATGACACTTGACAGTGAAGGCTATTCCCTCTATTCTTTGAGTGTTTATCATTCTCTCACTCCACCTATGCCTTCACTCATGGTAAGCATCTTCATCTATATGAGGCAAATACTTTGGGGTCTTTTCAGTACTTTGGGGCACAATGATATCTGTTTAGTAAAAACTGATGAGGGACTGGTGCTGGTAGCATCTAGAGCCATGTTAATACATTTCATTTTAAACATGTTCAAATATTAGTAACTTGTTACTTTGATGAAGAGATCTACACTGCTCTTGCAAATACAATGCTAGCAAATGTTAGTTGCACATAAAATGCTAGAATGTTTGTTTTGAGGGACAAGGTAACAAACAGTACAAGAAATGTATCCAAAGCCTAACGTATGAAACTGTAACCTCTCTGTACATCAGTTTGATCATAAAAATTTGAAAAAAAAATAGAATGTTTGTTTGTGATCAGCTGAGTGAAGAAGACAAAGCTAAGTTTTTTGTTTTTGTTTTTCAAAATTTTATTATCAAACTGATGTACAGAGAGGTTACAGTTTCATATGTTAGGCATTGGAAGTTTTTCCAAGGGAAAGTGTTTTCAAACCATAGTCACATAAACAGTGCCATTGTGTCGCTTCTCATATTACCTGTATGTATTGCTAGCTGGAATATTTTGATTAAAATGATCCCTTGGGCTAAGTAGCCAATTTAATCAGAAATTAAACTAATCAGAGATTTAATTGAGGTGATTATTTCCACACCTTGAATTCAAATGATTTATCCAAAATGTCTGATGCCTATAAGTACAAGCTGAGTTATATACATAGTGTTTGGAGTTTTGTTTGTTTACCATTTTCAGGGTTATCACAGAGTTATCAAATTTCTGCCTTAAAAATACTAGGACTGCTGAGAGCTCATGCTTGAAATTCTAGCTACTCAAGAGGCTGAGATCTGAGGATTTGGGCTCAAAACCAGCCTAGGCAGGAAAGCTCATGAGATTCTTATTTCCAATAAATTACCAAAAAGCTGGAAGTGGAGCTGTGGCTTAAGTGGTAGAACACTAGGCGTAAGCAAAAGAAGCTCAGGGACAGTGCCTAGGCCCTGAGTTCAAGCCCCAGGACTGGCACACAAACAATAATAACATATAATCATAATAATGGCAGAAAAAATCAGTCAGATAAACAGATATATTAGATTCATAGTGTCTCAAGAAGAACAAAGTCCCAAGATATGTGTGGCTTCACAAACTTCTGAGGCTTCCATGGGATTCCGGGAGTTGTCTAACCTGCTCCCATGTTACAGCCATCTTGATCATGTCATATTCCTGTCCCCTATTGGGAACCTTAAGCCTCTCTCAGTGGCTCTTGGTTTTAGCAACTCCTATTTCTCTAATTCTCCAGTCTTCCCTTAGAGTTCAGACACAGTAGAATGGCTGTGTTGGGAGAAATAATTTGGGTGTGAGAGGGACTAGCTTTATGCCAAAGAGCTATGCGTTCTTTCCTTGGGCACCCTATGTACACACTGTAGCCTATAGGTGACAGAACCCTGTTTAGCTGTTCTACAGGTGGATGATAGACTTGAGAGTTTGGGTCACCATTAGAACTGGCATATTAACCTCTTTTTCTTTCCTAGGGAATGCAGTCGGATTTTTGGCGAAGACGGTCTGACACTGAAACTGTTTCTTAAAAGAACTGCTCCCTTTTCTATCCTGTGGACTTTGACAAATTACCTGTACCTCCTGGCTCTAAAGAAGCTGACGGCCACCGATGTCTCTGCTCTTTTCTGTTGTAACAAAGCCTTTGTCTTCTTGCTGTCGTGGATTGTGCTGAAAGACAGATTCATGGGAGTGAGGGTAATGGCACCCTAATTCAATGCGTGATGCTTCCCTTCAGCTTAAATCTTGGCATCTGAGCTGCTTTGCTTCGTGGAATCTCTGTAAAGCATTTCCTATTGGTTCTGATTCCAAAACGAAATTGGAAGATGTTAGGAAGCCTGGGAAGTTTATGACATCTTGAAAAGATAAAGGGGTTGTTTCTACGAGAGTCAGCTGATTACAACAGGAAGCACTAAAACAGACTAAGAAATTAAATTCCATTTTTAGAGTTAATTTTTACAATCAATATTGTGGATTGGTCAACTCCTTCTGTCCTCAGGAAAAAAGAGTATGAAAAACTCAGCCACAGTAAAGATTATGATTTGCTTTTTTCAATCAACTTATTTTGGGATAACCCCCTCCTGCCCCCACCCAGATGGAGTTAATATTGGTGTAAGCAGATAAGGTTGCCAAACAGTAATTAAAGTCACTGGTAATGGCACAATGCTGTTAAAAGTGGCTATGTATCTAGCATGACTAATCTAGAAATGGAACTAAAAACAACAACTTGTACTTTTGGAGTCCAAATCCTCAACTGAACTGTGTTAAACATACACCAACCACCTCAGTTCTGAGTGTATTGCTTTCCGTAGTAACATAGATTTTAAAGAAAGAAATGTTTTTGTGCGCCTGTTTTATGTTAGAAATAGAATACTTGGAAACCATGTAGATTTTGGGAGCCAGATCTCATGCATATCATCTGGCATCCCACCATAAGGAAAAACCAAGACAATTCTTTAGAAAGAAGTCTTTTGCCTGGAGTATCAACATTATACAACTTACTATTCTCTGAAAGAGATGCCCAAGAATGGATTTAAATCATACTGTTATCCAAGTATTGACACTCATGGCAATGATTCCAAGACCTTTGTCCCTTCCCAAATGCTGAAATTTCCATCTATATTAGAGAGCAGAAAGAGAGAGGGGGAGGGGGGAGGGAGGGAGAGAGAGAGAGAGAGAGAGAGAGAGAGAGAGAGAGAGAGAGAGAGAGAGAGAGAGAGAGAGAGAGAGAGTATTTAAGCTATCCATTAAAAAAAGTTCTTTAAAACAGTAAGTCAATTTAGGGTCTGGACATGGCTCAAGTAGTAGACTACCTAAAAAGAGAGCATGAATTCCAGAGTTTAATCTCCAGGACCAACAAAAATAAATAGATAAATAACCAACTAAGAGACAGGCTCAGTATACTGTGCCTGTTACTCAGGAGACTAAGATGGGAGGATCATTTGGGCCCCTCTAAGTTCAAGACCAGCCACCCCTTAGGGGGAAAAATACAGTCAATCAAAAAACTTTGGGTATGTTTTAGGAAATGCTGTTTAGAAATTCAGAACTGAAGCTTGACATAAAAATAAAGAGAAAGCTTTAATAAAAGAGAAAATGAGAAACTGTGAGTCAGGCCACGATACCATTTGAATATCTCAAATCTGATATTAAATTTTCTACTTGCAAACCTTGGATTTGTCAGGTAGGGCTCAGCATAGTGCATTTTACTAGAAAGACCAGTGCAGGCTGCCTACCATCAAGGACACTGAAAAGCCCTTGACAATAAAGACCTTTCTTCTATTGTTCACTATTGCATTCAGGAATTCATGGGCACTTTAGAACATTAAAATATAAATAACTATTTTTGGTCCAAGACCTGGATTGGAACTCTGAACCTGAGGTTTTGCTGATACTCTACAAACTGAACCATGCCTCCAGCCCCAAATATAAATAATTTTACAAAAAGCATTAATAACTTTAGCACAGTAACCACAGAACAAGAAATCAAGTAGGGAGATCTTGGCATGAAGCCTATGTATCTGTGCAAGTCATGCACCATTATGTCATCCCTGGCTCTATTGCCAACACCTAAAACAATTCAGGGCACAAGGTAAGAGCTCAGTTGATACTTGAAAATATAAAGAATAAATTCATGAAAGTTTTCTCATCATAGATAGGTAGATAGATAGATAAATAGATAGATGATAGATAGGTAGGTAGATAGATATAGATACATAGATAGATAGATGACCACTGGCTACCTGTGAGGCTGTGGAAAGTCTTGTCAGCTGATGACAAAAGATAGGAGATGTGGGGTTTATTTTCTGCTCACTCAGCAGCATCTAGATACCAAATGCTTTAAAAAAAATCAATCCATTCATTGTTACATCAACCAGTGAGAAATTCAATTATATTTGAGTGAATGAATACATTCATCTATGGACTCTATCCACGGTACAAGAGAAAAAAATTTTAAGGTACACTGTTAATGTGAGCTTTTTAAAGGGAAAAGAAACAGCTGTGCACTCCATACTTAAAGAACAGATTAAAGAAACTGCTGAGAGAAAACTAACCATTGCTATTTGGAAGCTGTCATGTGCAGTGGGGTTTCTGGCAGTTCTAGAAGGGATCTATCCATGGTCTAATTTCCAAAACTTGTGAGTGTGACCTTACTTGATAGTGGGTAAAGGGAGCCTTTATAGCTGTCACTAACTCAAGGATCTCACCTATGATCTAAGTGGGCCACAAACCCAATAATAAGTGTCTTTACAAGAAATCCATACAGGAGAGACACACAAAGATCAGGAGGTACTGTGACCACAGACACAGAGACTAGTATGACATGGCCAGAGGCCAGGTGTCAGGGGGCAGCATCGCAACCTGGAAGATGCAGGAGATGTGTGTTCCCTAGAGAAATCGTGTGGAGTAGACCCTGCTAGGATTTACACTTTCAGTCTTCAAGATTGTGGTTTTAAGTCATCAAATTTGGGGGCTGGGAATATGGCTCAATGGTAGAGTGCTTGCCTTGCATGCATGAAGCTCTGGGTTTGGTTCCTCAGCACTACCTATACAGAAAAAGCTGGAAGTGTCACTATGGCTCAAGTGGTAAAGTGCTAGCCTTGAGCAAAAAGAAGCCAGGGACAATGCTCAGGCCCTGAGGTCAAGCCACAGGACTGGCAAAAAAAATGGATCAAGTTATCAAATTTCTGGTCATTTGTTCCAGGAGACTCCTGTAACTAATGAATCCAGGCTCTCTAAGGAATGAATCTTGAGAGAAGAAATGTTAAGTACCTAGCAAGTACTTGTTAATAAATTTGCACATAATTTAAGATATCATAGATAACCAGCTAGTAAGCACTCATGTCAGGCAAGTTGGTGGACCAAGTCAGATTTTTTAAGTCACACAAAGGGCTCTACCTCTAATTATAAAACATTAGCAAGTGTTCAAGGCCGAGTTCCAGAAGAATGCCAAGAAAAGCACCAAAACATATTCAGCATTTTGCCTTTTGATAATGTCAGCAATTCTTTTCCTTGTGAGACATATACAGAACCTGTATAATTAGGTCATTTGAGAAATTAAAGGAGGGCAAATACAGTACTGGCAACACAAATGCGGCTCTTATTGCTTACATCTATAAATAATCTAAAGCTCAGTCCCTTCAGATATCACCCCACTGGACTCCAAATAAACAGTAAAGGGATGCTTTAAGTCAGTTATCAAGTTAAAATTTATCTTTCTGGCTCATGCTAAAACTTCAGGAGTTTAGAGACAAATGGTGATTGGGTTACAATTCTCATTTGCTTAGCTCCAAGAATGATCATATTTCAAATGAAAAGCTCTTGCCTTCTGTTTTTTGTGTTTTTGTTTGTTTTCTGTTGTATTGGTAGTAGCACTTTAATTTAGGGCCTGGGCACTGCCCTTCAGCTATTTTTCCAAAGCTGGCACTCTACCACTTGAACCAAAGCTCTACTTCTGGCTTTTTAGTGGTTAATTGGAAATAAGAGTCTCACAAACTTTCCTGCCTTGGCTGGCTTTGAATCTCAGTCCTCAGAACTCAGCCTCCTGAGTAGCTAGGATTAAAGGTATGAGCCATTAGCTCCCAGCTTTTACTTTTGTTGTTGGTGGTGATAGTGGTAGTTGTTGTAGGGCTTGAACTCAGGAACTGGGCCATGTCCCTGAGGTTTTTCTGCTCAAGGCTAGCACTCTACCACTTTGAGTCACAGTTCTACTTCCAGTTTTTTTGGTGGTTAATTTAGAAAGATTTATTTCACATCTTGTCCTTTGCTTCTATTTTATTTTATTTCATATTTTCTCTCTTTTTAAAAGATTTTTTTAAATGTTAGTGTAAAGATGACTTACAGAGGGGTTACAGTTACATAAACATATTTTTCTTTGACCTTCAAATTTTTGTGAAGACATGGAAAAAATTGGTGGTCAGAGTATGGCTCAGCAGGCCCTTTCTTGGCAGTTCTAGGAGATGAAATTGTGACCCTTCAAAGCATGTCCCTGTACTTTCCAGCTCTCTTCCAGCTATAGGGGAATCTTTAGAGAGTTAATTTCACAAGATTCATAAAGATTCTTTAGGAATCTTTTGAGACCACCAAGGTTTGACAGGGCTATGTTGGTTAAACTGATTGATTGTGTAATCTGTCTGCCCTTTGAATTCCAGTCGGGCCTATGGTACACTTGAGAGCAGGACTGGGAGCTGAGCTGCAGTAGACTTGAGTTGATACTAAGAAAAGATTCAAGGTGACCTTCGGTTGCCATGCTGCCTTTGGTGACTGCTCATTTGTGCGCAAAACAGACAGTATCAGGAACCTTTGTACTTGTAGTAGAGGATGCAGAATGGGATCTATGCCTCTATGCCTCTTCTTGGCAAGGAATAGAACTAAGGGAGGAGAAATCTGGGTTGTGATAACTCCCAAGTTCTATGCCCATCCAGAATTCCTTCATCCAGGTATAGTGGGTCTACCCTCCAAATATATCCTGGAGTCTTTCCTTCTTGGATCTTTCCCACATTTTCTTTTCCTTTTTTTTTTTTTTTGTGCCAGTCCTGGGCCTTGGACTCAGGGCCTGAGTGCCATTCCTGGCTTCTTTTTGCTCAAGGTTACCACTTGAGCCACAGTGCCACTTCTGGCTGATATATATATATATATATATGTATGTATATATATACATACATATATATATATATATATATATATATGGTGCTGAAGAACCAAACCTAGGGCTTCATGTAGAAGAGGCAAACACTCTTGCCACTAGGCCATATTCCCAGCTCCTTTCCCACATTTTCTATCTAGGTTTTCCTTTCTGATCTTACTGAATTGGATTTTATACACATAAAAATAAGATGGAAGGGAACTAGAAATCCAGAGGCCCTAACTCCCTCGAGTTTGCCTCTTGGGGTTCTCTTTCCTCTTCACATGCACAACCTGAGAGGTTCTCAATTCTAGAGACCACACCTGTTATTTACCAGCTCATGTTCAATTTAATTGGATTTGAGTAAAAGTGGTAGTTTTTGGACCAGGCCTGGTGGCTTACGCATATAATCTGTTATTCAGGAAAAGAATATCTCAGGGTAGATAAACAAAAAGATCCTATCTAAAAAATAACAAGTAAAAAGGGCTGAGGGATGTGATTTTAAGTGGTAGAGTATTTGGCTTGCAAAAGTGAGGCCCTGGGTTCAAGTCTTACTACCATCATAAAAGAAAGAAAAAAAGGTATAGTTTTTTTTATAACTCTTGCAGAAGTTTGACTCTGCATAGCCGTGACTGCTGACCGAATGGATCTACCTAAATAGATAACTATACTGATGGTCATTGAGGTAGCTGTCACTGGCCAAGCCCTAAATGCATGCCTCAACTGCAGATCTGTAGCCTTGCTAGAGCATAGCCACTGCTAGTAGTATAGTTTAAGACCTTTATTTAAGGAGTTGCTATTGCCTCTGGGGCTTGAGGGTTTCTTAAGCCAGAGAGAGAGGCTCCTCCACATTTCCTAGTTCAAACACATTTCAAAAAGCAGAATTAGACTCAAGGAAACAGATTCAGATTACAAATCCTCTGTTAGACCTATAAGATCCTCAAAGGAACACTATAGGAAGAGAATTGAAATCAAAATTCATTTCAATGCCTTTGGTCCCTAAAAGAGCTTGTATTGCTGGAAGTGATCTGTGAATGGAAAACACAGTGGGTGGGAGGAGTCTCATAAGCCTTCATGGAAAGGTAGAGAAAACTCAGACTCGTGACATTTTGAGGACCTGAGTGAAAAAAGGAAAAATCAAAGACACACACACACACACACACACACAAAGTAGCCAAAGTTCAATGTTTCTCTAGCCTGACTCTTTTGAAAGGTAAATGTACAACAAATCGTATTTTGTACTATTACATTATCAAGATTCATATAATGGTCATGGTAGCTTCTCCATTTTATTCAGACACTTCCAGTTCCTTCAGTGGCTGAAACTGCATCAGGTTGCCAGGAGAGCCATGTTTTTTGGAATCCAAGCAAATGGGACTATTTGATGGTACATTTCAGCAGGAGGGGTCCTCAGATGTGCCAGAAGTATTTTTGTAGTGGTCACAGAGTGAAAAGGATATAGTAGAATTTTAATATAGTTTTTAAAACTATAGTAATTTATTTTTTATTGTCAAGGTGAAGTACAGAGGAGTTACAGTTACATACATTAGGTACTGAGTACATTTCTTGTCCAACTTGATGCCGCCTCCCTCATTTTTCTCCCACCTTCCCTCCTCCCCACCCCAGTTGTACAGTTAGTTTATAACATATTGTATTGTAAATATTGCTGTTGCATTACTTTGCCTTTTACTCTTTGTCTCACCGTTTTAATGTTCCCCTTCCCTTAAAACAATTTTAAAATGCAGCTTCCTGAAGTTGCATTCCCGGTGTGTTGAGTACAAGCAAGAATACTTTGTGTGTTTCTTTTGAGAAGAGAAAGCTATGAAACCTTCCTCTGATGGCTCATTCTGAAAATCCATGTGACTCAAATCTACATTTAGGTTGTTTGCTCTCTGGACATTTAAAGTATATTTCCTCACCAATGTTAATCCAGTGGTACTGAGCAGAATCATTCTGAGATCATTCAAATAAATTGGTCAAACTGGGCCTCCCACTCGACACATTCCTGCATTTTCAAGATGAGATGACATATAGGGATACATAGAAAACAGGTTGAGAATTTCTTGCAACAAATCATAGAGGATTTATCCTCTCAGATAGTTGTAAATTATAAATTCAAATGTTGTTAGTAATTTAACCTATCTCCTCCCTCCAGGAATCTACTATCTAACCTATAAATTATTGCCTATGAAGAAGGGTTTGTCTAACATTTCAAATATTCAGATTCTCATGCTGTCAGAACTTCAAAACTTCACGTACAGCATTATCAGGCTCCCTAAGGCGAAAAATGCTTCTCTACATGAAAGCAATTGAAAGAGACACTGGTATAATTGACATGTCAATTTAAATAGTTGAGGCGAATATTTTTTACAAGTACTTGAATATAACAAGTAATAGAGCTTTTTAATAGCCTCAGTAGGGTTATAATTTAGAATTTCTATAAAATTATCTTTATCCATCTCCAATTCCAATCTTGAGAAAACTCAAAAATACAAATTTCATACATTTACATTTTACTAATGGCTGATTCAGAAAAGGAATAATTTCCATTTGTTATACCTTGCGATAATTGTATTATATGCTGGTCACTTTCTAGACAGGATTTCTTATTTTCATTTGCTCCCTCAACTCAGAATTATATTTAACACATGATAACCTACACACAACATTGTACAATAAAATTTTAATAAGAACTTTAATTTTAATTTAAAAAAACCACACATCACATTACCAGTATTGTCTGGAAATAACCACAGGATTATTTGGCCAAAATCCTATAACTGATAGTTGGCTAACAAAATATACATTAAGTCAAGTTTATTATCTTTTATATTCAATTTTTCAAGCAAAATCTATCTATGTACATGAATAACACAGCCCACAAACATCATTTAAACACAAAAGAGTAAGTCGGTGTTAAGGTTCCTTTTCATTTCTCTCAAATCAGATCACTCCCCAAAATGGTTGAATTATCTGGCTGAACTGTAAATCCTCAAATTAAGGGAAATAATAATAATCTTCAAACCATTTCTAGATCCAGATAACCCTCTTACCATGTTTATTTATGAGTCTATTACTTCTCATTTGGAAATTTTCCTTGACACCTCATGGCGTGTGTGTGTGTGTGTATTAAATTCTATTCCCTATGGCCTAAGATAGAAATGAATAGAAGCAGCCATGGTAGTGTTGTAGAGTAAGATATTTGCTCAGTAAAAGAAATGCCTCCCATCTAACAACCTTCTGGATAACACATTATGAAGATGGTTTGTCACTGCTGACATGTTGGTGTTTGTTCTCAACTCCCCCTGGCCTTCCTGCTGGTTTTCCTAAAGGACGCTTCATTGTGGAGCCACTTGTGAAGCCATTGCCCTCTGTATTTACCTTTGGTGGTCATTTAAACATTGCTTCAGCAGCACCTGAGTTGGCACTGTGCTCCAGTCTAGAGTCACATGTGAACTAACAGTCGATGTTTTGTTATAATAAGTAATTTGCCTATAATATTCAAGAGGATTCCAAACATCGGCGGCATGAAAAGGCTTAGCTACAGAGGAATTTAGTTGGGAGCACTCAGAACTGAAATTTAGCAAAACGAATTTCTATTTAGGTTTAAATTTCTCATCTTTAAAGTCAGTGAGGAAATGCTCCGTGACTCCCCAATCTAGAGTTGTTCTTTTTCTGTTCATTGTTGCTCTGAATTGCTTCCAGTTCAAGACAATTAAATAAATACAAACTAAGGCAGTGGATTTTTAATATACCAAGGATCCTATGTTTATGATGTCAGTCAAATTATGAATATTTCACTTTATGCAATTAATGAATGCTGTAGCATAATTAAATGATATTATCTTTCTGTAGTTTACCTTAAAATGGAATTAATTTGCATGTAAACAAGAGGAAGAGGTGGCCTCTATTTGACATTCCAAGTGATAGTGCAGACTCAGCTTTCTGCTGCATAAGTCACTGACGTTATTCTCTGTCTTGTTTGCCCTTGGTCTAAGTTTTGCCTCTTAACTATACCAAAATTATGTCTCCCTAACCAAGTCCTAGTTATATAGAGGCTATCAGAAATGTGCATGCATTGGTCCAAAGAACAAGATGACAACATATGCTGAATTATCTAAAAGAAAAGAATACAATGTGGATGAAAATACTTAAAAGTAACTTACTATTAAATCCATTTTACCAGCTGGGAATATGGCCTAGCAGCAAGAGTGCTTGCCTCATAAATCCATTTCACCAGTAGGGATAAAAATCGCCAGAAAGTTGAGCTGAAACATTAAACTAAAATTATTAGTCCTTAACTAGAATGTGAGGAGCTGTTATAGTCTCTGCCTGGATGTCTCATGAGCATACTGATTTATTTTTAATTCTAACCCTTCTTATACTTTAATAGGGATAGAGAGAGCTAATTAGAAAGAAGGAAATACTTAACAACTTTCATGAAATCTTCAATCTTTTGATCTGGGATACGAAGGCATAATTTTTTATTCCATTCTACTTGACAGATAGTTGCTGCAATAATGGCGATTACGGGCATTGTCATGATGGCATATGCAGATAATTTCCACGCAGACTCGATCATAGGGGTGGCGTTTGCAGTGGGTTCGGCTTCCACGTCTGCATTATATAAGGTAGGTTATGCATCTTTGTTTATAGTCAACCTGCCACTCATGGCTTCGAATTAAGAGATAAAATAGGGGAATACAATGAAAACATTGGGTAGAAAACAGTAGTTGTGTTTAAACAATAGTAAGAACTGGTTATTGAACACATGTTATGTGGTTGATGCCTGCCAGCAAATATCACCTATACTAGCACAACTTTATGAGGCACAGACACTTATGGCAACTTTCCAGAGGAGGAAATGGAGATTTTGAAAGATCAATTCACCCAAATTCATATAGTCAGGAAGTAACAGAGTGAAGAGGGTAATTTTGGACTAGCCAGATCCTAAGCCTGTGTGCCATGTTGTCAAAAAATGTCCCATGTGTCAGGTAATGAGAGCAGAAAAGAAAGACTTTCCTTCCTTTGTGCTTTTTTCACTTACAATCAGTCATGGTTATTTTAATGCCAAGGAGGTGCAAGCACAACAAAGAAGCTGTTGTTTGAAACCTTCATATTGACTACATATGGACCCCAGGCCACCAGAGCCCATGTTCAAATGCGCTTTCCTCTTGATTGTGCTCTACCTGCTCATTGTGTGCTCTCCACTGGGTCTCTCTGTCATCCATGAAAATACTATTCAGGGTCATTGCATTTGGCTTCAGGGGCACAGAGTCAGAGAGCAGACCTAAGAGATTATTCTCTGAAGCTCTACTTTTAAGACCCAATATACTTTCTGGATGTAATAAAGGACAATTCCAAATTCATCCTTCCTGGTGTATATTTTAAAACAAACAAACAAAATACTATCCCAGTGAAAGACAAAAAAATCTTTTATATCCCTTCTGGAGCCCTGTTTCGATGGTCACCAACCACCACTGCCGTCACTGGGGGTAAATTTACTTCCATATTGACATTTCTTGGCTCGTTGATTCTGTGTGACAAGCTTGACAAGTGTTTACTTATTTGCCAATAGTGCCTAACTGGCTCCCCAGTGGAAACTCAGCCAAGAAGTCTGAAATGACCAAAGACTAACATGTGTTCAAGTTCTCTTGACTAAATCTTTCAGGTGAAAAACTAACAAGTTCAGATAAGATTGGACATGGAATTAGTATAAAGCCAGGATGGCCATTTTATAGAGATCTTTCTATCAGCTAGGTAATTTAATACGTTCTTTTTATATTCATTGCTAGCATGTACAAAATCATATATGTACCATAATTTTAGGCAGATATAATCTGCCTCATTCTATAATATTGGTTAATGAGTTAGTAAAGGGAAAGAGGGGTGTGTGTGTATGTGTGTGTGTGTGTGTGTGTGTGTATGGTAGTACTAGGGTTTAAACTCAAGACTAAGATTGGTAGGCAGACCTCTTGAGCCATGTCTGTATCCCAACACAGGGGTTAAGAAACCATAAAATATGGACTTAGGACTGGCTTCTTTCCCTAGCCTGTTCTATGACTTCAAATCAGCTCTTTATTTCCTCTTGCCTTCTTTCTCTGTACCTAGATATACAATCCAGCAAATAATAACAACATAAAGTTTGTGAAGACATTATAAGCTCAGCTAGAAAAAGTGCTTAAAAATCTAAGGTATCATTATTTCTCTCAACAACCTAATAACAGGCTCTCTGTCCAATTTAGTTTTCATTATCTGTCAAAATAAGGATGCAATGAGTATCATCTTGAAAGGACGAGCTGGTGGCATTTCTATCCCAGACTTTCTTGGGTTCATCTGCACTATGATTTATCATTCCCTTACCCACTTTGATGGTTGCTGTTTCCATAGTACCCTAGCAATTGTCAAAACTATGTGAAATTCATCTCATAGCAATTGCTGTTTCATATGAGGGATCTAGGGCATTTTACCTCCTTATTTCAGCAGTCCATTTTGTGCCACAGAAATGATAGGGAGATAAGACACACAGGTAAACTCTGGACCAGTATGCTCACTGTGTCCATCAACAGAACTTGCCTGTCTGCTCCAACCATACCTCCAGCTGTGCAGTTGAAGTATTTCTTCTCCTTTCCAGGTTCTGTTTAAGATGTTTCTGGGAAGTGCCAACTTTGGTGAAGCTGCACACTTTGTCTCCACCTTGGGTTTCTTCAACTTGATCTTCATCTCCTTCACCCCAGTCATCCTGTATTTCACCAAGGTGGAGCACTGGTCCTCTTTTGCAGCTCTGCCATGGGGCTGTCTCTGTGGAATGGCAGGGCTGTGGTTGGGTAAGTGGGATCATGTTTTGCCTTTTATTTCCTATGTCAACTTTTTCTCTGATAGATGGTCCTACTATTATTATTCCCTTGATTATATCTATGTTCCATCACTCAAGCTTGCATTGGCTCATGTCACTGAATGTTTAGAAGGATCTTTGCACAGCTATCTGTGGTATGCTAAGGCATGCAAGTGGAAATCTAGGTCACTGTTTTTCACTGGCCTTCAGGTAGCTTCATTCAGTCTTTATGATATGCTGGGTGTCTTATTCTATTCATATGTGCCAAGGAGAGTCAGGCAGAGGTGAGAGACAGTATGGAACATCTAGGGAACTCAATGTTCAAAATGGCCTGAGGCTGGATACCAGTAGCTCACACCCATAACCCAAGATACTCAGGAGGCTGAGATCTGAGGACCACAGTTTGAAACCAGCCAAGGCAGGTAAGTCTGAGAAACTCTTTTTTTGCCAGTCCTGGGGCTTGGACTAAGGGCCTGAACACTGTTCCTGGCTTACTTTTTGCTCAAGGCTAGCACTTCACCACCTGAACCACAGTGCCACTTCCGGCTTTTTCTATATATGTGGTGCTGAGGAATCGAACCCAGGGCTTCCTGTATGTGAGGCAAGCACTCTCCCACTAGGCCAACAAAAAGCCAAAACTGGAGGTATGGGGGCTGGGGATATGGCCTAGTGGCGAGAGAGCTTGCCTCATATACATGAGGCCCTGGGTTCGATTCCCCAGCACCACATATACAGAAAACGGCCAGAAGTGGCGCTGTGGCTCAAGTGGCAGAGTGCTAGCCTTGAGCAAAAAGGAAGCCAGGGACAGTGCTCAGGCCCTGAGTCCAAGGCCCAGGACTGGCCAAAAAAAAAAAAAACTGGAGGTATGGCTCAAGTAGTAGAGCATCAGGTTTGAGCAATAAAGCAAATGGACAGTGCACAGGCTCTGAGTTCAAATCCTAGCACCAGCATATACACCAAAATCACCTAAGAAGCAGACTCAAGTGAGAGAAAAGAAAGAGAAGAGATAAAAGTAGTACATTCAGGCTCCTGGTTTAAAATGTGAGACCAGGCTAACAAAAATGTATTAAGTAGCTGACTGCTGAGCTTAGAGAATATGTTTGGCAATAGGAGGCCCTCACCAGGAGAAGGAAGCCATACACATTGTGCTTGGCTGTCTAGATTGAGTCCACTGTGCCTAGTCATCCACCAAGCAAAAATCTTCTTCCGGTTTTCCCATCCAGCTCCCTAGAACATGGAGGCTATCTTCCTTACCTGAATTCTAGGCTACCACATTCTCCTTTCCTTTTTTCCATTTATTTACATTTACATATTATGATGCTTGTCATCATTCAAACAGTAATGCACCCTGAGGTTATATTAGCAGATACTTCATCATTTTAGTTTTAGAAAATTAGCACCTATTTAAAGTGAACAGCAAACTATGCATCCCTTTGATTGGCAAGGAGTATTACACTTTCTTTACAATTGTATCAGCATGGAACAAACAGTCCATAATATTAACCACAACTATTCATGGCCTAGAATGTGCCACTAGTGGCCTTGTGCTCAGGGTGTACACAAGACTGCAAGTCTGACTGAAGAGCTCCTAACTCGTTTACAGGCTCCGGAAAACAAGTCCATTTGTTGCTGCCCTTCGCACTTTCAGAGTGAGGATAGCTCCCACTTTCAAGCTGCACTCCTTGGAATGAGAGGAGCCTGGAAAATAAAGAGACTGCTCTCTTCTCTCCAAGCAGTCAAAACAGCAATCACCCAATTCCCTAGGGTCTCTTTAATCTGAATTAAATAATTCCCATTTGGTTCCTCTTTCCACACACTGCCCAACATCAGGTTCTCTGTCTGCCCCACATCAACCCAACACACTCTACCTGAAGGACCTCTGCCTACCCACTGTGGGCCTTCTTTTTTTTTTTTTTTTTTTACTTTTTTTCTTCAAATTTTTATTATCAAACTCATGTACAGAGAGGTTACAGTTTCATACGTTAGGCATTGGATACATTTCTTGTACTGTTTCTGTGGGCCTTCTTAACCAAGCTGATAGGATTTGAACTAGCAGCAGCATTGCAATTCACAGGAGAAAGTGTGATTTCAGCAAGGGTATTGATTGGCTCACTATTTTTCTACTTCAACCCTGCCCCCCAGGTCCCTAAGGGGAGGTCTTAAACAACCAGTAAATACTCAGGAGAAAAGTCAGCCATTCATTGTTGATCCCTGCAATTCAAAAAATAGTATGGCTATCATCTCTCATTACCTGTGCTAAATTGAGTGCAAATCAATAACAGTGTTTCTATTAAATCAATCTATCCTAATTAAAAGTGCCCAGATCATTTTCTGGTCAAAAACAACCTAACTGCCAACAAAAACAACATTTCACTGACTCCTGGCCCCCACTGTGAGCATACAATTTCCACTTTGCTGCAAGTAGCCTTCTATGAATGTACATATTTCTTGGTGTGCCCAATACATGCCCCAAGTCAACCCTACCAGGCACAGCACCAGCTGACCCCTGAAGCTGCTCAACCAGACCCACACAGTGCCCAGCAGAGTTCATTGAGTCCAAAGCGGGGCTGTGACAAATTTGAAGAGACAGCCCCTTTCTTGACTGGTTACAAACCCCAGGGATACAGAGTTCTCAGTACTCACAGTCTTACGGTTTTAGTTCCATCCCTCTGTTCTTCTGGGAATCCATTACAATCTCCCCAGGCTCAGAGGTAGATGTGAGAGACAAATGTTAGTCAGTGCTCTGAACTGCCCCACATCTCCTGCAGCAATGGCTGGGGCCTATCTTATCCTCCAGGGATAGTGCCTTTGCCCAAACATAGGTCTGCTCATCCATTCACCTGACTTACCTGAATTGCATTTAAACTTGGACTATCATTCGATAGCACATTGAATTGACATTCTTTTCCTTAAGTTGTCAAAGGTGGATGTTTGTATATAATAGTTACTTTAAGAGAGAAGGAAAAACAACAGCATAAGCTGTCAGTGGATAGATCTCCCTTTAGACATGGGTAAAGTTTTCATCACCCAGGATCAAGGCATAATGTGGCAAAGTTACAAAGAGAAATGAAGCACCAAACTTCATTTGGTAATTTGCTTTCAACCTCTGGCTGCCCCTAGCCTACCTTTATAGTGCTAATAAGCAATGTAGAGAATTGATGGTTTTACCTCTTTTTGTTCACTCACATGCCTTTGCCAGCCAGTTGGCAAGAGCTCAAGCAAAGAGTTGGCAGCGGAGGACAAAAGTCTATGACTAATTTAGGCAAGGTTAGAGAACTAAATGATCAAGGTGCAGCTACTTGAGAAGGCACATTTAGCAGAGACAATGATTGTTTTACATTAAGACGTCCAATATCCCGATTCCCCTTCATCCTGTAATATCTTCTTTGATTTTTTCAGCCTTCAACATTCTGGTGAATGTGGGCGTGGTGTTGACATACCCAATCCTAATCTCCATTGGCACAGTGCTCAGTGTCCCTGGAAATGCAGGTACAATTTGACCACCACAGTAAGTCTCCTGTTCATGTTTGCCTTATGTGCTGGTTTGTTTTTCTCTACCAGTTATGCATTATGCCTCAGCTGTTGTTAAAGGTAGCAGGTTAAAGGTGAAGGTAGCAGACAACAGAATCACTATGCACCAGATTTTTAAATTACAGCTACAAAAACACTGTTGGTATTTTTTTATACTTGGTAGTGCTTTTAGAAATAAATACCAAATGTATCATTTAGGTTCCATGTAATCACCCTGACAACCTCATGTTGTGGTATTTTTAGAGAAAGTCCTATGGAAATAAAAGGCATCCCCGCGGAAATGTCACTAATGAAGGTGAAAGAACTTTGCAGGGCATTGGCTCCCCTTCAGGCTATCTACTGGGCACTGTGGAAAGTTCTTCCTGGGGCTGGGTAGCTGGTCCTGCAGGAAAAGCAACTTGACCTGTGTCAGGGGCAACAGGAGAAGCTTTTTTTTCCAGGATTATCTTCCTTGTGAGACTAGGAATGAGAATGGGTAATCTGTGTCACTGTACAGTCCCTCTAGCTTGAAAATTCTGTGATTCCAAGTCTTGACCATAGCCATCTTCCTTTCCTTCACAACAAGCAGCAACTGTTTATTGAGCCTGTATTATGGGATAGGGGCTGTAAACAGGACAGAAAAATATTACATTATTGTTCGTTTAAGAGGCTTACAATTGGATTTGGGAAAGTGAAACAACTTATATAAAACAACATGGAACTATGCTAAGAAATGTATTATTAAATTCTAAATTGTATAAGATGGACTCCAGAAACTTTAGGACATTCCAGAGAAAAGGAGTAGCTAAAAGAAGAGGAATTGCCAGGGAAGTTCTTTCATTCCACCATAACTGCTGAGCACTTAGCATATGCTGGGAACGCCACTAGCATTAATATTAGGTCCCGAGTAAGCTGAAGTTCCTGCCCTCGACACCATGTAGCTCACAGAGAAAAAGCAAAGGAATTGAGTCATGAAGTGGACCGGCAGGTACTGGATGCTCTGGAGACACGCGAGCAGGGCATCTGAGAGACTTCCTCAAGAAACCCAAAGGGAGAGACCTAATTAGAGAGTTTGGGTGGTTGGAATGGAATATGCAGAAGGAAGCTGAGATCTGAGGATCATGGTTCAAAGCCAGCCAGAGCAGAAAAGTCTGTGGGACTCTTATCTCCAATTAACCAGCAGAAAGCCAGAAGCGCAGGTATGGCTCCAGTGGTAGTACTCCAGCCTAAAGCAAAAAATAAAAAGCCAAATGAGTATGTAAGGCCCTGAGTTCAAAGCCCAGCACTAACACACACACACACACACACACACACACACACACACACACACACACAAAGCAAAAACAACAATAACATAAAAAAACAGCATGTGTGGCAGACAATTCCATAGCTAGGTATCTTTCCAAAAAATAAAAACTGAAGACATAGATTTGACAACACCCTTGCACATAAATTATTTTAGAAATACTATTTCATGAGAGACAAAAGGAAGAAACACCCAAATGTTCACCCACAGATGAATAAATTGGGAAACATACAATTGACTATTATTCAACCATTCATGTTATGACACATGCTACATGATTGAACCTTGAAAGCCTCACACTAAATGAGAGAAGTCTAAAAGGCCAAATAGTATGTGATTTCATTTATATGAAATATCCAGAATAAGTATAGCTAGAGCAAACAAAACAGATTTCGAAATTTCAGAGGCTTGGGAATAAGATTAATAGGGTTGAGAAGTAACTGCTTAACAAGTGGGGGTTTTAGTTTGAAGTGATAAATGTGTTTTAGAACTAGATAGAGGATGTTTAAACAACATTGTAAAGGTCACTTCAGAATGTTGATTTTATGTTATATTAATCTCATCTCAAATTCTGAAAGAAGACAGGCAACATGTACAAAGACCTACCCATGAGAAAATTTTGCCTCATTTGAAAAATTTCTAGGCAGGGCACCAGCATTCCATGCCTGCAATCCTAGCTACTCAGGAGGCTGAGATCTGAGAATCCTGGAGGCAGAAAAAGCATGGGACACTCTTATCTCCAATTATGCAGAAGTTCATCTGTGGCTCAAATGGTAGAGCATCCGCCTTGAGTGAAAAAAAAACTGAAGGACACTGCCCAGGGCCCTGAGTTCTAACCAACACACACACACACACACACACACACACACACACACACACAGACACACACACACACAAACACACACCAGTCACAATTTTTCCAATGGCCCAAACTAGAGCTAGGTTAATGAGTACCTAGGAAAAGTGCCAGGCAGGAAAATGGGAGAGATTCCAAAATGGGGAATTTTGGCTAACCCTTGATGGGTAAGCCTGGTGTCCAGACAAAGAAGGGAGAGCACACATAGTGATACAGGAAAAGGAAACACTACCTTGAAAGAATAAAGACCTAGGGAAATCTTGAAAAGTCACACTGAGTCTGGCCACTTGTTTCAGAAAAACTTGGAAAGAATCATAGGTTGGGTCTGACATGACTTTTCCTCTCTAGCCGTGGACCTCCTGAAGCAGGAGGTGATATTCAATGTTGTTCGCTTGGCTGCTACCATCATTATCTGCATTGGGTTCCTGCTGATGCTGCTGCCTGAGGAATGGGATGAAATCACCCTGAGGTTCATCAATAGCCTGAAGGAGAAGAAGAGTGAGGAGCACATGGAGGACCTGACTGATTCCAGTGCTCACCTGCGGAGCAGAAGCAGGGTCAATGGGACAGTGTCTATACCACTGGCTTAAAGAAAGACACAAGTTGAATGCACACATATGTATATTCTGTGAATATAATACAATTTTCTCACTACCTGTACACTCAAATAACAGTATAAACTCTGAATTTGGATATATCATATGTGAAATAAGACTAACAATGAAAGTTTACATTTATATGCTTATCAAGGAACTGATGTAAATAATCATAATAAATTTTTTATTAAAACATGTGTACTTGTTCTGTTTATTCTATTTGGGAGTGGGGAGGGAGTTATTCCTTTGTGACCCAGTTGATTTCTTGAAAATATAAGATTCATTTAAACCATAAAGTCATCTTGTTCTCAAATGGGAGAGGCCTTTTCATTCAGTCAAAGAAAATCATCTAACAGGATAAATGTGTGAAAATGATATAACTTTATATTTAACTAAGTCAACTAAGAGCCTGATACATTGAAAGCTGAGCAGTCATGAAGCAAATCTCAATGGAGCTTCTAGCATATGCAAAACCTTCACCCAGAATAATGAAGCTGTGGAGGTGAAGATTGAGCTGGACTTCCAACATGCTTCAGGCAGCCCAGGACATAATTTGGTTCACAAAGCCCTCTACGATGGGGGAGACCCTTGGCAATGGTACTGTGGATATGCAGAATTATCTCGCATCTCGAACATCCCTTGCCACCAAGTTTCTTGAAAAAATTATGTATAGATGCTGCCATTTCATCTTCAACTCCCATTCATTCTTCAGCCCACTTCAATGAATGTCCTCTCCATTCCTCTGGAAGTGTGGGCAACCCCAAACCCCTGAAGTCACCAATGACTACTCTCTTTAAAAAAAAAATCATGTTGTTACTTCTAACTCATACCACAGAACTCTCTGAAACACTTGACACAAATGCCTCTTTATTTTGTTTTTTTCTAAAATGATTTTCCCACCTTGGCTCTCTTTCTACTTCATAGACAGCTTCTATAGTTTTCTCTTCCAAGGAGAAGCACTTCACCACAGGATTCTCTGGGTTCTGTCCTTGACCTCCTCAGCCTCTCATCCCACACACATTCTCCTGGCTTCAGTTACTTGATAAGTTCAACATCTTTTGTTCCAGACCAGATTTTCCCTTAAGCATGGAATCAGGGCCTTATGCATTTTAGTTAGATAGCTCCTTATACATCTCAAATACAGCAAATCCAACACGGAGATAATCATACTCTTCAGACTGACTGCTTTCCTTGTTTCCTGTCTAGGTTAATATTCCTGTCATTCACTAGCGACCCAAGCCAGCAACTCGCCTATTCTCCCTCATATCTGTTAGGCTGTTGCTTCATGTTGCTTAATATGTTCTATTAATCCTATTTCTATCCCAGGCCCCCATTTCTCTTGCCTGATTAATATAATACTTATCGAGAGCATCTCTAACTCCTAGACTTGCCTCTTTCTACTTCTTTCTGTGCCCTGCAAACTGACTATTTATTGTGTGTTTTGTTTTGCTGGTCCTGAGACTAGAACTCTGGCCTTAGGCACTGTCCCCAAGCTCCTTTTTGATCAAGGCTAACACTCTATCACTTAAACCACAGCTCCCCTCTGGCTTTTTTGTGATTTTTCTGTGATTTCTCACAGACTTTCCTTCCCAGGCTGGCTTTGAATCACGATAATCAGATCTCAGCCTCCTGAATAGGCATGAGGCACTGGCACCTGGTCAGACTAACTTTTTTGACATATAGATTTGATTATCCTATTCTATATAAAAGCCTTTAGTAAAATCTCATTGTCCACTAAATAAAATGTAAGTACCTGGCACATCATTCAAAGCATATCACTGACAGGCCCCTGCCAGCCACTACTGCTGCAATGCCTCCTAAAATTTCCTGTGCTGGTGGAAATTGTCTATATCTGCACTGCTGCAGGCCAGTAGCTTTGAGTTACTCTTCAGTACTTCAAATATAACTTGTACAATGGAGGTGTTGCATGTAAGTTTTGTTTCATTATAATGTACTTGTCACTTAATTACCACATTAGAAAGCACAGCTGAAGAGCCTACTGCACTGCCTGTGTGGCCCCTGAGTTTTCAATGTTTCCACTATGCCTTTTTCAGCTCTTAATCAAACCTTACTGTCTATCTTTCTTCTTTCTTCCTCCTTTCCTTCCTTCCTTCCTTTCTCTCTCTCTGTCTCTGTCTGTCTGTCTGTCTCTCTCTCTCTCTCTCTCTCTTTCTGTCTCCCTGTCATTAGTGGGGCTTGAACACTGGGCTTGGGTGCTGTTCCTGAGCTCTTCAGCTCAAGGCTAGTGCTCTACCACTTGAGCCACAGTGCCACTTCTTGTTTTCTGGTGGTTAACTGGAGATAAGAGTCTTATGAACTTTCCTGACTGGGCTGGCTTTGAACTGTGATCCTTAGATCTCGGCTTCCTGAGTAGCTAGGATTACAGGCATGAGCCACTGGTGCCAGGCCTTGCTGTCTTCCTTATACTCACTTCTCTCAGAACCTAAATAACTTAGGCTTCATCACATTATTTGTTGCTATTTTCCTGGGAAATCTGTTCTAACCCTCCAGTCTAATGTGGCTTCCTTAACAGTCTCTACCCCTGTTTTAGCACTGACTGCCTTTTGTGTTAGTCAACTTTCCAACTCTGTCCCTATGACAAAATTCCTGAGACAATCAATTTATAAAGAAAAAAGGTTTCTTTGGGGCTTATGGTTTCAGATAGTTCAGCTAGTGATTACTTGAGTACATGGTCACTGGCCCTATTGGCCTATGATAGCATCATACATAATGTCAGGAACACACGACAGAAGAGGCATGATTATGTCAAGATGACCAGAAAAGAGGAAGATGAAAAGGAAGGGAATTAGAGATAAGAAGGGAGAGATATGGCAAGAGAGGGGAGGGAGGAAGTATAGTATTCCAATGCCTTCCTTCAACATCTTGCCCCAACAACCAAACTAGTTTCCTTCAACTAGGCCATATCTTCTAGAGATTCCATTACTGTTGGGGTCCATCTTTCTCGCCTTGATGGAAGGGGCTTGATGCACCTCCCCCAGCTGGGGAATGCGGCCCTTCCACCCGCTCTACATTGGAATCCGGAGAAACCGGTTGGGCAAATAGACCCCCGACTTAGCTGGCAGCCAGCCCGGCGCCTCCCAGCCCCGCCCTGGTTCGGCGCGCTCAGAGTGACGGCAGCCCCTTGGGAGTCAGGTGACAGCTCATGGCCTATCGGAATCCTGGCCAACCCCCTTCCTTCGGAAGCATCTCCCCTTGACCTTCCCTCAATAAAGTTAGTTCGCTCTCAGAAGCCTACTCCGTGGTCTATGTACACTAGCTCCCAGGGAAGGATAGCGGCCACATTACCACGTAGGTCGCGCGCACGCCAGGCCGGAGTCACCCCACGTCCCACCCTAACATACCTGCAGGCCGAGGGTTAGGGGAGAGGACGATACGGAGGGTAATAAGAGAGAAAGAAATAAGCATCTGAGCCGGGTCAGAGAAAACACCCCAACATAGTGGCGCCCAGCGTGGGTTGCACGAATCCACGCAAGAAAGCCCGGCTCCCGACCGGCCCTGACAGAAACAGGTTGGAAATCCTGAGACGCGCGATCCTCCCACCCCAGGTAAGAGGATGGGACAAGTCCAGACTCGGCGAAACAATTCGCCCCTTAAGATCCTAAAGTTCACCCTTCAAAACGCGGGGATTAATATCTCAGAGCCCTGCGCTATATGAATTTGGGAGGAATTGACCCAGAGAGTCCCGTGGTTCGCTGAGGCCAACCCACTCTCATGGGAAACTTGGGACCGACTACAGCCAGAGGTGGAGGAAACCGAGTGGGGAGAACAACTACCACTCATAACTTTACAGGCTATTAAAACTCTCAAGGCTTGCTTTTCCTCGGACCCGGGGGAGAACCCCTGGACTCAGGATAGGACGGCCAGAGGGAATTTTGACTTGGAGGGAGTCCCGACGCCCCACTCCGAGAAGCCCAGGGACGAAGGTGCCCGGGACTTCAATTCAGGCGCCGCTCAGGCGCCGCCGGCTCGTTGCCCCTCCCCCACCGGTGGCCCGGCTCGGCTCCATACATATGCAGATGCAAGGAGCCCGACCATGAGGCGCCAGCGGCCCAAGAGCTATACACTTTCTCCTAACTCAGACGATTCAGTAAGCCTTAACTTGGTGGCCATTTCAGCCTACTGCCGACTACAGGAGATGCAAGACTTTAGAGAATTTAGGAAAATAGTTCTTGAGGGAGGGGGACCGAACACCCCCTGGGGGGAGAGTCTACTCGAGAACCTGGCCCACCGGTTCCCTACCGCTCAGGAGTGGAGAAGCCTGGCCCGGTCACTGCTTGATAGAACAACATATGAGGAGTGGTGTGCCCTCTTCAGACATGAGTGCTATGCTCAGGAAGAGAGAAATCAGGCCACCAATCCGCCAATCCCCATAACCTTTGACATGCTGTTTGGATCCACCCGCCCCCAACGGGATCCCTTCCCTGCCCCCTACCAGGAGCAGATAAAGGCCGTGGGATTGGCAGCATGGCGCGGTCTGAGAGGAAGGCCTTTAGAGTCCTCATCAATAAAAGCCATCCAAGAAACCAATGAGAGCCTTGCCGCCTTCGTTGGCCGAGTGAGGGACAATCTCCACAGACAGTTTCCTGGGTCCCAGGTAAATCATTTTTTAAGGACCCTGGTGTGGGAAGGGATGACATCAGACTGCAGATTGGTTTGTGCAGGAGTAAAGGAGAGATCAGTGGACAGCTGGATTTACGCTTGTCGGGGCACCGGCGCGCGAGCCTGCCAGATGCAGCCGCCGACCACTCTGTCCACTGAGAAGTCCGCCCCGGCCCCCACCGGTGAGGTAAGCGGGGAGCGCTGTTACACATGCACCGGCTGGGGTCACACTAAGTGGGTCTGTCCCTCTAACCCCACAAGACCTAGCCCGGTAAGATCTGGTGCCCCGAGGGCACAGTCCCCAAGCCGGAGAGCTAGGGAGGTACCCAGAAGACTTTGCCCCCGCTGCCAAAAGGGATTCCACTGGCGGAGAGACTGTCGGTCCAAATTTGATGCCAAGGGAAGGCCTTTAAACGACTAATGGGGCGCCCTCAGCCCCGTCACCCAAAGGAGGTGATCAATCCCGAGACAGGCCCAATAAACAGCCCGAGGTTAAGGCCCTCTGGGTAGTTCCCATCGTCCCGGAGAAGAGACCAAAGACTGAAATCATCATAGCTGGGAAAAAGTTCCGAGTCTTAATAGATACCGGAGCGGACCAGACCATATTAAAGGAGGAGTTAGTGCCCCCGTGGTGGGACCTAATCCCTGGCCCACAGACGTCGGGGGTGGGAGGCACAACTGAAAGTAAAACAACCAGAGACTGGCTCCCTTGGGATGATATGAATGGTGGCAAGGGAGTAGTACGTCCCTTAATAATGACCAACTCACCAGATAACCTACTGGGACGAGATATCTTGGGAAAGATCAAGGCCGCAGTCGTTACAGGCCAGGACCTGCCAACCAGCCTTAGTGACTGCCAAAAGGCGCCTCCCTCTGAGGCCCCAAAGTTGGAGGCCCCCAATTCTACAGGGCCTCACCCCCAATTCTAAGGGCCACTGTTCCCTCTGTTCCTGCCATTCGATGGCACCCGGGCGCCCCCATTTGGGTGGAACAGTGGCCTATTCCCTCAAACAAATTAGAAAAGTTAAAGGAAATAGTTTCAGAACAACTGTCCCTTGGGCATATTAGACCTTCGCTGAGCCCTTGGAATAGCCCGGTATTTGTTGTACGAAAAGCCTCAGGTAAATGGAGGATGGTACAGGACCTAAGGAAAATCAATGAGCGGATAGTCCCCGCAGGCACCCCCTTAAGAGGGTTGCCATGGATCCCCTCTATTCCTCGGGATCTCAATCTTATTATACTTGACATCAAGGACTGTTTCTTTTCCATTCCTCTCGATCCCCAGGATTGTGAGAAGTTTGCTTTCTCGGTGCCCTCGGTTAACTACCAGGGACCTGATCAGAGATATGAGTGGGTAGTATTACCTCAGGGCATGGTTAATAGTCCTGCCTTCTGCCAACAGTATGTGTCACAAGTTCTCCAACCCCTTCAGAACCAGTCAGATATTGTCCTTTTTATTTACATGGACGATATTAGTATTGGATCAGTAGATGCCCAAATACTAGACTTGGCCTATAGCAAGGCCCAAACACTCCTTCAAAGAGGAGGGCTGCGTATAGCTAGTGACAAGGTTCAGAAAGTATACCCCTTCAAGATCTTGGGGGCAGAGCTTAAACTAGACTCTGTATGCCCACTCAAGCCCCAGTTATCCTTCCAGGCAACTTATACTTTGGTGGAGATGCAAAGACTGTTAGGTGAAATAAATTGGCTAAGACCCTGGCTTCAACTGCCTACAGAGGAGTTACTACTGCTCCATGACTCTTTAAAGGGCAAGGTGTCCACTGATGTTATTACAATAAATCCATCACTCCAAACAGCCTTCCAGAAAATCCAATTGGCCTTAAATAAGGCACAGCTGGCACGCTACAAGCCTAAGTGCCCACTTTGCCTTTGGATCCTCCCCGGATCCGAACTTTCTTCAGCTGCAATTACGCAATCAGGCGAGCCCCTTCAATGGGTGCACGCATCAGTGGGAGGAGCTCCCAGAGTTTATTCCCAGCTGGACCAGCTAGCTGACTTGGTAATTAAGGGCAGGGATACTTCCCTGAGACATTATGGAAGAGATCCTGACGTGCTAACTATTCCCTACCGGTTGTCAGATTTTGAATGGGTCAGGAGAAATAATTCACGTGTGTCTAGTGCCCTGGAGGGCTTTATGGGTAAGATAGATTGCCACTATGGCACTTCAAGATGGGTGACCTCATTTTCCAGGCTACAATGGACACCCCCTGTGCTTTTCTCTACCAAGCCTCTTGTCAAGGCTGCCAATGTCTTTACAGATGGTGGGCGAGCCAGCTCTGCCGTAGTGGTGCGCTCCGCCTCGCCCCCTGCCGGTGGGAAAGATAACACCCATTACTTTGAAGCCGTCACTGGCTCTGCACAGTTTAAGGAGCTGTACCCAGTTGCCTTGGCACTGACCCATGTTAAACAGCCAATAAACTTGTTCTCTGATAGTCTATATGTGGTTAATTTGCTACCCAACCTGGTATGTTCACATATCAAGTTGGATGGAAACCCAATCACTCCTCTGATGATCCAAGTCAGGTCTCTGTTAAAAGAGCGGAGTGAGCCTATTTTTTTACAGCACCTTCGTGGACACCAAGGACTGCCTGGGGACCTGGCACAAGGTAATCGTATGGCTGACCAGCTGGCCACTAATGGAACCATCATAGCTCTGGCCATTGTACAACCTCAAAACCTCCAAATGGCCAAAGGGCTTCATGAGCGTACTCACTTAAATTGGAGAGGGTTACATCACAGATTTCCTTCAATTCCTATAAAAGACTTAAAAAAGATTATAAGGACTTGCAAATCATGTATGCCTTTCGTGCAAGTCCCTCCCTTGCAATCTCCAGGTGTGAATCCCAGAGGGTTAAGACCCAACTTAATTTGGCAGACTGATGTGACGCACTACGCTCCCTTTGGAAGGCTAAAATATATATTTATGTCCATTGACACATGCTCCGGTGCATGTTGGGCCTCCCTGCATACCGGTGAAAGAGCACGGCATGCTGAAAGCCACTTCTTACAATGTTTTGCTATCCTAGGACTGCCTTTACAGGTTAAAACAGATAATGGACCTTGTTTCACCAGTAAGCCTCTACAGGCATTTTTCCAAATGTGGAATATTAAACATACCACTGGAATACCTTATAACCCAAAGGGTCAAGCCATAATTGAGAGGCATAATAAGACCCTGAAGGATCAATTATTAAAACAAAAAGGGGGGGGAAGCCCCCAGGACCAGCTGAGGACAGCGATGTTTACATTGAATATTTTAAATTTCTCTAAGGACCAACCTCTGTCGGCTTTCCAGAGACACTGGTCAAGCCAAACACCCTACTTAAAAGTGGAGGCCCGGTGGAAGGATTCTCTGACAGGGGCGTGGCGTGGACCCGACCCAATTATCAGTGCAGGAAGGGGATTCGCCTGCGTCTTCCCTACTGGGGAACCGAATCCAATCTGGATACCGGCTAGAGATGTAAAATATTGTCCAACAGAATGACCACCCAAGGGCACCTGCCCTTGAGGGATGTCTCCCCTTGTTTCCTCTCAGGAAAGCAAAGACCGAGGTGGAATTTTCTAAGGAGAAACTGGAAAGCCTGCCTGCACCAGCGATGGACCTGGACCCAGTGTCGGCCCTGTTTCTTCCCTGGACCCTGCCTGACGCCCTTTGAAGTAACGTTTGCTGTGGCAGCGTGGCCCACAGCCTTGCACAAGGACCAAAGGGAAATTTTGCACGGTTGTCCCTCCCTTTCGCTCCCCCCTTTGCTGCTTATCTCAGGGGTCCCCATTGGAGGGAAATAGGAGCTAAAGGACTTGGACACTTTAATGTTTTATTATAAATGTTTATAATAAGTAAGGTATTGGCACCTTGCTGCAATGTTTACTATGAAGTGTTTACTAACCTCAGTTGTTAAGTTACCAGCACCCTGGCTGCCACATCACCAGGACCTAAACCTGCCCCTCTACCTCACCATCGAGGGAAGGAAGAGCCATCTGTGCTACCTTGAGCGACACCAGACTGGACCAGAATTCCTGTTTTCCGTGGACTGACCCCGATAAGAGACCCTCCATTGCCTTGTGCCTTGTTGTAATTACTCATGTGTTACAATTGCTCATGTGTTACAGTGGCTCATGTTTGCATTTGCCTTGTATTACAATTGCTTATGTTCATGTCTGCTTTATGCTCCCATTTACCTTATGTTTACATTGGGTCTCTTGTTGTAAGCGATGGGCCAGAGCTGTCTAGGTACCAAGTGGCCTTTGGCCTTTTAGCCATATAAGAACCCCAAGAGGCTCGTCACTCGAACCCCAGGACCGGCTGCTCAGTAAGGTCCGCCGGCACCGGAAATAATTATCAGGCTCTCTTTCGAGTGCCAATCCCACTCTCCCCAAGGCCTCTCATCGGGCCCGCCAGCCCGGCAGGAAGGTCAGCCTGAAGAGCTAGGGCGTTAGCCCAAGACGGGTAAGACTCCCCATGGGGGGGGGGGGCAACCTAAGACATGGCGCGCTCTCGAGTAGGGCGCCTCCTGCTGTTCGAAAAAAAAATATAAAAGAGGCAGATGTTGGGGTCCATCTTTCTCGCCTTGATGGAAGGGGCTTGATGCACCTCCCCCAGCTGGGGAATGCGGCCCTTCCACCCTCTCTACATTGGAATCCGGAGAAACCGGTTGGGCAAATAGACCCCCGACTTAGCTGGCAGCCAGCCCGGTGCCTCCCAGCCCCGCCCTGGTTCGGCGCGCTCAGCCCCTTGGGAGTCAGGTGACAGCTCATGGCCTATCGGAATCCTGGCCAACCCCCTTCCTTCGGAAGCATCTCCCCTTGACCTTCCCTCAATAAAGTTAGTTCGCTCTCAGAAGCCTACTCCGTGGTCTATGTACGCTAGCTCCCAGGGAAGGATAGCGGTCACATTACCATGTAGGTCGCGCGCACGCCAGGCCGGAGTCACCCCTACGTCCCACCCTAACATACCTGCAGGCCGAGGGTTAGGGGAGAGGACGATACGGAGGGTAATAAGAGAGAAAGAAATAAGCATCTGAGCCGGGTCAGAGAAAGCACCCCAACACATTACCTTCCAATAACACCACAGCCTAGAAACCAAGCTTTTACCATATCAGCTTTGGGGAATACTGACCCAGACTACAGCACCATCTACATCTACCATCTACAGCACCATAACTACCAGTCTATTGAGTGTCTAGTAGACCATGAGCTCCTTGAGAGCAAGGGCTGTGTGGCAGTCATTGCTGTCCACAAACAAATGGGCAGCTCTTCACTGGGGATAACTCCCTTGTCTCAACTGTATAGGACTAGCTTTGGTTAAAGACAGTCATTCTCATAGATGAGCCTTGTTGATGTGAGGACCGGACAGCCTTCACCATGTTTCCACAAAATACCAGCAGTAAGGGACATTCCTACCCTGTGGCTGGGTAGGGCATCTAGCAATTGAAGGTACTTTATGTTGTGTGGGAGATTCAGCTCAAGAAATTAAGCCTTTGTGGCATATCTTACTATGACTTTTTCGTTTACTCAAGTGTCCACAAAAGTATAGGTGAGACATTCACATCAGGAGAAAGACAGTCAGAGTATCATACTCACTGGCTAAGCATTATGGCAAATAAAAATGGTACTATGCTGAAAATACAACACCAGTCTCCTGGCATAGATAGATGGCATGATATTAACTAAAATAACACACACATTTTAAGCCTCAGGACACATTTTAAGCTGCATAAAAGATAGTGAAATATTAAATGTGATAGGTTCTTAGTAAATATGAATTAATTCATTATCTTAGTAGAGTTGGTTTTGAATATTTCAGTGACAGATTAGCAGAAACATTATTCTTGTCTTTAAGTTAATGTTAAATAATAGTAATCACTGAACAACCCTCTCCAGCGTCTTGCCATGATTTAAACATGACATCTAAAATTGCATTTTGACATCTCTAAGAAATGAGTTGTTTGGGCTTTTTGATGATTCAGTTTGAAAAATAGAGTCAGCTCCCCTGGAAAACACTAATTCAACCTATGACTGATCACCATAATTAACTCAGTCTATATTAAGAAAATACTTCTATTATAGCATTTATTTATGTATTCATTCAAAAATTACTAATTTCTATCTCTGGCTTTGAAGGAAGGTATTATGCAAGACTCCTATGCATTATAGAGAGGAGGCACAAAAACGTTTGAGGAAGGGTCTTCATGTACAGAAGTGTGCCAGCTACACAGGTAAGTTGTCATTTTTATGAAAACAACTCAGAAATACACTTAAATTGCCTTTGGAAATGTACACTGCTCCCTTTAATTTAGGTGAAATCCTGTATGTAGAGGTAATAATACCTTTCCTTGCTACCTTTCATGTTCATTATACCTAGAGAGAAGAACATACTTTCATCAGTGATCAAACTCGGCTAGGCCTAAGCTATGCCTTCAATGAAGCCAATCCATTTGGATCTGGAGGATAATTAAGGCACCTCTGCTTGAGTAGACAGAAGTGCTTGAAGTGATGGTCACCTGGAATCCTAGAGGCAATGGCTTCTGAGGTTTACTGAGGAGCTAGCATGGTTCAGGGGAAAGAAAACTCCTGTGCATCCTCAATTTGCACTCTAGAGCTGTGATGTTGTCAAATGGCTAACCTCCCTCTGAACTCTCAATTTCATCATCAGCAAAATAGGATACAAATAGCTATCATTTAGTATTGCTGAAAAAAATAAATCATGTGTGAGAATCTAAATATACAACTAGACAATCCAAAGCAATAATCCCTACCAGAGTTTGTTTACCTCCCCTGAGGTCTTTATCTGGAACATTCACATAAAAATTTGTTCTCTTGCCTTGTTCATTGGCCACCTATTTCTCAGCACTAGGTCAATGAGAAGTCTCAGAGCCTGGTGCTGAGCAGGGAATTTTACCAAAAGAAACAAAAGAGACCAAAAAAAAAATCTGACATGAAAATCATTCAGAGAAGAAAAAATGACTGTGTCATTTCCATGGCACATTCCCCTGGGCACGAGGCATTGCTGCATTTGTGCCCAGTCAGTGGAACTAATTGCCTGACAAAAAGACAGACTAGCAACTTGGGCTCTGAAATTAAAATCACTTCAACCACGTCCTGATCTCTTCACAAACAGATTATAGGCAAATCAATTTTGCTCATCCAGGCTTTGCACGCCTGTTAATTTCATGCAGACGTTTTGTCAAGATCCAGAGGACAAATGATTTGGAGAAGAACAATATGAGAGATAAGAGTGTGAACAATCTAGCCAGCCAGGAATTCGAATGTTTCTTGTATTTAAATACAAATCCTCTTTCTTGCTAATCCACAAACCCTGGCAGAAATACAAGAACATTGACTGCAATCCTGGCTGTGTGATCTGACATCCTACGAGAAGTCTCTATTCCAGTTCTTCTTCCTTTGTCTTTTTTCCATATCGGTTACAACTGGACACATAGTGAGAAGAGGGAGTATCTAAGGGCAGTGGCATGGAGTGCTGGCACCAAGAACTTAGAGAAGAAAGAGCAGAAAATGCGTTAACGCTCTGCATGTCTAATATGTCTCCATGTGGAGACCACCAAGGCAGAAGCGATCTGCATGAGACAGGAGGGCCATATTGTTTGGAGCCTGAAGGATCTTCAGAACAAGAATACTTAACTTGTGCTTTTAAAACAATTTTATAAAATAGTATTTTTTATTCTAGAACCAAGCCAGGCACCAGTTGTTTTTGCCTGTAATTCTAGCTACTCAGGAGGCTCAGATTCGAGGATCATGGTTCAAAACCAGCCCGGGCAAGAAAGTCTGTTGGGCTCTTATCTCCAATTAGTCACCAAACCACCAAAGCAACAACAACAAAAACAAAAGTCGGAGTGAAGCTGTGATTCAAGTGGTAGAACACTAGGCTTGCATAAAAAAAAACCTCAGTACAGTGCCTAGACTCTGCATTCAAGCCATAAATAAATACATGTATAAGTAAATAAATGAGAGAACTGCCTTATTTTGCATAAATAAATTTAGACCTCAAAAATGCTAAAACCACTGTTTCATATACATTAGCCACTAGCCAGGAAGGGCTCAGGAAATGAGGTAAATACAGACTGAGATGTCGGGTTTTGAAGACAATATTTATATTTTTTGTCAGTCCTGGGACTTGAACTCAGGGCCTGTGCACTCTTCCTGAGCCTCTCTGTGCTTAAGGCTAGCACTCTACCACTTGAACCACAGCACTACTTCTGGCCTTTCTGTTTCTGTGGTACTGAGGGCTCCATGCATGCTAGGCAAACACTCTACCGCTAAGCCACATTCCCAGCCAAGACTTCATATTTTTTATAAAATAGTATAGACCACTTCATATTAGTTTTAAATTAATCACACCCTGAGATAAGGATATTTTTGATAGATTTGGTTAAATAAAATATATTATAAAATTCACCTATTTCTTTTTTAATTTGGAATGTAGCTATTAGAGAATTTTAAGTTCTATAAGTGACCTGAATTTGTGGCACATTGGCTCTAATGAGTTATGAAACATTTGCCTGGAGGCTGTCTTAGTCCATTCCTGCTGCTATAACAAAATAGCTTAGACTGGGTGGCTTAAAAAAAAAACACCATTCTATAGGTTGAGAAATCCAAGACAGAGGAGCTGGCAGCTCCAAATCTAGTAAGACCTGCTTCCTGGTTCCTGGAAGGTGTCTTCTCACTGTGTCCTCTTGGCCCCCTTGGGCCACCTTTATAAAGGCACTAGTCCTGTTCATAAGGTAAGTGTTAGGAAACTAGAGGAGAAAGGAACAGGCTAGACAGAATCTCAATAGACATGGACTCCTTATTACAGTAGCAAGGGGCAAGCAACCTTCTAGTAGGAATGGAGGTTGTGCTAAGAGGTAGGGTTGGAGTTAGGCTTTTATGGGGTCTGAGCAAGGAGACAGAGGTTATCAAAAAGGCTATTAGGGCTGAGGGAGGTAGGGACTTTTGGTTAGGCTCACATGGAATATTTACAGCCAGGCTTAGGTTGGATTGCCCTGGCTGCATCAAGAACATCTGTGTATACCTGAGGTTTTGCCTGATGTCTGTGTGCACCTGGGACAACAGAGTGGGCAGGGGGGTCAATCTTTCAATAAGTCCTATGTCCTAATGACTTTGCAGAAAGCCTCACCTTCTAATACCATAGCTTTAGAGGTTGGCACTTCAATGTTTAATTTTTTCTCTGCAATTACACTGGTATGTATATTTATTTGTTTGTTTGTTTACTATTATATTCAACATTTGAATTTTGGAGGACACCACCATTTTGACCATAGCAAAGGGATGGGAGGAACAACGGGAAAGAATCAGGACAAAGCTACGGAAAGAATTGGTCAGATTCTGTCATAAATTCTATAATACATATGAACATTGTTTGTACTAAGTAAGTGGAAACTTCCAGTCCTGGTCAGAGGGAATAAATAGAAGTCAGGACAGCATTTTGAAACCACAATTAATTGGCAAACTTTGG
Organism: Perognathus longimembris pacificus; assembly: GCF_023159225.1. Taxonomy (NCBI): domain Eukaryota; kingdom Metazoa; phylum Chordata; class Mammalia; order Rodentia; family Heteromyidae; genus Perognathus; species Perognathus longimembris. Next base: position 27,012,144 of record NC_063174.1, on the reverse strand, counting down.
GAAGAACTAGGAGAAATGGTTTGAAACTAGCACAAACTGTCATTTGATAACCTTTCTTACTAGTGCAGAAGTGATAGGAATTGCTTTGAATAATAAAAGGCAAAAAGGTAAGCATCAAGGTACAAAGAAAGACATGGTATTCTAGGAAAAAATATTTTGTCATTCAGATATTGTAATTAAATTGCAGGAAAGAAGGCAAATTGTATGCCTTAGAATGTAATAGAGATGTCTACTTTCATGAAAATACCAAATGCAAGAACTCAAGGTGAAAAACAATAATTTATTAAAAGTTTCTTTTGAAATTTCAATTTATTTTAACTGAGACATAAAAACATAAAACTTACACACATCAATGGGATACCATGTGTTGCTTTGATATGTGTATGCATTATATAATGTTAAAGTCAGGTTAAAAAAATCAATCTCAAGCTGATTGCCAGTGGCTCACCCCTATCATCCTAGCTATTTAGGAGGCCATGATCTGAGGATTACAGTTCAAAGCCAGCCTGAACAGAAAAGTATTTGAGACTCTTTTTTATCCAATTAATCACCGAAATCCAGAAGTTAGAGCTGTGGCTCAAGTGGTAGAGTGCTAACCTTGAACAAAAAAGCTCAGGGACAGTGCCCAGGCCCTGAGTTCAAACCCTGAGAATGGTATCATCATCATCATCATCATCATCATCCATCTCCTCAATAATATATATAGTTTTTATGGTGAACACTTTCAAAGTCTTTTCTTCTAGTTTTGGAAATACACAATACATAATTTCCATTACCCTACAGGGCACCAGAACTTCTTGTTCCTATTTAACTATTTTAACTTCCTATTTAACTTAATACCTGTTAGTCTTTTCCTAATCCTTATTCCTTGTGCTCTCCTGGGCTAAGGTAACCACCATTATACTTTGAACTGCTTTGAGATGAACGTTTTTTATACTCACTTCAATGAAAACATATGTACTTGATTGGTTTGTGCCTGGATCATTTCACTTAATATAACTATCTCCAGTCACATCTATGTTGTCACAAACAATAAGATTTTATTATTTGTATGGCTGAATAATATTCTGTGATGTATATGCACCACATGTTTTCTTTTAGAAATTGTAAGGTCAGCAAACATTTGGCCAACAGGTAATAACTCTGATCAATGACTGAAAGATCTTCTCTGTGGTGATTCAGTCTCCAGAAAATGGGTCTTCCTGTGTCAACCCAGGGGAAGTCACTAATGTTTTGGGGCTGGCCCTTTATAGGATAGGGCTAGAAACTAAGTCTAATGGGTGCCCAAAGTGTGGCTTCTAGACCAACAGCAGTGTTATGTTGTGAAACTTGATAGGAATGTAAACTTTGGAGCCTTAGCCATATCTAGCAAAGCAGAATCTCTGGGAGTGGAGTCCAGAGATTGATGTTAACAAGACCTGATTGACATTAACACAGAACATGCACAGGTGATCCAATTCATACTGAAGTCTGCACACTACTAGACTGATGACCACTGAATCATTGCATAAAATACATTTTTGGATAATCACAAATGTAACTGTCATGTGGACCCAAGCCGTAACAGGCTGGTCCAATCTTTTCTGGGAGGCAAATCTACCTGGGAGGCTGAATATTAAAAAAAAAAAAAAAAAAAAAGTTTGCTTGATGAGCCTAAAATAACAGCAAGGAGAGTCAGATATGTGGTTTAAATTCTTCCCTTTTTAAATTTTTGTTTCAGCTTTCATTCCTTTATGTAGATGGACTTCTCCCTGTTGGACAATAGGAATGCCAAAGGTATTGAGTTTCCATCGGTAGAGAAGAGGAGAGGGCAGGAGAAGGGAGAGAAGGAGAGAGGGTATGAGGAGGGAAGAAGGGGGAGGAGAAAGAACATGATGAGGGAAAGGAGGCAGAGGAGGGGAAGAAAGGAAAGAGGAGAGGAAGGAAGGAAAGGAGCGGGGGGAGAAAGGAAAAGAAGGGAGGCAATTCACTGGATGTTGGCCGAGAAAAGTAGCATTTCATACTTCTCTTGTGAGTCTGAGCTCCTCATTGGAATGTAAGTCAAAGTTCAGAATCACCAAATCTCAGTTGGAAAGGTTCTCTGTGAAACATCTATTCCATATCTGTACAATGCCAAATCTCTGAACTGTCCCACAGGACTGGCCAGGAAGCCCTCACATGAGCACCCAAATGGAAATGGGGCTATTTGAAGTAGCTCATCCTTTATTAAACTCTTAACTTCTTCAGACTTTTAATTGTAATTATCGCCATTGCTTCCTATAATAGCTGGTATTTGCCTTTCTAAAAGTATCCCCTGTTGATTCTGTTATCTAAAGCTTACACATAAATAATTCAATACTCTGCTCACAGAAGGAATGCCATACTTCTATGGTTTTCTCTTAGTCTAAATAATAACACCCTTATGGAAGATCATCCCATTTCAATTTATAAAAACTCATTTCAAAGTGAAATTCCCGTGCTAAACTCAATAGTCCTTACATATCTTAACCAGCTTCATGGGGCACAGCTACTGTCCCACTGCTCTATTTCATGCTTGCTTGTGAATTCTTTATCCTGTAGTATTTGTCCTCAATTTTCACCTTCCACATCTGTAAAAGGAGGATAATAACATTACTAGTCCATTATCAACTAGTACTTTGCCTATTGGAAGTGTTCAATAAAAGTATATTGTCACAATTTTCACTTAAAAAAATTAGGGGAAGAAGAGCTGACCTTCCTCTTTTGTAACGCTGTCCCCAGCCTCCACATCAACACACTTTGAAGATGGAGAATGGAAATTCAGAAATAGTCGAGAGAGAAGGTTGCAAGTTAGAAGACACAGCTTGGTGAGTATGTTAACTCACCATGTATAACAAATTACTTCACAGCTTAGTGGTTTACAACATTCTTTTATCATAGCTGAGATTTTTGTGTTCAGGAATCCAGGCGTGGTTCCAAGGTCTTGCTTCCAAGGTCACTCAAGTAGTTGTCTGTAGGTCTCATGTTTTCGCTGGTTGTAGGAGAGAGACAGTAGTTCCTTGTTACACACATAGTCCTCTCTTGGAGCACCTGAAAACAAGCAGCTTTACTCAGAGCAAGTGAGCAAGAGAGGGTAAGCAAGACACAAGTCACAATATTTTAATAACCTTGTAACCTGACCTAAAGCAATGACATCCCCCACATAGCATTGTATTTATTGGAAGTGAACTAGTAAGTACAGCCCACATTCAAGGCAGGAGTTTAAGAGATTATTCAAGGCATGAACACAGACAAGAAAGATCAGGAGAGACTATCTTAGAAGTTACCTACCATAGAAAGTAAGATTGTATCATCTTGCCAAGATAAATGGTGGGTGGTAAATAAAACATGCACCACACATAACACACACACACACACACATCATCCATCCATCCATCCATCCATCCATCCATATATCCATTCCAAACTCATGGCTTTGAGTGCTGAAAAAGGTGGGGCATCATCAATAAGGTATTAGAGACATCATTGAGGGAAAGAATCTTAGCCCTTATCTGAGTGCCTTTGAAAAAACTGAAACCCATCAGAAGAAAGCTCAAGGCTGCTCATTAGCTTGTGGCCTATGTCTGCCTTGAGCCCATTCTGATTCCTGGTTCACTGTTCTTTTCATTACAGTTAACTTTCTGTCTTCGTTTTGGGCAAGGACAGTTTGTTTCTATAAAAGACAGAGATGATGAGTAGCATTTATTTATTCTTCCACATCAGTGAATAACAGTTGTCACTGAGTTTCAAGGCCAATGTGTACAAAAATGGCAAGTTCATAAGCACATATTCTTGGTTCATTCTCTAATCACAGTGCTCTGTAATTTTTTATTTACATGAGAATATACAACAAGTTTCTACTATTTCAGATAAATCAAATAAGTTCTATGTTACACAATGTAAATTAAAGTCGTTTTACCCTAAAAATCAACAATCTACACAACTTGTAAATTTGCTAAATGGCAAAATAATCCAATACATAACCTAAAGACTAAGAAAAGGAAGGAATGGGTTTGGAAGGGTGGATGAGAATATTGAAAGGGGTGACATTGATCAAGATGCACTGTATTTATAAACTGCTTTGTTGAATAACAACTCCTTTGTACAACTTTAAAGATAATAAATGTATTTTTAGAAAAAGAATTACAGCAGATCTTGGAACATCAGTTCTAAAGTACTCATTTGTTCAGCAGAAATTTGTGGAAGTTTTTAGCAAAGTAAATGTCTTGATTCATGGAATGTTCCAAGTTAATTTCATCAACTATCTTTTAACCCATGTGGATGATTTACTGAAGATCCAATTGATCAAATATTAGCTGACTGGCCCAAAAGTCACTCCTGGACTTGGCTGACAGAAAATGAACTCTTGCTGTCTTTCCTGAGTGTTACATGCAGTAGCAATTATTCATGACATTGCTAGCAGGCAGGGGAAGTTTATAAATCATCACAGCACAATGGTAATTATTCATATTCCTGAAATCTGCCATGTTGCATTTGATGTGGGGCTAGAGAGACTCAAGTAGGCTTGATATTAGACACCATGTAAGTGACTCAGAATCTTACAGACCTGAGGATTGCTTGTTATGATGTGTGACATTTCTTTTTCAACCATAACCTTGTCACTGTGCTCTTTATTATAAAGGATGGCAGTGTGGTACACATTAACCAAAATAGTCTTTACTGCATGCCAGTTAAGTACACATATAGTATTCTAGGGAAAGTCAGCCTTCAAGTTAAAAAAAGAAGTCCTAACTATGTCAAGTCCTCAAGATGTCCATCCACACAAATTTGTTCTATATGTCTCCTATCCTAGTCTTCTGAACCGAATTTCTTGTCAAAAGCACGAGTTCCCTTATTCTCTCCTCTCTGTACCCCTTCTATCTCTCTCACTACCCTCAGATTCTTGGCTCCTTCTATCCTTTCTAAGCCCCGCTCCAAGCATCTTCCTTTCTTGTGTCTTACCTTTATCATGAGTTGTAGGTTATTCTGTGTCTTTCTCTGGTGCTGCTGAAGCATAGAGTGTAGATGTCAGTTCATATCCTTAGTATAGTAAAGCAGAAGAAAAAACCCCTTCAACAAAGTATTTAAAAGACAACTAGGCCTTTATAAGGCAATAATTGAATCTCAGTTGACATGCCTTCTGCAGTTTGTCTTGCTAAGATTATATACCTGCTTCCTAGCAATGGGTTATATTTTAATGGTTCATCTATCTCCATGGCTTTTGTAAGTAAGTGACCCTCTCCATTTTGAGATAAACAGAAGGGTTAAAATCTCCATCTAAGTCTCAAGGTTGCTGACCCACTGACGTTTTGATGTGTTTCATTCAGCATGAGAGGATCTATTTTCAGTGAAGAATCAGGGTCTGAGGATCAGAATGAGTAGGAAAGCAAGGGAAGAAATAGAAGCATCTCCCATCCCAATTTTGATCCTTCTCAATATTCCCTGCCTTTACAAACAAAAAGGAAAATAAAGAAAATCAGTTTAGACTAATCAATAAACAAAAGGCACTAATTTGACAAATGATCAGAACACTGACCTTTCTCTTTCTTAGGAAATGGACTGTAGGAGTAAAAAGAAAATTGTCTCACTGTAAAAATTTAATATACCTTCTTTGCCTACCTGAGGATGATGGAGAAATTTTAGATGAAAAGAATACTGTGAGGAGAAGGAAGAAGAAGACTACTGAGGAAAAAAGGTTTGTCCGAGAAAGCTTTTGAAGTCATCTTTACAGAAAACTGAGCAATGCTCTATCCATAGGCATATGAATAAAAGAATATAAACTATATATAAAGATGCATTGTGTTCTTCCTGGAACTATCCTTAGGACAATGTCCAGTAAATATGGTGGATTAAACTGACGAAGGAAAGCGTCCTGCTCTTCAAACACCACATTATTATAATTTGGAACAAAAAAAGAGAAAATACAAAAGTGCCAGAAATAAAGAATGATCTAAAAATCAGAGGTGTGAAAAGTTAAATGCAAAAGATCAGAAAGCTATTGAGTTATTTCATTACATCTTGCACTCAGGATGCTAAAACTCAGAGGAAAAAAAAGTACTTGGCTCAAGTCCCATGTATACTTGGACCCAGAACTGAACTACTTAAAAAAAGCAATGAGTTCTGGAGTGAGTGCCTCATCCAGGAATGATGTAAAAAGATTCTAGCCTCTAAAATAAGGGGCAGAGGGTGAATCTTCCCATCTGCTTATGACTCTGAATGGCAAGAAAATCACATAAATATTAAAATCAAGTTTGTACCAATATTGGTAAAGGATCTGAATTTATATTACCTGAAAAATACAGTCAATAAATTAGCATTCAATCAGTCTAAAACTGGGCCCTGAGATCTAAGATCAAAGCCATCTCAGGCAGTAAAGACTGTAAGACTCTTTATCTTGTTACCCATTAACTATTAAGATATTTTTACTGAAAAAATTGCTCAATGACCCAAATAAGAACACCTGTTGCAGAAGGTACATGTACATACAAAATTGGAGAATTCAGACTCATTTTTGAAAAGGGACTAAATTTTAAAGACTTCTACATAATATTTTTAATGTTCACGGATGAGAATCATAAGCATGAACAAAAGGTTTGGAAAGGTAAAAGTTGAACAGTAGGCTTCAATCAGGGAAGCAGAACTAGCAGAGGCTAATATATGAAAAGTTTTACTACAAGAAAATGGCTTATGCAATTGTAGGGATAAGCAAGTTCAAAGTCCATAAGAAAGGTAGGTAGTCAGGAAGAGAAGATCCATGAGCCAAAGAAGCTGTCCACAAGAAGCATTCTCCCTCATACTTCTGTCTTCTTCCCAATCCTCTTTCCTCCTCTTTTCTCCTCTTTTCCTCTTCCCTCTCCCATAGTCCTCTGCCTCCCTCTCTTGCTTTTCCTTTCTCTCCTCTCTGTCCCTTTCTCTCTTTTTTCTTTATTGCCAAAGTGTGACACAGAGGAGTTACAGATTCATATGAAAGGCAGTGAGTACATTTCTTGTTCTACTTGTTACCACCTCCCTTACTTCCCGCCTTCCCCCTCCCACTTCCCCTCTCTCCCCAAGAGTTGTGCAGTCGGTTTGCATCAAATGGTTTCTAAGTGTTGCTTTTGAATTCTTTGTCTTTTTGTTCTTTGTCTCTCGATTTTGGTATTCCCTCTCCCTTCCCCAATTCTATTACCCGTGTAAACAGTATCCAGGGTACTCAGATGTAATACAGTGGTAACAAGAGTACAGCCACAGGAAGGGAGTACAAGAGAAACAAAACAAAACAAACCACTCAGTCAAACAGACAGACAAGGAAAAAGAGGGGGAAAAATTAGTACGAGTTCACATGGCATGTTGAGAATAATAACAACAGTAGTATAACTCTTGTTTCTGTAACGTGGAGTTCATTTCACTTGGCATCATCTTATGTGGTCATATGGGTGTAGCTCTTGGGGTATTTTGGTCTTCTACCATGACTAGCCTATTCCTGTACTAGCTATTCCTTGTGAGGGACACCATAGGATTTATGTTTCTTTCCGTCTGGGTCACTTCACTTAGTATGATTTTTTTTCCAAGTCCTTCAATTTCCTTACGAATGAGGCAGTGTCATTACTTCTGATGGAGGCATAGAATTCCATTGTATACATGTACCACATTTTCCTGTCCCACTCTTCTACTGAGGGGAAACTAGGTTGGTTCCATGTTTTAGTGATGACAAGTTGTGCTGCGATGAACATTGTTGTGCTGGTGGCTTTAGTGTGGTCTTGCTTTTATAGTCTTTTGGGCAGATGCCCAAAATTGGGGCTGCTGGGATGTAGGGGAGCTCTATGCTTAGCCTTTTTAGGAACTCCATACTGCTTTCCAGAGGGGTTGAACAAGTTTGCATTCCCCCAACAATGTGGTAGAGTTCCATTTTGGCCACATCCTCTCCAGCATTTGCTTTTATTAGATTTCCTGATAATAGACATTCTTACTGGGGTGAAGTGAAATCTCAATGTTGTTTTGATTTGCATTTCTTTTATGGCCAGTAATGTAGAGCACTTTTTCATGTGACTCTTGGCCATTCTCATTTTCTCTTCAGAGAAGTCTCTTTTTAGGCCTTTAGCCCATTTGTTGAGAGGGCTGTTGGATCTTTGATTGTTTGTTTTCGAGGAATTTAACTTTTTGAGTTCTGTGTATATTTTAGATATCAGGCCTTTGTCTGTTATATGGCTGGTAAAGATATTTTCCCAAACTGTGGGCTTTCTATTTATCTTGGGAGATATATCCTTTGCCCTGCAGAAGCTCTGCAGTTTGATGCAGTCCCACTTGTCCAGCTTTTCTTTGATTTGTTGGATTTCTGGGCCTTTGTTAAGGAAGTTTCTTCCAGTGCCAAGGAGTCCTAGAGTTTCTCCTATTTCTTCTTGTAGTGTTTTCAGGGTGTCTGATTTTATTGCCAGGTTTTTGATCCATTTAGAATTTATTTTGATGCAGGGTGATAGATAGGGGTCTAGTTTTAGTTTGTTACAGGTGTTGACCCAGTTTTACCAGCACCATTTGTTGAAGAGGCTGTCTTTGTTCCAACCTATATTTTTACCTTCTTTGTCAGAGATTAGGTAGCCATAGTTCTGTGGGTTCATTTCTGGGTCTTCAGTTCTGTTCCATTGGTCCTCAGGTCTGTTCTTGTACCAGTACCAAGCTGTTTTTATTACTATAGTTTTGTGCTACAATTTCAAGTTTGTTATTGATATTCCTCCTGCACTGTTCTTTCTACTTAGGATTTTTTTTTGCTATTCGGGGTTTTCTATTGTTCCATATGAATTTCTGAATTGCTTCCTCTATTTCATTGAAGAATGATATTGGGATATTGATGGGTATTGCACTAATTTGTAGATAGCTTTTAGTAATATTGCCATTTTCACAATGTTAATCCTCCCAATCGAGGAGCATGGGAGATTTTTCCATTTCCTTAGTTCTGCCTTAATTTCCTTTTTTAGGTTTTTAAAGTTTTCTTTATAGAGTTCTTTCACTTCTTTGGTTAAGGTTATTCCTAGGTATTTTATGTTTTTTGAGGATATTGCAAAAGGAGTTGCTTTCCTGATTTCAGCCTCACCCTTCAGGTTATTGGTGTATATGAAAGCCATTGATTTTTGAGGATTTACTTATATCCTGCTACTTTGCCAAAGTTTTGGATCAACTCTAGTAGCTTGGGAGCAGCGTCTATAAAGTTCTTTAGGTATAGGATCACGTCATCTGCAAAGAGAGAAAGTTTAACTTCATCTTTTCCTATTTGGATCCACTTTATGTTTTCTTCTTGCCTAATTGCACTGGCTAGGAATTCTAGTACTATGTTGAAGAGGAGTGGAGAGAGCAAACATCCTTGTCTTGCTCCTGATTTTAAAGGGAATGGCTTTAGCTTTTCACCACTTAGAATTATGCTTGCTGTTGGTTTGTCATAGACTGCTTTTATTATATTCAGGAATGTTCCCTGGAATCCAAGTTTTTCCAGGGCTTTTAGCATAAATGGGTGCTGGATTTTATCGAACGCCTTTTCTGCATCTAGGGATATAACCATGTGATTCTTTGCCTTGCTCCAGTTGATATGGTGATTACATTAATTGACTTGCATATGTTGAACCAACTTTGCATCCCTGAGATGAATCCAGTTTGATCATGGTGTATTATTTTTTGATGACCTGTTGAAGTCAGTTGGCAAGAATTTTGTTGAGGAGCTTTGCATTGACGTTCCTCAAGGAGATGGGTCTATAGTTGTTTCCTTGATATGTCCCTATCTGGTTTTGGGATTCACGTTATGCTAGCATCATAGAATGTGCTTGGTAGTGAGCTTTTACTCTCTATTTCTTTGAAGAGTTTGAGGAGTGTTGGTGTGAGATCTGTTTTGAAAGCCTTGTAGAATTCCACTGTGAATCCATCTGGACCTGGGCTTTTCTTGGAAGGGAGATCTCTTATTGCATTTTCAATTTCACTGCTGGATATGGGTTTGCATCTTCTTGGTTAAGTTTGGGCATATCAATTTTTGTTAAGAATTTGTCCATTTCTTCCAGGTTCTCAAATTTGTTTGCATATAGGTTTGCAAAACAGTCCCTTATTATATTCTGGATCTTTGTTGTTTCCGTGGTGATGTTACCTGTTTTGTTTCTGATCTTGTTTATTTGGGTGTGCTGTCTATGTTTTTTGGTCAGTTTTGCTAGGAGTCTATCTTATTAATTTTTTCAAAGAAACAACTCTTTGTTTTGTTGATTCTTTCTATGGTTTTATTGGATTCCAAGTCATTTTTGAGTGTGTGATGAGTTTCCCTGTCTTGCCATACTTGTTGTGTTTCTTCTGCCCATTTGGATTTGGAATGCTAGTCTGCTAGCCCCCTTTGGCACTGTTTAGGACCTGAAACAGACCTTATCAGGTCCTGCTATGCTATTCTTATAGGTACACAGACCAACACAGGTAAGTTCCTTCTCTTTTGGGGGGTATAGCAGCAGCTTTGGTGACCCCACAAATTACACTTTGGAAGTAAAAACCAACCCTGAGCCCCATATACAGTAGCTATATTGTATACCATTACAATTTTGTTGTTATTTCTTTTGTGGTTGATACAATGGCTCTAGAAACCCCTTTTCTTCACTCAGATTGACCTGGATGCCTATTATCTTGCCTACCATTAACCTGGGCTCAATGGAATCTGGAAGTCCTGGGCGGTGGTGACTCTGTGGTTCTCTGAGGATCACGGGTAGAAGTTGGGTGCCCTCAGTAATTGGAGGACTGTGGTCAGCCTGGGAAACAGTCTGTTGCTCCCAAGGCTTTTCCAGTAGCAATGTTCTACCTTGGAGGCAGTGGAGCCTGTGGTGCTCGGCTAGGACCTCTGGGCTGCCTAGGGCAGGTGGCAGGTTCTGGCTGGGCCTCCTGAGCTGCCTGTGGTGGGTCCTGGATGGGTCCCCTGGGCTGCTGAAGTTGGGCGGTGGTCTCTGGCTGCGACCCCTGTGCTTCCTGGGGTGGTCCTGGCTAGGATCTCTGGGCTGGCAAAAGTAGGTGGTGGACTCAGGCTGAGACCACTGAGTTGCCTGTGGCACCCCGGATGGTACCCCTGAACTGTGGGTGGAGCCTGGGGTGGGACCTCTGAACTGTGGACAGAGCCCTGGGTGGGACCCCCGACCTGCCTGAAGAGCCCCAGGTGAGGCCCCTGAAATGCCTGCGGAGCCCTGGGTGGGACCCCCAAACTGTGTGTGGAGCCCAAGTGGGACCCCTGAACTGTCTGCGGGTCCCCGGTTTGGACCCCTGGACTGTATGCAGAGCCCTGAATGGGACCTCCAAACTGCCAGCGGAGCCCTGGGTGGGACCCCCAAACTACCAGGGGAGACCTGGCTCAGAGCCCTGAACTGCCTGTGAGGCCCCAGCTCAGACCCCTGAACTGCCTGGGAAGCCATGGATAGGCCCCTGGAATTGCCTGTGGAGCCCTGGCTCAGACTCACCAATTGCCTGTGGAGTTCTGCTCAGGCCCCCAAACTGATTGTGGTGCCCTGAGTTTGACTCCCGAATTGCCTGCGGCACCTGGGTTCCAACTCCTGAATTGCCTGCGGCACCTGGGCTGTGACTCCCGAATTGCCTGCCAAGCCTAAGCTGTGACTCCAAATTGCCTGTGGCAGGCCCTGGGTGGGACCTTGGGGCTGCTGAAGAGCGTGGCAGGCTCTGGCTGGGAGGATCTGTTTGCCTGCAGGGAGGTTCCTCTCTCCTGGATGGGGCTGGCTGTGTCATTATCTGAGATTTGCAGGTAGAGGCTGGGTGCCCCCAGACACTGGTGGACAATTTTGGGCCTGGGAAACCAGTTTGTTGCTGTCTCAGTGTCTCAGTAGCAGCAGTGATGGCGGCCTGGAGGTGGGCCTCTTGTTTTTACTGGTGTTGCAGGGCCGCTCCCAGGGCCACTCACCCCTCGGGGGTTCCTGCTCTCTGGGCAGGGACTACTTCCCCTGGGTGGAGCTGGGACTTGCTACTCTGGCACCTTTTCCCTTTTCAAAGATGGCCCCTTTGACCTTGCTTTCCCCTGGCACCCTTTATTTCTGGTCTGCTCTAGTTGTCTATGCCACAGACAAAGATGGAGATTCACTATGGTGGTTGGGGGAAGGGCTGCTTTCCGAATGGTGTTCTGTGGGTGCAGACTCCCGTGAGACTGTCTTTTGTGGAGTACTCATGCTTCCTCCGGTTCTTTGGAGCTTTCCCGCTCTGCTTGTGGACTGCATCTATCCCCTATTTTTAGGGGAAGATCATGAAGGCTCAATAGCCATGCATGCACATATGATCACATAAAATGATGCTTATTGCTGGGTTCTAGTGGCTCACACCTGTAACCCTAGCTACTCAGGAGGCTGAGATCTGAGAATTGCAGTTCAATTCCAGGCTGGGTAGGAAAATCCATGAGACTTTTATCTCCAAATAACTGCCAGAAAACTGGAAATAGCACTGTGTCTCAACGTGGTAAAGCAATAGCCTTGCACAAAAGACCTCAGGGACAGCTCCCAGGCTCTGAGTTCAAGCTCCACAACTGATGTAGATAGATAGATGATAGTTAAGTCAGTAGATAGATAATAAAATTATGTTTATCAAAATTAACTAATAGAAGAGAAAAGAGGGTGCCGACACAATAGGGAAGCACCCCAAATTGCTCTAACCAAAGAGTGAGCTGGGAACTCCAACACCCAATGTCCCATCAAGAGACCGGCAAACCCAATAACCAGAACAAACTGAGAAACACAGGAAATGAAAAAGAACAAAGAAAAGCCTATAATCTGCATGAAGCTGGAAAATCTCCCGGGTACCCCCCACCCCATTATGAACAGGACTAGGCCGGGAAAGCTGCCCCAGCGCTGGCCACAGGGACTGAAGATCTTCAGCGAGAAGTACAGGGTTGAATCAAAAACCCATGACTCCTTCATCCCAGATGCACAAATCACAAAGAAATATTACAAATTTTATGAAAGGTCAAGCCAACTTGCCGGCTCCAAAAAACAGTACAACCAAAGAGGGGATGGAGAATTTAAAAAAAACACTTGAGGCTATGATAGAAGAAATGACCACAAGCCTCAGGAACGAATTTTAAAAAAACAATTCCAGGAATTTAGAATGGAATTCTTGAAGGATCTTCAGGAATTCAAGAAAGAAATGGAAGTAAATATAGATACAGTCCACTCTTCACTTAAAGAAGACCTTAATAACCTGAGAAACGAAATGCATGAAAAAGTGGAATCAAAATGCAACTCATTAAAAGAAGCAATTACCACACTGAAAGCTGATCAGGCAACCATAAACAGCTCACCTGCCTCAATGCAAACCACACTCAAAGCCACATCACAAAGAATTGATCATCTTGAAACTCATGTCTCCCTTCTGGATTATGATTCAGCTGATAAGGACCAGAAGATTATCGCACTCCAAGAAACAGTCAACCTCCAGGGCAGACTAATCCAGGAGACAGTGGACAGGGAGAAGAGATATAATATGCATATAATCAGAATAGATGAAGGAGAGGAGTATCAGAGCAGAGGTATACAACACATATTCAATAGAATTATTACAGAGAATTTCCCCAATCTCAAAAGGGAAAATCTCACCCAAATAACAGAAGCATATAGAACACCTAGCAGACCAGACCCAGAAGAAAAACCCCCAGACACATCATAGTCAAGACCTTAGATTTTAACAACAATGAACATATTCTGAATGCAGTCATAACAAAGAAAGAACTATACTACAACAGCAAAAAGATCAGAATCATGGCAGACATCTCCACACAAACTTACAATGGATGAAGAGCCTGGAAGAACACCATTCAAGCCCTGCAGGCCAACAATTGCTAACCCAGACTTAGATACCCAGAAAAATTAGAATTTACTTTCAAGGGAAAAAACAAATCTTTGATAGCAAATAAAAATTAAAGGGATATGTGAACAAAAAGCCAGCCTTACAGAGAATACTAAGAGGAGAACCCCACCCAACAGAAAACATACAGGACTTCCAGACAAAAACTACAATAGCCAGAACCCAATAAGAAAAACAGCTCAATAAAGACAAAAGAAAAAAAGGAAAGGAAGGAAGCAAAACACAGCCTAACAGAAAAATGGAAGGGAAAAAAACCACACCTATTCATGATCTCTATGAACATCAACGGACTGAACTCTCTGATAAAAAGGAAAAAATTGGCAGAGTGGATTCACAGACAAAACATAACTATCTGTTGTCTTTAAGAGACCCATCTTACAGCAAAGGACAAAAACAGGCTCCAAATGAAAGGATGGAGCAAGATCTTCCAAGCCAACACACCTACCAAAACGGTAGGGGTAGCCATCCTGATTTCAGACAAGCTAGACTTCTCATTAAAATCAGTTCAAAAAGACAAAGAAGGACATTACATCTTAATACAGGGGAAGATACAGAAAGAATACATCATGGTGATAAATTTATACTCATCCAACAAAAGAGGCCCTAAATATGTCAAACAAATTCTTTTAGAACTACACAAGAAGATAGACTTAAATACAATCATAATGGGAGATTTTAATACTCCACTCTCTCCAAGAGACATATCCAGCATGCAGAGGATTAGCAAAGGAGCCAAAGACCTAAGTAACACCATATACCACAGGGATCTGACAGATCTGTACAGTTTTTCATGCTACAGAGGCTCAATACACATTCTTCTCATCAGCCCATGGAACATACTCCAAAATAGATGATATCATAGTCCACACAAAGAGCCTCAGCAAATACAAGAGCATTGACATTATCCCATGTATTCTATCGGATCTGATCACAGTGGAATCAAGGTAGCCCTTGATAACAAAGGATACTACAGAAACTACACAAATACTTGGAGGCTAAACTCCTCACTGCTGTCTAACATTTGGGTCACAGAGCAAATTAAGGATGAAATTAACGAGTTCATAAGCCACAATGACAATGAAAATACATCACAAAGAGACCTATGCGATACAGCAAAGGCAGTTCTGAGGGGCAAGATCATTGCCCTCAGTGCACACATTAAAAGAATGGAATCAGATCAGTTGAATAACCTTATGATACAGTTAAAACGACTGGAGAAACAAGAAAAAAATTGAATCTAAAATGACTAGGAGGAGAGAGATCACAAAGATTAAAAAATAGATAAATCTGATGGAGAATAGAAAGACCATTCAACAAATAAATGAAACCAAAAGCTGGTTCTTTGAGAAAATAAATAAAATTGACAGACCCCTTGCAAGACTTACAAAGAAAAAAGAAGAAAAGAGACTCATATCCATGAGGTCAGGGACTACAACAGAAAAAATACAACAAATTCATAGGATATTCAGTTACAAAGAACTCTTGCCAGAACCTTTACTCACTAAAGAATGAATGTTTTACAGAGATGGATCAATTCTTAGAGAAGTATAAAGTGCCCAACCTGAATCAAGAAGAAATAAATAAAATAAATAAACCAATAACCTACAGCAAGATACAGGATGTAATCAAGAGCCTTCCAACAAAGAAAAGCCCAGGCCTGGATGGATTCACCAATGAATTCTATAAAACCTTCAGTGAGGAGCTAATACCAATACTCTTCAAATTCTTCTCAAAATAGAAACAGAGGGAGAAATCCCAAACTCATTCTATGAAGCTAATATCATATTTATCCCCAAACCAGACAAAGACCCAACAAAAAAAAGAGAATTACAGACCAATATCACTAATGAACACAGATGCAAAGCTCTTCAACAAAATATTGGCTAACAGGATCCAGAAACTGATCAAGAAAATTATACATCACGATCAAGTAGGCTTCATCCCACAGACACAAGGATGGTTCAACATCCGCAAATCAATAAACGTAATTCACCACATCAACAGAGCTAAGACCAAGAACCAAGAGCTAAGACCAACAGACCAACAGAGCTAAGACCAAGAACATCATCATCTCAGCCAATACCCAAAAAGCCTTTGACAAAATACAAGATCCATACATGTTAAAAGCCATCTAGAGAACAAGAATAGAGGGAAAATTCTTTAAAACAATAAAAGCCATATATATATGAGGGACGAGGTAACAAACAGTACAAGTAATGTATCCAATGCCTAATGTGTGAAACTGTAACCTCTCTGTACATCAGTTTGATAATAAAAATTTGAAAAAAAAAAAGCCATATATAACAGACCAACTGCTAATATCATATTAAATGGGGAGAAATTAAAACCATTTCCCCTAAACTCAGGAACAAGACAAGGATGCCCACTCTCCCCACTTCTATTCAACATAGTGCTGGAATCCCTAGCCATAGCAATAAGGCAAGAGGAGGATATCAAAGGGATCCACATTGGTAAAGAAGAAATCAAACTATCCCTATTCGCAGATGATATGATCTTATATCTGAAAAACCCAAAAAACTCAGCCCCCAAACTCCTAGAACTAATAAACCATTTTGGCAAAGTAGCAGGATACAAAATCAACCCACAGAAATCAGCAGCTTTTCTATACACCAGCAATGTACAAGCAGAAAAGGAAATTATGGAAATAATGCCATTTTTAATAGCTAAAAAAGGAATAAATTACCTAGGGATTAACCTAACTAAAGATGTGAATGACCTATTTAATGAGAACTATAAAAATCTAAAAAGAGAAATCAAAGAGGATACCAGGAGATGGAAAGACCTCCCATACTCATGGGTAGGCAGAATCAATATAGTGAAAATGGCCATATTGCCAAAAATGTTATACAAATTCAATTCAATCCCCATCAAGGTCGCAGCTACATTCTTCACTGAAATAGAGAAAACAACCCATAAATTCATACGGAACAGCAAAAGACCTAGAATAGCCAAAGTAATTCTAGGCAAAAGAAGCAGCGCAGGAGAAATCACAATACCAGACTTCAAGCTCTATTATAGAGCCATCATAACAAAAACAGCCTGGTACTGGCATAAAACCAGACCTGAAGACCAATGGAATAGGATAGAAGAGCCAGAAATAAAGCCACATTCTTACATTCAGCTGATAATTGACAAAGGAGGTAAAGACATACAACAGAAAAAACATAGCCTTTTCAACTATTGGTGCTGGGAAAACTGGGCAGCCACATGTAGAAAATTCAAAGTGGACCCTAGCCTGTCACCATGCACCAAGATCGACTCAAATAGATTAAAAACCTCAACATCAGACCTGAAACCTTGAAACTACTGAAGGACAAAGTAGGAGAGACACTAGAACTTATAGGCACAGGTAGGAACTTCCTGAACATAGTCCCAGGGGCACAACAAATAGGGGAAAGACTCGACAAATGGGACTACTACAAATTAAAAAGTTTCTGCACAGCTAAAGACATAGCCACTAAACTAGAAAGACAGTCAAACATGTGGGAAAGGATTTTCACCAGCACAGCAACAAACAAAGGCCTAATATCTGTCATCTACAGAGAACTCAAAAAACTAACCCCCTCCAAACCCAGTAAACCAATTATTAAATGGGCAAAGGAGCTAAAGAGAGACTTCACAGGAGAAGAAATAAAAATGGCAAAGAAACATATGAGGAAATGTTCAACATCCCTGGCAGTAAAGGAAATGCAAATAAAAACAACCCTGAGATACTACCTCACCCCAGTTAGAATGGCCTATACTCTGAACTCAGGCAACAACAAATGCTGGAGGGGATGTGGGAAAGAGGAACCCTCCTCCATTGTTGGTGGGAGGGAAAACTAATACAACCACTTTGGAGAACAGTATGGAGGTTCCTCAAAAAGCTCAGCATACACACACCCTATGACCTAGCCATACCACTCCTAGGCATCTATCTTGAACAACAGGTCTCGGGATATCATAAAGACATCTGCACAGCCATCTTTATCGCTGCACAATTCACAATAGTCAAAATATGGAAACAACCCAGATGCCCCACTACAGAAGAATGGATTAAAAAATATGGTACCTGTACACAATGGAATACTACATAGTGATTAGAAATGATAAAATATTGTTATTCGCAGGGAAATGGTCAGAGCTTGAACAAATAATGTTGAGCAAGACAAGCCTAGAACACAGAGAACAAAGGGGCATGGTCTCCTTGATATATGACTGTTAGGGGGAGGAGGGAAAAGTAGAGACCAGGTCTGCAAAATAACTTCTTTTCAAATGGTATTTCCACATGTTTGGGTCAGCGACTTTACATTATGTATCTAAAACCAAACAACTACTAAACAAACATAAAAGGTCTAGAATAGACCTATCAGTGGATCACAATAGCTTAACAGCTATGTACACATGATCATATAAGATGAGGATAAGCAAAAACAACTCCAAGAGAAGGACACAGGAGGATTCCATTGTTGACGTTACGTTTAATGTTCTAGATGAATTTCCTTTGGCATACCCTACGTGGTCACTGTATATGATTTTGGTACACTGGATATTGTATTTATGCCTACCTGATCTAGGGAAGAGAAAGAAAAATGAGGTGTAACAGATATCACAAGAAATGTACTCACTACCTTATTATGTAACTGTACCCTCTTTGCACAACACCTTGTCAATAAAATTTAAATAATTAAAAAAAGAAATATCACAATGAAACACCTCTGTACAATACAATATACTAATAATATATTAAAAATAAAGACTTGGGCTGGGGATATAGCCTAGTGGCAAGAGTGCCTGCCTCGGATACACGAGGCCCTAGGTTTGATTCCCCAGCACCACATATACAGAAAACGGCCAGAAGCGGCGCTGTGGCTCAAGTGGCAGAGTGCTAGCCTTGAGTGGGAAGAAGCCAGGGACGGTGCTCGGGCCCTGAGTCCAAGGCCCAGGACTGGCCAAAAATAAATAAATAAATAAAGACTTGATGGGGAAAAATTAACTCTAATAAATTGAAACGAGTGTTTTTTTAATTTTGCTTTTTTGTTTTCGTCCTTTGTCACTGTTTTTTATTTCTGTACCTTTTGTCTTGTATGTAAATTTATCTGTTTTGGGAAGAGTAAGGGGAAGCACAGAAAGAGTGGGACAAAGGGCGAACAAATGCAACTGTGATACTCACTAGACACTATGTCTGAAATGAACTATACAACTTGTGGAGGAGGGGAGTAAGGAGGGGAAACGGAAAAAATGAAGGAAGTGGTGACACCATTCAAAATGAAATGTACTCACTACTTGATTTATATAACTGTAACTCCGCTGTACATCACCTTTACAATAACAACAAAAAGTAAAATAAAAGTTTTACCATTCAACAACTCAGACATTATTCGAGCATACAAGCATTAAAAAAATTGAGGCATGTAACTGAGGGGCCCTGAACTTCAGCCTCATTAGCCTTATAGAGACCTTTTTTTTTTTTTTTACCATGTAGTGATTTGTTTTTATTGGAATTACAAAGTACTATTAAAGAAAAGATTTAAATAAATTAAAAGTTATTCCATATCCACATTAACACAACAAATGTATTTCACAAATTTACCTTCCACATGTGTAGTTGTTGCAGTCATAGTGGACACATGATTTCATGTTGTGCTTCTTTAGCATAGAGATACACCCATGTTTCTACATAGTCTTCAAAATTATTATTATTGTGCCAGTCCTGGGGGCTTGGACTCAAGACTTCACGTTTTTACTTGATTTTTTGCTCAAGGCTGGTGTTTTACCACTTAAGCCATATCTCTATTCCAGCTTTTTGGTGGATAATTGGAGAAAAGAATTTCAGGGACTTTGCTGCCCAGACTGGCTTCGAACCATGATCCTCAGAACTCAGCCTCTTGAGTAGCTAGGATACAGTCTTGAGCCAGTAGTGCCCAGCTTGCAAATTATTATTATTTTCATGACAATATACATCATTATTTGCATCAGACCATTTTCTTTAATATGTATATTTTCTTCTTCATTCTTTTGCTACCATAAATGATTCAGGCATAGACATTCTCATGCATTGACTTTTTCTTCTTTTACTTTATGTAGAATTTATGGGCTAAAGGGTACAGTTGTTTTATGGTCTTGCTATATAGTACCATGTTGCATCCACAAAAGGTTGTATTCATTTTTAAATGCCATCTGAAATAAGTGTATTAAACAGTGTCTAAAAGTTTTAAAAATCAGAAGTAATTTTAAACTTCAGTACTTAAAGTGAAAAATAAGTATTAAAAAAAGAGTGTGGAACAGCTGGTCTCATAGAGAGAATGAAAAGTTCAGATGAGCCAACAGAAGCAGCGCTTCCCAACTTTCCTCACGTCACAGCACATGTGAGCAGTGACCCTGGAGGCACACAGAGAAAGATAGATAAAGGTGTTCCCAGCTCAGAGGCCCATCCAGCTTCTGGCTACCAGGATCCAGACCCATCTGAGGGCCACAATACCTGGGTCA
The DNA here is from genome assembly GCF_023159225.1 of Perognathus longimembris pacificus. Taxonomy (NCBI): domain Eukaryota; kingdom Metazoa; phylum Chordata; class Mammalia; order Rodentia; family Heteromyidae; genus Perognathus; species Perognathus longimembris. Next base: position 26,991,819 of record NC_063174.1, on the reverse strand, counting down.
GGGCCCTGTGCACAGCCAGGAAGCCCAATCACTGGTAGGTTCAGTGACCAAGTGACAAAATCTAGGAAATGAACATATATTTCTTCTCATCAGTGCGTTTTCATCACGATTGTTTTTCATGTCTGTTGCCTCTTAATTTCAACTTTACATGCAGATGTATAACTATACTTGTTTTTGGTTTGTTTGTTTGTTTGTTCTGCCAGTCCTGGGGCTTGGGCTCAGGATCTAAGCACTGTCCCTGGCTTCTTTTTGCTCAAGGCTAGCACTCTACCTCTTGATCCACAGCACCACTTCTGGATTTTTCTGTTTATGTGGTACTGAGGAATCAAACCCAGGGCTACGTGCATGCTAGGCAAGCACTCTAACACTAAGCCATATTCCCAGCCCCTAACTATACTTTTAAAAAGAATTTTTTCAACATGCTTAGACATATAAACTAGCAACTGGTATCAAAGCTGAAAATTTTAAATAGCCCTTAGCATCACCAAATACTTGACTATTTTCTCTATAATTTTTATACCTATTCTTTTAAATTTAGTCTGTAAACTCTAAACAGTAAAAATCTTTTCCACAGTACTTTGTATATCACTGGTAGTAAATAGAGTATTAACAATAAATTATAAAAATTTAGAAAGAAACTATATTTATGCTTAAAGTCCACATCTAGTTAATTCTAAGAGGAAAAAAAATTATCATAGGGCTTGAACTCAGGGCCTGGGCACTGTCCCTGAGCTATTTTTGTTGTTAGTGGTGGTTACGGGGTTTGAACTCAGGGCCTAAATGCTGTCTCTGAGCTTTTTACTCAAGGCCAATGCTCTATCACTTTGAGCCACTGAGCCACTTCTGGTTTCTAGTGGTTAATTGTACTTTCCTGCCCAGGATAGCTTTGAAACACAATCCTCAGATCTCAGACTTCTGAGTAGTAGCAGCAGATCTATTTCTATCTTTCAAGAAAATAAAGTAATAAGATTATCTCCCTCATGAAGGGAAATGAGAGATTAGAAACTTGAAGTTAAGGAATTATTCTTACTCCTAAATCATGGGGAAATCAAAAGTAAAGGAAGATACTGAGTGAACGTGAAAATATTCTCATAGGTTTCAGACCAGAAGTTGGGTGCTGGTGGCTCATATCTGTAATCCTCTATAGCCAACAGGCTGAGATTTGAGTCTCATGGTTCAGAGCCAGCCCAGACAATAAAGTCTATGAGACACTTATCTCCAATTAACCTCCCAAAAGCCAGAGGTGGAGCTATGGCTAAAGTAGTAGAGCACTAGCCTTTAGCCAATAAAGCTCAAGGACAGTGCCAGATTCTGAGTTCAAGCCCCAGTGCTACCTGTACTGGCACACACAAAAAAAGTTCAGACCAGGACAGAGGAGGGGAGGGGAGGGAATAGGAGGGGAGTAGCTAACTGATTCAATCTTGTGTAGGTAGAAAAGAATAATGAATCAATATAGATCATTCACTCATTTGTATATTCACTAATTCAACAAAGTTTTACTGAGTTCAATACCAGGTATTATTGTGTCCCTCCCTACACACATTGAAAGAGGTACATTCCAACACTGCCTACCTCTCTAATCTAAGGCTAATTAGGAATAGTTTTCTTTCTACTCTATAAATCTCCTAATCTATCTTTTTAACCTTTCTGTCAATTTGATATTTGTTTTGTCAGATGAATAATTTTATAATAGTTGATCTATTCTATAAGCTTACATACCATTCTGGGTCTCTCTTTCCAAAAGCTCTCATTTATTCTAAGGATTGGTTGTGAGAACAAAAAATGAGTCACAGGGACCCACACTTGATAGCTCCCAGAACATGATGTATTTCTTCAAATCAAACATGACTTCCCAAGGATATCTCTCAAGACCACTGACTGATTTTTCTTCTGGTAGGAAGAAAAAGAATTTGGCCATGAAAACTTTAGAAAATGAGAAATTGGCCATGGAACTTAAAAAAACATTTAGCTGCAGTGTCTTTCCTATTTCCTGAACCATTATTTTAAGAAAAAGCAACAAAATTTTGAACAGAGGAGAGGACAAGAAATGATCTTCTATATAGATCTTCATTACAGAGATCAGAAAAGTAAAGGCTGGGGAACTTCAAATAGTTCACATAAAATTATGGAGTCAGGGGGGCTGGGAAGGTGGCTTAACGGTAGAGTGCTTGCCTTGCATGCATGAAGCCCTGGGTTTGATTCCTCAACACCACATACACAGAAAAAGCCAAAAGTAGTGCTGTGGCTCCAGTGGTAGAGTGCTAGCCTTGAGCAAAAAGAAGCCAGGGTCAGTGCTCAGGCCCTGAGTCCAAGCCCCAGGTCTGGCAAAAGAGAGAGAGAGAGAGAGAGAGAGAGAGAGAGAGAGAGAGAGAGAGAGAGAGAGAGAGAGAGAGAGAGAGAGAGAGTCAGTTCAAGGAAAAGGCCACCCTTCATACTAAGTCTTTTTTTAATTTTTCAGAGCTAAGGGCCAAAGTCAGGGCCTTGTATTTGCCAGGCAAGTGCTTTTGCACTGAACTAAATCTCCAACCCCTACAAGTCTTTAACTACTAATCCTTAGAGAGGAAATAGAAGTCTCACTGATAGTGGCTCTGAAACTCCATTCATGCCTTTCACTACTTATTGAATGTCTGCTATGTTCTACTTGTTGTTCTAGGTGCTGTGCAAATAAGTGACCTGGTTTCTGCTCTGTAAGAATCTGCAGTACAGGGGCTAGGAATATGGCCTAGTGGTAAGAGTGCTTGCATCGTATACATGAAGCCATGTGTCTGATTCCCCAGCTCCATATATATAGAAAACGGCCAGAAGTGTCACTGTGGCTCAAGTGGCAGAGTACTAGCCTTGAGCAAAAAGAAGCCAGGGACAGTGCTCAGGCCCTTAGTCAAAGGCCCAGGACTGGCAAAAAAATAAAATAAAATAAAATAAAAAAGAATCTGCAGTACAAGATGAAAGACATTTTCTGCAGTGTATGCAGGAAATAATATTGCTCACTTGAGCCTCACATTTGCTTTTATCATTTACTTTAGGATAATAAATAAAGTGATTCACAGGAGGGAGTGGGTAAACAACTTCATTTACTTGGGGTTTTTCAAGGATACCAAATGGAGTTTGCTGAGGGGATGAGCCTTCAGAGAGACAGGATAATCCCACAGAATCCTAGGAAATAATGGAGCTAATGCCAAGAACAGAAAATACACTCTTCCATGTGCTCTCTGACAGTTCCACACTCTGTTGGAATAAGTGCTGCCAGAGGAGCCCGGAGACTCAGGATCTTAAGTGTTTCAACATTCAGAGTATCACAGTCCTCATTTATGAATTCTACCACTGGTTATTTTTTTAAGATGAAAATATATAATAAATGGGACCGACATTGTATGGTTTTTGTTGCTGTTGTTGTTTGCTTTCCTTATGAAACAGGATGGGGTTTAGTGGAGAGTTGAGAGCTGTAAGCAGCACATACATCAAGCCTGAACCCCTTGTTTAACAGAATCTAGGCTCCCCATCAAATGTCTAAACTGGGTAAGACTTCAATTCATGGCTCCTACGTTTTAATTTAATGTTTTTTTTTCCCAACAAAATAGGATGCACTCTACCTTTCCAAGAAAAGATTCTCATCATATTAGAATTACAAACCAATTCCCAGGTAAAATACTAGCCCTAGAATACTAGTAACCCTACAAATACTAGAAATGGTTGGCAAACATTTAGTATAGTGATCACAGGCTTTCCTATCAAAATATCTAACTCTAAGTTCTGTTCTGAGTCCTCCATCTTTATGGCCTCTTTGAATTTATTTCTTATCTGGAAAGTTCCTCTCATGCTAATTTCTGAAAGTTATGAATTGTAACTACTGCTGAGATCCTAATAGAAGCTACTCATAGAAAAATAGTATGTACTTATTACTCTGCACTGATTCCTTAAACTCCCATGAGACTTTTTAAGTTGACATTGGACTTGAGATTTGCCTCCACTGTGAAAAATCAGACTAGAGACCATTAGCATAGACCTAGTCTATGCTATGTAGACTACAATAGCAAGTTCTGTGACTATGCTGGGAGAGGAGAGAAGTTGGTAAGGCACAAGTCAGCTCCACACCTCATGCAACCCCCTACTGTTGTGCTCATCGGTCAGGGTTAGTCCCAAACCACCTTGAGTGATGTAAGTTGGGGGGCGGGGCGGGGGGGGGGGTAGAAAAGATCCAAGTTTGTTCCAAATTGCATGATGCAGCTTTCAAGGTTTAGGCCACATGAGACCTCTGGCTCTTGTGAAAACACACAATCCACCAGTCACAAGCCCTAAAAACATTTGGAGCTCAAGCTCCAAAACATTTCCGAATGCGGATATACTTTAAATGTGAGTGGCATTGCTCTTTCTCCAGCTCCTAGAAAATGTCAGTTTCTCTAGACAAAAAGAAACTGTTTGATCTGTCCTTTGACAATTACCCTTTATTTTCAAAACAAACTGGATATCAAAATCACATTGGTGGTAGAGAATAAGTCCTGCTAAATTTCTCCAAGAGAAAATATGTAAAGTCTATTTGTAAACCATCATCCCACTTTGACCTCAGTCTGTTTGCTACAGTTATTCTTATTTCTATTTCCCAACGACACACTTTTTTATGCCCCAGTGAGCAGCTGACACTCTGTGTGTGTGTGTGTGTGTGTGTGTGTGTGTGTGTGTGTGTGTTTGCGTGCGCGCGTGCTGGTCCTGGGGCTTGAAGTCAGGGCCTAAGTACTTTCCCTGAGCTTTTTTGCTTAAGGCTAGTGCTCTACCACTTGGGCCACAGTTTCCAGATTTTTGGTAAGTAATTGGAGATTGGAGTCTTGCAATCTTTTCTTCTAGGGCTGTCTTTGCATTACAATGTCAGAGCTCAGCCTCCTAAGCAGCTAGATCTAAGATTACAGGCGTGAGCTACCTGTGCCTTACCAAGTGAGGTATTATTTGTTTCACTTCGCTCACTCTGCTCAAGAAGCACCCCATAAGAAAAATGTACATTTACAAATCAGGATCAGAAGCAATGACTGTAGTGTCAACACTGTGGCATATATGGTGGCAGAAGAATTAGATGTCTCAGGAATAGATGAAGCTGAGAATGTAATTGGAGAGTAGGTCACAGCCCAGAGCCAGAGGGACATCTCAGACAGGCACTGACACTACTGTAGAGTGGGGACATTCAAGTTGTAGGATAAAGCTGTTGAAAGAACAAAAATAAAAGATTTGATAGGAATATAGGGTTATGCAGATGCCCTATTACAGATGAATGGATCAAAAAATGTGGTACCTGTACACAATGGAATTCTACACAGTGTTTAGAAATTATAAAATAATGGCATTCACAGGGGAATGGACATATCTTGAAAAATAATGTTGAGCGAGACACGCCTAGAGCACAGAGAACAAAGGCGCATGGTCTCCCTGATATGTGGATATTAGGGGGGAAAATAAAAAGCAGAGAACATGTATGTAAAATAACAAATATCTTTTCAAGTGTTATTTCTACATGTTTTGGTCAGTGACTTTACATCATGTCTCTAAAACCAAACAATTACTAAATAAACATAAAAATGTCTAGGACAGTCCTAGCAGAGGATCACAATAGTTCAACAGCTGTATACATATGATCATATAAGATGAGGCTAAGCAAAATGAACTCCAAGATATGGAAACAAGAGGATTTTATTGTTGTCATTATGTTTAATGTACTATGTGAATTTCCTATGGCTTATCTACTGTTGTTACTGTATATGATTTTGGTACACTAGGTATTGAATATATGTTTATCTGAATTAGAGAAGGGAATGGGAACATCAGAATGGTGAGACAAAGAATAAAGAACGAACCAATACAATAGCAATACTCATAAGACAATATGTTGGAAAGGAATTGTACAACTAGCAGGATGGGAGGGAGGGAAGGTGAGCGAAAAATGGTGGAGTGACATGTATGACAAGAAATGTACTCACTACCTTATTATGTAAATGTAACCCCCTATACATCACCTTGACAATAAATTTAAATTTAAAAAAAGAAATATAGGGTTATGTTAGGAGTGATAAAGATCAGGCATGTCAGACAAGGTTGGGCAACAAAGTGGGAGGCTAACAAAGTCAGAGACAAAAACAGCTAAGTTGGGGTTTGGGGTTCCGAAACATTATTCCCACTTCTAACAGCTCCTTCCCTTCATCTTCTAATCTCAGTAGTTTAAGGCTATAGTCTACAAGCTCAGATGACAGATAGGTAGATAGATAGATGATAGACAATAGACAGATGATTGATAGACAGATAATATAGATAGATGATAGATTGTGTGTGTGTGTGTGTGTGTGTGTGTGTGTGTGTGTGTGTGTGTGTTTGCACATGCTGGGCCTAGGGCTTGAACTCAGGGCCAGTGTGCTGTCCTTGAGCTCTTTTTGCTCAAGGCTAGCACTCTACTACTTGACACACAGCTCCACTTCCAGCTTTCTGGTGACTAATTGGAGGTAAGAATCTCATGGATTTTCCTGCTCAGGCTGGCTCCAAACTGTGATCCTCAGATCTCAGTCTCCTAAGTAGCTAGGAATACAAGTATGAGCTACCAGTGCCAGGCCCTGGCATATATTTTCACCTATTTTGTTCAAAGAACATATTCTCACTCCTTAGCCAGTAGAAACCAAACAAATATATGTTGAATAATAAACAAATTCAATAATGTAACAGGTTGGAAGGGAAAAGGAAGACAATGTCTTTTAATTTAGGGAGTCTTTAACTTTGCTGTAGAAACAAACTGAATGGCAACAATATAATTTCCTCTAGTGGCTGAATTTTGAATGCAAGAGTTTTTAGATGGTATTATAACCTGCTGTGAAAACTAGATGGGCATGTCTTAGTTTCAGTTTTCTGAAACCAAGCTCAGGCTTGAGTACCTTTAAAACAAAATTATATAATAGCCTGCTCCTGAGTAGTTGAAGGTTGAGTTTGTTAATCCTGCCTATTTCTCCATCTTTCTCTAACTCACAAAAATCCCATTGCTTCAAAAAGTCTCACCAATGCCATAAAACTGGAAAATTAAAAACATGCAGATTAGTTCAAGTAATTTACCCTAACTACATAAATTGTATTCCAATGAAGTGGGCCTTCTGAAAGGCAGAAATATTACCAAATTTGTTATTAGTTTGGTGTTAATCAAGAAAAATCTCTAATGACTTGCCTAAGCAAGTACTTCAGATGTCTAAAACAAAATCTTACGGTATAGTACGGAATATTACCAAATGTTTCATAAATCTCTATTGTTTATAATTAAAAGAAGTATTTTATAACACATTATATCCACTTGTTTTCTCTCTGTTAATTTTAACACCAAAAACTGTTCTACTTTTTAGATAACATAATAGAATGATTGCAGTGTCCCTCACCTTCTATAGTTTCAGAAATAATTTACTAATCTGAAAAGTTTGATTGTCACTGGCTGAGTAGACAGGAAATCTGTCTACATTGTATGTGGCGGACTGCTTTACACTAACTTAGTTTAGGAATTACAAATTGGTTTTGGTTTGGAGTTAGACAAAAGAAGACTATGCAGCCCAGAGAACAGAAATAAAATGGCAGTCACCACTCAGTCATTACATTCAGAAAGGTATTTTTTGTCATTAGATGTTTTCACAAAGGCTCTCAGTGGTCTCCATGTCCACCTCTTCCTCTCACTCTCAGCTGATGAGAGCCATCACAGACAATGCAGCACCAAGTGTTCAATTAGGGCAGCAAAGGCTGCTTGACAGAGGCCGCCTCTCCATTCCACAAACTTCCTGTTTGCAACCATACTTTGGCAGCTGGAGGTGTGTAGATTGTCAACTTGCCTGGTTGGAGATCCTTCTCTATTCCTCTCACTCCTTCCAGAACTTCACTTCTCAGTTTCACCCACATAATCATGAAAAGGCCTCATTCCTATAACAGATCCTTTCCTGTCATCCTCAAGGGAATCTGTTCTTGTCTAAACCTGGATAGAGAACAGTATTGGTAATACAAGTAGTCTCAGGACATAAGAATTATGAGGATGGGAATATGAATTTTTTATGGCCTAGTTATATTTAAATATATTAATATGATCATGTTTCTACTAGTAAAACACATACAAATGATCCACAGCATATAATGACAAAACAATTACCTGCAATTACTATCTCTAGCTACCTGGAGTCAAGTCTCTAAAGACAATAAGGCTTTGTGTGTCCACATCGTCACAGGCCACATACTGGCAGAAACACTATTCCTCCACCAAAAGCCACATTTCCTTTTGATGGACCTGTCCTGTAGCTATAAATAGTTGGTTCTAGAAATGGTACTATTCCTTTGAGGCTTTAGGTCTAGAGTTAGTGATGATTTTCTGCTGCTAAGATCAAGTGTCTGACCCTGCCTGCAACTGCATAGATTATTTTCATCAAATTATCTTCAGCCACATCTTTTGAATATGAGTATTATTCTCCCAACTTCTCAACAAATGATTGTGCAAGAAAGTTGAGATCTGAATCTCATTCCAATTGCCTTATTTAATTTTCTTCTTGGGTCTCATAATTGTTAAATTGATTGCTCTGCTCTCTCAAAGCACATAGTTATATTATCTGAGAATAATTCATTTTGATGAATAAAAGAAACATTTAAAAATAGCAGAATAGTTAAGCAAAGATCTTCCAGAATATAATAAAATAATCACTTAAACTTCAAATAATACTTGTCATTTACATTTTTAAAGTGGCGCTTTTCAAAAAATACTCTTAAGAAACTAGAAAGACAAGCCTCAGAATGGGAGAAACCATTTGCAAAGTACCATGTGATAAAATACTTTTATTCAGAATACATAAGAAATACAACTGAAGAATAAAGAGGACCAAAAACAATTTTAATGTGCAAAAATTTCAAATGTGCTCATTTGAAATGGGCAATGATTTGAATAGATACTTCACCAAAGAGAATAGATGGATATCAAATAGACAAATGAAAATTAAACTTGCTATGCAATACCAGTACATATTTGTTAGAATGACTAAAATTTAAATGGCTGAAAAATACCAAATGTTGGTATATAAAGGATATAAAACAACTAGAACTCTCATATACTATTGGTGGGAATGCAAAATGATACCGCTTTGATAAAACTAATTGGCAAAAAGGTGCTGGTGACTCACACCTGCAATCCTAGCTACTCAGGAGTCTGAATGCTGGCAGGTGAAGGTGCAAGGCCAGCCTGGGCAGAAAAGTTTGCTAGATAACATCTCAAAAAAGAGGGACAAGGCAACAAACAGTACAAGAAATGTATCCAATGCCCAACGTATGATACTGTAACCTCTCTGTACGTCAGTTTGATAATAAAAATTTGAGAAAGAAAAAAAAAGAGCGAGAGAGAGAGAGAGAGAGAGAGAGAGAGAGAGAGAGAGAGAGAGAGAGAGAGAGAGAGAAAGAGAAAACCTAGCCAGAAGCAAGACCAGAGGAGTGGTCCAAGGGGCACAGCAAGAGCCAAGAAAACTCAAGGGCCTAATTCAACTTAAAAGAAAAATAGACAACTTCTTAAAAAGTTAAGTAGCTGTGTATCAGTGGCTCATGCCTGTAATCTTAGCTACTCAGGAGTCTGAGATCTGAGGATCATAGTTCAAAGCCAACCCAGGCAGGAAATTTCATGAGACTCCTACCTTTAATTACTCACCAGAAAACTGGAAATGACACTATGTCTCGTATTGGTAGAGCACTAGCCTTGAGCGAAAAAGCTCAGGGACAGTGCCCAGGCCCTGAACTCAAGCCCCACGATTGACCAAAAAAGGAAAAAAAGTTAAATAATACTCTCAAAATATGACTTGAGCAATTCTGCTTCTAGACATTTACACAAATGAAAGGAAATCTGTATCTACATAAAGACTTGAACTCAACTTATCATAGGAGCTCTAGTAGTAATTGCCAATAATTGGAAACAACCCATAAACAGGTAAATGGAAAAGCAATATTTGGTTTATTCATATAATGGAATATGAATCCCAAAATAAATAAAGACACATATACATGCAACACCATAAATGAATCTCAAATTATACTAAGCTATAGAAGACAGACCTGAAAGAGAATAGGTAATATGACTCCATTTATGTAAAACTCTAGAAAGAACAAACATCATCCAGGGGTGATGTGAGGCCTGGAGTATATGATATGAGGGAGAAGATGTGGATGAAGAAGAAAGAGACTTGGGGGGGGGTAGAAATATTTTGTACATTAACGTGAGTAGTAGTTACATAATCATAGAGCTTTGCCTAAACCTATTGAAATGTACAACTACAATTTGTGTATTTTTTGTTTTTAGCTATACCTCAGCAACAAACAAATTGATCAGCAAATTGCTTTATTGCCAGTATGCTCAGACACAAATCATTTGCAGATTGCAATCACAATTGCTCAACAGCAGCCTCTGAAATGCGATTATAGCTAGCAAACGTGTGCCCAGATGCTGCAACATCAGCCTTATTGCAGAGATCATAAGTATTTCACCTCGTTTGGAGGATGTAATATATTCTCTGGCCTTACAAAGGCCACAATCACTTCGATAAAATACTGCATTCTACAGATAAAGCACTGGAGACAGACCTATTATCTTACTGTCTCCTACAACTGAGCATCAGTAATTTTTCTCCTGTTATCAGACAAAATACAAAACCATGAAGAAGCTATCCAGGATAATGATGAAAAATAGAAAAGTGGTTAGTTAGCATGAAGACAAGTAATTTCCGATGGACTATGCTCAAATTCCAGTTAAAACAGATATAGTTAAGGCTGTAACCTACTGGACTAACACATGTAATACAAATCATAGCAGCTGGGTACAGGTGGCTCACACCTGTAATCCTAACTAATCAGGAGGTGGAGATCAGAGGGTCATGGTTTGAAGTCAGCCCTATCAGGAAAAGTCTGTCATACTCTTCTCTCCAATTAATCACAGAAAAAGCCAGAAGTGGAGCTCTGGCTCAAGTCTTGAGCACATAAGCTCAGAGACAGCACCCAGGACCAGAGTTCATATCCCAGGACTGGCCAAAAAAAAGTCATATTAGTTCTCAAGATAAACCAGTTGCAGGAATCCCTTACTTTCTCATTACTAGACTTAGCATACAAGCATCACCCTGAGCCAACAATTCATCTTTAACTAACAGGCTTTATTTTTGAGTTATTGTCATTTTCTTCCCCACAGTGAGGATGTGATGAAGCAAGTATCCGCTAACTAGACCATAAAGTCTGCCACAAGCCCATGAATCAGACACATAAACATCCTGAACAACATTATCTAGAAGTTTTTTAATTTACATAGTTATGTGGCCTACAGCCAAGGAGATGCTGGTGGTAACTTGGAGTTGTGTGAAGGAGGGTGGCATTTAAGAGAAAAGGGTTGGCAGAGAGGCAGGAAAAAAAGTGTGACATAGCACTACTTCCCTGAATCCAAACAATTGGAAATTCAAACAGCAGAACTCTTGGCTAGATAATTCAGACATAGCTGGCACTCATACTAAAAAAGGCAAGGGCAGTTCTAGACTGTACAGTAGTATCTGAACCAAAGGAAAGCTCAAAATTGATATAATTTATGATACCAATTAAGTGCATTTATGATAATTCTTGGAAAAACTGGTGCTTCAGGATGATAACTCTTGAGAGAATCAGTTTACAAATCTAGCTGGTTATACACAGGGAATAGACTTTTAGCCTAATGTCTAGACACTGTTTCATGTGCAGTATGTACTTTCAATAAATGTTAGTTGAAATAAAATGAAAATATATATGATAGTTCAATTTTCACAAAAAAGAGTCCTATATATGTGTTCATACACTCATATAAACTTGAAAAAAATGACAAGATGGGCACTAAACTGCATAGAGTCTCACAATCTTGAGGCAATGGAAAGGATCTGACTGTCTTTTATACAGAACACGGTGTTACGTTCATGGGCACCAGCCTCAGACAAGATTCAAATACCAACTGGGGCTCCTCTCAGATGTGTCATTAGACAAGTTGCTTTATCTCTTTGTCCCTCATTTTCTTCTCAGTGCTTACCTCAGGACGAATGTGAAGATAATCTATGCACTACACTTAAGGGTGATTAAAACCTTGATTAAAAACTTGATTTATGTGGGTTGTTGGTTTGTGGAGGTTTTTTTCTGCTTGATTCATTACAGTGATCAAGTACACTTTTGAAATAAATGAAAGGAAAATACATTGTGGCAAAAAAAAAAACTTTCAGAGGAGCTATGTTATATGAAAGAGAAGGAAGAAGTGAAGAAAGGAAGGGTAAGAGGAGAAAATAACTGTCAATTTCATCATGAAAAATTTTCTCCTCAGGCCTTCTGATCTGCTCCCGTATGTTGTTCCATGCATAACATACATGTCATAACTTGGATCTGCCTTTCATCTTCATTTTGCAAATTCCTTTTGCCTATCTCTTGATTGAATCATCTTTCCTGGGTTCTAATTTTTCACCTTTCTTTGTTTACCATTCTAGTAAGCCATGTCTACCATCATGGTTTTGAAGGAAGTACATACATGTGAGGGTTGGAGTTCTGCCTCAAGAGGTAACATTATTGCCTAGCAAGCTCAAGGACTAGGGGTTCAAAAATCAATACAAATATAAATACGTTAGGTTAAAAAGTTCTGAGCTATCTCACACCTGAAAAGTTCTTTCCTATATCCTTACACTGAATCATGCTACTTTTATTGGATATAAAATTCAAAAAGCAAATAACATATCTTCAGAATTCTAAAGACATTGCTGGACACCAGTGGCTCACACCTGTAATCCTAGCCACTTAGGAGGCTGAGATCTGAGGACTGTGGTTCAAAGCCAGCCCTGGCAGAAAAATCCATGAGACTTTAATCTCCAACAAAAATTACTCAGAAAAAACCAGAAGTGGTGCTGTGGCTAAAGTGGTAGAGTGCTAACCTTGAGCAGAAGAAGCTCAGGGACCGTGGCCAGGCCCTAAGTCCAAGCACCAAGACCAGCAAAAAAAAAAAAAAAAAAAAAAAAAAAAGACAGAAAGAAAAGACATTGCTCTGTTTTTTGTTTTTTGGGTTTTTTTTTTTTCCTGTTTTTTGGTTGGTGTTTTTGTTTTGTTTTGTTTTGGTTTTTTTTTTTTTTTTTTTTTTTTTTTTTTGCCAGTCCTGGGGCTTGGACTCAGGGCCTGAGCACTGTTCCTGGCTTCTTTTGCTCAAGGCTAGCACTCTACCACTTGAGCCACAGCGCCACTTATGGTTTTTTCTTTCTTTCTTTTTTTTTTTTTACAAATTCATAAATCAGTTTATGAGTACAATGCCTCTCGGTTAATGCCACTGCTTCCTTTGTTCTTCATTTCCTCCTCCCGTCCCTACCCTCAAGTTACATAGTTCAGCTCTATATAATGTACATTGAATATAATGACTACATTTGCTCACCCTCCATTCATGTGCCCTTCCTTTTGCTCATACTCAAAACTTGCAAGGTTCTAAAAATTACTTTTAGGAACCACAAAAGTATAACAAATTATGAAAGACCATTCCTAAAGTCAGAATTTGTAAGGGTAGACATTAAGAAGTAAGATTTAAGGCATTTAAGAAAAATCTGAAGTACAGAGAAAAGTGACAAAGTAAAAATAAAATGAGAGTGACCTCAACTGACAGTAGCAGATTATGGTTTGTGGGTTTTTTTTAATTATGATTTTAGTAGTTCCTTTCCCCTTTCTCACAGCAACACTCTGGCTGAAGGCTTTTTCTATATATGAGGTGCTGGGGAATTGAACCCAGGGCTTCATGCAAATGAGGCAAGCACTCTACCACTAGGTCATATTCCCAGCCTCTGTTGTTTTTTTTTTTTTTTTAATTTCATTTTATTGTCAAGGTGATGTACAGAAGGTCTTTTTTCTCCCACAGAGAGGTATTTTTCTCTGACTTTCCTCCTCCAACACATCCCCCCCCCCCCAGCCCCTGCAAAGTTTTACAGTCAATTTCCAACATATTGTCTTGTGAGTATTGAGTACCGGTGTTGCATTGCTTAGCCCTTTGTCCTTTGTCTCACCATTCTGATGACCTCCTTCCCTTCCCTAATTCAGATAAATGTATATACAATACCCAGGGTACCAAAATCAAATACATTGACAGCAGGGGATAAACTACAGAAAAGACAAACAAAATTAAAAAATAATTTCACATAGTACTTTTAAAATAATGTTTTCAACTTCTGACTGTTCTATGACTCTTACCATTTTCATGATATTTTAGGTGTCCTTTTTTCTGAAAGAATGTGGATTATTGTCTGACTTCCATGTGTTCTGAGGGTGCACAATAACTGGACTTGATCCTTTAATTCATGTGGCCCTCCTGAACATTTCCAGTCTGGTAACCAGTGTCCTTCAGTCATGGGAAATTTTCACAGATTATTTCCTCTGGTTTTGCCACTCTACTCCTCCACTCTCCCTTTCCTGGGATTTGCTTGCTTTCCATCTTATTTGTTCCTTTATTTTTCTTCAGAATTTAATTTTTTTTTCTATTGAGCTTTTAAATTTTCCTTATATGATATCTATAATTTTAAGAGCTCATTTTGGTTGTTCTGTAAATCTTTAGTTTGTTTTTGCCTTATTTCTTTCTTTTTCGTAGGCTTTTTTCTCATAGAATCACAGAAGAATCATCTAGAATAGTAAATAGAAAGGTAGGAGTTTTAGCTTATATTCCTTCTTCCTATATGAGTATTTTTTTTGTAATTTCTTTGTTATTGAATAGGTGATTAACAGAAGGGTTACAGTTACATAAGTCAGATAAAGAGAACATTTCTTTTTTGGACAATGTCACTCCTTCACTTGCTCTCTCCCAGTTTTCCTCTCCCATCCTTACCCACAAGTTGTATAGTTAATTTCAACACAGTGTCTAGTGAGGACCACTGTTGCATTTGCTCACTGTTTTGTTTTAGTTTCTTTCTGTTGTTGTTGTTGTTTTGGTGCCAGTCCTGGGGCTTGAACTCTGCCTGAGCACTGTCCTTGAGCTGCTTTGTTCAAGGCTAGCACTCAGACACTTGATCCATAGCTCCCCTCCTGACTTTTCAGTGGTAATTAGAGGTAAGAGTCTCATGAACTTTCCTGCCCAGGCTGGTTTCAAACTGTGGTCCTCTAAATTCAGCCTCCTGAGTAGCTAGGATTACAGGTTAAGAGCCACTGGCATCTGGCAGTTTCTGTTATATTAGGGTTTTCCTCAATGGTCTAGGTAATCTGTTTTGTTTTTTTGTTGTTTTATTTTTTTGTCTGTTCATAAGGAGAGGGAGGAGGAAAAACAGGAGAAGGAAGAGGAAGATGAGGCAGAGGAAGAAGGAAGGGGAGAAGGAGGGAGAGAGGGAAGGAAGGAAGGAAGTTAGGAAGGAGTTAGAAGAAGTAAACAATGATTTCCCCTACAGATTTAAGAGAGAATGTGGCCCTGATGACATCTTGATTTCAGATGTTCAGTCTCTAAAACTGGAAGATTTTTTTTTTTAAGTAGGATGAGGCTGGGATTGGAGGTGTGGCCAGTGAGCCTAGCCAATGAACCAAAGCATCAGGTACTGTGTTTGAGTCCCAGTCTTGGACCTTACCAAAGAAAAAACAAAAACAAAAAAACAGAAAGGGATTAAAAAGATGTAGGATGGCACTTGCTGAATCTGATTGTTGTCACAAGGGAGCCTCTGGTGTCTGGGTCTTTTCTCCAAGAGTCCCCCAGCCAAGAATCCTTTCTTTCCTGCTTCAGAGAAGCTTAAGCTGTAAGGCTGCCAAAGAAGAGTCTCAGCATTCTAATATAGACCACGAACTGATAGCTCATACTTGGTAGTAACGACCTATAATAGTTACTGATATTCTCAGACCAGAAACACACTGTACCAGAGAAAATAAATATCTAACTTTTTATGGAATTGAGAGGATTAGGAAAGGACAATGAGGTTCTAACTGACTCAAAAACACTTTAAAATTCATTTTAGCTCTTCCTTTACTCTCATCTCTTATTTATACTTTAGTTCCTCCAATTTCTGGGCCATTAAGTTGTTCAGAGATGTAAAAACTGTGCTGTTCCTAGGATCTTTGTATTCCTGGCTCATGATGTGACTCTTTCAAGCCTGTTAAATCAATTACTACTCATCCATCTCTTTTCCAACTTGCAGCTTTCTCCCTTTTTCATTCTAGCACAAGTGTTTGCCCTTAAAAGCATATCTTCACTCACATCTTATTGAGTTTTAGAAAAAAAAGACAGATGTACACCTGCACTTATCTTTTCAACCAGAAGTTACCTGCAATGTTATTTTTTTTCTTTTTTTTTCTTATTTATTGTCAAAGTGATGTACAGAGAGGTTACAGGTTCATACGTTAGGCCTTGAGTACATTTCTTGTACTGTTTGTTATTTTTAAAGGAGAAAAAATCAACAGGAATCAGTGAAGGATTGTACATAAGAGGTAAAGAAAGAAATAGATGTCATTCCAAGATTCCTATCTGGGTGACTACGACAATATGGTGTCGTTTACAGAGATAAGGAAAACTGGAAAGGGAACAGATGGGGTAGGTTGGTAGCAGATGGTTCTGTTGGGTTTAGACATATTGAAAATGAAGTGATAGGAAACATCCAACCAGAAATGCTGTGGAGACAAGTAGAAATGCACTACTGGAACACAGAAGGGTGAAGGCCGGATATGTTGACTTGGAAAAACAAAAACAGTACTTGAGTCTATTAATCTAAGTTAGAATTGTAAATAATGAAGGTGAGAGCATTTAGAATATCAGGGCAAACCCAGTCTTGAAGGATATCAAGAATAGAAGTGAGAAAAGAAAGAAAACACATTTTTCATAAAGGGTGGGGGAGTGATTTGGATCAAAATACAAAATAATTAATATTATGTAACTGTGAAAACATGAATGGTGTGTGAGTTTGGGAAGCCCATGGGCAGACAGGAAGTGGGTGAATCCAAGAAGAACTTCAAGATAGGGCACAAAATCTAAAGATGGTTATTTTGCAGTTTTAATCTCAAAGTAGAACTGTGGGGTATGGACTCTAATAAGATCTCTGTCAACAGAACACTGGAATACAGATAAAGGACAACTGTGGATCAAAATCTCACAATAAAGGGTCAGGGCAGGGGCCAAGAGCTGGTGAGTGTGTTTGGGTAAGTGTTCAGGAGGAGAAGAATTGAACTGTAATGGGTCACAACTCCAGCAGGTAACTATTAAGTGTTTCAGAGGCATAGTTACAAACATAAGAAATCCAGACACCTGGGATTATCATTGCAAAAAAATGAGTCAGGGAAGTCAAGCAAGAGCTCAAATAAGTTACCACCATCACAGGTGGCACTCCAACAAAATTAGATTATGGTAAATTGTACAATGAAGTAGGATCTCCTAATAGCTTCCCTCTAGGCTAGGAAAATGCCTGAATGCTAGATTTGAGCTAGTCCAAGCTAAGAGGTGATAGATAAGGATAACTCATGTATTAAAATTCAGTATCTCATGAAAAAAAGACAAACCAATGCAACAGCAATACTTACAAAACTATATGGTGTAAACCAACTAACTGTACAACTCATGTGGCGGGGGGAGAGGGAAATCGGGGGGTAGAGGAAATAGGAGGGAGGAAGTAACAAGTTGGATAAGAAAGGTACTTACATATGAAACTGTAACCCCTCTGTACTTCACTTTGACTATCTAAAAAAAAAATTCAATATTGTGTAACCAAGAAAGTTCCTCATGGTTTTTACCCTAGCAAAAATATCCACCCTTGTGCCCAAGAAGTGAATGCAAGAGTATTCACTGTGGTGGTGTTTGCAATCAACAAATTATACAACCTTTATGTCCATCCAGAGGGGAATGATTAAGTATGTGTATGGGTCTGAAGTAATATACAGCCACCATAAGGCAGTTTGCAATGACCTGCTATGGAAGATATCCCATAATAATGTTGAATGGATGTGCACAGTGGCACAATATTATAAACTGCATTGTAGGGGACAGCTGGCTGCTAGCCAGTAGTCCCACCTCCTTCCAGGTTCTACCGGAAGAGAATGCAAACCAGCCCCGCCTTCGCCTCGGCCACATGTAATATCATAATGGCACCAGGCCGAGCCCAAGGAGGCGGTGCTGTGGGCTGTGGTCTCCACCTCTGCAGGAAGTTCCGTGACATCACCGTGATGGATATGCTCATTAGCCTATCATTAGCACCTGGTCAGTCCCTCCCCTTCGCTTGTCATTACTGCTATAAGTCTGTTAGCCCCTCCCTTGAATAAACAGAACGCTCCTTGAAGCTTCTCCGAGGTGTCCATGCTAACCTGGCCTCCTAGGCGAGTATAGGGAGTGGGGAGGGCATTCTCGCAACCACACGCTGACCGAGGCTGCCCATGGCCCTCGCTCCTGCAGTACTTCCTACTGGCCAGAGGATATGCGTTGAGAGCGAAAGGGGACCACATGGAGGGGGCAAATAGGCCCAGGATCTCTACACGGAAGGAGGTATAGATTTAGCCCAGCACTGCATGTAACTGTTCATGTGTTTGTTGGGGAAAAGAGCAACAGGGAGAAAAATCTTCCAAAGATAGAAGGGTTCTGAGGAGGGTACATCATTATGGATCATTACTTTCAGACATTTCATATTCTATAAAGCCAGGAGGAAGAAAAGGCAAGTGCATTTGAAAAGAAAAAGGAAAAATCCTCACCGGCCTTCAGGAGAGCACTTCCAGCTGGACACTGAAGATGAGAAAAGCACCGCACAAGGGAAATAATGGAAGATGAGTGGCTGTGCTCTCTACCCCTTATAATGCCCTTTAAGGAGTGCAGAGGAAAACCAAAGCTAGCACCGACAGAAAGGTACAATGAGGAAAGACACTAAGACACTAGACGAAGGGAGATCCAAGTCGATTTGGAATTGAAGATATTTTGGAGGAGGTAGGAATGCAAGGTTTGTGGAAGATTATGGATAGATAACCTCAGAACCTACCCTGTGCCCTATTAACTGTTGAGGAAATGAAGTCCAAGAAACAGCCATAGGTGAAATCATGCTTTTAAGTCTACACTGTATATCAGGATTGAAAGCATCTTAGCAACTGCTTCAAATTAGTACTTCCTCATCCTTGAATTAGGAATAAAAAGTTGCTTGCTCCAGAGCTATGAGGCTTTGTTTCTTTATTCTGACCATTATTAATGAATTTATAAGCATCATCCATGCAGTCACTCCTTATGTAACAACTCACTCAATCCTCATAACTCACAATAGATAAATCTGTTATCACTCCTTTTTGCATTCCAGAACACAGACATAGCCACACAGCTAAACAGTGATAGGACCAGAATTCAGGGCAGACATCTGTCTCCATAGCAAGTCCAACCACTCTACCATTTGAGTCATACCTCCAACCCTTTTTTACTTTATTACGTTTCAAATAGGGTTTTGCATTTATGCCCAGGTTGACTGGGACTGGCATTCTCCTATTTATGTTTCCCATATAGCTAACAGGGCAGGCATTTACCATAATGATCAGATTTTGTATTAGTTGAAATGGGGCTGGTCAATTTTTGTCTAGGTTGGCCTAGAACCACAACCCTCCTGATCTCAGCTTTTCAAGGCTAGGATTATGGGCATAAACCACTGTACCTCATGGAATTCAAGCTACTGTACTTCTCTAGAGCATGATACAGTGCTTTGCATGCAACAAGAAATGGAGAAAATACTACATATTACTACGAGAGAAAGCTAGCAGTCAAGTGCAGGGTTCCCAGTGCCCAGGTTCACTCTGTGACGCTATGCTTTCTTGATCACTTTATTCAGAAAATCCCTAGAGAAGAAAGAAAAATGGCAAAAGAACTAGCCACTGGTTCACAGAGTAAATCAGGGCTAAAATGACTCAGAAGACAACTTGACAAGAATAGAGATAGATTTCATTACCCAAAGGTCAAATCTCATCCCCAAACATGTTCAAAGCTCTTTTGTTCTGGTAGAACTGGGCTAAATCAAGTATCACCTGGCATGAGGAGATCATGAGTCTAGTTTGGTAGTCTTTCCAGTTATATGCACATGTTCTGTTTAGTTTCACCACTGCATTGCTATCGATTCACTCTTGTGTGATGATCGCACACTGTGGATGTTCAAAAACATGACATAAAGCTCCAAACCCTGCTGACTTCACGTTGGTTTGTCCAGCTGGCTCAGTAACAGCTAAAAATCACTTCTTGGCTGTGAAATGTACTAGCATACCCTCATCTTCTATGTGAGGAGGTCTCCATGGTGCCAAGATGACTATCCTCCTCAGCAGACTCGGCGGAAGGACCAGAGTTGGAAGAGAAGGACTGAGCCTCCAGCAGTCAGAAGCACAGAGCAACCATGGGAAAGAAGCTCTCTTCCAGTTTCTGGGACTGGGCATGTCACATCTTCATGGTATATTTTTGCAGCATGTATTTTGGCTTCTAAAAAGCAACTTCTGCTTTCAAGGATATTTTTTTCAAAGAGAAGGAGTCATAAGGTTTTACTGGAGACTTTACAATGTGACAATTACAGATCAACAGCTGCAAGATAAGAAATGGCCACTACTTTTCATTTGTGCATGTATCAAAACTCATTAAGAGCTTAATGGGAATTCAAGGGTTTTTTCCCCCTCTCTATGTCATTCTAAAGATTTAGCACTAATTAAAAACCCAGAGTTCGTTCCCTAGAGCCTGAGGCAGCAAAAAGAGGAAGTAAGATATCTACTCTTCCCATTAATGCTTACAGGGGCCATTATACATCCATTTCTGGATTGGGTGTATGGAGAGAAGGGGAAAAATGGCATAAAGGTGAGAGAGCATATAACTCTTCCCTTTCAGGAATTCATTTATGACATGCAAAAGACACAGGTAGACTGTGTTTCTAAACCAGAGTATCTGAATTCAAATCCTAGGGGAGACATGCTGTACCTCTTTGGGCAGCTGACTTAATCTCTCAGCTATCATTTTCATATTGTTAAAATGAGGTCAATGATAGGATGACCCTCACATTGCTGTAGGAATTAAACAAAAGTATGTGTTATCATTTGGATCCTAATTGACCCCCAAAGGCCACTAGCCAACAGGGCTCTTGGAAGGTGGTAGAAATTTTAGAACCTACTATCTTGGAAGTTAGGTCATCGGGATATGACTTTGAAGGGGATATTGGGATCTCTCTCTTTCCCTCTCCCCTCTCTCTCCTTCCATTCCTCTTTCCTAGCCACCCATAAGATAGAAATTTTTCTCTGCCATCTGCCATGCACTCCCACCCATGATGTTCTTTCTGCTTTACTATATATCTCAGAACAACAGAACTAATCAAATGGACTTAGAACTGTGAAGCTGCTGCAGCTATTCAGCCCTGGGCTGCCCCTGTGCAGTTCTAGAACCCAGGATGCACCTGGTTGTTAGAGAGCAGGATTCCAGGCCAAAGGTGATGGGGAAAGGGATGTTATGAGGCTGCCGGGTGCTTTGGGAATCTATCTGAGGATTCAACAAGGTCTGGTAACATTATAGGCCCATTGAGCATAACTAGAAGTAGAAGCAGGCAGTTTGCTTATTCAGGACCTGTGGTGGTTGGCTTGAGTGGTAGAGGGGCCCAGCTTTACCTGGAATGAATCTGGTAAGTTAATTCTGTTGCAGAATTCTGGAAAGTACAGTGGAAGGCTACCTCAGTGGGACCGCACTAGATGGGTGAGGGTAGTCAAGTATCTTCACCTTAGCCCCTGTCAGTCATTGGTGGAGAATTTCTGAGGAGTATTATTTCCCTAGCACTTCTAGACAGCCACATCCAGGATGTGGATATAGTCAGAGGAGGCTCTAGGAAGTAGAGAATGCACTGTAACAGACACATACCAGTCCTGCAGCTGCCCTGAAAGGGAAAGACCCAGGAAACTCCACAGGGCCCCAGTAGCAAATGCTAAACATAATTATACATATTCCCTACTGAGACAGGACCAGCTGTTGCCTGGCTGGAGAAAAAACATGCAGAATTCTGCAACAGTACCAACTTCTCTTCCCAGGTTAGCACACTGATAATAACCCCTTCTTTGACTTTTTTCCTTTCCTCTGAGTCTCCCCACTCTGACTTGTTGCTTGTTTTCTAGAATGACCTCCCAAATAAATCACTGGCACTTGAAGCCTTAACTGAGGAAAGCCGAGGTAAGACACTAGATACATGAGTGTGTCGTGCTCTAAGGGGAGTGGGAAAAGCTGTTGAAGCACTCACTGACAGGCAGCTTACTGTGTTATTCAGGAGATCCACATTGTCTCACCCCTTGCCTTCTCACAGTTCATGGTAGAGTCAGAGTGGTCATGTCTCATTCACTAGAGAGTCCTTGTGTAGTACAATGAGATGCTTCTGGCCTCTCCTCCACCTCAGCCTTCTTACCTCAGTTCCCACCAGGAATGCACACTAGGAAGCTGGAGGTATCCCAGAGACTTTGGGTTACTCACAATTACCTTGGCCACAAACTATTGAATAGACATTAACCACTCTTGGGGCTAGGAATGTGGGTTAGTGGTAGAGTACTTGCCTAGCATGCATGAAGCCCTGGGTTCCATTCCTCAGTACCACATAAGCGGAAAAAGTTGAACATGGTGCTGTTGCTCAAGTGGAAGAGTGCTAGCTTTGAGCAAAAGCAGCTCAGGGACAGTTCCCAGGCCCTGAGTTCAAGCCCCAGGACTGGGAAGGAAACAAAAGAAATTAAGTACTCTTTTCTAATCAGAGATTCCTGAAATCCAAGCATCAAGACAAGGGTCTGATGGTGCTGTGTGAGTCTGGTGTGAGGGTTTGTCCTCCACAGGATAACCAAGAAAGCCCCAGAAAGGACCATGGAAAACTCTACTTCTCTGATGCACAGAATCCTAAGCTGTCAGCCTTGTTCATGAACAGCCCAGCCTGTGACCAGCCTGAGGTGAGCCAGAACAAGGCACATGGACAGGCATCTGGACAAAGCATTGGAAAGGCTTTGTGCATGGCACTTGACAGTACTTCAAAATGTTTAAAGATACAAGTTGATGGTAAGATAGACAATCCTAGACAGACACTGGTGGTCCCTGTTACTCAGAAGGCTGAGATCTAAGGATTGTGGTTTGTAACTAGCCCATGCAGAAAAGCCAGTGTGACTCTTATTTCAGCAAAAAACTAGAAGTGGAGTTATGGCTCAGATGGTAAAGGACCAACCTTGAGAGGAAAAACCAAAAACAAGTGAGAGCCCTGAGTTAAAGATAGACAATCCTTGGGGGAGGAAAACCCACAGAAGAGCCTGAGAAGCCCTGACACTTCCGTGGGACATTTTCTTCCCTTCTAGTCAGAAGCATCATATGGAATAAACAGACTGAGCCTATTATTCCTTTTTCTCTTTTTTAGAGTTCTACAGTTAGTTACTACTAGATCTGTGTCTTTCCCAGCTTGGAACTTGGTACAAGAAAGCAAACTTCTGATCAGAAATCTTTTTACCTCTGTGTTTTCTGTATGGCAATCATGTAGATTCACTTTGTTTCTACACACAAACTGAATAAAAAATGTACAAGTTGTCCTCCAGAACCTGGAAAGAGATCACAGAGTTAGGATTTGATGTCATAATGGGCAGACACATAATTTTTGCACCAAGCAAAGTAGTAGGCAGGATCAGAGTGGCCACCTAACTGTGTTGGCTGAAGCTCACCCTCGGGTAATAGAAAGGCAGACCCTTCTCCTTTGCACTGGCACATGACCTGAGCCAGGTCCTTTTAAGACCCCTGGAAAAGAATCCACTGCCACATCAAACTGAGGCAGTGATGGTGGTACTTGGTATTGTTTGGCATTACATTTGATGAGAAATAAAAAGGAATAAAGAAGTAAAAGGAAGCCGGGAGCTAGTGGCTCATGCATGTAATCCTAGCTACTCAGGAGGCTGAATTCAGAGGACCACAGTTGAAACCAGCCTGGGCAGGAAAGTCTGTGAGACTCCAATAACCTACTCAGAAAAGTCCAGAAATAGTACTGTGGCTCAAGAGGTAGAGTGCTAGCCTTGAGCCAAAGAAGCTCAGAGACAGTGCCTAGGCCCTGAGTTCATATCCCAGGACTGGCACAAAAAAGTGAAAGAAAGAGGAATCTTTGGGACTGGTCTCTTATTTAATATATGCTTCATTTCCTATCAATTTTATTTTTTTCACCAAAGTAGAGATTTTTCCCATAACAGGGGAACTACCTAACTTGGGCTGACTGTAATGCAAATGTTTTTCAAAGCCCACAGCTAACAGTTGGGATTTCTGAAGCCCAGGCACTAGTGCTGGCTAGGCTGACATTTAGTTCAAGGACAACAACTGAAGCTTCACCCTTGGCCATTTCAGCTCACCTGAATTTTTGGATATCTGAATCACCACACTGCTCCATACCCTATCCGATGCTGCCTCAGAAACTGGAACATCTCTAATTTGTGGGTGCAAATGATTTGCTTTTTAGCTTGCATCAGTCAGAGCAAGGTTATTTTTGTTTGTTTTGCTTTAGGAGAAAAATATACATCATTTACTTTAGGTATATATCCCAAGTGACTATTTAGATCAAACAAAGGTCATGGACTATGGCTAAAATACAGTATGTGTCTATGTGTGTACGTGCATGTTTCTGTGTATCTGTATGTCTATCTGTGTCCATTAGAGAGAGAAAAATGATTTTAGCAGACATGACTTAAAAAGTATTGGCATAACTAAAGATTGATATGCCCAATGAAAGACAAAATATACGATTTTTTTTCATGTAAGTAAATGGCTTAGCAATGCATTTTTATGAAAGTTATCTACTGGCTATTTTCAGAGTACCACAGACAGGTGACAAGCTGATTCCTTCAATGGTACACTGGCAGACTGCATTTAGAGGGTAAAGATACAAATTTCACTCAGCTGCATTCATTTAACCGTTTATTATGAAAATTTTCAGAACGCTTTTTTTTCTACGTGTTTTACTTGGGCGCCTCCAAGCCAACTAGGTCTGGTTGCATTGTTACCTTCATACCCCATTTAGAAGAAAATATAAAGCAAAATAATTACTAAGAGAAAAAATAAAGGATGGGGTCAGACACTGACTCTGCTTAGTTGGCAATCACATAACTCATATGGTTGAAAAGCCGCCAGTGATTGTTTATCCATTACAGATCAATATCAGACAGGGCAGTAACTTTATTAGAACATGATTTAGGAATCCTATAAACATTTGGGATTTAAACCCGCTGACTGAATACAAAATAATTAAGTTATATGTAAAATTAAATACAACCCCAAGGAATATTTATGTACACATTGTTTTAAATTCTAAGGCCCTTCCAAGCAAACTATATGCCACCAATGAATGAAAAGTAATCTAACCAATCTGGATCTGCATAGCCATCATGCATCATCATGCATGTCCATCATGCAGTCCTAAAGAATTTTACCTGAGCAGTTGTCATCTGCTGACTACAATTCATCTCCATACCAGGCACTCCATCCTCAGATCCAACTGTACAAACAAACAAACAAAAAATATATGTCTCAACTTGTACAGATTTGGTTTTTTAACATCATGATTCCCTAAACAGTGTAACTACTCTTCACATATACATGGCATTAGACATTATAAGTAATTTAGAGATGATTTCAAGGATATGGAAAGATGAGTATAAATTATATGCAAATGAAGACCACACTAAAGCCACCAGCACAACTGTGTTCATCACAACACAATTTGTCATTGTTAAAATATGGAACCAACCCAGATGCCCCTTAGTAGATGAGTGGATCAAGAAAATGTGGTCCATATACACAATGGAATTCTATGCCTCTATCAGAAGGAATGAGACTACCCCTTCATAAGGAAGTGGAAGGACCTGGAAAAAATCATACTAAGTGAAGTGAGCCAGACCTAAAGAAACATGAACTCTATGGTTTCCCTTATAGGGAATGATTAGTACATCTCCAGGATAGTCATAGCAGAAGGTCACAATAGCTCAATAGCTATACCCCTATGAACATATAAGATAATGCTAAGCGAAATGAACTCCAAGTTATAGAAATAAGTGGTATATCATTGTTATGGTTATTTTCAACATGCCATGTGAAACCGTACCTTTTTTTTTTCCTCATATTCCTTCCTGTGGTTTTACCCCTGCTATTACTGTAATTGATCTTAGTACCCTAGATACTGTATATACATATATTGGAACTAGGGAAGGGAAGGGAATACCAAAATCAAGAGACAAAGGATAAAAAGACAAACTATCGCAATAGTGATACTTACAAAACCAATTGTAACCAGTTGTACAAACCAACTGTACAACTCATGGGAGGGGAGGGAAGTGGGGAAGGGGAAGATGGGGGAAAACGAGGGAGAAGGTAACAAGTTGGATAATAAATGTACTTTCCTTACATATGAATGGACGCCATTGATTAGCTGATTCATTTTTCAAAAAGTGTTATTATTAATCTCATTTTGCTGGTCAGGTAGTTGAATAACCTGTGGCAATCACAAGGTTGGAATTGGCTAGTAATCAAAAAAGAAACAAGCAGGGTCTAATGTCTCATGCTTGTAATCCTTGCTATTTGGGAAGTTGAGATCTGATGACTATTAAGCCAACTCAGGCATGAAAGTCTATGAGGCTCCAATAAACCACCAAAAAGCCAGAAGTGGAGGTATGGCTGAAGTAGTAGAGGTCTAGCCTTGAACAAAAAAGCTCAGAGACAGTGCCCAGAATCTGAGTTCAAGCCCTAGGACCAGCACAAGAGCAAAGAAGCATAGTGTTATATGGGAACTCATTAGTAAGATACAGAGAAGCCATATCTTGAAAGGTCAAATTGGGAGTCTTTATTAGAAAGCTGGCCACTACAGGTAGACTCCTGTCCCAAAGACCTGAAGCCCAGAAAGTCACTTGCATGGAAACATTTCAAGACAAAAACCATACATTTGAGGTGAGGACCCAGGCCCAACATAAGCAAACCATATAATACAATAGAATACTCAGGGGTAAGCAAAACAAACCATCTAGGAGAATAATCAGGTGCAAGCATTCTCTAAAGCAAAACTTTCTTGGAGCTAAATAGCATGATACATCTTCATTTTGAAGAATGGCCTATCTCATCTCTGGGCTATTCAGAACTAGATGAAAAGCCCCCAGCACCCAGCAAGGTGCCAGGATGGTGGTAAGGATGTTACTTAGACCCATTATCCTGAGAGAGAGAGAGAGAGAGAGAGAAACACTGAAATGTGTTTTCATTTCTTTTCATCATTTCCTCAACAAGCTAACCAGTGTCCTCAAATGAAGGTTCATATTCTCCACGGAGATCATCTATCAAAATTAAATAATAATAAGGCATAAATGAGAGACAATGTTTTATCTTCTCTATGGAGATACAGTGAAAACACATATAATCTGTGGTCACAAACGATTAGAAATTGAAAGCAAATTCTAAATATAAATAATAATGAAGAGACCAACTCTTGCTGGTACTATCTTACCCACATAGTGGATAGAGAATTAGATTTAACAGGGACATCATGTCTTCATGGTGGAAGAAGGGGAGGTCCCATCTCCCAGGTGATCGGTATGCCTGAATTCCTAGAGGGAGGAGGAGGAACTGGACGATAGGCAACTGGGCCTGTCAGTTCTTGTCCGGGTCTGGCTATACCTAAGTGACAGGCCCCTCCTCCTGCCCTGGGGCTGCTTGGCTGCTATCCCCTCCTACCCCCTTCCGGGTTCTACCGGAAGAGATGCCAAACCAGCCCCGCCTCTCATCTATGAGCACATGTGCTACCATGGCTCCGGCTGAGCCAGGAGGCCGAGCCAAGAGGCTGGGCCTCTGCGGGAAGTTCCGTGACATCACCGTGATGGATAGTTCATTAGCCAATCATTAATACTGAGTTAGTCCCTCCTCTTCCTGCCGCCATTACTGTTATATAAACCCCTCCCTTGAATAAAACCCTTTGGAAGCCGGTAGACCATCGGAAGGCTCCCCCGAAATCTCCGTGTCCAGTGTCTGCTCTTAAACATAAGGGGGGCTGGGGACATGGGGGGTTTCGGCAGCCCTATCCCAGCTCAGCTTAGCCCGACTGGGACACGCTCTGCCCTCCCGCCAGCGGGAGTAGCGCGCAGAGCTGAGTGTCCCCCACAATTTAGGCTCGGCGTCTCCCCAGGGGAGACGTGGAAATTTAGCCCGACAAGTCCTATGCTTTGAACTCTAGAGACACTCAAGTTTCCTGTGACCCTGCCCCCTGACCTGACCCTATTTAGGCCCAGACCAGCTTTGGCGTGCTTCCTGCATCCTATCCTATTTCCTGGCTCTCCTCCCAATTGACATGGTATTCCACTTCAGCTCTCCATTGGAGTTGATCTGGTTTGTTGGTATTGTTTTTCAGCTCTATCTTTCATCTCCTGCTTTCATGGCTCAGTTTCCTGACAGTTTTAAGTGTATTTGTGGGGCTTCAGGTCTTTGCAACAAGAGTCTGCCTGTGGCCACTGCCCTTCTAATACTCATAACTCAACCACTCAAAATGTGGTTTCTCTATTTTCTTGCTGTACAACAATAAAACAAAATTCAGTTATAACCCCACCATTCAAAAATCACTTCTCATCATTTTAGCATATTTCCTCTTTTTATAACATTTAAAAAACATAGTAAACAGAAAATTTTTGATACAAGTTAATTCCCTCCTTGCCAGGGGAAAAAAAATAACAGTTTGTCTTGTATTTTTGTCCTCCCTTCAGGTACTCTTCACTTCCAAAGTCATTGACAGAAAAGTCATTGACAGGGTTGGGGATATGGCCTAGTGGCAACAGCGCTTGCCTCGTATACACGAAGCCCTGGGTTCGATTCCCCAGCACCACATATACAGAAAATGGCCAGAAGTGGCACTGTGACTCAAGTGGCAGAGTTCTTGCCTTGAGCGGGAAGAAGCCAGGGACAGTGCTCAGGCCCTGAGTCCAAGGCCCAGGACTGGCAAAAAAAAGAAAAAGAAAAGAAAGAAAGAAAAGAAAAGTCATTGACAAAGTCATTGACAGAAAAAACTCAAATGGATTTGTAGCCACTCTACTGTTTCCTGTCCAAATTGAAAGATATGTTCTCTGTTCTCTGAAAGGAAAGATTAACAAGGGCCACTGTAATTGTCATGCATTTTCAAAGATGGTTTAACTCTTCTCAGTTATTGCCTGCAATGAAAGGGTCAAGTTTAAGACTTGTCTCAATCTGTTTTCTACATCTCTGTTAATTAGTTCCTGGTGTTAGGTATTTGTTTAATGATCAGTAGCACTGAGTTTTTCAGAAACTAACATAACCAAGTCAATGTTTAACTGCATTCTTTGTGTCTGAAAGAGCCAAGTAGGAGTTGGAAGGAAATCTCCATAGAAACTAGCCTCCCAGGAAGTAGCCAGAAGGGTTACTGTGTTGGTGGCACAGAGCTGGAAACATGTCAGGAAAGAAATGACTGCTTTGCAAAACTGGGGTACGTTTCTGGAAATATCTTAATTTAAAAAGCTACATTGAGGTCTTCAAACCACCATCATGATTTCTCCATGAGAAATGGGCCTGAACCACTCCAAGGCTCACCCTCGGGTGATCAAAGTCGCCCCTTTGCAAAACAAAGAAGCAGAGATTCCCTCAGCTGGCCCTTTGCACTTGTTATCAAGTCAGAAGTTGGAAGAAAAGAGTTCTTATTCGTTTGAAAAACTGCAGGATGGGAGTAAAGCTTTGGAAGGGCAGCTACCACCTCTGCGAGAATCCTGGTACGGAGGACATTCTGCAGGTAAACATAAAATTCAGCATGAGATTGTGTGTCTAGTCTCAAGGAAGCTGTTACTAGATATATGTGACTGTCAGTGATCTCACATAGTCCAGATGATCAAAAATGAAGTCTGGATGATTAATCTGGGAATTGAATGGTTGCCAAATTAAAGACTTTGGGTATGTAAGAATGATCATGTAAACTGTGTACAAACTCTATCATATACAAAGGGATTTTTCACCATTCCAAATGAGAAGGAAAGTTCATCATATTTCAGCTTAGCTTCTAGTGCTTTCTGTGCCTGCTCTTGTTAGGCCATTGACATCATATGGGTAGGGATATGATAAATGATAGCAATCATGTTTCAGTAGACTCTAAATTTGTCATTATCTCCAGTATAGTTTGATGCATCAGGCTTTGTGGTTTTCAAAGTAGCCCTTTAGCCAGGCACCAGTAGCTCACGCCTATGATCCTAGCTATTCTGGAGGCTGAGAGCTGAGGATAGCAGTTTGAAGCCAGCCCAGGCAGTAAAGTCTGTGAGACTCTTATCTCCAATAATTTTTTAAGCTAGAAGTAGAGTTATGGCA
The DNA here is from genome assembly GCF_023159225.1 of Perognathus longimembris pacificus. Lineage (NCBI taxonomy): Eukaryota > Metazoa > Chordata > Mammalia > Rodentia > Heteromyidae > Perognathus > Perognathus longimembris. The sequence continues at coordinate 26,961,533 of NC_063174.1, read as the reverse complement.
TACATAGTAGAGTGCTAGCCTTGAGCAAAAGAAGCTCAGGGACAGCACTTAGGCACTGAGTTCAAACCTCAGTATCCACATAAACAAAGTAGCACTTTAGGAATGGGAATTTTGAAACCACTCCAGACAGAATCCATTTATTTTGTAGGACAGTGGATGAGTCACCTTTCGCTGGTTAGCAACAGAACTAAGAGAAACATTGTTCATTATGATTGGGAGCTTGGAGACTAGAAACTATTCTGGGATATTTTGTAAGACATATAACATATTTTTGTGGGGCTCAAAATGATGTTTAGGCAGACATTCTCAATTGGTTAGAAAAGTACATCCCATATGCCATATAATTCACATATGTATATCATTTGTCTTCTCTTCATATTCTGGATCAATAACATAAATATGTCCTCCTCCTGAATGACTTGGTGAGGGTACCTGTATGTTCTTGTTATAAATAGCAAAGCCTGCTCAGAATTCTTTCATGGCTACTTTCCACACAACTGACACCATTGACTAGTTTTCACTTACACAGACTTTTAAAATAATACTCTTTCAACTTCTTCAGGATATAAGTGAGAATTTTTCTTAGTTTCATTGACAGATTCCCTTTTTTATCCAACTCCCAATCCCAATCTACTTCTAGCTTTTTTTTGTAATTTATTGGAGATAAGAGTCTCACAGCCTTTAATGACTGGGCTGGCTTCAAATTGCTATCCTCAGCTCTCAGCCTCCAGAGTAGCTAGGATTACAGGTATGAGCCACTGGTGCCTGGCTAAAGGGCTACTTTGAAAACCACAAAGCTTGATTCACTAAACTATACTGGAGATAATGACAAATTTAGAGTCTACTGAAACATGATTGCTATCATTTATCACATCAGTATCCATATGATGTCAATGATCTAACAAAAGCAGGCATAAGCACAGAAAGCACTAGAAGCTAAGCTGAAATATGATGAATTTCCTTCTCATTTGGAATGATGAAAAATCCCTTTGTATCTTTTGGTAAATGAATGGTAAAAATATTATTTTCCTTTAAATATCAAGCTGGGAGGTGAATGAGGAAGCAAAATTTTAGAATAATATTTTATCATTTGCATTCATATAGGGGCCCTGCTTTATATGGTTTATCTCCACATATGATATATGGGTCAGATATTTGTGACTAAAAGATGAAAAACTGTGTTGACAAATTCTAATGACTAATGACCAGTTGAATTTGCTAATCTAATGGTAAGCTGTTTTTTTAATGGCTTATTCTTGTTTCTTCCCCTAATCCTTCAAGTATCCACAGACATGTATTTTGACATCCCATTGGAACAGAGAGAAACAAGTATTATTAAAAGGCATCCACCCCGAAGGCTTCAAGTAAGATGAATTTAAACGGCTTCATAAGGAATTTCTTGGATTTAATGGTAACTATTGACTAAGCTGTTAATGAAAATGCTTTCAGAAAATGTTGCCAATTGCAGAGACTACTTAGGATTTGCTTCAGAAATTATTTCACTTTTTAAGGCAACGAAAAGCAGTGAGTATGGTAGCAAAGACAAAGGCATGGATGCTTAAAGTACCTGAATCTAGCACTGATTAGTTGGGGGTTATGGGAAAATCACATGTGATAAGTAACAGCTACTTACATTACTATATATCACCTACTACAAGTCAACTATTACACTAAGAAACTTGATCTGTGTTATTAATTTCATCACTTAACCCCCTATGAGAAAGTCTCATCTGTGTTTTATAGATGTAGTAAAGGGGGTTATTTGTCCAAAGATACAAAGGCTAAATAGCTGCCAGGTCTTCAAAATCTTCACTTTTGGCATCAGTATATGTGATCTCTAATACCTCTTTCAATCCCTAAATTTTTATCATCCTAGATGTCAACTGGTTCTTTAAATTAGGGATATTGGATTCTAAGACAATAAAGCTATAGCTTTTAATGCATTCACCTTAACAAAAGTTTAATGGATTTCCTTTAGAGAGCTATGAATTCTAAGAAATCTCACCCAAGAAAGGAAAGGAATCAGAGTAGGTCTTTGAAAATGTGCATCAGTTAACAGGAGGGTTTGGGGCTCTCTTGTGAGCAAGATCTTTCACTGACATTTGAGAAAGGGAACTACAGCCCAAACCCACCTGCTTATAAATCACCAGATGCCTGGACCAAACCCAGGAGCTCATTTGTTGAGGATTAGTTCTGTTTCAGTTGGTTTTATTTACTTATCTACTCCAGAAGCTCAAAATTATTATTTGAAGTGATTATATTCCTTGGCTCCAAGAACAAAACAGTTCCTTTTCCCAAAAATTAGAAGCCTTGAAGTACATTGCTTAGTTTAAGAAAAATATAGTATATCTGTAATAAATTAATATCTTTAAAGTTATGAACCAAAAAAATGAGTATATCTCTGAATAAACTGAACAACTCTAAAGTTTGTTTTATTCTTAAACCAAATACTTTTTCTTCAAAGGAATATATATATATGTATATGTATGTATGTTATTATATATGTTATTATATATGTATATATACATAATCATTGTGAAACTGCTCAGTTGATTGACTCAAGGATTGACTTAGACAGAAGAAGGTACTATAAACAGTATAATATGCTATAGTTTACAAAGTACTTTCAGGATCTATCAACCCTTAATAAGCTGTAGTTGGATTTGTTTGCTATTGTGTTTTTATTTGTTTTTATTGGTCATGGGGCTTGAACTCAGGGTCTGGGTGCTATCCCTGAGCTTTTTCACTCAAGGCTAATGCTCTACCACTTTGAGCCACAGTGCTACTTAAATTTTTCAAGTAGTTAATTGGACTTTTCAGCTTGGCTGGCTTTGAACCTCAATCTTCAGATCTCAGCTTCCCGAGTAGTTAGGATTACAAGCATGAGCCACCAGTGCCCGGCTTGTGGTTGGGTTTTGATTTTCCTAGTAATCTTTCCAGATCTAACACTTTACCTCTACACTAACAACCTTAAAAATAAAAATCAAGGGGCTGAGGATATGGCCTAGTGGCAAGAGTGCTTGCATCGTATACACGAAGCCCTGGGTTCAATTCCCCAGCACCACATATATAGAAAATGGCCAGAAATGGCACTGTGGCTCAAGTGGCAGAGTGCTAGCCTTGAGCAAAAAGAAGCCAGAGACGGTGCTCAGGCCCTGAGTCCAAGGCCCAGGACTGGCTAAATAAATAAATAAATAAAATCAAGAAATACTACTTTAGTGCAAAGACTATGTCTTACTACATCGTATATCTTCAGCCACTAGCAATACACACAGCACAAAAGTTTGTGAGTGAATGAATGAGACCCAACTCCCAGCTACTGCTACCTGCAATATCACTGTATTAGAAGTCCAACTGACGAGCCAATGCAACCAATGTCTCTAACTATTAGCACAGAAGAATATCTTATTGAACACAAGAGCAGAGAATCATCTAAACTTAGGGAAGAATTATGCCTTAAAATGTGAAATGCTGACTGTAAGTTCTCCTCCACACATTTGCTTTAACCTCCCTAAAGATCAGCTTTCTGTGTTCCTCAAATCTATTTGATGAAATATGACTTACATCTTAGGTTTCAGTCAAATGGACAGATTGTCCTGACCTTCCAGGCTCTGATTCCAAATTCCTGGGAGTAAAGATCTTATTGGTTCAGCTTTGCTTGTGATTTCGGCTCTGGTCCAATGAGCTCTGAGCTGAAGACGTGTTCACACAGTAGAACTGTGGGCGTAGGAGTCACCCTGTAGATTCTGGAGTCAGCTCTGAGAGAAAAGGGAAATCACTAGGAACTTGGCAGACACTACCAAAGATATCAGCTATAATTATCTTCACAAATGAGGCTCAGCACATTTTCCACCACAAATGGGTTTTTGAGAGAATAATAAATGCTAGGTTCCCATGACATGTTAATTAATAGCCTGATCTCTTCCAAAGAAAATTCTAAAAGTATTTTTAATTATTAAACCAAACTTAATTGTATCCTAAATAATTTGAGTTGCACATTTGGCACTCTCTACTTCCTGAACAGCTATTCCTCAAGTATATAAAGGTCATGAACTAAGGTTCTTCATCTTGGAGCTGAGAGTATCTGAATGTCTTTTCCAGAGAGCTGTGAATTCAGTGGTTCCCCTATGTAGAAGAGTTGACCAGCAAAGCCCCTGATCACCTCATCTAATATCTCTGATCCAGCCTAACTTGGGCTGCCCCCCCAACTCTCTTCTTACTTCTCACCCTTAGATTGATCTGCCTGGATAATTCCCTTATCTCCAAAATTTGTTCAGATTTTACTATGCCTATTAAGCCTATCCTAACCAATTTATTAACAATTACATCCCTCATCCCTGCCCTTCTGATTCCCTTACCTTTCACTATCTTGTTTTTACCTCTGTATACCATTTTCCATCTAACATATCAAATGCTTTAGTTATACCCAGTGTGTTCACTGCTTATTTCCCTCACTACTTCCCTACCTTCAATGCTAGAACATAATCTTCACAGAGGCAGGGATTTTTTTTCTGTCTTTATTAACATATCAAAGGGGCCAGAACCAAGCCGGACACATACTAAAAGATCAATAGGTTTGTGTTGATTACTGAATGAATGAGAAGAGAGAAAAAGTATTAGGAATCTGCTGTGAGAGATGTTGTTTTCAGTATTAGACAACATGGAGTCTACTGAACCATGAATATAGTCCATTTACTCTTTTTTTCTTTTTCATCTTTCAATGATATTCTAGAATGTCCCAGCCCCAGCAGGGAAGTCTATAAGATGCTTATCTCCAATTAACCATCAAAAAGATGGAAGTAGAGCTGTGGCTCAAGTGGTAGAGCACCAGCCTTGAGCACAAAAGCTCAGGGACAACACCCAGGCCCTGAAAAAAAAAATAGGTAAATTGGATTTTCTAATAATTTGTGTATCTATTTTAATAAGTGAACTATATCTATAATATTCTTAGTTTATAGTTTATTTCTACATGGCCATTGAATTAGTCTGTGAAATGGGTTGATTACTTCTACCTCTTTTCTATAAAACATTTGTTCTAACACGTGTTATCTGTTCCTCTTAAGTTTGGTAATATATCTTTAAAACCTTTTTTTCCACTTAGCCTTTTAAGGAAAGTCAGAAATTTTCTTGCTAACTTAATCTCGTTCTTAGAATTTATTTGCACAACTTATTCTTTTTGCTAATCTGTGTTTCTAGGAAATTGTCCATTTTACCTAAATGTTGGATTTATTGTTTTACAGTCTCATCTTTTTCATATTCAACTCATATCTTAATTTCAGGCTGACAGACTGGCTCTGATTTTCCTTTTGTGGAGCATTTTAGATCCCCTTTAAACAATAGAAATAACTCATAGCCAGCAGGAGCCCTAAATGCCTTATGGAACACACACACACTTGCATTTCCATTCAGTTTCTCAGCCTAAGGAAATGTTCTTAAGTCTTGATGCTAGCCAAAGTTTACATTTTTCTTGGAGTTACTCAGGCCCACCTTCCAGTTCTTACCAGTGAATAGAAGCAAAAACATTCAGGTTAGTGTTTATCACTGAGCTCTATGGTCTCATTTTGACTTCCCAATCTCCTAGCAGACTTACCAACTGATTATGCTATTTATTTGTTCAAGAAGCCAAATAATTCAGAAATTGAGGGAGGAGTATCATTCCATCAATTCTCTAGTACTTCCTTCCATCACATTCTTTGTGAAGATGAATTGAGGCATGTCACTTTCTGGGCAGAGGAAAGGACTGTGTATGTGAGCCCCAAATCCGGAGGCAATGTCACCTGCCTGGTTTATTTAGATGAGGTCAATTTCCCTAACAAGTATTTTTTGGTAATTTTCAGAACAAGTGCAATTTATATGTCAGTTGCTGCCATCTAGCGGCTTTTGTGGAAGAAGAATGTGATTTTTTTTTAAGTTTTTTTCAAGTGCAGGCAAGCAAGTAATTGCCTAGAGAGCAGTTTTGAAGATATCTATCATTTAACCCTTATCTGAAATGTAAATTTAAATTGAAAGACTGAGACTAGATGACAAGGGTTGAGAGTACTCATCTCTTCTTATCAAAGCAATATCCTAGCTGTAAGAAGTTATAAACAGATGATTTTAAGTAACTAAATATCTGCCTTCTTCAAGCTCAATTTTTCAATTATTCTCTATAAACTAATCTTCTGTGGCCTACTAATGTATTGATGTATTTGATTTATTCACTAGAAGGATGATTCCCCTTAGAGATCTCTCCTCTAAGCTGCATGCCTGTGTATCTAACTAGCTATTCAACATCTATACTGTCTCAAAGGTCTCTCCACTTCATCTTGCTCCAAACCAGATTTGAATTTTTTTTCTAAATTCTACCCATCCCACATCTTCAAGAATTCTCCACCTCAACAATTAACACCATCCATCCTCTGTGTTAGGGTACCCAAATAAGGTCATATACGGAGGTACTAGTGGGTTGGTTGGCCTTCAACTTTAGAATGGATAATAGGGCATAACTCGATATATGACATCTTGCATTCATTTTCAAGTTTGTATCCTCAGGTTATTTGTTGTCCTAATCATGCTCTAGCAAGTTGTTCTTCCAAGTACTGAGCGCTCTTCACAATAATCAGCCAAATAACCACACACGTCTATGTTGCATAGTTATAAGCTCCGCAAAGAATCAGGTCAATTTTTGTTGATTACCATTGCATCTCCACACCTGGCAAACATTACAAGGTGAGCAAATAAATTCTCCGGGTCCCTCCTAGTACATCATTGTAAGAAAACCAGCCTTATCTCCTATGCCTTCTCAGTTCTCCATTACTCCCTACCTTCCATCCCTCAGTGATCAGTCTGAGGAGCATAAGGTGATCCATAGTAAGAAAGGCAGAGCCACAGACATGAATTGCTGTTCATTACAAGTGATGCTTTGAAGCTCCAGTATGATGTTTCCCATAAATCCACACTCTGTTAGAGAAGACATCTCTAAGATCTGTTAGAGATGGATTTTCCCTTCAATGAGTCTCAGAGTCACCAGTGATTATTATCACTGGGGCATCTGAGGAAGCATTTCTCAGATCACTTTCCTGAGGACTGGACAAGTATAACAAAGTCAAACCCTGATGCCTCTTTCATCTCTAATATCCTAAGACCTTGGCTAAATGATAACTTTGAACATAGCCCCTCAGTTCAGAGAGAAAAGGATTGTTAGTCTCTTTACTTGTTGACCAAGGTTTCAATTAACAGGCTGCTGATAACAGCCAACAGAACAATGACAAAAAAGAACCAGTTAGGTTGAAGAGCCTTTTGCACAGACACAACTATTATTACACTGTTAGAATTGTCTTTTCAAGATGCTCCTGGGTATAAATGCTGCTTTTGGAATGTGCTAAAGCAGTTTAACGTCTGGCTGTTGTATTTCATCATCTCATGGTATGCGAAATGCTGAATACTCTAAATGTTAAACTTCTAGAAGCTTGAGGCCATTGACCTGCCACAAGTAATTACCTCTGAAAGGCTCCTGAGCCAGCAAGAAGCCAGGACAAGGCACAGTACAAAGGTGAGCTGTGGCAGTCGCCAGATGTGGCTAACCATGGGGCTGTGTGGGGCTGTGGGGAGTGAGTGGTCCTTTTCACGATTTCCCTGCACAGAAAACTCAAAGCCAAATCAAATAGTTAAGTCCTTCACAGTTACAACATTGCGAAGCTGCCTGTCTGTTCTCTCTAACTGTACACTGCTTTTTTCTCTTGGGTGAACTCTGGGCCCCTTCTGCTTTTTCGTGGAAATGGCCATGTAGGTGAGAGAGAGGAATTTTACATGGAAATTGATGGTCCTAGAAACTTTGGAATCTGAAAAAAAAATCACAACTCTCCTCTTGCATTCTTCTCTTTGTTTAATGCTTTCTCTTCATTCTCAGTTTTTGCAAGAGAAATCTATCTGTAGTTTGTTCTATGGCCTCTCTCTGTCATAGCCAAAATCTAATCCTGGGAAAGATCTTCTGTGGATCTTTATACTGTTACACTTTTGTAAAGTTTTGCTGAGAATGCCCCCTGTGTCTCCATGTTACACACACACACACACACACGATTCATCTTGGGGCTGGCTAGATGACTGATTTAGTAAGTGATCCAGGTACTGTCAGGTCCTCAAGGTCAAATTTGAGCTGACAGTGGAGGTGGGACCCTCTCTGAGTTGTTTTTTTTTTTTTTTTTTGGCTGACAAGGTCACTGTCCAAAGGGCAGCACAAAAGCTATCACTCAATTCAGCCCTTCCTTCTCTGGCAATAGCAGGTGACAAATGGAGATTTGGTCACATTTGCTTGCTTGCCCTCAATAACAGTGTACACTGTCCCAACTAAAGTTCATGACATACCTAGAGGAGACCACCAGAGTCACAAATAATCAAGTTCACATCCTTCCTTAGTTGCAAGGCTCCCCATGGCTTACATGAGAATACACCATGGAGAAATCTATTCCATTTAACCACTCAGTGGCTCTCCTCTCATTTCATCAGCCAATGGTAAAGAGAGAAAGGAAGGTCTCATCAAACCAGAATACATTTCTGGAGATATAGTAATAAATATCTCCTGGCAAAGGAAATGATATTTTAATGACCTTGTCAAAACCCTTGGATTTGAGGTCTGCAAAACTCTGTAAGGACCTTTACAACCACGTGACATATATAGCAGAATATAAATATATGTATATATACATATACACACATATACACACACATATATAGATACATATATATTCATTCACTAATAATGGTACAAAGAACTTGCCAAGGCCACACAATACTTTACCTTTATTCCCACAAAAGAGCTATATGGATTATGATAGATTACGGTCTTACTCTGTTCCAAAAACATATTTAATGATATGGACTACAAAGTGTCAGTAACAAATTACCCCATACTAATAAGTATGTCATCTTTCATGGCAGGAACTAGAAAAGAAAATGCCAACTTCCATGTATACTTCTGGTAAGAGACAATATTTGCATAAGATGAAGATGCTGGAAATGAACCGTAAAAGACAAGAGGTAAGGGCTGAAAATATGGCCTAGTGGCAAGAGTGCTTGCCTTATATACATGATGCCCTGGGTTCAATTCCCCAGCACCACATATATAGAAAATGGCCAGAAGTGGCACTGTGGCTCAAGTGGCAGAGTGCTAGCCTTGAGCAAAAAGAAGCCAAGGACAGTGCTCAGGCCCTGAGTCCAAGCCCAGGACTGGGGAAAAAAAAACCAAAAAGACAAGAGGTAAATAAGTGTCATATTGACCGAATTTGTACCACATAATCGCAACTTCTGACACATGACTGTTGCCTCTAAGAGTACACAATTTCATAGTCAGTACTTAACATTTTGGAATTAGTCATGGGAGCTAAAGATTCAGCAACTGAAGTTAATAGCCCAGTTAAGTCTTTTTTCAGTCCTCTCGTCTCTTTTTAAAGACAGGTTGCTCCTCTGATGTTCTGGCTCCAGCGGGAAAATGTGGTTATCTTTCTTAGTTTAGTAAAGGGGGAAGGGTCTTTATTCTGATACCTAAGCCTCTCTCTATAATTCATGCTGCATAATTATCTAATAAGAAAGACCTTGTATTAGTCTATTTTCTGCTGGTATACAGAATACCAGAAACTGGGTAATTATAAAGACTTGTTTTTTCATAATTCTGGAGGTTGGAAAATCTAAGATGAGTCTAAGTCATTTGATTTGGGAATTCATACTATTTCATAACATAGCAAAGGGTATCTCATGGAGAGTGTGTACAAGAGAGTGAGAGAATAGGAATGAGAGGAAGCCACAGCAGTGGAACTTGCTTTCACAATAACCTACTCTGAATAATCCACTCCTGTGATGGAGGCCTTAATCTGCCAGGATTGTAGAGCCCTCATGACCTAAATATCTCTTAAAGAACTCTTCCTCCATATATCATCAACATATGAATTTGAGGATTCACTTTACATTATATACAGACTCTGATGGCTCATGCTTATAGTCTTAGCTACTCAGGAGGCTGAGCTCTAAGGATCATGGCTCAAAGCCAGACTGGACAGGAAAGTCTCTGATATTCTTATTTTCCATTAACAACCAAAAAGCCAGAAGTGGAGAAGTAGCTTAAGTGGTAGAGTGCTAGCCATGAGTGAAAAAACCAAGAGCCAACCTAGCCCTGAGTTCAAGCCCCAGTATGGGAGCACACACACACACACACACACACACACACACACACACACACACACACACACTTTTCAACATATGAATTTGAAGGGACACATTCCAACCATCACAGACCTCCAGTAACAAGTTCTTTTACCAACAATGTCCTGTAGCTGTCATATTCTGTAATTTCCTCTGTAAATGAATAAGCCCAAACTTACTGTCATCTGCCATTCAATCCTCATCGTAATTAAACTATATTTTTTGAGCATGTGGGCACCTATCCCTCTACAAGCCAGAGATAGAGGAAATTTTCATACCTTCTAATAGGAGAAAGAAAATCATATTGTGGTCAGGGACTGTAGATGCCTATGGACAGGCTGCAAGTGGTGAATGGGTTGCCAAGTGGTGAATGGGTTGATGTGTTCTGGCAGAAGTAGTTAGGGATACCATTAACTACTTATGGCTGGTCATTTTTAGGCCCAATTGGAACTGAAGAAAAATCTTCCTAGGGAAGCAAGGAACAATCAGCAAAAACTGAGAAATCATAAAACCAAGAAAACACTTCAAAGCATCCCAAAGAACAGTGTTCTAACCATATTGCCTGATGAAACCATGAGCAGAGGTTCAGGTAAATCATATTTTTTTAGAAAATAATATTTCAGATGTTTTCCAAACTTTAAGTGAACTCCTGGGCTGTGCCTCTAGGGAAGAAAGTGAGAAGACAGAGAACAACCTTGTTGTTTTGCTGGCACTTTACATCTCAGAATATAGTAAGAATGTTGTCACATAATTTTGGATAGCTGGGAGGATAAGACAAAAGCTCTGTAATAAGTTAGTTTCTCTTTTATTATGACTTCAACATGCCTTATATGCATTGTTGGAATCCTTGCCTCATTTCCAGGAGGAGAGAAAGCAAAATAGCCTCATTTTTATAGAGAATGAAGCTCATGTAGACACATTAAATTGCCGTGGCATGTGATGGAATCACATGAGCTGGTTTGGAGTCCTATGTGCACATGCCTGCTCACACAGCCCCCCAGTCAGCACTCTTGGACACAGTTAGAACATGTAAAATGAAGCCAGCACCACTGCCCTCCCTGTGTTGGCTCCTCTTGCCATACCATTGTGGCAAGTGGGTAGGGGCCCCTTGTGCCATGTTACTCAAGCCAGAGCCATCTTCATCCCTCTCTCTCTCCTTGCCAGCTAAATGTTAAGACCATTAATATCACTATCACTACAGAAGAGTAATACCACACAGTACTATTAATGTTCTCTAGTGATGAAATATGCCATCTCCTTCCTTCCCAAAGGTTTTGCCACAGATCTAGTCCTAGGCCTCTCACTCCAGTGCCACTGTTAGAGCCACCTGACCAGATTCTCCACTTCAGGTCTTTTTTGCCTCCCCTCAGCCATTCACTCAGTGGTTCACAATGTGGTCTCAGGCCAGAAGCATCACCTGGGATATGGTCAGCTCCAGTCAGGGTGACTGAAATGGAAACTTCTGGATGAGAACCAGCAGCCTGAATTTAATCAGCCTTTTCTAGGTGGGTCCTAGTAGCCCCAAAACTTAAGAAACAGGAGCTGGGAATGTGGCTTAGTGGTAGAGTGCTTGCCCAGAATGTACAAAGGCCTAGGTTTGATTCCTCAGCACCACATAAATAGAAAAAGCCAGAAGTGGCACTGTGGTTCAAGTGGTAGAGAGCTAGCCTTGAACAAAAGAAGCTCAGGGCCAGTGCCCAGGCCCTGAGGTCAAACCACAGGCATGGCAAAAAAAAATTAAGAAACAATGAACCAGTAGTGTTTCCTTATTCTTCTTGCTGACAATATTCCAGTATTGCCAATGCCCAGCAGTATTGGTTTCACCTAGGAGTACAATGCAAAAACAAAAACAAAAACAAAAAATTCAAGTTCCACCCAGACCTTCTGAATCGGGATCATTTATCAAGATCTCCAAGTGATTCTCACACAAATGGACACCACACCAATGGTAAAATGCAACATGATCCTACAAATGCAACTCTGACCATGTTGCTCTCCTTCCTAAACACACAGCTGGGCACTAGTGGCTCACATCTGTAATTCTAGCTACTTAGGAGGCTGAAATCTGAGTATCAAAGTTCAAAGCCAGCCTGGGCAGGAAAGTTCATGAAACTCATCTCCAATAAACTAATAAAGAAAAGCCAGAATTGGCACTGTGGTAGAGCACTAGCCTTGAACACAAAGAGGCTCAGGGACAGTCCCCAGGCCCTGAACTCAAGCCCAAGATGTAGCGGGGGGGGGGGGGGTGGGTTCTCATTCAGTGAGTCCCCACTGATCTAAAAACAAAAGCTAAACTCCTTAATATGGACCTTGGCTTTTTAGGATCTAACTGCTGCCTATCTTCCGATCTCTATCTCAGGCCTCCAGCCTCTCACATACCCAATGGCATACTCAGCCTTGGATTGCTCTGTGCTTTCCAATGGCTGTCTGTATTCATACCTCTCTATTACACTACCTCACCAATGAGAAAGCCCTTTAAGTTCTTCCTGTCCATATTTCCCCAAGGTTGCAAATGATCCATACTGTTTGCACTCACATGATTGCTGTGCTGTGGACCAAATCTTCACATCAGCAGTACTGACCACTTGGAGTGCTGCAGAAATGCTGGCTGTGTCTCTAGAGGTCTTAAGTTCTAAGTGAAAAATCACCTGCTAAAATAGACTTTGTCTCTCCTCAGGGGACAATATGTTTAATCAATAAGTTAATTAACGTCTGAGTAATTGAAAATCTACTCAGGGCAACCATTTCACTTAATGCTTCCAAGTCTTAGAATTCAATGTATTTTGTAGTCGTACATACAAACAACTTTCACAATTGAAAAAAAAAATACTGTAAAAACCACCAAGAAAAGAGTCTCCACCAAAGTTAGACCCTGTCATCACTTGAGAGTATGCCTAGAAAACCAATATTGGCAAAGGATTTGGCAGATGCCTAGGCTTGGAATGGTCCAGGAGAGACTATGGCTGATGGACAAAGGGGGTTTTCTTTTGCTCTCTTGAGCCTTCCTAACATTCCAGCTATGGTTTGTTGAGTGCTCATTAGAAGCCAGTATTGTGGTCCACTCAATTCCCATACAACCTGGAAGGTAGGAGTTACCATTACCTCTGTGATTGAGGCAGGCTAAACCAGAATTTTTTCACCTACTGCCTTACAGCTTTATCAGGATGCAGATGACTCGAGGCTTTAGGACCAAGCTAGGAAAACCTACAGATCTAAAAAAGCAGTGACTCATCTTTAAGTGAATCTTGATCCTTTAGGAAAAAGCTATGCTCTGGAAGTTGTGAATGGAAGTTGAAACAGGTTTCAGACATTGGCCTCTATAATCCCTTGCCTCAAGGGAGCAGAAAGAGTCGCTCATTTAGGAGCCAAGTCATGCTCTAGACAGGGCAGTATAGCTATGTCAAGAGATGCAACCAGGTTACAAACAGCAACTTGTTGGGGAACGAGTCCCAACTTCATCTTCCTGAATCAAAATCTCTGCAGATTGGTGGGAGGAGGTGTTATCTTTCATTTGAAAAGTTTCCTGAGTGATTTTTAAGATTAATCCAACTTAGATGAACTTCAATAACCTTTGAGAGTTCTCAACACCCAAATATTATGAGAATCCTTTTCTCTTTAATAACTCTGTGTGAATACACATGACAAAAAGAGCCTAGAAAGGGTAGATTTTTGCTAGCAGGAGAAAGAAATTTTAATTCTTCTCACTAAAATGAGATTGCAATTAATTAAGACCTAATGGTGGGAAAGGTCTACACTTATTGTTCTGTATACTCTAAAAAGGTGGTTGGCACTTCTTAAATAAAAGCTAAAGTAAATACATGTGTATACCTAAATCAAATCCCATAGCAAAAAAAAAAGAAGTATCCTCTAATAAAAAACATAAAGCTGAGCACAGGGCTCACATCTGTAATCCTATCTACTCAGAGGCTGAGACCTGGAAGCTCAAGGTTTGAAGCCAGCCTGTGCAGAACAATTAACCAGCACATTAAACATATACTTGAATGCTTACATACATGCATGTATATGCATACATAGTTTTGAAGAAAGACCCCCCCCCAAAAAAAAGACACAATATGTGATTCTAGATTGGATCCTGGATCTAAAAAATAAAACATAAGCAAACAAAAAGCAGTCATAAAAAGTATTGCTGGAATAACCATAGATATTTGAATATGGATCCTATATGAGAATATATTATACCACGTGTTGAATTTTCTAAATGTAATGACTTTATTGTAATTATGTAGGAGAAAAAATCCTCATCCTTAAGAGATTATGGTAATATGTTTAGGAGTACCTACAACCAATTTTTAAATGGTTCAGCTGAAAGCAATATTGTAGCAAAACATTGTGGATGGGTTGAGGTTATAGATGTATACTATACTAGTCTTGTGACATTCAAAGCATTTCACTTTTGTAAAAATAACAACTGCAAAATGTTTAGTGATTACAATGATACCAGCTGGAATATATAAAAAAAATCAAGCATATTCTTCTGTGTTCATAAAAATCTAGGCATTTAATAAAAACAATCATTATTAGGGAAAATTAAATTAAAAGAACTTCTCATCTTTCATAGGAAATTCTCATGATGCAGAATTTTTGGCCTATGGAGCAAGGAATGCCTATTGTCATCAAAAAATTGGCAAAATGGAAACATGGCTCCATGAACCAGAGGCTGGGGGACAGCTCCCCTGGGACAGTTCTGGCTCTGACTCAGATGAGCTGGAGAAAGATGGGAAAGAACCACACCCTCTTGTGAGAACTAGGACAGAGAAAACCTTACTTTTTGATGAGTTTTTTGATGGAGAATAAGAATGCTACTCACTCTGTGACCCCCTCCCTGTCCCTCTGGCAAATAATGATGGTATTGAAAGCTTGGTTTTTTGGTTTAAAAAAAATCTTTCCGAATAAAGCTCGATTGGATTCGAAGAAGAGCTGTTCTTCCGGGAAAATGGCGACTCCCACCAGGGCCCTGGCGTCGCCTCCAGCTGCGGATCCGGCACCTGACGTGGGGCCTGCGGAGGAAGCCGACTGCCCAGCGCCGCCTCGCCAGCCTCAGGTCCAGCAGGTCCTCGCTGCCCCGCGGCTTCGATCCCCCAGCTTCCGAGGACTTGGGGCCGCGGAGTTTGACAGAGCTGCGGGAGATGTTGAGGCGCCAGGAGAGGCTTTTACGCAATGAAAAATTCATTTGCAGATTGCCCGACAAAGGTAAAAAGGTCCTTGGCACTGTTGCCAAACTGAAAGCTGCCATTACAGAATGAGAAGAGGTTAGAGGACAAAGTGAACTGTTTCATCCTATTCGTTTAGACTATAGGGCAAAAAGCGATTGCAGGAGTTGATGTGGACATAGATAAGCCCTAGAATTCTGACCAAATACTTGATACTTCATCACCAGTTCCTGGCTGTTCCCCCGTGGATAGCATCAAGTCATTTGAAACCAGCTCAGAAAAGCAGGGACTTGTGCATCCTGCTCACAAAGGCAGTGAAGACACTCCAGAGGCTGAGCACACAGTGAGCAAGGGCCCGGTTTCCAGCAGCAGAGCCAAGGGTCTATGGAGCATCTCCCCCAGCACTCTGCTGAAGAAGACATTTCCTTCAGCCTCAACAACCTGCTTATTGACAGTTTACAAAGAATTACACTTACAGAGCAAGGTGAACTCCGTTCCGAAGAAAACCTGAGTGCTGAGAACTCAACAGACCTTTGCAGTGGGACTCCTAAGAAGCCTCATTACATGAAAGTGCTAGAAATACGAGCCCAAAACCCAGTGCCCCTGCCACATAAATTTAACACCAACATGTTGACATCACAGAAGAATGACCCAATTGGTCATTGTCAGAGGGGAAAACCTCCCATTTCCTCAAAGGAGTAGCTGCGCAGGGATAAGCAGCATCTTGATGGCATCACTGCAGAGACTCCTACCACTTCACCATTTGCCTAAACAGCTGCCCTCTATAGAGGAGTCTTTGGCTCTTCAGAAACAGCAGAAACAGTTATGAGGAGATGCGGGCGAAGCTCGCAGCACAAAAATTAGCTGAAAGACTGAATATTAAAATGCAGAACTATAATCGAGAAGGAGAGTCTTTGGGGAAATACCGAGAAGTAAAGGATGAAGATGCCGAGCAGTTCTCTGATGATGGATTCTGAAGATGGGCACTGGAATAATCTAAGCCTCCAACTGTCGAGATGCTATTATCTTACATCAAACTTCCTAACAAGTATCAAGATCAGTGTCAGACATTGAGGGGAAAATCTCATAAAGTTACACAAAGGTAGCTACAATAGAAATCCCATTGATCTTTCAGAAGATGATTTTATGTGTTTGAAAAGTTTAATATCTGAGTATTGTGTTTAACCACATTGTATTAAAATTTTGCAGTATGTTGTGCACTTGTCTGATACTTTAGTATGTAGTAAAGCACATTGGTGGTTTTATTTCCTTTAAGTCAAATGAAAGCAGATCATTTTGCTTTTTCCTTATTCTTACCTCTATTAAATGGCATTATTACATGTCTTTCCATGTAATAGTTGGTTGTTCCAGGCACTGAAAATGAGTTAGGAAGAACAGCCAGGAACTGGTGATGAAGTATCAAGTATTTGGTTAGAATTCTGGGGCTTATCTACATCCACATCAACTCCTGCAATCGCTTCCTTTTTTGTAATGAAAGGAGCAGTGGAGGGAATTTTAGGCATGTTTTCTTGGAATTAGTGAGATGTGGGTGTGAAATGCCCCAGAAAGTATTCATAGAAAATACTCCACAAATGTTTGTCTTCTCCTGTCATCATAGGAAGACTGTTCTTTCTCTTGCTTATGAATAAGAAGTGACTTGAGGTGATTCTGGAGGGCGGAGAGTCTTTCTAGAGTACTAGATTTGCCTGCAGTAACTGAAGGGGCTGCATTGGAAGTGTCTAGGGTTCACTGGACCCAAGTTCTTTGCCTACACAGATGATAGTTCCATGTATAGAGCTTTGTGTTTGGTAAAGAAACATTTATTTTAAAGTTAGTTGTCAAAAAATAAAAATAAAATTAGTTGTCAGCACATCGCTTGTATTCCCTCAAAGAGGCTTTTATAGGCTGCAGAAACTTCTATCTCATATATATACATGTCATTTTATTTTTTTTTTATTTATTTTATTTATTTTTTTTTTTTGGCCAGTCCTGGGCCTTGGACTCAGGGCCTGAGAACTGTCCCTGGCTTCTTCCCACTCAAGGCTAGCACTCTGCCACTTGAGCCACAGCGCCGCTTCTGGCCGTTTTCTGTATATGTGGTGCTGGGGAATCGAACCTAGGGCCTCGTGTATATGAGGCAGGCACTCTTGCCACTAGGCTATATCCCCAACCCCTATACATGTCATTTTAAATGATAATATATGGTTGTCTCCAGAGAAATTAACACGTTATCAGAAAATTCTTTGTCTATTATGTGGAATCTTTAAAAGTATTGAAAAGGAAAATAAAATAGTAATTAGAGCAAAAAAAATCGTTCAAGTTAGCATATGAATCACAGAGCAATTCACTTCAGTCAACAGATCACAGGTTTGTCACATCCGCTGTTCCCCCCTGTCTGTTGAACCGCCTCAACACTGAAACAACCGCCATTTTATTCCTCACCCTTCTGTGTATGGTTGGGCCAACAAAGTGGTTCTTCTGCTAGTCTCTGTACACCTCTCATGTAATTGAAATCAAATTGCAACTAGACCTGGAGTCCTTTGAAGGCTCGGTCGGGATATAGTGCCAGCTGCACCCTGCCAACTCTCTATGCCTCTTCACAAGATCTCCACAACAGGGTAGTGAAATTTCCTGCATACCTGCCCAAGCCTCTAACAAACAAACATCTCAAGAAGAGAAAACAGGGGCTGGGAATGTGGCCTAGTGGTAGAGTGCTTGCCTAGCATGCATGAAGCCCTGGGTTTGATTCCTTAGCACCACATATACAGAAAATGTGAGAGGTGGTGCTGTGGCTCAAGTAGTAGAGCGCTAGCCTTGAGCAAAAAGAAGCCAGGGACAGTGCTCAGGCCCCAAGTTCAAGCCCCAGGACTGGCAAAAAGAAAAAAAGGAAGATAAAACAGAGCTACCACTCTCTATTCATAGAACCAATTCTACACCACTTCTGTCACATCCTATTGGTGGAAGCAAGTTGTGTGCTGGATGCTAGCCAATGAAAAGGGTCTATACAAGGGCATATTGGCATCCATTTGAACTCTCCACTCCACCATGCTACCTATACCTGTACATTATACCTATACCTATAAAACAGAGATGAGAGAGTAAATTTGATAAAAATAATAATAATAATAAAGTGTGCTTTTAGAGGAAACCAGTTGTGCTATGCTAAGCACTCAGCTTACTTAGTCTTTGTTTTCATGAGTTTTACAATGAAGAAGCTTCAAAAAAGAGGTGGAATAATGGCCCACTCATCAGGCCACTGTGAATTAAAGCTCAAAATATGAATACCTCTCAGATTACAGAGTAGATTTCATAGAGTTTTTTTAAAACTAAATAGAGCTGAGCTCTAGTGGCTCATGCCTGTAATCCTAGCTACTCAGGTGGTTGAGATCTGAGGATCATGGTTCAAAGTCAGCCAGGGGAATAAAAGTTTGTGAGACTCTTATCTCCAATTAACCACCAGAAAACTGGAAGAGGTGCTGTGGGTCAACATGGTAGAGTGCTATCCTTGAGCAAAAAAAAACAACCCTAAGGGTCAGTGCCCAGGCCCCAAGTTCAAGCCCCATGACTAAAACAAACAAAAAACCTAAATGGAACCAACACTAGTTGCTCATACCTGTAATCCTAGCTACTCAGGAGGCTAAGATCTGAGGAGTGAGATTCAAAGCCAGCCCTGACAGCAAAGTTTGTGAGACTCTTATCTCCAATTAGCTACCAAAAAAGCAGAAATGGAGCTGTGGCTCAAGTGGTAGAGTGATAGCCTTGAACAAAAAAAGCTAAAGGACAGTGCCCAGGCCCTGAGTTCAGGCTCTAGGACTAGAAAAACAAAACAAAAAGCAAAATGGAATCTTTGAAATGTTTGTTGTAAATATTATTCCATTTACAAAAATGATTTTAGGTAATTTTAAAGACTTTCTTTTTTTATAAATTTCACCTTATATGGTTATTATAATCTAGAAATAATTTTAAGTTTAAGGAATCCAGAAGTTTTCAAGGTTTAGTAAAACTTTTTTTTATATTATTGAGCTTTATGTACAAAATCATTTGATTTCAAATAAACATTTAATGTAAAAACAAATGTTCTTTTAAACTGAATTTCTTTTACATCTACTGTACCATTCAAATGCTTTATCATCTTACATGATTTCTTCAAAATCTGTTATCAAGGGTACATATAGAAAAGCATTTTTTATTATAAATAGAAACAAAGGGTTTTTTTCAGTTTTTATTATATGATGACATAAAAAGTTTACTCAACAGACGTAATTTTATTACTGTTTGGGGGAGGGAATCACCAACTTTTTGTGCAAACAATGCTAGCCTTCTTTTAAGCATTAAGAGCATTAACTGCTTAAGAAATGACATAAGCAATAATTCTACACCTACATCTCCCCTAAAATAATCTATTTTTTTCTTTTTTTTTTTTACATATGTGCACAGCTTTAGCAAATTAAAGCCTGAGAGAAATGCTGGAAACCCACTACCCAGAAGCAAAATGGGAGTTTATGGTAACTCCACAGGGAGCCAAGGAGTCTGTAATGAAAGCTGCAGTTTCCCTCTTTCCTATTATTTTTTAGCACAAAAATCAATGACTAAGAACTTAATACTAGATGACAAATCACATCCACGTTATTAAATAGCCTCACAGTTAAACACATCTTACAGAACTTTAAAGCAAAGCAAAGAAAAAAACACCCTTTTAAGTCTTCAATAAGAAACTTCCAAAAGAAAAAAAAAAAAAAAAACTATGTGAATTTGACATTTAGTCAGTTCAGACAAGTCTTTAAGGAGATGAAGAGCCTGAAATGTCAGGGAATAAAAAGGAAGATTTCTTTTGAATACGGTAGGCAATTAGGCCATCCGTGGCTTAGGCAGGTATCAAGGAAGTTTTACTACCTAATGGTACTAAAATGGCCTAATTAATTTCGATTTCACTTTAATTTTTTTTAATTTTCTATTTCGTGTGTGTGTGTGTCTGTCTGTCTGTCTGTCTATCTGTCTGTCTGTGTGTGTGTGCTAGGCAAGAAGCATATTTGCACTGAGGGAATAAATAAATTTCTTGACCAGTTAGCCTTCTCCAGTCAGGTCCTTGAGAGGAAAAATGAATCCAAACCACCCCTAGTGTCCTTGTATATTATGGTGGATCTAGAAGCCTCTAGAGTTCAATGGGAAACTCCCAATGCCGTAGTTAAGAGGACCAAACCAGCCTTCTTAGCTCTGCTTTGTCATTTAAAATTAGATAAAGCCCTCATTTCCAAACCCAGTGGACTGTGAGCTCCATGAGGACATGCACAGTGCCTTCTCCCTATGCTATCTCTATTTCCTAGCCCAACATCTGGCACCGAGTTTATTATTAAATATTTGCTGCATTAATTACTTAATGTGTTGGATTAACTAGTCAATTTGTGAAGCATTTGTTTCTTCCCAGCTCTGTAGTGGCTCCCATGCATTTCCATTATTTCTCAAGAGTCTTATATATACAAGGATGGTTGTATAGTTAGTACACAAAGGGCCATTTTTAAAAGCTCTTGGAATTTGTATCTCTTAAGCAGATGGCTTAAATTAAACATCACCATAGGGCACAGAAGCTAAGCACAGACACCAGTGAAGATGTCATAGCTCAGAATATTTCTCAAAACTAATTGCAAAAACAACAAATCAGAATTCTGCTGTTATTTGCTTGCTTTGTATGAAACGCTTCCACACCCATTAATAAATTCAAGAACTTGAAAGGGATAAATAATGATCATAATAATTGCCTTTTGTACAAGAACCACCTATGTGTGCCAGCTACTCTTCAAATGTTCTACATATTTAATCCTCACATCAGCTTTTGTGGGTCAATATTAATACTGTTAACATTTTACAGATGAGGAAATCAAGGCACAGAGAGATTTTGTAACTTTCCACATTCACCCAGCAAAACTTCCTTTCAGGGTAGACAATTGTTCAGCAAAAATGGTTTTCAGGGAGCCAGGGACTTCTCCTGCCACTACCCCATTTTATTTCCAACATGCCAGCTTCATTATTCCAAATTAAGTGATAGTTAAACTGCTAGGCACAGAAAAAGGCTAAAGGCCCCCTGAAAGCTGGAGATCAGAAAGTACATGCAAACTTAACATCTTCACTGTTCATGCTAGGAGTAGCAGGGCAAGTATTCCCCAGCCAACCCCCACAGCTCTACTCGACTAAATATAGTTGCACACTGCATCCAGGTCTGAGAATAGCAGTGTTCACTGTTGGTGACAGGTAGAACCCCCTGTTAAATGATCAAAAACTAGTAACAATCAGGATTTCTGGGCCCTCCTCTTGCCAGTAGGGGAGGGATGTTGACTCGGGACTAATAGGTTGCTTTTGTTTAGTTACTTGGGGATTTTAGCTTCCGGGTAAATCTAAACCACTCTAAGACTGACAATCACAGTATTAGCAGTATAAATATTCTACGTTACCAGAAACTACCACTTTCTATCTAAAAGCAACAACTTCTGAGGTTTGGTTTTTGTGCTAGTCCTGGGACTTGAACTCAGGGCCTGGGTGCAATCCCTGAGTTTTAGTTCTCAAGGCTAGTACTCCACCACTTGAGCCACAGCTCTACTTCTGGCTTCTTTTGGTGTTAAATTGGAGAGAAAAGGTCTTATGAGCCCAGCACGGGTGCCTCACACCTGTAATCCTAGCTATCTGAGGATCACCATTCAAAGCTAGCCTGGGCAAGAAAATCTGTGAGAGTTTTATCTCCACTTAACTACCAGAAAACTGAAAGTGGTGTTGGGGTTCAGGGACAGTGCCCAAGCCCTGAATTCAGGCCCCAGAGCTGACAAGGGGGGAAAAAAGAGTCTCACAGACTTTCCTGTCCAGGCTGGTCTTGAATCCTCAGATCTCAGCCTCCTGAGTGGCTAGGATTATAGGCATGAGACACCAGCACCTGGTTCTTTTTTTTTTTTTTTATTCTGATGATAACTCTGAACTACTGTGTTAAGACTTAACTAAAGTTGACTTTTACAAGAGTTGGTAGACTTATAAACAAATGGGTAGTTTTTGTTACTTAAACAGCTTTTCAGAGTAGAACACAGAACATCAACTCTTTGTACAGCCACCTTTCTTACCATGGGAGTATTTTAGTCATCAAATTCTAATTAATATCAATGATTTCTTGCCTTGAATGAAGAACAAATGTCTATTTCCACATAGTACTATAAAACCTCAATAAGTTACTGTAATGTCAGTGGGTTGGGGAGAAGTATACTAAAGAATAGGTTAGGGAAGGTTAGACTATCAAAAATCTGAATTAAATTTTCTTTTGAAAGAAATAATATCTTATTCAAGTAATAAACAATATAGAGAATATAAATATTAACATATAAGTTACAAGGTTAGGAGACACAGTAGGGGATATCTAAATCGTCTTTCTTAGAACTAGTGACAATCTGGACATCTTCATGAATGAGTAGAAAGGCAGAATTAGTAGCTAGAAAGGCATAATCTGGCAAAAGGAAGTCTCAAAGGTGTCCTGTATTTTGAGGGTGGAGGGATCTCCTTCATTTTACTCATTGAGAAGCATTGTCTAAGGATTAAGAGCTGCTAGATGAACTGACGATGGGTATTTGCCCACCTCACAACATATAAAAACTGAAGGTAAAAACTACCTGTGAAGCCGGGTGCCAGTGGCTCACACCTGTAATCCTAGCTAGACTCAAAGCCGGTCCTGACAGGAAAGTCTGAGAGATTCTAGCTCCAATTAACCAACAGAGAACTGGAAGTGGGGCTGTGGCTAAAAGTGGTAAATCGGTAGCCTTGATCTGAAGAGCTCAGGGAGAGTGCCTAGGCCCAGAGTTCAAGCCCCATGACTGATACAAAAAAGAAAAAAGCCTTCTTTGAGGGGAACAGGAAATGTTTCTCTCTCTTTTTCTCTTTCTCTCTACTTAAGCTCTGTTATACTAAAATAAAATTTTGCTACAACTTTAAAAAATAACTGAAACTGAAGTTAAGGCTCATTTTTAGGTATACATTTCATAGTACTTCTGCAATTCATTTAATTGTCCACTCAAAAAAACAGTTTGACTACCAATGCTAAAAATATAGCCATAAACAGGATAAAATCTTTATACCTATGGATTACATTCCAGTAGAGATCATGAGCAGAAAGCCAAATATATGAATGTAATTCCAAGTGATTTTAACCATCAAGAAGAAAAATAAAGGCATAAATGAAGAGGATGACTGTAGAGGATACTCAGAAAGAAACTCTCTGTAGAAAAATATAGAATGAAGGGAGGGAGTGAACAATAAAGAAACAGATGAAATCAGCATTCAGACATTAAAGGAGATGTGCAAGAGCCCTGAGGTAAGGATGAGATTATAATTTTCAAAGGCCAACAAGAAGGCTAGAATGACAGAGTGAACAAATGGAACTCTATTGATTAGTTTTCTATTGCTATAACAAACCAGCTGAGGCTGGATGCTTTATTTTAAAGAGAATTATTCAGGTCACATTTTTGTAGACTGCAAGTCCTAGATTTGACAGCACCACACATTGGGCTTCTAGTGAGGACCCCCCCCCCTTGGCTTCATCACAACATGGTAACGTGGTGGTAGGCACAGGAGCAAAAGAGATCACATGCTGAGACACAAACCCAGAGAGATTCAGAAGGCAGGCTCACTGAACTGAATAGTTTTAATTATGCTATTGTTTATTCTATACTTGGATAAAAAGTATTTCCTCTAACATGAAATGTAAAGTCAGATCTTTAATAGCTTGACTATCCCTAACTTAGCCTTTAAATTTTTTTTTCGCAACTCATTTTTGTAAGAACTTGGGTCCCATAAAACTACATCGATTCCCTCCAGGGAATGTGTCCTCATGACCCAATCACTTTCCTAATAAACCTCACTACCAACACAATGGGGACCCAGCTTCCAGCACACACACACACACACACACACACACACACACACACACACACACACACACACCACTGGGGAGCAAAAAGCAGCAGGACGAAGAAAACACAAAGGTGGTTATGGCCAGATGAGAGGAGGCTTTGAGATATAACAGGAGGCAGAAGGGCTGGTACTTGGGCAAGTGATCTCAGTAATGATGCATGGAAGTGTCCTCCCATATGATCCAGAGAAGCACATGACCTGCCATAGACAGAGAGTCTAGGAGGGCCATTGAGGTCCCAGGGCAATATCAGCTCCTCATCCCAACCCTTCCCTGTGCCCTGCTGCCCTCCCTTTTTGAAATTGTGTCCATATAGCAAATGCTACTTTCTACTTGGGCCAGATCCAGTTGATTTCTCACCTTAAAAGTTGGTAACAACTAATGGCTATCTTAGGTGGTAATCATCCCCTTGCCTTTTGGTGCAACATTACAGGCTGTGGTGTTCTAGCATACACTTGAGTGGCCAGCCATAGATACAAAGCACAATTATGAAGTTCTCTGTCTCTGTCTTTCTCTCCATCTCTCTCTGTCTCTCTGTGTCTGTCTGGGAATGTAGCTTAGTGGTACAGTGCTTGCCTAGCATGCATGAAACCCTGGGTTGGATTCCTCAGGTCCCCATAAACAGAAAAAGCTGGAAGTAGTGCTGTGGCTCAAGAGGTAAAGTGCTAGCCTTGAGCAAAAAGAAGCTCGGGACAGTGTTCAGGCCCCAAATCCAAGCTCCAGGACTGGCAAAAAATAAAAAATAAAAATAAATCTATTAATGTGTAAGAACAACTGCTCAAGAATAAAACCTAGGTTTCTTAATCATGAGAGATATCTCAAGATACCCTGGGGTACAACATGCTTTCTCGGTAATTCTAGCTCTGAAGCTCCCATTTCCATTACTGGCAACCTTTTACCTGTTCAAGGTACTTCCGTCACTTCTGGATTCAAATGCACTCAGAATTTTCTCACCTTGTCTCTCTTCCATGGGTTCTCCACAGCTTGGATATATTCCCTTTACCCTTTCTCACACAAGCAAATATGCAGGTCTAGCTCTACTTGTGTTCTGAGAAGCTTCCTTTCCACTCCACCCCCCCCCCATTATTATTTGCAAAGCTCCTATTACCTCATTTATCATTGCTTTCCTGACATATTGTTTCACAGGTGATCCTAAATATAGACTATAAAAGAAATACCAAGTCTTTAAAGTAAGATCTAATGTTAAGTAGAGTAATTAGGAGCAGGTCCATAAAGCCATACCCAGCTACTCCATAGTAATGTTGCCCATGGCAGGCAGGCTGTGAAGGTGTCAGAAGATGCATTGCTCACTGAATTCTGAAAGCAGAATTTATCCCCCAAGCTTAGTATCCCTTCTTCAGCTGCATTTTTAATCTTTCACTATTCCTACTTCCTGTGCAGAATCTGTTGAGCTACTCTGAAACTGTGGGTGAGATCTTTTCCTGCAAACATTGGAATATAAAATATTTGCCTATATATCAAAGATGGCACAGTAGTTGAATGGCTAGGTGGGGAAAGGGTAAAACTAGAGGGCTTTAGAAATGCCTTGCAGGGCTGGGGATATGGCCTAGTGGCAAGAGTGCCTGCCTTGGATACCCGAGGCCCTAGGTTCGATTCCCCAGCACCACATATACAGAAAAACGGCCAGAAGCGGCGCTGTGGCTCAAGTGGCAGAGTGTGCTAGCCTTGAGCAAAAAGAAGCCAGGGACAGTGCTCAGGCCCTGAGTCCAAGGCCCAGGACTGGCCAAAAAAAAAAAAAGAAAAAAAAAAAAAAAGAAATGCCTTGCAATCATCTGATTTTAAGGTAACAAATCAATCTAGTATAAAATTGATTTAAATTAATATCACAGATGCAAATAAGCTGAAAGTGTTTTAATTTATAAAAAGTCAATAAAGATTGGCCAATATGAACCAGCACACACTAGAAGCTAGAATTAATTTATGAATATATAAATATATATTCAGGAGGGATGTATCCAAGTGTATACAAGTGTATTAACCTAAATATGGTAGATTCAGGGGAGAACTCAAATGATGCAATTCCTTAGAAAGAGTAACTCAGAGCCAATAAAATAAAAAACAGGGATGGGGTACTTCAAAGGGAGGAAAGTGTCAAGGGATGGGGGCAGATGAATGAAGAGAGGAAGGGGAAATGCAATTATGAAACTCAATGCAGATTCTACAAAATTAAGAAAATTGAGTGGAGGAGTAGTTTGGAGGGATGGGAGAGAATGAAGAAAGGGATGACATTGATTAAGACAAATTGTATTTATATACTGCATTGTGGAATGACAGCTCCCTTGTACAACCACTTAAAGATAAAAACAACATTTTTAAAAATAATAAAAATATAAATTTCACCATAACAAAAGAACCATGATATTGAGGCAAGTGATTAGACAGACCATTACCAAAAATGACATGGAGATTCAAGGGCTCAGGATTAGGGATAGTGCAAGAGGTATTGATTTTTTTTTTAAATTACCAAATCCAAAAACCTTTAAACTATCCATCTCTGTCACAATTTCTTAGTCTAACTGGTAAAACCCACAGAAATACATGATATGATATGACTATATAAAACCCCAAGTTGAATGCCTCAGAGGCACTCAGCTGTGGGGACAACCCAGTGTGATGGCAGAGGATGTGATGTCTTCTTCCCCCTTTCCTAAGGTAGACTTTCTGACTCCTGGCCTTCAGAACAGAGGCCAGGGCACAGGAGCCAATACGGAGGTCTTCTGACCATCCTGGTCCCAGGTAAATGGGAATGGAGATAGGCAAAAAAGCTTGTCTTCATCCTTGCTTTCCCCTTGCTAGCCCCAGGATGAATGAGGTTGGCAGCGAAGAACAACGTCTCTCCACCTCACGTTAACGGTGGAGAGTAGCCAGAGGAGGATTGAGTAGGAGAGTGTAAGTGTGAGGTAAGACACATTTGCAGTTTAGCTGTGTGTTTCAAGAAATAAACAACCAAGGGTAACCTGGTGCTGGTGGCTCATGCCTGTAATCCTAACTACTCTGGAAGCTGAGATCTGATTGCGGTTCAGAGTCAGCCAGTCCAGGCAGAAAAGTCAGTGAGACTTCCATCTCCAATTAACTACTAAAAAGCCAAAAATGGAGCTGTGGTTCAAGTGGTAGAGTGCAGCATCTAGAACCTGAGCTCAAGCTCCTGGACCAGCATGCCCACGCAAGCATGTAAGCATGCGCACACACACGTGGAGAATAAACCTAAAAAGTAATTGCCATCATAATTTTTTTTTAAATTTTAATATTTGTCAGCAAAAAGAAATATGCAGGTGTGGTGGTTCAAGCTTGTAATCCTAGCTACTTGGGAGGCAGAGATCCAAAAATCGAGGTTTGAGGTCAGCCTAGGCCTAAAAGTTTGAGAGATTCCATCTCTACCAATAGCTGAGGGTGGTGGCAGACACTTGTTATCCCAGCTGTGAGAGGGAGGTGGAGAGCACAAAGGGTGGGAGCAGTGGCCATGTCTGTCATCCTCAGCAACATGAGGAAGTGCAAGTAGGAAGACTGCAGCACAGATTAGCATGGGAATAAATGAAATGCACTAGAGGCTTGGCTCAAATGGTAGAATGCCTCCCTAGCAAGTGAGCCATCAAGCACATTTTTTTTTTTTTTTGGCCAGTCCTGGGGCTTGGACTCAGGGCCTGAGCACTGTCCCTGGCTTCTTTTTGCTCAAGGCTAGCACTCTGCCACTTGAGCCACAGCGCCACTTCTGGCCATTTTCTGTATATGTGGTGCTGGGGAATCGAACCCAGGGCCTCATGTATATGAGGCAGGCACTCTTGCCACTAGGCCATATCCCCAGCCCCATCAAGCACATTTTAAAACATAAAAATAAATTGAAAAATAAAACCTGAACAGAAACTTACTGTAACTGGTCACAGATGTGAAATTGAAATATATTTGTCGTGTGTGTGTGTGTGTGTGTGTGTGTGTGTGTGTGTAATGTAACCCTCAAACTCTATGAAGTAGTCATTTGTCCCATTTTTTAAAAATTGCTTCTATTTTTCATATGTGAAAAGTTCAGCCTCAGAGATATTAAGCACCTTTTCCAAGATAATGGAAACACAGAAAAAATCAGAAAAAGGAATTGGAAGTAGTCATTCTTTTTTCCTTAGCTACGCAAAACCAATTTTACCTTCTACTTCACAGGGAGTCTCTGGGAAGAGAAGGGCCACAGAAGAGTCTGGGAGAGAAGTGAAGGAGAGCCTCAGAGAGAGTCAAGACACTCATGTGTCCCATGTCCCACTAAAATGCTCTGGCAGGTTTGTTCAGCACTGTAGATAAAGCCCAGTAAGGCTTATTACTCTGGTGGTACTCCCCTAGCATGTGTTGAATAAACAGGTGGTATCAACTTCTTCAAGTTTTTTTAGTTTATATTTTTCTTTAGTAGCACTGTGATTTGAACTCAGAGACTTACACTTGTTAGACAGGCATTCAACCACTTTAGCTACATTACAGCCCATTTGCACTTTAGTTATTTGTTAAAGTCTTGCGTTTTCTTCAGGCTGGCCTTGGACCTCAATGTTCCTACCTATTTCAAGCCATTGAAATAACTGGGAGGTAAGACACTACATTCAGCTTCATTGATTGGTGAAATTTTATATAGTAGGCAAAAGATCTGAACTCATACAAATGTTTTCCATAATTAAAAATAAGATTACATTTTGAAAAGCTAAAAGCAAGGATAGTAGCTCCAGTGTTCAATCTGACATGTAAGGAGCTTAGAATTTTTCATTCCATCCTAACAACAGGCCCAAAAATCTAAACAATGTGAAATATTAATAACTATCCTTATTTCTACCAAAGAAGTGAGCAATCTGTTGATAAAACATCACACAAGTAATTACAGTTCTTGGTATTTACTCAATTGAACTGAAAATTTATGTTCACATCAAAACTTTATACTGATGTTCATAGCAGATTTTGTTCATAATTGCCAATAGGTAGAAGCTGCCATGGTGTCTCACAGTAAGCAAATGGATAAACTGCACACCAGACAATGGAATATTAGTAAGCACTATAAAGAAGTGAGCTACTCAAGATAAACAGAAAGCCCACAGACTGGGAGAAGATCTTTACTGGCCATTCAACAGACAAAGGCCTCATATCTAAAATATATGCAGAACTAAAAATATTACCTTCTTCCAAAACAAAACCGCAAAGAACCAATAGCCCCCTCATCAAGTGGGCTAAAGACTTACAAAGAGACTTCTCTGATGAGGAAATGAGAATGGCCAAGAGACATATGAAAAAGTGCTCTACATCACTGGCCATAAAAGAAATGCAAATCAAAACAACATTGAGATTCCATCTCATCCCAGTAAGAATGTCATATATCAAGAAAACTAACAATAACAATTGTTGGAGGGGATGTGGCCAAAAGGGAACCCTACTTCATTGTTGGTGGGAATGTAAACTGGTTCAGCCACTCTGGCAAGCAGTATGGAGATTCCTCAGAAGGCTAAATATAGAACTCCCCTATGACCCAGCAACCCCACTTTTGGGTATCTATCCAAAAGACCACAAACAAAATCATAGTAATGCCACCAGCACAATAATGTTCATCGCAGCACAATTTGTCATAGCTAGAATCTGGAACCAACCCAGATGCCCCTCAGTAGGCGAATGGATCAGGAAAATGTGGTACATATACACAATGGAATTTTATGCCTCTATCAGAAAGAATGACATTGCCCCATTTGTAAGGAAATGGAAGGACTTGGAAAAAATTATACTAAGTGAAGTGAGCCAGACCCAAAGAAACATGGACTCTATGGTCTCCCTTATTGGGAATAATTAGTACAGGTTTAGGCAAGTCATAGCAGAGCATCACAAGATGATGCTAAGTGAAATGAACTCCATGTTATGGAAACGATTGTTATATCACAGTTGTAACTACTTTCAATGTCCCACGTGTATCTGTAGCTTCTATTATTGATGATGTTCTTGTATCACCTTCCTGTGGTTGTACCTACACTATCTCTGTAATCTTATCTGAGTATATTAGAAACCGTGTATACTGGTATTAGAACTAGGAAATTGAAAGGGAATACCAAAATTGAGAGACACAGGGTAAAAAAAGAGAAACAACTACAAAAGCAATACTTGCAAAACTGTTTGGTGTAAGTGAACTGAACACCTCATGGGGGGAAAGGGAAAGGGGGAGGAGAGAGGGAGGTATGAGGGACAAGGTAACAAACAGTACAAGAAATGTATCCAATGCCTAACGTATGAAACTGTAACCTCTCTGTACATCAGTTTGATAATAAAAATTTGAAAAAAAAATAAAAATAAAGAAGTAAGCTAGTAAGCCATGAAGAGATGTGGAAGAAACTTCAATGCATTTAATTAAGTGAATGAAGCCAATCTGAAGCAATACTGTATGTTGCGATTATACATTTGCAATTATACAAGTATAAAGACAATTTTTTTTTAATGAGTGGCTACCAGAGACTGTCATGGAGGAGAAATAAACAGACAGAGCACAAGAAATCTTGGTATGAGAGATGGAGGGAAATGGCAGAGGAACAGCAGATCCCTATCTAAGATCTCTCCAAGAACCCAGTTTTACTACTCCAGAGAAACATACACCTAGAAAGTCATCTCAAGTAAGTTATAATAGTATAGAGATTCTGGCCAGAAAGTGAAAAAATGAGGCAGCTGGCTTGAGAAAACAGATTTGAGCTCCAGGCGGCTTCCGGTTGCCACTCCAGTGGAGTGCTCTCCCCACTCACTTCCAGTGCACGAGGAGAGAAATCCTTTAGACAGGCAGCAGACAGACAAGGATCGCAGGCAGATCTCAGACAGTCTGAAAAGCCAGAGGAGGCATTAATACCCTATAAAAGACATTCTCACTTGTGCCCACAGAGCAGCATTTGGAAGGTAGCCCTTCCCCCCACCAGAGTGAAACGCCATCTTTGACTCTGGCATAGAACGGGCCACAGCTGACAGGAAATAAAGCAGGCCAGGGTAAAGAGAGGATGAAGGGGCCATTTTTGAAAAGGGCAAAGGTAACTGAGCAGTGAAAGCCAGCTCTACCCAGGGGAAGGTCTCTCCACCCAGGTGGGAGGAATTTTCCCCAGTGTGCACAGCTTTCAGCCTCAGATAAACACAGCCAGAGGTGCCCTGCCCCACTGCCAGGGCAGCCAGAGTTTCTAAAAATCAAAAGTGGAGACCAGGTCCTGGCAGGACCAAAAAGCTCATCAACAGATCGGGGAAAGCTATGGTTCCCGAGACTGAGCAACCTCGCCTAGTTACAGAGGCCACACAACTTCTACCTGCAAGCCATGCAAACCCACACAGAATTAGGTTTTAACTAGCTTGGGAGGAGGGTCACAGCAGACCCAACCCCTGCAAACTGAAAGTCACTCAAACCAGCCAAGCAACAGGAAAACAGACCATAGAACATCACAAGGACACCAGAGGCAGGAAAGTGGTCACAGGACAGACAGGAGACTTCAAACAAGGAAGACTTCTTTTCTCTTCATTTGTCTGTTTTTGTTGTCTTTTATTTTCTATTTTTTTCTTTAAGATTATCACCTTTGTTGTTCTTCTGTCGCTTATCATTTTAATGTGTTCTTTTACTTTGTCACTCATTTCCACTTTTCCATTTCATGGAAGTTAAAATCATCCTTCTCTATTCCTTATACTCCCTTCTCTTCACTACTCCTGACTTCCCCTCCTAAATTTACTTCTAGGACCTCCAGACTCCACTGATCCCTGGTTATTGGCAGGCTAGATAGAGGGCATCTTTGTTCAATCTGAATGAGTCAAAGGGGTTCACAGAACAATCCTATAAGCACAAAAAGAACTAAAAGTAAGAACAAAATCGTTCACAATTGTAACTGTATATAATCTAGCTACTGAAAACAGGGCTCAGGGTTGGTTTTTACTTTAAAATTGTATTCTGTGGGGACACAAAATATGCTTTTATATACAAAAAAGAGGGAATTTACCTGTCTATGGTTGTGAAGCTCTAAGATCTGTACAATAGGACTTCGTAAGGTTTGGTTGTGGTCTTAAACGGTGCTAAGGGGGGACTAGCAGACTGGCATTCCCAATCCACATGGGCAGAAGAAACACAAGAAATACGGCAAGTCAGGGAATCTCAGCTCCTACTCAAAATAATCAGGAAACACAGCATCCAATCAAAATCCCAGAGGAGGGTCCTCAAAATCCTCTACATACTAATGCTAAAAATGATAAATGAAAAGTTTGAGTCACTTCAGACAAGTAATCTAGAGTGTGAGGAGGTAAGCCAAAGATTAATACATGAACGCAATGAAGCCAACTGTAAATTAACAGAGGAATTTATGGCTTCCACAAACAAAAAGATAAACGAACTTCAACAGAATGAAAAAGAGTCCTATGAAAAGACAGCTACTCGGCTAAAAGAGTTGAGAGACATCACTCAGAACCGAATTAATGAAGTAAGGAAGTTCATACAGGATCTGAGAGAAAATTATAGCAGAGACATGGAAGCCATCAAGAAAGACCAATCAGAAGGAAAGGAGATAAGAAACAAAGTAGTAAGGATAGGGAGCAGACTGGAGGATGCAGAGGATTGAATCTCAGGAATTGAGGATAGCCTTGACATTATGGAGAAAACAAAAAATAATACAAAATCAATCTAAAAATCAAGATAGGTCACTTCAGGAGCTCCAAGATACAATCAGGAAGCTCGATTTAAAGCTAATAGTTTTTGAAGAAAACCTAGAGAAGGAAATTAATGAAATAGGCAATTTGTTTGACAGAATAGTAGCAGAGAACTCCACAAATATCCAGAAGGATA
Source organism: Perognathus longimembris pacificus (assembly GCF_023159225.1). NCBI lineage: Eukaryota > Metazoa > Chordata > Mammalia > Rodentia > Heteromyidae > Perognathus > Perognathus longimembris. The sequence continues at coordinate 26,928,442 of NC_063174.1, read as the reverse complement.
GGCTCATCCAGATACAAGAAGAATTTAGGACCCCAAACTGACCAGACCAGAAAAGGACATCTCATCCACACACTGTAATCTGAACAGGATCAATAGAGACCAAGGCAAGAATCCTTAAAGCTGCTAAGGAGAAGAGAACAATCACATATAAAGGAAAACCAATCATAATTACTGAGATTAGTCAGCAGAGACCATGAAAGCAAGGAGAGCCTACAATGAGGTATGCCACCCCCCTAAAGAAAAATAAATACCAACCAATAATACTGTACCCAGCTAAACTCTCATTCATTCATAGCCAAAGGTGAAATAAAAACCTTCCCCACCAAGGAAAAACTGAAACAATAAATCTCCACCAAACCAGCATTACAAAAAACCCTCAAAGATGTCCAACATATTGAAAATGAAAAAGATCACGATTCAGACAGAGAAATGAACTCTAAATAGAAAACCAGGTTATTAGAGCAAACATTGGAAAGACACAGCCCTTAAAAATACAGACATAATGGAAGGAACAAACAATCACCTCTCAATACTCTCAATATTAATGGACTTAACTCTCCAATTAAATGACACAGATTGACAAGTTGGATCAAAAAATGAGATCGATCTTTCCACTGCCTCCAAGAGACACATCTTTCCAGCAAAAGCAAACATATTCTAAAAGTGAAAGACTGAAATAAAATATATCAAGCAAACAGCCCCCATAAGCAGGCCAGAGTTGCAATCTTAGTATCACATAAAATTGACTTCAAATTAAAAGCAGTAAGAAGAGACAAAGAAGGTTACTACATACTAATAAAGGGATCTCTTCAGCAGGAGGATATAACCATCCTAAACAACTATACACCAAATATGGGAGCACCCAACTTCATCAAACAAACACAGTACTGACTCTAAAAAACATTGATAGGTCCAAACACATTGATTGTTGGAGACTAACACACCACTGTCTCCACTGGACAGATCAACATGCCAAAAACTGAGCAAAGAAACCTCAGAACTAAACAACTGCATAGAGTAACTAGACTTTACCCACGTCTACAGAATATTCCATCCAGAAACACCAGAATATACATTCTTGTTGGCAGCACATGGCACATTCTCCAAAATAGATCACATTTTAGGGCACAAAGAAAATCATTACAAATTCAGAAATATTGAAATCATTCCCTGCATTCTCTCAGACCACAATGGACAAAATTAGAACTTAACACATAAAACCACCACAGAAAATCCTACAACTCATGGAGACTGAACAATACATTGCTGAACCACCAAAGGGTCATTGAGGAAATCAGAACAGAAAGCCAAATGTTTATGGCATTAAACCAAGAAGAGAACACAAAATACCAGCTCCTATGTCAGCAAAGGCAGTATTCAGAGGAAAATTTATAGCTCCGAGTGTAGGGCCCTTTTACCCTCGCGCATCTCCCGCCCATCCCACGGGTGGAGGAGCTGGAGTACAGCCTACGTGAAAGCCTTGGATGTATGTAGTCGCGATGACGCCCACCCACCCTCTTATGCTTAAATGAGGACACAGGACACAGGTGATCTCAGGGAAAGCTTCTCGGATTTCTGACAATTTAATCAGGGAGGGGTTTATATGACAGAAATGGCGGCAGGAAGGGGAGGGATCTGGAGTGGCTAGCTAGACACTAGTGACAGGCTGATCTGAGCTGTCCATCCAAGGGTGGCATCATAGGACCTCCTCCACAGGCTAACGTCACATCCCACAGGACAGCCCCCTGGGTTCCACCCGGTGCCATTTTGGCATACACGTGCTCCGAGATGGGAGGTGGGGCTGGTTTGAGCTACCCTTTCCAGTTCCGGACCCGAGAGGGGGTTCGGAACAGCCACGCAGCCCCAGGGCGAAAGAAGAGGCGGCCTCTCAGGACTGCCTCTCAATGCCAAGCCGATGTCCAACATCCCAGTGCCTACATCAACAAATTGCAGAAATCTCAATTCAACAACTTACTGAAGCACCTTAAGCTCCTTGAAAGAGAGCAGAAAGCCAAACCCCAAGCCAACAGAGAGAAGCAAATAATTAAAATTAATCAAAATTAAATGCCTTAGAGTTACCCCCAAAAAAAACCCTAGGAAGAACCAACAAAACAAAGAGTTGGTTCTTTGAAAAAGTTAACAAAATTGACAGACCCCTGGAAAATATGAGCAAAAAACAAAGACAACACACCCAAATAAACAAAATCAGAGATGAAACTGGAAACACCACCACAGAAACAACCAAGATTCAGAATATAATAAGGGAATATATTGAAAACATACATGCTAACAAATTTGAGAATCTTGAAGAAATGGACAAGTTCCTAGTAAAAATTGATGTGCCCAAACTTAACCAAGAAGATTTAAACCTAGTAATCAGACCCATATCCAGCAATGACATAGAAACTGCAATAAAAGATCTCCCATCCAAGAAAGGCCCAGGTCCAGATGGATTCACAGTGGAATTCTATAAGGCCTTCAAAACAGAATTCACGGGAGGAGGGCATGAGGGACAAGGTAACAAACAGTACAAGAAATGTATCCAATGCCTAACGTATGAAACTGTAACCTCTCTGTACATCAGTTTGATAATAAAAATTTGAAAAAAAAAAAAAAAACAGAATTCACACCAATATTTCTCAAACTCTTCAATGAAATTGAAAGTGAAACTTTGCTACTAAACACATTCTATGATGCCAGTATAACCCTATCCCAAAACCAGACAGGGACTCATCAAGGAAAGAATACTTTAGGCCCATTTCCTTGATGAACATTGATGCAAAACTTCTCAACAAAATTCTGGCCAATCTACTTCAATAAGTAAGAAAAAAAAATCATACACTATGATCAAACTGGATTCATTCCAGGGATGCAAAGCTGGTTCAATATACACAAGTCAATCTATGTAATTCACCACATCAATAGGAGCAAGGTCAAGAATCACATGATGGGCTGGAGATATGGCCTAGTGGCAAGAGTGCTTGCCTCGTATACATGAGGCCCTGGATTCAATTCCCCAGCACCACATATACAGAAAATGGCCAGAAGTGGCACTGTGGCTCAAGTGTCAGAGTGCTAGCCTTGAGCAAAAAGAAGCCAGGGACAGTGCTCAGGCCCTGAGTCCAAGCCCCAGGACTGGCCAAAAAAAAAAGAATCACATGATTATTTCTTTAGATACAGAAACAGCATTTACCAGCATCCATTTATGATAAAAAAAAATTTGGAGAAAGTAGGATTCCAGGGAATATTCTTGAATATAACAAAGGCTATGGCAAACCCACACCCAGCATCATACTTAATGGCGAAAAGTTAAATCCATTTCCGTTAAAATCAGGAGCAAGAAAAGGATGTCTGCTCTCTCCACTCCTCTTCAACATACTACTAGAATTCCTAGACAGAGCAACAAGGCAAAAGGCAGACATAAAGGGGATCCAAATAGGAAAGGATGAACTTAAACTCTCTCTCTTTGCAGATGACATGATCCTGTACCTAAAGAACCCCATAGACTCTACTCCCAAATTACTTGAGCTGATCCAAAACTGTGGCAAAGTAGCAAGATATAAAATTAACCTTCAAAAAACAATGGCTTTTCTACATGCCAACAATGCAAAGAGCCAGGCTAAAATCAGGAAAACAACTCCTTCTGCATTAGCCTCAAAAGACACAAAATAGGGGCTGGGGATATAGCCTAGTGGCAAGAGTGCCTGCCTCGGATACACGAGGCCCTAGGTTCGATTCCCCAGCACCACATATACAGAAAACGGCCAGAAGCGGCGCTGTGGCTCAAGTGGCGGAGTGCTAGCCTTGAGCGGGAAGAAGCCAGGGACAGTGCTCAGGCCCTGAGTCCAAGGCCCAGGACTGGCCAAAAAAAAAAAAAAAAAAAAAAAGACACAAAATACTTGGGAATAATCCTAACCAAAGAAGTGAAAGACCTCTATGATGAGAACTTTAAAAACCTGAAAAAAGAAATTAAAGCAGAACTAAGGAAATAGAAAAACCTCCCATGCTCCTGAATTGGGAGGAATAGCATTGTGAAAATGGCATATTGCCGAAGGCTACCTACAAATTAAATGCAATACTCATCAATATCCCCAAACCATTCTTTAATGAAATAGAGGATGCAATCCAGAAATTCATATGGAACAATAAAAGACTCCAAACAGCAAAAGCAATCCTAAATAGAAAGAACAGTACTGGAAGGATTTCAATACCAAACTTCAAGCTGTATTACAAAGCTACAGTAATAAAAACAGCTTGGTTTTTGTACAAGAGCAGGCCTGAGGACCAATGAAATAAATCTGAAGACCCAGAAATGAACCCACAGACCTGTGGCTACTTAATCTTTGATAAAGGAGCTAAAAAAAAAAAATAGAATGAAAGAAAGACAGCCTCTTCAACAAATGGTGCTGGCAAAACTGGTTCAACACCTGTAACAAACTAAAACTAGATCCTTACGTATCACCCTGCACCAAAATCAATTCCAGGGGCTGGGGATATAGCCTAGTGGCAAGAGTGCCTGCCTCGGATACACGAGGCCCTAGGTTCGATTCCCCAGCACCACATATACAGAAAATGGCCAGAAGCGGCGCTGTGGCTCAAGTGGCAGAGTGCTAGCCTTGAGCGGGAAGAAGCCAGGGACAGTGCTCAGGCCCTGAGTCCAAGGCCCAGGACTGGCCAAAAAAAAAAAAAAAAAAAAAATCAATTCCAAATGGGTCAAAGACCTCGAAGTTAAATCAGACACCCTGAAAATACTACAAGAAGGAATAGGAGAAATGCTTTGGCTCCTTGGCACAGGACAAAACTTTCTTATTAAAGGCCCCAAAGCACAACAAATCAAAGGTTGGACAAATGGGATTGCATCAAAGTACAGAGCTTCTGCACAGAAAGGACATATCTTGCAAGATTAATAGAAAGCCCACAGATTGAGAAAAGTTCTTTACTGGCCACACAACAGACAAAGACCTCATATCTAAAATATATGTAGAACTCAACAAGTTAAATTCCTCCAAAACAAATCCTCAAAGAACCAACAGCCCCCTCAACAAATAGCCTAAAGACCTAAAAGACTTCTCTGAAGAGGAAATGAGAATGATGAAGAAGTGCTCTACATCACTGGACATAAAAGAAATGCAAATCAAAACTACACTGAGATTCCACCTCACCCTAGGAAGAATGTCTATTATCAGGAAAACAAATAATAAATTCTGTAGGGGATATGGCTGAAAGGGAACCCTACTACATAGTTCGTGGGAGTGTGAACCTGTTCAACCACTCTGGAAAGCAGTATGAAGGTTCCTCAGAAGGCTAAATATAGAGCTCCCCTCAGACCCAGCTGCCCCACTTTTGGGCATCTACCCCAAAGACTACAAGCAAGACCATACTAAAGCTACCAGCACAACTATGTTCATCGCAGCACCATTTGTAATTGCTAAAATATGGAACCAACCCAGATGCTCCTCAGTAGATCAGGAAAATGTGGTACATATACACAATGGAATTCTATGCCTCTATCAGAAAGAATGACATATCCCATTCATAAGGAAATGGAAGGACTTGGAAAAAAATCATACTAAGCAAAGTGAACCAGACCCAAAGAAACCTGGACTCTATGGGTCCCCTCATAGGCACTAATTAGTACACATCTAGGACAGTCCTAGCAGAAGATCACAATAGCTCAAGACCTATGCCTGTATGAACACATAAGATGATTCTAAGAGAAATGAACTTCAAGTTATGGAAACAAGTGGTATATCACTATGGTAGTTATTTTCAACATGTGATGTGAAACCATGCCTTTTCTTTTCTTTTCTTTTTTCCATATTCCCTTCCCATGGTTTTACCCCTGATATCACTGTAACTGATTTTAGTACCCTGGATATTGTGTATACATTGGAACTACAAAATGAATACCAAAATTGGGAGACAAAGGATAAAAAGACAAACCAATGCAACAGCAGTACTTACAAACCTATATGGTGTAAACACTGTACAATTCATGGGGGGAGAGGGAAATAGGGAGGGGGAAAATGAGGGAGGAGGTAACAAGTTGGATAAGAAATGTTCTCACTGCCTTACGTATGAAACTGTAACCCCTCTGTACATCACTTTGACAATTAAAAAAATGAGCTATGAAAACTATTCTGCATGACACTACAATAGTGCATGTTATTATATATTTGTCAAGCCCATAACATTTACACTACCAAAAGTAAACCTAATGTAAACTACAGACTGAGTGATAATGGCATATGAACATGGGCCACCAATTACAACAAATATACCACTGTGATACTGACATTAACAGTATCGTGTGTGTGTGTGTGTGTGTGTTTGTGTGTGTGTGCAGAAAGGTATGTGTATTTTCTTTCTAAATTTAATTTTGTTTTGTTGTAAATGTGATATACAGAGCAATTACAGTTACATACATAAGGTAATGAGCATTTCTTGTTGAACATTGTTAACCCCTAGTTTTTCTCCCATTATCCTTCTCCCTTCCCAACTGCCCCTCCCCCGTCCCAGCCAAGTTGTAAAGTTCATTTCCAACCTAGTGTCTTGTGACTATTGCTGTTGCATTGGTCCACCCTTGGTCCTTGTTTCACAAATTTGTTATTCCCCTTTTCTTCCCCAAATCAGATAAATGTATATAAGGGTGTTTTCATTTGTGGGTACAATACATCATAAATAAAGTTGTTCCCTTTCTCCTTTTTCCCTCCTCCCTCAAATTTCCTAGCCTCATTGAGTTTCTGTGTTTCATTTTCACATGTATACATAGATTATTCACCCTCCTCTCCCCTCTCTGTTTATCTACCCCTATCCTACTATCACATGCTAGTCCAGACATGTTTCAACTTCATAACTCTTGTTTTTGTTACACCGCATATTAATTGCTCAAAGGGGTTCCACAATAGGATCTCATATCGGCAAATACTATGTTTTACTCAGGGATACATAGATAGATAGATAGATAGATAGATAGATAGATAGATAGACAGATAGATAGATAGATAGACAGATACAGACAGATAAGCAGGCAAATAGACATGATATATTACACTATATGTGGGTATACATATATATACTAATGCAGAAACTGAAGATAGTTTATTACTCACATCAATAATAGTTGGTTAAGAGTTTCAGCACTTTTTCCTCTGGGTCCAGGAGCCTCAATTCTAACAGAGCAACACAAAGATGCTCAAATGACCCTGTATACATAGTGGATTACATGAGGAAAGGAACTCTGAGCTTAGAGAATTCTAATATTTTGTGTGGTAAGTAAGCTGGTTGGCCCTTTGCCCTAAAGGAAGACACTATTTTTCTCCCAAAACTGTTCACTACACAAACACCATGAAAAAATAAGACATATAAAGTGGACTTAGAGTACTTTTCTGGAAAGATAGAGATAAATGCAAAAACCCCATGGAGAACTGTCTCCCATAATTTTAGCCAATCTTAAAATCATTAAAAATGGAATACTAGACATCCTACATTGCCTGATAAGAGGAATCATGAGTCCACAGAATCACCTAGAAGGTATCCTTGCCAAAGAGAGCAAATATAAATCTAGTCAGGTCTAGAAATCTAGCTACTAATTTTCAGGAAATTTGGGGGATAAAAAAAACCAAGTTGAATTAATTGCATATTTCAAAATAGCTAGGAGGCTAGACGCTGGTGGCTCATGCCTATAATCCTAGCTACTCAGGAGGCTGAGCTCTGAGGATTGCAGTTTGAAGCCAGCCTGAGCAGGAGATTCTTATCTCCAACTGACCACTAGAAAATGGGAAGTGGGACTGTGATTCAAAGTGATAAAGCACTAGCCTTGAGTGAAAGAGCTCAGGAATAGGGGCCAAGCCCTGAGTTCAAGCATCATGACTGACACCCCGCCCCATCCCCACACAAAAAACAGGTAGTAGAGATGAATAGTCCCAATAGAAAGAGGAGAAATGTTTAAGGTAATGGATATAATTATCCTGAACCCATCACATCACATTGTTTAATTGCATTGAAATGTCACACAGTTCAGACCTTAAAGGTCTAATAGAGAACTATTATATGGTCAATTTAAATTTTCCTAAGGAAGTGTTGGGCAAGGAGGCAATCAGCCAAATCTGGAAGGAAGAATATTGTATGAGAAAAGTGATCCTGTTTCTCTAACAAATAAACACTATTTTGAAAGTTACTTATTAAAGAGCCTTGGAAACAAGCCATGTATATGGGCCAACTCAAACATTTTATGATGATTTTTAACAATGGGAAAAATTGAGCATGGTAAGAAATTATGTAATATTAAAACTATATGAGTGAATTATCCTTGAGTCATAATGGCACTGGTGTTTTAAAAGCCTTGTGTGTTAGAGATACTGAACTATTTATAAGTAAAATGATATGATGTTGGTATGTACTTTAAATAACTTCAGTATCACCGCCAACACAAGTGGAAGGCAATGAGATGAAACATGTTTTGTAACATGCATTAATTATTAAAATTGGGGATAATACATAAATCTTATAATACTGGGTTTTTTTGGTATGGCTTTAATGTTCCTATTAAAATTTCACAAATAAAACTGAAAGGATCAGAGAAAAGTGAAAATAAGTACAAATGAAAGTTCTCAGAGGCTTTAGGAGAGCTGCTTTATTTCAAACTTTTAGAGAAGCACTTCTGACGGTCTCAAGTTCAACCTTGAAAAGAATGACTTCCAAGGTAGGCACTGGTGTTTACATCTGCAATCCTCACCACTTAGGAGACTGATATCTGAGGATCACAGTTCAAAACCAGCCTGAGCAGGAAAGTTTGTGAGAGTATCAAAAAGCTGGAAATGGAGCTGTGGCTCAAGTGGTAGAGCTAGCACTAACCTTGACCACAAAAGGTCAAGGACAGATAGATAGACCTGAGTTCAAGCCCCAGGAGCACCACACACACACATTACAAAAAAGGGCTTTCCATTTTTTTTCTCCCCAATGTGGAATAGTTTATTGAGATAAAAGAGTTTTATGGTTTAAAAAAATGGGGGAAAGAGGGTCAGGAAAGTAGGGGAAAATAGAGGAGAGAAGGGAATATGGAAAGAGGATAAGTTTTACAGAAAGAAAAGGTTAAGGTTTTGTATTTGCCTTGGATTTTTCCCCAAGGTCTCATTCTATTTGAGACAAATTTGGCCACAGTTTTCCTCCTGTGTCCTTTTAAATTCCTCTTGTCATTATCCTTTCAACAATTTCTTACATATCACTGTGCAAAGTGCAGAAACAAATGAGCACAACTAAATACATTCTTTTCTCTCATGTGTTTTTATGTTTAATGAAAGAGACATTCATTAACCCAGTAACCACATAGGTGTTTAGCTATTAATAAGACCAAATTCTGTGAATAAGAAATTTCTATGCAAGTGAATAACATAACTTGGAGAAGCAAAGATAGTGCCCTTATGAAAGTGGCCTGCTGTCATTAGATATAAAGTCACAAGGTCTGCGGGCTTTACACTTTCTGACATGATAGTGTGTTTTCCAGAATACCATCTTCGTGGGAGGGCAAACAAAGAAAAGACACTGTCTAATGTAAGGTTCATGGCACAAATACTGAGTTTAAAGCCAAAAACTGCCAGTTTTCATGGTCACTTAGTAGCTTTGTCATTGCCATCATTGCCTGCAAACTTCACACCTTCAACTCTCTTTCCTTTTCATGGAATGTGATAAGGTCCCCCTACCAGGTGATTTATGACTGAATGCAATAATCTCTGTGGAAGCACTCCAGGTAGCTGATTAAGTAAATGCTGACTTCAGAGTTGCTTTCTTTCTGCTGAAGAATATAATTGATTCAGTCATCTGTCCTTATTCCATCAATTAACCAACCAAGCCCAAATCTTGCCCACCCATCTGCAGGCTAGGCTGTCAGTGGCACTTGGCAGGTGGGATGGGGGTGGGGGGAGCAGGGCATGGTGGGGAAGCTTGCTGTAGCTCTGCCTGGTTTTGCAGAAATCTGGCTTTGCTACCACCACTTCCAAACACACTCAGTCTTAACACATGAGTGTTGAACACACTGACATATTTGTCCCCTAATTTCAAGAAGCAACCAGGTATCAACACACTGATTTGCTTGTTTGTGAAAGCCTATATGGGTTATTAATAGCCACTTCAATGTCACCTGTCACCAGGAATGAGTGATCACGGCTTCAGGACTCTTATGGACTCAAGTAAAAACATGCTAATCTGGTGCCTTTCACAGAAATCCCCAGGACACTCTCTGGAACCTCCTAGACATGTCATTAAAATGTAGGCATTTCCCAGAGCTACTGAACCAGAATCGCTAGGGGAAGAGATCATCTCTGGTAGCAAGCAACTTCTGATGATCATAAAAATATAGACTGGTGAAGCAAATGCAAAGTTATTCACATGGATAAGGCTTCAAGGACTCTATGCAGTAGACAATACTTCCAGACAGGACATTAAAGTACATGGAAACGTTTGATTCCAAAAACTGTACATGATAAAAAAATGAGTACATTTAAGAAATATAAATTGGGTGGTACTACAATACAGTATATGGATTTCACTAAGATGTGCAAGTCTGCACATTATGGAATGAAACAGTCAACTTTAATGGCTTCAATAAGGTATTTTATCAACCTCTAATTATAAGAACAAGCCCAAGACATAACCACTTGCCACATCAAACACCTGCTGTGACAACTGCTTGTAAACCTGTCACTGTTGGTTTTGTTTTTGTTTTTTATGTTTTAAACTTTGAAATGGAATTAAATTAAAAGAATTAGTTCATATAATCCTTAGCAGAATTTCTGTTTCAGGCTTAAAGGAAAAAATACACTCTGTCTTTATATCCATTCCCATTAGTCAAGGCCAAAATACTGGCTGGAAACTTGCATAGTCAGTGGGGCTGGCTGCAGAAATGGCATGGTTAAGACCACCTAACCCAATGCACTGAGGTCAATAGGAGTCAGAGTTTTTAAGGATTGGAGAAAGAATTTACAAAGAAAAAAGCAGCTAGAAAAGGTCAACACATGCAGCAGTGGACTGAACACTATGTTGAAAATGAACTATACAACTTGTGGGTGGGGATGGGAGGAAAAAACTGGGAGATAGTAAGAGAAAGGGTGATGTCACAAAAGAAATGTACTCATTACTTGACTTATGTAACTGTAACTCTTCAGCATATCACCTTTATAATAACAATAAGAAAACATTAAAAAAAAAAACCTTTAACATATTGAAAAAAAAGCAGCTAGAATAAACACTATGAAGTTGGATTTGAATTGAAAGTATCAGTGTGGATTTGTGGGAGGAGGCTTTATTTTTGGTACTAGGTTTGAATTCGGGGCCTCATGCTTGCTAGGTTACCACTCTATCAAAAAGCCACACCTCCAGGGCTGGGAATATGGCTTGACGGTAAAGTGCTTGCCTTGCTTGCATGAAGCCCTGGGTTCGATGCCACAGCAACACATAAACAGAAAAGGCTGAAAGTGGCACTGTGGCTCAAGTAAGCCAGGGACAGTGCTCATGCCCTGATTTCAAGCCCCAGGACTGGTTAAAAGAAGAAAAAAAAAAGTCCAAAAAGTCAAACCTCCGGACATGCTTTGTGATTATTATGGAGATGGCTTCTACACAAGTTTTCTCCCAGGGCTGGCCTCAAACTGACATCCTCCAGATCTCATCCTCCTGAGTAGCTAGTCCTATAAGCACGATACAAGCATGAGCCATTAGTTCCTTGCTGAATTTTCGGGTGTTTTTTGGGTTTTTGTTTTTTTTTTAACACACACACACACACCTCAGATGGATGAATGTGTGTACATATGCAAGTTATGTCAATATAAACAACTAAACTAAATAGCAATGAGCACCAAGATCATTGTTTCTGAATTATACCTCAACTAATAGAAGTTAAGGCTCTTTGAAGAAAGGACTGATTTCCAAGATGTGACAGATAAGCCTACAACATACTCTTGTACTTCTTCTAAGCACTCAAAAAATGATGGGGTCATGAAGCCATTTCATAAATAGCATACAAGCATAGTGAATACAATAGAAATAGAAATGTATTAGTCCATATTTACATAATAAATGCATATGCAAATAATTGTAAGAAAAAAGGAAAGCTCTGCATTAGGAGAATGCAAAATAATAATCGTTTGGGTAATCAGAAAATAATAATCATTTAAGAAATTGGAAAATGACCATCGGACAACTATCATAGTGATAACAATTCAGTCACAAATCACTAATAGATGCTAAAACTAATGGGTAAAAATTTGATCAGGAGCATGCTTTTTTAATTTTTTTACATAATCTCTCTCTAAAATGTATTAGTTGCTTGCCTATGATCCCATCACTTGGGAGGCTAAGGAAGGAGAATCACAAGTTTGAGGCCGGCCTAGACTACTTAGTGAAATCTGTCTCTAACAATAATAATAATATGATTTAAAATTATGCGCCTCTTGATACTATGCACTGAGAATACATCATTTCTGTAGTATTCTTGCCAGAAATGTATAAACTGAATCTAATCATGTAAAGAAGCCCAAACCGGAATATTTTACAGAATAAAGAAGATAAGGAAAACCTAAGGGACTATTCTGGAATGAAGACTTAAGACTTAAAAGAAGTAACAAATACAACCTGTGATGTTAGAGCAGATTCTGCATTTATAAAGGATATTACGGGGACAAATGATAACATTTTAATGGACATTATAGAATATATAAGGTAACAGAATTATTCAGGATCAATGGTTTATGATTATGTAACAGAGCATGTTTATGAAATGCATATTGAAGTATTAAGGGGCAATGGATTGTCTTGTCTATACCTGCAAAGATGGTCTTAAAAAACAAATAGAGAGGGACTGGGAATATGGCCTAGTGGCAAGAGTTCTTGTCTCATATACATGAAGCCCTAGGTTCGATTCCTCAGCACCACATATATAGAAAAGGCCAGAAGTGGCACTGTGGTTCAAGTTGACAGAGTGCTAGCCTTGAGCAAAAAGAAGCCAGGGACAGTGCTCAGGCCATGAGTTCAAGCCCCAGTACTGGCAAAAACAACAACAACAAACAAACAAGTAGAATTGCCGGGTGCTGGTTGCTCACACTTGTAATCCTAGCTACTCAGGAGGCTAAAATCTGAGAATTGCAGTTTTGAAGTCGGCCAGGGTAGGAAAGTCTGTGGACTCTTATCTTCACTAAAACAAAACAAACAAACAAACAAAAAGCTGGACATGGAACTGTGGCTCAAGTGGTATGGCACTACTAGCCTTGAGCAAAAGGTGGTCAGGGACACCATCCAGGCCTTAAGTTCAAGCACCAAGTCCAGCAAACAAAAGAAGGCAGGCAGGCAAGAAGAAAGAAAGAAAGAAAGAAAGAAAGAAAGAAAGAAGAAAGAAAGAAAGAAAGAAAGAAAGAAAGAAAGAAAGAAAGAAAGAAAGAAAGAAAGAAAGAAAGAAAGAAAGAAAGAAAGAAAGAAAGAAAGAAAGAAAGAAAGAAAGAAAGAAAGAAAGAAAGAAAGAAAGAAAGAAAGAAAGAAAGAAAGAAAGAAAGAAAGAAAGAAAGAAAGAAAGAAAGAAAGAAAGAAAGAAAGAAAGAAAAGAAAGAAAGAAAGAAAGAAAGAGAGAAAGAAAGAGAGAAAGAAAGAGAGAAAGAAAGAGAGAAAGAAAGAAAGAGAGAAAGAAAGAGAGAAAGAAAGAGAGAAAGAAAGAAAGAAAGAAAGAAAGAAAGACAAGAAAGAAAGAAAGAAAGAGAGAGAGAGAGAGAGAAAGAAAGAAAGAGAGAGAGAGAGAAAGAAAGAGGAGAAAGAAAGAAAGAGAGAGAGAGAAAGAAAGAAAGAGAGAGAGAAAGAAAGAGAGAGAAAGAAAGAGAGAGAGAAAGAAAGAAAGAGAGAGAGAAAGAAAGAAAGAAAAGAAAGAAAGAAAGAAAGAAAGAAAGAAAGAAAGAAAGAAAGAAGAAAGAAAGAAAGAGAAAGAGAAAGAAAGAAAGAGAGAGGGGTGGGAGAGGAAGGGAGGGAGGGAAAGGAAGGGAAATGGAAGCAAAGAAAGGAAGAAGAGAAGGGAGGGAAGGGGAGGGGAGGGGAGGGAAGGGGAGGGGAAAAAAGGGAAGGGAAGGGAAGGGAAGAAGGGAAGGAAGGAAGGGGGAAGGAAAGGGGAGAGGAAAGAAGAAAAAGAAATAGAACAACAGGGCAGAAATTGTTAAAAATGTATAAATATTTTCTAAGTACAAATTTTGGAAATAAAAATTGAAGGACATACAACAGCAGTTCTTTATGTCTTTTAATGTTCTGTAAATTTTTTCATTTCTTCAAAATGAAAAGTTTTTAACATATACATTCAGTCATACATTGAAAATTTATAAAAGCTTTATTAAGGAAATATCAACTCTGAAGGTAGATTCAATGGAAGAGGTAAGATTTAATTTCCATTAATAAGTGAATAGTCAGCTTCTAGCCTGGGAAATAAGAGTCATGTGAGGAACATTAGTAACTCAATCCAGGTAGAACAGGGTATTATCTAGGATCTTAGAGCTCTTCAATAAGAAAGGCAGCCCTTCCTGTCAGACAACAGCTCTTAGACCAGTGTGGGGTATAACCACATCAGCTGAAGGTCTGTGCACAGCTTGCTGACATCCCATTGTAAAGATGACCTTGTATCCACAGTTCTTGTGCCCAATTCCTGACTTAAAAATTAGCATAATGTCCAGATTATTAGGTTAAAACAGCAAGGTCTTTTTTTTATACTTTGCAATAGTAATGCCAATACTCTCCACTTCTACTACTACTAACAAAAGCAACTCATACATATTAAAACACATACTTTGGGTCAGGTCCTCCCTTAAATATGTTACTAGCACTGTTTTATTTAATCATCTCCGTTTGTTTCCCTATAGTGTAAGGACAATTGTTATTCTGTTAATATTACAGGTAAGAAAACTGATACTCTTCAGTCAAGATCTCTAGGATCATGTAGCTGATAAGTGGTTTGAACTCAAGGCTTTCTATGTCAAAGTCCATTTAATTAGCCACTACCTAAGATACCTGATAAGCCTCAACATTTTGTATTTCCCTGTATATTCTTGCTATAGTAGTAATTTAGGGACAAAATCCTGCAGTAAATATATCATCTCACACACACACACACAAAGAATCTGATATAACCCAATGTAAACAATTAAAAATACCATCTAAATACAAACCCAAGGAAGAGAACAGGTATGCAAAAAAAACAACAAAACCTCTTAAGTCATCCTTCCTATTTGCATCATACTGCCTAATGTTCTTGAATGCCCCCTGGTGTTTGTATAGTTGTTTTTAATTGATACCAGGCAAAAGGCAGAACTTGTTTAGAAAAGACCTCTAGATATACTCATCTCCAATTAATTAAACTGTCTTAATATTCCTTTATATTCTTTATTGTTGTTACAAAGGTGATGTACAGCAGGGTGCCAGTGGCTCTGGCCTATAATCCTAGCTACTTGGGAGGCTGAGATCTGAGGATGACGGTTCAAAGCCAGCCTGGATAGGAAAGTTTGTGAGACTCTCCAATCAACCACCAGAGCTGTGGTGCAAAGTGGTAGAGCCCAAGCTTTGAGCAAAAAACTCAAGAACAGTGCCCAGGCCCTGAGTTGAAGCCCCACAACTGAAAAACAAACAAACAAAAAAACAATGATTTACAGAGGGGTTACCATTTCATAAGTCAGATGAGAATAATGAATACATTTCTTTTAGGACATCACCCCTTCATTGCTCCAAATCCCTTCTGAGTTACTCTTTTCCTATCCCAACTCAGACATGATGTGCATCTAAATCTGACTCTTGAAGCATTGCCTTTTACTCTAAGACACAATTTGGGGAGTGTTGAGTACTTTTATTGCCAGCTTGCTAAGTTGAAATCCTAGCAGTGGCTCTGCTTTTCCTGCCACAGCCCTCTTTTATCCTACCATCCCTGTACAAAGAAAATATATAAATTGGCTATTAAAGCTATTCACTTATTTTCATGAATAAGCTAGTTGTGAAAATGTGAAAGTCTGTTTCTTTGGAGGCATACTTTGTCAGGAAGACCAGCATTCAGGAAGCTTATCAGGAAGTAGTGAGGACACAGATTTGATTAGAGGGAAGCTGAGCTGAGATGTAGTGTGGTGTAGGCTCAGCCAATCCATGAGGATGCCTGGTCCTGAGACTGCCATTCCAAATCGTGTTGGTCTTTATATATCCACATTACATATCAGTCTTTACATATCCACATTAACCAGGCCTTGAATATAGGTTATTCTGAGAAAGAGCCATTACACTGGGCAAAGTAGCTCTCCTTGGGTAAGGTACTTCCTAAAGGGGGCTCATGGCTGACTGAGGCTATCCATTAGCAGCCCTTCCAGGAGTGGGCAAGATTAAGACCTTCATTTCTGAAGGGAGAAAACTATTTAAGAGGATCTTTATTTTGCTGTTTGTGGAGCTACCTCCTCTAACATGGACACACGTACACAGAAGTATCAAATCCCTAGCACCTTTTAGAGTTGTTGTTGTTTTCTTAAGAGGCACTACAAGCTACTACAAAATTCTGGTTATGATCTGGTTAAAAAAAAACAAACAGCTGTTGAAGAAATACATATATTGTCCAGTTTTAAAGTATTTACTAGGAAGATTTCTCTCTTGCTTCTTAATAAATCTTTCAAGATTTACCTCCTATAGTTCTGACTCACCGTACATTTGAATACTTAAGTGTTCCCAAGCTTCCTAGTAGAATCTGGAAGACTGCTGTCTTCTCCAAAGCTTTAACATTTTCTCTTTTCTTCATTAGACTTCTGCCATCTTGTACTTCACAGATGAGTTGATGCTACAGGAGCAGAGTGACTGCTTTCCTCAAATGTCTGGCACATAGTAGGTGTCATGGTATATTCTGGACGAGAATTCAAACATCTCCTTTAACACTGGCAAACATTTCCATCACTCCCATAGTGTTTGTGCTATGTAGTTCACAAGTCTGTCCAGTGTACAGATCCATTTTCCAGGAGCTTTGCTCAAATTTGGAACAAAAAAAAATTTTTTTTAAGATTAAATCTCAAGCATCCTTCTCTTCAAGTAACCAAATACATAGCTGGTACTTCATTCAGTTAGGCCCTTCATATTTTTTTTAAGATGAGGCTCATATGTAGTTACAAAATTAATCAAAGGTCAAATTGCTCCAACAAACGCCAACCATATTGCCCACTTGGAAAAGGAAAAAGATAGGCAGCTTCTTGCTACCTAACTTTCAAAGCAAATGTGTGAGACCCACCTGAACCATTCAAGTGCTTCTGCTGCCTCAAAGTTTAGCTCAGGTGACTAGTCCCAGAACAACTTCTTAATCACTGCATCATGAATAATTGAACAGAGCTGCTGTTTCATGGCCAAAAACAATCACTTATGACCTCAAGACATAAGGTAAAGAACATTAGCAAAGGATTCATACTTTCATGTAAAGGGAGGAAAACAGAGAAATAGAAATCATCATTAAAATCTGTGATATCTCAGATGATTTTAAGTCAGAACTCCTTTCTTGTAAACCTTAAAAGCATTCTGCATCAGTTCATTCATTTACATATTTATTTTGACTCCAACAATTTTTCCCCCGGGCATCTGATAACCTCATCTTATGAGTAGGAAAATACTGAAGTTTCTCTCTTACAGTATGCTTGCAATCTCTGGGCCTATTCACTGGATAAAAAGACTCAAGACTTTAAACATTAGCATCATACTCTTTCAGAAGCCAGCTTTATAAACCAATCCAATCATTTAACATTGTATCACGAACCTGGGACACTTCAAGCAACTTTTTACCACCAGAAAAAAAATAGGTAAAAACATATATAATAGCAACATATTTATATATAAACACATAGACTTAGCACTGATGAAAATATTATGATCTGGGCTGGGGATATGGCCTAGTGGCAAGAGTGCTTGCCTCATATACATGAGGCTCTGAGTTTGATTCCTCAGCACCACATATACAGAAAATGGCCAGAAGTGGCACTGTGGCTCAAGTGGCAGAGTGCTAGCCTTGAGCAAAAAAGAAGCCAGGGACAGTGCTCAGGCCCTGAGTTCACGGCCTAGGACTGGCCAAAAAAAAAAAAATAAAAAATATTATGATCTGACTTTCAATATCTTTACAGTTACACATCTTTGCATATTTTAATTAGATTTCACATTTTGTTAATAATCAAGGTGCTTTTCTCCTCAGAAACTGTTTTTTTCCTTACAAAAGTATTTCTATGTCCTTACTTAGAATTTAACAAAGTAAAATTAATTTACATACTACAGAAAAACATTTAATAATTTTTGAATTAAATACAAATGAATTATGTAATGATTATTTATTTCAACTTGCACAGAATAAAATACACAAGTTTGTTCTGAAAAAGAAATAAATCTCAGACTCCTTGAAAGATATTCCAGATCTAATTATCGGAAACCAGTTTAGATGTTAGGAAAATCCACCTAATCCAAATTCCCAAAGGAGTTTACAAATTAGACTTACTAAACATTTTGAGAGCATTTAAATTTTATGCTTTATAAAACAACTGTATTTAAATAATTTACTAGGATTCATTAAAGTAGATTTATCCAAAAGAATTAAATATATTTGGCTCTATTCTTTTCAGATCCCATCAAGTACTGTGTGTGGTAGTAAAACTAGATCTACCCAGGCAAGGGGAATGCCTGCTTTCCTGGCTCTTGCTCTGGAGGCTGAAGCAGGATTGGAAGTTCAAGGCCAGCCTAACCTATATGGTCAGATGCTATCTCAAAAAATAAACTAACATGACAATACTAATAAAATAAAAGGAAAACATAACAAAAACTAGACCTGGAGACTGTGTAGGGCTGGGTTTAGAAGCATCACTGTGGTGGAATTTTGAAAACACCATTAAGTGTGGCTGGGGATATGGCCTAGTGGCAAGAGAGCTTGCCTTGTATACATGAGGCCCTGGGTTCGATTCCCCAGCACCACATATACAGAAAATGGCCAGAAGTGGCGCTGTGGCTCAAGTGGCAGAGTGCTAGCCTTAAGCAAAAAGAAGCCAGGGACAGTGCTCAGGCCCTGAGTCCAAGGCCCAGGACTGGCCAAAAAATAATAATAATAATAAAACACCATTAAGCACTTTGAGTCTTGGCATCTCATTTTATTGATGACAAGGCACATAAATGAATGAGGGCATACATTAAAATTTATATGCTATAAGTCTTACTTCCTATTAATCCTCTTCTCTTTTTCAATTTTAATAGTAGTTTCATTATTTTATTTTCATACCTGCATATAACGTACTTCAATTATTCACTCCTGTCATCCTATTTTTCATCCTTCTACCTTCCACCCCCCATTCTCCAACCCCTGTCAAAAAAGAAAGATTCTGCATAAGGAAGAAAACATGATTTCTCTGAGTCTGGCTTTCATCTTCCACATTTTGGTTAGCTCCTCTACCTCCTTCCCCCCAAAGTCTCTTTTTGTATTTTTTTAAAGGCCTATATTCTGCATATGATAGAAAATGTTTGTCTTGGAGTCATTTAATGTAATGATCTCCAGTTCCACTGATTTTATGCAAATGACACAACTATTTTTCTTTATAGCTAAAAAAAAAAAAAGACTCCATGGTGTATTTATCTATTCATTTTTAATGAGCACTATGATTCCATTCTTGTCTACTATGAGTAGTGCTGCAATGAACATGGATGTGCAGGTGTCTCAATTTATTGTTAGTTTACATTCCTCTGGATATATGTCCAAAAGTGGTATAGCATAACACAGTAGATACCTTTGTACTGATTTCCGTATTAGCTGCATTAATTTATATTCCCAACAGCATACACACTACATACATCCTCCTCAGCATGCTTCCTTGAAAACCATTCAAACTGGGGTGGGATGGAATCTCAATGCTTTGATTTGCATTTCAAAAGACCTTAAGACCACTAGAAGTAAGTGAAAGTGTTTTGAAAAACAGAAGGCAGTAATCTGTTGTGAACTTTTTACTACCACTTACTATTCAACTATCCTAGCAAAATGAAGTGATCATTTCTCAGCGTCTGAAGTCTATAGTGGGCTAAACCACTGTCCCTCTGTCTTCAGTATCAAGATGGACAATAGTATCTAGATGTTTTTCTGTGCCTCCAGTTAGGCAATCTAAAATTGGGCTCCCTGACTTAATTATGTAGTTCTTAATGAATATACTTTCAGTGTAGCCACAGCACAACAAACTCATAAGATCATCTAATTATGAAATTCTGGCAACTCTAGTCATCCATGTGGTTCAGGGATTCCTTTTACATTCAGATGAAGGCTATAATAAGCCTCCTGATTTTTCACTGATCCCCTTCTGATCATAATAGAGGAAGTTTGGTAACAGAGTAATCTTCTTTATCTTGTTTCCACCTCAATTGTCTTCAATTAACACTATCAAATTTTTGCATATATATCACTTTTTTTTTTATCTCTACTGCTCATCCAGTTACTTTTCCCATTAATTTATTTTAAAAACTCAAACTCATTATCAGTAGTCATTGTTGGCAATTTCACCATACTACTGGCTCCTTTACTCCCAATTTTATTTGGGTAGTTTGAACTCAGGGGTTGCAAAGTATTCTACGAAGCCACACCTTCTGCAGCTACTTTTTCCAGTAACATCTCATTTATTCACAAATTACGATCCTCCTACTTATGCCTCCCTCTTAGCTGACAGGCACACACCATCACATCAGCTCTTTATTGGATGAGATGGAATCCTAAGAACAAGTTGGCCTCAACTATGGTTTTTCTGATCTCAGATTCCAGAGTAGCTAGAATTACAAGCATGAGCCTCCACTCCCAGTGTTTGCACTTTTTGAAACAAGATTTTGCTATGCAGTACAGGCTGGCGCCAAACTGTTGATCGTTCTGCCTCTTATCTCCTAAATGCTAGGATTATAGGCACAACCACAACTGACTTAATTATCTGTATATATGCCCACAGGAAAAATTAACTTAGAATGTGCAAGACACACCCCCTCCTCAACCTCAACTCTTTTCCACATAAGCTTTTGTACCACCAAATTTATAAACTTTGGCATCTATTCTACTTGAAATAGTAATTTTTCATTATCTTTGTATGAGCTATTGTCTCTGTATTCATCATATTAATTTCCCAATACTAACATATCTGTATATGACTATTAAAAATAAGCTCCTAGAAATCAGAATGTTAACTGGCTAGCTGCTGATTAGAGATCTGTGTGATTCATGATTTTATTCCTAAAAATAAAATTTTACCACTTGAGGTAAATACCAAAATATTTATGACTAAAACATTTGGAATTTCTTTACATGGAGCAGAGATGGGATAAGATCGGCCACAGCCTTAGGCCTACTTGATAAATACATGTGTAGTTCATTATACTTTGTTGTCTACCTATTTTAATATTCTCTATATTAGAAATATAAGTTTTTCCTTCACGTGCTACAGTTTGGAGTACTTCATAGAATCTATACTTAGTCTTACCACTTAAATGGTGGCACAAAACTCAACATTGAAATATAGTTATTTTATTATATATTAACAAGAGCTACCATTTATTAGTTACTATGTGCCCAATATTGTTAGAGTGAAAAAAATAAAAAATTTTGTATATTTATAAATATATTTATATAAATATAAAATATAAATTTTATTTTTCACAAGATTGTCAATTAGTTATCAATTAAAGCTCTGGAAAGAAATTTGCCCAACATCAGGATGAAAAAGATTTGCTATGTTCACTATCACTCCTGAAAAAGAGGAAAGTACCTAACCGATAAATCAAAACACAACGCTCATATACATACTAATGTACTTCATTTCCAAATAAGCTACCAAGTGGACTTGGCCAAAGATAAAACTAGAAATCATTTTAAATTACCTAGTTAATACTTGGTGTACTTAGAAATTTTATTTACATTCACAATATAAGAAGGTATGCTAGTAGATCATGCACCAAATCATCGCTTGCAGTCCAGTTTGGGGCGGGGTATATAAGTTTAAAAGCAGAGATTTGGCTTAAGATAGTAGGTTCGAGTATTTTTAAAATGGTCAATAACTACATACAGTTGTTGGAAATCTGACCCTAAAGACGACTGGTCTACATATTAGGGCATGACTAATCCTAGCTACACAGGAGGCTGAGATTGGAGGACCACAGTTCAAGGCAAACCTGGGTAAGACAGTCCATGAGACTTTTATGTTCAATTAACCACAGAGTGAAGCTGTGGTTCAAGTGGCAGAAAAACCATCCTTGAGCACAAAAGCTCAGGGACAGCACCCAGGCCCTAAGTTGATCACACACAGGACAGACACACACAGACACACACACACACACACACTACTTTCCTTAATGAAATGTGTACATTCCTTAAAATACATTAACTTTAAAATAACTATTATTGCCTTCAGCTCTAAATTTAAATTATTTGGATTCCAGGAATGGGGGTAATATACATATTTTGGAGGGGGTTTTGGTTTTATTCCCCCAGTTCGGGCAACTTCTTTTTAAAAAAGCAAATTTCTTTGGTACAACTGTACAAACTGCCATTATACATGAAGAAATGAGAGTACACACTTCCTAGATTACATGTCTCACTAACAAGTATGTTTACTTAAAACCCTGTGAAAGGAGACAAGAAGTCTATACAAGGTTTAAAGAAAATTCTAATCAGTGTACTATGTAACAAACCAGTAACAAATATCTTTATACAATTTCTCTCAATATCAGGTCCTTTCCCTGGAAATTTACAAAAATGCACATACAGATAGCCAGAAAACTAAGGTATTCAAAATTGAGATATATTCATACAGCAGTTGTTCAATGGAAGCTTACAACTAAAAATAAGCTTACTTCTTAGCATTATAAAAATCTTACACAGACTGAAAACTATTTCATTAAAATCCATGCAGTGTATAAATGTTTAAGGTAGAAGGCATATTTTGGCACTTGTATTTTTTATATAAAGATTAAACATTAACATGTGTTTTGAGTTGTTTAAGGGCTGTAACAAGCCAGGCACGTTGGCCCTAAGTTTGCCATCCTCACTCCTGCCCTCTTATAAATTACAGCTCACCAGAGGACCACGTATAGTTAGGGTGGTACTTTGTGACCATGGAATACAGAAAAATTCATCTTGTTTTCTCACAAACAAAAGCACTTGGCCTAGTCAACACAAACTACCTTCCAGAATTAAATTAAAAGGTATAAATATGAAAAACCTCTGTTCCAGGTTGATCACTGATAAAATGAACATATCAATTTCATTTAGAAATGATTTTAAGTTCATCTAAAAAAATTATAAGGTTTGATTTACTACATTTTTAAGACTGAAAGCACATGAAAGAAAACACTGGTTTCACTGGAAACCAATTTCTGGCATTTGAATCTGTGCATCTCTGCAATCCAAAGAACAACCAACAATAAAAATGCAAGGAATGCTTTTTGCAGAGGACACGCCACAGTGGGGACAATGCGTGTGAATTGGGGTGAGGAGGATTGAACACTGTCAACTAAAACACATTGTCTGAAGTAGAGCTGTAGCTCAACCAGTAGAGTACTAGCTTTGAGCAAAATAAACTAAGAGACAGCACCAAGGCCAAGTTCAAGGACTGGTGCATGCACATGCACACTTGCACACACACAGAAAAAAAGCATTGTCAACATAAAAGTTATCTCTCCTTATATGTTCAGATGCTATTTTTATTATTCTTTTATTTCATAGCTCAATTAGTATTTTAGAAATTCTATATAGTATGAGTTCCTCAATTATTACTGCTTAATATTACCTAAGGCTATGTTGTCCAATACAATATTCACTGGCCATATATGGCTAATTTTAACTAAGGAAAATTAAGATTTCAGGTTCTTAATCACACTAACTACACTTCAGGGATTCAGTAGCTGTATGACTATTGGCTACCATATTAGACAGTACAAGATTTCCATCATTAAAAGTGCAACTGAACAGTGCTAATCTGAAGAGAATACTCTTCTATACTATTTCTAAAAGTTTAAGCACCACCACTAAGACAGTAAAGTCTTCAGTATCTATCATCTATCCATCCATCCGTCCATCCTGTCTTCAATGAATGCACTAATGGCACTATCTATCCATATCTACCTCTATGAGAGATCTCTCTATGTGAGATACTGTCTTCAATGAAGGCACTAATGGTGCCAACTTTCCTATAGTTAGGCTGAATTTATAGATCCAAGTCAAACGTGAACTCAATTAGATATTCTCACATTATAAATAATGAATTTTTGGCATGCATAAAAAAGTAATTTAGCAGTCATAAAAATTAAAACAAGTAGTTTGACCTAGAAATACTTGAAAATTCTGAAGTACGAAAGGATGCAAAGCTGCTAATTTAAGTTTCCCAAGATGGGACAAAAAGCCCTTTTATGGTACTGATTTACTAGTGTTTAGCAAAAGAAAAATAGTATTTATACAAGAAGGGACTGTGCAAACAAAAAACAATACACCACAATTAAAATAAAACTGTCAAAGGAATAACTACTATTGAACAAGAACTAAAAAAGTTAATGTTAAGTTTAATGCACACAAAAATACTAGTGATTTGTATTGATATTTGGTATATGAGTTGACTAACTATAATTGCTTTTTTAGTTCATGTTAAATTTTACTTTTTTCAGATCACAAAGTAGATAACATTTATCATTTCTTTCAAATTGTTTATCATTTCTTTCAAATAACTAGGATTTTTTTTCTGAGTAAAAGCAAAACCCAATCATAAAATGCATACAGCTGCACCTTAAAAGAAAAATGCAAACACAACTTAACCATACTTTATTTGACTGCATCTTTTTTCAACAGCTTGCACATTTCAGATCCCATTAAATCTCTCTTCAAAAGGATAAATAGAAAAAAAATTATGAAGCAATATCCAGTCATCAAACAGTCCAATATTTTGGGATACACTTATACTCAACTCGTATCTGATGTCAATATAACTTATGGTTATGTCTTTACAAACCTGAAAGCCCTATAAGCTTATAGCACTCATTTTAGTGATGTCATGGTGCATTTAAACTGATGCGCTACTGATTTGATTTTGTCTATGCTCCTGGACAGTGATGAACTTCATGATTTTAGACACCATAAAAACATATACATCCAGTTCTATACATGTCAGCTAATACTGTAACACAGGGCAGGGAAAGTTAAAACATGACAAACTCCTTTACACAGATCTGTCAAGCAAGAAGGAAGGTAACCGGGAAAAGAAAAAAAAAGTGTGTGTGTGTGTGTGTGTGTATATATATATACACCAATTTTTAATAGAAGTTTTTTTCATTTGGTTGGCATCACCTTCAAAAACTACTTTATGGTTTCAGATCTGTGGACTTCTCTAAACCAAGTAGTTTCATTTCAATGGAAGGAAAGTTATTTAGCCCGTATCAAAATTGGCAGTATGTCCAACAGCTTTAATACTATGTAGCTTAATAAGGTAGCAGTATTACTGCCAAACCAGTGTCAGTTGATAGTACAGTCAGTTTTAAAGAGACAGAACCCACTTGGAAGAAAGTTATACCAGTTTTGCTCAGTTTTAGCCAAATGAACCCTGTCAATTATAAATGGAACCATTTTAAACTAATGTAAGAAAAATGAAAACCTACTATCTTAGTCTGATGCTAGTTCAACTTGAATATAGGCTTTTAGTTTGAGTGCTAGATTGTCATGCTACAATTTTAAATTTTAGGTAAACAATTTTTGCATAATGAATTAAAGATTTATAGTACGCTGATACTCAACATACAGCAGTTGAACAATATGGCAACAATTTGACTTTTTAATCACTAGTTAAAAGCCATCTTTATAAAAGCCTTGTCAATCTGTCCAGTTAATTCAGCAATACTGGGGGTTAGGGTCAGTAGTGGTGGTTTCAATGAAAATCTGGCAAAAATATAAAAATGATTGAACTGATGATAGTATGTATCTATTTTACAACTGCCCCCATTAGTGAGTCAAGCAAATATATGTACACCAACAATACCTAAGAACCAGCAAGTCAAATATAAAGGAGAAAAATAAAATATGATGATGTAAATAGTGTTTTATCTCGTTTCCTTCATTAGCTAGTTTCCTTCTGTTATTCAATATAACAGAAGTATCACTATGATTGACATTTTTTGAATGTTATAACCCAAATAAAGCTGGACCAAAAACTGACAAAATGGTCAGCTGAAAAGCTAAGTACTGTTTGGTCATTACATTTTTAATATAACCAATATTCTGCCCATTCAACTTCAAAAAGCAATGTAAAATAGAAAATGTTTTCTTAAAAATAAGGAATTATAAATGATCCCACCAACAGGAAGTTTTTATTTTCATCAAATATAAATTGTGTATCTTTATTTTTAGAAGTACTGTTACCATGTTCACTTTCAAAACACTATAATAAACAAAGAGCAGCTTTCCTTAAAAAAAAAAAAAAAGAGCAACAAACTTTCCTGAACAGGGGCCTTTACCAAGTGTTAATGGAGGTAGGGTTTTAAAAAATACAGTAATTATAGTCATAAAATTCAAACCAAATTCTAGACAGATATAATGCATATTCAAATGAAAATAACACAGATACCTACAAAATATTTATTCAGAAAGTTCATCCTTTTACTTATCTAGGTTTTCCAATTAAATAAAATTATCAAATACAGGTTTACTGACTCAACTGAAACAAATTAACTTTAAAATTTGTTACACTGAACTGATTATCTTGAATACAGTGAAAATAGCTGTTTAGAAAACCATAAGAACTCATTTACAAAAAGATTTGCATTTCTCCTTTTCGTCTTTCTGGAGGAATAGAACAAAGTTCCTCAAAAAATCTGATCATACAAGTGAAAAGAAAATAAAGCAGCTTAAAATGGGTACAACGCACCTTTAAATTTATTTCCAAGACCAAAAACCAAAAATGAAACATTTTAAGAAATGGAAGCAAAATATAATCTTAGTTAAATGGGAAAAAAAAAAAACAAAAAACCAGCTACTTTATTGAAGCTGTTCTTCACAGCTTTGCAATAATTTTGATTAAATAAAATCATACCAATTTACATTAATTTTATTATTTTCCAAAAAGATCCCCCACTCTTGAAAAAAAAAGTGCATCTAAAACCCAGCAATTCCCAGCTCCATCAATTTTTCTTATCCTTTTTGAGCTATTTCTCAAACATTTTCCAAGTAGACTGAACTTCTTACTGTAAGGAAAGAGATCTCTAAAGTAAAGCACTCTGTCACTCACCTGGAAAAAGTATCCAAATTATAAAAATCTGAAATAATTTATTATCGAATTTTGATTTAAATAAAAATAAAAGTCTGCTTGTAAAGGCCTTAAAGAAAAGAAAGTCAGCATGCAATAGAAAACTATAGATGAAGAAGACAAGAATACTTATCTACACAGGCACTGGCAGACACAATTTAATTGTTATCTTTACTCATTGTAAGACATATCCCACCCTACATTTTTTTCATTCACTAATCACTGAGGTACCAAAATTCAAGAATGGAAATTTAATATTGAAAAATAAAATTTTAAATTGAAGCTTTTCCCTCACTCCCTTCAGAAAACTATGGCAGGTTTCATGTGAAATGTTTGTATGCTTAAAAGATTTTTACAATCTACACTGGCTTTTTTTAAGGAACAAAAATCATGTTCCATTCACTGGTTCTGTGATAAAATGGTCACTATGTAAATAACATTGTCAGTAGACTTTGCAAATGAACAAATCTTGGCTATCAAATGGCACATCTTGTTGGTACCAAAAGAACGCTTGAAGTTTAAAACAATCTCTTTTAATTCAGAACAAACGCGCCATGCCAAAGTGCAACAAATATTGTGCGACACTCAATGAGACACTGACAGGTAAGAGCTGTATGGAAATTATTAAATCCACCTGCAAAGCAATTCTGTACAAATTGCATTGCATGCAAAAGTCGATTCTTTGTGGTTGGAAGTTGTTCTTTGATGTCAGTTTCTTAACGTAGCCACAGTTTAAGTCGCAGTGCATCAACTCCATTTAAATAGTATCTGAATAGCCTCTTATCTCGAACAAAACCAAGATTTTCATAAAGTTTCAAAGCAGACTTATTTGTTATTTCTGTTTCCAAAACAACCTTCAAAGAAATAAGAGAAAACTACATTATAATTTGTAATTTGGAAAACTTACAAAGTGTATGATCAGACCAAATATTTACAAAAAACATACTATACTGATTAGCTTAAAACCTAATGATACTAATACTGATGGACAGAAAAATAGTCATCATAATGGTAATAATTACATTTCAGTCAAAGGGGCAAGGGTGGGATCACTAGCAACTTATTGTTTGGAATTTTTAGCAATGGAAATATGTTTCATACAAAAACAAAGATGTGGAAAGAAGGACAGGGACCAATGTGTATCTCCCCCACAGTTGCTTCCTCTGCAACAAACATACTGTTGGACACACAGAAAGCTCTTAATTATTTCTTAACTAAATGTGTTCTTGGCACTTTTCATTTTATGACACAAGTTTACATAAACATTAAACAAAGTAATGACATGCTTTTTAGATGACCAGAATACCAAATGAAAAAACATCACCTGAAATCAAATACCTATAAAATTAACTCATGAAACCAAAGTGCATGATGAAATCAAACCTCTAAAAGGCCAAAAATCAAAAATACTTCAAGACCAAGTATAAGTCTTCCTATAACACTTGGAACAGTACACTTGGAACTGGTACAGCCAGGCACTGGTGGCTAGGTTCAAAGCCAGCTTGAGCAGGAAAGTTTGTGAGGTTCTTATCTCCAATTAACCATCAATGGTGGTTAATGGAAATGTAGCACACGTAGTAGAGCACTAGCCTTGAGTGAAAAAGGTCAGAAACAGCACCCAGGAACTGAGACAAGCACACACACACACACACACACAAAAGGCTATACAGAAAACTAACTTAAGGTCAGAATTAAAAGTTAAAGTTTCTCTGTTCATTAAAGAATCTTCTAGTCTAATTAATATAAGTTTCAGTTTTAAGTAATGCTCTTAGGGAATTCCTGAAATTCTGTTATTAGGTCAGGAACTAATTATACCTAAAATATATTAAGGCAATTTAATATGAGAAACGCTAACGCTGCAACAAGGCAAAATTTGTAATTAATTTCACAAGAAACAAGAGTGTGAAATTTTTAGCCAAGAAAGTAATATCTATTTTCACATTAACTATCAAATAGATATAGTTATCTCTATTTTACAGATGACTGTAACCTAAGGCAACCAGTAGAGCAAGAACTGGGAGTCCAAATAGGAACTAAGGCTTAACAGTAACCACCCTTCAGTACTCCCCTTGATCATTTCCCAGAATAAAATAAAACAGTAAATGAGAAAAAGACAAAGGGGATCTAGGTCCTCCTTCACTGATATTTGGCAATCTAAAATATCAAAACACATCTAAAGGGTAGCTAAATAGAGACACAACTGAAGTATAGTTGAGTTAAATTCTGGTTAAACAACATTCTAATAAATTAATAAAGCTCAATTACCAAGAAGAAAATTACATTAAGTTACTCCAATTAAAATTAAAGATTATATTTATTCTATATTTGTATATTCTATATTTATTATTTTATATTTATACTGTTTATTTTTATATTTATTTATTTACATTATGTTTATTTACATCAATGATACATTTCTATATCATTCAACAGAACAGAAAATGCCAGAAAAAAATTTAATACTTAAGCATTTATATTCTTGTAAACATATTAGATCTGGGTTTATACTGGAAATTAGCTATTTAAATCTCTTTTACTCCACACATGGAAGTATTATGTAAGAATAGGCCAAATCATTACAGTTTGGACATTTTTAACACTGTAGGCTAGAAGTTCAGGTAGACCAAGTATGCCCATTGTTGTCTCACACCTAGATGGTCTTCTACTGGCATCTGCTGAATGAACTAATTATTGCTCCTTTACAACAAAACTTAATATCACAGTATACAGACAGAAGTGACAGTAGAAAAAATTAGATAACTTGCCTCCTGTCACACAATTGCTAAGTGACAGAAGATGGATGCAGAATCCCAAGCTTCTCATAAACAGTTTAGTTAAGCTAAACCACTCATAAAAATCCTTGTAACTTAGTTTAACTATATTTTATTCTGTTATTTATCTAGCATCCTGTCACACAGCCAAAATGTTTCCAGTGAAACCAGAATGTTAAACATATTAAACACATATAATGAACACAGCAATAGACATGTAATTAAAAAGCTAAAAAAAATAATTTTTTATTTTGATGGAGAATAAAAAGAACTGAACCATTATGTTCTATATGTATACCTATTTAAAAAAATCACATGGGACTGGGGATATGGCCTAGTGGCAAGAGTGCCTGCCTCATATACATGAGGCCCTGGGTTCAATTCCCCAGCACCACATATACAGAAAATGGCCAGAAGTGGTGCTGTGGCTCAAGGGGCAGAGTGCTAGCCTTGAGCAAAAAGAAGCCAGGGACAGTGCTCAGGCCCTGAGTCCAAGCCCCAGGACTGGCCAAAAAAAAAAAAAAGAAAAGAAAAAAATCACATGATCATCTCAACTGACACACACACACACAAAATTTTTTGACAAAATTCAATATCCCTTTATGATAAAAGCTCTGAAAAAGAGGTGATGGTAGCTCATCCCTGTAATGCTAGCTACTCAGAATGCTGAGATCTGAGTACCATGGTTCAAAGCCAGCCTGGGCTGATCAAAGCCAACCTGGAATCAGCCCCAGCAGAAAAGTCCTTGAGACTCTTAACCACTAAAAAGCTGGACGTGAGCTGTGGCTAAGTGGTAAAACACTAGCCTTAGGTTAAAAAAAAGTTCAGAGACAGTGCCCAGGCCTGAAACCAAAAACAACAACAACGAAGTAGGACTAGAAGGACTAAATATATGAATAAAACAAAAGATACGGGTTGACAAGCCTATAGCTAATGTCATACCAAACAAGGGAAAACTGAGATTATTTCCTCTAAAGTCTGGAGTGAGACAAGAGTATCCACTCTCCCCACTCTCATTCAATATACAATTTTTTGCCAGAACAAAGAAAAAGAAATACAAAGGATTCAAACAAGGAGAAAATAAGTCAAATTATTTCTATTCATAGGTGATACAATTCTAAAATACTTAAAAGATTCAAAAGATTCTATTGAACTACCCCTGGATCGACCTAATAATTCTAAAAAAAAATATGACAGGATATAAGAAATCAGTAGCTTTTCTTTTTGTGCTAATCCTGGGGACTGAACTCAGGGCCTGGGCACTATTCCTGTGCTGTTTTTGCTCAAAGATAGAACTCTACCACATGAGCCCACAGCTCCACCTCCAACCTTTATAGTAGGTAATTGGAGATAACAATCTCACAGACTTTCCTGCCTGGGCTGGCTTTGAAATGTTCAGATCTCAGCTTCAGGAGTAGCTAGGATTACAGGCCTGAGATACTAGCAAATAGATGGATAGCTTTTTTTTTTTTAATATCAATAATGGACAGGCAGAGAAAGAAATCAGAAAAAAATCCCATTCACTAGACTTGAAAATAAATAAGTAAAATAAGCAGGGTGCTGGTTCAATGTAATATCTATAATACCTCTAAGACATTTGCAGAAATATGAAAAATCAATCTACAAATTCATACAGAAGCATAAAAGATCTTTAGAACAAAAGTAAATCTGACCAAAAGAGCAAAATAGGAGGTATCACCATACCAGGCTTCAAATTGCACTAGGGAGCCACAGTAACGAAAAGCATGATACCAGCACAAAAGCAGACTCAAAGCCTAATGAAACAACAACAAAAAAGAGAAACAGAAATAAAACACAACTACAGTCACCTAATTTTTCAGAAAGGAGCAAAAAACACACACTGGAGAAAACATAGCCATTTCAACAAATGGTGCAGGGAACACCAACCATCTACATATAAGAGACTGAAAGTAGAGCTCTATTTTCTCCCGTTTAAAAAAGCAAACAAAACAAAACAAACCCTCCAAATTAATCAAAACTCTAAATGCAACATCTGAAACTACTATTGGGAAACTGTGGAAGATATAAATACAGGTAATTTTTTTTGGAAAAATTCCAATTGCCCAGAAAATAAAGGGTAAAAATAGATAAACGTGACTGCATCAAATTAAACTTTCTGTATATCAAAAGAAATAATGACCAGAACCAAAAAGCAACCCTAACAGGAGAAAACTTTCGCTAGCTATTCAATGGACGTTTAATATCCAGAATATACAAAGAGCTAAAAAAAAAAACAACCCAACAACAGTAAATTAATAACCCAATAACAAATGGACAAATGAATAGGACACAATTCTCAGAAGAAATACAAATGGCTGATACATGAAAATTTTAACAACCTAGTCAAAATGGTTATCAACAAGAAAACAAAAAATGCTGATGCACATTCAAGGATGGGAAGGAGGGTGTAGAAATTCCTTATACACTATTGATAGGTTGTAAACTAGTCCAATCACTGGGGTTCATTATGGAGGTTCCTCAAAAAGCTCACCAAACTATTCTTGGGCATGTATCTGAAAGGAAGTACAGCCATCTACCTGTATGCCCATGTTTACTGGAGCTCTGTTCACAATAGCTTAACTATGAAATAAACAGAAGTGCTTCCATAACCAATGAATGAATCAACACAAGACATCAAAACACACATGGGTCATTAAAAAAAAAAACTTTTTTTAAAGAAGACTTTCTTAGGATCTGTGTTAGTCTTTAATTTTACTGAGATCATATTCCTCTTCCACTTGAAAATAAGTTCCAAAACACAGTTTATTTTTGTCTTCCATCACCAAAGTTTGTTTTTCATCATGGGAAGTTCACACAAGACAAAAATACTAAAGAGTTGACTTTTAATGTGTTAACTTTGCTGTTACATATAATACACATTTGCTGTGTTTCAAACTAATTTTTTACAAATTTTCATCCTATATCTCAAACCATGTAGTTAATCATGTTGCCTATTTAAAATTTAATTATGGTTCTTTTATTAATGAGAGCAGTGGGAAAGGGTCCTTTATTAAGCTGATGTATATATAGATAGACCTACATTTAACTTGCAGTTAATGAAATACCATAATACTAAGATATATTTTATTGATAAACCTATCCTTTAAAGGGAATGTTAGGATGTTATCATTTTAATGTGATAACATGCTATATACTTTTGTGTTTTCCAGAGATTCACTTTATTGCCTTTTTGCCCATATATATTATGCAGTCTATTTGAATTCCTTTTTTATGATATTAAAAGAATAATTTAGGGGCTAGGGATATGGCCTAGTGGCAAGAGTGCTTGCCTCGTATACATGAAGCCCTGGGTTCAATTCCCCAGCACCACATATATAGAAAACGACCAGAAGTGGCCACACTCAAGTGGCAGAGTGCTAGCCTTGAGCAAAAGGAAGCCAGGGACAGTGCTCAGGCCCTGAGTTCAAGGCCCAGGACTGGCAAAAAAAGAATAATTTAGGCAGAGAAATGTTAGTGGATACTAGATTTTCTCTCCACTATATTTATGAGTGTTAGGTCAACTATTTTGCTAGCTGTAAAGCTATAGCATCAAAGTGTATTTGTAAGCTGTTTAGAACTAAACATTATGAACAAATTCATTTTCTTAAAAAAATTGATTATATCATTTGAGGAACTATGTCTGGAGCTAGATATCATCATGTTGAATGAGGTTAAGTTCAAAAAGTCACATATCACCAGATGCCAATGGCTTATGCCTACAATCTTGACTACATGGAGGCTGCAATGTGGAGATCTTGATTTGAAGCCAAGTTGGGGAATAAAAGTCTAAGTGACTCCATCTCCAATTAGCCAATAAAATGCCAGAATGAGGCATGGCTCTGGTGGTAGAATGTCAGCTGTTAAGTAAGCACACTGTAGTGAGGATGTGAGGCTCTGAGTTTCAGCTACAATATATACACATAGCCCAATATCACTTTTTTACTCGTTTTTGAAATCCAAACTTTTAAAAATGCCAAATATATATGTACACACACACACACACACATATATACACACACTATATATATATATATATATATGTATACATACATGTAACAGGAATGTAACTGTTGGGCTGTTATGGGGGACCACAAAGACAAGGGAGAGGGGAAAGAGAATGGAGGACACATAATTATCAAAATACACTTTGTGTAAAGATGACATAAGGAAACTCACTGAAAGCTGTTGATAGTGTAATGAGATCTAAGACTGAAAGCAATAAATGAAGTTAAGGTCACTAAATTAATAATATATGCTTATGTGAATTTTTAAAAGCTTTTAAAGGTATTATTCCATTCTGAAACAGAATTTTGGAGGGAAAAAAAAGATAGCCTGTCCATTCTACCCTTATTATGTATTCATTTTAATCAGAAAACATCTTAAGTTTACTTGGCTCCTAATAAATGAATCTAGTAATTATTGCTAAAATAGCATACTTTATATTCTTACTCATTTCATGTCTAGAATTTAAAAAGATGTAGATGCATTAACTTGTATGTCACTAGAAATAAGTAGCATTAGGATAACCAAATTTAGCAATAGTCTCAGAGTTGAAAGCAAATTGTAAATAGTCTGCAACAAGTCATACAGCGTATTATTTAGACAAGAGAGAAACTGCCTATTAAAGCTACGTATAGACAGCAAAAGAATGGTAAAGAAAACATCAAAATGCACATAATAGGAAGTGGCACTGTGGCTCAAAAGTAGTAGAGCGCTAGCCTTGAGCTAAAGAGCTCAGGGAGAGCAACCACACAGTTCAAGTCCCTCTACACACACAAAAAAGCGCATATAATAGAAAGTTACCTGGTAGTTTTTACTATTCTACTTTTCTGTAGGGCTATTCTAGTTTTCAAAAGGAGATTTTGTTTTGTTTTTATTACTATTGTTGGGAGTTTTTTGTACAATTGTGTGTGTGTGCATGGGGGGGGGTAGGAAGAAAGAGAGTGAACTCTAGGCATGAATGCTGTCCCTTAGCTTTTTCACTCAAGGCTGGCACTTTACCACTTTGGTCATAGCTCTACTTCCAGCTTTTTGGGGGATTAACTGGACATAAGAGTCTCATGGACTTTCCTACCCCAGCTGCCTTTGAACTGAAATCCTCAGATCTCAGTGTCTTAAGTAGCTAGGATTTTAGGCATGAGCCAATAGCATCTGCAGAAGAAATATTTTTAATACATATAGTCAAAAATTAAGGACTAGAAGTACAGCTCAGTTTTCTAGAATTCACAAGGCTTCAAAGTCTGTGTGCCACAAAAAGACAAAGCATTAAATGACATCATTTTCAAGCAAAAATGCTTGAAGGTCACATACTATAAACTTAATTTACATTATTACAACAAAGGTCTGATATTAATAACATGGTAATCACAGGTTAAGCAATTAAAAACTTAAAATTTTCAAATTTTTAGAGATGAAGATTTCAAAGATATTTACATCTTAAAAAGTCCTGTTAATAATACTGATCGAACACCTATCCATAAATGTATTTTTTTAAAGTAGATGAAAGTAAAGAACAAACATGAAAATCTTATTATTTGGGGTACACATATTTTACTTTAGAATGCATATTTCAACATTTTTCTCAAGTTATTTGTATTTATTTTTTAGTGATGGGGCTTGAAGGGGGCCTGGGCATTGTCCCTGAGATTTTTTTTTTTTAGCTCAAGGCTAGTATTTTACTATTTGAGTGGATTTCGGACTTTTGGTGGTTAAAGAGTCTTACAGACTTTATTGACTGAGTTAGCTTTGAACTATTGTCCTTAGATCTTTTCCTTAGTAGGTAAGTAGAAGACAGATGAGTTGATCTGAGTTATGACTAATCAGGTGCAATTGTTCACATTAAAACTTTTTTTCCCTGTTAGATACTAGTGTCTCACACCTGAAATCCTAGCTACTCAGGAGGCTGAGATCTGAGGATCACGGTTCAAAGCTAGCCTGGGCAGGAAAGCCCATGAGACTCTTATGTCCAATAAACTACTCAGAAAAAAGCCAGAAGCAGTGTCATGGCTCAAGTGGTAGAGCATAAGCCTTGAGCAAATGAAGCTCAAAGACAATGTCCAGGCCCAAAGTTCTAGCCCCAGGACTGACACAGACACAGACACAGATACACACACACAGCAAGAAAAATGGCTCACTTCTGTAATCCTAGCTACTCTAGAGGGTGAGATCTGAAGACTGGTGTAAAAAACCAACTCAGGCAGAAAAAGTCCATGAGATTCTTAACTCCAATTAACCACCAAAAAAGCTGCAAGTGGAGCTGTGCCTCAAGTGTGGTAGAACACTAGTCTTGAGCAAAAAAGCTCAAAAACAGCACCCAGGCCTTGAATTGAAGCCCTACGACCTGCACCAATTTAAACTAAAATTTTTTTTAAAGGAAAGGAAATGAACAACATTTGATTTTTCAAGACCACAACAATTTTTTTTCTGTATTAAAACATTATATTTAAGCTAGGATTTAACTGACATTAAAACAGTATTATCAAACTCTATCACAGCTTAGAAATTTTTAAAAATCTAATAGTATTTGACATTTGATCAGTTAGTAAAGTACATAGCGTCTCACAGGTAGTGATCAGGACAACCCAGTAAAAAGCGTAACTATAGGAAGAAAATATTTGCTGGCTCCAATATCCCTGCTCACTGGAAATAACTCCCTATTTATCAGCAGCAACAGCCCAAAATATACCCATCAACTTAGTAAAATTTCTCTTTGAGAATACTCTGTATTAAATGTTTGTATTTTAACATGTAAATCAATGAAATATTCTTAAGCAAAAGGAATTGTTGCAGAGTATTGGTGGCTTGTGCCTGTGCTAGATACTCAGGAGGCTGAGATTTGAGTACCATGGTTCAAAGCTAGCTGAGGCAAGGGAAGTCCTTGAATCTTATCTCTAATTAACCAGTATGGGCACCAAGAAAAAAAGCAACCATTGCAGGATAATTTCACTTGTATAAAGCAGCATAAAAATATGCTTAGAAAATGAGTGGTAAGTGTTCGCTTCAGGAGCAAAAAGACACTAAAACTGGAATGATACAGAGAAAATTAGCATGGCCTCTGTGCAAGGTGACAACACAAATTTGTGAAGCAGTCTATATTTTTACTAGCCACCAAAAATCAAAAACTAAATTAACAAAAAAAAAAAGAGTGATAAGCCAGACGCTTGGTGGCTCACACCTGTAATCCTAGCAACTCAGGCTGAGATCTGAGGATTGCAATTTGAAGCCAGGCTGGGCAGTAAAGTCACAAGGACTCTTATCTGCAGTTAACCACCAGAAAACCAAAAGTAGTGCTATGGCTCACAGTGGTAGAGTGCTAGCCTTGAGGAAAACAGCTCAGGGATAGTACCCAGGAGAGTTCAAGCCCCAAGAGCGACAAAAACACACACACACAAAAAGAAAAAGGAAATGAATGATAAGAAGTCTAAGGAGTTTTAAGCGCATGAAGATGGCAAAAGACTTTATAAACAAACACAAGCACAAACACACCATCTAATAATAAAGACAATTATCACTTACATTGTTCATAAAATTACCAGTACAACTTTCTCTGTGATTATTCTTGCTCTACTAAAGACATCTGTATTCCTCTCACACTATTCAACAGTAAAGGTTGACATTTTTAATCATCACCAATATTTACTGAGTATATATAGAGAGAGAGCACAGTGCTACAGGATATATCAAGATATTGTTTCTACTATTAGGTCTTCCAAACAAACTAAAGAGAAGATGCTCTTATGTTAATACACAGAAGGGTGGGTGTCAATGTCTCACATTTGTAATACTAGCTACTAGAAGGCTGACATCTGAAGATGCCATCTCTAAAATAACCAGCAAAAAGCAAGAACTGAAGGAATGACTCAACTGGTAAAAGTGTCAGCCTCCCAAAGACCTGAGTTCAAGCCTGTGTACTGGTGTACTCCCTCAAAAAGTCATTTTCTGATAATAGTATTTTATGTTTTGAGATTTTTTTTCAATATGAAAGCAAATTAAGCAATGGTTTCAACTGATAACAGTTTCTGAGTAACAATTATTTACTGAAAATGTCTAGGATTTTCACCTTTATGTTCTGAAGAAATTGAACTCCATTACCTTAAAATTTACCATAAATCGAAATTACTGTTTTTAAATAGAATTTATTATTATCTGTAAGTTGCATTTGTGTAAAGAATTTGCAAAAAAAAAAACAACCCAAACCTGCCGTACAATATTGTAGAATGTTTATTTTTTTAAATATCCAGAAAACAGCCCAGGATAAAAGTACTAAACAGTTAAGACTTACCTCATCACAGTCTCCTTCAACCATAGCATATATAGCTTTCTTAACCAAGTTAGTACCTAGAATACAGATCACAATATTAATAAAGGAAAAATATAATTAAGTTTCTTAAAGAACCTAAATTACAATATTCATTAAGCATAAAAGTATCAAATATAAGGTTCTATCTTGAATGCAAATATACTGATCATGCAAGTCAAATAGAGAAAATTAGATACAAAATAAACCAAGAGAACCAACACACAATAAGATTCTTCTTAAAAGACCTCTCTCTTAATATATTCCTTTTTCTCAGATAGAATTATTTGTTCCATGTAACAATTTTATTCTGCCAGAAGGTAAAAGAAAGGAAAAAAGAAAAAAGTAAGTTATACTCTAGACAGAAAAACCCAGTAATTCTTTGAGCTGGCCAGAACTTATTGCATGACCTGAGCTGATATTGCCAAAGACTTTCTAAACCATTGACACAGGCATAGGACAGCCTCACAAGAACTCACTGTGCCACAGTGGGCCAAGACAAAGTCAATTCCTGCAAACTCTATAGTAAGCATGGATACAACAAAGTCTACCACTCTCATGGTGTCATCTAAAAAAGTTAACATAGTTTTAGGTCAGATATGTCTGAGACAGCAAAAGAAAAAAAATGCAAAATCTGAGTTGAGCTAATTTTTTAAAAATCTCTTATTTTTCAAACTACACATAAAAATATGCATGCATTTCACACAAACTGTCTAAATATCTGAATGAAACCCTAAAGTCATTGTTTTTGCCTTTGACATTCATCAAAAAGCTGCTCACTTTTCATGAGTCATTCCCAGCACTTTCCAATGTATCAGATTCAAACCTGCTGTATAAACCAAGCTGAATTCAATAAAAAATCTTACTGGAAAGCTGTAGAACTATTTTTAAAAGGCAGTTAAGCCTTATATATTGGCCTTGCACAGTAGCACATGACTGCAGTCTCGACATTTGGGAAGTCTTAGCAGGAGGATCACTAAAAATAGCTTAAAACATTAAGAAAATAATTCATTTTTGAGTTCATGTCTCAAAAATTGCAGCTCAGTGTCATAGCTCTGTATTAGCATATTAATATATTTTAATAGTGTCAGCTTTTTCAAGGGTTAGATACTTAAAGCAGGAAGACTCAAAACTTTTTGAAAATATTAAAATCTTGAGTTCTTCTCTTACTTCAAGTTCATTTCTACATTTTTACCGTTAAATCTTTTTCAAAACACAAAAATGAAAATAACTTATTCATCTTTTTAGTGAAATATTTTCCTTACCAATGCCATTTCTCCTGTATTTGGAATCCACGGCTAACATGGCTATATAACCTCTGCGGAACATCTTTTTGTGCATATCCAACTTGCAAACGATGGCACCTACACACTCCTCCCCTACCATGGCCTTAAAAATAAACAAACAGTTATGAAAAATACATTGCCATCAGTTACTGCACTACTACCAAGGGAAAACAGAACTAACCCTTGGTTAATGTTTTTGAGAGAGCAAGTGTTAATGGGAATTCTAATGAGAGGAATGATCATTTTAAGTATATAATTTCAAAACTCCTTCAAATGTTCTAGTTTAAAAATAATTTCTCAATATTCTTTAGCAGATGGATTTTTGTATTTATTAAAGCTTAGGGAAAAGACAAAATTTCCATAAGGTAAGCACTCAAGTTACATATTCAAGGCCCAGGTGGCTCACGCTTATAATACTAGCTCCTCAGGAGGCTGAGATCTGAGGATCACAGATCGAAGAAGCCAATCCAGGCAATAAAGTCCTTAAGACTCTTTATCTCCAACTAACCTCCAGAAAACTGGAAGTGGAGCTGGGGCTCAAATTGGTAGAGTACTAGCCTTGAGTAAAAAATGCTCTGAGATAGCTCCCAGGCCCTGAGCTTTCACCCAATGACCAACAAAAAAAATTTTTTTTAATTAAAAAAAAAGCACAAAAAAGTTCGTAAAAATTTACTTCAGGAAGGACTTATTTAAGTTTTGAAGGGAAACAAACTATTTTTAAAAAGCTACTGACTAGCAATACACTGCACTATTTTCCCATCAGTAGAGTATTGTAAGTTTTTGTAATATTTTATTATAGCTTTAATGAAATACAAGTGTAAAATACACCTAAATACTATGCGTGGTAGTCAATTTTTTTATCAGAAAAAAATAGATACTATTTTTTCAGGAAAGGAACTACTTAGAAGATACTAAATAGTTCAGAAAGTACTAATTTAGTATGATGGTCTCATTTTTAGGATACTCCTCACCAATGTGTGTAATTACCATTAAGCACTAAGAATATCAATAGCATGCATCACATTCAGGAGGCTGAGGGAGGGTTTTGAGTTTAAGACCTTCTGGGCAATATAAGGAGACCCTATCACAAAAAAATGAAATGAGGAATATCTACAGTTCATATTATAATAATGACTTACAAATATTTCTACTCTTATGAGTAGAAACCAGATTTCCAGATTGTTAAATGCTATCTTAAATGCTAACACTCTATTTTGATTAAATTTCCAGTATTACATTGTAAATGTTTCTTAAAAACTCCCAGAACTGATAAAAATTCTGTCTTCTGATAAATGTAAATATGACAACTTTTGTTTTATATTTATTAATGTAGTTATGGAAATTAATTTTCACAAATCAACTATTTCAACAAAAAGAAACAAGAATGGGTTTAAAATTAGTACTTAATTCAACTACACCCAATATATATTTTTATCTTTAATTTGTTGAACTACTTTTCAGTCCATTATCCTGTAGATGACAAAAAACCTCTTTTAACATACTGTAGACAGATCATTTTAGGCAAGATAAAGTTAATCTATTTCACATAAACCTAAACTAGATCAGAAAAATCCTTTTGAATTGTTACTTTCAGCCCATACTAGTTCAGTTCTGTTTTGCCAACATTCTGAAATTATCCAGGGTCACTAAACCTTTGTAATTGTTTGTTGCTGAAGACTGAACCTAAGGCCTCTAACATGTACTTTACTACTGAGCTACACTCCTGAGTTTTTCTTTTCTATTATTTTTTAGGTGTGTGTTGGGGGGTCAATTTGGGGGCCCTACACTCATTTGGCTTGCTTGCTTGGCTGGTGCTCTATGCCTACACCCACATTTGCTGATTATTTTGGAAATAGAATCTCTTGGACCTTTCACTTGGCCTCAAACTTCAGTCCTCCAGATCTCATCCTCCTGAGTATCCAGAGTTACAAGATCACTAGCATCTGGTTCCTAAGGTTTGTTTTTCATTGATTGGAAATGAACCTAGGGCCTCACACATGCTACACTAGTACACTCTACCACTGAGCTATACATACCATCTACCAAGAGTAGCAATTTGAAAATATACATACGGTTTTACACACCCACACACCTCTACATAAAATCACTTATCACATGCTACATTTAAAACAGTAAAAAAAAAAAAATGGGGGGAGGAACACAAAGGCACAGTATCTATGGTGCCTCTGAACATATAATATTTATCAAAATGAACTCAGGGAAATGGAAACAAGAGGCTTCTTCTTTGTTGTTTTTGTTTTCTTTGTCTTGTTTGTTCATTTATCTGTCTGAAAGGATAAGGGGGACAGAGAAATGGAGAGACAAAGGATGAACAAATGTAGCAGTGGTACTCACTAGACATTATGTTGAGAACGAACTATACAACTTGTGGGTAGGGATGGGAGGGAAAAACTGAGAGCCAGGGGCGATATTGTCCAAAAAGAAATGTACTCAAGACCAGGCACTGGTGGCTCACACCTGTAATCCTAGGTACTCAGGAGGCTAAAAGCTGAGGATCATGGTTCAAAGCCAGCAGAGCAAGAAAGTCTGGGAGACTCTTATCTCCAACTAACCACCACAAATCCAAAAGTGGCACTGTGGTTCAAAATGACGAGTGCTAGCCTTGAGCGAAAGAGCTCAGGGAGAATGCCCAGGCCCTGAATGCAAAGCCCCATGACCAACACATATA
This sequence comes from Perognathus longimembris pacificus, assembly GCF_023159225.1. Taxonomy (NCBI): domain Eukaryota; kingdom Metazoa; phylum Chordata; class Mammalia; order Rodentia; family Heteromyidae; genus Perognathus; species Perognathus longimembris. The sequence continues at coordinate 26,886,086 of NC_063174.1, read as the reverse complement.
CAAAAAGAAATTTACTCATTACCTGACTTATATAACTGTAAGCTCTTTGTACATCACCTTTGGAACAACTAAAAAATGTCCAAAAAATATTTTGACCTGATCTCACAAGCTGGGCTCATATGAAAGGGAATTCTACATAATAGAAAACTATAGGCCAGCTACATCTTAGTTATTAAAGCCATCATAAAAGATAAAATTCCAGTACACTAAATATAATACAACTAGACAATACTCTTAAAATAGGAATTTCAAAGTAATCTTCCTTTACCTACTAGATAAAAAAATATATATACACACACACATATATATACTATTAGTTCTTAAAGATTATTTTCCTAATTAGGAATCTAAAGAAGTAAAAGTCAAGTTGTACACATCATCTATAAATAAAGTCCAGTACAGTTATTAATGAAATGTTGATAGTGAAGATCAATATATTTTTTTCTGGATAAACTGCTGATAAGTATATTTATACAGCAATCTCTAACTTGCTTGAATTTTCCAAAATAAAACTCTGTCTGAATGTGCTTTTAGAAAAACTCATGCTATTAAATATCTCACGGCCACCCCCCCCATGAAAATTGAAAATCTCTGACAAGATTAAACTCCAAAAAACAGATAGCTTGTATGGCTATAAAACTATGAAAAATATGTACCATGTGAAATAGATTCTAAAATTCTAGAACACTACAAACAGAAAACTGGAGGAAGGCAGAAAGTTAAAATTTAGAACAAATAAAATGAAAATACTATGTCATATTGCTAGAGGTAAATTTAAGAACTTGTAAAGGCAGATTATCTCTAAGGAGGTAAAAGCACAGAAAGTGTCTCACATTTGTATAGACCTCTATTTTTTACAAGTTACTGGAGTTACAAAAAAATCATTTTTGTTGCTCAACCAAATATTAACAATTTTGTACAGAACTAACTTCATATATTCCATGTAACTTAGTACTGGTTTTTCATAGAAACCAAAAACATTTTGCAGGTTTCTAAGCTCTTGAGAATGTTGTAGGTGAGTTGGTGAAGTCAACTTTGTGACACAATGAGTTTTACAAAATGGGTCAAAGGTATGTCATTTTCCCCCCTCTTACTTGTTACCATAATAAAAGGCCAGGAGCCTATGTTCTACTTTCACCTCTCTGCTATATTTAAAGTCATTCCTTTTTCTCAAGGGAAAAACAAAACAAAACAAAAGTTTGGGCATAGATTGTCTCTAGGATCCTCTCAGATATCCTAAATAAGTACTTGCTTAAAAAAAAAAAAGGACTCAGAAATTCAAACTAAAATGCATGCCAACTACCCTCCAGACTCATACTTTTACTAGGAAATCTTATAGGCCAATCACCTGAATATATTTCAATTTCTACATTTTCAGAATTTAACATTTACTGTCTAACAAAGGCTAAAATAAAAACTAACTCAATTGGGGAGTGTCCATATAAAATCCAGACTACAGTTTATGAAATTTACTAGAGTTTAAAATAGCAGACAAGTTGAAAGAAGTCTAAGTTTATAAAATGACTGAACATGTATATGACTGATAGAAAAACATCTACCTAAAATTTTTTGTGTGGTACTGAGAATCAACCTTAGGGCCTCACATATGAGGCAAGCCCACCATCACTGAACCACATTCCCAACCCCATTTCAATTTAGAAGGCAAATAATTACACATTCTTGTGGGTTACATTACATTTAAATCTACAATTTTTAGCAATGACAACTACTAAAAATGACAGTTGATGTGACATGAGTAAATGTGCTGTCATTCTCCCATTAACATTTTATAAATTTAAATACAAGAACCTTAAATTAGCAGTTTTCTAGAACATGAAATAGTACATAGAATTTAAGCAAAGGTAGTAACTTGAAGTTTAAGTAAACTAACACAAAGAAAATAGCAAAGCTACCATTTACAGTTATGCTTAGGTTATGTTGTCAGATTCTGAGTGTTGTCAAAACATACTACAAAGAATTACTGATTGCAACTAAGTCAATGTTAAAACCAATAACAGTGGTAGCTTGTCTCTCATACCATAAAACACTCCTTTTTAAAAGCATGCTTCAATTACAACATGTGTGTATATGATACAAAAACATATACACACTTAATATTTAAGTTAAGGTTTCATAACAATTGAAATTGGGTCAACATTTCTGTAAAGGAATTACTGGTACTGGCAGGCAGTTGTATAGCCAAGTAATTTTGAAATATATGTAACTAAAAATTTTTTTTGGTAATTACACCCCACACAAACTAGTGGCTTTTAAGATACTCTTTGACCAGTTTCTTTAAAAAAAAAAATGAATCTGAATAACAATTTCACACCTAAATTTCCTTACAATCCACAGAAAGTGGTACCAATTTTTAAGATTCTTTGACGTTTCTTTAAAAAAAAATCAGAATAACAATTTCACACTTAAATTTCCCTACAAATCCACTGTTCAAAGTTTCAAGAGTCTTTCAGCCAGCCACCAGTGTTAGTAGCATCTTCTGCAATGAAGCATCAGAAAGCAGGCTAGCTCCAACTGTCCTGTTGAAGAGGAAAACAATCCCCGTAATTACCGAACATATATGTAAGACTAAATGTGGCCACAGCAATTTGACTGACAAGCCAATCCCTACTAGGGCTGCAACTGAAAGATTAGTAATAATGCCTGTACCCAAAGAGAAGTATGTTCAAATTAAATGAATGAGAAGTGCTTTGAGGATGAGGGAGAGTAAAGATGGTTAAATATGATCATAAGCTAATGTAAGCAGGACATTAGGACCCTCTTCTCCCGGCACTGAAACATGCATCTTATAGGCTTGCTGCATCAGTTTCAACTTAATCCAGTTCATAAAGTCTTACCTTCCAGGCAGCTCCATTAAAATAACTAGGAATGTGTGTACTTCACATGTAAGGATTTATGAGATGCAGGACACATCCACTGGCACAACTCTAGGGCCCTCACACTCCCATGCCCTGCATGGCCTGGATCTCTGTTGGGCTCGCCCACTTTCCATACTATCCACTTACCAAGAAGCACAGCTGTGGCCAGTTGTGGATAAAGTATCTATACGTATAAATGGAGTAGGGTTCAGACAGATCTTTGGTGATCAGTCTCATGATATCAGGCATTTGGAGCTCGGATTCATAGCGGACATATCTTATCGTCCGATCCTCCCCAGGCTCGACCTCCCGACCCGTGGGGCTTCTTAAACTGCAACCGGCGGTCAGGGACGAAGACAGCAGTCGCACCTGCTCATCTTCCTCCTCCTCCTCCTCCTCTTCCTCCAGCTCGGGGCCCTCGGCCAGTCCATTGCGGGCCGCCGCGGGGTCGCTCTCCGCTGCTGCCTCGGACGGGCTGGGGAGTGCAGTTCTTGCATTATTAGGGAAGGAGTGAGGGGATCTTTCGCCGGTGTATACCCCGGCACCTTTTGTGGCAGTCACTTTAGGGTCCCCGTCCGGGGTGGTCGTGATCGCGGCCGCCTCGGCTGCACTCAGGACTTTGCTCTTGAGGGAGGCGGCCGCCCGGAGGTGTCGCAGTTCGGGGTTGATCAAGCCGTTGAGCTGCTGCTGCTGCTGCTCCGGTGGAGGCGGTGGCGGCGGGCAGCGGAGACACGGGTGCCCCTTGGCCGCCGCCTCGCCGCCCGCCGGGCTCCTGCCGCTGCGGCCCCGGTCCTCGTCCCTGCCCCTGCCGCCGCCTTCGTGCTCCTCGTCGTCTTCCTCCTCTTCGCTGCAGCAGGCGAGGGCGGCCCCGGCCGGGAACGGGCAGCGGGGCTCGGCGGCGGCCGCCGGGGCCGGAGGTGCTGGTGGTGGGAGGAGGCTGCTAGGCCCAGGCGGTACCTCCGCCATCCTAGGAGCGACACACACCGAGGGAGGAAGCCATGAGCCCCGGCCGGCCAGCGCCGGGCGGCCGGGGCGGCGGAGGGGAGAGGAGAGGAGGGGACGGGAGGGGGGAACAAAGGCCGAAACCGCCCCTGCCCTCACCGAGCGGCCCCCAAACTCCGCGCCGCCCGCCGCCCGCCGCTCCTCAGCGCCGCCCAGCTGCTCAGCCGGCCACCGTCCACCGGGGCCCAGACGCTCACTGTCACCCGCCCCGCGGCACCCTCCTGGCCCCGCTCGGGCCGGCTCACCCCGCACGGGTCCCCGCCGCTGCTACCGCCACTCCTCTGCCTCAGCCGCCGCCGCCAACGCCGCCGTCGTCGTCGCCGCGGCCGCCGCCACCACCGCCACTGCCGCCGCCAAGGCTTCCACTCCGCCGCCGCCGCCGTAAAGCGCCTCGGCTGTTACCCCGGGTAAAGTTTCCTGGGCCCGCTTTCACGACACTTCCTTGCCTGCCGGCTGCCGGGGCTGAGAGAAAAGGGGCGTGGAGGGAGATGACCTGCGGAGGGGCGGGGACGGAAGGTGTCTCCCCCGGGCTCCCGGCCCATCGGCCGGCCTCGGGCGGACGGGTCGCGCGCCTGCGTGTGGGGCCGTAGGCAGGGAAGTGACCGCCGGCCTCTGGGAGTCCCACACACCCCTCTTCCTCGGCTTTGGTGGGTTCCTCCACCCGCGGCGGCCGGGAAGGGATGGGCCTGGCGGGCGCTCACGGCCGGACGTCCGCGCCGCCCTTCTACCGCCCGGAGCTGCGCGAATCCCGCCAGCTCACGGCCTATGGACCTGGCCTTTTAACTGTGTGTAACTTTGGTCCTGTCCTGGCTGAAATTAAAAAAAAAAAAAAAAAGGAGCAGATCGGGGAAGCACGTGGAACGGGAGAGGAAGTTTCAGGGCCGGCTGTGGAAACCTGAGCGCCTAGTAACGTGGGGTGGACCGCAGGCGTGTAACCAAAGAACCGGAAAGGACTGGTCAAAGGGCCTTCGTTCCCATCACTTTGCGCCTCACGCTAACTTTCCTAAACTCGGGCAGACTGATTCTATAGGTACACCGGGGCTCGTGGAAAGTGTTAGGCAGAATCATGTATTCATGTGAAGGCTATTGCCATGTTTTGGTCTCCAGCAGATCTATGCCCTAGGTAGCTCCTCGACTGTCAGTGCTCCAACTGTTTCACCTGTCGTCCCGCTAGCTTCATCCAACTCTCAGTCCTGTTTCACACACCCCAGATTGTATTGCAGCAGCTCCTTTCCACTTTTGTACCCTCTGGCCTCTAAATTCACCTACATCTGAACGTATTTCTCACTTCCTGGAGGGTGGTAGAGGGCTCCTCTCAGTTCTTCAGGACTCCTGTCTCTCTCCCTCCTTCCAGTGGGCCAGATGCTGTCTCTCAGTTGTCATGGGGGATGGGTGCTAGCACTGTTTCTCTATGGTGAATTTCCCACGTTACCTTTGTTGATTGCTGCCTCTTCAGTTTTAAAATGGGCTTCATTCAGAGGTATTTCCTGTTCCCATCCTGTGTCTACTCCTTACCAAGGCAGACACGGCTAATCTGCCTAAAGTATCCACTTTCTCACTGCCTCCACTCACATGGCCTACTCTTCAATTAATGGGTTCTCTCTGTCTCAGCCTTTGTTGTAATGCTACTGTAGCAAAGTAGGTCTTTGGACTCCTTAGTTCTCAAGTCAATTTCTTCCTGATGTGTGGTTCTGGAAACTCACCTTTTGATGTGTTGTTTGCTTTTCATTATTTCCTGCCAGTCACAACTACAGCTCAAGACATTCAATGAATGGCTGCTATTTGAATGAATGAATTTTTTGCTCAACTGCTTTCAGCTTCCCAAATATGCCTAGTGATTTGTCTTTACTTTGCTCTTGAATCATCCAGTGTCTTGATTCACCCCTTCTACCTCTCTATCTCTTTTTCTATCATCTCTTCCTGATACTTGAAAAATTGACTTGCACTGTACACTTGTTCTATGTGCTTTGGACTGGTGTCTGCTCTTGTTTATGATTCTTTGATTATGACTTCGTCTAAGAAATACTTCTTAGTGAGTTATGAGTTATGTCTTTTTTTCTAATGCTAAATTATATTCTGGAAGCATGAATTCAAGATTGACCTGGGTGTCCACCTTTTCAGTAGATATCACTTAATATAAATGCCTGTTTCCCAAGGCTCATATAGGAGTTTATCACATAACATGATGACTTAGGACTTAAGTTTGCTTAAAATCGTCACTTATAGATGAATTTTTATCGTTAAGGCAATGTATTCAATGCCAACACATCAACCCATATTTACATAAATTATTTTGGCTCTAGGTCATCATAGCTTGCAAGAAAACACTTCAACGAAAGGACTTTTCTCATTATTAGTGAGTCTATGAAACCAGTCCAGAAAAGGTAAATAACTTTATATATTTTGTTTAAATGTTACATTAAAATACAAATTTGAAATAAAATGCTTATTTCATTACTTTTCCTGTATGAGAAAATACAGAAGCAACCAAGACACTTAATCTAGATTTAGAAAGAAAGAAAGTGTAATGCTATAAAGTATAGTAATGTTCATGGTAGTGGATAGGTCTCAATTCCTAATCCATTTTGATCTGTTGTGCATTTCAGTATGTATACCTAACTGTTAAATCTAAGACCTGAACATAGGAAATAGAAGGGATATGGTTATCAAGATTGTTTTAATGTTATATTTATACACAGTAATGAGAGACTTTCAGTGATGTATAAACATGCATCTGCTTCTCAGAGTTCCCATGGGAGCAAGCTTTGAAGTTCAGGGAGTGGCTAATGGTTCCTTTGATCTTCTTGGTCTTTTTACACTTCTGGGAGCTTTGGAGGAAGGCAATTTTGCTTATCACTGGGGCCTATTGTTAAGCAAAAGAAAAAGTAACTTCCTGGTTCTGTTGATGTAGGTGGTGCCATGTCAGAGGGGTTCTCTGGCTAGCAGCCTGAACTGTTTACCTAGGGCCTTTCTGTGTCCAGAGGTAATTCTTGGGTGAATCCTTTTGGCCTCACCCTTAATCCACTTCAACTAACTGTATCATTGGTTGATTGCCACAAGCCTATCCTTTAGTCTTAGAAACGCTTTTAAATGACTGTATGTAAAGAAATTTATCTTATATGTATATTTACACATGGTGGCCCTCATAGATAATCACATTATAAATTTTAATACCTTTCCTTCCAAGCTTTTTATTAAATATATGTTAGGTATTTTTAGGGACATTTCTGCTTATTCTGAATAGGCATTTTGTGTTTTTTTTATTATTTTGAAAGGAAGAACTTAAAAAATGTTATTCACTTACATTAGCCTTTCTTTGTTACAATTCCACACTTTTACAATGTGTTCCCATCCCCTCCCCCTGCTCTTCTTACTCCAATTCCCAAAACTATTTCAACAGGTCTCATTGTTTATAGTTACAAATAATCTATCTGGACACTATTCAATCTTTTTTTTTTTTAATCCTCCATGTTAGCCCAACCCCCTCCTGCTATTACTACTCACAGTCTGTTTCTCTTTCCCTGCCCCCATCTCTCCATTGATTAACAGCTTTCATTAAGTTTTTTAGTTGTTTTCATATATATTTATTATATTCCAAATTTTTCATTTTCTTTTTCCCTTGCCTCTTCTCCTTTTCTTTCTAAGTTTGATTCATGTTCCAAGGTTATCCATGTAAAAATTATATATGTGTGTATGTGTATACATGTATGTACATGTCCATGGATATGTATTTCTCTTATGTCTAGTTTCCACATGTAACTGGAAACACACACATGTGTGTATGTGTTTATACATGTGTATGTGTGTGCATACACAGAGTTCAAGCCCCAGGACTGGCAAAAAAAATTTTGTAAGTATTTTCTCATATTTTACTATGTTGTTGTTGGATGGAGACAGCTTTCATTTTTAGAAGTGGGGAAATGGTCCTGGGTCTGAATCCCAGGACCTGAGTGCTCTTTCTGATCTTTTATTTGCTCAAAGCTAGCACTCTACCACTGAGCCACAGCTCCACTCCAGTTTTTTAGTGGTTAATTGGAGAAAAGAAGTTCACAGATTTTCTTGCTTGAGCTTGTTTTGAACTGCAATCCTCAAATCTCAGCCTCCTGAGTAGCTAGGATTACAGGCATGAGCCACTGGCACCTAGATTTTTTTTTTTAATATAAGAAATTAGTCAATGCATCAGAATGGACACCCACCCCCCCCCCCAAAAAAAAGCCTTGGAAAGTATCTTTAAGGATTCTGAACTTCATGCTGAATGTAATTCAGCATTCCCAGAATGCTATATTTCAGCATCATAACGTGTATCGTTTTTTTAAAAGATATGCAACCAGCAATACCTTTCTTTTAGTTGCCATTGTTGCTGTTTATGTTTTCTTTTCCTTTTGTCTTGTTTGTTTGTATTTGGGAGGTCACATAGAAGGTGGAACAAGATGAAGAAATACAGCAATGATACTCAGTAGACACTATGTGGAAAATGAACTGGATATCTTGTGGGTGGGGACTGGAGGGAAAGAGTGGGAGAGAGTGATCGAAAAGAAGACATGGTTCAAAAAGAGTTGTACTTATTACTCATTACCTCATTCATGTAACTGTAACCCTTCTGTATACCAACTCTACAATAACAAGAAAAAAGCTCCCTAAATGAGCTTAAATTTAGTACTATAGTTTAAATCTTTTTGAAAAATATTTACTTACTTATTGTCAAATTGACGTACAGAGGGGTTACAGTTTCATATGTAAAGCAGTGAGTACATTTCTTGTTCAACTTGTTACCTCCTCCCTCCAGCAGTACCTTTTAAAAGAAGTTTGGGGCGGGCTGGGGATATGGCCAAGAGTGCCTGCGTCATATACATGAGGCCCTGGGTTCGATTCCCCAGCACCACATATACAGAAAATGGCCAGAAGTGGCGCTGTGACTCAAGTGGCAGAGTGCTAACCTTGAGCAAAGAGAGGCCAGGGACAGTGCTCAGGCCCAGAGTCCAGGCCCCAGGAGTGGCCAAAACAAAAAACAAAAAACAAAACAAAACAAAAAGCTCAAGAAGTTTGGGGAGGTCAGCTATGATTAAATTATCTCACTTAATGGCCCACTTATCCATTCATTGATGAACAGCTGTTACTTCTCTGCTAGGCATTATAGGTACCAAGGAAAACAGGGAAGACTTTGCCCTTGTCTTCTTGGAGCCCATAGTCCAGATGGGGAGAACAGCTAAACCAGAGACTTAAGGCTGAGGTGTGGTAGTGTATTTGCCTAGCACACATTAGGCTCTGAGTTCAATCACTAGCACTGCAGACTTTCATAACATCTAGAAAAGGCTACACTAGGGAAAGCAATGACTAGGAAAGATACACATTGTGGGGACAAGATAAGGTTTCTCAACAAAAGCAACATTTAGTCAGAGACTTAGAGGGGAAGCATAAGTTAGTATCATGAGCAAGCTCCATCAGAAACATAGATGGACTTGCTTATGTCTTTCCACAATTTATTGAAAAACAAGGAATTCACAAGCTATAGCAATTGCATTGGCATTGATACTCCCAACTATGACTGAGATAATTTGATAGCCTAGACCACTGGAAACACAGTTTTGTTTTGATTCCAGTCTTGATTACTAATATTAAGCTTAGTTCTCACGTTGTACTTCACACTAATATAGAGGTTACCTGATGGCTAGGAAAGGGTTAAAGCAGCCTCAGCATTGAAACCTTGCTCAGGGCATGAGCAGAGAAGGATGTAGATGAATAGAGTCATAGATGTGTAGAGTGGACAGATAACATACTAGTACAGAACCCAGTCATAGAGCTGTCACTTAGATATTGAGGTCTGTGGAATCAAATGGCAGAGTTGCTCTGATGTTCAAATGGTGGTTCAAAGTGCACAGCTGGTTTCAGATACACAGTTGAGTTCAGAGGAAGTTGATTTTCAGGCTTTCTGAATCCAGAAGGTTGTTAGTTTGAATGGGTCACATCTAGAAAGGAGATTGAGCTGAGCTAAAGCCCAGGAAACAAAGATGGGAATTTATTACCTGTTCTCTCTCTCTCTCTCTCTCTCTCTCTCTCTCTCTTTCTTTCTCTCTCTTCTTTACTTCCTTCCTTCCTTCCTATTTTCCTTCCTTCCTTCCTTCCTTCCTTCCTTCCTTCCTTCCTTCCTTCCTTCCTTCCTTCCTTTCTTTCTTTCTTTCTTTCTTTCTTTCTTTCTTTCTTTCTTTCTTTCTTTCTTTCTTTCTTTCTTTCTTTCTTTCTTTCTTTCTTTCTTTCTTTCTGTTTCTGGGGCTTGAACTCAGGGCCTGGGCACTGTCCCTGAGCTATTGTGCTCACGGCTAGCTCTCTACCACTTGAGCCACGGCTCTACTTTTGGCTTTATTTATTTATTTATTTTTGGTGCCTAATCAGAGATAGGAGTCTGATGGACTTTCCTGCCTAAGCTGGCTTTAAAATGTGATCCTTGGATCTCAGCCTCCTGAGTAGCTAGGATTATAGGCTTGAGCACCAGCTCAGGCTGTTGATTCTTTAGGCATGCATAGGATAATGTAATGACATGTTGGTGTTTCTCAGTACTAGATGTCCCTCTTTTTATATGATTCAGATGAGAATACATGAATCATTGTGTTCGATAAGTTCATGGATAGACCTGCTTTATCTGGTAGAGTTTTTGTTGTAAGGTAAATCCAGTTGGTGAGATACAGAGAAGGCATATTTTGAGAGGTCAGATTGGCAGTCTTTATTGGAGCGCTGGTATCTGCAGGTGGACTATAGTCACAAAGCCCTGCATCCCTACTTAACACTGATAGAGAACTGAGCCATGAAAGCAGAAGAGGAAAGAAAGAGCAGAAAAACAATGCCAACAACTCAGATCAACCCCAGTGGAGCGCTGAAGTGGGATGCCATGTTGACTAGAGGCAAGACAGGAGACAGGACACACAGCACACAAGGCCTGGCATAATGGTGTCTGAGCTGGTCTGGGCCTAAAATAGGGTCAAGTCTGGGAGCAAGGTCACAGGAAACTGGAGAGTCCAAGTGCAAGGCACAGGACTGACAGGTCCAGTAACCTATTATCCAATTCTCCTCCTCTGCCTCTAGGAATTCAGGCACATCCAACCACCTGAGAGGTAGGACTTTCCCTTCCTCCACCATGAAGACAAGATGGCATCAGTTAAACCCAATTCACTATCTACTATGTGGCCAAGATGGTGCAGATTAGACCTAGCATCCCCACTTCAGTTTGATACACTCAGCTATCTGAGTGTGTGTGTGTGTGTGTGTGTGTGTGTGTGTGTTTTTAATTGAATAAGTTTGTAGGTAGCAGTTTTTATTTGCATAATGTACCCAGATGGTGGTTGTTTACTTGCATAAACAAAATCTAAAGGCATTCTTTCTGTTTTGGCAGTTATGCTCAAAATGGAATAGCTAAGGTCAAAACTATTGCTGTTCAAAATGGAGTGGGTCACAGTTAGCACAGCCTTAAAGCTTCTGTTTTATACATGATAATGTAACCCTGAGCAAACCTAGCCTGTTATTTCAGTTAGTTAGACAGAAGATAAAGGGTAGGTCTTTTTTTTAACCCAGAATTCCAGAGGCAAAGCTTGCTGAAGATCAGAAGACCTGGAAGGCAAGATAGGAAGCAGCTGTGGAGCCTAGAGGGGTAGAAAAGTGAAGCCTAATCACTAAGGGCCTTATCAGCTATAGTGGGGGGAGGAGGGAGTTGAATTTATTCCAAGGGACATTGGGAGTCTGTTGAAGATTTGCTTTTTGAAAATATCACTCATGGTACAATGTGGAAAAAAGATTGAGGTTGGTGGTGCAGAAGGGAGATAAGAGCTTGTTGCAAAACCTCTGGTAGAAAGGCCAGCTTTTTATCTACCATTTAGCTGAGGAGATCCTACAAGAAAATGGGAGGTGAGTCTTATAACCATCTTTCATTCTGTCACTGGATGCATGTGAGGGGTTTGAAGTTTCCCTCTAAAGTTCAGGACTCTTCAGTTATGGTCCTTGACTTCAATGACAGATTTATGGACATATCATAATGTAAGAAAACTTGGCAGAGATTTATTGAGTAAGTAAGCAAGCAGGCAAGCTGACAAACAGACAAGCAAAAATTTAGAGACACTTTAATAGAGTGTGGGTACTCTCAAAGAGAGAGACACACAGCTCTTTTGCGTTGGGAGTATTTATATGACTGATGTTAAAGTTATGTAAAGATAAGTCCTGTTACACTGTCTGAGTTCCTGGATGTTTGAGGCATTTCTTCCAGGGAAGAATGCATCCTGCCATAAAACAGATACTTATCCTTGAGATAAGGAAGGCATCTTGTTTATTTTAGAAGCAAAGATTATGCTTCTGTGTTTCTAAATACCTCTTTCTGAGTTGCCTTCTCCAGACCTCATTTTCCCTAATTTATTCCCTCATTTTCTCCTAAAATAACTTTTGATCCCTTAATCTTAAGAGAAGTAGATGGATGGATATCTCCTATTTGCTTTAAGCTTAGGTTTTTTTGAATTTCTGGCAGCTGTTTACCATGCCCAATTTTTGCTCATCTATCCTGGCTCAATTCCCTTCAGTAATTCAGTACATTTAGCTTCTGGCCCTATACAAGCAACCTAGTATTCATAAGCATTTAATAAATGATTGCTGTCTTCTCTGCTCTTTTGTATGTTTGGAGGAGGGATAGATGATCTATTTCCAGTTTCTCCAAAGATTCAAATATAGGGAGGATATCCATCTTAACTTTCTCCCTCTTAGTGGTGCAGGTGTCCTCATTTCCCTCTACTCACTCAACACGATGCTATATCCTGAGCTTGCTACTAAAGTCTTGGTTTTCTTTAGAAAAGCTCTGTGAGCTTACACAACCCACTGAATTCCCTTTTGAGCAAAGAGGGATAGTAGCCTTTTCTTTAAAAAAAAAAAGGGGGGGGGAGAAAAAGATCTTTTATTAGTAATACTTATATAAGAAGAGATTTCATTGTGACATTTCCTCACATGCCCAATGAGACTCAACCCTCTCTGTCTCTCTTCTTCATCCTTCCTCCTTAAAAAAAGTTCAACAAATTTTATTGTTCTATTTTCATACAAGCATATGAAGTACTTGAACTATATTCATACTCACCCTGTCCTTTGCCCTCACATACCCCTAACCTAGCCTGTTTAATTTTCCTCTGACTTTTTTCCATTATAATTGTAGAAAAGGAATTTACCATGGTAATTCACATGTGCATATATTATAATTTAGTCAGATTAACTACCTCCATTGCTTTCTGCTTGTCTCCTTTACTCCTATTGTTCAATGCTTTCAGTGAATTTCCTTATGGAATCTTTATAACATGTACTTTGATGTTATTGAGGATGGAAAATATCTTGGTTCTACCAATACTAAGAACATGGGTATTTCCTCATTTAAACACTAATACATGTTGGACATAAAAATAAGGATAATACAGGCAACTGAAAAACAGAAACATGTAGCACCATCACCAAATGACAACTATTACTATAAATCTAAACATCTTTTTTAAGGCTCTTAATGCACATTGCTGATTTGATTTGCTAAAAAGGGTATACTAACTAGGTATACTAGAACATGTCTGTAATCCCAACACTTGAAAGCAGAGACAGAGGTCTAATGGCTCAAGAACTTATCCCCACAGAGGATCACAAGAGCCCAATAGCTATACCCTTATGAACACATAAGATGATAAGAGAAATGAACTCCATGTTATGGAAACAATTGTTATATCACAGTTGTAACTACTTTCAACGTGCCATGTGTAACTGTAGCTTCTATTATTGATGATCTTCTTGTATCACCTTCCTGTGGTTGTACCTACACTATGTCTGTATCTTATCTGAGTATATTGGAAACTGTGTATACTGGTATTAGAACTAGGAAATTGAAAGGGAATACCAAAATCGAGAGACACAGGGTAAAAAAAAAAAAAAAGACAAACAACTACAAAAGCAATACTTGCAAAACTGTTTGGTGTAAATGAACTGAACAACTCATGGGGGCGAGGGGGAAAGGGAAAGGGGGAGGGGGGAATGAGGGACGAGGTAACAAACAGTACAAGAAATGTATCCAATGCCTAATGTATGAAACTGTAACCTCCCTGTAATTCAGTTTGATAATAAAAACTTAAAATAATAAAAAAAGAACTTATCCCCAAAATACCAGGCTTTTTGTGGCCCAGTGATCAAACACTTGCCAAGCCCTGGTTAAATCCCAAGCACCATAATAAAGGGTATATGTGACAAATTTAATTTCTACTAGCAACACATGAGTACCTGTTCTAATTGATAGCATTAAATATATAATATTTTATTGTATTATTAATATAATACACCAGGGAACACTCAAAATCATACAGAATTTGCTTATTTTTATATACAAAGTAAGTAAATAAGTAAAAGGGAAAAACTGTAAGGACAGTAAGGCAGACCTGCACTAAAATACTAATTAGTCACACCCTTCATAAGTTAGTAATGTGGGACGTTAGTGTTAAAGGTTTGTTTCATTTCATTTTTTAAAACATTTTTGTTAGTATGTACTTGTTATACAAGAGAATTTCATGGTGATATTTCTATTCAGGCACAAAGTATACCCCATCAGCCTCATATCCTCTATCACTTGCCCTCATCCTCTCCCTTTCTTAAAATAATTTCAAGGCCAAGTGCAGGTGACTCATGCCAACCCTAGCTGCTCAGGAGGCTGAGATATGAGTATCCACAGTTGAAAGCTAACCTTGGGCAGGAAAGACCATGAGATTCTTTTGTTTTCAGTCCTGGGGCTTGAACTCAGGGCCTGTACACTGTCTCTGGCTTCTTTTTGTTCTAGGCTAGCACTCTGCCACTTGAGCCACAGCACCCCTTCTGGCCTTTTCTATATATGTGGTGCTAAGGGATCGAACCCAGGGCTTCATGTATATGAGGCAAGCACTCTACCACTAGGCCATAATCCCAGCCCACCAACAAGACTCTTATCTCCAATTAACCACCAAAAAGCCAGAAGTGGAGCTGTGGCTGTGTTAGCCTTGAGCAAAAAAGCTCAGGAACAGTGCCAAGGCCCTGAGTTCAAGTCCCAGGACGTGTGTGTGTGTGTGTGTGTGTGCGCGCGCGTTTGTGTGCACGCACGTGCGCACACCACCCTCAAGTTTTATTATTTTATTTTCATATATACTTCTACCATATTCATCCTCCTGTTCCTTACTAGAACCCACCCCCCAACAAAGCCTGTTTTATATTCCTGTCATTCATTTTTTAGTGTATATTAGTTTTACAAAGGGCTTCACTATGGTGGTTTTTATACATGCACTAATTAAACTTTAGTCAGATTAGCCTCCTCTCTCTCTCTCTCCCTCTCCCTCTTACTCTCACTCTCTCCTCGCCTTCTCTCCCTCTCTTTCTTCCTCACCCTCCCTTTCTCTCTCTTTGAACTCAGGGACTGGACACTGTCCTTGGCACAGTTCATTTTTCTGGTTGTTAGTTGGACATGAGAGTCTCACAGATTTTCATGTTCAGGCTGGCTTTGAACCTTAATCCTCAGATCTCAGCCTCCTGAGTAGGATTACAGAGCCAGCAGCACCTGGCATTGTTTTTTTTTTCATCCCCTACTTCACCCCTAGTATCATGGCTTATAATTTTTTATATTAGTTTACATTTTTGATGTATCTATTTCTGTTTGACTATGGTTTTCCTTAACAGTAGAGCATAGAGTTTTATAAATGAGTGTAGAGATGCAAAGTGATATAGCACACCACAAACCATAGGCTATTACCACTAACTCTGGTCTGTGTTTGAGTATATGGCTTTGGAGTTCATTAAGTGGTAAATCAATTTTAGATAGACAAGTTAAAAGCTGAAAATTAAATCAATAAAAACAATAGTGACTTAACTAGAGAAAACACAAGAGGGCAATCTTGTACAGCAATAAAATATGTTTGCATAATTTTTTTCAAGTCAACATTTTTAATCAACAATGTGTTTTTTCAATGGACATTTAAAGTCTTATAGGTATGTATTATCTTTTTGTTAGATGTTATAGAAGTATAATTTTTCAGGAAATTTAGTATCAACATCCACACAATGAATTTTGTGTGCATTTGAATTATGTTGCTATCGTGTGTGTGTGTGTGTGTGTGTGTGTGTGTGTGTGTGTGTTAATCCAGGAAACAAGTAAATTTATTTTTCATTGACTATAATTTGTAACACCTGGTTTTAATTTGAAGAAAAGCAAGGAAATAAATCTAAAAGAGACACATTCTTTCATTATTAGCATCACTTGGTTGTACATGGGAGTTCCATTTTTACATGTCCTTTTACATGTACATAAACAATTAACATTGGCATTTATGTATATAGTACACTTTGATTATAATCATTCTTCCTTCTCCCCCTTCCCAAACCAGTCTCATTAAGTCTCATCAAAATCTTGCTCTATTCACATATACATGAAGTATTCTGATTTTTTTTATCTTCCTCCCCATCTTTATTTTTCTGCCCCCTCTCTTATGAGTACTTACACAACAAACGGCACGTTTCAACTTTTTTTTGCCAGTCCTGGGACTTGCTCAAGGCTAGCTCTCCTTCCACTTGAGCCACAGCACCACTTCTGGCTTTTTCTGCTTATGTGGAACTGAGGAATGCAACTCAGGGCTTCATACAGGCTAGGCAAGCACTCTACCATTAAGCCACATTCCCAGCCCATGTTTCAACTTTCTAATAGTCATTTTTGTTAAAGTTTAGGTTAATTGTCCCAAGGGGTTTTCCATAGTATCGCACACAAGCATATATCATACTTGGCATACATACATGATCCTGTATGAACTTATATAAATGGTTATATTTTAGATCTAATATCCATAGATCAGAGGAAACATGTCATGACCTTTGTCTTTTTGAGTCTGGCTTACTTTATTTAATGTTATGATCTCTAGATCCATCTAAAATACTGTTTATTCCATGGCCATACCACCCTGAACGTGCCCAATCTCATCTAAAATACCTTTTATCTAGGATTTTATATATCCATACACACACACACACACACACACACACACACACACACACACACACACACATAGAAATAATAGCTTTATTTTTCCTGATTAAGAATGAGAAATCCGGCCAGGTGCCAGTTCATGCTTGTAATCCTAGCTACTGAAGAGGCTGAAATATGAGGATCTCAGTTGAAGCTAGCTAAGGTAGTAAAGTCTATGAGACTCTTATTCCAATGAAGCACTAAAAAGGCCAGAAGTAGAATGGTGGCTCAAGTGGTAGAACGCTAGCTATCCTTGAGAAAAAAAAAAGCCTCACGGACAGTACCCAGGCCCTGAATTCAAGCCACAAGACTGGAGCTTATCAGTCTCTTATTGTAGGTTCCTTAACACCACCAACAAACTCAAGGCAGCTGGAAGAGGTGACAAGTTTTGGCATGAAAAGGACAATAAAGAAAAAAATTTAGTATTTCAGATATAACAGGTACAATACTGACATAATCTACAAGGCATCATGCATTCATAGTGATAGCATCTAGACAGCTGACTAGTTTTCTCCCAATATGTTTTGTGTCTATATATGTGCATTTTGTTATAAGATACTTATAACATAACAATGATCATCTCCAGTTTATCATTTTTTGAAAAACTACAAATCATCTATTATCATAACTAGCAAAATGAATCTAATAACTACCTTAAAAACTGACCACCTTTTACCATCACACTAGGGACCAAATTCCAGCACATTAACCTTTGGGGGGAAAACAACATCCAAACCCTAGAAATTCCTATGTACAAATACTCCCCTGTGAATAAGGACACCAATCGTGTGAGATTAGAAACTATTCCAATAATCTTAACTTAGTCACTTGAAAAGAACTTTTTCAAATAAGTATGCTCATAGGTACTGGAGGGTGACAATTGAACACGTTTTTTTTAAATCGGTTGTGGGGCTTGGATTCTGGTCCTGGGCACTATCCCTGGGGTCCAGCACAAGGCTAGTGCTTTACCACTTGAGCCACAGCACCACTCCAGTTTTCTGGTGGTTAATTGGAGATGAAAGTCTCATGGACTTTCCTGCCAGGACTGGCTTTGAACCTCGATCCTCCGATCTCAGCCTCCTGAGTAGCTAAGATTACAGGTGTGAGCCACTAGCCAGTTGAAAACACTTTTTGAAGGGACAGAATTCAACCCTGGACATCGGATAAGATTTCAGTGTAAGAGAATGCAGGACAGGTAGTCACATTGATGGCAAGGGGTTGGGGGGGAGGGGGAGACAGTGAGTGGATTCCAGTAGAAGAGACTAGATAGTTGTTCCTGGAGAAGAGAATTAGGAGAATGAAGACTCATCAATAGAACATACAGGAAGGTGCACAAATGCAGCAGTAGTACTCAGTAGACACTATGTTGAAAATGAAGGATACAACTTGTGGGTGGGATGGGAGGGAAAATTGAGAGAGTGTGAAGGAAGGGATGACATTGTCCAAAAAGAAATGTACCCATCACCTAAGATATGTAACTATAACTCCTCTGTACACCACCTTTATAATAGAAATAAAACAGGACATACAGGGCACATCTAGAAAACATCTAGTACTTGTTCAGTGCTGTGAGGGGCTGTGAAAGAAATCCTGTGCCCACTCACTCTTCAGGCTCAACCAATGGTGTGTTAGGGAGATTGTTCCTGCTTTTGTTTGGAGGATGGATTGAACAGGGAATCTGGTGGAGGAAGGCAGACCAAGCAGGAAACCCTGGTTACTGTTTGAGAAACATCAGGCAACAAATCTTGAATTTGTTAAGGCACCTGACTCACAATCATACCCTCTACAATCTGAGTATTAAAGGGCTGCTTTCTTCTGAGTTGCAAATTCTCACAGTCCAGATGGATCTCATCTCCACCTCAGGAAAAAAAAGTCAGGCAGTATATAATTTTAATTTTTTAACTTATAATTACAATTTTATTTGAAAAAAAGTTATTTTTGGTTGTTGTTTGTTTGTGTGCCTGTACTAGATCTTGAACTTGGGGGTCTGTGTGCTGTCCCTTGGCCTTTTTACTCAAGGCTGGTGCTCTCCCACCTGAGCCACAGATCCACATCTGGCTTTTTGGTGGTTAATTAGAAATGAGAGTCACATGGACTTTCTTGCCTGACTGGCTCTGAATTGCCATCCTCAGAGCTTAATCATCTGAGTAGCTAGGGTTATAGCAACAAGCCACTGGCACCCAGCAGTTGAAGGAAAGTTTTCAGAGAAAAAAATTATTCTCACACAACTATCATGATGGAAAGAGTAAACTTGTAGGATGGATATAAAAGCTGCCAGGCTTGTACTTGTATTCAAGTCTTCCATTTAGCAAGATCATTCACCTGAGTTTCTGGTCAATACAAAATACTGAGAACTGGGCATACACTATATATTTAATTACTTCCCTTATTATGCTATTCCTGAGCTAGCAGGAACATGATGTTGTTATGCATTTATTTATGAACATGAAAATCTCTGCAATACATTTTCTCCTTAAGATTGCAATCTGTTTTTGCATCTCTCCATCTAACTGGGTTGCTTATAAGTGGTGGTGCAATAGATTGCCAAGGGTTATGTATGTTGCTTGCTCTAAAGGAGGCCCAGGGGTTGTTTATTGCTCTTTAGAAGGTGTTTCTTTCTGGTTTGTTTGTTTGTTTTTTTCTTAGCAATTTCAGACTGACTCACCACAACATCTTGATCAGAAAAATGAAATTTGAAAAGCGTCTTCTCCTTTAAGTTCTTAAAAGCTTTTCTGCACCTTTTACTCAAAAGAGCGTAGGAAAGTGGGTTATGGCTGAATTAAGTGTTGCCAGCCAGGCAGATATTGTCTGCATCTGTAGAGGAAGCGTCCACCTGCCGCTTGTCATTGTGCTTGCCTGTGATATACTTACAATTATGTAGGGGATCTAGCAACAAAAGAAAATAAAAAATGACCAGAAATAGATGAAAAGTACCATTGTGTTCAGAAGCCAGGGTAGTACACACTTCAAAATGCCCTAGTTTTTCTTTCCTCTGAGAAGAGGAAGAGGAGTTAGGTACAAGTAAGGTATCAGCCATTTGGTAAGACTACATAGTGTACCTTTCTGGGACTGCTTATGAGGAGGTCCTGGAACATATTTAGAATTATAATGACTCTTTTTCTCAGAGAAGGCTATACTGGCTTTATCTTTTTCAGCAACTAACTTTTCAATACCATGTTGCTAGTTGGCTTGTGACTTCTGGTGCTTACACATAATATAGTATACTAATCAATGCATTCTCAGGTAGGAAGCAAAACATGATTAGCCAGGTGGTTTAGCCTGAATGTCCACTCTTGCAGGTAGCTAACATTCAAAAGGCCACCATTGTACAAAGAAGATGCCTTGAAAGAGCAATTTAAATCCAAGTTCACATTCCAAGAGCTAAAATTGTTGTTGTTTTGCTGGTTGTGGGGCTTGAACTCTGAGCCTGGGCTCTGTCCCTGAGCTCTTCAGCTCAAGGCTAGTGCTCTACCACTTGAGCCACAGTGCCACTTCCAGTTTTCTGGTGGTTAATTAGAGATAAGAGGCTCAAAGACTTTCTTACCCAGGCTGGCTTTGAACTGAGATCCTTAGATCTCAGCCTCCTGAATAGCTAGGATTACAGGAATGACTACCAATACTGGCTAATAGTTGTTTTTAAAGTACTCCACATGGGCTGTGAATATGGCCTAGTGGTAAAGTGCTTGCCTCGTATACATAAAGCCCTGGGTTCGATTCCTCAGCACCACATGTATAGAAAAAAGTCGGAAGTGGTGCTATGGCTCAAGAGGTAGAGTGCCTTGAGCGAAAAGAAGCCAGGGACAGTGCTCAGGCCCTGAGTGCAAGCCCCAGGACTGGCAACAACAACAAAAAAATCAAAGTACTCCACAGCTGGATGTTGGTGTCTTTATACCTGTAATCCTGTCTACTCAGAAGACTGAGATCTGAGGATTGCTGTTCAAAGCCAGCCTGTGCAGGAAATTTTGTTAGACTCTTATCCCCAATTAATCACCAAAAAGCTGGAAGTAGAGCTGTGGTCCAAGTGGTAGAGCACCAGCCTTGATCAATAAAGCTAAGGGTCTGTGTTCAGGGCCTGAATTCAACCCCCAGTTATAGGTGTGTGTGTGCACACGCACAAACACAATACATACCTGCGTGCTGTGTCAAACATCATACTTATTACACGTCATAGTAAATGTGTGTGCTCAAGGAATGCAAATGAACATGAAAAAGCTGAAGCCCAAGTAGCAGGCTGAGTGCCAAGAAAATAGTACCGAGGATTGCAAGCTGGTCCTGGTAGCTAAATTCAAAACATAACAGTGAAACTAAAAATGCTTGTATTAAGATTAGAGACTCAAGGGCAGGGAATGTGGCTTAGTGGTACAGTGCTTGCCTAGCGTGCACGAAGCCCTTGGTTCAATTCCTAAGTGCCACATAAACAGAAAAAGCCAGAAGTGGCGCTGTGGCTCAAGTGGTAGGGCACTAGCCTTGAGAAAGTGAAGCTCAGGGACAGTGCCCAGGCCCTGAATTCAGGCTCAGCACTAGCAATAAATTAATTAATTAAAATGAAAATTCCTCCTTTTCTTTGCTCTTCTTACTTTCTTATTCTGCTTAATTTTGCTTGATTTCTCTTTTACTGACCCCTTCATTTATTAAAAATTCTACCTTTTATCTCTTCCTTTTTTCCTCATCTGTGTTCTTTCTCATTTTTCCTCACTTAATAACTTCATATGCAAAGTGACTATTTCACTAAATATTAAATATATATTGAACTTTTATCACACAGTTTATGTAAAACTTCTCCAAACTCATAATTTGTGACAACTGAAAAATAAAAACCTCTAAAACATCAAGAAAATTTTTGTTTCTTATTCTCCATAAAGTTGACAAATGACTCCACCTTTCTTAAAAACCATAATTTAAATATAAAAGGAAAATGTAAATAGTAAAGAAATCTCATACCTTGGGTGATATTGCTTTTCTTACCTCTGTACCTTCAGAGACAATACAAGTAGCCAAACATTTGCTCATCTAGGTCAACCTTGGCTCCTAATATGGACATTACAGAATAAAAATGGCAGGAAATAGGACAATCATAAGAAATTTTCCTAGGAGAAATGGTACCTGCAGATCAAAGAAAACATTTGAGATCTGAGCAAAGCATAGTAACTTCAAAGGTTGTTCTTTTCACACTGTGAATCTACTTTAGGTATAAAGCTTACAAGAACTTGAGCATCCTGAAAACATTCCAGATTAACTTCCCCGTCTGACAGAAAGCAATTAAAGGTCCTAGAAGGAAAGATCGATTGAAATTTAAAGCTTAGAAATTTGCTTCTAAAATATTCTTTCCTTAGGAAATCTTTTCTTGTATAGAATCATGACTAGGAACTCTGTGTGTGTGTGTGTGTGTGTGTGTGTGTGTGTGTGTGTGTGTGTGTGTGTGTTTCAGGAATTAAGCTAAATAAATTGCACTGAAATAGATGAATAATGAAAAACATCAATGTAATTACAATTTGTAAATGCATTAAGTATTAATGATTACTCCAGTAACAACTGAAACTCTTTCTTTCCCTTCCTTCCTTCCTTCCTTCCTTCCTTCCTTCCTTCCTTCCTTCCTTCCTTCCTTCCTTCCTTTCTTCCTTCTTTTCCCTCCCTCCCTTCCTCCCTCCCTTCCTCCCTTCCTCCCTCCCTCCCTTCCTCCCTTCCTCCCTCCCTCCCTTCCTCCCTTCCTCCCTCCCTTCCTTCCTTCCTTTCTTTTTTGTTGGTTGTGGGGCTTGAATCTGGGCCTGGGCGCTGTCCCTGAGCTCTTTACCTGAAGGATAGCACTCTACCACTTGAGCCACAGCACCACTTTTGGTTTTCTGGTGGTTAATTGGAGATAAGAGTCTCACAGACTTTCCTGCCTGGGCTGGCTTTGAACCATGATCCTCAGATCTCAGCCTCCTGAATAACTAAGATTACAGGCATGAGCCACTGGTGCAGGACCTGGAACTCCTTTAAGTGATTAATGCACAAAGATTTTCCAAATTTCTGTGTCTTTCATTACTTCTGTTTAAATTAAACTAAAGCTGATCACATCAAAACTATCTGAAATTTCTTTTTTTAGTCTTTTAATTGTTTTGGTAGTACTGGGATTTGAACTTAGGGCCTCAAACTCAATTGGCTTGTTTGCTGAGTTAGTGGCTCTATCTGGATTCATGCCACAAAGGCTGGCTTTTACTGGTTATTTTGGGTATGGAGTCTCATAGACTTTCCCCACTGGGCTGGCTTTGAGCCCTGAGTCTCTGGATCTCAATCTCCTCATTCATGAGCTCATTCTGAGACTTCTTAAATATGCTTAAAAGTATATTTGTTATATATAATTTGGGGTGCAAAGAACTGTTTGGGACTTATATTTCAGTGCAAACACAATATACTTTTGTATTGAAGTATAATGAAATTAATCTTCCCTTTCTGTGTTTATATCTATTTCTCTTTTCTTCTTTTGTCTCAGTGATGCCAATTTTTCTTCTACAAACCTCAAAAGTCACTGTCCATACTTCTCCCAACATGTGCCTACTAAGATTTACAGGGCTGGGGATATAGCCTAGTGGCAAGAGTGCCTGCCTCGGATACACGAGGCCCTAGGTTCGATTCCCCAGCACCACATATACAGAAAATGGCCAGAAGCGGCGCTGTGGCTCAAGTGGCAGAGTGCTAGCCTTGAGCGGGAAGAAGCCAGGGACAGTGCTCAGGCCCTGAGTCCAAGGCCCAGGACTGGCCAAAAAAAAAAAAAAAAAAAAAAGATTTACAGGCATTTTTTTTTCCTACACAGATACTGCCAAATGCAATTTTGGTTTTACTGTACATTGGGGCTTTCTTCACCCTTGCTCTCACATTATAATGGAACTCATCAATTGTCCAACAGTAATTCATCAATGAGGGAAATGGCCTTTATGATAGTTTATAAACCATGAATACCAAGGGTCTTTTCTTGATGTTTCCTTAAGACAGGCTTTAGTCTCTCTTTTGTGTTGAATTGCAGAGCTTCATAATGTTTATCATATACAAGGGAGGAAGAGCAAAGGTGTCATCAGTCAGTATCCCCTTCCCAGGGAGAAATAAGTCATAGAGGAAAATGAGCAGATAAACTTTTTTGTTTTGTTGTTTTACTCAAGGCTATCTCTCTATCACTTGAGCCACAGCTCCACTTCTAGCTTTTGGATCATTAATTGGAGATACAAGTCCCATGAACTTTCCCTGCTTATGATGGCTTTGAACAGTGATCTTCAGACCTCAGCCTTCTGAGTAGCTAGGATTATAGACATGAGTTGGTGGTGCCCAGCTGAAGGATGAGCTTCAAGGCACTTTCCTGCATTTTCCATCACTGTCTAATGTATTTGTAAATATACGTAAAGGAAAAATCTCTGTTGGATCTTTAAGTAGGAATAATAATAGAACTTACAGTCTTATGATGAAGGTCAAGTCAGATAATCATTGTAAAGCACTTAACAATACTCACATTAATCTTCAAATATTCTAGTCATCATTAGTATTAGTTAATGGTGTCTTGTCCACTAAGTTATACTGGCTCATTACTTAATATAAAAATCATGTAACTAGGCTGTTTCATTCCAATGAGAAATGATTTTTTTAACCTTATGTTTTTTTCTGTACAAATTTGCTATTTAATTGGTTTGTCCAAATACTATTATTGGGTGCAAAAGAAATAGGTTGTGATCTCTAAGAATATAATATTAGATGTTGCAGTGTATTCTCAATAATATTTTTACCGATTCCAAGATAAAACGTGGGAACAGACAATGAAGCAAGCAATAATAATAGCAATATGTTTTTATCTCTCTCCTTTCACCTCTTTTTCTTAAGCAAAACCATTTACTATCAGTTTTGGGTTTGTTGTTTTTTTTTGGTCAGTTGTGGGGCTTGAACTCAAGGCCTGGATGCTGCTCCTGAGCCTCTTTGTGCTCAAGGTAGCACTCTACCACTTGAGCCACAGTGCCACTTCTGGTTTTCTGGTGGTTAACTAGAGATAACAGTCTCAACAGACTTTTCTGGCTTCGAACTGAGAGCCTCAGATC
This sequence comes from Perognathus longimembris pacificus, assembly GCF_023159225.1. Taxonomy (NCBI): domain Eukaryota; kingdom Metazoa; phylum Chordata; class Mammalia; order Rodentia; family Heteromyidae; genus Perognathus; species Perognathus longimembris. Next base: position 26,861,127 of record NC_063174.1, on the reverse strand, counting down.
TCAGAGTAGGTAGGATTACAGGTGTGAGCCACCAGTGTTCGACTTTACTATCAGTTTTCTATTTTAATAATGACCAGAAACCAACTGAACACACAGAGGTATATTTATGCTATTTCTGCCAATTGTGATATCTGACAGTCAGTAGCTGAAATATTGCACTGCTGGGTCACTTAATTTTTTTCTATTGGGAACTGTGGTCTAAAACTGTATGAGCCTAATCTTAAATTTTTCTCACTATTTTTGTGTTTTTTTAAAAATACAAACTAGAGGGGCTGGGGATATAGCCTAGTGGCAAGAGTGCCTGCCTCGGATACACGAGGCCCTAGGTTCGATTCCCCAGCACCACATATGCAGAAAACGGCCAGAAGCGGCGCTGTGGCTCAAGTGGCAGAGTGCTAGCCTTGAGCGGGAAGAAGCCAGGGACAGTGCTCAGGCCCTGAGTCCAAGGCCCAGGACTGGCCAAAAAAAAAAAAAAAATACAAACTAGATATACACATTCGAATACAATGCTACTGAGAGTACAAATTGATATACTTAAAGGTCAGTTTGATTTTTTATTGCAAATTTAAATGTGGATATCTCTAATCCTACCATTTTACCTTTAGGTATTTCTTCTGTAGAACTGCTTGTAAAGAGCACAAAACCATGTACATTGAGATGTTCACTGCTACACTATTTCTACTGGAATAGTACTATCTACAATACAGAAGTCCATCAACAGACTGGTTAAATAAAACACGAGGCATCCAGACAATCAAATAGAATACAATTGTAAAAGAAAAAATGGACTGTGTTATGCATGAATAAAGCATGAAATAATATAGAGAAATCATGGAATGATTGTATCTCTAACAAAATATGAGAAGTCTTACTTTCTCTATTGTGTATTTTACTGAGTTGAACATTAATAATATGACTAAAGTCCTTTTGTTAGCAAGAATATATTGAAACATATATATACATACATATATATAATATGATAAATACATACCTAAAAACTCAAAGGAAAGTGCCAAACAAACTAATGTGGTTGGTTCTGGTAAAAGAGAAACAGCATCCTGTCTACTGACTCCCAATCTATTATATTTTTATTATAACAGCACACATATGTATATATATACATATATGTATGTGCATATGTGTATATGCACACATGCACATGTTTGTGTGTGTAAGACAGAGACAGACAGACAGACAGACAACTGATTGACTGAAGTTCCTTTTCAATTGGGTAACCTCTGTTACCTCTGTTCCTTTAAAATTTAGTATTCTTCATGAAGCCAGGACTCCTCTTCCTTTGGCCTCTCTGCTCCCCTCCATGTTTGAGACACTTATGAGCAAGTTTCTTCTCCTAAGGCAGACTCAATGAATGGAGTGGCTGCCTGTAATACTATGATGAAAGGGCATCTGAAGACAAATTTGGGACATCATTAATTATCCCCTGACTACATGATGAATATCAATCTCAGAGATAGTAATAGTTCTACAGTTTTCCCCCAAGGCTAAAGTCTCAGAACATTAAGAAATTTTTGAAATAGTAAAGCGAGAAAGCAAAATCCCAGTCCATCAAACCATGGTGTTCCTTGAATAGTCATTTGCTTTACTACTTTGTTTAGGCCTCTGAATGTCTTTGAACAGCATGTAAGAAGGGATCAGGAATTACACTAGAGGGCAGGGACTCTTTGAATTTGAATTTTTTTTTCTTCGTAAATAGCCATCAAGCTTCAAATAGTATCACAGGCTTACAAAGAGGAGAATAGAATTCAATAATAATTCAAACATTACTTTCCTTTCTTCCTTTTTCTTTGAATATCTGAGAAGGAAAGTCTAGAACACCTCATTTTGTATCCAGAGCTAGGATGTATTATCTTTATAGGTTAACTTAAATCTCATGTTTTCTGAGATAATTTCATGCATCAAATATCTTTTCTCTTTTTGGATTGGATCTCTCTATATTGCCATATGTTGCCCAGCCTGGTCTCCAGCACCTGGACTTAATTGATGAAGTGATAAAGAGAATTCTGGGACTGAGAGGCAAGGGTGCTTGTGGGCAGTAGAAAGTATTGAAGGCTTGAAGTTGTGCATGATTTACTGTATCTCTGCATTCATTCCTAACTCAATTCCTCACTCTTGGAGGCCAGAAAGCCTTGTATAAATAAAAAATTACTTGATACTTGATCAGAAAGAAGTGTGTGTGTGTGTGTGTGTGTGTGTGTGTGTGTGTGTTAGAGATAAGAGTCTCACAGGCTTTCTGGCCTGGGCTGGATTAGAACCTTGATCCTCAGATTTCAGCCTCCTGAGTAGCTAGGATTAGAGGTATGAGCCACAAGCACCAGTAGGTTGATTACTGCTAAGCCACATTCCCAGGCCCACAGTATTTTAATTCTATTGCATTATAAATTGCAAATTTTATAGTATATTAATGGTATGCCATTTTTTTTTTAAGAAATAAGGGGAGTAGATAGTTGACAAAGACCTTAGAAAGACAAACAGTATAATTTTACTTTTTTTTTTTTTTTTTTTTGGCCAGTCCTGGGCCTTGGACTCAGGGCCTGAGCACTGTCCCTGGCTTCCTTTTGCTCAAGGCTAGCACTCTGCCACTTGAGCCACAGCGCCACTTCTGGCCGTTTTCTGTATATGTGGTGCTGGGGAATCAAACCCAGGGCCTCATGTATACGAGGCAAGCTCTCTTGCCACTAGGCCATATCCCCAGCCCCAATTTTACATTTCTTGAACACAAACATATCAAACACAACTGGCCTTGGTGTGACACAAGGAGAAACAGCACTTGTAGTTTCACACTGACTCCAGATTGGTTTTGAAAGTACTTTACAAGGGCTGGGAATGTGGCTTAGTGATAGAGTGCTTGCCTAGCATGCATGATGCCCTGGGTTCGATTCCTCAGCACCACATAAACAGAAAAAGTCAGAAGTGGCGCTGTGGCTCAAGAGGTATAGTGCTAGCCTTGAGCAAAAAGAAGCCAAGGACAGAGCTCTTGCCCTGAGTTCAAGCACCAGGAATGGCAAAAAAGAAAAAAAAAAAAAGCACTTTACAGTGAAGTTTCGAGTTTAGAGTTTTTAAACACTACAAGATATATGGAGCTTATTCAGAAGAAAAAAAGATATATGGAGCTAAATGAATGTGAATTCTGGACCTCTACTTGTCTTTACCAGGCAAAAACAACCATGTTCTATAGGAGTGTTTGGATTTGGAAAGGTTTAAAAGCTCCTCTAACCTAATATTGCTCTTTCTAAACTGCCATTCCAAATTCTGATGATTCAGATTCATGTCAGGGAAATAGGGAAGAGCTGACTTGCCAGGCAATAACTCAAGACATTGGGAGGTTAAATACAGGATTATCATTTAGGCTTTATTTTATTTTACTTGGTTATGGAGTTTGAACTCAGGGCTTGGGTGCTGTCCTTGAGCTCTTTTGCTCAAGGATAGCATTCTTCCATTTTGAGCCACAACTCTGGTTTTCTGGTAGTTGGGGATAAGAGTCTCATGGGGGTCTGGGAATACGGCTTAATGGTAGAGTGCTCACCTTACATGCATGAAGCCCTGGGTTTGAGTCCTCAGCACCACATGAACAGATAAAGCTGGAAGTGGCGCTGTAGCTCAAGTGGTAGAGTGCTAGCTTTGAGCAAAAAGAAGACAGGGACAATGCTCAGGCCTTGAGTCCAAGCCCCAGGACTGGCAAAAAAAAAAAAAAAAAGTCTCATGGACTTTCCTGCCCAGTCTGGCTTTGAAGCATGGTTCTCAGATCTCAGCCTCCTGAATCACTAGGATTACAGGCATGAGCCACCAGCTCCCAGCATATTATTTATGTTTATATTTTTATTTATGTTGAAATGGTTGCATGAAAAAAGTTGCATAATTAATATTTTAGTTGATAGCATGTGATCAGTATTTTAACTAATAATGGAGATTTCAAGTAAATCCTGTCTCACTGTACCACATCTTCAAATTACTCTCATCCTCCATAAATATTATAAGAAAATTACATGAATCAGTACAATGTATTTCTTCTCACCCTCCAATATTATTTATATCAGTGCATAATCCAACATGACTAAGAAAGTTCTACTTATGCCTTTTTATAAGCAGGATTTGACTCTGGGCATGAGTAAAGAAAGTACTTATTACAAATTGAAACTTTCATTTTCTGTGATATATAAAAATAGCCCATGAGGGGCATGACAGTTTATAATACCTTGAAAATAGAAATGACTTATTAATGCAGATTAAGTGAATGCAACAGAAATAGCTGCAAGCACATATTAAAAATCACTAGCTTAAAAAAAATCCTGCAATGTGGGGGAAAACCCCTCATTTTTTAAAAGACTGATAATCAACATGCTTTGTGATGCCCTTTTAAAAGGAAAATCTGATTTTTCAAAAAGACATCTTTTATCGTGCTGAACACTCATGATAATAAATCTTTAACATAAAGAAACCTTGTAAAGCTCTGAGACACAGTGAAAGCATTGTGATTATAGAATTCCTTTTAATTTCCAATTTAAACTCAAGTGAGTGTGTTTTTCAGGGAGAATATACCAGGCAGGATGGAAAGAGCAAGATTTTTCTGGCAAAGTTGAGGATATCTTGGAATTGTTGATTTGGAATCCGTCCTCTATCAATGACCGCAGGCTTAACATCTGCAGATGCTGTGTGTTACTCTGAGACGGATCTATCCTACTGGCTCTGAAAAGCCAGACTTTTCCCTTTCGTGGCTGGTATTTCTCCGCATTGGCTGCCTCTGGCCTGATCATGCAGTGGTATGCTTTGAGCTAGCTGGTTGTCTTTGCAGGGGCTTGTCTTAAAGAACATTCAAGGAAAAGAAGTGACTTAGTGACATATCACAGATGCCCTTAGCTCAGATTTAAGAGAGGTCTGGGTAAAAGCCAATGGGATGTGCATCGTGGGGAAAAAAATAGGGGGAAAAAACATCAGAAATGGTAACACTGACAACATGAAAATGTGTTGTTATTTTAGCTATCAGCTGCTAGTCATGGAAACACTGTCCCAGGACAAATGAGTTTGTGGGGAGGCAGGATGGCCTGATCAGCCAGGTTTAACATGACCAGACACATCCATGGCTCTCTCAGAAAAAAGATCTCAATTGAATTTTGCTCATTTAGTGTGTTTTCCATTTGGGAAATTCCAGAAAAGATCAACAGTAGAAACTATGGCATTGACATGTTTTGAATGCTACATGCAATGAATAAAAAGAGTCCTCAGGATTCAGGCATTTAAATGAATTCATCTTTTTGTTTGGCTCTTTATTATGTGCTTAAAGTCTAGAGTTTGTTTTACAAAGTACTACTGTGTTACTCTGAAGTTAGACGTGAATGTATATACTATTCACACAGGAATGATTAACAAGATGTTTTTCAATTTTTTTTAGCTTTAAAATTATCGAAGTACTGGTACAAAGGAGTTGCTATTTAACAAAGCAGTTTATGAATACACTATCTCATTTTGTTGTTGTTGTTGGTAGTGGTGGTATGGGGCTTGAATTTAGGGTGTCAGCACTGTCCCTGAGCCTTTTCACTCAAGGCTAGCATGCTACCACTTTGAGCCACAGCACCATTTCTGGTTTTCTGGTAGTTGATTGGAGATACAAGTCTCATGGACTTTCCTGCCCAGACTGGCTTTGAACTGTGATCTTTAGATTTCAGCCTTCTGAGTAGCTGGGATTACAGGCATGAGCCACTGTGCCCAGCACTACAGTATAGCTTGGTCAATGTCACCCCTTTCTCATCCATCCCTTCCCTACCCAACTCTTCCTTCATTCTTCTTAATTTTGTAGGATATACAATGCAGTCAAGAATCAAATATTTTTTAATTTTTTGTCTACAAATGGTTGTAGAAGCAAGGAGGGTTAATATTTAACATGTCCATTTTTGTGTCCAGAGTCTTCCATTACTTTCCCCCTCCCACCTACTCTTTCCTCTACTGGTCACATCGTTGTTTTTCACTTCCTTTCTCATGTGCATACACTCAGCATTATTTATTCATCTCCATTTCCCTTTTTCACTCATTCTTTCTCTTCCCATTAGAACTCCCTAATTCAAAATAGGTTTCTGCTTCCTGATATTCACAAAACATATTTTTAGGGGCTGGGGATATGGCCTAGTGGCAAGAGTGCTTGCCTAATATACATGAGGCCCTGGGTTCGATTCCTCAGCACCACATATACAGAAAATGGCCAGAAGTGGCGCTGTGGCTCAAGTGGCAGAGTGCTAGCCTTGAGCAAAAAAGAAGCCAGGGACAGTGCTCAAGCCCTGAGTTCACGGCCCAGGACTGGCCGAAAAAACAAAAACAAAACAAAAAACATATTTTTAACTGATAAATGCTTACTTCTTGACAGAAACTACTTTTATAAGTCATATTTTTCTTTCATATTAGATACCTAAGAATGCTGAATTTTTTCCCAAAAATATGTTCTTCAAAAAAAAATCACAGCATCCAACAAGGATGATTATGAGGTACTATTATACTTACAAGAAGTAGAGATGGAAATTATTGAAATGATTCGTCCAATTGATCTAATGTATTTATGAATGAGCTCTAATTTGACCTGAGTTGCTAGGGACCTATCTTAATTATTTAAAGTGCTGCTTGTATAAATAAAAGGATATTGATTTTGAGGCAATCACAACTGAGTTGTACTTTGTATTTCCGATAATCTTCTCAGCAAAACTGTTTTGTTTCTCACCTGGAAATCAATGCATGTGTAATGGGTGCTGGTGGCTCATGCCTATAATTCTAGCTACTTAAGAGGCTGAGATATGAGAATCAAGGTTCAAAGCCAGCCCAGGCAGAAAAGTCCATGACACTCTTACCTCTAATTAACCACCAGAAAATCAGAAAAAGAGCAGTAGCTCAAAGTGGTAGAGCACTAGCCTTGAATGAAAGAGCTCAGCAGCAATGCCCAGGCCCTGAGTTCAAGCCCCTCAACCAGCAACACACACACACAAATGTGTAAATATGATAGAAATTATGTATTTTGATCTCTATATTTTCATAACTTAGAAAAAACATTAAATGGGGTCTAATATAAAATCAAAACAAGAAATTTATATAGTCTGATATATAAGATCATTTTTATAACTTTTATTTTGGGGGAACATAGTAAGGTGAAGAAAATCTCAGAGATGAACAAAGTATTAATATAAATATTGACTTAAAAAAAAGAGAGAGAGGCTGGGAATATGGCCTAGTGGCAAGAGTGCTTGCCTCCTACACATGAAGCTCTCGGTTCGATTCCCCAGCACCACATATATGGAAAACGGCCAGAAGGGGCGCTGTGGCTCAGGTGGCAGAGTGCTAGCATTGAGCGGGAAGAAGCCAGGGACAGTGCTCAGGCCCTGAGTCCAAGGCCCAGGACTGGCCAAAAAAAAAAAAAAAAAAGAGAGAGAGAGAGAAAGGAGCTCGGTACTACTGGCTCATACCTGTTATCTTAGCTACTCAGGAGGCTGAGATCTGAGGATCGTGGTTAAAAGCTAGCCTGAGCAGGAAAGTCCATGAGACTCTTATCTCCAGTTAATCACCAGAAAACTGGAAGTGGCACTGTGCTGTGGCTCAAGTGGTAGAGCGCTAGTCTTGAGCTGAAGAGCTCAGAGTTCAAGCCCTATGACAGGAAAAAAAAGAAAAAAGGAGAGGTACATGTGTATCTCTCTAAGGTAAGCAAAACAATGGGCTCTTTATAATTAGCTGACTGGATTTTTAAATACTGATTTTCCAAGTTGCCATTTCCATTACTTAGTTCCTTTATTTCAAGAGCTATCTTCAGAGACATAGATGTTTTATAGTAAATAATGGCTTCATTTATTTTCCTGAGATAAAGGGATAGTATCATAAATTATGCTAGGGAGCTTGCCTGGAATTACGTAAAAATTACAGAGTAATTTTTATAGTGTAGATTAAAAACCGTGTTACTAAGGAAGTGGTACTGTGGCTCAAAGTGGTAGAGTGCTAGCCTTGAGTGAAAAAGCTCAGAGATAGCACCCAGACCCTGAGTTCAAGCCCAAATGACAAAAGAAAAGGAGAAAAGATCATACAAAAAATAATTCCTGGGGCTGGGAATGTGACAGCAGTAGCGTGCTTGCCTTGCATGCATGAAACCCTGGGTTTGATTTCTCAGCACCACATAAACAGAAAAAGCTAGAAGGGATGCCGTGGCTCAAGTGATAGAGTGCTAGCCTTGAGCAAGCGAAGCTCAGAGACAGTGCCCAGGCCCTGAGTTCAAGTCCTGGCACTAACCAAAAAAAAAAAAAAACAAAAAACCAACAACAGCAAAAACAATTACCAAAACCCAAACAAACAACCCACACACACAAAATAATTCCTGATTAATTAAGCTTGTACTTCCTTCTTTGAGAAGTAGACCTCAGGAACATCTCCTAAATGGTGCATTTGTTCCTGACGATGGTGGAGAGATAGTCATCCTGTGAGCCTTTGCATAAATCCTGACTGAGTGTGTGCACAAATCTGGGCCAGTAGAACACTGATGTTGTTCCTTTGGGTAAGTAGGAAGATGCCATTGCTCCCTTATGTGTCATTATATAAGATTGTCTCAGAGGCCAGAAACAAAATTTCCACTGACCTTAAGAAGCTAACTGCTAGGCTGGGAATATGGCTTAGTGGCAAGAGTGCTTGCCTCGTATACATGAAGCCCTGGGTTCGATTCCCCAGCACACGTATATAGAAAACAGCCAGAAGTGGCGCTGTGGCTCAAGTGGTAGACGGCTAGCCTTGAGCAAAAAGAAGCCAGGGACAGTGCTCAGGCTCTGAGTCCAAGCCAGGACTGGCAAAAAAAAAGAAAAAAAAAAAGAAGAAAAGAAAGAAGTTAACTGCCATGTTGTGAAAGGGCATGATTTCATTCTTTTTTTTATTATTATTAAATTTTATTGGATTTCACTCTTCTTGATGGATGAATAATATTCCAAGGTATACATCCACTCATCCATTGATTGGCACTTAGACTAAGATCACAGCTTTACTGTTTTCACTGTTGTTTTATGAACTCGAATTACAAATTTAACAGCTTTAGCTATGCAGACATAATCATGATCATACTATTGTGTTGTAAGACAATATTGTAGTACTCAGGCTATTTTCCGTGTTTCTCTAATTTGTGCATTTGTTGTTATTACTTTGGGAATCTCACCTTGCTCAGGTTAGACGAACTTTCTACCACTAAGCTACATTGATAGCCCTAATCTGTACTTTTCATTCAGAATGTAATAAAAGAGATAAATATAGTGTTTAAAATCAATCATATGTCCTCTGATTCATTCCTTACTTATTCAGTCCTCCCTTCCTTCCTTCTTTCCTTCATTTCATGCTAGTGCTAGGACTTGAACTCAGGGCCTGTGTGCTGATTACCTTTTTTTTTTTTTTTTCTGCCAGTCCTGGGGCTTGGACTCAGGGCCTGAGCACTGTCCTTGGCTTCTTTTTGCTCAAGGCTAGCATTCTACCACTTGAGCTACAGCACCACTTCCAGCTTTTTCTGTTTATGTGGTGCTGAGGAATGGAACCCAGGGCTTCGTGCATGCTAGGCAAGTACTCTACCACTAAGCCACATTCCTAGCCCCAATTCTTAGCTTTTTTCACTCAAAGCTGGTGCTTTACCACTTGAGCCACAGCTGGTTAATTGGAGATAAGAGTCTCATGAACTTTCCTGCCCAGGCTGGCTTCAAATGTCAATCCTCACATCTCAGCCTCCTGAGTAGTATTATAAACAGGAACCACTGGTGTCTGATTGATTTTTTTTGAGGTAACAGTAACACTATATTTTATCACTTTATGTTTTACTACAGTGTTTTTTGGTAGAAGGTATAAATGTATAATAGTATAGACTTAGCAGTAACTGGCTAACATAGAAACCTCCTAGAAGTATGATCTTCTATGTCGTCATTAAAATGTCAGGTTATATAAAACCAGAGACTTATCCAGGACATTCTCTATTTGCAGGTTTCATTTGATATCACACACAGAAGTTGGCTTATCTACTGCTATACCCCTGAAGTCATCATTCTTCTTTGGGAATTAGTCTGTTGTGAATTTCCATTGCTATAGCGGTAGCCTGTAATTGGACTTGTATCTTCCAGAGGTGATTGTTTCCCTGTGGTGGTTGGTTGGTGACCTTGTGTGTCTTATGGTAGTTGTGATGGCCCATATGGTGGTATTATTTGGCCAAGTATGAATTAAACATTTACGGTGTCATTTGTACTGGCTTCTTTTTAAAAATTGGAGATTACTATAAAAATATGTGGATTAGTGGATCTGCTGTGAAATCATGTTGTTGCTGACCCTGCTGTGCTTTATTTTCTTAAGTTGTGGGAACAGGTTACAGGGATGGATTTTAAGAGGTAGTAATAGCTGTACTTTCCATAGAATTAGAAATGTCTTTAATGTCTTTATTTGTTACAGTCACAGATGATATTTGAACTTAATCCAGTTCCATTTCCATCTTGTTCAACTGAGAAAATGTTTCATGTGGCTTACTGTTTCCACCTGCCACATGGAAATTAGCTGATTAGAGCAAACATTGGGAGGCTCTCTGTGCCATATGTAATGTGAACAATGGCACAATTGTTTGCCTTTTTCATTCTCAAGGATATTTGAAGGTCAGTTGGCTTTTGGAGAGAGCATTTTGTGAACATAAAAATACCCATATACTTGTGTGAAAACACACAGATACTTGTTTAAAATAAGAATCTTCAAACCACATAACTGCAACTAGGAAATAAAGCCTAAAACAAGAGACCAGTCTCATCATATCTTTTGTTTGTTTGTTTTCAGTGTACTTGAGGGCTTCATCCACTCCTAACCTCTCTTGTTCAAGGAGACCTTGACTTAGAAATGTCCAGAATCTCGGTGGAGCTGGAAACAGGTCAATAATCTTATCCTATAGACAAGGCAGGAAAAACATCCAAAAGAGCAAATATAAAGTGTCTTTTCCCCCAACTTCATATCCCATGAAGATCTGAGAATCTTTATGCTGTCCCTGAATGACAGCATAATAGACACCAAATATTTTGGAGATTTTCTCATGTTTCCTACTGCATGATAGGGCTCTACAGATACCATGCAGCTCGTTTAATGCCTTTTCTATAAAATAAAAGGACTAGGGGGTAGCTCCTTCTGAAAGAAGCTCCAGCCATGTTTAAGAAATGTTCATTTAAGCTAGGCACTGATGGCTCACACCTGTAATCCTAGCTACCCAGGAGGCTGAGGTCTAAGGGTCATGGTTCAAAGCCAGCCCAGACAGGAAAGTCTGTGAGACTCTTATCACCAGTTAGCAACCAAAAAGCTGGAAGTGGAGCTTGGTGTAAGTGATAGAATGCTAGCCTTGAGCACAAAAGCTCAGGAGCAGTGCCTTGTACCTATCTATCCCTTGAGTTTGAGCCCCAGGAACAGCAGATATAGATAAGATATGTGCATATGTTCAGAAATATAAGCAAATAAATATAAAACATATAAAAATAAACAAACAAAAACCCTATGGGTGGCAGTTCTTAAGATTTATAACTTTTTCATTATCTTTGACATTCATCATATCAAAGGAAAGAAAATATTTTTGAAGAACCAAGTAATTGTTTTTGAAAAAGCTGATGTACCATGACAGCTAGCAGAAGATACTCAAGACATTGGTCTGTGAGATTTCATATTAAAGAGAAAATGGATACTTGAACAGAGGTTCGTTTGGGTTGTCCAAAGACGCAAATGGCTAATTCCATATGCTTCCTGGAAAGACAGACTGCATTAGGACTGAACTGTTGAAGGGGAAATTATTTTTTAACAATTGCGTTTCATCTCATTTTATGGTTCCTTTAAAATACTTTGATTAAAATCAGTGAAGAATGACAAGACAAAAATCTTCCTACAAATAAGTGCCAAATACATTCAGAACTAAAGGCCTTCAATGAGCACATCCCTGTCTTCTTGCCACAGAGAATTTTCCAGAAGTCCAGAGGAAGAGAGGCGGCCAAGCTTCAACTGGCCGCAGGTGCAGCTGCTCTTCCACAGGGCAAGAACAATGTCCAGAATGAGTCTGCATTGGTTTGGCATCCCCTGTGGCGACTGCCAGTTGTGTGCAGACTTTTGTTTATTCTTTGTGTTCGGTTTGACTCAGCTTGAGCCAAACAAATCAGTAGCTAAAGCCAGAGCCTACCTTTCTGCAGAGAGCACAGTGTTTGATGTTTCTGGACATTTTTCTAACATGCAACCCCTGCCCTGAGCTCCTGCTGCCTTACAAGCACTCTCACATGAAAGTACAAGACTCTAAAACGGTACCTTCCACACACTACACTCCCATTGAGGAGGCAAGAAGACAATGTTTTCTGACAGCTGGCTGTCCATCTGGTGTTTGATGTGTGGTAGAAAAGCACCGTGGGGTGATAAGGGAGATGGATGTTTCTGCAAGGTGACAACTCAGTGTCGATGCACCCTCCCTTGGGCTTTCTGCCCTTTGCACAGGATTTGAACTTTCCTCTTCTCATTCCTAGTTCACTAAGCTGTGTCTATTTACTTACCTAGCCTTTCATTTACACACAACTTCTTAATCACAACATACATTTCAAACACTTCATTATAGCTTGTCAGCATGAATGCACTGTGAAAGCTTTCTACCCATATCCATTCTTCTTTATTTTTATTCTTGCCATACATGCTTTAGTTTGATTTGTTTGTGAACAGTTTCTCACCTGCCTAGTCCAGAAAACTAGAAAGAGAAATGTTTATGCTTGACACAAAGGTATCACCTTGCCACCGACATCAGGCTATAGATAATCTTTGTAATACCTTTAATACTCTTTAGCTTGCTGTTTGAAGCTTATAAATAGTTCAACTATCTGTATATAGATACCTATACCATGTATGTCCAGTTTAAGAATGGTTAGGACAAATATCATTTGTCCAACTGTCAAATACATTTAAAAAGCTGTTCTTTGTGTCAACAAAACATGCTTCATACCTTTCATAAAAGGTTACAAGTAATGGAATATAAAGGAATGTGAATGGTTTAAATGTTAGAATTTTCTAAATTTCTATATTATACATACAATTGGTTTTTGTTTGTTTGTTGATTTATGTCAGTTCTAGGGCTTGAACTCAGGGCCTGAATGCTGTTCTTGAGCTTTGTTTGATCACTCTACTCCTGGAGCCACAGCCTTACTTCTGGCATTTTGGTGATTCATTAGAAATAAGTCTTTCTTGTGGGCTTTCCTGCTCAGACTGGCTCAGTTCCAGCTTCCAGAGTAGCTAGGCTTACAGGCATGAGATACCAATGCCTAGTATACAATGTTTATTTAAAACAAAGAAATATAAATAGTAAAGGTACTAATTGTGCATGGTGATTTATACCTGTAATCCTAGCTACTTGGGAGGTGGGGATAGAGGGATATGGCTTAAGGCAAGCCTGCACTTAAAACATGCACAAGATTCCTTCTCAACCAATGCTTGGTGCAGTGGCACGCACCTGAGTCCCAGTGAAAAGAGGAAGCACCAAGGGAATTTCAATCCATGTTGGCCCTAATGTAAAGTGAGATTCTATCTCAAACATAACTAAAACAACACTAAAAACAAACACCCTCCTCCAAAGAGCAAAGGTACACAGCCCAATGTTTATACAATAAAACACTGAAAATATTTTTATTTTATTCTTAATCAAGGTGTGTGATCAGCACATAGAAAAATACTCTAAGATTGTTCCTTGAAAAGTAAGCAAGCAGCCTGTGCACTGGTGGCTCATGCCTCAGATCTTGGTTACTCAGGAGGCTGAGACCTGAGGATCATGGTTTGAAGCCACCTCAGGCCAGAAAGGCCATGAGACTTATGTTCATTAAACTATCCAAAAAGCCAGAAGTAGAGCTGTGGCTCAAGTGATAGAGTGTGGGGCACACCTGGAAGTCAACTAGCTGGCCCTGCCTGTTGCTCAGTCTTGGGGCCACGTGTGGCTAAGATGGCGGCGCAGCTGCTACAAGTGCCTTTGGTTATAACCCGGAGGTGGTTCTGTGGGCTGTTACACCCCGAATCTTCCGCTCTTGATGGACAGCTCATGCCTCCCCTTCCTGCCAATGTTAGACCTGATTGGCTCCTGTGCCTTATATTAGTAGCACTTACATCCCCAATAAATGAGATCTTGCACCGACTTGACTCCCAGGCCATCTGATTGTCCTCTGGTGAGGGAGGGCTGGGTGCAGGCGGCCTGCCGACCCTTTCCTTTCTTGGCTCCACCGGTTGGGGGTGTGCCTTCCCCGTCTCTCCCACGGGTCAGGGGAGCGCGTGTGGGGGGAGGGGGGCTACAAACCCAACAATAAAGTACTAGTCTTGAGCAAAATGAATCTCAGGGATAGTGTCCAAGTCCTGAGTTCAAGCCCCAGGACCGACACAGAAAAAGAGAAAGAAGCAAGTCTTCTGAGCTGTGATGGTCAGGAAATTCAAGAGAAAGTAGATCAGCTTTCCAAAGAGTGGCCTGGGCTTCTCACATTGATGGAGCACTTTTCTGAGATCTGTGAGCACTTTACTGTGAGGAAGACCCCTTTGCCAGAGGTCCTGTAGTTCTTATTCAGTCTTGTTATTATTCCTCTTAGCATTCATTTTCCATTTGCTGCGAGAGTGAGGACATCATGGCTAGCTTTGAGTCATGGTCTGGCATCAAATATCAAGAACTCTTATTTGGACAGATGGGAGAAAACAGCCCAGGGATGGCATTCTCAGCCAGACTTGCTTCTTATACTCAACAGCCAAGTGTTTGTTTCTGTGCCCTGGTAGACAGAAGAAAACAAGAGATCAAAATGTTTTTGCTGGTTCTGAGGCCAGATTGGCTGAATGTGGGGTATAATGAAGATGGCAAACTGGGCTACAGTTGCTACCAACACTGAGAAATAGCTGCTAATGTTAATCATTTCAAATGAGTGTTTTGGATGTTATGATTATTGCTAGGAATCTTGTTTAAAATGGAGAACAAAAATCTGTTTTAAGAGACCAATTGTATTTTTTTTCTTTTTGCAGTGCTGGGGAATCAAACCCATGGTCTTAGGCATGCTAGGCAAGTGCTTGGCCACTGAACTACATCCTTACCCCAAAGACATACTATTTTAAGAGGCCTAACAAGGTATCTAATACTTGTAATTAAATAAATTAGAAGGTAAATCCAAGAAAAAAATTTAAAAAATCTAAAGGAGGCCAATACAATTTAACAACAAAATCTGTTCAAATAGAGAGGTGAGTGTGTACAAAGCAAACTAAAAGGAAGGAAAGAGGAGAGAGAGGGAGAAAGGGAGGAAGGGAGGGAGATGGAAAAGGGAGAAGAAGAGGGAGAATGAGCAGAAGAGGACAAGGAGAGGGAAAGGGAAAGGAGAGGGGGAAGGGGAGAGGAGAGAGGGAAGAGAGAGGGGAAAGAGAAAGACATCTGTTTAGTGAAAGAGGAAACATTTTAAATAGTAGCTTTGGTTTTAACTATTAGTTTTTTATCAAAAGCATAATGTTTTCATACAGCATTCATATTTTCACTTTCCATGACAAGGCCATCCTGCAGCGTGACCCAGAAAAATTAAAGAGCAGCAGCAGCCACCAGCCACAGGTCAAGTCCAGGAGGACACCTCAAGGCTGAAGGAGAGAATTTTTACCTGTTTCTAAAAGGTGAAGAGTAACAAGCTTCTTGGTGTGCATGAGATTTCCTCCTGAGGACAATGGAGTAACATCTTCCAATTGGATAATGTATTTGTTCCTACTGGATAAATGATATTGATCTAGTTGAAGTGCTTAGCTATTTATTCTCTTAATTTTGCTACTAATCTTATCTAGAAAGATCTTTAAGTTATATATTTCAGTTCTAATATTTCTGTTTTCGATTTTGCTTGTTTTTTTTGCCTGCCTGCCTTTTTTTCCTTCCTTTCTTTCTTCCTTCCTTCCTTCCTTCCTTCCTTCCTTCCTTCCTTCCTTCCTTCCTTCCTTCCTCCCTCCCTCCCTTCCTCCCTTTCTCCCTCCCTCCCTCCCTCCCTCCTTTCCTTCCTCTCTTCCTTCCTTTCTTTTTTGATACATTCCTTCATATACAACTAGTTCACTCACAGAACTGGGTTCATTCTCAAAATCTGTCCTTTCAGATTTCTTCCACACTCTCCTGCTCCAAATGCCTCTTTTCCTGGCTCCTCTGGACAAAAAAGGGGGAGATTTAGTCCTGAGTGCTAAAGAAGCCCCCCACTACCACAGGACTGGGCCCACACGGTAGTAGGAGTGCTTACCATGCAGGAGACCCTGTATTCTACCCTAGCACTGAAAACCCAAGCAAGAGAGAATAGTGAGACTCCTTCTGCACTCTGCTCTATCTCCTGTGACACCAATTCTCGACTGGCCTCACTTTAGGTCAGAGAGAGTATAAAAAAGAAAGAAGAATAAAGAAAAACAGATTTGTACTGCTTTAGAAGTTTCTCATTCCAGACCCTGGCCAGGAAGAGTTTGCTGTCAGCAGAAGCTAAATAGCTAAAAGCATGCATTGAAAAAAAAAATCCCCACCACTACTGGGCACTGGTGGCTCACACCTGTAGACCCTAGCTACTCAGGAGGCTGAGATCTGAGGATCACAGTTTGAAACCAGCCTAGGCAGGAAGGTCTGTGAGACTCTTATCTCCACTAAAACAATAACAACAACAACAACAACAACAAAAAAAACTACAAGTAGAGTTGTGGCTCAAGTGGTAGAGTGCTTACCTTGATCAACAAAAGTTCATGGACAGCATCCAGGCTCTGAGTTCAAGTCCCACAACAGGCACTAAAAACAAAACAAAATCTCCACCACTGCCATGATCATTATACAATAGTCAGGAACTGTTGTCAGCAATTCCCTGAACTCCCCACCATTGTGGCTTTATTTTAAGTTTTGAATTTACTTTTCTGAATTCCCAGGTAGGTGCTTCTTATAGCTTGTCCATAGTATTTTGTTGTTTGTTTGCTTTTTATTTTATTGCCATTCCTGGGGCTTGAACTCAGGACCTGAGTACTGTCCTTAGCTTCTTCAAGGCTAGAAACTCTACCTCTTGGGCCACAGCGTCACTTCCAGCTTTTTCTGTGGATGTAGTGCTGAGGAATTGAATCCAGGGCTTCATGCATGCTAGGTAAGCCCTTGACCACTAAGCCACATTCCCAGGTTTTTTTTTTTTTTTTTTTTTTACAATACTGGTTCTGTGTATGTTGCTCAGGTGCTCTACCACTTGAGCCAACCCCCAGCCCTTTTTGCTTTGCTCTTTATTTTGAACTAAGTCTCACATTTCTGCTCATGTGTATTTCAGGGACTGGACTTTAATCTTCCTATTTATGCCTTCTCTTTACCTGTGATGACAGGTACATGCCATGCACTCAGCTTTTTATTGGTTGAGATGAGGTCTTAGTGTCATTTTGCCTAGACTGGGTTTGAACTGCAAACTTGTAAGTTTCCACCTCCCAAATAGCTACAAGTACAGGTGTGAGTCACCATATCTGGCCAGAAATTTTATTTCTGTTCAGTGGAAGATAAAGGTAGATTAGTTACCTATATGAAGACATATAAGTAGTTACACAATAATACTTAAAAATATTATAAAGCCAACATTATCATTGTGGTTATGGTGGGTGGGTGGAATTCTGTTTTATATTTGCTAAATGTTTTATAACATATCTTGGTTAACCATCATACTTAATACAACTTCTGGATCTTTGGTTAGCTGAGTCTTTCCTGGAGGAGCATATAGTTTCAACCATTAAAAACCATTAAACCCTGTAAGAGCTACTTCTAGCTGCTTTATGTACAAGAAAGAGAATTCACCAACTCAAGAGTATAGCCAATAATAAAGTATCTTTTCCTACACAACAAAAGAATCCATAGGAAGATAGCTCCAGGACTGGTTGACGTTATGTAATTAACTGTCCATGGTTAGATTTGGCTGTGACCTCAGGAAGATTCCCCTCATGGCTACAGAATGGCTGCCACAGTTTCAGATGTAATTAACAGACACACACACAAAAAAAACCCTAGAGGTTGAAAATTGGCTCTTTCTTTATATTACTTAGTTTAAGGCTTGATTTGTAAATATCAGAAAACCTAAAGTATCAGTGGCTTAAGACTAGCCTAGCTTCTCTTCGTTTGTTGTTGTTGTGTTTTTTTGTCAACTGTGGGGCTTGAACTCAGGGCCTGGACACTGTCCCTGAGCCTCTTTGTGCTCAAGGCTAGTGCTGTACCACTTAAGTTACAGCATCACTTCCAGTTTTTTTCTTTTTTAAAAATAATTACTTAGGCTAGGGATATGGCCTAGTGGCAAGAGAGCTTGCCTCGTATACATGAGGCCCTGGGTTCGATTCCCCAGCACCACATATACAGAAAACGGCCAGAAGTGGCGCTGTGGCTCAAGTGGCAGAGTGCTAGCCTTGAGCAAAAGGAAGCCAGGGACAGTGCTCAGGCCCTGAGTCCAAGGCCCAGGACTGGCCAAAAAATAATAATAATAATTACTTATTTATTGTCAAAGTGATGTACAGAGGGGTTACAGTTTCATATGTAAGGCCACGGGCACATTTCTTGTACTATTTGTTATAAGAGACTCCTGGGGACTTTTTTGTCCAGGCTTGCTTTGAATCTTGATCCTCAGATTTCAGCCTCCTGAGTAGCTAGGATTACAGGCATGAGCAACCAGCACCAAACTCTTTTCTTCTGTTTTATCATACATGATCCTCATTCCCTAGGCCATCCACTATCCATATTCCACACAGAAGAATGAAGGAAAAAAGAAAGAGTGGACAAAAAACTTTTCAGCAGTCTAATAAAGACTATTCCCATGATCTCCCTCATTGTATGTCTGCATTTATCTCAGGAGCCAGAAAAAAACCAAAACAGAAAACAAACCAACAAACAAAAAACAAGACCCTACTGAAAAATAACTAAACCCAAAAAAGAGGAGGAAGGAGCTGAGGCCATGGTTGAGGTGGTAATTTACCTGCTTTGTGAGCATAAGGCCCTAAGTTCAACTACTCTTCCTCAATAGTGAGTTTATTGCAAATATATGTGGAAGTATGAAGGATGGGATGAAACCAAGTTCCCTTCATTGCCCTTTTCTTTTAGTAGCTGCTCCGTGGAGCATTCTACTCCTACCTCATTCAAATTAAAGATGAAATTATACAGTTCTTTATATTGAGAAGTACTGATTTGTGGGAAGGTTATCACCAAAGAATCCTTGGAGGAGGCAGCACTCAAGTATGAACTCAAAGCATGGGCAGAAATTAAGAAATAAAAAAAGAGCCAGGCACCAGTGGCTCATGTCTGTAATTCTACCTACTCAGGAGACATAGATCTTAGGATCACCATTAGAAGCCAGAAGCTAGCTCAGGCAGGAAGGTCTGTGAGACTCTTATCTCCAACTAATCACCAAGAGTGGGAAGTGGATGGAGCTGTGGCAGAAATGGTGAAATATCAGCCTTAAGAGAAAAAATCTAAGGGAAAGTGCCCAGGCCCTGAGTTCATGCCCCAGTATAAGTGTATATGCATGTACACACACACACACATTGCCAACAGCAATATGAAACATTTATCAACATAACTAAACACTAACTCCTTCCTTCTCACACAACTCATCACTGTTTCTCTTTTACCTACTATTTCTCATTGCCCTTTTCTGGTATCCAAGTTTCTCCCTTTTCAGATGATTTTGGGTTTGCTGATGCCCTTGGAGTCCCAGCTTGGTCACTGTGCCCACTGGAGATTTGACCATCCCAGGACATGCACTTCTCTTTTCATCTTTTCTGTGTAGTCAACAAAATGCCTGTCCAGGCAGACCCAAACTTTCAGTAGGGGGTGCTGTTGTCTAAATCGAGGCCTATTCTCAGAACTTGGGTTGTAGGTTCAGATCACTTCTCAACTTTGCCCTTTCCCAAGATTTAATCTGTTTAAATTAATATTGGTTGTTTGCTCTTAAGTTTACCATGAATTTAATCTTATGCTACCGTTTAATACATTAAAGTGCTACTTTGGTTGCTGCAGCTGTGCTGATTAGCATTTTATTTCCCCAGAATGTATTCTGAATATCAGTGAGCCTACTCAGAAAACTCAGGGATAATTTTAATATTTGATTACTTTGGGAAAAAATGCATGAATGTTTTGATGAGTTTGATTTTGTAATCAAGCTAAGACTTTTGGAGAAATTGAATGTACAAGTTTTGCTTTGAAAGTTTTATTTTTTTTTTGGCTGGCAGAGATGTATTATATTTGCATTTTTGAGCCTGAATAATTTTAATTCCATTTTTATTGTACAAACCCAAGAGGAACATTTGCTTTGTTTTCACTGATTACTTATACAATTATTCTTTTCAGATACTACATGAACCATGAACCATAATATTATATTCCTTGCTAATACATTTTGGCAAAAGTATTTACATGAAAACACAATACATAAATGTAATGACTTTCTCAAATGAGTACATTGTCACCATAAAGCAATCACCTTTCTGCTAATGCAAGTAAAATTCATTAAAATTTTCTCAATTAGCAAAGCAACTTTTCCAAATGAACCAGAGAAGGAAAAACATTGCCTTTTTTTTTTTTTATCACAACCCAGATTATTTGCCTTTTGTTACCAGATGCCTATTTGAGGAGAGAAAAAAAGAGAAGGGTTTAATTTTAATAAACTTGATGCAATGCTGACTCCTAGGAGATTAGGTACGGTTCTGATACACTTAGTTTCTTTTCAGTTACTTTCAAAGTAAAAGTTAAATTTGAAAGCAAAAGCCTTTGAAGCAAAGATATTACATTCTAGGCACTCGCACACTGAAAAGTAGAACTTGAAGGCCCAAATGAACAAATCCTTTGAATGGCAAACTTAATTTAACAAAAGAATATTTTATTTTCCCCCTTCTCACTGAAATGTTTTAATCCCATCGTAAGCTTAATAAACAGATTATGCCAGTTGACACAGACAGTTGAATTGAACCCTGTATCTGTAAGTAAAAATGTAGCTTTGTTGGGGGGAGGAATAACACAATTAACTTTAAATGCAGTTCTTAGTATATATTCATTGAACTGCATTTCCTATTTATGAAATGATATTTTAGGTGATGATTATGCATTTCATGTGTGCTGTGAAAGCATCTTTCCTTAATATAATAAAAATGATGATAGCCATACACACAGTGAATGGGATTTATGAAATCCATTACATGTTCTTAAGAAAAGGCTGAGAATATTAATTTTCCAATATTGATGGACTCCTGCTGTTAAGATATTTAATGTTACTGACATCTAATTCTTGGAATACTTGTTTAACAATATTTAGATGAATTGGAAAATGTTAGTTAATATTCTAAGGGTATAAAGTTAAGACGGAAAATTCCAACCAGAGTAATATTTTTTGAGGGAATAAAACTATAATATAGTGTCTGTCTTGTAGGAAGCTAGACTAAGGTGTCAAAATAAATTGTGCAATAATTATGAGGAAAGTTATTCGTGTCTTTCTCTTTTCCTGATAGTATTTAACTTGAGTACAAACTGGAATACTTAAAAACCACACCACTCTGAATATATAAAGTAAGATTTATCAAAATGAACTCCAGGAAATGAAAACAAGAGTTTTTCTTCTTTGTTGTTGTTTTTGTTTGGTTTTCTTTTTATCTTGTTTGTTTAGCTGTCTTTAGGAGGGCAAGGGGAAGACATCAAAATGGAGCAACAAAGGGTGAACAAGTGCAGCAGTGGTACTCACTAGACACTATGTTGAGAATGAACTATACAAGTTGTGGGAAGGGAAAATACTGAAAGTGAGACTGAGAGAAGGGGTAACATTTCTGAAAAGAAATGTACTCATTACATAACTTATGTAACTGTAACTTTTCTGCATATCATCTTATAATAACAATAAAAAGGAGGCGGGATAAAAAATAACAATAAAAATAATTTTTAAAACAAAGAAAGCCAAATAACAACAGCAACAAAACAAAGAAAGGGAAAAAGAAAGAAGAAAGGAAGGAGGGAAGGAAGGAACGAGGAAAGGAAAGAAAGGAAGAAGAAAGAGAGGAAGGAAGGAAGAAGCAAGCATGTGATAGCCCCAATTAAAAAAAAATGACTATGCAAAAAAAGTCTGATCCTAGAGGTGAGTCAGGCCATATACAAGATGAATCTAGAACATTTTTAATCCAGTGAGTGAAAATATATTGAAAATTAAAAAATGAACAAGCCAGGTATGTTAAAAGAGGTGCTAACACAGCAGCCAACTTAAAAACTGCCAATCAGCAAACCTAGATAATTTGTGCAACAAAATGAAGAAGGTGGGACTAAATTATATCCTGAAGTACAAATAGTCATGAATCCATGATTGAATAAATATACAAATAAGGAAGAGGCCCTACATTTTCCATATGAAAGAAGATTCTCACAACTATTTCATAAAGTTGCAGTTTCATTCCCTACCTAATTGTGAGCTGTGCTTTGTCATGAGCTTGGAATGATGAGTAAGGAGCAAAAAGAGGAAAGAACTCTACAGTGGAAAAAGGTAATCAAGGTAAACATGATCAATAAAAAAGCATGTTGATAATATGTCTCATTATGAGACCTTTGTGTTTTAAAATCTCCAATAGCCCCAGTCTAACTATAATAAAAATCACCATCTAACCCCACTTTGAAGAACATTTTTTACAAGCTAACTGACCAGTACTCTTTAGAACAGCTAGCATAATCAAAATCAAGGAGAATCTGAGAAATTGTCATAGAGTGGAGAAGTTAAGGAGAGTAAATGGTATGGAGATATCCAGGAATATAGACCAGGAAGAGGGAAAAATTCGTGGCACTTAATTAATTTTGGAATTCAGTTAATAGTAATGTACCAGTGTTGGATCTCTAGTTATTTCCTAAATTTGAGATTTTTTTCCTTGTTATTTTATTGAATATGTTTTTTCTATCTCTTTAGTTTTCACCTCTTTTTCTTCCTCTCTGCCCATGAACTTAGATTTGGCTCTTTAGTAGTTTCCCAGTGCCTTTGCCTGTTTTGTTTTTCCTGTTTTTTAGTTTTCACTGTTCTTATGCAGCTACTTTGTTCTTAAACCTGATATTCTGTCTTCAGTTTGAGTCATTCTACTTGAGAGATTATTTTTTTAACCCTCTTTAGTCATGGGGCTTGAACTCAAAGCCGGGGTGCTGTCCTTGGGCTCTTTTTGCTCAATGCTAGCACTCTACCACTTTGGGTGGTTCTGGTTTTTGAGTGATTAATTGGAGATAAGGGTCTCACAGGGACTTTCCTGCCTAGATTGGCTTTGAACTGCAATCCTCAGATCTCAGACTCCTGAGTAGCTAGGATCACAGGTGTGAGCGACTGGTGCCCAGGGAGAGACACTCGTTATTGTTGTTGCTAGTCTCAGGGTTTGAAGTCAGACGCTGGGTACTGCCCCTGGCCTTCTTTCGCTCAAGGCTAGCACTTTACCACTTGTGCCACGGTACCACTTCTGGCCTTTTCTGTTTATGTGATACTGAGGAATGGAACCCAGGGCTTCATGCATGCTAAGCAAGTGTTCTACCACTAAGCCACATTCCCAGCCCCAAGTGAGAGACTTTTGACTTTTATTTAACTTATTGAGCTTTTATTTCCAGAATTCCAGTTTGATTATTTTTTATGATTTCTGGGTGTCTATTGATGTCCTCTTTCATATACTGCATTGCTTTTTTTATTTTTAGCTGTTTATTATATCTTTTGTTTCAGCAGTTCATTTGTATCCTCTGAATTTATGCAGCTTCTAATACATGCTCTCTTTCATTCCACTGATAATTCTTATAATCTTGCTTTTCAATTCTTCATCTGAGCTTACTTTACTATCCTTAGTGTCTATTACTGTGGGATTGTCACTCCCTGGAAGTGTCATGCTGCCTCTTTTTCCTTATAATTTTTTGTGTTTCTGCCTTGAGATGTATGCATCCCGGGAAATTTATTGGGTGGACATCTTAATCACTTTGTAGCCAGTATTCACAATGGTCAAATAGGATGTTATAGTAGAAGGTTGCTATGGAGTTCCTCCCCACTGGGCTAGGGGATAGTTTGTAGCCAAGTTTTCATCACATGACCAGGGCACCAAACATGGTCCTCCAGTACCTCTCAGATAGAGAAGAACTTGTTACAATCTCTTGTATTTACTTGTGTTTCGGTTGTTATTACATGTTAGTCTAGATAGAGTTTGCCAAGGGTCAGATAAACATTTCTAGTCTGCTTCCACCTTAGAAGCTACCTTTGTGTACTAAAAGCCCTGATTGGCTGCATAGAGCTTTTATCATTTATGGATAGGTCAAGATTTCACTTCCTACACATGTCCCCTGTTTGTGCACCTTGGCCAATATGTGGATTACCCACAGGTGTCTCCCTAATTTTCCTCATAGTAGGGGGAACAAATAACTCACTGACTCCCCCACTGGTGATGAGAAACTGAGGAAGTCAGTGCTCTGCCTGAAGATCTCATTCCCAGAAGTTCATCAGACTATGAGAAGGTGGAAATCCCAGGATTCTTAACTCCCCACCTGGCAACCTCAAAGCTACTAGATAGCTCCTATATGCAGAACGCTTTGCCAGCCACTGGCTTGGTGCTGTTTCAGTGGTGATTCTCAGGTGCTAAGTTTATTCTAGCCACGGGGAATGGGGTCACTGATCCCCTGGTTGTTCATGCCTGAGCTCCTGTTGCAGTTCTGAATTCTCAGCTTGCCTAGGTTTAAGCTGCTCCATTTCACAGCCACTGCTCATGGCTGTCTTTCAATTGTTCTTTGTTCTCCAACCCTTGGGTTGTGGCTCATTCTAGACCTGACTCAGCAAGCTGCCTGAAGGAGCTAATATAGACTGATCACTCCCACAGCTCCCAGACTCAAAGTCTGTTTCCAGAAATGTCCTTCAGGCAAAGAAATGGTTCTCACATGGCAGGTTGGGGCTACTTACTGCTTTTTTACCTCTCCCTGGCATCTTGTCTGAGTCATTATCTCTGCTTCTGTACATTATCTCACAGTGGCAGTCTCCCACCTAAGGAGGTGGCTTAGGTGATCCAGAAATCCCTGAACACTGGTTGTTCAACCTCAGAATCCTTTAGTTGTGGCTCAGTAGTACAGTCTGCCTAGATTTCAGCAATTTGCAAGCAGCCAATGTGAATTGAGCACTCTAGATCTGAGTTTCATACCAGTAAAAGGTAGGTGACTTGTTTTCTGAAGTGGCCCTATAGTAATGAAGCTACTCTCACTAGGGTGGAGCCACACATCATCACAAGACCACTGTCAAGACCTTCTCCCCTCTACATCCACCTCTGGTGGCAATCTGACTCCAGACACTGGCTAGATTTCCCAGAATTCACTGATTAGTGATTGTTCTTTGGTTTCCAAGCCACAGGTTTTATCTCAGTCTCAAGGTGTGCTTGCCTGGCCACTCTTGATACTCTGAGTGCCTCAGTATTGAGGAGACCATCTTTCATGATAGTGTATATCTTAGCTCTCAGAGAGACAGGGAGTAAAAGGTTGTTTTGTCTGATGCCAGCCTGTCATGCTGAGGAAACCATTGTCACAAACCCAATACCTGTTCAGGGCTACAGGGGGTGTGGATTTATCCCACAGCTGAGTCTGCCAGTCTGTTGTTTTGCCCTTGAGGTTTTATGCTTCTTTTAAAAGAAGCTCTTTCTAGTTATTCTTGTGTATTTAGGTAAAAATATAAGAAGAAATATTTAGCTCTTTAACTGTCATCTTTATATTGAAATCCAACAGAACAATGAGGACAAGATATTCTCGGGGGGGGGGGGGGTCACAAAATTGAATCATTGTCAGGTCACAGTTTTAACCTGAAATCCTTAGCAAGCAGGGAGTAATTAAGGATGATAAGTTTCCTATGATTGACAGTTGAAAGAGAGCTGATTGATGTAATAATTGTGCCAGTTAGAATGAATAAGGAAACTTCCTGTGAGTGCTTTCCTGTACTAAAATTTCAGTATGCATAAATAACTTCCTTCTTCCTTTTCCCAAAGAAAATTAATGAAGTAGATACTGAAAATAGAAATTATTTCTTCACTCGTGAAAACTGTCTTCTTTGAAGGGCCTTAAGATTCTCATGGTTCAAATATAATACACTGAGTGTTTCACAATCGAATGCCCATAGGAGCCATGTGAGTATAAAGAAAGAAAAGCAGGGGCTGGGGATATGGCCTAGTGGCAAGAGTCCTCGCCTCGCATACAGGAGGTCCTAGGTTCAATTCCCCAGCACCACATATACAGAAAATGGCCAGAAGTGGCGCTGTGGCTCAGGTGGCAGAGTGCCAGCCTTGTGCAAAAAGAAGCCAGGGACAGTGCTCAGGCCCTGAGTCCAAAGCCCAGGACTGGCAAAAAAAAAAAAAAAAAAAAAAGAAAGAGAAGCAAAGGGCTAGGTAGCGTACTTGCCTAGCAAGCACAAGACCTTGACTTCAAACCCCAGTATTTCCAAAGTAGAAAATGTCTCCAGGTTTTGGCGATTGCAGCCTTCATTTCTATGAAGGTTCTCAGTACTGGGCTTTTCACATAGTAGACACGTAAGTTAATTTCCATTTATAAATTTTACAGTTCAGATAGTGTTAGGGCTGACCTGAAAACTGGAGTAACTAAATATAAGTTTTAGTGTTAAAATTATAACAGTTTCTAAACTCTGGTGATGACTCCCCACCCGTGAGACTAGTTTCTTATAGTTTGACATTTAAAAATGTAGGGAGCACTTGTTCCCCTCTGTACCTGGGTAACAACCATGGTAACGGACAGTAAAAAATTGATTATAGTCATATACTATAGAAATAACCATAATAGTAGTAGAAATGCCATGGTAACTGTTGGGTTGGTTTACTTATGATTGAGTACTGGATTGTTTTAGCCCGCTCAAGCTTTCTTAGTGGTAATGGGAAAACATGGTCGCAATTGTTCAAATAAAGTTGGTACTAGGTCAGCCTGACCACAATATTCTGCTTCTGTAAACGGCTTGCTTAACCCATTTGTGACTTGCTCTACCCCCTGCATTAACTCCCTGCATTAGTGTTACGTGACCACCTGTTGTCAATTCCTGATATCCAGGCCAGTTCCCGATATCAAAGCCAAAATAGGTAACTGAAAGGGTAGATAGCCAATGGAAATAGGACAAGACTTCCTTGCTAAATGCCATCCAATCAAGTATCTGCCAAGTTGGAAGTACCCTGTCCCTGTTGTAATTAAAATAAAAACCCTGCCTATCTGAGGGTTGGGGCTCTTAATCCAGATCCGCTGTGTCGGTGACGGTTGGGAGTCCAGGCTTGAGCCTGCAATAAAGACTCTTGTGTGTTTGCATCGGTATGGGCTCCTTGGTGGTCTTTGGGGACTGGAAATCTGGCATAACAATAGTTTACTGAATATGTGAAGCCTAAGAAGTTGAGATGATGTTCATATCCACATGGGGATAGAAAACATAATAATACATTCTTGTGAATGGAAATTTAATTTTTAGGCATTTATGAGTTTTGTGTATTTACCTTAGATATTTTTCTATCCAAAAATGAAAAAGAAAAGTAGTTCCTAAAGTTAACAAACAAGTTCTTACAGAGATTATGGAGAATTTTCAGTGAATACTCAGTATCCAAAGACTACATCTTGTAGATGATACTAAGAGAGTTCTTTCATTAAGTTATGTTGCAACATTGGACACTGGTGGCTCATGCCTGTAATCCTAGCAACTGAGGAGGCTGAGATTTAAGGATCATGGCTCAAAGTCAAATTTGTCAGGAAAGTCTATGAGACTCTTATTAACCACCAGAAAACTGGAATTGGTGCTGTATCTCAAAATGGTAGAGTACTAACTTTGAGAAAAAAAAACCCCATGCCCTCAGTTCAACTCCCAAAACTGACCAAAAAAAAAAAGATACTTTGCAATACAGGTTCTTTGTACCTCAATATATCACTCCAGTTGTGTTTGGTTTTAAGGGCCTTCTTGTTTCCCTCTTTTGAAGAGAGTTTTGATAGCTCCCAACTGTACTTGCAATAGCCCACCCATATAAACACAAGGGCTAATGGCTGAATTTCGGTGTTTTGCTTCTGAAAATACTCTGTCAGCATTAATAACTATATAGCAACCCTGTCACTCTGAAGGACATATTTAGTGGTCTGTGAGAGCTTCCCAAAATAGTTCATGAAGTTTAGTCTCTATATCTAAATAAAGGCACAGATGAAGACTTTATAAGTTCTAATGGAAAAAACGACAATCACAACAACTCAGCTATGATATTTATAGGGGTCAATCTTTGCAGTAATGAAGTTTATATTTGGTATGATGGGCATGATGGGCCATCCCTTGTACGAGTTGTTTCTCATTAATAATAGTCTATGTTTAGTAGTCACTCTCCTAGGAGGGACTGCTAATGTAAGACTCGCTGAGTTTTCTGCTGCTGACTGGGAATTATCAATAGGTCATAAATAAACTACCCCCACGTAGAAAAGACAATAAGATTATATATACTCCTACTACCTCCAATTACAGTAAGAGCAACAATTATAAGGTACTCCTACAACCACCCTGGGGAGAAAATGAGAGGAAAATGTTCCATTAGCTTAATGAAGAGAGCATAGCAGCGTCATAGTCAAATTTTCTTACTATTAGCACCTATGGTGTGCCCCAGCACACTAGGGAAGCTTGGGTTCCAGGGTAACAATTAAACCTTCTGACAATTAATTCCTGCAATGTACAGTCCCTGTACCCAAAGGAGACATTTCAAATGATCACATTTACATTCTTCTCATCTCTTGCCTATGAAATTTGAGTGAGCCATTTGTTGTGGAAATGGAGGGTATCAAGGCTAACCGTTTATTTCACAGATAACTGCAAAGCATCTTTGGGTTGGTGATAGAGCACACAACAGAAGGCCACTGTTTTGTGAAAGGGAGGATGAAGAGGAAAGATCTGCAAAGAAATATTCACAGAACTTAAGGAAAGGATGTGTTCAGATCAAATGTAATTTGGCTTTGATGTTATCTGTGTTAGAGAGAAAACCTTGGAAGTTCTAGAAAAGATAGATTTGAGGGTTCACCTTCCAAGTGCCAAAGACTCACTGGAAGGTGATATATTAGAAAGAGAAGAAAGAAGGGTTCCAGGGCTGAATGCCCTTGGCTGAGTTCACCTACATCATTTAGCCATTCCAAGCTCCATTTTTTTGTCTTTTGAAAAATGGATGCACTCATAGAACAAACTTCCATGAGTTATTAGTAGAGTTAAAAGAGAAAATGAATATAGATAAATCAATAGTAAGTGCCTCGCAAGAGTTAGTTGTTGTTATCCATATTCAGAATCAGCTTGGAGCATGCATTTGTATGGCATAAATAAATATTTGGCTGGTGTTGAATACAGCCAATTTCCTTCTGAAGACCAGGATTTAAAACATTGAGTGGAATCAACAATTTACTTCCTTTCCTATCCACTGAAAGAACAGTAAAGGGTATTTATACAATCTGGAGGATATGTTTGAGTTATTCTGTTAATAATCCATAAACTGACAAATACAGGAATGAATGGACTATCCTGACACTCTAATATACTAAACAAAAAGGACTTTGGTTCAGCCCAATTTCTCTACCCAATCAAATGGAATCCGGATGGCCTTTGCATCAGTCCACTACTGCTGCTGCTGTTTGCCGCGTGAAGTCACTGTTGAGAAGCGTGTGTTCTGTCCACCTGTGGGAAGGGCAATGCAGTTCTTTAAAGAAGCCTAACACCTCTTTTTTTTTTTTTTTTTTTTTTTTTTGGCCAGTCCTGGGCCTTGGACTCAGGGCCTGAGCACTGTCCCTGGCTTCTTCCCGCTCAAGGCTAGCACTCTGCCACTTGAGCCACAGCGCCGCTTCTGGCCGTTTTCTGTATATGTGGTGCTGGGGAATCGAACCTAGGGCCTCGTGTATCCGAGGCAGGCACTCTTGCCACTAGGCTATATCCCCAGCCCCTAACACCTCTTTCTTGATCACAGCTGTAATGTACATCTCTTTCTGTTTTCTACTCACATCCTCTAAGGAACTAACTGGCCTCAATTCACTCAGGATGGAGACTGGTTCAGCTATCAGTCACCTCATGGACCCAGGACTTGATTTCCTGTCCTTTCCCCAAAACATTTTTAGAGGGGTTTCCTGGATTGAGAACTTTCAACTTCTGATTCCAGGTCCATTTACAGATGGAAGCTGAAGGAAAACCAAAGGCAAGTCAAATAGATTTTCAGTCATATTACTTAGCATACAAGATTTCAAGTGCTATTTTCCATCATGCTTATGGATTTTACTGGCAGCTCAGAAGGTAGCTTGCATGTGTAATTAGGCCTTTGATGTTCTTGTGCAATTACAATAGCTGCTTTAAAGTCTTTGAGTTTGTATCAAGATACTGGGTTAGAGAAGTAGAAATAGTTCCTGCAGTACCTGTTGTGCTGTCAGTCAAGTACCTGTCACCGCTCTTCCATGAATAATGTCTTTCGAAACATGTACTGCTCCTGTCCTGGTTACTGATGCTCACATTTGCCTTCTGTCACCTTCTCTCACTACTCTGAGTATTGTGCATGATTCTGGAAAAGTTGTACTCCATTCCCACCTCCAGAACTCACTTTCCTTCTTGATTAGCATAAGATGTGCAACATAATATATGTCTTTATTTTCTGTCTCTCTTATCAATTGTTAGGCTCCAGAGAGTTTTGTGCTATTCCTTGCTGAATTTCCAATGCTTAGAACAATGTCTGGCACTTACTAGGTGCTTAATAATATTTATTTCTAGGTGGAATTTGTTTATATTATTTTCTGCTATCCAGTTTAGGATAGCCTGAAACTCTCAATCTTCCTGTTTCAGCCCCTGAGTTGCTGGAGTTACAGGCAAGCACTACCATGCCTGGCTGTGTGTGTGTGTGTGTGTGTGTGTGTGTGTGTGTGTGTGTGTGTTTTAAAGTATTCTGCCTCAAGTCAGAGTATTGTGAATAGAAAAGACTTTCACCAATTTACAACTTTGTTATAAGATTTTCTTATCATTCCACAAACATTGTTTCCCTACTATTAGTACTTTGATTCTTCTGTGTAAGGGGACACACAGAAATGGTGAGACAAAGGGTGAATAAATGCAGCAGTGGTACTTACTAGATACTATGTTGAAAATGAACTATGAAACCTGTAGGTGGGATGAGAGGAAAAAAACTGGGAGTGAGGGAAGGAGTGACATTGTCCAAAAAGAAATGTACTCTTTACCTGATTTATGTAACTCTAACCCCTCTGTATGTCACCTTTATAATAATAATAATAATAATAAACCCGATTCTTCTCTCAAAACTATCTCAAAACAAAATTTGATACCAACACTGATAATATATATTAAATATATCATATATTATGTAATATATATATATATAGTTTTAAGAAGAGAAAACTGATTTATTGATAAAAAGGTAGTCTAGTTATCTTATCCTGCTCTTACATTTTCCAGATGTGAAAAGTGACAGCAGATGACATAGTGGCATTGTACACAACTCCTGTTCATACTGTCTGAGTTTGAGGGTTTGGGTCTTAGTTTTAAGATAAAAATAATTGTCAATCATGAAAAGATTTGATAACCTGTCCTCATCAGGATAGACTCCTGTAAGTTCATGAGTTCTAAGCTCCATTGGCAACTATGAACAATGGTTAAGCTGTCAGTTTATCAGGGTAGACTATTAAATCAGGATGAATAAGAAGCTGCTGATCCAATATGTGATGTGACAGGTAGTGTAGCAACCCTAGAACCTCAAATATAAAATACTCCTAGTGTCAAATATTGTTACTCTTGGCCTTTGTGCTAAGCTTCACTTGAAAAGCAAATCCTCAGGATGCTGAAACATAAACGGTTCTTAATACTTTAATGAGGACACAGAAAGTTTGAAGGGATCCCAGAAATTCAGGACCATAGAAATACTGAGAGCACTGAGGAAGAATCTGAGTGCATACTGGGAATGTACTAAAAGAGGAAACAAAGCTGCTGAAGGTCAATTGCACACTGAAATCCAGTTCTGAATTTTCTGACCAGTTAAATGAGTTAAAAAAAAAAGAAGGCTTTATAGTGTGAATTGTAGGAAGTGATATAGAACTAATCATGTTGGATAAAAGCATGTGGTTGATACACAGTTAGTTGACAATTGCTAATTTACTAGATCTCTTTTTAAGTATATATCAATGGGCACCTAAGGTTTGAGATTGGTGCAGACATCTAGGGATGTTTCTGTAAATGGATGTACTTGGCAAAAATGCAAAGCCCATCTCATAGGCACAGATGAAATGCAAGTATTGTGTGCAGGCAAGCAGCCTTTTCTGGCGTTGGGGATGCCTCGCTGTAGAGAAGTTAAATAACTAAACTGGTTTTATTTTCACCATGTGTCAACAGTTATAAACAAAGAAGCTATCACTCATTGGTTTAAATTCTAAGTAATTGCTGGGTTATTGTTGAATCAAAATAAGGCATACAAAGTTTTAGTTCATTTTGATAATGCATCCCATAGTAAATTGCACCTTCTACTCAAGTGAATTTGGAGAATTTCCAGTTAAACTTCCACATGTGGACTCTTACTTGTGACCCACTTCTTTGAGGAGAAACCAACAATTGAGAATCATGGAAGCTTGCTTGGAAGGCAATTTCTAACTCCAAATGTTGTGGTGTTACATGTTCTATTTTTTGAAAGCATATTCAAAATTAATAATCAAGCACAATACAATAATTTTAAAGGTGAAGAATAGAGCCTGAGTTACTTGAAGGGGGTCACCCTGTGTAGTTTTTTTTTTTTTTTTTTTTTTGCCAGTCCTGGGCCTTGGACTCAGGGCCTGAGCACTGTCCCTGGCTTCTTTTTGCTCAAGGCTAGCACTCTGCCACTTGAGCCACAGTGCCACTTCTGGCCATTTTCTATATATGTGGTGCTGGGAAATTGAACCCATGGCTTCGTGTATATGAGTCAAGCACTCTTGCCACTAGGCCATATTCCCAGCACCCCTCCCCCCACCCGTGTAGTTTTTAAGCACAAAAATGGGACACCATAATTCTGAGATGGAGAAGTGAATTTTTATTTAAAACAAGTCTTTTGACTATATTTGAATAATACTTTTATTTCAACTATTTCTTTTAAACTAAACTATAACTCAGGAAAACAGTGTTACATCCATAGCATTGTCTAAATTGTACCTACATGAGAATGTTGAGTGGCCTTGATGGAGTTCTATTATATACATAAACTGTTTTGTCGAATGGTAACTCCTTTGTACAACTAAAGATCATAAAAAAATTCAAAAATAAATTGTACCATTTTATACTGCTTTGGTTTTATTAAAATGAACTTAAATGGGCTATTGTAGTGCTATGTATTATTTCAACAGATCAATATTTAGGTATCACTTGTACCTCTTTTAATTAAGATTTATGCAATTTTAAAGAATTGTCAATTTTCCTTATTTTGTGATATATATTTATTTCCTTAAATCTGTATCAGTGTGGTTATTATGTATATGCACACACACAAGATGATCTTTGCTATTTACACTCCTTTTTAGATCTTCATTCTTGTTCATGATTATTGTTGAATAGTTTGTCATGTGGAAGTATAGATGTCAGATACTCTAGCTAATACCTATATTGTATAATCCATAGAAAATGTAACAGACTGTTAACTAGAAATGACCTCTATTAAGTAGTTGCAACTTGAAAAAGTACTTTGCACCTTGATTGGTTGATTTTCTTTCTTTTTTTTGTCAGTTGTGGGGCTTAAACTCAGGGCCCGGGGGCCCTGTCACTGAGCTTTTTTGCTCAAGGCTAGAGTGCTCTACCACGTTGAGCCACAGCTCCACCTGTTTTTTAGAGGGTTAATTGGAAATACGAGTCTCATGGACTTTTTTGTCTGGGACTGGCTTTGAATTGTGATTCTCAGATCTCAACCTCCTGAGTTGCTAGGATCACAGGTGTGAATCACTAGCGCCCAGTGATTGGTTCATTTGGTTTATTGGTTCATTTTTCTAATGATTACTAAGCTTGTGAGCTTGCTTACATACCAATTTCAATTCTATTTTTGAGTCCATTAAAAGATTTCTTATTAAATTAACATTTGGTTATTGGAGTTGCTGTGCAATATACAGTATTATTTTACCTACTGTGTGTTCAAACTAGTCTTGTCACAGAAACAGCATGCTTGCATGAAAAGCATTAGATCAAATAGGTAAACACATGTCGTTTGTGAATTAAAAGGGGGGTAATTATGTCAGCCTTACTGCATTTGTGAGTGAATAGCTAAAAGTAATTGAAGTAAAAATGTCAGGAAATATTTAACTTTAAATACAAATAATCACAGATTGTCATGAGAATAACCTGTAAAACATAATTTTTAGCTCCTCTTGATCAAGTACTCAAATTAGAATAAGAAAAAACATGTACAAATAGTCTTTTATTTTCTCTTCATTTAAAACAGTTTCACTTCTAGACTAGACACTACAGGTACAATTGCTATAATTTTCCTATCAAAATAGATATTTGCTATAAGACCTCCAAATTATTATTTTTAATTTTTATAATTTATCTTTATGCTTTGTACAAACAAGACCCAAATGAATCCTAACACTGAAAATATACTAGTTTCCTTGAATCATATACGATTACATTGTATGGGGCACCTATTGTTAATATTAGTTTAAAAACAAACATTCTAGACCTTGCAAATGAACCTCAAAGTACTATTTAACTGTTAACTGTGTCAATGATTCTCAATGATCCTGCCATTGTACCAAATCTGTTCTGAGAATTCCTTTCTTTGAGAATGAGCTTCAAACTCTGTGGTATATTATAAATGTTTGATTTTTTCTTTCCTTTTCTCTTCTCCTTCTCTTTCTTTCTCTTTCTGTCTTTCTCTCTCTCTTTCTCTCTGTCTCTTTCTTTCTTCTTCTTCTTCTTCTTTTTTTTTTTTTGCAGTAGTAGGAGGGTCGAATCTTGTGCCACTAGCCTGAGCCTGCTAGGAAAATGCTTTACAACTGAGCTATACTTGTTTCAAATAACTTGATTTTTTTTTTTTTGGAGCATCATGAATGTAAAGTGTCTGCTTCTGCTAAGTGAAAGTTTAAAAATATATGAGGGAATTTTAAGATTCACTTTTCATCTGTTCCTTCTAAATTAGTTTTGAGGGTTTTTACAGAGAAGTCTCCTAAATACTTTTCTAGCTGAGAGGTTCTCTGGAATCATCTCTAGAGAAGATTAATTTGAAAACATAATACTCTAGAATTACTAATGTGAGTCTCCACTCCATCTTTTGTTTTGTTCTGTTTTTTGCCTGTCCTGGGGCTTGGACTCAGGGCCTGAGCACTGTCTCTGGCTTCTTTTTGCTCAAGGCTAGCACTCCACTCTGCCACTTGAGCCACAGCGCCACTTCTTGCCTTTTTGTATATGTGGTGCTGAGGAATCGAACCCAAGGCTTCATGTATATGAGGCAACCACTCTTGCTAACAGGCCATATTCCCAGCCCTCCCCTCCATCTTTTAAAAATAGATTCTAATGGCTTTTGTTACACTATTATCTGTGTTTTCACAAGAATGCAATGCTTGAAGTTAGAGGTCACCAACCAGGGTAACACATTCAGTTTCATCAATCAATAAAGTAAGCAACTGACAGTGTTAAAGATTGATGTCATTAAATATTAAGAAACATTTTGAAGAAACCAAGACCTTAAGCAGTACTTTACAGAATTCTTTATCCTTCTGGGAAAGCAAGTACTTAGTTGAATCACATTTTTTCCCTTAGAGTTTAATATGGTATTTGACATAATAAATATGTATCAGAATATTCTGAATAGATCCATTTCTTAATAAAAAAATATAGTCAGCTTTGATCAATGACTCATTTTCATCAAGAAGTAGACTTTCAAATGAAAATTATTACACAGGCTTTATCTTGAACAATGCAAAGACCCTTAGAAGTTCACTGAGCTCTATTAATAGTTGGTGGGGTCTTAAAAAGATTTTTTGTTATTGTAAAGGTGATGTACATAAATCAGGTAAAAAGTACATTGCTTTTTGGACAATATCACCCTATTCCCTTGCTGTTTTTCCCTTCCATCTCCACCCATAAATTGTATAGTTCATTTTCAACATACTATCCTAGTTGGTAGATTTTAATAAATTTATTCTATCTTCCTGTAGGTGAATTTTATTTTCTTCCAATCTTACTTCTTGTTGAATATGGCTGTTTTCTTTCATGTGAATTTTGAGTGAATGTATTCCCATATGAGAAATTAACTTTAACAAACTTTGCAAAACACTCATGCTCACTCTTGTAGCCATTTTACTTTTTTATTGTAAGCTTTAAAAATTTTTGTTACAAAGGTGATATATAAGGGTTACAGTTACAAAAGTTGGGTAATGCATAATACATTATTTGGACAATGTCACTAACCCCTGCCCTTGCTCTCTCCTAGTTTTTCCCTTCTGTCCCACCCACAAATGGTATGGCTAATTTTCAATGTATTGTCTAGTGAGTACCAATGCTGCATTTGTTCACCCTTTGCCTCTTCGTTTCTGTACTCCCCTTACCTCCACAAAGATAGACAAACATACAAACAAGACAAAATATAGCCATTTTACTAACTCCAAAGACCCATTGAGAGTGTCCCTGCAATAGTTGCACATTAAAAAAGGTAACTGGACAATCAATATAATTTTGATAATATGAAGGTATAACTATCTAATTATAGGGAGAGATAGTTCTATGAAACAGCCATTATAAAGCTTTAAATTTAGAAATGAACAAACATTGAATACCCATGCACTTAGAACTTGGAACCATTCAATGCCTTTGCCCTAAGAAATAGAGAAAAACCAAAGACCACAGGTTAAACTGTTTCTCCAGGACCACATAGCTTGTAAATAGCAGAGCTGGGATATGAAATAAGGACCGTGACTTCAATGATTACTATCTTGTAACCATTTTTGCCTTTATGGTTAATGGAAATGTTCCAACTAATCACTTTGGGGCTGGGAATATAGGTTCAGAGGTAGAATGCTTGCTTAGCATTTGCTAGGGCCTAAGTTTCATCTCCAGCAATGCAAAAACAAATGATCAAAAGAGTGACGTAGATTTCTCGGATATGGACAAGCCCATCTCATCAGTACAAGGGGATCAGTGAGAACTGTGGCTTTACTGATGGCAGGCATCACAGCCTATAATAGGGAACCTACAAAGTGCTGGAGAGTGAGGTCTAGGAGGGAATTCCTAGGATGGGAGGTTTATTGAAGCTTAAGAAGGCAGAATGAACCTAGGATGGGCAGATTTGGCAGTTGTC
Organism: Perognathus longimembris pacificus; assembly: GCF_023159225.1. NCBI lineage: Eukaryota > Metazoa > Chordata > Mammalia > Rodentia > Heteromyidae > Perognathus > Perognathus longimembris. Next base: position 26,823,828 of record NC_063174.1, on the reverse strand, counting down.
TTAACAGGTGGAACCAAAGCTGTGTATGGTGTGCCTAAGGGGCAGTGTTATCAATGTCAACACATTCTCTGAACATGGATAGAAGTGGCAACCACAGGCAGAATTCACCTATGCAGACTGTCAATTGAACTGCTGTTTGTACAATGGACTTTCAATATGCAATTACAAAACCCAAACTAGATAGCACTGATATGTCATGCTACTTTATTATGTACTAACACTTTGTTACTTCAGTACATCAACACTAAGCTTGTCTTTCTGGTAGCACTGTCAACAAAAAGATGTGATTACTGACACTGTCAAAAGTTCAAAATATTGGTGAAAATTAGAGGGAAATATTTACAAATAAGTGTACATTTCTAAAGTAAATAAGACTAAGAATGTACTCAAAAAAACTTTTATTGAATAAGATCCTAAAGAAAAATTTATCTGGGCTGGGAATATGGCTTAGTGGCAAGAGTGCTTGCCTTGTATACATGAAGCCCTGAGTTCAATTCCCCAGCACCACATATATAGAATACGGCCAGAAGTGGCGCTGTGGCTCAAGTGGCAGAGTGCTATCTTTGAGCAAAAAGAAGCCAGGGACAGTGCTCAGGCCCTGAGTTAAAGCTCCAGGACTGGCAAAAAAAAAAGAAAAAAAATTATCAGCCCACAAATCAGGAGTATCAAGATTGCATAGCATTTCCTCTTCTAATCCCATTCAATTTCCTCATTGATAATGCAGAGGCAAATGCCATACTAGTATATGAACACACTCAAAATTAAGAAAGGAGGCAAAGAAGGAACACAAAATTAGATGAATGTTTTAAAGTGATTTTTTATTGTTATTATAAAGGTGATGTACAGAGGGGTTACAATTATGTGTCAGGTAAAGAGTATATTTCTTTTTGGACAATTACACACACACACACACACACACACACACACACACACTCTCTCTCTCTCTCTCTCTCTCTCCCCTCCCCACATTCTCCCAGTTTTTCCCTCCCATTTCCACCCATAAATTGTATAATTCATTTTCAAGTGTCGAGCACTACTGCTGTATTTGTTCACCCTTTGTTAGATGAGTGTTCTTTGAGCTTGTGTATGCTTTATTTAATGTAGTAGGCACACCAATTAAATATAGTAATTGGTTTATTCCACATTAACTAGGTCGAAAAACATTTGGAGGCAAAGTGTAATCTTTTGCATAAATATACACATTATAACCCCCCCCCTTTTGTCCTTCTGTTACATCAGACTTTCAAGTTCTGGGATTCTGTTATTCAGAGATAGACCTAAAGGTAGAAGCTGTAGCCTCTTGAATTTCCTTATTTGCATAGTGACTTTCAAGCACCTCTTCGGACAGTTTCTGTTATTATAACACCAATACACTGCAGAACTTACAACATATGACTTAAAATCTGGAACTTCTTTTTGTCTTCATGTTTGTTATGGAATAATATATACTGGAGCACAATAAATGTGCAATTGATGAATGGTGTAAGGTGTCCATTTCAACTTGGTTGTTCAGCAATGCTTAACTTACAAGCCATACATTTATGAGAACTGCTATTTGCACATGAGGGAATGGTGTGTTATGGGTATGAGGCAAGTGGTCCAAAGGACGGGGAGCATAATTATGCTTTTGACATTATTAGTTAACAAAGAATAAGCATTGCTAACTGGATTGACATGTCTTTAGGTTGATATTATTTTATATTATGGACAAAGAAAATTTCTATTGATTCTGGACTTTAAATATAGCAAACCTATCTTATACTGTTTTTGGGTTTACTACAGTTTTGACTAAGTATAGTTTAAAAAACATTAAGAAAAAGTTTCAAAAAAATTTTTACCTTAGCTTCTTCTCTTGGTAATACTGAGGTTTGAACTTACAGTCTGTGCTTGATAAGCAGGTGCTCAAGCATTTGAACCACTCCTCTTGCCCTCAAAAAAAAAAATTTCAAGTCCTGAGTATGAATTACATGCTCATAAATGGTTAATTCCTTAATCCATCAATCCAGCCAATAAGGGATTCAGAATATTGAACTCACATTCGATAACATCAGAGATAAAGTACAATACTTGAGTCCCTACTAAAAATGATTCTTCTATTTCTAAAATATAACTTGTTCATTTTGGAAAGATTATAGCTGAGCTTTCTAGACTTTCAGTCATCAACTTAACATTTTACTAGTATAGATAAAATATTAAGCTTAAATACCAGCTTGGTATGCATGTTCTTCAGGAAGTCTTTTAGTCTGTGAGGGAGTTCAAAATGACTGTTATTCTCAAAAGTAATTGCACCAAATTGGGTATGCTGCTACATACCTATAATCCCTAACCTGGAAGTGAAGCAGGAGGACTGCAGGTTCTAGGTTAGTCTAGGCTACATAGTAAGACCCTATCCCCAAATACAAATGAACAACAAAAGACAAAACAAAACAAGAAGATATCATAGCAAATAGGAAACATATCTCCTCCAATGCACATATTTTACACTCTGTTGGACACCCATGTTAGTAATTTCATTTTTATTTTCAGTAGATGAAAAAATAAAGACTATTATTTAGTTATTATAGTTTCTGGGAAGGGAGTTACAGAGAAGGTTTGGAAGTAAATGGAAAATACATTCAAGTAAGTAAGGTTTATTTATGGGATACATTTTCTTGAGAAAAATATTTAGAAGGCATTTTTCAGTCTGAAAGATATTTTAAAGACTTGAGAAGCATTTAGGTTTTTGTTTTTCTAAAACGTACAAATGACTAATTTTTTTCTTATCAATTATGCAGTGGAGCAGTCTAGAAGGCAGCAGGCTGCTAGAAAGAAGATGCAATACTCTTTGAACACTTCAAAAAACAAAATGTAAACACTCACTTTAATAATGTTTCCTTTGTCAAAGCAAAACTGAGTGCATGTTTTCTTTCCCTGTGGCTGAGCCATGACTAGCTAAGTAGCAACAGCAGAGTGCTGAAAGAATTTTTCAACAGTTAATTTGCTTGTTCTAATTTACTTTTCAAGGTTGATGATCAGAATCATTACATTGTTTGCAATAAGATCTATTTTTTTAATTAATTTGATCCAGTCATTCTTCTTGTTTTCATCATATTTAGTTTCTCTGGCAACCCCACCAAGTAAGTTAATTGAAGCAGAAATGCCTACAGCACTCCAGTTTTAGTTTCATATTAAAATGAACTCCTGTCTTTCGAATCCATTTGGCTACACCCACTGATAAAGCATAGGTACACAGAAATGGGTGACTTACGTACTTATTATTTTAGTGAAGGAAACTACTTTTTCAGAAAGAAATATTATTACCAGTTGGTAGACTTAGGTAACAATAATTCCTTGTTCAATCATTTACAAAAATTAGGAGAGGACATTATTCATCAACCAAATCAAGAAACAAAAGATTCACATACTTTTTTTAATGTTTTTTTTTTTGTGTTTTTTTTTTGGCCAGTCCTGGGGCTTGGACTCAGGGCCTGAGCACTGTCCCTGGCTTCTTTTTGCTCAAGGCTAGCACTCTGCCACTTGAGCCACAGCGCCACTTCTGGCCGTTTTCTGTATATATGTGGTGCTGAGGAATTGAACCCAGGGCCTCATGTATAGGAGGCAAGTACTCTTGCCACTAGGCCATATCCCCAGCCCTTTTTTAATGTTTTCTCTCATACCATTTTACAAGACATGTTAATGAGGCAAGACTTATTTCAAATGCATAGTATTTCAAAACACAAGAAAAAAATGAAGCTATTCTCAAAAATCTTCAGGGTGAAATACAAATGCTTTCCCAATTTTCCTTCTGTGAGGAAATGTGTTATTATGGACCCAACATTTAAAAGCCTTAGCTAAAGTTCTGCACAGTCCAATAGTATTACACTTTTAATACTAAATACAATTAAACCAGCAGAGAAAGCAACCTCTCCAATTTCAACTACTGACACATTATTAGTTCATAAAATAAATAAGTTTGGATCAGACTTTAGGACTAGAAGTAAGCAGATGATACTTATAAATGGGGGGGGCGGGAAATCACAGGGATATTATTACATATGGTCATTATCTCTTTATAACCTGTAGAGGGCACTCAAGTTCCTTGAAGGAAAAGGTAAACATTTTTTAAGAGAGATAATAATTAAATAATGTCACCAATACTTCACAGTTTGCTAAACAATCATTAAAAAACACACCCAGAAACTAGCATTTAAAAGAGGACTTTAAACGTTTAATACATTATTTGATATGCACTCTTGACTTCCTGGACAAACTGTTAGTTGACTGTTTCCATTCCCAAGCACTCAGCAACTACAAAAACCAGACAAGTCCTTGCAGAACCTGGACCTCAGGAGTAACTGGCTTAGGCACCAAGAAGCTGAGGATAGTTATGTCACCGTACTGTTTCAGGCTACCTAGGGACAATATTGATATCTGTAAAATCATTGGTGGAGAAAAATAGAAGCTAGTTGAAAAGCCTTCAGCTTTAAGAGTCTACCATTCTCTAGGACTCATTTCATGAGATCTTTGTAATTTTCCTTTTAAGGAATCTATTCATTATTAACCAATAGTGTCCTGAGGGATGCTATCTAAATATTTGTAAAATATTCTTCCTGATGTGATACTGAAATATCCCACAGGGAAACGCATACTAGCAATATGCACATTACATAAAAGTCATACATATATGCTATAAAGAAATATATTCTATGATGGAATATTTTTAAATATGCTATATTTTATTATTAGATATTTATGGCATGGAGAATTATCTTAAAAACATTTGGTAGCAATGTATCAATGGGATCATCGTAACACTTTTTCTGCTGATCCCCACTTCTGCTGTGGTTAAGTAAGTTGTGATCCAGAGATATTTAGGAACTGATTAATAAACTGGAAACAGAAGAAGCTGGTTTGACAAAAACTGAGGTATGCATTCTTTGAATCACTGTTTCAATTTATAAGTTAGAACTCAAAAAGTGTGAGCAAAATACTGATTTGGGTAAGTTATAAAAATTGAGTTGTTTAAAGCTGGGTACTGGTGGGTCTTGTCTCCTACCTACTTGGGAAGCTGAGATCTGAGGATTACAGTTTGAAGCCAGCCCAGGAAGGAAAGGTGGTGAGATTCTTGTCTCCAATTAACCACCAAAAGAGCCAGAAGTGGCTTAACTGGTAGAGCACTAGCCTTGAGCAAAGAAGCTCAGGGCCAGTGCTCAGGCCCTGAGTTCAAGCCCCAGAACCAGCTTGCGCACATGCACACACACAGTGAGTTTTTAAATAACCTTAGGATGAAAAAATCTTATTTTCTCCCTCATAGTTCTACAGCATATTTCAAAGTTTAAGCATCCAGATAGTAAGAAAAAGGCAGAAAACATTTAAAAATAATTCCAAGTATATTGGTAATGATATCACTTATATTTTTAATGGAAGACAAGCTTCATCCTAAAAATGTAGTTTTTTTAGTGGGGATGTAGCAAAAAATTTTCCTTAAGGAAATTGAGAAATCTGTTTTTCTAAACTAGTACATACTAGATGTACAAAGGGTTTCATTGTGCTATTTCACGTGCATACAATGAATCTTGATCAGTCTCACCCTCTGACTGTCCCTTATCCTACTCTGATAAAACCAAAAGTCCAAAGATAGTTAATTTTGTATTATGTTTCCCCAACTGGACCCAAATAACATGATGTTTTCTAATGCTGGTGGGGGTAAGGTAAGAGGAAATCATATAGTTTAATAAAACAGAAGTACTTCTCAATCCCAATTGTAGCTGCTGACTTTTTGGTTACCTCAGGGCCAGTAAGTGTACACTGTAGTACATGAAACAAAACAAGAATGATACTTGAAACTGAGTTTCTTTTTCTTTCTTTCATCAAAGCCTGTTTCTTAATATCATTGTTAGGCAAAGCAAAAAAGAAATGTTTGCTCTGTTACGTAAGAAATAAACTTCATTTGGTATTCAACTGACTTTCTAACTCAGTAGATAGGACTTTACATCTTCAAATACTGAAAATAAATTACATTCTTGGCCCTTGCTTGAAAAGGTTATAGAGAATAAATGCACACCCTGGTAGTGTTCTAGTGATCTCCCTAATCTCAGTTGCACTTTGTCAGAACGAGGTAACTGGTAGTTAAGTGAAATACCCTAGATCAAAGGGGGATTAATCACCAACTGAATCCTTGCTGAATAAACCTGTCATTCAAGAAAATTATTTCCACTGAACTTAGCAGAGGATTGAAGGTATTTGCATAACAGGGACCAACATACTTCAGCCAGGTTAAAAGGTTCAGAATTCATCCCATGTTTAGCTTTTTGCCTCCTCTTCCTTTCAGCAGTCTGGTACAATGGTTTCTAATCTGGTAATACAGCTAACTATCTAAATGATGTCAGAACAGGAAAGTATTGCAAAGTTTAGACGAGGGATGGATCAATTTCACTTTCAGCATCTCTTAAATCTGATTTGCTAGAATTTAAGATGTAATCCTAAAAAAGTCCCTTAAACCTGAGGACTGTTTATTAACACCTCCTTTTTTGACCTTTGTCTTAGGAACAACTATTCTGCTGTGACAGTGGTCCCTGCAGTGGTTTTAGATGTTAATTCTGTCTACCTATGTCCTAGGGGTAGTGGAGGAATGTATGACTATTTACAAAAAACCAGAAAAAAAAACTGAATAATTTTTACCATGTACAAAATGGTGTTAAAGGAAAGCCATATAATGTATAAAACCATCTAATTTTAACACAGCTGAATGACTAAATTGGTATAAAAATTTGATGAGACTAATAATGTCTAAAAAAATTTTAAGTAATTTTCATAAGAATTCTTGACAAGGCTATTTATTTCAAACATAACAGAAACAATCTTTATAAAATACTACTACTATTATGGGTATGGCCTAACTACTAGATTATTAGCTATAAAAAAGTTTAAAAATATTTTTTTAGTAAAAAAATGGGGAAAAGCTTTTACCAAAATCATATACTATCTTTTCTAGAGTTCATATTCAGAAAGTTAACTTTCTTTCTTTTTTCACATTTTGGGTTTAGTGAATAATAATAATGATAGACATCAGGTTTCATAATCATATTTGGCACTTAGCAGGAACTTAGCAATTTTGTGTCTAGAGTGGTCTGACACTATCCAAATCTTTCACTGGAAGTAGCTGCTCATATTCAATGCACAGGCAAAGCATCTTTCAAGTTAAAAAATGCAAAGAATAGTTATCAAAGAAAATGAATGAAATCCATAGTGAGATAATTTTTTAGAAAATGATTGAAGTTTTACCCCAAGAAAGGACTCTTAGAGTCTTATAGCTTAGAATAAGAACATGTCAATCACGATTAAGCTTCTGGAATCGGAATCCCTTTGAAATGCAGCTGTTTCTTCTTTAATTGTGGCAGGGAACTCTGAAGAAAAGAAAGGTCCAGCCTTAAAGATGAGTAAGGAATACAAAATAGCTCAGGATTAGTTGAGGAGTTCAAAGGTCGCTAATTACACTAAGGAGTTCCCAGACACAGGGAAAACATTAAACAGGTCACCTACCAAACGGGAAACAGACTTTGTCTTCAGAAATTATCCTGAAGTGACAGGTTTCTAGACAAAATCAAAAGCATCACAGTGCGCTCAGCTGATCTCAATGGGATGAAAACATGCGTTGGGCTTTAGTTCTGTAGTGTTATGTTAGGGGATGGCAACAGATGGCTTGGGGTTCCTCATCAACCCTATACTTTTCTAGCACTTCCTAGATTTTATTCGTTTCTATAAGTATCAAAAATAAACAGAGTTCACTACTTTTTTCCCCTTATCTGTTCATGTACAAAGTTTTCCTCAGAGATGGTTATATACCATGGGTATATAGTATCACTAGATAAATGACTAACTTCATATACTTTGTGAAGCATCATACAATTAAGATTTCCAAATGGCTCCATTAACTGTAACCCAAGTAAAATGCTAAGCTTTCACTGAGCTGAAGAACAGTATTTTCTTCTTAAAAAAAAAAAACCTTTTTACTACTGATTATCTATGATTAAGCCAGAATAGCAAGTTAAAGTCCTGTTCAGGCAGTTATTCTCTCTTCTTTGTTACTTAGGATAATTTTGAATATAGAGTCTATGCTGTAATAATGCTTTCCATAAATGAGGATTTATAATGAGTAGGATTGACCTTAATTAAAAAATCGTATTTCAAATCCTAAGTTTATAATCACTATCCCTTCAAACTAGTAAAACTCTTTAGAGGAGTTAACAGCTTTTTTGTAAGCTTTCCCCTAGGAGAATCATTAAAAACAGAACTCAGGATATAGTTAAATTGAATATTAATCTGTAATGTGTATATTTTTATAATGCTTCAAATTTTCTCTGTAAAAAGAACTTCCAGATGTTTGGAGGATATTATTATTTTTTGTTCTGAGGATCTTGAGATGTCTTTTCTTCTTATGGTCATTTAAAGTCCACATTGCCAATGAATTACTTTGAAAAAAGAATTAAATTATAGTTGGAAAATTAAGAATATGGTTAGTTTCTGAAAAAAACCAAGAGCACAGGTAACAAAAAAATGAGGGTTACTAAGTTAAAGACAATGTGCTACATGAAATAATAGTAAATGATACATTTTACTCACAGAAAGGTTTCTAAGTTTTTTCCTGAATTCACTAATTAATTTTAATTTGGGGGCTGGGGATATGGTCTAGTGGCAAGAGTGCTCACCTCGTATACATGAAGCCCTGGGTTTGATTCCCCAGCACCACATATACAGAAAATGGCCAGAACTGGCACTGTGGCTCAAGTGGCAGAATGCTAGCCTTGAGCAAAAAGAAGCCAGGGACAGTGCTCAGACCCTGAGACCAAGCCCCAGGACTGGCCAAAAAAAAAATTTTTTTTTGTAAAATTTGGTGAAAGGGTAAAAAGCAGTTTTATGATGAAATTCTCCTTAAAAAATTTGTCTACAAGACATTAGGTAGTCATAAAGCACTATGCTCATTTTTTGGAAATGATCACTCCCATCTTGATATGCCTAGCATCTTAAGCAAAATGTTATTTTAACAGACTAAAAAGATTACTTAAAAAGTTCTAAAAAGGGCTGGGGATATGGCCTAGTGGCAAGAGTGCTTGCCTCGTATACATGAGGCCCTGGGTTCAATTCCCCAGCACCACATATACAGAAAATGGCCAGAAGTGGCGCTGTGGCTCAAGTGGCAGAGTGCTAGCCTTGAGCAAAAAGAAGCCAGGGACAGTGCTCAGGCCCTGAGTCCAAGTCCCAGGACTGGCCAAAAAAAAAAAAAAAAAAAAGTTCTAAAAAAAAAAGAAAAAAAGAGGGGGAGAGAGAGAGAGAGAGAAAGAGAGAGAAGAAAAGCTGGGTACTGGTGGCTCACATCTGTAATTCTAGCTACTCAGGAGGCTGAGACCTGAGTATCTTGGTTTGAAACCAGCCAGCACAGGAGAGCCTGAGATTCTTTTATCCTCACAAAATTACCAAAAAAATCTGGAAGTCGAGCTGTGGCTTAAGTGGTAGAGCGCTCGACTTGAACAACAACAACAAAGCTCAGGGGGCTGAGAATATGGCCTAGTGTCAAGAGTGCTCGCCTCATATACATGAAGCCCTGGGATCGACTCCCCAGCACCACATATATAGAAAATGGCCAGAAGTGGCACTGTAGCTAAGTGGCAGAGTGTTAGCCTTGAGCAAAAAGAAGCCAGGGACAGTGCTCAGGCCCTGAGTCCAAGGCCCAGGACTGGCAAAAAATAAATTAAAAAGCAAAAATGAAAAGCTCTGGAACAGAGATCAAAACCTTCAACAGAATTGTGGATTCTTTATTTATCAATAGATCTGATTTAAAAACAAGATTAATTGAATATTTTTTCTTTGTTTTCACTGGCTATCTTTTAAAAAGATTCACAGTTTTACTACTTATTTAAGTTGTGGGGCTTGAATTCAGGGCCTGGGCGCTGTCCCTCAGCCTTTTTGCCCAAGGCTGGAGCTCTATCATTTTGAGCCACAGATCCACTTTCAGTTTTCAGTTTCATGGTCTTTCCTGAGAAGATCCTTGCCTTTGAACTGCTATCCTCAGATCTCAGCTTCTGGAGTAGCTAGGATTACAGGTGAGAGCCACCAGTGTTGGGGCTGTTTTTAACCTTGTCTCTAGTACTCTATAACAGTACACTATACTAAGACTAATCAAGTTTAGGTAAGACTTTTTGTCTTGCATAAAACTGCAATGCATTGGAATGGCTGCCTAAAGCTGTGCACTGAGAAGCCTGGCCTCTTACCAAGGAAAGTTTATTATAGAGAAATGTCTGTGATTGATTAGTAATGTCTGCCTCAGGAACATGTTGACCCCATACTTGTCTAAAATAAGCCAAAATGAATCGCTTTAAATTTTTGTTCTGGATCACAGTGACACAACATCCAAGTGTAACAAAAAATGGAGGCATTAGCCTTTAAAATATTCTTTCACACTGTATCAGACAAAACACATTAAATATGAGTATTTTTATAACTAAATCATTAATGACATTTTTTCAGTCAGATTTTCCAAATACAGGTTTAAAGACAATGACTATGATTAAGTATGATTCTACTTAAGCTATGTTACCACTATACAAATCCCATTTAAAAATGAGAAAATTACAATAACAATGATCCATATGTTACTGGAGCAGGGGCTTTAGAATTCCAGATGTAATAATCAGAAGAAATTAGTTTCCGTCCTAAAAACAAAAAAGAAAGGAAATTAATGACAAAAATATTTCACGTTAGCTTAACTTCAACAAGACAGCAAATCCATGACTTTGAAGTGTGGAAAACAATATTTCATGGTAATACTTTCAATACTCATTTTAATTTCACCTTATCAAATTTTTACCACTCTAATAAATTGTCCCGACCCGCAGGTCTCGGTCCCTGACAATAAATGACTTCTTAAATATCTGAACAATTCATCTTTGAGCTAATATGAAATAACCCCTTATGCCAAGTCTCTTAATTTTTTCCCCTTGCATTTTCCCTAAATTCTTTTTTGTGAGGTTTTTTTTCCCTTTTCTTTTTTTCCAGAGCTGAGGACCGAAATCAGGGCCTTGCATTTGCCAGGCAGGCACTCTTCCACTGAGCTAAATCCCCAGCCCTCTTTTTTGTGAATCATTACATTAATTGAAAAGCATTTAAGATGGTTTATTAGTTTCCTTTCTGAAGGCTTCCTTCTGCCCCCCTTTTAACTTGCTTCTGGTCTTGCAAATCAGCATTCAACTTTTTAGTAATACTGTAAAGTTGCTTTGTTAGTTGCTTCTTATAGTTCTGATCTAACTTAAGCATTCTGTTTAAATGTCTTTGTAACTCTGGATAAATAGCAGCCTCTTTGAACTAAATGTTTCAGATATATAAAATTGAGATAATAATGCTCAGTTGGAATTGGGACACATAACATGTACATTCTTCTTATTGTATGTATCACCAATATCCAATTCAGCCTTTCATAACTTTCTTGTTCCTAACAGCATACAGAAATAGAATTTTGACCTTTCTTGTTCAGCTTAGTTTGAGTTTGACAACCTGGTACCACCGAGAGACAACATAACATACTGCTGGCTGAACATATTCCACAAAAGACCGCTTTAGTTTGACTCCTAGTTCTGCCATTTACTAGCTACAGAACCCTAGAGTTATAGGTTATAACATGTTCCATTAGTGACTCTGTCCATAAAATGGACATAACACTTACATAGAATGCTGTTTTAATAAAAATACACAGAAGCCAGGTGCTGATGGCTCATGCTTATACGCCTAGCTACTCAGGAGACCAGCAAGGAGGAAAGCCTGTAAGATAGATCTCCAATTAGCTACTAAACAGCCTTCCTGAAGTGGAGCGGTGGCTCAAGTGGTATTGCTAACTTGGAGCAAATAAGCTCATGGACAGGCTCAGGCCCTGACCCTGAGTTCAAGCCCTAGGACTGGAACATACACCCCCCCCTTAAAAAAAATCTATAGAAATCTTGTCTGGAACATAGGAAATACTAAATGCTAGCTATTACCATTAAAATGCATTATTTCTAAACTATCAACTGAATTGTAGACTGTGAGTTTGGTTTTTACTGTCAAGATGAGGTCAAAACAAAGGTCATCCATAGTTGCACAGAATGTCAGTCAAGTCCCAAAATAAACAGAGGAAGGAAATAAGAGATTGGTCATAATGATCCCAGGAGCATTATTATTCACTGTATCATATTAAGAAGTAGGCACAGGCTATATGTGGTGGTGAACACTTTTAATACCAGCATGTGGGATGCTGAAGGAAGATGATGAGTTTGATGCCAGGCTGAGCTCCATAGCAAGACCTTACTCATAAAGAACAAAAAAAGAAGTAGGTACATTCTTGCTATTAAAAAGCTAGTGTATCACTGAAACTTCACATTTTGTGTAAAGCTGTCTGAAAATTACAGCTAATACTAGTAAAATGCCTAAAAATAATTTAGTTACTACATAAAGAGACAATATATTCTTCATAGACAATCTAAAATATTGACCTGTTGGTATAGACAAAACCACTGATTATTCAGTATTACAGCTTCCTTAAAAGACAAAAACACACAGTATACTGCTAGACACAGAGGCTCATGTTTGTAATCAATGAAAAAAGCTGGGCCCAAACAGTACAAGAAATGTATCCAACGCCCAACGTATGATACTGTAACCTCTCTGTACGTCAGTTTGAAAATAAAAATTTGAGAAAAAAAAAAAAAAGATTTAAAATACAAAAAAAAAAAAAAAAAAAAAAAAAAAAGAAAAAAGCTGGGCCTGGTGGCATGCCCTGTTGTCTCAGCTATTTAGGAGATGCAAAATATGAGGACTGTAGTTCAGGTTGGCTGATGAATAAAAGTGTCACCAGATTTGAAAAGTAAAGCAAAAACACCAAGGAAATGGTGCAAATTGTAAGGCATCTGCCTAGTAAGCACAAGGCCCTCAGTTTAATTCCTAGTACTATTAAAGGGGGAGCATAGATATACACACATACACACACACACACACACATATATGTATACACATAAGTGTATATATAGTATATATATGCTATTAATATCTTTTCATGAATTAATTTAAAAACAAACTGTCTAAGAAGAAACAGGGAAAGTAAGTTTGGAGAGGTAAAGGATACTGGCTTATTTTGATATTATACAGAATTAACTACTGCTATTTACAAGAGATTGCTTATAATTCCAGTACAGAATTGTGTTATACCCTGCTGGATTTTAGGGACTGGGATGAAGTGGTAGAGCACTTGCTCATTATGCATGAGACTCTGGGTTTGATTCTTAGCACTGATGCTAAGAAAAAAAAAAGGAAGAAGAGTAAAAAGCTTATTTAAATAAGGGTTTACTTTTGGCATGTCACCTATATGTATCTAATCTGAATTAAATAATTTTAAGTTCATTTATGAATTCTGACTTTGACTTTGCTATACTTTTATATTATATATATATTTATATGTGTGTGAGTATGGTTTTTGAAATCTTTTTACAATCAAGAAAGTTAATGAAGATAGGGAAACCATCTCTTTATTGTCTACATATTGGCAGAACAGAAATGGTACTATATAATATTTACTGATAACATTTACTAAAAATTATTTAAAAATTTAAGTAATAATTATATGTGACATCTATTGAATCTAGGCTAAGCACCATCCTAAGTGCTTGATCAAGACCTTCTTATTAAATCTTATTCTAACTCTATAGATGGGAAAATAAATTTTCAAGAAGCTCACTAATTTGCCCAAAGCTATGTTGCCAATAAAATATTAGAGCTAAGTCAGATCCTTATCTGTCCAATAATAAAATTTCTGTGAATCATTTTTGAATAGAAAAGTTTATTGTGATCAGAGCAAAGGAAATCTAACTTTATACTAAAACATTCCTATCCAGTCCTTGCTCATTGACTTATTTTGGGCGGCAGTACTGAGGTTTCAACTCCAGCCTTGCCCATGATAGGCTTTGCTCTATCACTTGAACAATTCCAGCCCTGTTTCTTTTTCTGCACAGGGTGACTTCAAATCACAATCCTTATTTTCTCAACTCCTGATTAGCTATGATTACAGGCATGAGGCATTGGTGACTGCCCTTTTTTTTAAAAAAAAAAAAAAGAGAAGGTACAGGGTAACATAAAGGTCACACAATGCAGAACAGAATTTTTATAAATTAGGATTACTCTTCCAATCTCTAAATTCTGTCACATTTTAATTCGGGCAAAAATATACCACCACTTCAATTCCATTAAGTTAATTTGAATTTGCAAAACTTACGTGCACTTATTTTTGGTTTTCCTGACCCAAAAACTTGAACTGAATGCTGATCAACATAACATCCTGTGAGTGTATAATCCAGGATCCTAAAATGAAGCTAAAAAAATGAGAGGAATGTACAGAATCGAGGTGATTATTTGTTAAAAATCACGGTTACATTTTTGCCCTGACACAAATTTAGGGAATTTAGTTGACATAGTTCACAAAGTTCAACTGGATGTTGTACATGCATACTTCTTTCCTTTGCCCTGGGCCATTTCTTTGTAAAACTGCCATTACGAAGTACTTAACAGATAGTTACCAGGCACTAGAAGAGTGTGGACTCTAATCCACATAACAAGGCATCCTCATTATACAGAAGGGAAAAATAAGGTTCCTTGAAGGAAGCAATTAGCTTCTAAAATGTAAGCAACAGAGATGGCATCTGAACTCAGACCTGACAGAGTATAAAAGTTGGCATGTCTTCCACTATACTGCTTAGAATACCCCTAGGGCTATTTGATTGCAATATTATTTCAGGTCACAATTCTTTTACAGGCACAATTCTTTTTTAATTTTTTTTTTTAGGCACAATTCTTTTACCTTTTAGTATAACAAGATAGGAATGTAATTACTAAAACAGAGACATCAGCATATTTTAGGGGTGGAAGCAATAAGCTATTCTACTTCATTTTCCAGAAAACTAAAATTGAACTTTTGAGATTAGAAATTTCTCCTGCCCTTCAAAAACTTTTCTAAAATGTGATCTATCCTTCCTGAATTTCATTGGTAGCATGGTATTCTTATGACTTTCTTTGAAGGGATGGTGTCAAGAGTACCTCTCAGACACAAGGGGCACACAGAACTATGAAAAGGCCCATGTTTTAGAGTTGCAGACTATTTTTACTGTGGCTCTCCTCATGTCTGGCTAAATGCTCCTGATTTGCAAGATCCTCAAATTTTCTTTTTTTGCATTGCTGGGTACTAAACTCAGGGTCTTATGAATGCTAGGTAAGTGCTCTATCACTGAGCTACAACCCCAACTCTATGCTTTCTTTTCTTGTACCTGCCAGATTATCCCTTTTTTTTTTTTCCTCAAATTTTTATTATCAAACTGATGTACAGAGAGGTTACAGTATCATACGTTGGGGATTATCCCATTTTGTAAAAATGTTCTTTTCAATTGCCAAATTAGCTGGTCACATGTACAGAATATACATCTTAGACTTCAGCAACATTTTTTTTAACTGCTGTTATGTACATAATTTCTGATAGTAAGGAGTTTGTTCTTGTTTGGTTTACTTCTCAGTGCTTGAAGTTACATATAGAAAAATTGATTTCCATACTATTGATAGAACTGGCTGAAGCTGACAGGAAAAATAATCACCAGTGTCTTTCTGATTTTGGTATTACTTCACCAAGTTGCTTTTATGGATGGATTTCAATGTCATGTCTGGTTTCTCCGACAGCATTCTATTTTCCTTTCTAATCACTCAGTGTGCCTTACTAAATCGTTATTCTGAATTGTTTCTCCATTAAAAAAAGTGATCTTACCTATTTCTTCCCTGTGATAACTCTTAAATCTCACTTGTGAATCAAGCTTTAGGTAGTTGGCTACTACAGGACTTTACACTGAGGTATGCTATTATTACCTGCAACAATATATGAAGCTTGCTACTTCCCAACTCCCTTCACATCAATACCTTTCACCCAAATATATTCACTCATTTAGGAAATATTTATGTGCTAGGTAATGGACTGGGATATAATAACGAAATTCATACAGTCTCTGTTCTCCTTGAGTTTCAAGTCCAGGTTAAATTACATACTTTTTGAACAGCACCATCCTGACTAGTAACAATTTCTTGTTCATATATTAGTGACCAAGAATTCACCTTCATCATAGTTCTACAGCAGTCCCTTTCTTTCTCTTTATGCTGACACTATTCTAGTTAAGTATCAATGTATTAACTTCCATCTGCAATAGTAATGTATCTATAAAATGCTTTTGCTGTCTCTATTTTTTCACTTATTCATTGTGGATTAATATTTATTACATATCTTTCTGTGAGATGCTACTCCATTCTTTTAGAAATAGTAAAATATCTACCAAAGGGGACTGGGAATATGGCTTAGTGTGCTTGCCTCCTACACATGAAGCTCTCAGTTCGATTCCCCAGCACCACATATATGGAAAACGGCCAGAAGGGGCGCTGTGGCTCAGGTGGCAGAGTGCTAGCCTTGAGCGGGAAGAAGCCAGGGACAGTGCTCAGGCCCTGAGTCCAAGGCCCAGGACTGGCCAAAAAAAAAAAAAAAAATCTACCAAAGGAATAAAAGACTAAAATAACTCTATGTTCTAAATTTAAACTACACATCAAGTCTTACATGTTTGCTTTAACTCCATCTTTCTTTGACTACCTTGGCCAGAAGTGCTCACTTTTTCTTGACACACCAAAAGCAATTAGCACTCACCAATTACTGATGTGGATTACTGGAATATCCTCAGAGACAAATACAAATCTCAAGTTAACTAGGTAGGTAATTTAAGTTGAGTTATGTAAATTACACTTAATGTAAACTTTAAGGAAAATAGAAGAAAAAAAACTAGTACTAAGCCAAAAGAAGCAAAACAACTTTAAAAAGGACCATGCCAGATATAAAGCATAAAATTTAAAACAAATTTCTAGAAAATATAAAAAATCTAGAGGAAATTTAGAAACAAAGGAAGAACTTCAAACATAATAAGTCATATAATTAGGTTTACCTTTACATATGCTGTTGTGCCAATACAAATGTGGTCAAATGGTTGTTTATCATGGCTCTTGGATCCAAAAGTTACAGTTCCAGAAAGACTAATTTCCATTGATTTGGGGAACTTCTGGCCTACAAGCATCAAATTCTAAATTAATTAGATTCTACAACAAATGGAAGAAAATCAGTAAACAAACTCGTCTCACCAATAGTCCAGACCAATAAGCTTTTCTCTCGAAATACATCAAGCTGGCCAAAACTAACTTTGTATTCCAAATGTGTGATTGGACCTCTAAAAAAATAGGAAAAAAAAGAAATCTTAGATTTAAGTTATATGAGATTTAAGTCAATCTGGTAACTATTACTTAATACAAGGGCAGCAGAAATGCTGATCTGCACTCTAGTTTGCAGAATAGAATGAATATACACCTCAGAACTACCAGAAATTAAACATTTATACTAATGATATACATTTGATTATTACTAAAGACAATTATGAAATCACAAAACTATTAATAGTCACATGGGTGGATTTAACACTAAAAGTATGATTTTAGTATATACTTAAGCACCCTCCCCCGCTTTTTTTTCTGTGCTTGATCCTGAGGCTTGAACTTAAGGCCTGGATGCTGTCCCTGAGATTTTTTGCTCAAGGCCAGTTAGTGATCTACCAGCAGAAATGCTGATCTGCACTCTAGTTTGCAGAATAGAATGAATATATACCTCAACTACCAGAAATTACATAACCATTTATACCAATGATATGCATTTGATTATTACTAAAGACAATTATGAAATCATAAAACTATTAAAAGTCACATGGGTTGGTTCAACAGTAAAATAGTATGATTTTAGTATATATTTAAGCATTCCCCCCCCCCCCCCTTTTTTTTGTGCTTGATCCTGAGGCTTGAACTTAAGGCCTGGATGCTGTCCCTGAGATTTTTTTGCTCAAGTCCAGTTAGTGATCTACCACTAGCTCCACTTCAAGCCTTGTGGTACTTTTTGGAGAAGAGTCTTGTGGACTTCCTGTCTAAGCTGGCTTTGGCCCACAGTCCTAAGTATACTTTGAAAAGACTATGCTGCAATATAAATTTAAAAGAGATCTTGTGAGAACATAATCTTACAACTGGAAAATTACTAGGCTGGTGATGGTTGGAATTGACTTATTAGAAAGTTCAACCAGAAAAATGAAGACACATTTAAAGTAGTGCACATTATTTTTATTACTAATTTTGATTCAGTGTTAGTATTCATTTGAAAAAAATAATTTTAAAAATAAGGTTAAAAAATAATTTATCATGTTGCAATAGGAAGCTAGAAACTGATATCATGTTATTTATTCCTACCTATTGTAAAAGGGTATATGAGCTTCACAGAATTCAAAATTATTTTTCACACTTTCATGAAGTTTTAAAGTAACTGTTAATTTTAGTTGTACTTCTTCTTCTTTCATTTGATAAAAACCCAAAATTGGTGGAACAGGGACCTGAAAACCAACACAAAATTTTATATAATTCTCTCACTTTTTAAATATGGGCCTAAAATACCAACTGTGATTGCAGTATTATACACTGTAGTAATACATATCTGCTTACATTGTATATGTATAGATACATTATAAACAGATTATGCTATATGGAAGACATACATATTATGTGTAATATATTTCAGGCATTTAGTTACTCTAAGTTGTTTTGATAATAGCAATAAGGATCTACATTTTTTTTTTTTGCTAGTCCTGGGGCTTGAACTCAGGGCCTGAGCACTGTCTCTGGCTTCTTTTTGCTCAAGGCTAGCACTCTACCACTTGAGCCACAGTGCCACTTCTGGCTTTTTCTATATATGTAGTGCCGAGGAATCGAACGCAGGGCTTCAGTGTATATGAGGCAAGCACTCTGCCACTAGGCCATATTCCCAGCCCTCTACATTCATTTTAAGGGCAGAGATTCTTCCTGTTCTCAGAGATAAGAAAAGTAGCTTAAAGGACACAGTATATTCTTGTTCCAAGTTTTTATCTTACATGTTCTCAGAATTGCAAAATAGGGCATGTGCTACACATATTGATCACTGCCTTTCTGCCTATTCCCTGCTGATCCTTTTCTATTCTGTGACTGTACTCCCTCCCATTTCCTTACCACCTAGCTCAGGTATGCTTTATTTGGTTGGTCATCAAAAAAGTGGTTGAAGGGGAAATATGTAGGCTGGTGCAAATCAATCATTGCTATTGGTTCATTTGAAGTAAGACAAAGATTCTTTTCTACAAGGTAGGCCCCAGAACTGTAAAGTTATAGGCAATCAGCGGAACTCAGCTGAAAGAGAAGAATGAGAAGCAGCAATGAGATAATTGGAGCTTGAGTACATAATGATTTTAGCTTTCTGGTTCTAGTTCTGACATGATCTGGGCCTACTTTCTTCTTGACTGATAGTAATAAAAATTAATTACCTCTACTTAAACTAGTGTAAGTCTTTCTAACCTATTGAGTGAAAACCAGAAAAAAGAAACAAATGGAAAAAGATAAAAAAGAAACAAATGGTATGGTTGTATAGAAACATGTTGGGCTTGGGAATCTGGAAAATCTGACTCTTCTATTTATCAGTCATATGACCCTGAGACTTCAAGTGAAAATTGAGACTAGAAATACCCAAGTTATAAATGAGGGAGGAGGGGCTGGGGACATAGCCTAGTGGCAAGAGTGCCTGCTTCGGATACACGAGGCCCTAGGTTCGATTCCCCAGCACCACATATACAGAAAACGGCCAGAAGCGGCGCTGTGGCTCAAGTGGCAGAGTGCTAGCCTTGAGCGGGAAGAAGCCAGGGACAGTGCTCAGGCCCTGAGTTCAAGGCCCAGGACTGGCCAAAAAAAAAAAAAAGAAAAACAATAAATGAGGGAGGAGGTAACAGGTTTGACAAGGAATGTACTTAATACCTTATATGGATATAACTCTAACCCCTCTGTACATCACCTTGACAATAAAATTAAATTAAAAAAAAAGAAATACCCAAGTTAAGATTCATTCAAAGTGTTGGAGAAAATACACCTGGGTCTAAGACCATATCTGACACAGCATTTATTCAATAAGCAATAAATAGCTACTAATATATTTGTTACTAAGATTTTCTTTGGATTAGTGTTAGTTCATGTTTATAATTAAAACTACGACTAAATCTTAACAGGATCTTTCATGTGACCATGGACTTTTTAGGGAATATTAAAAAGAAACAGACTTCCAAGAGTACAAATGATTTGCTTATGAATAGTTTAAACATACCAGCAACTTTCTTATGCTTGTTTACCTGGGAAGTATAGTAGCATAAGTTGAATGATTCTAAAGGTGGAGTGAATGGAAATTTATAAGGCCCACTAAAAGCAGAATCATCCATTGCATCAATACTACTAGCAGTCAGCATGGCAGAATCGAGAGAAGTTACACAAGGATGAACTAGGATATCTTGAAGTGGAGATCCATTGGTGGGGAGACTCAAGCTGACAGTAACATTTGGCATGATTCCTTCCAAATCACACTGCAACATAAACAGAAATGAGATCTGAGAAGCATATACCTGTTTATCAGTCATTCCTCCCAACTTAAGTTTACTTTTCTCTGCTTTGTGCTTTTCTGTTTAACCATTATACCACACTCTTAGCCAAGAACTGGCCAGAGACTTTAGACTCCTATGCTTAACTATAAGCTTCTTAAAAAGACATTTCAAATCCACTCTTTACTCCCTTTGCAACATCTGTATGGGCCTTTACAATTTGTCATGGTCCTATAAATATGTCTAGGCTTACTTTCTTCTAGTCAATCCATTATTTATCAATGCTAGAGCTATCTTAAAGAATAATAATTTTTTTTATTGTATCCATGTTTAAAACATTTCACTGGGGCAGTGGTGGCTCATGCCTATAATCCTAACTACTCAAGAGGCTGAGATTTGAGGACTGCAGTTTGAAGCCAGCCCAAGCAGGAAAGTCTGTGAGACTCTTATCCCTATTAAATCACAGAAAAATCTGGAACTGGTGCTGTGGCTCAAGTGGTAGAGTGCTAGCTTTGAGCAAAAAGAGCTCAATGACAGCACATAAGGCCAGAGTTCAAGCCTCAGGACTAGGGCCACGCCCCACCCCCTGCAAAAAAAAGACTTTTCACTTTTCATTGGGTAATTTTTTTTTTTTTTTCCGCCAGTCCTGGGGCTTAGGACTCAGGCCTGAGCACTGTCCCTGGCTTCTTTTTGCTCAAGGCTAGCACTCTGCCAACTTGAGCCACAGCGCCACTTCTGGCCTTTCCTATATATGTGGTGCTGAGGAATCAAACCTAGGGTTTCATGTACACCAGGCAAGCACTCTTGCCACTAGGCCATATTCCCAGCCCTGTGTATTGTTTTTTTAAAGCCTTTCATTGTTTGGCTCCCATCTAACTTTTTAATCTTTTTTTTTTTTTTGCTAGTCCTGGGGCTGGGACTCAGGGCCTGAGCACTGTCCCTGGCTTCTTTTTGTTCAAGGCAGCCCTCTACCACTTGGGCCACAGCGCCACGTCTGGCCTTTTCTATATATGTGGTGCTGAGGCACTGAACCCAGGGCTTCATGAGGCTAGAACTCTTGCCACTAGGTCATACTCCCAGCCCCTAACTTTTTAATCTTGTACCCTACAAATTATGCTGTAGACATAATGGGAATTCTACAGTTCTTAAAAAATTCATATTAATACCTCCAAATACATGTTGACATGTGGTGGTCTTTCCAGCTATTATGTATTTTTTACATAGTTTTATTAATGTCTAGTTCATTCGATGATTTGTGTAGGCCTATGTCCTTGTTTTGGTTTGGCTGTCAGTCCTGGGGCGTGGACTCAGGGCCTGAGCATTCTCCCTGGCTTTTTTTTGCTCAAGGCTAGCACTCTGCCTCTTGAGCCACAGCGCCACTTCCGGCTTTTTTCTATATATATGGTGCTGAGGAATCGAACCCAGGGCTTCATGCATACGAGGTGAGCACTTTACCACTAGGCCATATTCCCAGCCTAAGCCCATGTTCTTTACTGTCACTTTCTGACATATAGAACCATTATTCTTGAGAATAATAGAAGACAGGCAACTTCAGAGAACTCTCCCCATGCATCTATGTTAAAGCCCATACTGTGCAGATAAAGCACATCAACAGACCTCTCCTTCAATTTCTGCTGTTAGGTTGTAACAGATAGATGCAGCATTTTCTCTGACTTCCCTGTAAACTCTGCTTTCTCCACATATTATACATACTATTTTTTTAAACTTTATTTTTATTTTATTTATTTATTTTGCCAGTCCTGGAGCTTGGACTCAGGGCCTGAGCACTGTCCCAGGTTTCTTTTTTTTTTTTTTTTTGGCCAGTCCTGGGCCTTGGACTCAGGGCCTGAGCACTGTCCCTGGCCTCTTCCCGCTCAAGGCTGGCACTCTGCCACTTGAGCCACAGCGCCGCTTCTGGCCGTTTTCTGTATATGTGGTGCTGGGGAATCGAACCTAGGGCCTCGTGTATCCGAGGCAGGCACTCTTGCCACTAGGCTATATCCCCAGCCCCTCTTTTTTTTTTTTTTGCTTAAGGCTAGCACTCTGCCACTTGAGCCATATTGCCACTTCTGGTCTTTTCTATATATGTGGTGCTGAGGAATTGAACCCAGGGCTTTATGTATACGAGACAAGCACTCTTGCCACTAGGCTATATCCCCAGCCCCATACATACTATATTTTTTCCTACTTCTAGAATGAAGTTGTGAGAGAATAGTTAGAAGGCTGCAATTTAGGATTAGTTTCAAATGCAGTATCAACATACACAGTCCGCACCATGCACTGATTATCCACCAAATAAGCCATATTTAATTTGCTTTAGGTTCTCTGCAAGCAAGAATTGTTGTATTTTTCTCTGTATTTCTAGTTCCAACTGCAGTTATGCACAAGAGGTACTAAAATATTTGTGGAGCTTTATTCTTTTCTAATTATGAATCCTATCTTTCGTTTCAATACTAGTTTCATGTTTCAGCATTTATACCTCATACTGAACATGTGTTAATTCATGAATGCATCAGCTGTACATGGAAGCACTTACAGAGCAAGCAAACATTATCCACTGTACTAGGTACAATTAGTGCCTTACAGAAGTCTTTTGGCTGGGTACCAGTGGCTCCCACCTGTAATCCTAGCTACTCAGGAGGGTAAGATTTGGGGAACAAGATTCAAAGCCAGTCCCGGGCAGGAAAGTATGTGAGACTCTTGTCTCCAATTAGTCTAAAAAGTTGAAGGTAAAGCTGTGGCTTAAGTGGCTTGAGCAAAACAAGCTCTGGAACAGCACCAAGTTTTGAGTTCAAGTCCCAGGTCTGGCACAAAAAAGAAAAGGAAGGAAAAAACAAAGGTCTTCTGGTTATAATTACAATAGAATCAATCACATTTGATAATGAAAATGTCCAATAATGTTACTAAAAACACAAAAAAGTGTATTTCAGTTTTTAAATGTTTGCTACTTTATCCTTTTTACGTGCAGCATAAGAATAAAATTAGTTTTATTTTCTACACTTACGGAGATAATATAAATCAACATTTACTGGAAAGTGCTATTAAATTTTGTGCTCGTTACGTTTCCTTGTCATTGCAATAGGTTTAGAAACAACATCATATGGAACCCTCTAACAAATTTCCTACTATTTAGGCACTAAAGTTACCAAAGCAGCCATTTACTGTAATGAGGATTGCTATTCTAGGACATATCTACGTTAAACTCTTCCGGCATAAGCAAATCTGGACCTTAAAATAAGGAATGATAACTTAAGGCCTCTAAGAATGACATCAGTTTAAAATGATAAAAGATGCATAAAGTTGTATGACTTTTCTGTGGCCACAAAGAAAATCAGCAGTAGGTTAAGAACTAGAACTATCATATGCAAAGTCATTCATACTCATTGTGTTCCCTCTCACTCCTTCCTTCCCCTTTACTTATCTCTTCTTCACCTTCCTACCTTTCCCTTCTTTTGATAGGTGGTTCTGGGGATTGAATTCACTCAAAAATATTAGGTTAGGGCTCTACCACTCAGTTACATCCTCAGACTGAGTCCAAAGATTTTTGATTAATCAGTTTTTGGTGTTTTTTTTTCCCCTCCGTTCCTGGACCTTGAACTCAGGGCCTGGGACCTGTCCCTGAGCATCTTTGTGCTCAAGGCTAGCACTCTTCCACTTGAGCCACAGCGCCACTTCTGGCTTCTGAGTAGCTAGCTAGGATTGCAGGCATGAGCCACTGGTGCCAAGGCTCAATGGCCTGCACAATAAATGGCCTTGAAATACTTTAAAATGCTTGGCTATAAGTCATGTTACTATGTATAACTGAAAACATTGTTTCCTTTGTTCCCTATTTTTTTTAAAAGGAAGGAAGTTCTCCATTATGGTAATTTGTACCAGGAATCAAGTTTATATAGCAACAAACTAGAGTTGAGAGGTAACACACTTAAAGTATAAACAAATTCAATTACTTAACACTTATGAATGATATAATCTATAATTTTAGAGCCATTTTTGGCTAATCACTAATAGAATGATTAAGAGGAATGTATACAAGTTAAACATAGATAAAACCTTTTAGGTTACTGTCATTATGATGGGTAGGAAAAGAAAAGAGACACCTATTTTCCCTGTTAAGAGTATGCTAATTCTTTGTTTGCAAAATCTATTTTTATACATAACATTTATACATACTCAATATTAAACTTGAAATTCAAAAAGTTTAAAGTATGAAGAGCAAAAGAAATAGAATAATATTAACAAATAAACATAGAAGGTACCTTGAAGGATATTTTGGTCGTTATGTAACATGAAATGAATAATTTTTTCCAACTTTCTAACTTTAAGTCAGAGAATTCTATGTTAACCTTTGGGCTTGTTTAAATAAAACAATAGCCCTTCAAAAGGATTTTTAGCATATTATGTCAGAGGGTCTGTCAATTTCACTCACTAGAGAAAATGGGAAATGGATGTGGTGATATAAATATGCTCACAAATTCTGACAGTCTTTTTAGAAGGTACATCTAATAAATGTGAGCAGACGTAGTGACTCACATCTAATGGATAGAAAGCTGTACAACTGATGATGCCGTGTGATTTTTCTAACTAATAAAATAGCTTCTGATTCAACTTCCTTCTCTTTCTTCTTCCGACCACATCATCTGCCCTGAGAAAAGCCAGTCATCAAGTTGCAAGAACACTTAAGTAGCACTTAGAGAAGTTCACGTGGAAAGGAACAGAGGCCTCCTCCAATAACCAGCACCAACTTGCCAGCTGTTTGTGTGGATTATCTTCCAAGTTGATCTCTTAGCCTCAGTCAAACCTTCAGATAACTATAGCTCCAACCAAAATCTTAACTGTGATCTTGAGACTCTATACTAGAAGTTCCTAGCTAAGCTGCTC
Source organism: Perognathus longimembris pacificus (assembly GCF_023159225.1). NCBI lineage: Eukaryota > Metazoa > Chordata > Mammalia > Rodentia > Heteromyidae > Perognathus > Perognathus longimembris. The sequence continues at coordinate 26,798,410 of NC_063174.1, read as the reverse complement.
CTGTAATTTTGACTCATAGAAACCATAAGGATAGTAATGCTTATTTTAGAGTAATGGAAGAATTTATTACACACCAATAGTTAAAAATATAACATTTCAGGGGCTGGGGATATGGCCTAGTGGCAAGAGTGCTTGCCTTGTATACATGAGGCCCTGGGTTCGATTCCCCAGCACCACATATAGAGAAAACGGCCAGAAGTGGCACTGTGGCCAAAAAAAAATAATAATAATAACATTTCAGACTAAAGACAAAATCAAGCATGCCATTTAATACTGTAAAATAAAAGCTGCAAATTTTCCCTTTCTTTATATGTTAAAATGGCATAAGGCTGGGAATATGGCCTAGTGGTAAGAGTACTTGCCTCGTATACCTGAAGCCCTGGGTTAGATTCCCCAGCACCACATATATAGAAAACGGCCAGAAGTGGCGCTGTGGCTCAAGAGGCAGAGTGCTAGCCTTGAGCAAAGAGAAGCCAGGGACAGTGCTCAGGCCCTGAGTCCAAGGCCCAGAACTGGGGGGGGGGGGGGGGGGGGGGGGGAAAGGCATGATAAAGCAAATACCTGAGGAAAAATATCTCACCTTGCAAATGACTGCTCCAACAACTTGCCATGTGTCTGCTACATCCTGTTTATCATACTGCATGGATTTTACCTTTTCAGTTATAGAAATAGAAACCTGTGGTTTTCCTTTGTATGTTCCAGCTTTCCAAGCTGGCTGTTTTGGGAGTGGAGTCACTGAAGCAAAATTAATATTATCCAATGAATTCTGTAAGTTAGCATCTAATAAAGTACCAAATGGACAAGCCTGAAGAAGCAAGTCAGGTAACTGACTCAATCTTGTATGTAGCTCAGTGTCATTTTTCTGACCAGAGGAAAGAAAATCTTGTATCCCAAAAAGAAGTTCCAAGCCTTGAGAAATTCCACTAATGCTAATTATTGGTGGAGCCGGAGACAGAGTTTGTTCAACTAGTGGCAAACTGGCATATATCATGCCATTCCTCAGAAAAGCAACTACTGGCCAGAGTTCTTGACCTCCTACTGGAAGTCCATAGATGGATATTTTATTGATGTGTGAACAACTATCCCGACTCTCCATAAAGTCCTTATCATCATCTAATAATCTAAATTCAAAGAGAAGTGCTTTAAGAAAGAGACTATCTTCGGGTACGGGCACATAACTTGCTCCATTGAAGACTTTTGCTCGTTTTTCAACAGTAGGGTATCGTCTGCAATAGAAAAACAAAAACGTTAAAAAGAAAGGAGAAAAAACCCCATGAATTTAAAAATAGCCCTATACCACAAGGCAAATAGTAGCAACCACAAAACAGACAACAAATACATATACCAAGAAATGCCAGCGACCAAAAAATATATTACATGTTAAGTTTCTACTACAGGTATTTCATATTTAGAATATTACCTCAAATGATAAAGTATCATCTATTATAAGCAATGCTAATTCAACTTAGTTATTTAATTTTTTAAATAGGTAAGAGTATGTGATTCAAATCCCAAATTTTTGTTTTTTAGTCTTGCGGATTTCCTCTTGGTAGGCAAGGGGTATGTATGTATCCAGACCACTTCAGTCATCCATAAGATTTTCGTTTTTCTTTTGATTCCTTCTTAGAACAGCAGAACCAAAGTTGTGGTTCACTTTAAGCTTCTGATTTGGATTCATTAATTGAGATGATACTTTTAAAAGAGAATGCCTTGTTTTACTTTTAAAGTATCAGGTACATTAAGTCTTCCTGCCAAATATTAACAAGAACAAGTTAGAAACAATGATTTATCTCTACAGTCCTGGGAGATACTAGGAGGTAATAAAACAAAATCTGTAATTCTTTATGGCTTGCTGCCTCCCAACAGAACATTAAGTTACTAATTTATCTTGTCTCCTTAGAAATGTAACAGAAGATGCTTTTGTTCCTGTACAGAAATCTGCTTCTCAGTTTGAAAAAAATACCCTTCCCTATTCCTTCACCCTCCACTTCAAAGTCTAGAAAAATATTAGCTATTAACTTTTGAGTAAATCATCTAATTTTCCTAAGCTATTTTCTTATTTGTAAAGCAAATAAAAGGGAGATGGTCCAAGCTCAGTGATATAGCATGTGCTTAGCATGCACAATCTCCAGCATAAAAAATAATGAAAAGGAAAGAAAAGAAAATAGATGAAATGGGTGGCAACAAATCAGCTGTTTTGTTTTTTTTTTAATCAAGGGGCCAGAAATGTACTTCCCTAAAACAATGCTTTTCACAAATATTGATGTTTGCTAATACTTAAAAAAAATGTATTCAAAGGTATGAGTTTGAGTAAATTCCCCTCATTTAAATTCTAATATAGTTTCCTGAGAGAAAAAGGGGAAGAATTAACTCGGACACTATTAGTGACCTATCTCATTCTTATCACCTGGAGGATAAACTCTTAAGGGTAAAAGTTTCCAGGTTAATTATAAAATAAAGACGCTCATTTGGAACCTGAAATAATGACCTCATATGTGTTCAATAAATATTTTATTGGATGACTTGTCATCCCAAATTTTATTCTAGGTTTTTTTTCCCCCAACAACAGTCAAACCTTAAATGGGCCTATAACTACGGGTACAATACTAACCTATACCAGGCTTAAGCTGATACTATTCGTATCTGGACAGCAAATTTAAGCCAGAATTTAATTTTTAAACCAAGTTTTGTTGTGGTAAGACCATATGCCTTCTTAAATCTTAAATAATGGCCAATGTAGATCTGATTAGCCCTAATACCAGTCTCAAGAGGTCAGAATTCTGAAAATAATGTAACCTTACTCATTTGTTGAGTAATACAGTATCAGTAACAGAGATATGAATTATTTGAGCGCAGCAAGCAGGGTTCACATAGCCAATAAAGATAAAGCTTGGATGATAATAGTGAAAGTGACACACAGTCTAGAGAAAAGTATGTAAGATTCCCATTTAATACCCCATTAAGATTCCCATTTAATAAAGGAATAACACAGATGAATTGAAGACCTAAATACAATAGATAAAATAATGTGGTAAGATTTGGGATTTAAGAGTAGGGTTTTTGGTGGTACTGGAAAAAAAAAAAAACTGTTTTGATTGTATCAAAACTGCTACTTTGCCAGGCACCAGTGACTCACACCTACAGTTCTATCTATTAAGTAGATCTGAGTATTCCAGTTCAAAGCCAGACCAAGAAGATAAAATTTCAGGACTCTATCTCCAATTAAGTAGCAAGAAGGGGAGGCATGGCATAGCTCAAAGCACCAGCTGTGATTGAAAAAAGAACTCAGAAAACATAGGGAACGTGTGAGGCCTGGAGTTTAAGCCCTAGAATCTACACACACACACGATTTTATTTATGTGTGGGTAACATAAAAGTTATTGATAAGTTAAAAGAAAGTAGCTGGCACATCTAAAATGACATGCACTAATATAAAAACACACACAATAAACTTTTACAAATCAACAAGGAAAAACATGAAAAACAAGAAAAAACTTTTAAAGGAAAAAAAGAGCACTTGTATAGTTAATTTACAGAAGAGGATATACAAAGGACTAACAAACACTGCTACACAACTAAATGTCCTTCACTGGTAAAAATTAGATTAAGTGACAGCAAAGAAGAGAGATACAGGAACCCTCAGTATCTATTGGCCAGTGTACTGATGGGTACAATCAGTATTCTGAGGAGCTAATGAATTATCTGGTAGTATTTAGTCAAATTGGTATAGTTATATCTCATGGGCCTATGTGAGTATAATCTACATAGCAATTGTTCTGATGGGTAGGAGGAAGGCACTAAGGAAAAGAGACGGGTAAAAAGAGACAGCAAAACATGGAGTACTACAGAGTACACTGAAAAAATGGCCTAGATTTGCAGTCCAATATGGTGGAAACTAGGCACATGTGGTATTTAAAATTAAAGCTAACTGGGTTCCTCAGTTACACCAGCCACAATCCAAAAAAACCCTCAACAGCCACTCATGCTTACTTGTATTTTACAGAATAAATTTAAAACATTTCCCTTTTCCACCAGTGTAGAAAATTCCATTGGATAGTGCTGTTGTTCATGAGCACAAAGTAACATAGGTGCTTCTTAGAGTTAGAGTTGAGAAATCTGAAAAATGTAAAAAAAGGGAATGAAAGTCTTGCATTCTTTCCAAATGTAAGAAAAGAATGAATTTTAATTATGAAGCCTCATAATTAAAGCACCTTTAATTATGTAACTTGAAAAATGTATATGCTTTTTTTTTTTTTGGCCAGTCCTGGGCCTTGGACTCAGGGCCTGAGCACCGTCCCAGGCTTCTTCCCGCTCAAGGCTAGCAACTCTGCCACTTGAGCCACAGCGCCGCTTCTGGCCGTTTTCTGTATATGTGGTGCTGGGGAATCGAACCTAGGGCCTCGTGTATCCGAGGCAGGCACTCTTGCCACTAGGCTATATCCCCAGCCCTTGAAAAATGTATATGCAAACACACAAATAACAGGATAAAATAAAGTAGTGTAAGATTAACCTGTGAGATTAGAAATAGGCAACTATAGTAGAGTAAGTAAAATGGGAGGGACCAATGAAACTGACAAAGTGTCCTGAGGTCCAATAGGAACAAATGCAAGCTAGGTATCCTAGAGGAAAATGATTAACTGCAACTCTGATGCCTTCAGTAACAAAACTGTTTGGGTTGCAAAGACAGGATTTTTTTTCCATACCTGCATTGTCAATCATTTTACATTTAAACTTGCACTTATTTTTTTATCTGCTTCCATCTCTCTTCCATTCAACCGTACCATAGGGCTTTCTTCAGGGAAGAATGACTTGTTAGGTAGGAGGAGGGAAAGAACTAGCCAGGGACCACTGAGTATGAAAGGTGAAGCAAATTACTATCTACATTTTATAAGTTATTTAATAGTTATGTACATACAGCCCATTTTGATGAACTATACCAAATTCTTGAAGTGGGACAAGATCATTTACATCAAAGGAAAAAGTGATTGCAATTCAATGTTTCCCACGTCTTCCTATTATCTCAACAACTAGGAACTACATGTAAATGATGGCGATTTTTAGTAAACATATACATTGATAATGGTTATTCTGCCGAGTAACGATTTTTCAGAAGAATGAATTTAAGATGTTTTTGAAAAAGACTTTTATCAATATAGTTTGATAATCCTAATTCGCCCCCCCCCTTTCCTTTCTTCAGCCTGCATCCATGGAGTTAATTTTAAGACACAACTCTGGGGGGCGGGGGGGGGGGGAGAGGCATGAAATACTTCATACGTGCCAGGTACCAACTTACTTACATCTTACCACAAGGTGAGGTAGAGTCTATTAAAATTTCCACCTTTACGGGCAAAACAGGTGAAGTAACATGCCCAAAGGCATTCAATGGCTTATTCGTGGTAGATCTGGGCTACAGTACAGCAACCAACATGCTCCATCCTCCATCCCTTGACCCAGCATCCCTGAGGTCTCAGACCTGCATTCACCTGGAGAATCTGACGGTGCCGCAAGGTGGAGTCCCCGGTTCCTGGCGAATGAGCCATACAGCCCGCTGGGCCATCGTGGGCCTCGGGCATCAGCTCCCGTCAGACGGCTTCCACAGACCGACTCCACCAACACTTCCCTGGGTTCGGTCCCGCGCGGCACACAGGCTCTCCAGAGGTATTTAAACCTCCGAGTGCCTCCGGGTCCGGACACGTCACTCAAAGTTGTAAGAATCCGCAGCGAGAACCTTGAGAAACTTGCCGATTTTCCCCCAGCAATCCCGGTCTCGTTCTTCCTCGAATTTCTACTTCCGGGATGGTGGCCCGAGAGGACTAAAGTTCCTCCGCGGCCGCCACGCGAAGACTCACGAGTTCGCCGGCGCCGGCTTTTCCTCCTCCCTCCCCGCCCCTCCCCTCGCGTGGCCTCCGCGGGCGCGCGCAGCTCCACTTCCGGCGTCCGAGGCGGTGACAATGGGAGCGGCGCGGGCGGCGCCGGGAGGCAGCTGACAGGCGTCACTGACTTCGCTTCATGGCGGCTCTCTCCCCCTGCCTGGGCTCTGCGAGGACTGGGAGAGCCCGGGACGCGAAGCCGGAGCTGACCGTGCCGAACGGCGATCTGTGCGCGGCGCCGCGGAGGCGCAGCATGTGAAGCGGGGACGGAGTCGTGCGCGCGGCCAGCCTCTCTGCCGGCCGGGATGGCTACGACGGCCGAGCTCTTCGAGGTGGGTCCCGAGGCGGGGAGTGGCAGGCCCGGGGTGCGGACTGCGGGGCGGGCGGGCGGAGGGAGCCAGCCGCGTTCGCCCGCCCGGCGCCCCCGAAGCCCTGGCGTGAAAGGTGCGAAGCCGAGGGTGGGGTGAGGTGGCGGCCTCGGATTCGGGGCGGGCTCCGTGCCATAGGGGGAGGGTGGCTTGGGGTCCGAGGGGACCTCCGGGGGCGGAGCGTTGGTTTTGTCAGTCAGGGTCTGGAGGGGGAGTCCGGAGGTTGGCGTATTTGGAGTTGTCTACCAGGAAGGGCTGACTCGAGACGGGAAAAGACCCCCGGAGTCCCCGGTGGGGATCGGGTCGCGCAGATAGGCGACAATATTCTTGGGACCACCTGGCTCGCGGGTGTTTGTGGGGCACTCCTGGGGGGTTATACTATGCCATTGCTGAATGTTAGAAGTGGCCCTTCCTGTCTTGCCGGTTACCTTTACATTTAAAAAGTCTAGGAATAATTGCTCAAGACAATAAAGGCCTACTTTATCCCTAAGACGCAAGGGAAGTAAGACTAAAATGAACTGGTGGGCTTCGATCTTAAGGAATTTAAAATATTATAAAACCACTGAATTGCCAGCTCAAGGAATCTTTACTGTGTGTTTGACAGGGAAGGGGCGGGATCGCTCGCTGATGAATTTCCTGGTGTGTTTTCAGTACCTAAACTTGAAATTTTAATATAAAATCCACTTTAAGAAGCTATCATGTTAGACGATAGAATGGGACCCAGGGCACAATGAAACATACAAAATATTTTTTTGTGTGAAAGAAATGAAAAGGGAACATGAAAAAAAAGGAAAGGTCTCTTTTTTTGAATAATATGAAACAGAAATGCTAAGTGGTAGACATCATTGCAGTTCACACTTGAGAATTTCTCCACCAGTAAAATTGTATCTTTTTTTGGGGGGGGGAGGGGTTGGCCAGTCCTGGGGCTTGGACTCAGGGCCTGAGCACTGTCCTGGCTTCTTTTTGCTCATAGTACTCTGCCACTTGAGCCACAGCGCCACTTCTGGCCATTTTCTGCATATGTGGTGCTGGGGAATTGAACCCAGGGCCTCATGTATATGAGACAAGCACTCTTGCCACTAGGCATATCATATCCCCAACCCCAAAATTGTATCTTTGAAAGCCTAAGATTTACCAGTTCTTGTAGCTTAAATTTTAGATGCCACCATTTACATTTACAAATGTAACTCTTGATTGTTATTTTTGCTAATCACTGCACCTTGGCTTTCAGTCACCTCTTGCATATATAATGCTTTTGTTGAGAGAAAAAAAACTATGCCAGTGGTAAATTGTAATGAAATATTAATTTGTGAGTGAAGGATTATAATTTCACTTAACATTTAAAGATTTGTTACCTTTTCTCAGTTTTAAGTGCTGGGAGATTGATTACACTAACATCTGCTGTCTGTCCATTGATACTGGAGCAAGGAGACATTCTTGCTCTGAACTCACTGTGTGTCCTTGGGCCACATAATAGGTACTTTGTGGTTTCTTGTTTGGATCTTCACTTTTATAAAGGTAGAAAACTTAAGGAATTTGTTTTAGACCTTTAATGAATTTCATGACACAGAGACTGTTAGCAGAAAACTATTATATGGTCATACATTTAGTAAAACATTTATTTTGAACTAATGAGTCTTCTTTGATACTTATAGTTGTGTCTTTAGGCATATTATGTATATTTTAAAAAATTTAAATGTGTTACCACATGAGTCTGAAAAGGCTATTTGAAAGAAGTATTTTGAAGATTGAAAAAATACATATTTTACTTTTTAAGGTCTCTCCAAATTAGTGTTTAACTTATGACTGGTATTACATGGCAGAGGGAAATATTCGGTAATTATATAGATACTACTTAGAATGCTCTTACACCAAAGTTAAACATGCTTATAAAAGCCTAAACACAAGTGACTTTCTTTCCTGGCCATATAACACTTGTTGCTTCATCGAAAGTAAACTGAATTATAGTAATAGTTAGAAAGAAGTATTTTTAGTTAAATATAAAAACTATATTTTTCTTTATGGCTTTGAGTCTAGGTAGCCTTGTAGTGGACTGTGCTCTTGCAATTACGTTTTTATTCCCAAGTGAAAAGTTGACCTCTTTGCTTTAGAAGAAGGAGAAGAAAAAACCATCAGTTTCTACTGGCATTTCCTGCAGCTATTGCTATAGATCTAGGTTGTAGGATAAGTGAGGGAGTTTTTTGTTTGACATTCTTAGTCACAGCTGGAGAACTGTGGAAAGCAGGACAGGATGTAGTCAAGGATATTTTGTTAGTATGCATCCTGGTTTTCATGCACTACTAAATAGAATGTGTTCTCATTTTCCACATTGAAGAAGGGAAGCAAAATTAAACTTTATTTAATGAGAGTTAAATCTGATTTTTTAAAAAATATTTTGATCTTATGACTTTTCCATTTTAACATAGACTATCAAACAACAAAATTGAACTAGGATATTTCCTTAGTTGATGAAAGTGGCTCAATTATTGTAATAATGTATATGCTGGAAATTGCCCAGAAGGCCTTCTTAATTTTCAACCCTTGTTGAAATATCCTGAAAGGCTTGAACTGCAGTCTTTTAAACAACTCACTTCAGGATGGGCTTTCTGTGGTTTGGATTAATTATATTTCCTACATTTAAAAATGGCTTGGATGGTAAATTTCATTTGTCTCGTTTGCACTACTGAAGATATTTCTCACTTTTGAATTTTCTCTTGCATCCTTAGAAAGTCTTCTGTTTTCTCTGAGCAGGCTATCTGTATGGAATAGTTCTCTGTTAATAGTTAAAGTGAGTTATTTACTTGGGAAATATTTTTGAGTACCTGCTAAGTTCAAGACAATGTGGCAGCATTAATAAAACTGAATTATCTCATAGAAAATTCATCCATGTGTTAATTCAGCAAGTATTTATTGGATACCTCTCTTATGCTGGATGTCATTTCAGGTACTGGAGTTAGAAGATGGTGAATTATAATTATAGTTGAGGAAGACAGATATAACTTAACACAGTGCAGAGAGAGGACAGAATCTTCCTGGGGTGATTAGGAAAGGTTTCATATACATGTCCACATCCTGTCTCTTAATATTCTCTAAATACAACTCACTTTGCAAATTGGTGTTACTACTGTTGATGCTTTAGAACTTTGTACTCATCCATCAATGCTCAATTTATATATCATCACAATGTTTTAGGAATAGAGAGTAGTGGCTCCTAACAAAGCATTGAGACCTTAGAAGTCATAGCAATTTTGGAAAAGTCTTTGTGTACCATGCTTATGGGACTGACTTCCCTTTTATTTAAGGGTTTCTAGGTGAGGTCGATAATTTTAATGTTAGTGTGAAGAATGTCCTCTAATGGGGAAGGGATTATTATAGCAATCTAGCATAGTCTTGTCATTTGGTTATTGTTCCATAATTGTCCACTATTGACTAATCAGGGCAGTTGAAATCCTAACCTGACTTAATGAGATCAGAAAGCCAGGAAACTTGGGATGGAATTTTGGAGGAAGAATAGAAAAAATTTGGTTATTAAGGAATTAATTCTAAATGTGAATTTCAAAACAGTAAGTTTTTGGTGTTGTACTATCTGTGCAGAATTTTGGTACAATTCTTTCAGAAAGAAGGAATAATGTGTTGACTTTTTAAAAGGTAAATATTTAGTTCTAGCAAGATATCCTGGTGAAAACGTATAGATGGTAGTTATAAATATGAATTGGTAATTCAGAAAGAGGTAGACAACTAGTTGACAATTTAGGAATTGTTTTATATAGATGATTATTTAAGCCTGGAAAAATATTCAGCTTTACCCTTGAGTATGGACTTGGATAAGTTACCTAACTTCTTTGTGCTTCAATTTTCCTATTTGTAAAATGGGAAAATAATAGTTCCTACATCAGAAGGATGTTTTATAGATTACCTTTACTTAATAATCCACTTAGAAGGATGCAATTGAAAGAGTGGTTCCTACTTAAAAAAATTAATTGGTAGCTATTTTAAGTGGATTAAGAGGAGAAAATTGAGCAGCTCTTAGGGAGAAAAAGCTTTTCAAAGTAGACTGAGAAAAAATGGTCCTAGGAATAGGAGACTATGAAAGAAGAGAATTACAAAAAGGGGCTGTAGAAGGTTATATTTTTCAGGATTACCATAGTTAAGATTTGTCATCCTAAAAAGTGACTTCTCATAGAGAAGTAGAGTCTATGCTATTTTCTTGAATTGAAACAGGCTATGACTTCAGTAGAATTGTTATTATGTAGTAATTGCCAAGATGTGGTTGGACCTTTTTTGATACCATGTTTTGCACTCTAGCACCCTTTCAAAGAACCAAAACCCTTTAGTATTGGATGAACTGCCAAAAGACAGTAAACACCAATTTGTCAATGTTGAACAGAACTAGTTGATATCATATGGAGCAAACATTGGATTTGCTTGCTAATTTGATTTGTAAACAAAATAATGATTATTGCAATTTTAAGTCGATAAGGACTGGAGTGGTTGTGTACTGGGATGGTTGGTATAATGGAAACTGTGGCTGATCTACTTACTTGCATCAGAGTTAAAAGGATCTACTACTTTTAGTAAACAATGGTAGAAATTGAAGCTGATAAGGGCCATGGGCTTACATTTAAGTATTTTTAACATAATTTTATTGCCATTATTAAGGTGTTGTACAGAGGGGTTACTGTTTCATAGGTCAGGTAATGAGTACATTTCTTTTTAGACAGTCTTACCCAGTCCTTTGCTTTCTGTATTTAAGTATTTTATGCCCTCAGTTTCCATTGAAAACAACTTGGAGTGAACTTGGAGTGAATTTCTGGAAGAAACAAGTCTTTAAACTGAAGACAGTTTTATAGACTACACATGTATGTAACTAGGGGAATATGAATTCCTTGTGTTCCAAGGAAATTGAATAATTGTGTAGTATATGTGTGTGGTTTAAATGATTTATTTACCCCATTTTCTAGTAATGGATTGAAGTTCTATGTAGCACTCACCCTAGAAACAAGACCTCCACAAATTAAATACAAATTTGAATCAGTTGAGTAGAATGTTATTTAAGACTTTTGATTCTTAAAAAGTTTATATACATCTAAAATATTTAAAAAACTTGATAAGTTCAGTCCCAGCTAACTTCTCTTTTCTTGGCATTGAAATATGAAAACAGAATTTTACACATACATACACATGTATATATTTGCTTATTTAGCTTGCAGTAAGCCAAACAAATCATTATTTCTTGGATTTGCTTGTTTAATTTCACCCCAAAATATCTCATAAATATTATCAAGGTAATCTTGATAATAATCTTAGCTAGAAACTTATTTTCTCAATTTTCCAATTGAGTATACTGAGACACAGGTAGCTTGGTTAAGGCTGTACAACCACTGAGTAGAGCTAAGAAATGCCATTCACTTAAGTTCTACACAAACACCTATAGTTTTAATTTTAAAACGTACTATGTTAGAATGGGAAAGGAAATCTCTGGGTTAGACTACTGGCTTAGTACCCTAAGAAAACTTAAATTTTATGCTTCTAATGCCCATGTGTAATAATAAGAGCTCAAAGAGTCAAGCCAAGCTCATTCCTGCTTTAGAAATTTTAAATCTAGTTCTGTGATTCTGTAAATTTTGTAAGAAGTACCATTAAATTCTATTACCTTTTTCTTTGGGTTATAGAAATTACATGTTTATTGTCAGATGTAAGGTATGTTTTCTCTGAGGAAGAGAGTTGATTTAAGAGAATATAAACTATTTGAAAAACTAAAGTGCCACAATTTAGTCTTCAAGGAAATTCTGATAATATAATTAATTATCAAATAGTTTAAAGAGTGACAACTACTTGATACTGATTGTTAATATTGGCTTTAATTTCAAAGTAATTAAAATCCATTTCAAACTTAATTTTTTTCTTCAAATATTTCTTCAACCAACTTAATGTTGGTTGGTCCATGCATTTAAAGTTAGTTGTTTTTGTTTCAGAATGAACTTACCTTTCTTCCTTTTCATACTGAATTTGAAACCTAATTGGTAGCTGGACACAAGGCAGTTTATTGTGTTTAAAAAATCAATTGTCAATAAACTTAATTTGTGTATTAATTTATAGGAAAAATAAAGAATTTCTATTAAATCAACTAGAATTAGAAGGGAAAGACCAAATTGCTTTTCCTCCTGTGCCAGAATTGTATTAGGCTCATACTTAGTTTTTATTAGTATCTTGGGTTGGTGGCACCATATTTGCTTTAATATCTGGGTTGTGGGTTGATGGGTTTGGATATATAGATTAGGGTGTGGTGGTTTTCAATATCATTTTTAGAAGATTCAGCCAAATATTCCACTAGCCTAGTATTTGGTTTGCCCAGCATTGTTCTGTTGACCACAGCTGGAAAGCAAGGCATTTTAAGGCAGAGCTTACCTTTGCTTTCAATTAAAGTGTGGTGAAAAGAGTAGAACTTAGAAAAATTGTTATATAAAAAAAAAGCAGGCTTGGGCAAAATAGTAAGGTCCTACTAAAAAAACACAACAAATGCACAAAAACAGCTGGTAGCTTAGCTCAAGTAGTAAAGTACCTAGCAAGTACAAGTCCTTATGTTCAAACCTTAGTACAAAGGAAGAGATTGGGGGTGGGGGGTGGGGAGGAGAAGGAGGAGGAGGAGGAGGCAGAGAAAACAAAGGAGGGAGGGAGAAAGAGAACAATTAGTAATGCATTGTTCTCCATTGGATTTAGGTTTATAGAGATCAAGAATGGAGAAATCAATTTGTGTCATCTAGGGAAGAACCATTCTGTAGAGAAATGGAATACTTAGGAAGAATTGAGCCGGGCTTTTAGTAAGGGTACAGTGTAATTATAGTCTGTTTTGTGTTACTGTAACAGAATTCCACAGACCAAGTAACTGAAAGAAATTTATTTCTCACAGTTCTGAGGATTGTCTAAAAGCAAGGGGCTGGCCTCTAATGAAGAACTTCTTGCTGTATCATCTATAGTATAAAGCAAGAGGAAAGGTAGAAGACAAGATAAATAGTAAGGAAGTAAGATTGGGCATGTGAAGAAGCTCAGAAAGCTACATTGATGGCCCAGTAACAATATTGCTGGCTCCTACAGGAAGTTCTGGAACTAAAATGACCTTTCAGAGTTGTGTGCTTTTGGCCAAAGTGATCAGGCTTTCATATATTCACGTTAATCAGTCTTTGGAATCATGCCACATTGAAAAAGGTATACTATTGAGCAAAGTATATCCTATACTAAAAGGATCCCCACACATACTGCTAAGTGAAAGTTTAGTTTTGTTTTGTTTCCTGACAGCAGTACTAGTAGCTAGAGCAAGTTCCTTTTTGATGGGAAATCTGGAGTACACATAATTGTGTCTACTATAGACTACTCTTGTGTGTAGACTCCACAGCTTCATATTTAACATTGCACTTGGGTCTCATTCTGGGGGAAAATTAGAAGAATGTGAGTAGAATGAACTATGATTTCCACTACTATAGCTAGTCTTAGTTGCAACTAATACTGTCTTTCTCTTCTACTATTCTAACTCTACTGGACTTTCAGATAGTGCCTCTATAATTCTTGAGAGCATGTTTGGGGGTTTTAGCAAGGGAGTACAGCTATTCTATACCCTTGACCATTTCTCCTGTGTTGGGGAACGGTTGTCCTCTTCATTCGAGCACTCAGCTTCAGGAGGGACACACATATAGTGGTAAAGGAGGAAGGAGACACCGCCTAGCCAGCCAGATCAGCTGAATCAACCCTGGTGGTCAGGGAGTGGCAGATGTTGCAGCCAGCTCACCCTCACATCCACCTCTAAACTTCTATCTTTTAACTGGTTGCCACACCCTTGGTAGGACATTATTAAACTGGTCTTCACTTTCAGAATTGGTTGAAAGTGTTGATCCTCTCAAGAGGATCACTTGCATGACAAACATCATATTCCTTGCCTCTCCTTGCCCTGTTGTGATGATAAGTTTATTATCTCTGCCAGAGTTTATCAATCATTCTTTCATTCCTCAAAAATAAGCAGCACATGTGAATAGTCAGCACATTCATCTATATATAATTGGATTCTGTACCTAGGCAAGTGTCCCTCCTTTGGTTGACTTGATAAGTTTATTTCTGCAGATCCCAGATTTGTAGTAATATCACACACAGATTAAGAGTCATGGCCATTCTTTTTCTACTTGTTCCTGGACTCATGTTTTTCCTATGGAGGATATGCCACCCCTTAAACATCTTTAATTCAGAATGCATACTGCATCATGAGGGTTAGTGCTCCATCTTTATAGACTTCTACCTTTGAACCAGTGTACTACAGCTATGCCTTTGATATAGATAATTTGTTATATTGTTTAAGTGACTTGATGTGAATCTCTCAAAATTAATCTTAGAGTACTTTAGGCTTCTTGGGTATTTATATTCATGTCTTTTTCCAAATTTGGGAAGTCTTCAGCCATTATATCTGTTGGGGACAGCTGTGCCTTTAAGAGGCCACAGTTGGCTTTAGCTTGTCCCCTCCCCTTCCGTCTATAACAGGAAGAGAAGCCCCTGCCCCACATGCGCCATCATGGCAGAGATCCAGCTCTTGGGGGGCTGTAATCCCCGCCCACAGGGAAAGGTTCATGACATCACCTGATGGGCAGCCCAGCTCATCCAATCAGTTAATCACCCCAAGCCCCTCCCCTTCCGCCTTTGTCACCGTAATAGTAATAAATTCAACCATCAAGGTGTCTCCCTGATGTCTCTCTTCCGGCCACAGCTCCTGACATGTGAGGGGACAGGGGGAAAGGGGAGGCTTCAGCAACCTTTCCTCAATTTAGCGTAATCCATGAGAGTACGCTTTTGCCTTCTGCTGGCAGAAGACAAGGCCGAGTGCTCTTTCATAGTTAGAATTCAGGCATTTTCCCTGGGAGATAGGGGAAAAGGGATCCTTGAGGTCCCAACAATATCCATTTTCTTTACTCTTTTTCCCTTGAAACTTCTATTATGTATATATAGGTCTGCCTAGATTGGGTACCATGGACATCATAGGCTCTGCTCAGTTTCTTTGTGTGTATGTGCCAGTCAGGGAGCTTGGACTCAGGGCCTAGGCACTGTCCCCGAGCTGAGCTTCTTTTCCTCAAGGCTAGCACTCTACCACTTGAGCCACAGCGACATTTCTGGCTTTTCCTATTTATGTGGTACTGAGGAATCGAACCCAGGGCTTCATGCACATTCTAAGCAAGCACTCTACCCCTAAGCCACATCCTAGTCCTCTGCTCACTTTCTTTAACCTTTTTTCTTCTGTTTCACAGTTTCAGTAATTTTCATAGTATTATTTTCAGTTTTCTGATTGTTTCTTCTTACTCAGCTCTGCCTTTGAATTCCCCTACTGAATTTTCATTTCATAATTTTTAGGTCCATTTTTTTATTTTTTAAGCTATTTTTTTGATAGTTTCATTTTATTCATGCATCATTTTTTTTACTTCACATCTTTATTTCTTTGCTTATCTTGACAACAGTTCTTAAAGTCTTTGCTAGATCTACTACTAGGTCTTTTCAATACAGTTTTTGTTCAATTTTTTCCCCTTTGACTAGGCCATATTTTCCTAGTCCTTTTGTGGCTTTGTGATTTTCTTTTGTTGAAAGCAGTGTTTCAGTCTTACAGTCTGTTAATTTAAAATAGAGTTCTTCCATAGTTTGCTAGTTTTTATTGGATTTATTTATTTACTTATTTAGATTGTTGTAGGCTTTCAGGATTGGCTGGGGTTTAAACTTAAGGTCCTCTTAGATCTTTTCTAGGGGTCCTGCATGCCACTTTCTGCCTTTTTTTTTCCTGTCTTTGAGTGCTCGTGAATAAGTGGTGTAGTCTTTAACATATGACTGCTAAAGAAGAAAAATAACAGAGTAAAGACTTAAGAGAAAAAGGACAAAAGGACTTTAAAAAAGGAAGCTAGTACTTGCCATATGATGAATGTTTATTAATGTAGGTTGGAAATATAAAGGGAAACAAATCAGTGATGAAATGTATTGCCCTTCATGTATCAGTCTCTACTTTCTTAGCTTCACTGCTTATCTTCACTAACATAACTTTAGAAGTTTCTTGTAGCTTACTGAACTTTCCATTCAATTTATAGCTATAGAATAGAGTACATCTCAAGGTCATAGCATATAAATTGTGTTTTCTTAGATAAGTACTTAAGCTCTCAAAACTTCAGTGTCTTCATCATCAGGTAAGAATGAGATAGGACCTTCTTTACTTTAGTATAGTGAGATATACTATATATATGTATATATATATGTATAATACACATATATATGAACTTGTTTTTAAGGCATCCCTATCCTATTCTGATAGTTGTTCTGATTGAACCATTCCCTCATGTTCAAAATGTGCTGGTGGGGGCTGGGAATGTGGCCTAGTGGTAAAGTGCTCGCCTCCTATACATGAAGCCCTGGGTTCGATTCTTCAGTATCACATATACAAAAAAAGCCGGAAGTGGTGCTGTGGCTCAAGTGGTAGAGTGCTAGCCTTGAGCAAAAAAGAAGCCAGGGACAGTGCTCAGGCCCTGAGTTCAAGCCGTGTGACTGGCAAAAAACCAAAACAAAACAAAACAAAATGTGCTGATGATAAGGACAGTATGATCCACCTTGTCATCCATCTCTGAATCTTCTGTATGTGGTTCCTTGGACCTACTCTGTGCTTGTTTCTCAGTTCCTTTAAGCAGTTACACTTATCTTCCCTTTCTCTTAACAGCATAGGAAACAGTTTGTTCCATTATTGTCTGGCTTAAGTGCTGGTGGCTCACATGCTGGTGGCTCACACCTATAATCCTACAGCCAGCCCAGGCAGGAAAGTCTGTGAGATTCTTTATCTCCAATTAACCACCAGAAAACCAGAAGTGACACTGTGGCTCCAGTGGTAGAATGCTAGCCTTGAGCTGAAGAGCTCAGGGATAGCACCCAGGCCTAAAGTTCAAGCCCCACGACCTACCAAAAAAAAAAAAAAGTTACCATTATTGTCTGGCTGATTTGTCTTCTGTTTTCAGCTTAAATATCACAGCCAGTTTGTATCTGCACTTTCCATATTTGCAGAATCTTTGTTCCTCTGTTAGATTTTCTTATAGCTTCCAGGACTTTCCTGGCTATCATATTTGTAACAATTATAATTCATTATTTTTGTGGTTATTTGATTAATTGGCATCCCTACTTAGAAGATCATTTTTATGAGGTCTTTAAGAGAACGCTGTCTGTATTGACCTCACATCTGTATTCTCAGTGCCCAGCACATGTAAATATTTGGTAGATATTCTGAATTAATGAACAATTCATTTTTACCTCCAGTTCTGTATTGAGATAATAACTTCCATATTGAATTAATACATTATTCAGCTGTGTTAATATTAAAGTTTGTTTTATATTAATAAGTAATACTGTTATTTCCCATAAAACTTTTGTGAACTAGGAGCCTTTTGTGGCTGATGAGTATATTGAACGTCTTGTGTGGAGAACCCCAGGAGGAGGTTCTAGAGGTGGCCCTGAAGCTTTTGATCCTAAAAGGTAAAGAAATGATTGGTGTGTGTGTGGGGGGGGTGTTTTGTATTGTTTTTTTCATAGCCCCAGTCTAGCACTGAAAATTTGTGTTTATAATAGAGATGACTGTTGGGATTCTTTGTGTGCGTGCATGTGTGTATGTTGGTCCTGGGGTTGAACTCAAGGACTAATGCTCTGCTTAACTGGCACTCTAACACTTGAGCCATGCCTTTAGTTCTGCCTTTCTACTGGTTAACTAGAGATATGAGTTTCTTGGGTTTGTCAGTCTGGGCTGGCTTCAAACTGCAATCCTCAGATTCCAGTTCCCGAGTAGCTAGGATTGTAGGTATGAGCCACTGGCCATTGGGATTCTTCTTGACATTCCTGTAAAGGGATTATGTAGTTAACACTAAAAAAAATCATAAACAGTATGTACAAAGCATCAGAATTTTGAGTTCTCTTTTTTCATTGACATTCTTTTTCTACAAATGAACTTTAACTGGTATGAAGGAAGGGATTTTTATTGAAAATAAAGGTTTAATGTTTTCTCCAATAAATAATAAGTTATAAAGGGCTGGTTATACATAAACATGGCTGACTGTGGTGGGTATGCCTGTAATTCCGACATTCAGGAGTCTTGAAGATTTAAAGTCAGCCTGGGTTACATGATAAGACACTGTCTTAAACAAATAAAGAATTCTTCCCCCCAATTATGGAACAGTCATTGAACTTTGGGAATAAATCATATTTTTATATTGTACATTTATTTCCCTCAACTATTTTGAAAATTGAATAAGGATTCTGGATATTTTCATTTACGTCGAGACAATCTGTTGGAAAGTCAAGAAAGAGTAACCATATTTTGAAATGCAGTGTTTCTTTGAACACATTGTGGCCTGGACAAAGCAAAAAAGAAATGACATTTTAGGAAGACTAAATTTCTTTACAAGAAATTTCTAACAAGTTGCTATGCAGAAAATTAACATGATCATTCGTATCAGAGAATTCTATTAAAACATTAGTGAAAGTAGGAAAGTTTTAGTGACTATAAGTAAACCAGTCAGTTCCTTTTTAACTAATAAAGAGTAGGTTGATACATATTCTAATTTTCCTCTATTAGATTATTAGAAGAATTTGTAAATCATATTCAAGAACTCCAGATAATGGATGAAAGAATTCAGAGGAAAGTAGAGAAATTAGAGCAACAGTGTCAGAAGGAAGCCAAGGAATTTGCCAAGAAGGTACAAGAGCTCCAGAAAAGCAACCAGGTAAACATTTAGCTAAGGCATGAATGAGTAGCTTATGTAAGCTATAATATTTTTTTTTTCCTCTTTAAGCTGTTGAGAGTCAAGTCAAATTGCAGTAGCAGTTGAGGTTTGTCTCTTGCCTCTTTATCCCAGGGGATAAAATATTAATGAATTGTTATGAATGGACAGAATGGACATTGACTTGTTACAGGATTAAGCTAACTTTCTCAGGTTAGGGTGGTATTCAGTTGTGATGTGATCTGTACACCTCTTATAATGAAAAAACTTCCAAGTGACTCCTACATATACTTGTTCTTTTAGAGACTCTTCATAACGTGAATATTTAGGGGTCATTTGCTGTCTCTTCTATCATAAAGAAATAAACACTTGGATCAGGATTTTCCTAGAGAAACCTTGTCTGGGTAGTTTCACAAAAGTAACAAGTATATGCCTCAGCAAGAAGTTTGCTGATACTAGAAAAGCAGATATAGAATATTTCCTCTGAAATAAAACCAAAGCATTTGGCCCTGGGACTAAGTAGGTCAACCTCTTACTTTTAGAGGCCCTAGAGTTAATCTGGAATCTCCAAATTCCTTTCACAATTTGCCTTTTCTAAATGTAGTTTGAAGAGCATTGTTGAACTCTGCTGCCTCCCAGGGGCTGGTTGGTTTTTTTTTTTGTTGTTGTTGTTTGTTTGTTTGTTTGTTGCTTTAGTGATGAGATTAGCAAACTGTTTTCTGCTAAAGAATTTCATTTATTTAGGTTCCTTCATTTAAACATACATGGCTGTGAGAAAGTAATTAAGGAAATCAGTAATTTAATGAGATGGGGAGTGTGTTTTCATGTAGTTATGGTAACAGTTTCCAAATCTTCTAATACAGTTTTCCTTTGGTAATAAAAATAGTATTAATACTTAAGCTAACAAACTCTGGAGCCATTTTACCTAAGTTTAAATTGTAGCTCTGACACTTCTTAGTTGTATAATCTCAAACAATTTAACCTCTTGGAACTCATAGTCCTTATGAGAATTATTTAATGTACATATAGTATATTTAGAATAATATCCTAACACAGAAAAAGCTACCAGTACATGTCTATCGCTTTTTTCCCCTATATTTAAGGTTAGAATAAAAGTACTGTGCTGAATTTTCCCAGTCCTGCTAATGAAACAATTCTAAGGCATTATTGCACACAGTTTTCATCTACTATAGACAAATCATTTGGAAAAAAGGAAAGGACATTCTAGAAAGGAAGTGATGTGCCTTTGCCTTACTAAAATAATTGCTGTAGACTTTAATATTTTCAAAACTAGAAAGAGCAATTTTGGAGCTGGGAATATGGCCAAGTGGCAAGAGTGCTTGCCTGATATACATGAAACCCTAGGTTTGATTCCTCAGTACCACATACACAGAAAAAGTCAGAAGTGGGCGCTGTGGCTCAAGTTGGCAGAGTGCTAGCCTTGAGCAAAAGGAAGCCAGGACAGTGCTCAGGCCCTGAGTTCAAGCCCCAGGACTGGCCAAAAAAAAAGAGAGCAGTTTTACCATATATAGTATTAGCATCTCTTGTTTTAGGGAGCTGAGAGCAATGAGATAATCTTGCTGTGTAGCTCAGGCTGACCTCAAACTCTTGATTCTCCTGCCTCAGCTTCCCAAATGCTGGGATTACAGGTAATGTGTCACCATGTCTGTCTTAGTATTTTTCATACTAAGTATTTTAAAATACATACTAAGTATTTTCATTTTAATCAATACTTTTTACTTGTGACATTTTTTGGTCTTCTCAGCTTAGTAGCAGTAGGGGTCTTCAAATATCTGGGCTCTGATATTTGGTTAGTTGGTTCCAGAATTATTATTTAAGGTTCTGTAGTGCTGAGTAGTTTTTGTTAAACAGGGTATATATATGATAAATGAGGTTATTGTAATTATTGAAAGTGTTAAAGCTTAGAACTTGGTTAAAGCTTTAAAGGTTTTCAGATCATATACTAATAAGCCCAAACTATTTTGTAGATTTCATATAATTTCTGTGTTATATTTACTCGAAAGCAGAAATGAGATTAGAAGTTTATTCTTAAATTTCTTGTCATTTAGTTTTTTTGTGTGCTTCTAGGCACCACACCAGTGCCTTGAGCATGCTAGGCAAGTACTTTACCATTTTGCCTTGAATTGATAGTTTAGTTTTGGTTTATATTAATTAATCAACTTAGTTCTCTGATTGTATTTTATACTTATTGTATTTTATACTTAAGCTTATCTTTCCTAGGTTGCCTTTCAACATTTCCAAGAGCTAGATGAGCACATTAGCTATGTAGCAACCAAAGTCTGTCACCTGGGAGACCAATTGGAGGGGGTAAACACACCTAGACAACGGGCAGTAGAGGCTCAGAAATTGATGAAATACTTTAATGAGTTTTTGGATGGAGAGTTGAAATCTGATGTTTTTACAAATTCTGAAAAGGTAAGCACTATAAGAGGATAAAAGCAAGTTACCAGCCATCATAATAATGCTTTGATTATGAGCAGTAGTTATAACTTCCAGAATCGCTGAATAGGTGACTTAGTAAACATTTTTTATCATTCTGAAATATAATTTAATACAGGTGCCTATAGACTACTGAAATGTTTATATTCAGATTTTAATTGATTTTCTTGATACTTTTATTTATAAAATCACAAATTGTTTATAAATGTTAAGATTAACTGTTCATAAGTATATCTTTATCATGTTATATACTCTTGGGTAGTGGTAGAATAATCTGACCTAAGTTGCTGTTAAGCTGAATTACACTATCTGTCTCTGCTCAAGGCTAGTGGCTCTACCTCTTGAGCCACAGTGCTATTTTGATGAGTATTATTTTATATGATCAGATGTATACAGCCATTGTGCCTTTATGATCCTCTGTGTAGTTGGCAAAAAAAGAAATATGACATACTGACATCTTATTCAATTCTAATTCCTCTCATAATCACACATCTTTTAGCTAAGTAGGTGGTTTTCCTTTTTTTTTCCACAACTACTTTGTCAGTATGTCATTATTTCTTTTTCTTCTTGCTCCTGAGTAATTTTTACTTTTTAATCTTTTTTTGCCAACTACATTAACCAGAATTTTCAGTCTTTTCAGAATATTAGCTACTTTCGTGAAAAATACAACCACAACTCCTGTCTCCCCTTATTATGTTTACTGCTGTCCTTACATGTATGTCTCTGGTTTTTCTTAGAATGGTAGCTTACTGTTCTTCATGTAGATTATTGGGCTTAATGATTGGTTATACTTGAATTATAGTAGTAGAAATAATAATACTAATGGTAGTAATAATAGAAAAGAAAAACTAATAAATTAATGTTCTTAGCCCTTTACTTTTGAAAGACTCTTTTTAGTGAAAGAGTAAATGAATCACCATATAATCATTTTTCAAGTTCTACGTAAGTAAAAGGATTAATTTGAAATTTAAAGGAAAGGTATACATTATGGAACTTTTCTACAGTGTTATGTAAATAAGTACAAATATATACACTTAAAAGAATTTTAGCTCTGTGTCTAATTTCCTGTTCAGTACTTTAAAAGTATACGTATCTATATTATTTTCATTCATTCGGCTCTATATTAAACTTTATCTTTGCTTTTAGAACAAGTGTTTTAAACTTATATAGTTATTAAGTGACAAACATTTTGTGTTACTATTTCATTTATTTATCTTAAAGTGGGCATGTGCAGCAGCATGTTTTAAAACATTTGCATAAATCTTGTTTATCTTTCTTGGGTTCATAAACTTAGAAGAACTTTATACTTTGCTTCCAGTAAACAAAGATTTTAATTTTTCAGGAGTAAAGATTGTATACAGGTTTCATTGGGAAAGAACTGTGGTATTTAGAAATTAAAAAAAAAAAAATCCCATCCAGGCGGCTAGTGGCTTATGCCTATAATCCTAGCTACTCAGGAGGCTGAGATTTGAGGATTGAGGTTTGAAGCCAACATGGACCGAAAAGTCTGTGAGACTCTTTATCTCCAAAAAACTACTCAGAAAAATCCAGAAGTGGCTCTGTGGCTCAAGTGACAAAGTGCTAACCTTG
Source organism: Perognathus longimembris pacificus (assembly GCF_023159225.1). Classification (NCBI taxonomy): domain Eukaryota; kingdom Metazoa; phylum Chordata; class Mammalia; order Rodentia; family Heteromyidae; genus Perognathus; species Perognathus longimembris. The sequence goes on along the minus strand of NC_063174.1, from coordinate 26,775,358 downwards.
AGCAAAAGAGAAGCTCTGAGTTAGTTTCAGGATTGGTGCATGCACCCACACACACCCACACACACACACACACACACACACACCACACACCACACACACACACACACACACACACCACACACACACACACACACACACACACAATTTGCTACCAGAAAGACAAATGTTTAGATTTTGACTCATTGTGGTGATACTTCAGATATATTCTTGTTGCACACAATTTCATTTATGGGTTTGTTTTTTTTTGGCCAGTCCTGGGCCTTGGACTCAGGGCCTGAGCACTGTCCCTGGCTTCTTCCCGCTCAAGGCTAGCACTTCGCCACTTGAGCCACAGCGCCGCTTCTGGCCGTTTTCTGTATATGTGGTGCTGGGGAATCGAACCTAGGGCCTCGTGTATCTGAGGCAAGCACTCTTGCCACTAGGCTATATCCCCAGCCCTCATTTATGGGTTTTAAAGAAAAATGTTTAGGGAAGGGGTAGATTTTACTATTATTAAGTGATTAAGAGTATTATTACTTTTTAAATTTAATTTTATTGTCAAGGTGATGTACAGAGGGCTTACTGTTACATACATAAGTTAGTCAGTACATTTCTTATCCAACTTGTTACCCCTCCCTCATTTTTCTCCCACCTTTCCTTCCCTCCAATCCCTTGCCCCAAGTTGTTCAGTTAATTTCCAACATATTGTCTTGTGAGTATCACTGCTGCTTTGATTCACCCTTTATCCTTTGTCTCACCATTTTAATGTTCCCCTTTCCTTCCCTAATTCAGATAAACACATATACTAGGCACAGGGTTCCAGAATCAAGCACAATGAAAACAGGGGATAAACCATAGGAAAGAAAAATGAAATAATTTCACATAGTACATTAAAAAATAGCAACATTTCCATAGTCAGATTGCTCTATTCCTTCAGTCTTTGTTCTTGTACTATTGGATATCTTAGTGCAAAGCCTCACTAATGGCTTTCAATACATTCTTTTTCTTTAAGAATAATTACTTATTTATTGTCAAACTGATGTACAGAGGGGTTACAGTTTCATACATAGGCAGTGGGTACATTTCTTGTACAATTTGTTACCTCCTCTCTCATTTTCCCCCTACCCCCTTTCCCTTTCCCTCCCCCCCCCCCCCGCCATGAATTGTTCAGTTGGTTTACACCAAATGGTTTTGCAAGTATTGCTTTTGGAGTCATTTGTCTTTTTATCCGTTGTCTCTCGATTTTGATATTCCCTTTCCCTTCCCTAGTTCTAATGCCAGTATATACCTTATCCAGGGTACTCAGATGAGATACAGTGATAGCACGAGGACAACCATAGGCAGGGGATACAAGACGATCATCAGCAAAAAAAAGCCATGGTGATACTTCATTGTGATGATACTTCAGATATATTCTTTTTTTTTTTGGCCAGTCCTGGGGCTTGGACTCAGGGCCTGAGTACTGTCCCTGGCTTCTTTTTGCTCAAGGCTAGCACTCTGCCACTTGAGCCACAGCGCCACTTCTGGCCATTTTCTGTATATGTGGTACTGGGGAATTGAACCCGGGGCCTCATGTATACGAGGCAAGCACTCTTGCCACTAGGCCATATCCCCAGCCCTCAGATATATTCTTGTTGCACACAATTTCATTTATGGGTTTTAAAGACAAATGTTTGGGGGAGGGGTAGATTTTACTATTATAAAGTCATTAAGTGTATTATTACTTTTTGATGTTCCTAACGGTTTTTTTTGTATTGTTGCTTTTATTTATCTTTGTTAGATAAAGGAAGCAGCTGACATCATTCAGAAGTTGCACTTAATTGCCCAGGAGTTACCTTTTGACAGGTAAGTTTGTTTTAAGAGCTAATTTATAAATATGGTATAATGTATGGAGTAGAATTGGGTTTTTTTTTTCTCTATATGACTTTCTTTGCCTGTTAAGTCAACGGAATTTGTTGACCTCTTTCTTTTTGTAAGGTATAATGTAAAACAGTTCATTGAAACAGTATTATCTACTGTTAGTATATAGACTTAGTGCTTTAATTTAACAATTTCAATTTTTCTTGTTTGGTTTTTGAAAAAAAATTAAAATAAAAATTTGAATTTTACTGTTTTCAGAATCATGGTGGTAAGAGACAGCTAGAACAGGGTTATTAAGTTGCTTTTTCCTATTTGTAGATAAGGGTACTTACGTTTGAAGGAGTCTTTGACATGTTTGAAAAGCTAATGAAAGCTATACAATTTATTTAAAAATTATACACAGACTATTGAATATAATTTTACGGTGCTTTAGTTTTTTTTTGCCAGTCCTGGGGCTTGGACTCAGGGCCTGAACACTGTTCCTGGCTTCTTTTTACTCAAGGCTAGCACTCTACCACTTGAGCCACAGCGCCACTTCTGGCTTTGTTTATAGATGTGGTACTGAGGAATCGAACCCAGGGCTTCATGTATACGAGGCAAGCACTCTATCACTAGGCCATATTCCCAGCCAGTGCTTTAGATTTTATCTATAGATCTTCCTAGAGACTTCAGATTAAATTTAGGGCCATTGCTATTAGATTTCATCCTAATATGAACTCTCCAAGTTTTTCTCATAAATTCCTTTAGTCAACAGAATGCCATATTCTGTAATAATGTGTTGCCGGTAGAGGTAGTTTGTGTGAATATCTTAAAGAAATATATTACTTTTTTTTTTTTAATGCCTGTCCTGGGGCCTGAACTCAGGAACTGGGTCTGTTCCTGAGCTTTTTGCTCAAGTCCAGCACTCTACCACTTGAGCCACAGGAACACTTCTGGCCTTTTTTGGAAGTTAATTGGAGATAAGAGTCTTGTGGACTTTCTTTCCTGGGCTGGCTTCAAAACCATGATCTTAAATCTCAGTCTCCTGAGTAGCTAGGATTACAAAGGTGAGCCATTGATGCCTGGCAGAATGACTTTTTGTATAACAAATATTCTTCTGTTTAAAGATTTCAGGTACAAACAATATGACTGCATTATGTTTATGTTTAAAGTCCAAACCATTAACTCCAAAACATAAAGTGAATTGCCCCCCTCCACCAAAAATTATCTATTTTAACTGTTAACCCTGTATCATCATAAAGGATTAACATTAATAATTTTTGAAGTTACACAGCAAAACTACTCTTTGTTGACTACTTAAAGGGATATAATGTATTTACCTCAAAATAGGTGTATGTTAATAGTTGACTACATTTTCCATTTCTCTCTATTCTATTCTTCTCCAAAACACAGAAGTGTATATTTATCTTCTTCATCCCTCAGGTTCATAGTTCTCTTGAGCATACTAGGAAAAAGTTCTACCACTGGGCCACACCCCTAGCCTTCTCTTAGAGTTTTGTTTTAACCACTCTACCAAGCCTTGAAGTTGAAAATTTGTCTAATCAGGTCTAGTTTTTTCCCCACACAGATCAGTATGGCCTCATGAATTCTGAGATTTGCTATGATTGATCCCTCCCCTCCCCTTCTTACCCTTCCTTTGTTTTCCTCTGTCCCTTCTTACCGCCCCCCCCCCACCTTATTCTCATTATTTTAGCAGTGGTAGGGATTGAGTCTCATACTTGTCAGACAGCATTCTACATCAGCCATGCTGATACTCTTTTTTCTTTTTCTTTTAGCTTATTTTTCAGGGTCACACATTTGTGTTCTAGCTAGCGTTCAACCTCAATCCTACTTCTATCTTCCAAGTAGCTGGGGTTGTAAGAATGCTCTACTATGTCCTCTATCGTGACTGATATATCATTCTTTTTTTTTTTTGCCAGTCCTGGGCCTTGGACTCGGCGTAAGCACTGTCCCTGGTTCTTTTCGCTCAAGGCTAGCACTCTGCCATTTGAGCCACAGCGCCACTTCTGGCCATTTTCTATATATGTGGTGCTGGGGAATCGAACCCAGGGCTTCATGTATAGGAGGCAAGCGCTCTTGCCACTAGGCCATATTCCTAGCCCCTGATATATCATTCTTGTATAACTCTTAAATTTGTATTTCCTTTTTACCTGCCCTTGACATCTCTTTTTCCAGCTACTCTCCTGTCTTCAAAGGATAGATTGTATATGCTCTCTCAATAAGTTTCCTCAATATTTGGGACTTGAAAATACTTCAGTCTATGATACTTTAGTTTTTGAATTAGTAAAAACGCTCTACTATACATATCTATTGTCTGAGTTTGTAAAAATGTAATAATTGCTCATGTAGGCATATTTGATGTATTCTGTATGGTCTCTGTTTTTCTAAGTTTAAAGCTATTTGTAGTTTTTGTCATTAATCATTGTTTCTTTAACTTTCATCATTTGCCATTACTATGTCATATCTTACTATCATATTATTCATTCTTTTTTTTTTCTTTTATTTTCTTTTTTCTCCTCTTTCTCCTCCTACCCCCATCTCCCCACCATGGTCTGATGGTATTCATGTTTGAACCCAGGACTTTGCATTTGATCCATACCTCCAGCCCGCTGGTCAGTTTTTATATTGGGTCTGACTTTTTGCTTGAGCTAGCCTGGACTATGATCCTCTGATTTACACTTACACTGCTGTAGTTGAGATGACATGCTTGTGCCACCGTACCTTTTTTTGTTTTTTTAATCGTGATTGGGTATCTTCAATTTTTTTTGCCTGGGCTGGCTTCGAACTACAGTCCTTCCAGTCTTAGTCTCCTGTGTAGCTGGGATGACAAGCATGTACTACTGTGCCGAGCTTATGGCTGAGGTGGAGTCTTGTGAACTCCGTTTCACTAGCCTGGGCTAGTCTCAAACCATAGTCCTAACTACTTGATTTCAGTCTCCCAAGTAACTAGGATTACAGGCATGAGCCACTGCACCCTGCTTTTATTGTTGTTGTTATTTTTAGATAATTTAAACTTCATTTTTAAAAAGTTTGATGGGATAAGAATATTATTCATAATTAGTGAGTTTGAAATGAGTAAGAATAATAATCTAGTCTTGGTCTGGCTATATTCTTAGAGTTTCCGGCAGAGACCTTTCCTTATTAACAAGTGAATGGTTATCCAGTGATTTTCTCAGTGAGAAAAATATACTCTATCTGAATTGACTAAATTTAGTTCTGTCACCTGATGCACTTCCTACCAATTCTATTTTCTCTGGCTTTGTCTTTTTTATACATGTATTAACCTTTTAATTTTGTAGTAGTATTAAATTTACAGAAACATGTCCGAGGTATTACAGAATTATTATCAGAGATAATAAAGAAATTTTCCATTTGCATGTGAACCTCTTATAATGTCTTGTATTAATACCATGGCATTCATTACAACTAATAAACTTTATTTTTTCTTTATCTTTCAGATTTTCAGAAGTAAAATCCAAAATTGCAAGTAAGTGGAGTGTATTTATTTAGGCTTAAAAAAAAATGTGCCAGTCCTGGGGCTTGAACTTAGAGCCTAGGCACTGTCCCTCAACACTTGTACTCAAGGTTAGTGCTCTAACACTTGAGCCACACACAGCTCTGCTTCCAGCTTTTTCGTGGTTAATTGGAGATAAAGTCTCACAGACTTTCCTACTTGAGCTAGTTTCAACCCCCTATCCTTAGATCTTAACCTCCTCTGAGTAGCTAGGATTATAGGTGTGAACCACCAGTATCCAGTTATTTAGCTGTTTTTTTAAGTAAACAAACAAAAACTACATAAAAGGAAAAAAACAAATAGCAAAGGAAAGTGAAAAAACATTATCTTCCTCATACCATCTTTGAATTTGATTTCTTTTTTTCTGAATACAACTGGGTATTCTTCCAGAGTACTTTTTTTTTTTAATAAGGCATCAGTCTCTGTCTCTTTGATACACATTGCATACATATGCACACATCCCTATTTAAAAAAAAAGAAGTTGTAGCTTTAGACTTCTTTTTTTTTGCCAGTCTTGGCGCTTTGACTCTGGGCTTGGATGCTGTACCTGAGTTTCTTTTTACTCAAAGCAAGCACTCTACCACAGTACCACTTCTGTCTTTTTTGAGTAGTTTATTGGAGATAAGAGACTCACAGAGTTTCCTGACCCGTCTGGCTTAGAACCATGATCCTCAGATCTCAGCCTCCTGAAATTGCTAGGATTACAGGCATGAGCCATCAGCACCCAGCTTGTGTTCTTATGTTAATATAATTTTAGAAATTGTATTCATACACATATGTCTGAATAAGATTCTTTTTAATGTTAGGATAGTAAAAGATTTCAGTATCTATTTAGCTCCTTACATGCTTGATTCTTTCCTATCTTTGGTGTGTTTTAGACTAGATCATCTAAATTTCTGGAAGATCACTGTACTTGTAAACTCCCAAAGCACTGATTAGTAGCTCGAATCACTGTTTAGTGGACCATTTTCACAGGTCAAAAACCACCTGAATTTTCAAAAGTCTAAGAATAAAGGTGATGTAGGTAGGCCGGACTTCTTAGGTATTTGTTAAGAACCATAATATTCTAAAGAATATAGTGAATCAAGTATGACATATCATCTTAAGAAATTTGTTAAGTTCATCACTGCTTATGGTAGAGGCATCTGAACTCTAGTATAAAGTTATTAGACTTCTTCACTCTTTCTGTAGCTTTAGGTTTAAGACTGAGGATGTTTAAGCCTTTTGCTGTGATAATTGTCATCTGGTGGTTTTAATCTTCTCTTTACCTCCCTCCCTCTGGTGGTTGTGTCTTGAAAATACAGATTTATATACTTAAGTGTATTATAGGACCTAAGTCCACTGTTTATAGTTCTACTCTGTTTGTAATTGTTTCAAAAGAAGGAGGATCCGTAGTAGTCATATTTATAGATAGCTTAGATGGGTGTATATATATATATATGTATATATATATACATATATATATATACTTGGATACCTTTTAAAAAGTATATTTTTAAGTAGTTGTACAGAGGTTATAATGTCATAAATTAGGTTTTAAGCACAATAAATCTTGATCACTGTCACATCTCCACTGTTCTCTGCCATTACCCTTCCTCCCCATTCCTACCTATAAGTTACATAATTCAGTTTTTATATAATGTTCATACAGTATCATGACTGCATTTTCTCACCCTCACTCCATTTGTGCTTCTCTCCACCTCCCCAATTAATAAAAGTATCCTTTGATAACTGAGTGGCTTTCTGTTTTTAGGTAAATATCATGATTTAGAATGCCAACTAATTCAGGAGTTTACAAGTGCTCAAAGAAGAGGTGAAATCTCCAGAATGAGGGAAGTAGCTGCAGTTTTACTTCATTTTAAGGTAAATGTTACAAATTTTAAATGGAAGACTCTCTTCAAGGTTGTAGAAATTTTTAAGTTTTATATATTTCTGATTTTTCCCTCTGATAGAACACAGTAATAATTTTAATTTTATGTACATTTTATATATCTAAGTGATATTAAATATTAGGTATTTACCAAGTTAGGATTTTAATATTTATATATTTAATGTTTGCATTGAGGAATTTTGATATAGTTTAACAAAATTGTCAGTCTCTTACCCCTTAATGTTTTTTTCTCAGACATGTCAAAATAGGTCAAGTAAGTCAAAAGCAAGAAAACTTGACTATAAATATCCAGTAGAATATTGGAACACAAGAGTAAATGAATGTGACTAATAGAAGTAATCCAGGAGCTCTCAAAGAAACGTTGTATTATGGAACTGTCTCCTTAGAATTTGAATTGGAGAGCAATCTGCTGTGGTAGTATATTCTACAAAGATGATGCTTAAATAGTTCTTCCATTCTGGTGCCAGTGACTCTCACTGGTAGTCTTAGCTGCTCAGGAAGCTGAGATCTAAAGATAATGGTTCAAAGCTACTCCAGGCAGAAAAGCCTCTGAAATTCCATCTTCCTGATAATCAGTAAAATTCTGGATTGGAGATGTGAATCAAGTGGTAGAATTCTAGCCTAGCAAAGCTAGCTCAAGGCATTGAGTTCATATCCTGATACTGAAAAATAAATACTTCTTCCTTCAGTCTGTTTCTTCATATTTATACCAGATTAGGAAAATGGAGGCTGTTTGTTGGACTTTTAATTTTGTTAATGTGAATGAATATTGACAATGATTTTTGAGATAGTGATGTATTTCATATTGAGTTTTTTTTTTTTTTTTTTTTGCCTTTGGCTAGTGCTGGGGCTTGAACTGAGGGCCTGGATGCTGTCCTTAAGCCTCTCTGTGCTCAAGACTAGTGCTCTACCACTTGAGCCATGGTACCACTTTCCTGCCAGGGCTGGCTTTGAACCATGATCCTCAGATTTCAGCCTCCTGAGTAGCTAGGATTACAGGCAAGAGCCACCACCACCTGGCAAGCTTATTTGTTTTTAATGTATGACTTACTGGTAACCAAAGATCTAACTTTATTGAGCTTAATGTATAGCTCTGTTTTAGACACATTTTATTGAACTAGATTCACTTATAAAGAGTAAATTTTCAGGTTGGAGGCATGGCTTAGCAGTAAGTATGTCCAGCAGTCCACAGGTCCAGAGTCCAGAGGTCAAACACAGTGCTGCTAAGAAAAAAAAAAAGATAAATTTCCAGACTGCCAATTAAACACAGTTCTGTTATGAAAAGGAAAGGAAATATGCCCATCCTTTTCTCATGTGTGTGTGTGTGTGTGTGTTAAAAGTGTTTACTAGATGATTGATCCTAAAACAAAATTCACCACAGAGAACACACAAGTCATACTTCAGCTTTCTTCTTGCAACAAGGATATAAAGAAGTCAGTGAATTTCATCAAATAAAGAAGAAGACAACCGTGTGAACTTACTGGTTCTCTTATTAATTTCAATGACTACTGGCAATTCACTAGAATAACACATAGTTTTATTACATATAACACTTTAACTGAGGTTACTATTTGCAAGAACAATAAAAATGTGTTTTGTTTTCTTTGTAGGGCTATTCCCATTGTGTTGATGTTTATATAAAGCAATGCCAGGAGGTAACTTAACAATCTACTTTATTGAATTTTATTTTATGGTAATTTCTATTTGGAAACCATTATAAAATTTATGTGTCTACTATGTGTATTTACTCTGCTGTTTAGGGTGCTTATTTGAGGAATGATATATTTGAAGATGCTGCAATACTCTGTCAACGTGTGAATAAGCAAGTTGGCGATATCTTTAGTAATCCAGAAACAGTACTTGCTAAACTTATTCAGAATGTATTTGAAATCAAACTACAGGTAATTTAAAAAAGTTTTTAAATTTAATTTAAAACAAATTAAATCACTTTTATGGCAGTTTTGTGATGTCTTGGTCTATTTGTTCCTTTTTTTTTAGATTTAGTTTAGTTATATAATGACCTTGGAACTCAGGGCCCTGTGTTGTTCCTGAGCTTCTTTTGCTCAAGGCTGGCACTATTATTTGAGCCACATCTCTACTTCTGGCTTTTAAAGTTTGTCACCAATGGTGACTACTTTTCTTATCACCTTGATAAGAATCTCTGGGACTTTCCTGCCTTGGGCTAGCTTCAAATTGTGATCCCTTAGATCTCAGCCTCTTGAGTAGCTGAATTATATATAGGTGTGAGCCATCAGTGACTAGCAATATCATGGTTTTTAAAGCTGGTTTGTTTTTCACTAAGGAGAGATGTTAATCACTCAGTGTTATTAGAGCATATGCTTGAAATTTGACTATGGGAAAGTAGCTTTAGATATTCTCTTTTATTTTGGTTCTCATTTTGACCCCAAACTGACAACTTGGAAAATTGAACAAGAAATACAAACATCGCTGGGCATCGGTGGCTCATACCTGTAACCCTCCCTACTCAGGTTGAGATCCAAAGATTGCAGTTCAAAGCCAGCCCAGGAAAGAAAGGCTATAGAACTCTTATCTTCAATTAACTACCCAAAGCTGGCTCAAAGTGGTAGAGTGGCTCAAAGCATTGTGGCTTTAAGTGTTACTAGCCTTGAGCACAAAACTTGTCAAGGACAGTGCCCAAATGTTGAGTCCAAGTCCTAGTACCAGCACTCAAAAAACCCCAAACAAAACAGAAAAACCACAAATGTGAACTGTATAATTTTCTGATACGGTATTACCTGGAAAAGGGAAAACAATAATTTTGCCTTTACCCTTCACTTGGGTAGTACTATGTGTTCAGACAGCATTTCCTAAACTCTTACTACCATTAGGTTAAACAACCTTCAATGTTTGTTTTTCAAACACAACTCAAGATTTTGATAACTTTTGAAAGTGTTCTTATGTTATAATTCTTAGGAAATGAGAGGATGTAATAAATTGTACGTCCCATATTTATGGACCAAGGAATACTGTTTTAGATTAATATGTATAGAATATCCTAAAACGGTGTGGTAATATTAAAGGAAAAATATGTATTAAGTATGTATAATATGTATGTTAAACATATATTGAGAACTTAATGCAGTTTAGTATTTACCTAATTAATAGGATGTTCTTTCATTTTTAGAGTTTTGTAAAAGATCAGTTAGAAGAATGTAGGAAATCGGATGCAGAGCAGTATCTGAAAAATCTCTATGAGTTATACACAAGGTATATTTTTAATTATAAGAATAATATCAATTTCCTTTTTTAAAATAAATGGAAAAGTAGGAGCTACTTTAAATTAACAGCATTTTACATAAACATGCCTTTTAACATTTAAATGCTTGGTTTCGAATTGTGCAAGAGTAGCATTCTTAGTATATTACCTTTAGGATTTGAGTATTTTCATTAATCGTAATATACAAAGAAACAAAGATCCATGTTTAATCTGATTCAAGGATTTTTATTCATGATTTTAATTGTGAGCTAGTTTCCTTTTTTGTGTTGTTAGTATAATTAGATTTAGATTTAACTAGAAAGAAGTAACATATTCTTAACAAATGTTAAGTCCTATGTGAGTTTGTCTCTTTCTTTTGTAAATGACAGAATTACCCTCAGAGATATTATCTCAGAAGCTTCATATGGAGCACTTTTTATTTGACATTTTCAAACTCTGTCACTTATCTTTCAATCTCTGCATTTGGGGAGAAGATTCATTTTGGTAACAGCAGCAACATTGTCTTCAACAGTGGGAATTAAATAAGAGGAGAGTCCATATGGAGAAAGACAAACAGGGTGAATAGTGAGAATAGACCTCTCAATACTATTTAGGATTCTTTGTAATGAATGGTTAGAAAGTATTTGAGACCATTCTGCCACTGTCTCCCATTTCTAGACTGGATCATTGTCTCATAAATTCTTTGAAGTCACCCATAGGAGTTGGACAGTTCTTAAAACCATAGTATTGCTTGTAATATTCCATTCTACGTTGTATATAACTCTATAGGGCTGATTTCTAAATCTTAAGTACTTTCTGCCAAGGTTTAAAAATAGTAGTTTAATATGTCAGTAAAGTCACACTATAAAAAATATATATTCCTTAGTATTATTACTGTACCTAAAATGATACATTGATTTTTTTCCCCCCTTTTCCATGAAAAGAACCACCAATCTTTCCAGCAAGTTGATGGAGTTTAACTTAGGTACTGATAAACAGACTTTCTTGTCTAAGCTTATCAAATCCATTTTCATTTCCTATTTGGAGAACTATATTGAGGTGGAGACTGGTTATTTGAAAAGCAGAAGTGCTATGATCCTACAGCGCTATTATGATTCAAAAAACCATCAGAAGAGATCCATTGGCACAGGAGGGTGAGTTTTATTAAATATTGTGGTTAAAACTAAGTGCATGAAACAAATTGTGAATTTGGGCAAAGTTATCAGATTGACTGGATAAACTGATTATCAAAAATATAAGACTGTCATTAAGATTTTTTTTGAAGAATTCTTTTAACCAATGTTGTTTATATTATTGACCAGCTCCTGCTATTGAGCTACATATTGAAATGACCTAACAACATAATTAAAATATAAAATGGATATTTATTAATTTAAAAAAGTAATATAAGACATAGTGCTGTTAATATAAAGAATTTATTTCTTTTTCTTTTCAGACAGAAAATTCTTTTGGTTTGTTGACTATGAATCTGTTTTTGTTATTGCTGTAGATACGGCAAAAAGAGTAAACAGTTGACAATTTAGCATTGATGGCATCTCAGTTCTAGGTCTTCACTACCTGGGATTCAGATGATTCTAGTGGGTAGTATGATTTCTGTGGTGTCATATGATTTTGAGTGCAGAATTCACTATGTAGCCAAATAATTTTGTTTCACAGTTTTGGGTATTAAATGATTATCAGAGAGAGATTATAATTAGCAATAAGAGAAAATCTGAAAGACAGGAAGAAAACAGAAACTAAAAAATTAAAGTCATAAATCTTTAAAAATAAGGCATTCTCAGTAGTTTGAAAGTGTATATTCTAGGAGCAAAAAAATGTTTACCTACAGATGCCCTACATATGGTCAGGCAGTGACAGCTTATACCTGTAATCCTAGTTATTCAGGAGGCTGAAATCTGAGGATCGTGATTTGAAGTGGTAAAAATGTTTATGAGAGTCTTATCTCCAATTAGCTATCAGAAAAGCCAGAAATAGAGCTGTGGCTCAAATGGTAGAGTGCTAGCTTTGAACAAAAAGCTCACGGACAGCTCCAAGGCCCTGAGTTCAAGCCCCAGGACTGGGGAACTCCCCCCCCCCACCCCCGTCAGATACCCCACAAAATAATGCTTCAACACTCTAACACTTAGAAAAAGTGAGTTACATTTAATGTATTTGGTTAATACAGTGAAGAGATATGTAATATAGTCAAGTGATTAAATATATCATAAAGTATATTTTAAAAATTTGAAGGTGTGTGTGTGTGTGTGTGTGTGTGTGTGTGTGTGTGTGTGTGTGTGAACTTAGGGCCTGGGTGCTGTCTCTGAGCTTTTTTGCTCAAGGCTAGCACTATACCCCTTGAGCCACAGCTCCACTTCCAGATTTTTGGTAACTAGAGATAAATCTTAAGGGCTTTCCTACCTGGGCTGGCTTAGAACTGAAATCCTTAGATCTCAGCTTCCTGAGTAGCTAGGATTACAAGTATGAGTCACTGGCTCCTGCTTGAAGTTTTATTTTTAAATACAACTATTTAGTTATCTGTACTGCAAATTATTAAAATAAGTCACTTCCTGAAGAAAACAAATCATTCTTTACTGAGTTAAAAATCTAAAACTTTAAGGACCTCAGAGATTATAACTTTAAATTTCCTTTTTCAGATGAAAATCTCCACAAAATTATATTGGTTTGATTTAGGGCTCTTGGTTATTGGTTCATTTTTCTGTGTTGTACACTAAATAATTGAAACTGAAATTTGTGTATATGTAATAAGGTCTTCTTTTTTTTACTTGGTTACACGATATACTAGTATTCAAGATTTGAAAGAGAGAATTAGACAACGCACCAATTTACCACTGGGGCCAAGTATTGATACACATGGAGAAACTTTCTTATCTCAAGAAGTGGTCGTTAATCTTTTACAAGAAACCAAACAAGCCTTTGAAAGATGTCATAGGGTAAGAAAGATTGTACGTTTATTTTATTTACAGATTGTTGTGTACTTTAATTTTTACCTTGTTTATAAAGGTATAAATATAGTTTCTGGTACAGAACAATTTTTTTGCAACCTAAAATGTGTGTATTTTGCCAGGTGCTAGTGGCTCATGCCTGTAATCCTTGTTACTCAGGAGGCTGAGCTATGAGGATTGCGGTTCAAAGGCAGCCCAGGCAGAAATGTCCATAAGATTCGTAATAAATAAACAATAAACCACCAGAAAACCAGAAATGGCACTGTGCAATAAAGTGGTAGAGCGCTAGCCTTGAGCAAAACCAGCTCAAGGACAGGCTCTGACCTGAGTTCAAGCCCCATGACCAACAACAACAATAAGAGTTGTTGTTTTTTGTTGTTGTTGTTGTTTAACAGTAGTAGGAATTTAGCTGAAAGCCTAATGCTTGCTTGGCAAGCCCTGTACTGTATGAGCCATTTTCCTCCTACTCCTCCCTTCATTTTTTTCCCCCTTCGTCATTGGGGCTTGAACTCTGGGCCTAGGCACTGTCCCTGAGCTTCTTTTACTCAAAGCTAGTAGTAGTACTCTACTACTTTAGTCACAGCACCACTTCTGGCTTTTTCTGTTTATGTGATACTGAGGAGTCAAACCCATGGCTTCATGCATGCTAGTAGCCAAGTATTCCACCACTAAGCCACATTCACAGCCTTTATTAGATTCACATAATAGTGAGATCATTCAGTATTTTTTTTTCTGTGCCTGGTGTATTTCACTTAACATAATGTGTTTCATTGTTCCCGTATTGTTACAAATAACAGATTTCATGGCTTCAGCCATACTGAATTATATTCCATCATGTATAGATTATATGGAATATGTACCTTATTTTCTTTATGCATCTATTTATGGACACTTAGGTTGACTATTTTTGAGCTCTTGTAAATAGTATTGCAATAAATGTAAAATTGCAGATGCCTCTTCAGCATGCTAATTTTCTTTGTTTACATACCTAGTAGTAGATTTGCTGGATCATATGGTAATTCCATTTTTAGTATTTTGGAAGTACTTCTGTGCTGTTTTCCATCATGTCTACTAGCTTACTTTCCTACCCAGTGGTGTTCAAGGGTTCCATTTTTTCCTTACACTCACCAGTACTTGTTTTGTCTTTTGATACTAATCATTCTAGTTGAAATGAAGTGATCAGTGTGATTGGGCTGGCATTTCTTTAGTGATTAGTCATGTTCATAACTTTTTAATATACCTCTTGGCTACTTGTTTGCTTTTAAGAAATGCCTAGTTAGCTTCTTGTTTAAATTTTCTTTCTCTTTTTTTTGGGGGGGGGTGGCGGGGGATGGGGGCAGTGTTGTAGGGCTTGAATTTAGGGCCTGGGTATTGTCCCTGAGCTTTTTTAAGCTCAAAGCCAGCGCTCTGGCTCTTTAAGCCAGAGCGCCACTTCTGGTTTTCTGGTGGTTTATTGGAGATAAATGTCTCATGGACTTTTCTTCCCTAGCTGGCTTTGAACTGTGATCCTCAGATCTCAGCCTCCAAAGTTGCTACAATTATAGATGTGAGCCACCAGCACTTGTCTAAAAAGTATTTGCTGTTGTTCTTGTGTTGTTTGAGTTATATAGGTATTCTGTATGTTAACTAATCGGGTACATAATTTGAAAATTTGTAATTATCTGATAGGTCATTTACAAATATTTTCCTCTCACTTTATATGTTGCTCTTATTCTTGTTTTCTTTATTGCATAGAAGCTTTTTAGTTTGATACTATTCCGTATGTCTATTTTTAGTGTTGTTTCGTGCGCTTTTAGATTCTAATTCAGAACACATTCGCCTATTCCATTATTATGAAATGTTTCTCCCTTTTGTTCTTTTTCTAGTATTTTTATACTCTTAGGTTTTATACTTAAGCCTCTAATGCATTTTGAGATGATATATATATATGACGGCAGATAGTGATCTAGTTGCCTCTGAGTATCCACATATTTAACACTTTTGAACAGGCTGTTCTTTTCAGTGTTTGTTCTTAACATTTTTTTTGTTGAATTTCTGTTGCTTATAGATGTATGAGTTTACTTCTAGTCTCTGTATACTGCTGTATTGCTTCTGCTTTGTGTCAGCACTTAGCTATTTTATTTTTGTCCTAAGACTTGAATTCAGGGCCTGGTACAGTCCTTGAGCTAGTGCTCTACCACTTAAACCACAACTCCACTTCTTGCTTTTTGGTGGTTAAGTAAGAGTTTGCGTTTTCTACCTGGGCTAGCTTGGAGTCCCAGTCCTCAAATCTCAGCCACCTGAGTAGTTAGTTGGGAATACAAGGTTGTGCCACTGGTGCCTGCCATACCTAGTTACTTTGTTTACCAAAGCTTTGTGTTATATTTTGAAGTCAAATTGTAGAACAGTGTATCTGGCTTTGTTCATTTTTCCTCAGGATTGCTTTGTATTTTAGGGACTTTCTGTGTTTCCACATGAAGTTTAGATTTTTTTTTTTAGATCTGTGAGAAATATTGATATTTTAATATAGATGGCATAGAATTTGTAGGTTAGTTTGGATAGTAAAGACACTTTTGACAATATTGATTCTTTTATTCCTAAAACACTGGATGTCTTCCTATTTTTGTGTGTCCCCTTTAGTTTCACTATTTTATAGTTTTCATTTACCTGCCTGGGCTGGCTTTTAACTGTGATCCTCAGATATCAGCCTCCTGAGAACCTAGGATTTACAGATGTGAGTCACTGGCACCTGGCAGTGTTGGTTCTTTTTTAGACAATTTACTACTGGGAATACAGAATTGCTTCTGTTTTGTTTTTTTTTTTTAAATTGATTTAATATCTTAAAATTTTGTGTATTGGAATTAGTCTTTTTGCAAGAGTCTTAAGGGTTTACTAAGGTAAACTTATACCATCTACATACCGATAATTTGTCTTTTAAAAAAAATGTCCTTTATTTCATCTTGATTGCTTTGACTAGAAGCCCATTGTTAAATTTCTGTGTATTTGTATAATTTCCAAAGATTATCTTGTTGCTGTTACTTTTATTGCATTATGGTTGAAAAGATACTGTATATGATTTTAGTTTTAAAAAATTTGTTCATATATTTTTGTGATATGTGCTATAACATGTAGTAGAAAAAATTCCATGTGCTGTTATGTCTTCATCATGGCCTAAAACCCTGAGTATGTGTGTGGTGTATGCGGGTATGTGTGTGTGTGTGCATGTGCCCATCCTAGGGCTTCCGTCAGTATCTGAGCTCTGTCTCTGAGCTTTTTAGCTCAGGATTACACTGTACCACTTGGGCTGCACAGCTCCACTTCCACCTTTTTTTTAGGGGTGTTTAATTGGAGAAAAAAGTCTCATAAACTTTCCTGCTTGGGCTGGCTTTGAACTGCAGTTCTCAGACCTTAGCATCCTGAGTAGCGACAATTACAGGTATGAGCTACCTGGTGTCCTAGTGTCTTTTCTTTTTTCTTTGTGGTAGTCGTGGTACAATACTTATTTTCTTTCTTAATTTTAATTTATTTTTATTGTAAAGGTGATGAATGGGGTGGTGGTGTTACATTTACATAAGTTAATGAATACCTTTTTTTTACTTTTTATGAGTTCTTTTTTTTTAAGGTATTTTCTTTTTTTAAAATTTATTGTCAAAGTGATGTACAGAGAGGTTACAGTTTCATACGTAAGGTCTTGGGTACATTTTTTGTACTGCTTGTTACCTCCTCTCTCATTCCCCCCTCCACCTCCCCCTTTTCCTCTCCCCCCATGAGTGGTTCAGTAGTTTTGCACCAAATGGTTTTGCAAGTATTGCTTTTGAAGTCGTTTGTCTTTTTATCTTTGTCTCTCAATTTTGATATTCCCTTTCCCTTCCCTAGTTCTAATGCCAGTATATACAGTATCCAGTGTACTCAGATAAGATACAGTGATAGTGCAGGTACAACCACAGGAAGGGGATACAAGAGAACCATCAACAATAGAAGCTACGGTTTCACATGGCATGTTGAAAGTAATTACAACAGTGATATAACAGTCGTTTCCATAACATGGAGTTCATTTCACTTAGCATCATCTTATGTGTTCATAAGGGCATAGCTGTTAGGCTCTTGTGATCCTCTGCTGTGACTAGCCTAAACCTGTGCTAATTATTCCCTATGAGGGAGACCATAGAGTCCATGTTTCTTTGGGTCTGGCTCATTTCACTTAGTATAATTTTTTCCAAGTCCTTCCATTTCCTTACAAATAGGGCAATCTCATTCTTTCTGATAGAGGCATAGAATTCCATTGTGTATATGTACCACATTTTCCTGATCCATTCGTCTATTGAGGGGCATCTGGGTTGGTTCCATATTTTAGCTATGACAAATTATGCTATGATGAACATTGTTGTGCTGGTGGCTTTAGTGTGTTCTTGTTTGTGGTCTTTTGGGTAGATGCCCAAAAGTGGGGCTACTGGGTCATAGGGGAGTTCTATGTTTAGCCTCCTGAGGAATCTTGATACCGTTTTGCAGAGTGGGCTGAACCAGTTTACATTCCCACCAACAATGAAGTAGGGTTCCCTTTTGGCCACATCCCCTCCAACATTTATTATTTTTAGGTTTCTTGATAAAGGACATTGTTACTGGGTTGAGGTAGGATCTCAGTGTTGTTTTGATTTGCATTTCTTTTATGGCCAGTGATGTAGAGCATTTTTTCATATGTCTCTTGGCCATTCTCATTTCCTCATTAGAGAAGTCTCTTTTTAAGTCTTTAGCCCACTTGTTGAGTGGCCTGTTGGTTCTTTGCAGTTTTGTTTTGTTGCAATGTTTTTTTTTTTTAGTTCTGCATATATTTTAGATATGAGGCCTTTGTCTGTTGTATGGCTGGTAAAGATCTTTTCCCAATCTATGGGCTTTCTGTTTATCTTGCAAGCTATGTCCTTTGCCCTGCAGAAGCTCTGCAGTTGGATGCAGTCCCATTTGTCCAACCTTTCTTTGATTTGTAGCATTTCTAGGTCTTTGTTAAGGAAGTTACGTCCTGTGCCAAGGAGCCCAAGTGTTTCTTCTTCTCCTTCTTTTAGTGTTTTCAGGGTATCTGTTCTTATTTCGAGGTCTTTGATGCATTTGGAATTGATTTTGGTGCAGGGTGATATAAAAGGTTCTAGTTTTAGTTTGTTGCAGGTGTTGAACTATTTTTGCCAGCACCATTTGATAAAGAGGCTATCTTTCTTCCATCCTATTTTTTTAGCTCCTTTATCAAAGATTAAGTAGGCATAGTTCTGTGGGCTCATTTCTGGGTCTTTAATTCTGTTCCATTGGTCTTCAGGCCTGTTCTGATGCCAGTACCAAGCTGTTTTTATTACTATAGCTTTATAATACAGCTTGAAGTTTGGTATTGTAATTCCTCCAGCACTGTTCTTTCTGCTTAGGATTGTTTTGGCTATTCGTGGTCTTTTATTGTTCCATATGGTTTGCTCCCTCTATTTCAATAAAAAATGGTGTTGGGATATTAATGGGTATTGCATTGAATTTGTAGATAGCCTTTGGAAACATTGCCATTTTGACTATATTAATTCTCCCAATTCAGGAGCATGGGAGGTTTTTCCATTCCTTAGTTCTGCCTTCATTTCATTTTTCATCATAGAGGTCTTCCCCTTCTTTGGTTAAGGTTATTCCTAGGTATTTTATGTTTCTTGAGGCTATTGCAAAAGAAGTTGCTTTCCTGATTTCGTCCATGGTCTTCGGGTTATTAGCATATGGAAAGGCCGTTGATTTTTGAGGGTTTATTTTATATCCTGCTACTTTGCCAAAGTTTTGGATCAGCTCTAGTAGCTTGGGAGTAGAGTCTGTGGGGTTCTTTAGGTATAGGATTATGTCATCTGGGAAGACAGAAAGTTTAACTTCATCTTTTCCTATTTGGATCCCCTTTATGTTTTCTTCTTGCCTAATTGCTCTGGCTAGGAATTCTTGTACTATGTTGAAGAGGAGGGGAGAGAGCGGACATCCCAGTCTTGCTCCTGATTTTAAAGGGAATGGCTTTAGTTTTTCACTGTTTAGAATTACGCTGGCTGTTGGTTTGTCATAGACCACCTTTATTATATTCAAGAGTGTTTCCTGGAATCCCAGTTTTTCCAGGGCTTTTATCATAAATGCTGGATTTTATCAAATGCCTTTTCCACATCTAGAGATATAACCATATGACCTTGCTCCGGTTGGTGTGGTGGATTACATTAATTGACTTGCGTATATTAAACCAACTTTGCATCCCTGGGATGAATCCAGTTTGATCATGGTGTATGATTTTTTTGATCACCTGTTGAAGTCGATTGGCCAGAATTTTGTTGAGAATTTTTGCATCAATGTTCATCAGGGAAATTGGTCTATAGCTCTCTTTCCGTGATGAGTCTCTGCCTGGTTTGGGGATGAGGGTTTTACTGGCTTCATAGAACGTATTTGGTAGTGAACTTTCTCTTTCCATTTCATTGAAAAGTTTGAGAAATATTGATGTGAGTTCTGTTTTGAAGGCCTCGTAGAATTCTGCTGGAATCTGTCTTGACCTGGGCTTTCCTTGGATGGGAGATCTCTTATTGCTGTTTCTATTTCAGTGCTGGATATGGGTCTGTTTAGAAGGTTTAAATCTTCATGGTTGAATTTGGGGATATCAGTTTTTGCTAGGAAATTGTCCATTTCTTCCAGTTTCTCGAATTTGTTGGCATAAAGGTTTGCAAAATAGTCCCTTATTGTGTTCTGAATTTTTGATGTTTCTGTGGTGATGTTACCTGTTTCATCTCTGATCTTGTTTATTTGGGTGTGTTGCCTTTGTTTTTTGGTCAGGTTTGCTAGGGGTCTGTCTATCTTGTTAATTTTTTCAAGGAACCAACTCTTTGTTGATTCTTTCGATGTTTTTTTTTTTGTCTCATTGTTGTTTAGTTCTAATTTGATTTTAATTATTTGCTTCCGTCTATTGACTTGGGGTTTGGCTTGTTGTTTGTTCTCTTTTGAGGAGCTTAAGGAGCATCCTTGAGTTGCTGTTTCTCCAGTTTGTTGGTGTAGGCACTCAGAGATATAAATTTTCCTCTGAGTACTGCCTTTGCTGTGTCCCAAGGGAGCTGGTACTTTGTGTATTCATCTTAGATTAATTCCATAAACATTTGAATTTCTGTTTTAATTTCTTCAATGACCCACTGATGGTTCAGCAGTGTCTTGTTTAGTCTCCATGAAATGTAGGATTTTTTTGTGGTGGCTGTTTGAGTTGAGCTCTAATTTTATTCCATTGTGGTCTGAGAGAAGGCAGGGAATGATTTCGATACTTCTGAATTTGTACAGATTTTCTTTGTGCCCTAAGATGTGATCTGTTTTGGAGAATGTTCCATGTGCTGCCAAAAAGAATGTGCATTCTGGTGTTGCTGGATGGAATATTCTGTAGATGTCGGTTAAGTCTAGTTGGTCTATGCAGTTGTTTAGTTCTGTGGATTCCTTGTTCAGTTTTTGTCCAGAGGTGACAGTGGAGTGTTAAAGTCTCCAACTATCAATGTGTTTGGGTCTATGAGTGTTTTTAGAGTCAGTAGTGTTTGTTTGATGAAGTTGGGTGCTCCTGTATTTGGTGTGTAGATATTTAGGATGGTTATATCCTCCTTTAGGAGAGATCTCTTTATTATTATGTAATAACCTTTTTTGTCTCTTCTTACCGTTTTTAATTTGAAGTGAATTTCATCTGATACTGGGATTGCAACTCCAGCCTGCTTATGGGGCCATTAGCTTGGTAGATTTTATTCCAGCCTTTCACTTTTAGAAGATGTTTGCTTTTGCTGGATAGATGTGTCTCTTGGAGGCAGCAGAAAGATGGATCTTGATTTTTGATCCAACTTATGAGCCTGTGTCATTTGATTGGAGAATTAAGTCCATTTATGTTGAGAGTTAGGATTGAGAGATGATTGTTTGTTCCTTTCATTATAGCTATCTTGTTAAGAGCTGTGTCTTCCCAATTCTTGATCTATTATTCTAGTTTTCTATTTAGGGTTCATTTCTCTATCTGTATTGTGATCTTGATTATTTTTCCTGTATAGTACATTTTTGAGGATTTTCTGTAAAGCTGGCTTGGTGGAGATATATTGTTTCAGTTTTTCCTTACTGTGGAAGACTTTTATTTGACCTTCAGCTATGAATGAAAGTTTAGCTGGGTATAGTATTCTTGGTTGATAGTTATTTTCATTTAGGGTTTGTCATACCTCATTCCAGGCTCTCCTTGCTTTCATGGTCTCTGCTGAGATGTCTGGGACAATTCTGATTGGTTTTCCTTTATATGTGATTATTTTCTTCTCCCTAACAGCTTCAAGTATTCTTTCCTTGGACTCTATTGATCCTGTTTTGATCACAGTGTGTCGTTGGATGTCCTATTCTGGTCTGGTCGGTTTGGAGTTCTAAATGCTTCTTGTATCTGTATAAGCCAATGCCGGAGCCAGCTGGCAGTGAAAAGGGAATCCTGAATGAGGGGGGAGAGGATTAAAGAAAAGGAAAACTACAAGACAAGAGAAAAAAGACAAGAGGCGAAGATGGACTATGGGAGGTCTGCATCTTAAGTTTGTAACTCAAGACTGCAGCCACGTTTATTCTTAACTTCCAGCTTATATGCAGTTTAGGAACCGGGAAATAGCATAGGGTTGCTAAAATTCAAGAACACAAAGAGGCTTTGATGTTCAACATCTGATGGCAGTAAAGACAGGATGAGGTTGATTAACATAGGAATGTACTCCAGCAGTCATAGCAAAGCAATTCCAGATAGGGGCTGAGTTACTAGTGAACAAATGTCCTTGCATTTAGCATATCCTTGTAATAAATAACACAGCCAGAGGTCAGATTGAAATTAGCTGCAGTTTCGGCTCCCAACAGGCCTTTCCTTCTGGATATTTGGGAATTCCTCAGCTAATATTCTGTTAAATAGGTTGCCTATTCCATTAACTTCTTTCTCTAGGCTTTCCTTGATACGTATTATCCTTAAATTGGGCTTTATCTTTCTTCATAGATTCTAGGGAATCTTCAGCTCCTTAGATTCGATCCTCTGCTTCATCTAGTCTGGACTGTCAGCTAGCTACTTGATTTCGAGTCTCTTTTTTCCTTCTGACTGGTCTTTCTTGATGGTTTTCATGTCTTTGCTATGATTTTCTCTTAGGTCTTGCATGGACTTCTTTACTTCATTAATTTGGTTCTGAGTGCTGTCTCTCAAATCTTTTAGCTGGGTAGCTATCTTTTCATTGGACTCTTGAAGTTCATTTATCTTTCTTTTTGTGGAGGCCATGAAATTCTCTATTAATTTTTGGTTCACCTCCTCACGCTCTAGAATAGTTGACTGAAGAGAATCAAACTTTTCATTTAACATTTTTATCAGTAAACTGCAAAGCATCTTGAGGGTTCTTGTCTAAGTCTTTGACTGCTCTGCTTCCTGCTTGTTTTGAATGGAAGATGATACTCCATTGTTTGCCATCTTTCTTGTGCATCTTCTGCCCATTTGGATTGTGAATGCCAGTCTACAAGCACCTGTGAGCACTGTTTAAGACCCAAAGCAGACCTTACCAAGCACTGTTGTATAAATCTTAGAAGTTCACAATCATATACATATACCTTCCCTTTCTTTTTTGTATATAAAATCAGATTTGGTGTCCCTAAAGAATACAATTTCAGCCTAACAACCAACCCTGAGCCATGTATTCAGTAGTTACTTATTTACCGTTATAACCCTATGAGCAATTTTTGTTCTTATATTAAGTTCTCTTTGGACTGGTGGGATTTCTCTATGAACCCCTTTGGTTCACTCGAATTGAACAGGGATACCCTCTACCCAATAACCAGGGGTCAGTGAAGTCTGGAGGTCCTGGAAGTAAATCAGGAGTGTAAGTTAGGGGTAGTGAAGAGAATAAAATAAAATGTATGGGGGGGTGATGATTTTGGTTTCGTTTCAGTGAAGTGGAAATGTGGAGAAGAGTAGAATCGGTAGAAAGAACGATGTTAAAATGATAGACAATGGAGAGTCAGCAGAAAAGAGTAAAGGTGTTAGTCATAGGAAAGTAATTTTAAAGAAAAAGAATGTAAAGAGAGAGACAAAAAATACTGGAAAACAAGCACACAAAACAAAAAAAATTACCAAAAAACCCCACCAATGGAACAAACAAATAAAAACAGAAAACAACAAATGACATTTCTCAAATGAAAAAGAGAAAATAAAAAAGTTTGAAAAATGTTTTTTAAAAAATGGAGTCTTCCTTGTTTGAGTGAGTTCTTTCCAGTCTCTGGTTTCCTTGCGATGGTCTCCAGTCTATTTTCCTCCTGCTAGGCTGGTTTGATTTGCCTTCAGCTTGGAGGGGGTGGATCTGCTCTGACCTTCCTCCCCTGTTAATTAAATCCTGGGGCTCTGTGGTTCGCACAGCTTGCAGGTAGGACTTGGGTGTCCTCTGTAGATGGGGGATGCTGAACGGTCTCGGGAACCGTGGTTCCTCTCGTCTGCTGTGGGGCCGCTGCCTTTAATGCCTGGCTCTGAATAGGCTGCAGACTCAGCCGGGTGGGGTGCCTCTGGCCTGGTTTACCTGGGTAAGAGTTGCTTGCCCTGGGGAGGTTCCTCCCTCCTGGGTGAGGTGACCTTCTCCTGGGCGGAGCTGGCTATGGAATTCAGCTCCATTTCCGGGTGTGAATTGGGCTTCCTCTGTGTTGGGACCGTTTATCTTTCTCGGGAACTGTTTACTCTCCCCTCTGATTGTTCTATGCAGCGAGTAGCTGCTTGGCACTTTGATTTGAATTTAGAAGTTCCTGCTGCTGGCAAGTATCGGCACCCGCTGAGTTGGCGTGGTGGGGCAGGGCACCTCTGGCTGAGTTTACCTGAGTTTGTGAGCCATGGGCAGGGGCCGTTCTCCTGGGTGGAGCTGGCTCTCACAGGTTGGTCCCTCTTGCCCTTTTCAAAGATGTCCCCTTTGTCCTTGCTTTCCCCTGGCCTGCTTTAGTTCCAGTCTGGTGTGACCCTATGCCAGTGTCAAAGATGGCGCTTTGCTCTGGCAGTGGGGGGAAGGGCTAGCTTCCAGAAGCTGCTCTGGGCACGAGTGAGAATGTCTTTTGTGGGGTACTCACGCTTTCTCTGTAATTTTGGCCGTCTGTGCTCAGCCTGTGATCTGTGTCTGTCTGCTGCCATCTGGAGGATTTCTTCCTGGTCACTGCTGTGTGCTTTAGGTGCGCGGAATGCCAGGTGCTGTGCTGGTGCCGGCACTGGCGTGGTGGTGGGACGCCGCCCGGGGCTCAAATCTGTGTTTTCAGGCCAGCAAAGTCAATTTTTCCTTTCTGGCCACAATGCCTATACTGTTATAACTTACATGGGCTGTCTTTCTAGGAGTAAAAGTTTCTCTGGAGTGGTAAAACTGCAGTGTCGGAGGGAGCTTAGCTAGGGCTCTGAGGCTGCTCCTTCGCCAGAAGTCCTCAATGAGTACTTTTTTTTTTTTTTTTCTTTGCCAGTCCTGGGACTTGGGCTCAGGGCCTGAGCACGGTCCCTAGCTTCTTTTTGCTCAAGGCTAGCACTCTACCATTTGAGCCACAGCGCCACTTCTGGCTTTTTCTGTATATGTGGTGCTGAGGAATTGAACCCAGGGCTTCATGCATGCTAGACAGTCACTGTACTACTAGGCCACATTCCCAGCCCCAGTACATTTCTTTTTGAACAGTTACCTCCCTCGTTTTCTCCCACTTTTCTCTCCCTGCTCACCCTCCCCCCAAGTTATGAAGCTCATTTCCAGTATAGTGTCTAGTGAGTATCATTGTTGTATTAGTGCATCCTTTGTCCTGCTCTTTCTGTGAGGGATCAGAGAAATTTATACACAAGGCAGAGGGTACAGAAAGCCAAAAGACAGACAGAGACAGAGAAAGAGACAGACAGAGACAGAGAGAGAGAACTGCAAACAGAACATAAGAACCTCTTGTCTTTTAATTGGAGAACTTAATCCACTTATATTTAAGGTAATTATTCAAAGATAAGGACTAATTGCTGCCATTTTGTTGAGTATTTTTCTGCTTTCTAATTTTTTTTTCTTATACTCTTCCTTTGTGGTTATGGTTTTTCTCTGGTTTTGATTTCTTGTTTATTACTTTTGGTATGTTTCTAGATTTATAAAACATCTTTCAGTTATAATAACAAGCTTTTAATTTTCTTATGGTACTGGGCATTTGAATTAAGGGCCTTGTGCTTATTAAGCTTGCACAATATTACCGACCTGTGCCTCATGCTTGTCTTTTAGGATAAGATCTCACTTCCCACTCAGCACGTTGCTGAGCTATAATCTGCCTACTTTTAGGCTTCCCATCATCACTGAGTCTACAACCATGCACTGTTACCCAACTTCCCTCCATGGAAATGGAGTATTGTGGAATTTTGGCTTGGGCTGATACACCATGATCCTCCCAATCTCAGCTTTCCATGCACATTGGGATGACAGGTGTGTGCCAGTGCACCCAGCTATTAGTTGAGGAGTCTCACAAACTTTTCTTCATAGGTTGACCTGGCCTCAAACAGAAGTTCTCCTATTCCCAGTCTTCCAAGTAGCTAGGTTTTCAAGCATGAGCCTTGCAGTTAACACAGTCATTAACTGATAACAATTTAACTTTAGTTGACTAGACAGAAACACACACACACACACACACACACACACACACACACACACACATTCTTCTATACACTGGCCTAGAGTCAGAGACTGTTGGGGTCTTTCTATATTGTGTCTCCCCTTACAAGGAGCAGCACTGAGTCCCAAGGCAAAGTTCCTTATTTTCCTCGTTCTACCCTTTACCTGATAAGAGTCTTTTTCTTCATGTGGCTCTTGAGGTTGGGAAAAGGATGGTGAAAACAGTCCCTAGGTCGCCCAAACTGATGATAAGCTCAGTTACACCTGAGACTCATAGCCATTGGGGCCCGGATGTTCACTGAACACCCACATTGCGGCTGGAAGTGCTTGAGATGGCACACAGATCTTTCTTGGAAATATTGCAGATTTTTTCCTTTCCCTGAGACGTGTCTTGAAGCTTCCTCTACGGGCACTTTCTTGGGAGAGGCAGTGGCAGCAGAGCTCTGCCTGACACTGGATTTTATATCACAAGTCTTAATCTAAGTACTTTTTTCTTTTGGGGGGTTGAGGGGGTTTGAATTCAGGACCTGGGTGCTGTCCCTGAGCTCTTTTGCTCAAGGTTAGTGCTTGACCACTTTGAGCCACAGCTCAAAGCAGTTAGTTGGAGGTAAAAGTCTCATGGACTTTCCTGCCCAGCTGGTTTTGAACCACAATCCCCAGATCTCAGCCTCCTGTGTAGATAGGATTATAGACATGAGCCATCAGTGCCTGACTTTAATCTCAGTACTTTAAAGTATGTATTTAGTCGCTGTAAAAGTCCAGCAATGTTATTCTTGTTTTATAGAGGAAGAAATTGAGTTCTTTCTTAACAGGTAGAACTAAAAATTGAAGCCAGCCCAAGTTAGGAAAGTCCATGAAACTTTCACCTCCAAACCACCCAAAAGTCGAAAGTGAAGCTGTCGCTCAAATGGTAGAACACTAGCCTTGTGAAAAACAGTTCAATGACAGCACCCAAGGCCCTGAGTTTAAGTCCTAGGACTGGTGTGTGCATGCATGCACGCACGCGCGCGCGCACACACACACACACACACAGAGTCACTTATTTGTGGTCTGTTTCTGTTTCCATTTATCTTTATACCAATATCATGCTGTCGTAATTTTAACTTTATAGTAGATCTTGAATCAGGTAATATAAATCCTCTCATAAATCTTAAAACTGAGTTTCTGGGAAAAAGGTGAGTATCAATTGGGTTGACATTGAATCTATAGTTTTATATGGTGTTACAATAAAAAAGCATTTAAAAATTATAGTTTTACTTAGTATATAGAAATACAGGTGATTTTGTTTATTGCAAGTACCCCATAACCCAATTAACCTTTTAATTTTAATAACATTTTAAATAGATTCCAGCAGGTTTTTTACATAGACTATTGTGTTGTCGCCCAAAAGAGAATTTCCTTGAATTCCTTTCTAGTATAGCTAACTTTAATTTTGTTCCTCTGCCTAATTCCCCTGCCCAGACTTCCATATGATATTGAATAAATGTGGAGAAAACAAAAATACTTTCTATTATTCCTGATGTTTAGAGTAAAGCGAGCAGTCTTTTGCCATGAAGTATGCTAACTACAGCTTTTTCACAAATATTCTTCCACATTGAGGGAATTCTTTTTACTCTAGTTTATTCAACTGTCTATAAAGCTGGATATTGTCAGATACTTTCAATTGAAGTGATCTATTAGTTGTTTTTTTTAAAAAAAAATGTTATTCTTGCATTCTCTGATAAATCCAAGTTCATCAATTGGCCTTTATCCAGTTGTCTTACATATATATTGTTGGGTTCATTTTGGAAAAAGAATTGAAGCACTTTACATTGATTGGTGTTCTGGAAGAATAATGGCCTATCTTCCTATAATGTTTTTGTTTTATTTGGGTATCATTATAATGTTGTTCTCAGAGAATGTGTTGGGAATATTTCTATACCCTCTTCAATTTTCCTGAAAAGTTTGTGTTAAGTGGGTATTTTTTATGTTTCAACCATTTTGATACTGGTATAATTCACTAGTAAAGTCATTTGAACCTGTAGATCCTCCTCCCTCTCTTCTATTTATTTGTTTTAGTGTGTACGTTGAGTTTATGCTTGCTATTTATGTGCTCTACCACTTGAGCCATACCTCAGCCTCTACAGTTTTCTTTATAAGAATTTTTTAACCCCAGATTCAACTTGTTTATTATACACAGGGCTATTCATGTAATTTATTTTAAGTTAGCTTCGGTAGTTTATGCCTTTTAAAGACACATTTTATGTAGGATGTTGCATTTATTTGAGTAAAATTGTTCATGATATCCTCTTACTATCATTTTAGTATTTGTAAAAGCGGTACTTACGTCATCACTCTCTTGTTATCAGCTTATTTTTCTTATGAATCTTGCTAAAAATGTATTAGTTTAATTTTCTCCAAGAGTCATTAGTTGTCGCTGTTTTTCTGTTTCATATTTCTTAGGTTTCTTCTCTTTTATTTCATGTTGGGTGTCATTTGCCTTTTCTTTTTCTACTTATTTGAGGTAGAACCTGAGATTATTAATTGGAGATGTTCTTTACCAATGTATTTAGTAATAAATTTCACTCTTGAAGTACTACTTTAGCTACATCAAAGAAATTTTGGTACATTGTGGGGTTTTTTTGTGTATTTTTTTTCTTTATTGTCAAAAGTGTGATACAGAGGGGTTACAGATTACATTGTGTTTTTATTCAGTTGAAAATACTTCCAAATTTCTCTTTGCTTTCTTTTTATCCTAACCTGATTTAGAAGTATGTTATTGTCAAGTATTTTGATTTCGGTTTGTATTTTGATTTCATTCCATTGTGGTTAGAGGATGTACTTCAATGTGCTGTGAATCTTTTAAAAACTTACTGAATGTTTTATAGCCTGAATTTGGTCCATCTTAGTAAATAGTTTCATGCTCTTGAGAATAATATATGTTCTGTCTGTTGTTGTATTAAGTATTCTCTAAATTTCAGGTCTCATTGATTGTGCTATTGAACTCTTCTGTATCAGTTTTCTGTTTGCCTTAACTATGCTCAGATTTTTAAGAGAGTAAGAAGCTAAATTTAGTCTTTATGGTTTAGAATGAAGGTAAGGGCACTTGTTGAGAATCAGTTGAAGAGGGAACCTTGGATAGAGTGACTAGTGAGGAATATTTTGAGTAGTTATGAAGTCCACAACAAAATCAGTATTTATAATCAGTGATAATTGTAAGGTTATGAGTTGCTTGTAAACTTCCAGCTTCGTACATAGGGATTATATTATACTTCATATGTAAGGATTATATCGTTACTTTAAAGTTGAGCATTCCTAATTTTAAAATCCAGAAACTTTCATGTTCAAAAATCTAAAGCCTTTCAATCACTAACACGATTCCACAGTAGAAAATCATACTTGGTTTTGGCAGTCAAAATGCAGGCACACTGAGAAAATTTTGTGAGACCATTTTTAGGCTGTATATATTAAATAAATGTGAAAAATAAGTGAATTTTATATTTGGATTTGAGTTTCATTTCCAAGATATTTCATTATATATATGCAAATACTCCAAAAGTGAAAAAAAAATAAAAAATTCAAACATCTATTTCTAAGCATTTTAGATAAGGGATCCTTAGCCCTCTAATAAGCATTACCCTGAGAAATTGCATGAATGGAGACTACAAATAGGTTTGACAAAGGCAGAAATCAATTTATAAGAATATAGAAAACAGTTATAAGAACTCAAAAGTAATTTTCTGACTTTTTAGGAGGGTGTTAATTACTCTTCATAACTGCTATTATTTTTCTAAATAATTTAGCAGCAGCATTAAAATGAAATTGCAAGCTTACTATGTGTCAAAGCTTGTATTACACTTTTAAAAACATTTTTAACCTTAAAACTGGAAAGTAAGTACTGTTAAGTATTGCTAGACCATCTTGCAAATGAGATAAAGAACTTTCTGAGGCAACTATCTTAAGAGGTTTGCTGATCCAAGAAATGGTGAACCAAAGATTTGAACCTAGGGTGTTTTTTTTGTAGTGTATTTGTTGACTTTCTATTTGGATTTTGCAGTAAAACAATCCTTTCTGTTCTGAGTTTTATTAGAATTTTCTTTCTTTAGTGAATGGCTCTCAAACCCCTTTGGTCATGGACTCAATGGAAAATGCATTTTACATGGTAGCAAAGTATACATGTTATATGTGTGTGGTGTTGTGTATATGCTTCTTCAAAATGTAGTTGATTCCACTAATGGATTAGAATCTTAAGTTTAAAAATGTTATTCTAAGAACAGTTTTAGGGGCTGGGGATATGGGCTAGTGGCAAGAGTGCTTGCCTCCTATACATGAGGCCCTGGGTTCGATTCCCGAGCACCACATATATAGAAAATGGCCAGAAGTGGCATTGTGGTTCAAGTGGCAGAGTGTTAGCCTTGAGCAAAAAGAAGCCAGGGACAGTGCTCAGGCCCTGAGTCCAAGGCCCAGGACTGGCCAAAAAGAAAGAGTTTTAAATCAGTATGATGCATTATATTATGATTGTGTAGGGATAGGGAGAGTTGGAAGCTAATTTTCATACCTGAAATACCATGTTTTATATAAAATTGAGTACTTTTTTCCTAAATTGGCAATAGTTGGCTTTGTTTAAAAAGTACATACACTGCTGGGAATATGGCCTAGTGGCAAGAGTGCTTGCCTCATATACATGAAGCCCTGGGTTCAATTCCCCAGCACCACATATATAGAAAATGGCCAGGGCTGGGGATATAGCCTAGTGGCAAGAGTGCCTGCCTCGGATACACGAGGCCCTAGGTTCGATTCCCCAGCACCACATATACAGAAAACGGCCAGAAGTGGCGCTGTGGCTCAAGTGGCAGAGTGCTAGCCTTGAGTGGGAAGAAGCCAGGGACAGTGCTCAGGCCCTGAGTTCAAGGCCCAGGACTGGCCAAAAAAAAAAAAAGAAAGAAAGAAAGAAAATGGCCAGAAGTGGCGCTGTGGCTTGGGTGGCAGAGTGCTAGCCTTGAGCAAAAAGAAGCCAGGGACAGTGCTCAGGCCCTGAGTCCAAGGTCCAGGACTGGTGCAAAAAAAAAAAAACAAAAAAAACAAACATACACTAGGTACAGAACTCCAGGGAAAAAGGTGCAGCAGTGGAGCTCACTGGACACTGATAAAAATGAACTACACAACTTGTGGGTGGAGATGGGGGGGGAGGGACTGGGAGAGTGTGAGGGGACGGAAGACACTGCAGGAAAGGAAATGTACTCATTACCTGACTCTGTAACTGTAATCCCTCTGTACATCACCTCTATAATAATAATGAAGTAAATTAATTAATACAAAAAGACATTGGAGGGATGATAATGAATTAGTTAATTAAAAAGACATTGGAGGAGTGATATTGTTTATATTTTTGTTTTTAAAGCTTTCGGATCCTTCTGATTTACCAAGGAATGCCTTTAGAATTTTTACTATTCTTGTGGAATTTTTGTGTATTGAGCATATTGATTATGCTTTGGAAACAGGACTTGCTGGTAAGTATATTTGTGCCACACTTTCTGTTAAAGTTCTTTGATTCTGCTTAGTTAAACTTTATGTATAATTTTTGTATGTAATTATGTCTGTGTTGAGTTAAATTTAGTAGAATGAGTTTTGAGCTTTTATTATACCAGGATTTGCCAGGTGCAGAAAGCTATACAAATAAATACACGGTTCTATAATACTGTTTACATGTAGAAAGTAGTATGCAATATAAGTTACTACTGTGTATGACAGAATATTATCACAATACTATCAGTTATAAAATGTCAAGGGACATAAGTGAAGGGAAGTAAATGATGTAACTTTAGAAAGGAAAATACTCAAAAATAAGTCTGAAAAGGAATAGACCTATTTTAGAATTTTTATTCTGGTTTTGATCTTCTTGGTCCACTTTTCATTATTAGTAATGTAACAATGACTTCTTCCCTGAGTTCTAATCTCATTAAACTAGTTGTCTACTTGATCTTGCCACTTGTTCAATGCTTTTCTCAAATTTAACACATCAAAAGTGAGTTCATTTTTGCGAGTTTGAATTCCCCCATGCAAATACCATACTTGAGTTAATACATTTGTGCATACTTGCTTACAACCTGTAAGTTTTTATTTGTACACTTAAAATTTAGTTCTAGCTTCCACATATGAGAGAATAGTATGTGTCCTTTTTCCCTGGGCCTGACTTAAAGGTTACTTTTTTTTTTTTTTTTTTTACTTTTTTTTTGCCAGTCCTGGGGCTTGGACTCAGAACCTGTACATTGTCCCTGGCTTCTTTTTTATGTATTCATTCTTCTCTTGGGCTGCATTTCTCTTCATTGCCCCAATTCAACTTTCATCCTTTTTCTTTACTTAGGCTCTTTGTGCTTGGCATTTCCCCATTGCACAAAACCTTTTATCTCGGCTCATCTAAAGCTGGCTTTGCAGTCTTCTGATTTCAAGGCATCACACCTTCTTATTGAGGCTTTGCTATCACCTTAGCTGATGCTGTATACTTGCAATTAAGTTAGTAGTTGTTGCATCATTAAATTAATTTTTATAACACAATGAAATTTTGTTAGTATCAGCCTTTACTCACCAGAATTCATTCACCATATGTTATTATTGCTTGCCTACTCTTGGACCCATGCAGTTTACTTTTTTATAGAAAAGACAGATAAATGATTCGGAAGTAAAGTGAAAAATGAAACTGAGTAGTGGATAGAGAACAGTAATGAGGAGGTTTCTGCAGGATTCACAGGCAAAGAGCTTTTTTGTGTGTTTTTTGTTTTGAAGAATGGTTAGAGAAGGCCTCTGCAAAAACATAAGAGAGAGCTGATTGAAATGCTGTCATAAACTATTGAGAGTAAGTATTCTAGATAGAAACAACATGTAAGCTCTTTAGATAGGAATCTTAATATGTTTTATGCAGTGCTATACTCTAGGCATAGATGCCTAGAGTATCTTTATTGGCTGTATAAAACATTCTGTAAAGGTTCTAACAGTGAACAAAAATCAGCATAAATCAGTTGCTTTGACTTAACTGGTTTATCCTTTCCCAATTTTTCACATTTTTACTCTTATAAGCAAGAAGATATATATGCTTTTTCGTGTGTATACTGGTCCTGGGGCTTGCTTTCAGGGCCTGAGCATTGTTCCTGAGCTTTTTTGCTCAAGGCTAGCTCTCTACCACATGAACCACAGTTCATATCTGGCCTTTATTTTTGTTGTTGTTGTTGTTAATTGGAAATAAGCATCTGATGGACTTTCTTGCCAGGACTGGCTTTGAACCGTGATTCTTCATGATACACTGGTACCCAGCTAATTTTTTTTATTTTTTATTTTTTTGGCCAGTCCTGGGCCTTGGACTCAGGGCCTGAGCACTGTCCCTAGCTTCTTCCCGCTCAAGGCTAGCACTCTGCCACCTGAGCCACAGTGTCCCTTCTGGCCGTTTTCCATATATGTGGTGCTGGGGAATTGAACCTATAGCTTCATGTGTAGGAGGCAAGCACTCTTGCCACTAGGCCATATTCCCAGCCCCCAGCTAAATATTTTTAAGTTAATCATTAGAACTGTAACTTCAAATATTTATTGCCATTTGTAAATGATTAACGTGTTAATTTGGATATAATTATCTAAATCTTCAAAGATATGATAAAAAATAAAAATACAATTTGAATTTGGACTTTTCATATGAAGGACTTGTCATTTTAGTGGCAATGTTATCTATTTGAAAGGGTTTTTGAAATTTTCCATTTAGAATAGAAAAATTTGTCTTTTGTAAGTATTTTGTCAAACACATATAGCTTCCATACCCTGTTACTATAGATCTTGAACCTTTTCAAAAGGTGCAATTACTAAATTATAATTTCAATTACTAAATTTAGTAATAATAAGTACTACTCAGCTAACACTATATAGGTTAAATATTCCCTACTATGATTTATTTTCTCTGGCTAAAATCACAGAGAGGTGAAATTGCCAAATCAAAGTATGTCTTATGTATATATTTTGAAATAAGGTATTTAAAAAAATATTTTTTCATTTTGCTAGAAACTTACTTTTAGAGGGGTCTGCCCTACTAATGTTTACTACTATTAGCCTCTATACATATGTCACTTTTTCAGGACACTTGAATGTACCTTAAAAACTAATGATTTAGTAATTAAAAACATCAGGATTGTCTTAAATTTTCGTATCTTACAGTAATAATGATAATATTGTATTTTTTCTTTACTAAGTTTATGTCAGTCTTTAATTTTCTTACCAATTGATTTTGTCTAATGTAGAAAAATACATGTTTTCCATTTTTTAAATGACTCATTATATAACTCTAAGGTTTTAGGCTAATACGTTTTTATTAGTTATGGATATTTTAGGAAAGGAAGGCAAGCTAAAATTAGATTTCCTTAGAAAGAAAAACATCTGTGTTTGGTCCTAATGAAGTTATAATTGCACAATAAAGTCACACAAGTAATTAAAAAAATGAGTTATGCATATTTTTCTGAGTCTCATGTCTTTTAATTTTGGGTGAAAGTGCAAATATCTAGTGCTACAGGAACCTTAGCGTTTGTCTGTTATTCTTTCCAAAAAGGAACTTTGAAATCTAGAGATGTCAACTCAATTTTTGGTGTCAGAATGTAGAGTTGCTTTATTATTATGCTGAATATCGGGAGTTTACTCTGATATAGTGAGATTTTGAATATTTTTAGGAGAGAATGATAGTGTGGAAAGGTGTGTAAGTTGAGGTACATTACTATGACACAATCAATATATAGGACAGAAGATAAAGATATGAAACAGAAAAGCTAACAAAAATATTTGTGATAGAAACCTAATAAAAGATAAAGACTTGTTATAAGAAAAATTGTTGATGTATTCACGGAGCATGTGAATCATTGAGCACCAAAGAATTGGAAAGGAAAGGAGAAGGCATAACGCAAGATGATCTTTTGTTTTATCTTTTTTTTTTCCAAATTTTTGTTATCAAACTGATGTACAGAGAGGTTACAGTTTCATATGTTAGGCATTGGATACATTTCTTGTACTGTTTGTTACCTTGTCCCTCATACCCCCCTTCCTCCTCCCCCTTTCCCTTTCCCTCCCTGAGGTGTTCAGTTCACTTACACCAAACAGTTTTGCAAGTATTGCTTTTGTAATTGTTTGTCTTTTTTTACCCTGTGTCTCTCAATTTTGGTATTCCCTTTCAATTTCCTACTTCTATACCAGTATACACAGTTTCCAGTATACTCAGATAAGATTACAGAGATAGTGTAGGTACAACCACAGGAAGGTGATACAAGAACATCATCAATAATAGAAGCTACAGATACAGATGGTCTTTTGTTTTATCTAAATAATACCTTAAATAGTAAAAATTTGAGCAGCAAAGTACTTTGGATGAATTTTATTGAGATATTAACAAACTCTTTCCTCTTACTCATTGCTGAATATTGAAATAGTATTTTATATTTTAATTCACGTGATATCTATAGCACCTATTCTACTCAGGATGAATTTCTTCAAGGTTGATTTTCATTTATGTATTCCTTCAAATTGTAGGAATTCCTTCTTCAGATTCTAAGAATGCAAATCTTTATTTTTTGGATGTTGTGCAACAGGCCAATACTATTTTTCATCTTTTCGACAAGCAGTTTAATGATCACCTTATGCCACTAATAAGGTTAGTCATGTCATATTTTCATTGATATCTCAGTAAGTATATAGTATTTGTATTAAAAAATGATCATATTTTTGAAAATATCAAATAGGACAGGAAATAAAACTATTCTTTTTAGCCAGGTGTCAGTGGCTCATGTCTGATCATAGCTTCTCGGGTAGCAGAGATCTGGTGAGTTG
Source organism: Perognathus longimembris pacificus (assembly GCF_023159225.1). Lineage (NCBI taxonomy): Eukaryota > Metazoa > Chordata > Mammalia > Rodentia > Heteromyidae > Perognathus > Perognathus longimembris. The sequence goes on along the minus strand of NC_063174.1, from coordinate 26,739,504 downwards.
TAGCTGGCTTCTGTGTCATACACATCATCCTAGCTATAGAGAGGTTGAAATTGGAAGGTTTGAAGTTCTAGACCAACCCAATATAAACATGAGATTCCATCTCATTTAATAGCTGGATGGGATTAGGTAAAACATGCATGTCCTTTTATCCATATGGGAGGTATAAATAGGTGTAAATAGTGTAGTCTGAACCAAGTTACAAGCAACACTCTACTCAAAAAGTATAAAAGGCAGGTTGGGAATGTGGCTTAGTGGTAGAATGCCCTGGTTTCAATTACTCAGTATCATGTAACAGAAAAAGCTGGAAGTAGCACTGTGGCTCAAGTGGTAGAGTGTTAGTGTTGAGCACAAAAGAGGATCAGGGACAGTGCCCAGGCTCTGAGTTATAGCCCCAGGACTGGCACAAACAAACAGACAAACCAAAGAACAACAACAACAAAGGCAAAAAGGTTGGAATATGTTTCAAGAAGTAGAATGTTGGCCTAGCAAGCTCAAGGCTATAAATTCAGACACCAATATCACCAAAAAGTCTGTTCTATTCCTCTCATTACTGTTTTCTTTTTCTATTGTGCTGTTAATTTTGGTACATTTAAAAAGACTTAGCATAGTCTAAGATTAAAATCTTACGTGAAAGAGGTCCTCCAGCCTAGTAAAAGTTCAGCAGAGCCGGCTCTGGAGTCGCATGCCACTCAGGAGGCTGAGAACTGAAGATCATGATTCAAAGCCAGCTGGATAGGAAAATCTAAACATCAGAAAACTGGAAGTAAAATGGTCTTGAGCAAAAAAGCTCAGGAATATCACTCCGGCCCTGACTCTTAAGTCCCAGAACCAACAACAAAAGATCCAGCAACCAGGCACCAGCAGAGGATTACAGTTCAAGGCCTGGGAAAAATATTAGTGAGACTCCCATCTCAACCAGTAGCTGGGTATTATGGCCTATATCTTATTATCCCCAGCTACTCAGTAGGGTGAGATCAGGAGGATTCCAATTCCAGCCAGCCCAGGCAAAAACATTCACCAAGACTCCTCAGCAGAGAAAGCCAGGCATGGGTGGTGCACTTCTGTTAAATACATAGGAGGATCACAGTCTAGACTGTCCTGGGTAAAAAATGAGACCATATCTTATAATAAGCCCAAGCAAAATGAACTTGAGGCATGGGCCAAGCAGCAGAGCATCTGCAACAGAAAAAAGATCCAACAGGTGCAGTCTATTTGTTAGACTATAAAGACAAAAATCTTTGTGGGCTTGATAGGGAATAGATTTTGTGAGGCATTAAGCGTTGACATATCTTTACATCAATTTATATGAACTTTAAAAGCGTATAACAAATGAATAAAGTATGTCACAGAATCATCTCTTTAACACTATTATAGAAAAGATATTTATACAAAAGATAAAATTGGGCAGTATTTATAAATGTTGTCATGCCAAAAGTAGTCCAAAAGTGAAGATAACTTGTAATGTCTGAATTACACTTTGAGTATTTTCATTTTACTTTGTTTTGAGACAGTGCTTCACTATGTAGTACTGGCTGGCTTGACTCTTGTTTCACCTCCTACGTGCTGAGATTTAAAGGCATGTGTCACTATACCTACTTAAGGGAATTTTCTTTTTAATTTATTTTTTAAAGTGATGCCATATGTTGTGCGATAGAGCAGATAATTACATAGTTTTTAACATTGCTTATACTTTAATAAATTCTTAAGGGTTTTATGATATCCTGTGACTTTTGTGCTATGATAATACTAGATATTTACTTATAAGGGAAACTAATAGATTCCAAATTTCAAAATCATGTATTCTTGTTCTTAAAGGATGGCTTCTCAGAAAGAGTAGCAAATTTAATGTTTCCTCTTCCAACAATTTACTGAGACCTTATCTCAAAACACACACACACACACACAAAGCTCAAGGAATCCTTGAGTTCAACTGTCAGTACTGTAAAATCAGTCAATTGATCAATCACTGTTACTCTTCCTTTCTTTTTAATGAATTTCTAGTGTGAGCAAATAAATCGTGTTAATGTAAATAATTAAAGTATGTTATGTTTTTATAAACATGTGTATGAAAAACTTTTTGAAATTAATGTGATTTTTTTCCCTTAAAAATACAATAGCTCCTCTCCTAAATTATCTGAATGCCTTCAGAAGAAAAAAGAAATAATTGAGCAGATGGAGATGAAATTGGATACTGGCATTGATAGGCAAGTTATTGGGTTATTTCTGTTGCATTTTTTAAAATTATAGAAACACTATCAGAACAACATGAGAATAATTTTTAGAAGAAACTAAATCTTAATTCCTCTATTTGGCTATAACATTTGATGTTATTTTTATGTATTGATTTCATTTTTAGTACGTTACTTTTATCTAACCCTAAGGTGTTTTAATTTTTTTATTCTGAGATGTATGTAGATGTACTTTAGATGTACTTTCAAATTAGATTTAGTTAAAACTTGTTTTTGTAAGCCTCCCTCCTTCATACTACCTACTTAGAAAGTAAGTAACTCCTTAAAAATAGTAACATAAAGGATTATGTTTTAATTTAGTATATTCAGACTTACATATGAAATGTTTTAAGTAGGTATACAAATTCTCTAAAGTAACTTCCGTTGAGGTGAAGTTGAAAATCTTTTGTATGTTTACTGAAGATAAATTGCCTGCTCATAGGATAAAACACTGAGTCTCCATTTTTTTTAATGGTGGTGATGATAATAGCTACCAAATATCAAGCATTTGCTATGTACCAGGCACAGTGCAGGGACTTTTGTATGTCTCATTTCATGTATTAGATAGGAGCGAGTTTTCATTTTACAGATGAAAAAATGGAGACATAAGTTTTAAATAACTTGCTCAAGAGTACACAGTTAACCAGTAGTATAGCTGGAACTCCTAAGTCTAAAGCACATGTTACTAAGGTTTGGGTTTACCTTTGTATTTATTGTAGTTGTATTTTGATTATTTGTATTTTAAAAGGCATATTTGAATGTAAGTTTAAACACACTGTTTAAAAGATAACATATAGGGCTGGGAATGTTGCTTAGCGGTAGAGTGCTTGTCCTAGCATGCATAAAGCCCTGGGTTTGATTCCTCAGTACTACATAAATAGAAAAAGTTGGAAGTGGCGCTGTGGCTCCAGTGGTAGAGTGCTAGCCTTGAACAAAGAAGCCAGGGACAGTGCTCAGGCCCTGAGTTCAAACCCCAGGACTGGTAAAAAAAAAAAAAAAAAAAAAAAAAGATAACATAAAGTCTAATTAATGCAAGTATAAATAAATTTTACTGTATTACTAATGAGAAGTTACTTATAATTCACCTCCTAATTGATTTTCACACTACTATTGAGAGCTACCCTCATGGTGTGATAAGAGGGAAGAAAAATCAAGTAGAAGAATAAAAACAAAATAATATAGAACTTAATCATTCAACTCCTTTACTGAAGAATATGTTTAAAAGAATTTCTCAAAATGAATCTCGCACTTAGTTTTTGGTTTTCCAAATTTGTTGGGAAATTTTTTAAGATAAAATTGACAAAAAGTATATATACTAAGTGTATAACATATTTTGATGTATAAATATTTTGTGAAGGGGCTGGGAATATAGCCTAGTGGTAAAGTGCTTGCCTCGTATACATGAAGCCCTGGGTTCCATTCCTCAGCACCACATATATAGAAAAAGGCCAGAAGTGGCACTGTGGCTCAAGTGGCAGAGTGCTAGCCTTGAGCAAAAAGAAGCCAGGGACAGTGCTCAGGCCCTGAGTCCAAGTCCCAGGACTGGCAACAACAACAACAACAACAACAACAACAACAACAACAAAATACTTTGTGAAATGATTAGCACCATAAAACTAATTAATAAGCATTTCCATCTCCAAACATAATTACCATTTTTAAATTTTTGTTCGGTTTTTTTGGTTGGTTGTGGGGCTTGAACTCAGGGCTGGGGGCTGTCGCTGAGCCTCTTTATTCCCAAGGCTAGTACTCTACCACTTGAACCACAGCGCCTTCCAGTTTTTGAGTGGTTAATTGGAGGTAAGAGTCTCATGGGGACTTTTCTGCCTTGGGGACTTTTCTGCCTGGACTGGCTTCAGACCACAATCCTCAGATCTCACCCTCCTGAGTAGCTAGGTTTACAAGTGTGAGCCACTGGCACTTGGCCATAATTACCATTTGTAAGAATAATCTCTTAACAAATTCAACTAATTACAGTATTACTAAATATAATTACCATGCTGTGTATTACATATCCAGAATTGATTTGTACTGTACTACTGAACTTTTGCCCTTTTTGACTAACATATCTATTTCTTCCACACATCCCCTCCTTTGCCCTTGCTAAGCAACATTCTACCCTGTACTCCTATGAGCTTGACCGTTTACATGTCACATATGATCGAGATCACATAATATTTATCTTTCTCTCTCTAGCTTATTTCATTTAGTTTAATGTCCTCTGGTTTTACTCATGTCATCAGATGACAGGATTTCCTTTTTAAGGCTCAATAATACAAATATTACATTTTCTTTCTCCATCCTTTATGGGATATATAATTTGTTTTCATATCTTGACTATTGTGAATAATCCTACACTGAACTTTAGTAGAGCAGTTATCTCTACAAGATACTAATTTCATTTTGGTTATATACAGCTGTACAAGAGTTCATCTTTCTCTGAATCCTAGCTGACACTTTGCCATCTTTTGTCTTTTTTATAGTAGCTTTCCTGATAGATCCTGATTTCACTTTCAATATTTGTATTTCCTTGACTAGTGATATTGAGCAGCTTTTTATATATTTGTTGGCCATTTATATGTCTCCTGTTGAGAAATATCTGTCAAAGTTCTTTGCCATTTTTACATTTCTGTTGTTTTTTGGCTATATGAGTTATTTAAATTCTTTATATATATTGTGGACATTATTCACCCCTTCCGAGATACATGGCTTGCGTATACTTTCTTCTGTTTTGCAGGTTTTTCCCCACTCTATTGGTTATTTCCTTTGCTGAACGGAAGCTTTTTTAGTTTACTGCACTCTTATCTATATTTTTGTTTTTGGAGTAATATTTAAAAAAAGCATAGTTAGGACTGATGTCAAGAAGATTTTCCAATATCTTTACATTTTAAAGTTTAATACTGAAGCCTTTAAACTGTTTTGAGGGTTTTTTTGTATATATGAAGTCTACTTTTAATTTTCTATATATGAGCAAGCAGTATTCATGGCACCATTTAACAAGGATACTTATTCTTGTGCGTCTTGTCAAAGATCCATGGATCATAATATCATGAATTGATTTCTGGTCCTGTCTTCTATTGCATTGGGTTACATGTCTGTTTTTATGCTGGTATCATGCTTTTGTAATTACTTACCATACTGTTAATTAGGTCTATAATATATCTTGAAATTATATCTGCAAGTGTAAGGCTTGCAGGTTCATAATTGCTCAAGATTTCTTTGGCTATTTAAGAATTGAAATTTTGTATGATTTTTAAAACAGTTTTTCTATTTCTGTGAAAAACACTGTGGAAATTTTGATAGAGAATACCTTGAATCTGTATATTACTTTGAGCAGTATGGATATTTTAATTAAATTCTTCTAATATATGAATGTGGAATGTATGTCTATCTATTTAAAAATTTTAAACTGTGTTTTCTAGTTTTCAGTGTACAAGTCTTTTTTACCTTTTGGGTTAATTCCTAAAGTATTTTATTTTTTATTCGATTATAAATGAAATTAGACTATTTTGAGTAGTTCATTATTAGTATACAGAAACACAGGTGTGTATATTATATGTTGATTTTGCGTCTTGTGACTTTTCTGAATTCATTTTGATGGAGTTTGAGTCTTTACAGCTTTCTATATATACAATCATGTTACCTGCAGAGAAAAATTTACTTTTCCCATACCAATTTAAATGCCTTCTTTTTAAATTTTTGTTTTTAACCTACTGCTTTGGCTAGGATTTTCAGTTCTATGTTGAAGTGGTGAAGGTGGACATCCTTCCTTGCCTTGTTTTTGCCCTTAGAAGAAACACTTTCCAGCATTTCATCACTGATACCTGTCCCTCATATTTTTTGGAGGAGATATGTATGTGTGTTTGTATTTGTGTGTACACATGTGTGGTGTGCGTGTATAAATAAATAAGTCTATTTTCCTCCAATTTAAGCCTTTTTTAACTCTGAAGTTTACCAATAGCAAAAGTTTTATGGTGATATAAAATTAAATAATTTTAGTGTAGTAAATGATGTAAGTAAAAGTATCAAACATGTATCAGATATATTGTGTTCTCAATTCTCTAGGACATTAAATTGTATGATTGGACAGATGAAGCATATTTTGGCTGCAGAACAGAAGAAAACAGATTTTAGGCCAGAAGATGAAAATAATGTTTTGATTCAATACACAAATGTGAGTAAAGCTATTCAACTTGCTAATAAAATTTTCTGCTTGGTTAGTATTTTCACTTTTCGTCACTGTATCTTACGATGTCCTATGTTTTCCGTTATTTGTATAGATTAATGAGAAATATATATACTATTCTTTCTCCTTACCTAAGTTGATATACATACCTGTATAGTAAATATAGAAAAACTTTTACAGGCCTGTGTGAAAGTCTGTGCTTATGTAAGAAAACAAGTTGAGAAGATTAAAAATTCCATGGATGGAAAAAATGTAGATACAGTTTTGATGGAACTTGGAGTACGCTTTCATCGACTTATTTATGAGCATCTTCAACAATATTCCTACAGTTGTATGGGTGGCATGTTAGCAATTTGTGATGTTGCTGAATATAGGAAGTGTGCCAAAGACTTCAAGGTATGTATACACAAAAATCAAACTTGCATGTAAGATCAAGAACAGAAATCAGACTACTATGGTTATTAAAACCTTTTATACTTTTGTTGCTATTCAGATGAAATGGGTTTAACACATTCTGTTTGAAAAAGTGTTGTTCAGTCTTGTTTTCAGTGTTAACACTTTTTCTTGCTTTACTTTACACAACATCATATCTTAGTTGCATAGTTCAAATAGCCTTATTAGCATTTATGACTATTCTGTATAGGTCATACATTAGGAAAATAATCTTCATTGTATGTCCTTCTGAATTTTTTCCCTTAGTTTAAATTATGTAAGAAAGGTTAATGATAACTAGTAAGTCTATCATAGTATTAATTGTTGAGACAAATGACATATGAATCTTTTCAAAAGACTATAGAGAATTCTTAAATATGGAAATATTTTAGTGTTAACTTTTTAGAAGATAAGTATTAACTTTTCAAGTTCTAATATTTTTACCCTCTCCCACAGTAGAAAGTCCTAATTAGAAGTGTGTACAAAGCATTTGCCAAACTAATTTTGTAAAATAAGAAATTATTTTGTTTCAGTGTTTTTTGTTTCTTTCTCTCGTTTCAGATTCCAATGGTATTACATCTTTTTGATACTCTGCATGCACTTTGCAATCTTCTGGTAGTTGCCCCTGATAATTTAAAGCAAGTCTGCTCAGGAGAACAACTTGCTAATCTGGACAAGAACATTCTTCACTCCTTTGTACAACTTCGTGCTGACTATAGATCTGCTCGCCTTGCTCGACATTTCAGCTGAGGTTCAATTTACAATGGAAATGTATTTTATTTCATCAAGCCTCCGTTGATGGAAAGCACAGGAGATTCCTTATGACACAGCCAACATTTAATTGGAAAGAAAATGACTGGAAGAAAACAGCAGCCATAGTTAATCCTTGAGGTCTTATTTGAAATTTGGACACTAGCTATATTCCCCCCTTTACTTAAATTTATTAATTTCAAATTTGGCAAAACCATGGGTCCCTGTTGGTGAAAAATCTTGAAAAAATGTTGGTGTCAGAAGGGAAATGAAAATTTACCAGTGCTTTGGTTCTTGTCCTTTCACATAAGCCATATGGAAGTATCCCCATCTTGGTTTGCATTAATAGTGGGTGAAATACAACAAAACCACATTGATTATTCATCATTTTTATTGACCTTCAGCACTGGTAGTTATTAAAATATTTTAAATTTTCTTCAATATTTTGCTTTTTTTCAAAAGTTTAGCAGTTGAGCATCATTTCTGTAGTTGACTGTTAGAAGTTTTTCTGAGAAACAACAGTGATAATCCAAGAAAAATGTTATAAATTAAATTTAAATGATGAGATGTTTTACATAGACACTAGAAGTGGATCAGAACATACCTGCCTTCTGGGTAAAACTTAAAGTTTACTATTTCTTATTTGGTAAATAGATTTTAAGCCAGTTCTAGCAAGAAACTAATGAAACTACCTTATTTTATATATCACAAAGTTGGAAAACTGTATCTAAAGGACCGTATTTATTCATTTTTTAATATTATAAGGGAAGTTAAAAGTGAGATATAGTCTAAATTAAGGTGCATATGAGAAATAGTTGACAATGTTTAGCAACAATAAGGTCCTTTTAAATTTCTATCTTTGCTAAACTTGAGTAAGATGGGAGGGCTAAGCATGTAATCTTCTATTTTAAGAGGAATTTATTTGATAACGTATTCTTTGCAAAGGCTGATTGCTTCTCAGATCTGTAGATTCTTTGTTTCAGAGTGTTTTAAAAGTTATTTCTTCTTGGGTATGGTTAATAGAATTGGCTTACTGTGATGATATAATAAATCACTTACACATGATAAACATTAATAGAAGTTTAGACAAGCCATTATAAACATTATGAACTTGCTCTGTGAAAATGCATTTAAAATTATGTGTTGTGTATCAGTTTCCATTGTGTTGTTCATAGTCCCCTACAAACCAGAAAAAAATTAATTTTCAGTTTATTTTCAGCATTTGTTCTTTAATGTAGGTTTGGGCCTAAATTTGGAAAACCACTTTCCCTCTGAGAACCTGATTCTGAAACTTTCCAAGTCCAACTATTTTAAATTACTGTTGAATGAATTTTATTCATTTTCTGTTTAGCCCAGTGTTATCAAGGCAAAAGCAAGGGAGATGAACCATGCCAACTTTTGTCAAAGCATTTTAGGACATTGTGGCAGCTTTAGAAGGCTTTCCAGATTTTTGTTCTTCAGCCAAGGGAGAGCCAGAACAGGTTTTGGATACTAGAAAAAGTAATATGCTTGTACTATTGCCATTTTAGAGAGCTCTGATGTGAATTCAAATTATACCTCTGTTACTTAAAGCCAACAACTTAAGGCAGTAGTTTTACTGGCCATTTGAACTCTTTGTACAGTGTCAATTTGTAAAAAAAAAAAAAAGAAAAAGAAAAAAAAATCTCAAGACATGAGATAGAACATTTTAAGACTTCTAAACCAGAGAAGCACTTCAGATTATTTTGTTTGGATTAATTCTTAAAATGTAAAGCATATATTTGTTGCTTATTTTGTTAATTATTATTTCCATGCTTGAGTTTTGTGCAATATTTTCCATTATGTCCATTGACAGGACAATGACAAAGAAATTCGTAAGTGAATACCTAATTTAGAAGTGTTAACATTAATGCTCAATAAACAAATTCTCTTCAGTTGTTTTTTCATTTCACTCTATTACATTTTAAGGACATCCACACTAAATTTTGTAACTGGCTTTTATTTAAAATTTTAAGATACTTCTTATTTTTCATAGCATTGGTCTTTTCACTTTTTTCTTTTTTAGCAGAAATGTACTTGACTGTATAATCAAGGTTACAAATTTAGCCAAAACACAAGGTAATTCTCTAAGAAAAAAAAAATGTTGGGTGAAACAATGTTTATTCTTTGTCATCGGAATTTTAAAGTATTTTCATATGTAGGCATCACAAAATTTATAACCAGGAAGAGATCAACCAAAAAATGTTATATGTACATTGTAGAATTTTAGGTAGAGATAATGAAATGTAACAATTTTTGCCAACAATTAAATAAGGGAAACCTTTGTAACAGTCACCAGTTCCATATAAGATAGTGTAATACTTAGGTAAAATAAAATATTGCAAACCATTTTTATAAAACTTTTGTATGTGGAATACACAGCATAGTTTTAAGAAAGAAGTATAGCTCTCCTAATTGTACTGAAAATGAGAGTGAGCTGGGCACAGTTGGCTCACGCCGATAATCCTAGCAGGTCAGGAGGCTGAGATCTGAGGATTGTGGTTCGAAGCCAGCCTGGGCAGGAAACTCCCTGAGACTCTTATTATCTCCAGTGAACTAAAAAGCTGGAAGTGGCGCTGTGACTCAAGTGGTAGAGTGCTCTCTTTGAGCAAAAGAAGCTCAGGAATTGTGCCCAGGCCCAGAGTTCAAGCCCCAGGACAGGCAAAAGAAAAGAAAAAGAAAATGAGAATGGATGATGAGTTCATGAAGAATATTAAATAACAACTTGGTGGGTGGATCTTTAGGTGCCCACCTGATTATTTTAAGATAGTTAATGGCCTCATTTTGAAGGTTATCCTAGCCTCAAGTCCTTAGGATCTCCCTTGTTTTAGAAATCACTAACAGGTTCATTAAAAGTAGGTTCAATTGCCAAGCACTGGTGGCTCACACCTGTAATCCTTGCTACTCAGAAGGCTGAGATCAGAGGATTGTGGCTCAAAGCCAGCCTGGACAGGACCCACAGAAAACCACAAGGGGCGCTGTGAATCAAAGTGGTAGAGCTCTAGTTTTGAGTGAAAACCTTAATGACAATGCCCAGACCCTGAGTTCAAGCCCCAAGACTGTAAATAAATAAATAAATACATAAGTAGGTTAAGTTTAAATTTGAAACATATTACCTTATATTTATTAAAACATTTTCCTCTTACACTTCTAAGTGTTTCACTTTCTGAATACCAGCCTGTAAAATTATTTACCAGACTGATTTCCAGGTAGAAAATGTAATTCCTTAAGATTATCTTTTCTCACCTATAATGGTTAATATTAAGTATAAAGATAAAAGTTACTGGTTCCTGTAATACTACAGAACTGTTGACATGGTCATACAAGTGGCTAAGGCATGTTTGAATTTTATGTGGAAGATAGCACAGTTCAATCAGTGCATACTTTGTTGGTGACTGAAAAAAGCTTTACCTCTGGGCAAGTAGGTTTTAATGTAAAAATATTGTCATTGGCCACATAGTGTATATTGACTTCTTAGAAGTATGAGATGTTTTTCAGAAGCATACTCAATTCTGTTTTTTAGTGGAGAATTTGATATCAAAAGCACACTATACTTTTAGCTAGTTAGTTTAACTACATTCAGTACTGTACTACTTCTGTGCTTGAGAAGGCTTATTCTGTAAAACACAATGTACTTTGGAAAAAAAGACCAATTTATATTAGTAGACTAAGTAATTCTATATGAAATAAAAATAGTTGACAATTTAAAGAATTTTAATGCACAATAAAGATAATTTTAGGTACATTTATTAGGCTTAAGTCCCACGATGCTGGGTCCTTTGCATGTATTATCTTATTTGATTCCAAAGTAACTTTAAGTACTATTATTTCTATTTGGTAGGTGAAAACCTAAGGCACAAAAAGGTAAGTAGAGAGACCTGGTAAAAGCTCATTTAAATGCAGAGTCATAGGGAGGAAGTAACAAACAGTACAAGAAATGTACCCAAGGCCTAACGAATGAAACTGTAACCTCTCTTTACATCACTTTGACAATAAATAAGAAAAATAAATAAGTAAATGCAAAGTCTTTCCAAATTTAGTGGTGAAACAACCTTAAAAATGCATATGAGAAAAACCTGACAGAGAATAATGGTTCTTACTCTAATTTTTCTAATGCAACAAATAGTTTGATAGGCGTGTTTTGCTTAATCTATTTTTCTTTTTGTTTAATGATTGACTGCCATTGTGAGGTTTAGATTATGATGTTAGAGTACAGTACCAGTATATAAATTACTGGATTTTTTTTATGTGTTCAGTATATGGTTGTGGTTTTTTAGTTTTTTTTTAATTGTCATGAGATTTTAATTGAATAAGTCAATAGAAGACTTACAGAAACTTAACCATGAAGACGTTTTTAATAAGTATTTTATATAATCATGTTACTGTCTCTGCTTAGTAATTTCACAGATGAGTCTAGGTATTTTTGTACAATATTTTCTAACATGATAGGAAATGATGAACTCTACATTAGAAGATATGAGGAAACCAGTACTTACATATTCAGTCATAGACTATATATCATAAGTTTGCTGATTCTGTTAACTATTCAGAGCACTGATTGCTTTTTGAATCAGGGCCTCATTTCTTGCTAAGCAAGCCGTCTACCGCTTGAATCATGCCTGAATCTTTTTGGGTATTTTTTGCCATTTGGATTTCACAGTCTTACATTTTTTCCCCAGCAATCTCAGACTACAACCCTCCTACTTTTGCCTGCCAAGTATCTGAGATCACAGATATTCCCCACCAGACCCAGTGTATTGGTAGTTTTAAAATATCAATACTAACAATAGAGTGAAAATGTAAGACAAGAAGTAGTGTATAAGCACTCAATCATTTTTATAATACCAATTTTGCATGATAACTTCTAAAAAAATTTTAATGCCTTATATTCCTACCAATGACAAATCATTTCTCTTTCCTAGGTTAGTGAGGAAACAACCTCTGAAGTATATACAGTAAAGAGGAATCTGGCACATTAGAAAAAGAATTTTAATTGGTAAACTAGAACAACTCTGATAGCCCTAGACTTAACAAGATTGATATTTTTAAACTAGGCCCTGTATATTTTGTAATTTACCACTATTATTCAGTAGGTTTTTAAGATTAAGTATCTTTTTAGAGAAGATTATTAAATACATTTGCTCATTTTCTTAAGTGGTTAGGTTGCATTTGCCTCCCCATACAAAGCTAATTTAAATAAGAATGTATCACTGTACAAGAAATAGCAAACAATCTCAGAGACAAACCATTTAATCAGAAGACATAGATTTCCGTTAGCAGTGATGCATTACAAATATATAATTATTTGCACTAAATATTTGAGCAGGTGGAATGGATTAGAACATGGTCAACATTATGCTGCTGATAACATGTATTTTTCTATATTAATATGTACTGTGCAACATGTATTAAAATTGTCAGTAATTCGCTTAACCAAGAAACTAATATTACTATATTTAGGAGACAGTATCCAACTGAGCCACTTTTTATTTAAAAGTCTGAAACTGGAATTAAGTTTACTTAAAAAAAACATTTAAATCACTTTATCATCAGTGAAATCAGAACTATCAGTGCCTGATGAAGAAATATGGAAGGTTAAGAGTAGGAATCTTGAATGAGAAAGTTGTTTCATTTATAACTCAGCTGAGTGACTTCTTTTGTTTCCATGTTGCAATCTTAAATGAAGAAAATGTCTTTTCCCTTCTAAGCGTATCTTTATATAAACTAAGTGAAGATTAGATAGAATTAATTGAAAGGAACTAATCTTTAGTGATGGACTTTTCAAATATTTTAGACTATGCTAGTTTTGTAGATAAATCTTCTTGATGTCCCTATAGTCTTAAGTAGCCAGATAGATGCCTTTGAATCCAGCTATCTCTTTGCCTACCTGTCATTTGCAGTCTTTATACTATAGGTAGCCTTGGTACCTTTGAACTCTGGCCTTTTGTTGTGCCAGTTCTATCCAACCTGAATTTTTTATTTTACTTTATTTTATTTTATTTTATTTTATTTTACTATGGAGGCTGTTATCCAAATAGAATCCAGACAGTGCTTACCTAAAGAAAACGAACTACTTGTGAGTACATTGTTTGAAAACACTGTATTTAGAGCTAATAAATGAAATTTTATGAAAGTACTTTATAAAGAATAAGTGCCTACTCACTAGTATTTTCAGATTTTACCATAAGGGAAAATAAGTTATTTTTATAGTACTATCTATTTTTATTTCAAATACAGAGTTCATATAACTCCTAGCCTGAACGACACCTATGACTCTCTCACTATCATAATAGAGGGGTGTGTATAACTGTGTGTGTGTGTGTGCGCACACGCTTAAATAATATTCAAAATCATTTATGAGAGAAATTAGGGAAAAATTAAGGACGGAACCAAAACAGGTACACAATGGACATAGAAATTGGACAAAGGTCACCACAGTTGAAGTATCTTTTATAGTTGTATATTGCATTGAATTCCTTTATCAACTTTTTAAATACTTTTTTTGTTTAGGTTTTTTATTTTGGCAGTGCTGTGGTGTGAACTCAGGAACTTGCCTCTTACTGGACAATCTCCTTTACCATTTGAACCATGTACCCAGCTCCTTTTGCTTTGATTATTGTTTAGATAAGGTGACTCATTTAGGCTCATCATCCTGGAACACAATCCTCCCTTTTATACTTCCTGCAGACAAGTGTACACCCCCAACCCAGCTTTTAATTGATTGATATAGAATCTTGGAAACTTTTTCACCAGGCTAGCCTTGAACCACAACCCTCTCAATCTTCTTGAGTAATTTGGTGCACAGATATATGACCCATTCTCATGATCAATTTTTAAATAATGATATTTTTTTTGTCAGTCCTGGGAATTGAACTCTGGGCCTGGGTGCTTTCCCTGAGCCTCTTTGTACTTAAGACTAGGGCTCTACCACTTGAGCCACAATGCCACTTCCAGCTTTTGCTGAGAAGTTAACTGGAATTAAAGAGTCACATGGGCTTTCCTGCCATGGCTGACTTCAAACCATGATCTTCAGAATTCAGCCTCCTGAGTAGCTATGATTACAGGTGTTAGCCACTGGCATCCAACGCCTGCTTTTTATGAGATTTTTTTTTTTTTTTTTTTTTTTTTTTTTTTGCCAGTTCTGGGGTTTTGGACTCAGGGCCTGAGCACTGTCCCTGGCTTCTTTTTGCTCAAGACTAGCACTCTGCCTCTTGAGCCACAGCGCCACTTCTGGCCATTTTCTGTATATGTGGTGCTGGGGAATTGAACCCAAGGCCTCATGTATACAAGGCAAGCACTCTTGCCACTAGGCCATATCCCCAACCCCAACGCCTGCTTTTTAAAGGAAAAATTTTGGAATAACTTCAAGCTTACTCCTGGGTTATAAACCATGAATATCTCTTTGAGAATGAGTTGCTTCCATGATACTTTATGCAATACTTTGGTGTTTTCAAAAAGAAGAAGCCAGTGCTAGTGGCGGTGGCTCATGCCTTTAATCCTAGTACTTAGGAGGCTAAGCTCTGAGAAGATCAAGGTTCAAAGCCAGCCTAGGCAGAAAAGGCCATGAAACTCATCTCCAATTAACTGTCAGAAAAGCCAGAAGTGGCACTGTGGCTCAAAGTGGTAGAGCACTAGCCTTGAGCTACGAAGTGCCATGACTGACAAAAAGAAGAAATTTTCTTCTGTAACCACAGTACAACCATTAAATTTGGGAAGCTAACATTATTACCATCTAAAACTAAAACACCACTCAAGTTTAAGTTATCCCAATAGTGTCTTTATTAGGGTCTAATTGAAAGCCATATTACTTTAGGTTGTCATGTCTGCAAGTGATTCGTTTTTGAACAGTTCCTTATTTTCTCCTGACTGTGACCCTTGGCACTTTAATTGAGTCATATCTTTCCTATATTTAGATTATGTTACCTCATGATTAGATTCCAGTTGTACTTGTTGGGGAGTATTGCAGATGCTATTTTCTGTTTTCATTTTCTCCTGTCAGGAAGTGAACAGTCTTAACTTGTTCATTTTTGATGCTGTACAATTTGATCAACTGCTTAAAATACCAGATTTCTCAGCTGTAAAGCTACTATTTTTCCTTTTGCAAATATTTTGTTGAGCGAAGTTTGAAGGAATGCATGTATCATACTTCTAGCCAAAGCTTCAATTTCTTTCTGTCAACACAGACACATGATTTTCTATTTAGGGGATTATAATACTTTAGCCTATCTCAAATTGTCCAAAACTTGGTTTATGGAAGCCTTTTCAGGTTGGGTTTTATGTCCTTTTGACATGTTGCCATCATTTTCAAAGCATTGTGACCTTCAGCACAACAAGGTTTTTCAAGTTCATTTTGTACTTGATTTGCCCCAGTTCTGGAATCAGCCATCCCTCCAACCTTTATCATTGAGGCATTTTTGCTACAACTACTCAATGGATAGTGCTAGGATTCTTTATGTGTGTACACACAAGCACATCTGTATCTTCTATTGTGTACACACATGTGCTTCCTCTGTGTGACACCTTTCTTACCCCACCTGAGCTTCCTACTGCCCTGCCCCGGAGGAGGGCGTCTCCATCCCACTCAGGTACTGAACTTGGGTGAGTGAGAATGGTCTTTATGGACGTCAGATAAAGACTTTAAAGTTCTAAATAAGTTATGCATAGTTTTGTCCCCCAGAAATAGCTTTATTTTGATGTTTTTCCCAATGTGGTAAGTAAATTAGTAAACCTGAATTGAGTGTAAAGTGTTATACCAAAGTTAAATTTTAAAGGAATTAAACTTGGAATGCCTTCTGTATGTTTTTCTGTACTGTGATTTATTTAATAATAGAGTACTACAGAGAAATTATGTGAATGGAAGTCTGACCATTAAATACTGAATATAACAATAGGTTATTTTACTAATAAAGTTCAAAGGAAAAAACTGATCATATAATTCTTTTTGTAGGCTGAAAAAATACTTGTGGAAGTGGCACTGTGGCTCAAGTGGTAGAGTGCTAGTCTTGAGCTGAAGACCTCAATGTGCCCACAATATGCTCTCTCTTACCTTCTCCTAAACAGATTAACTTACAAGACAAAATGTACAGAAAATAAAATAGCAACAAAGGAAAAAAACAAAAATCAAAAGAACAAAAACCAAAAAACTTCTTGTTTCCATTTTCTGCAGCTCATTTTGATAAACGTGCTACTGAGCCTTAGTGATCTATCTTCTAAGAACATCCCCCTTTGGTCTTACCGTGTGAATGTTTAGAGTCCTGTATAATTTACCATGTGCAAGTGTTTTTTTTTTTTTTGTTTTGTTTTTTGTCTTTTACCATCCAGCGTGTTTATTTGCAGATTTATAGGCTGATGCTAGTGACAACAAATGAGGAAGTCACCATTACTTTAAATAACAGCAACTATAGAATCCAGAAGCAATTTTTTTCTAGAACTTTCTGGATATAACTCCTGTTTTGTGTTATTTGTTGAATAACATCTGTCCTTAAAAGGTAAGAACTACATACTACAGTAATTCCTATGTAGACACATTAACTTGTGCACAACCCATCTTTTACTCATTTTTCAAGTATACCTGTACACAACGTAAAATACCTCAAACATAAAAATAAACAATGTAACATGCACATAAATATATAGTGCCTTGTACTCCCACATTACTGACTTAGACTAAAAATGGTCAGATTTTTAGAAAACATTAAAATATGACTGCAATGCAATACCTTTAACCTAACATGAAACCTAACATAGTTAATTTTACAAAATCCTTTTGTTACTGGCAATGGCTTTTCTCATGTTTATGAACCACAAATTCAATATCTAGGAACTCGTGGAATTGTTACCAGGTTACAGATATTGAAGCCAATTTAGCACTTACCAACAAAATTCTTCAGAATTTTCATACTGCAAATTCATACTTTATAAAAAGGATCTCTGTCCTGTGCCCTTGCTGCTAATTCCAAGGCCTATTCATTTTTCTCCCTTAAAAATGATTGTTTAATCACAGTAGAGTGGATTTTCTCTAAACCCAGATGAGTTCATTTTAGTATCATATAGGAACACTGAGACATATGGGAAAGCACTTCTCCAAAGCATCAATATCCAGCACAGGTGATCCCACATTTAGGTACTAAATGTAATTCTCAATGACAGCTAACACTCATGGAGCACTTAGTCTTTGACAGAAAATACATACATAATACATGCATAATACAATATACACAAAACTATAGGGTACATACTACTACTACTATAATTTTATAACTAAAAGTGTTAAAACATAGCAAAACCAAATGCAAATCAGCTCAGGTAAGGGAAGGTAAAGCTAGGACTAAACACAGGCAGTTAGTCATTACCGCATGTACTATTAAACACCAGGTGCCAGGTGCCAGTAGCTCATGTCTATAATCCTAGTGACTCAGGAGGCTGTGATTCAGAGGATTTCAACTCAAAGCTAGCCTAAGTAGAAAAGTCCATGAGACTCTATCTCCAAAATAGCCAGCAAAAGCAGAGCTGGAAGTATGACAGGAGTAGTAAAGAGACACACGTGGTAGCTGGGTATGCAAGGTGAACAAATCTTTAAACCCCAGTATTACAGGGGAAAAACACGACTACCACCACCACCAACAACAAAACCCCCAGTAAAACAGCAGCAGGTTGTTTTCAAAATCAGTTGCTTAAATTATAATGGCTGGATTTTTTTTTTTCAGGAGCAAGGGAGTTAGTACTGGAGACTGAATTTAAGGTATTTGCTTACTAATCAGGCATTCTACCACTTGAGCCACTATACTAGCCCTTTGGCATTGGTTATTTTTCGATAGAGGATCTTTCTTATGTATAGGCTGGCCTAGATTGTGATTCTATTTGTGTTTCCCACTGTTGCTAGGATGACAGGCATGCACCTCTCTGCCCAGCCATTGTGGGATGACTGGCGTGTACTACTGCCCCAGCCATTGATTGAGATGGAGTCATTCAAACTTTTATACTCAGGTTGGCCTCAAACCATGACCTCCACCTCCCAAGTAGCTGTGGTTATAGGCTTAAGCCATCATGCCTGGCTAGACTTGTATTTTTGATGACTTCCCATATTTTTCCAAGATCCTTCAAGAGTATCTGTTGAGATAAGTGGATTTTTGTTTGTTTTGATTTTTGTTTTTTATGGTAGTACTGGAGTTTGAACTCAGAGCCTCAAGCTTCTAGGCAAGTTCTGTCTTTATGACTAAGCTACTGTTTTGTTTTGTTTTTAAATAGGGTCTTGGATCCTTTTATATCTGGACCATGATCCACCTATATTAGGGCTTCTATCCATAGTGTCAGCTGAGATCATAAGCATGTGCCACTATGCTCCAACATTTTCCACTGAGGTAGAGTCTCATGGGTTTTTCTGCACATGCTGGGCTGGAACTATACTCTTCCTGATCTCAGCCTCACATGAATCTAGGATGACAGGTACACTTCACTATGCCAAATTACAGGCTGAGAAAGGGTCTCATGAAGTTTTCTGTCTGCTAGCTTCAGACTGATCCATCTGTTCTCAGCCTCCCAAGCAGCTAGAAGATGAACTCTTTTAAGTTCATTTGGAGTATAGCAAATGAGCTTATTCTACATTGTTTCTTCCCAAAGAGAATTTCTCTGAATATTATGGACTTATCACTTGTCACCCATCCAAACTATACCTAATCACGATGGTAAACACCTGTAACTCCAGCTCTCAGGAAAGTAAGATAGGAAAATAAAAACCATGAATTAGAAGTGTTATGCCTATATTTCTGGTCCCCAAAGACCACCAAGGAGCCGATTCTGATGCAAATGCACGAGAGTCTTTATTGCAAGTTTGAGCCTGGACTCAACCATCACCGACGCAGTGGATCTGGATTGAGAGCCCTGACCCTCAGATAGGCAGGGTTTTTATTGTGATTACAACAGGGGCAGGGTATTTCCAACTTGGCAGATACTTGATTGGATGGCATTTAGCAAGAAAATCTTGCCCTATTTCTATTGGCTATCTACCCTTTCAGTTATCTATTTTGGCTTTGATAACGGCAACTGGTCTTGGTATCAGGAACTGACAGCATGTAGTCATATAGCATTGATGCAGGGGGTTAATGCAGAGGGTAGAGCAAGTTACAAATGGCTTAAGCAAGCCGTTTACAGAAGCAGAATTCTGCTGTCAGGCTGACCTAGTACCATTTTAACAATTGCCACCATGTTTTCTCATTACCACTAAGCAAGCATGAATGGGCTAAGACAATCCAGTACTCAATCATAAGCAAACCAACCCAACAGTTACCATGGCATTTCTAATACTATTATGGTTATTTCTATAGTCTATGACTATGATCATTTTTTACTGTCCGTTACCATGGTTGCTACCTAGGTACAGAGGGGAACAAGGGCTCCCTATATTTTTAAATGTCAAATCAAACTACAAGAAACTAGTCTCATGGGTGGGGGTGCAGCCCTCTAGCATGGAGTCATCACCAGGGTTTAGAACCTGTTATAATTTTAACACTAAAACTTATATTTAGTATCTGAGGTTCTCAGGTTAGCCCTCACAGAAGTCAACTTGTATTTAGTGAGACTGTCTCAACCCCCTGCTTCGCCCCCCCCCCAAAAAAAACCCAACCTCTACCAAAAGCAGGTCACTTCATAAACCAGAAAAATTTTGAAGTGAAGAGCTCTAATAATCTACCCCTCAGAGGAGAAGAATCCTATTCATAATCATGACATGGGTTTTGATTGGCTTAGCTTCTGAAGCTTGTTTTTAATCTTGAAAAAATATGACTAATTGTGCAGCAAATTCAATACTGAAAACTTTCCAGGGTGAAATGGAGGGATCTGTGAATCGCACAGAAAAGCAGTAAACAGTTCAAGGCTAGCACTGACCATGAGAATACACTCCTGTGTGGCTACTTGTTACAAACAGGGTTGTCAAGACCAAAGAAGAAACCAGAGGTCACTGACATGGCAGCCACTTGGGTGGAATCTCCACATGTGGCTTTGGCACTGATGGCCAATGGAGAGGGAACACACAGAACAACACCAGCAGGGACCACAGCAACAGTGTGGTCCAGGCCTTAAAACCAGAGGAAAGGGCGCTCATGCCAGACCCATAAGGCTATTGTAAATGACCACAGGCACACTTAGAAGATAAATTTACCATCTGTAATGTGAAAAGTACTTGTGTCCAGAGATGAAGCTACATGTAAAATCAGAGCAACAGCTTGATGGCAGAAAATACAGGCATTGTGAAGTGGACACAGAGATGTTTAGTGTGCTTCCATAGCCCCCAGGATTCTATCACAGACAGTGACTACAAAGACAGTGACAGACACAGGAGGAAGGGCATAAGGGGATGGGATACCAGGCTAAATCTGAGACCATGATTCCCTTCATTCTAGGCCAGAAGGAAATACCTAGCCTTGGAGGAAATGTATGTAGTGAATTACTGGTGTTTAAACCAATCACATTGGTAGATCCACATATCATTTATTCATAAATGTTGCTTCTTACTAGTTCATTTCTTTGTTTACAATGGCCAAGATCTCCACTCAATTGTTTAAACAGAAACAAAGGGATCTTTCTACACTCAGCTAATTTTCATCAGTGATAGATTCTTGCCAGGACTGGTTCTATCAGGCACTAGTTGTGTAGAGCAATGTACTTTTGAGGCACCAGGAAGCTGAATGGGATGCTATTGTTTAGATTCAGGAATTGCAACATTCGATTTGAATATTTATTCCTCCAGCTGTGCATAGAGTGAGCCACAGGCAGGGAAAGAGTTAAGTATGTCCAAATGCATACTTTCAATGAGAAACAGGGAGAAGGAAATGTTACCCACATGTTTTAAAACAAAAGACATGCAAATGGACGCTCTTCTGGGTTTAAAAAAAATGTCCCTTTTCATACATATTGACAGCTAGAGGGGTTTATTATTGAGAATATGGTTAAAGTTACTGCCAGTTTCTACTGGTACTCAGGTTTAAAAAGAAACTATGGAAACCAAGAGAAGGATTATTAATTACGTTCAAATTTGGAATGTCTTTGCCAAGAGTTGATGAATGAATTCAATGAAGCAACCTGTTGGGGTTGTAATTCTGTGTTTTGTTAGCATTTTAATAGAATGCTGAACTTTTCAGAAATTAACACTTTGTTTTAATAATGTTATTAAAGGGTTATTTCTTGGTAAGATTGGTTCTGGAATGTGATTTTGTTTTTAAGATTTAAAGAAAATTCTCCCTAATTTCACATTTTTAAATAACCACATTATTAGTTATACCCGAAAATATTTCATATGTTTATGTGTTAAGAATAGAAAGCACCAAATAACAAAGACAGATACAAGACTTTCCCCCACACTTTTAGTCTCCTTGACTCCTAACTGCAGAATGCTGTTGCCAGAGTCCTGTGGGCATTTCTGAGATAGTATTTGAACATACTAATGTCACCTTCCTACATTCACAAAACCTGTTTCTCGTTAGGGCTATTACAACTCCTTTTACATGTTCCCTGCTATATATTCTGTGATGCAATTGAGAAATGCTAATGAGAAAATATAAACTGGGGGAATTATTCACTGGACTACACCTACAAGAGTCTGCAAGTCAAGCTCTGCCAGTCCCCAGGGGTTTAAAGGAAGTTTAAATGATATGTTATGCTGTCCTTGTTCTTGGACTAAGTTGCTCCTTTCTGGTGGGGAAGCTAGCAGTGTTTTCTACACTGACTAGACTGGAAATCAGCTTTAAAAGGGAAGCTGCATTACAAACACAGGCATCGTCTGCTGAAGGGCTCTGCACTTGAAGCCATAGGCCTTGCCGGAGTTTTATTCCAAATAGGCAACAGCAGATGGTAACAATGCACTTCTCAGAGATGGTAGGAGGGAGGCAGTCTTGTTTCAAGTAATACTATTTCTGGGCGATAATCCAAAATGCGCAGTAGGCAGAAGTTAAAAGGAAGCGCTTGCTTTTAGGTTTTTAAAATACATCCCTTAATCCTGGGTGATGATTGACAATCATGATTTAGAGTATGAGGGGCCTCTCTTTAATCCAGCAAGTTTGATGTTATTTGCGTATCTAGTAGGGCTTTTATTCAACTAAAACTAAGTGGAAGCCTGTGCAATTGATGCCGAAATTTCAGAATTGATTCTTGGCCTGCTACTCTATTTACAGATTAGTAAGGACACAGGATTCATCCCACTCATCTTTTTGAAATGGAAAAGGTTCTAAAAGGCACGTTTACAATTACAATCTTTCTTGCTGTGTAAGAGTACGACCAGGAGATAATGTCTGTCCTCTATAATTTCATATATTGAGAAAAGCAATCTATAAGATTTATTACTACTGACTTAGCTATCAAAATATAGCATTAGCAATTAGTATAATGACAAATAATGCAAATATTGTCACTACTGGCTTTAGAACTTTTTAGAAAATTTACTGAATTAATACCATGGCTCTTGCTCCTGTGGTTTGCTGTCTTAAGTACGTTTGCCTGTTTGCCTGCCTGCCTGCCTTCTTCCTTTCTATTGGGGGTTCAATTTAACAAATCAGTTTATAAGTACAATGCATCTTGGTCACTGATACCCTTTCCTGCGTTCTTTCCCAACTAGAGATTTTCTAAGAGAAAGAAAAAGTGCCTTTCATTTTTTAATCAGTTGTAACAATGACTTGCCTTTAATTATACACTATTAAAATATAATTCATTTGAACCATAAACTCCAAAAAAGATATAGCTATTAAAATATAATTCATTTGGAACTGTAAACTCCAAAAAAAGATATAACCAAAAAAAAAAAAGAAAAGAAAACAATGAGCAAAAATGAAAGGTAACGGAAGACTTTCTACAGCCTTCAAAGAGCTATTTTCTTTGAGACACCAGAGCCCTGTGGTTGCTGTCTCTGCCACAGTGAGACTGAATAAAGCAAATGGACCATAGGAGACAGGAGTTGAGGCTCATGAGAAACCCAGGTGACGGAGAACTTGCTCTGTGTTCTTACTCCATTTTAAAACATGTGCTTTGGGGAATTAAAACTATTAAAGATATTACTTCCAGGAAATTTGAAAACCAAAAGAAAGTATAAAAAGAAAATAAACTTCCTCAGTCCAAGTTGCCAGTGCTAGTCACTCTTGTGTGTATATTCTTTATCATTTTTTCCTTACTGTAAAATATGCTTCTGGAAGACATCTTGGTGGTAGAGGTGTGCAGACATGATTTAAAATTGAATGAATGAATGTGTGAATAAATAAATAAACAAAGTTCTTGCAGCCTTTGCAGTGGGGACACGAATGATATAATGTGCATTGGGCTTTATCTATTTTGTGGCTACAAGAGCAGATCTTTCTGTTAGAAAAACCCTAGTGAGAGAATCCTTTGTGTTTAGAATATATTCTAACCTATTAAGTAAATGTTGATAATACTTCTTTCTGTTAACATTTCCCAAGCCTGTTTTTGCCATAGATTGTACATTTGATATTTAAAGGCTAATAGAACAAATCCAAGTGCTAGAAAAATAGGGAAATCCTGTTGGAATATCCACTACACAACGATGATTTAAGCCAAATCTCCTTATTTTGCCTTTGGATTTGTAAGTTCTTGCCATATATGATGCTGTGATTGTTACAATGAAAGCACTACTGGTCTTAGCTGTGCTCTATTGTTTCATTAGAGCTTCTAAATATTCTTTTAAAATGTTTATATTCTTTTTAAAAATTAATATTCTTTTTTAAATGGAAGTTTTAATATTTTAAAAATTACTATTTTTTTCCAGTCCTAGGGTTTGGACTCTGGGCCTGGGTGCTATCCCTGAGCTTCTCTGCACTCAAGGCAAAGCACCACAGCCTTCACTTCACTTCACTTCAGCCTTTTCTGAGTAGTTTATTGGAGATAAAAGTCTCGTGGGCTTTTCTGCCTGGGATGGCTTTGAACCACAATTTTCAGATCTCCACTTCTTGAGTAGTAAGGCTTACAGGCATAAGCCCCCAATGCCTGACTAAAGGAAGTTCCACTTAACAAGACAGCTTATGAATACAATGCATCTTGATCAGTGTCACCTCCTTCACGATTCTAACCCCCCTCCAACCTGCCACTTCCCTTACTTTTCTTAATTTTGTAGTATCTGGATGAGTTTTTGACTACATTCTCTCTCTTCTCTTTCCTCACCCCCCTTCTATCAAGTATTTCTTTCCTGGTGCTTATTTTGTTAGACCTTGTCTTTCTACAAAATTGTGCTGTTTGAGTTCTTCATAGGGTCTACTATAGTTCAGTTAATTAATTTGTAACCACTTGCATTCCATCTAATGTGTTCACTTACAGGTTCATAGGCACATTTTAGCTACCACAAATGAGGGAAACCATACAACTTTTGTTTCTCTGGGTCTGACATACTTCACCTATTACAATATTTTTCAAGTGTTTCCATTTCCTTCCTAATGGTACAATATCATTCTTTCTGATGGATGATTAAAATTGTGTATATACCACATTTTCTTGATCTGTTTTGAGGGAATGCCCCTCAGTGGACTGATTCTCTATCTTAATTATGGTGAATAGTGCTGCAATGAACATGGTTGTGTTGGTGGCTTTACCATAACTTTGCTTATGATCTTTTGGATAGGGAGTGAAATTTCTGAGTCATAGGGTAGTATTATGCTTAGGTTTTTGAGGAACTTCTATACTGCTTTTCCCAGGGTGAATGAACCAGTTTACATTCCCACCAAAGTGTAATAGAGTTTTATTTTGGCTGCATCCTTGCCAGCATTTGTTATTATTTGTTTTCTTGATAATGGCCATTATACCTAGAGTGCACTGGAACCTCAGTGTTCTTTGAACCCATGAAGTCTTGATGAGCATTTTGAAAAACCTATTGTAAGGGGGTATAAATCTGTAGATTCAGAAATGAAACCCAGACTTTTTAGATTATCAAATCCAGGGAGAAAATCAAGGCATTTTCTCTTAAGTCAGAAATGAACATTATTGTACAAAGATAAACTGTTATATGGTTTTTCCTGACTGGAAAATTCTTTTTCTCCTTGTCTTCCACACTCATGTCATTGACTGAGGCTCTTCCTTTAAAATGTGACTTAACAATCTGTGCCATGAAATCTTGGCCTGTTGCCAGTGGCCCCTCCCTAAGTCCTCTGCCCCTCTTTCCATATTACAGGGTGCTACACACACACACACACACACACACACACACACTGTATTGCAGTTCATTACCTCTTTTTTCCAATTGTTTACTGTCTGTCTCCCTTGTCCTGACACAGCATTATAAGATTGTTTATTGGCTGACTGACTTACTAAATAGATGAATAAACAGATTTTCTCATGAGCTAAAGTGCCCAACAGGAAACTTACATTTAGCCCATAGGGCACATTGCAGAAACAACGATCTCTGATGCTTGTGATACTGACTGAATAGTTATCAGACATTGTGTTCAGTGCTTTAATGAACTACTGTGTATTGTGATCTTTTTATCTGTAGTTTACAGAAGAGGTAACTCTGAAGCTGAGAAACAGTAAATCACTTGTTCAAAGATAACTAATCAATAGCTCACAGAGTAGGCACTCAAACAGAAGCTGTGTCATTCCAAAGCCAGTGCACATAATAGCAAATACTGTCTTCTTCTACAGCAGAAAACCAGTATTTGTTGAATGAATGAATAGTGAATGAATGCTCCCCTTACATGAGAGAAGTTATAATAAAGTTATAGTAATCAGGAAGTACGCAATAAGTACAGTATTAGTTACTTTATTACACAGTCTGCCTAGAAACAATCAACCCAAAAAAGCATCAGCCCAAATCTGATATTAGGGATGGATTGAAATACATGATCACCAAGGGTGATTTTTTCCTTTAGTTAGGGGTTGTGTGTAGCAAGACCTGAATCACTGGCATTTTATTTCCACAATATTCTTTTATTTTTAACCATTTCTTGAATATTAGTGCCATGGGCACCAATTGGTCCACCTTTGATAATCAAGGCCTGTTCAAGGAGTGACATCATTATAATAAGTAGCAGTAGATGTCACAGGGACAGATTATCTACATGGCTCAGGATTCTCAGACCTAGTTTTGAACCCACTCATTTGGGGAGTTTTGAAAAGCTTCAGATTCCTAGAGTTCAATCTCTGAATTTCTAATCAAAGAGATCTTGGAGGTGGTGGGTAATAAGCATCTTTAGAAGCTAAACCCGATAGATTAGGATGGGGAGCCCATTCAGAACCAAGATCTAAGTATATAAAGGCCTCTCAGTATATGGCACATAAATACAAACTATTCTTGCCTTGAAACCTCCTAAACAGGATGTCTAGAAGAGATTGAAATCTGATTTGAGAGATGCTAGTAACTTTCACAGACATAGCTCATATATCATAAACTTGGCTTTTCAAAGAATCACCTGGGGGAATTAAAAAAAATAATCTACAATCACAGGCCACATATTCCTGTGGTGTGTTTGGCACCCCTAATATATTCATACTGTGGGCTGTCACCCCTAGGGATTCGAGTGGTAGTTGTTCTGGGTTTTGGCTCCCAAGTCAGAATTTTCAAGATTTTTGAAAGCTCCCAGGTGGTTTTAATGTGCAGAAGAGTTAAGACCACTATTTTGGTGGAAGAGATCTTATCAGATACTAACTCCCTATCCCTTCAACAAAGATGTTCTCTTGGTCTAATTTTTTGCCATCCCACAGTTTAACTTGCAGGAAGCACGCCGCTGTCTCAAAGGCAAGGAGAAACAGCTGCAAGGAGCATGGCTAGCATGTCAAAATCCAGAATTTTTTTTTAGAATCTCTGGAGCATTTTGTGAAGGTATGACTTTGGCTTGTACCTTTGCTCTATTTTTATCCTTATTAAAAAAGCTCCTGACATTTCTTTCATAAGCTGGCCAACAGGAATAGTCCATTTGGCAGTCAGAGATCTGAACAAAAGTGAATACTCTGTTGTGATAGATTGGCATGAACCAGAGCATACACAAGGGCCTGGTCACCTTCAGGAGCAGTGACATATCTGGTTCAGAGCCTATGATGCTCAAAACCAGACCTTGCTTTCTTGGTGATCCTACCAGCTTGCCAGTAGGATCTTACTAGCCTGGCTGGACAGAAAGACAAGCATTTTCCATACATCTCTCTTACAGGAGGACCTGGGGACCATCACCAAAACACTGACCATACTAAATATGTCAGGATACCCTACTCATTTAGGTGAATGCTGAAACTCATGTACAGGTATCTGAATCTAGTCTAAGAAGGAAAATAACTAGCACTGAGAGAAAAGAAAAGTAATGGAAAAGTCTGTGTCACGAACACAAACACAAGTCAGAGATTGTTGTATCTGAAAGACAGCCCATCAGGTGGAATGGTTTTAAGCCAAATGCAGGTGTTTGAAAGACCTTATAATTGCTAGACCCACAGAGCTTACTAATGAAGATGAAAACCATAGGATATCCACCTTTACAGGGAGCAATTTCAACACAGGAGTCTTCTTTTCTCCCTGTAATTCCTTTACTCTGCATCAGTCTTATTGCCTGCCTGAAAAAATTCTACTACTAAGGCTTTGTTATGATATAAAATATAGATATTTCCAGAAAAAGAAACACAATAAGCCTTTCATTAAAGCACATACAATCCTGGCTCTGTGTGAACCACTTGAAGGAGTGTTTTTATTTGTGTTATTAAAAAAAATACTGATGCTGGCTATCAGCTATTCTCATTCAGTTGTCTAGGATACAGCTTAGGCATTAAAAAAAAAAGGCGACTTTAATGTGTAGCCAAAGTTGGGATCCGTTGGTCTAGAGTGTGAAAATTTGATCAGACCCTTTCTGGAGGGCAAATTTTGATTGGGAAGGACAGAACACAGTCCTTGGCTGGAGGGAGGCAAGAAGCAGCACCTGGGGTTGTTATAGGAAGATGGTGGCAGCGCAGATTAGGAATGAGGAGGTGGTGCTGAAAATAAACTCCTATTTGTCAGTTTTGCCCAAGGCTGGCTCTGACCCAGGACATAAGAGAGATAAGAGGCAAGGAGGAGAATGAGCTTATGGGAAAGAGCATCTCCATGAATACATATTTAAAGGCTCTCAATAAGCATTCTCAACATCACTGGGTTTCAGAAATTGACCACCTTTAACAAAAACCATTTTAATTCCTGTAGTAGAAGTTCTTCCTACTTAACCCTAAAATAAAACTTTAACAAAAGTAACATTAAGATGTGTCTACGGGGTGGTGGTGAGTGACGTATCTGTTTAAGGATACTGTAGGTTAATTTATCTAAGACCCATGACAGGTGCCCTCAGAGAACTAAGTTTTATAAAATCTATTATTGAAAAATCACTATGTAAATGTTATTTTATTTGATTCTTTTAAAATTTTATGTATTTATTTTCATTTTTTGTCGGTTATGTGGCTTGAACTCAGGACCTGAGCACTATCCCTGAGCTCTTTTTGCTCAAGGTTGGTGCTCTACTACTTTTGTTTGTTTTGATTTTTCCAGTCCTGGGGCTTGAACTCAGGGCCTGAGCACTGTCCCTGGCTTCTTTTTGCTCAAGGCTAGCATTCTACCACTTGAGCCACAGCACCATTTCTGGCTTTTTCTGTTTATGTGGTGCTGAGGAATCCAACTCAGGGCTTCATGTATACGAGGTGAGCACTTTACCACAGGCCATATTCCCAGCCCTAATCCAATTCTTTATCTTGTTTTTCCCCCCTTCTGCATTGTTTGCTGGCCAAATAGCATGCTTCTTGCCCTGTTCTTTTGTTTTGCCTGGCATGAAGAATTTTAATAAGTTCTGTTGGTCTTTCTGATTTCTCTGAACAATTTCCCAGGCTACTTCTGTGCATCTGTTCCTTGGCCTCTGAGGGGCGCTGTGGCACCATGCATCGAGCTTAAGCCACCTGGATTGGTTTACAGCTCTTTGACCTTGGGTGAACCTTGTTGGATTTCCATGTCCTCATCTGTAAAATGGGAACGAACCATACTGATGCTAACAGAGTTGTGAGAATACATGTGAAAATTGCTTTGATAACTATGATGTGCTGTGTAAGAGAATACATTCCACAGCAAAGGCCTGCAGTGCTTTTCAGGGTAGAATGTTTTGGAAAGCATTGTACTATAGAGGAATATTTTCAAGGCATCTGCTCTGGATTTATGCATCACCTCAGAACAGATGTGCTGAGAGCATGCTCTGGTCTTGCTAAGGTCACAGGTCAGGGTCATTATCATCAACCTCTGGGAACTTCATTCATTACAGGCTCTGTCCTAGAATCTGGCATTATATGGATTTGCATTAGCTACAGCTCCACCAACCTCTTAGTCTTTCACAGACCCCTTTAGAGATCCATAACCTCTGGGGATCTAAGAGTCAGTCAGAGCCTCAATCCAAGGCAACCTCCAAGCAAGACCTCTATTGGTGCAGGGACAATGGGGAGGGTTGGAGGTGAGGAAGACATTGGTGGTTGTTCATCAGTATTGTGTGATGAAATCTGATATGTCAAAACAATTCAAGAGGACTAGGAATGTGGCTTAGTGGTAGAGTGCTTGCCTAGCTTGCATGAAGCCCCAGGTTTGATTGCTCAGTACCACATAAACAGAAAACGTCAGAGGGGGCACTGTGGCTCAAGTGGTAGAGGGCTAGCCTTGAGCAAAAGAAGCTCAGCGACAGTGCCCAGGCCCTGAGTTAAAGCTCTAGAACTGGCAAAAAAAAAAAAAAAAAAAAAAAGAATCCCTCACAAACAAACAAAAAACAATTCAAGAGGAAATATAGGGGTTTCTTTATCCTTTTCTGACCTTTCATTGATTCTCCAGGGTGATCTTCAGGCTACCAGCATTAGAATCACACATCCCCAAGGTAACTTGTTTTAAATGCCAATGAATCACTATTCACAGCTCGGATTTTATGAAATGAAAAATTCAAGGGAAGTGGGTAGCAATCTGCTGTCTGCAAGCCCTCCATGGAATTCTGGTGTTCTGAGAACCACTGATTACAAGTCAGCTACCTATGTAGCTGTGGCCATCAAGGTCTTCTCCTGGGTTCATTCCAAGTAGAGATGATGAAGGGCTGGAGATGTAGCTCAATGGTAGAGCATTTGCTTAGCATACTTGAGTCCCAGAGTACAACAAAGATATACATGTGTATGTGTGCACGTGCACTCTCCCCCCCAAACAAAGTAGAAGTTGCTCTTCAGTGCTTCTCTTATCTGCATTCAGCGTATTCGCTTTATTATGCATTTATTTGCCACTACTATAGTGGTGAAAACTTGTAAATGGCTTAAATTCTCAAACTACATACTCTTACCATTAAGCAGTAAGCTCAAGGTCTAACTCTCAACCTGGTTGATATTAGGAGATTAGGAAGACAGGATTTGAAGAGAAATGTGAGTATTCTCTGGAACTCTGTAGTTCAGGCATAGAATTCATTCTGGGATGGCTGGGATGCTAAGAAGCCAGGAGGAGAAGTTGTGTGTCCTATTTATGTGTATTGGTGGCAGTGGCATAGATGATTTATGAATATAGTGTGGAATGAAATCATGCAAATGAATACATCTTGTCACCCCAAGAACTTGTTTTTGTGATGAGACCCTCCCATTATACTCTCAGAAAATTTTAAATGGATGGATGCAGTGGCTCAAACCTATAATCCTAGCTACTTGGGAGGAAGAGATCAGGGAATTTCAGTTCAAGGATAGCCTGGGACATATGGTTCACAAGATCCTGTCTCACTCAATGTCTCCTATCACTTGTAATTGCAAGCTAAAGAGGGAGAGTTGTGGCTGGCCACTGGTGCCACCTGTCAACTCCAGTAGCATGGTGAAACACAAGGAGGAGGATCACAGTCCAGACTGATCTGCATATAAAGTAAGGCCTTACCCTAGAAATAAGCAACAAAAAGTGGCAAGGTATGGTTGAAATGGTAGAATGCCTATCTAGCAAGGCAGAGGCTCAGAACTCAATCCCCAATGCTGATAAAAAAAAAAGAATTACTGTGCAAAACACCATGATTAACTATACCATGCTGCACAGTAGATCTAATACACATGAAAAAAAAATCACTGTTTTCTTCCTGGGCTTTGTACCCTCTACCATCCTCCTTTATTCCTTATAATCCCAGCCTCTGCCACCACCACTGCACTCACTACTTCTAGGAATTCCATTCTGTGCCCAGCTTATTTCACTTCACAGAATGTTCTCTAACTCCATCCATTTTGTCCCCATTCACAGAATTTCCCTTTGTTAAGGCCAAATAATATTCCACTGGGTACCACAATGTCTTTATCCACTCATCTGTTGATGGACATTTTTTGGCAGTACAGGGGCTTGAACTCAGAGCCTCACACATTCTTGATTTGCTTGCTCTGCTGTAGGTCTACCACTTATGCCATGCCTCCAGCTGTATCTTTTTTTTTTTTTTTTTGCTGATTCACTGGCGATAGTCTCATGAACTTTCCTGCCAAAGCTGGCTTCACACTGTGATTTTTAGAGATCAGCTTCCTGAGTTTCTAGGGTAACAGACATGAGCCACCATGGCTCTAGTTTTAGTGTTTTTTTGAAGAACTGTTGTCATATTAGTTTAACTTCTGCTTTTATTAGTACCGTCAAAATGATCCTCAATTTAGAAACGTAGATGTGAGAAAATGCTTTAAAGGGTTGAGACCAGAGGGAGTTCTCTTAACTAAATTTTATTTGTAATCAGAATGTTATGTATGTGGAAAGAATTTCCCTTCTTTCCTTGTTGAACTCAAGACAATGTAGCTTAATGGAATGAGACTGAGCAATGACAGAGCTATACATTTCAGTTAAGCCTCACCATCAACTTGTATGAATCTTGGTCCAGTTAACCCTCTGAACCTTTGTTCCCAAACCATAAAAGCAAAGCTAACTACATGACCCCCAAGTCTCTTCCAGCTCCAGAATTCATGGGTGAATTCTCCCATATCTTCCCAGTGCTCCAAACTAATTTCAGTTGTCTGCTTCCTTCTCAATGCCATGAGTCATCTGATACCACCTCCTACCCTCACCCCACATCCCACTTTTTAGCTTCCAAGGAATAACATTTGACAATCGAGGAGAAGAAAATAAAAGCCCTCTGAACTCCACGTTGTTCCCAACTTATTGCAGCATCCTTCAGTGATCCTCCAGTAGGGTCACAGTCTCGGAGACACACACAATTTGGCTGCCCGAGTCTAAATGATCAGAGAAGTTGCCCCATCACCCTCCCAGTGTTTGGAAAGCAGCCCGTCTAGCTGCCAGGCTTCTCTCTGTGAGTAGCTTTGCTTCTTTGACTTCCTGGCCATCATTGCTTTTTACTTTCAAGACTCACAACTTTGGGAAGAAAAACCTGTGATTCCTCTTCCTGCGTAAATGTGCATTTTGTTATCTGACCTCAAGAAGTAGCATGAAATTACCTTATTTCCCCTACCCCTGGTTAAAAGAAATGTAATTTTGTTCTGTGGCTCTTCACACGTTTGGTAATATCTGACCATAAATAGTTTTAGGACTAGAGAGGGTCAAGCAAATAAAACAGACTTGCCCATAGGCTGGGGGGGAAAATTGTGCCCAACAAATTTAAATTGCCTTTCCTTTGATCATAACGCATATTGGTGGCCTGGAGGAGGATAGCACCCATGGGCTGAAGGCTAAAATTTCCATTTCTATCACTTTTTCTTTACCCACTGGAGTGGCTATCTAAAGGAATGTTGGTCATATGTTATATCCACTAAGTAGGATTCAGTGTCACTTTTTACTTTCAAAATGTGCTGGAGAGAAGTATAAAAATGGCACCTTTTAACCAATAGTAATGAATCTTGTTTTGCCTAGGGTCATCATTCTGATATTAATATCTGAGAAGTCACATTAGGGAGATACGAGAATAATACTTTCCTTTTTAAAAAAATTTTTGCTTTGAGACTGTTTTTTAGGCTTTTATTGGTCAGGCTAAGAGACATCTAAGACCCATACATTCAAGAGTGTGGAAGTGAAGCTGTGGTTCAAAGTGGTGGAGTGTGAACCTTGAGTAAAAAAAGCTCAGGGACAGCAAGTACTCAGGCCCTGAGTCCAAGCCTCGCAACCAACAAAAAATTCAAGGGTGGTTCTGGAACATTTTTCAGGTTTCATATTCTATTAAATTTAAGACTAAAAAAGGGACCCTCCTCAGTTATTCATAAATTTAAGATTTAACCATGTATTAAGCCCTTTTGTGATATAGATGAAGATATATTGTAGTCAGCAACTACTTTGTTAAATGAAAACTCCTTTGTACAGTTAAGTGTGTGTGTGTGTGTGTGTGTGTGTGTGTGTGTATGTATTTTTGCATGGCTTTTGTGGCTCATGCCTGTAATCCTAGCTACTTAGGAGGCTGAGATCTGAGGATCATATCATTAT
Source organism: Perognathus longimembris pacificus (assembly GCF_023159225.1). NCBI lineage: Eukaryota > Metazoa > Chordata > Mammalia > Rodentia > Heteromyidae > Perognathus > Perognathus longimembris. The sequence continues at coordinate 26,705,528 of NC_063174.1, read as the reverse complement.
TGTTGTTATTTTTAACATACTATGTGAAATTATTTCTTTTTTCTTTTGTTTATCTTCCCTATGGTTTATCCCCTGTTGTCACTGTCCTTGATTTCAGTACCCTGGGTATATGTTTGCCTGAATTAGGGAAGGGAAAGGGGACATCAAAATGGAGAGACAAAGGGTAAAAGGTGAACCAATGAAACAGAAACACTTACAAGACAAAATATTGTAAACCAACTGTACAACTCGGGGAGGGGGGGTTGGGAAGGAAGGAAGGTGGGAGAAAATGAGGGAGGAGGTAACAAGTTTGACAAGAAATATACTCACTACCTTATGTATGTAACTGTAAACCCTCTGTACATCACCTTGACAATAAAAAATTTAAAACAAAAACAAAGAAAACAAAGCTTGGGGAGGAAAAAACCCTTAAAGCCAGCACCCAGGCCCTGAGTTCAAGCCCTAGCACTGGTGTAAATCTTTAATGTTAAATAATTATTCTAAATTATTTTGTTTACTTATGACCAAGTACTTAAAAAGTGAGCCAGTGGTCTTTGGTTTTTACCTCATTTTAAGCCTTTCCTTTATCATCATTATCCAAAAAATGAGATTAAGTGGGGATTGAAAAAAAAATACGGGCTGAATATGAGCCATTAAAAAACTCAATATGGCTGAAATATGGGCCACGGACTAGCAAAAAGATGGGCTCAGCGAACATGTCCATCTAACCACTGGACACTGGATAGACATGAGCCACCCAAATCCATCCCCTTTCCTGCTCGTGGCAATGTTGTCACTCTGACATCTTTATCAAGAGATAATTCTGAGTCTACTGACTGTCTAGGTTTTATAGGGCAATGACAGTAATCATGATACTTTCCTCTCCACTCTTTGATCCAAAGTGGCAGATTATACTAGAAGGATCCTGGGATGTGAAACTCACCCTCTGACTTCCTATTTCCCAATCTTCTTTTGCTTCAGGCCTTACTTCTTTCCACAGAACACAAGGACCTTTATCAGCTCCACAGGAGAATGAAGGATGTGGGGAGGACAGGAGCAGGTTGCCAATCTTGGTATCTTGACACAAATTTCTATGATCAAACTGTTTGCACATATAAAGAAAATGCTTCATCCATGTTTGGTGAATCAATTTGAAAACATAGATAACACATTCCTAGAAGAAAATGCTAACTTTAAACATTTAACTTTGTCGTCAACCTCATTTTATTGTGCAGCTTTACTTTATTGCAGATTGAGGCTTCTTTCATGATCCCTCCACTCCTGCCTTTTTTTCAGATAAAAAAGTTGTGACATCAGAATAGACAAATAACTTCCCCATGATCACATATTGGAACGGTAGGGGAGATGAGACTCAATCACAGCCTATATCCTCACTTATCTGTACCTTAAAGCAATGACTATCAGATACATGCCAGTTCTGTTCATGGAGATGCTGAAAACTTTATTTTCCTCCCCCACCCCTGCCAGAGTAAATATTGCATCCACAAAAAGAGAAATGCCTTTTGTAAAGAGAATAAAATAAACAAATGAGAATAGGACTCTAAAAAGGACAGATTTTTATGTATGGGCTCTAGGTTCCTAGGCTGATTTTAGTTATACTCATGTACCAAGCATCTTCTTTATAAACTTTCCAATCTCAGCTTTTAAAAATATAATTTTATTGTTATTATTAAGAAATTGTACAAGAGGGTTAACGTTTCAGAAATCACGTAGTGGGTATAATTCTTTTTGGACAATATCACTTCTTCTTTCACTTTACATCAATTTCTTCCTCCCGTCCCTGCCCACAAGCTGCATAGCTCATTTTTTACATAGTGTATATAAAATGCCATGACTGAATTTGTTCATCTTCCCTCCATTTCTGTGCTCCCCTTTTGACTCCCCTAAAGAGACAAAAAACAAAATCCCCAAAGCAAAAACAAGCACCACCTCAACCAATAACAACAAAAAAACATATAAAATCTCCATTTCCTGGAATTGTTAAATAGTATTTTAGATGTTCAGGTGAGTTATGCCTTTGAGTTTCTCCCCTAAGTGTATTCTCCTTTAGTCTGATTGTGTGTGAATGCCTAGAGTCCTGCATAATCTATTATGACCCAGTGTATTTTAGATCTAGCCTCCACATATTAGAGAAAACGTGCCTTTTGACTCTCTTGGCTTGGTTTACCTCATGTAACATGATTTGTTCTAGGTCCATCCATTTTTCTGCAAATGACATAACATTTTTTCTAATGGATGAGTAAAATTGTACTGTTTACACATTTTTTTTTATTCACCCATCTACTGTGGGGCATGTGGGCTGTTTCTATAACTTGGCTATTGTGAATAGTATAGCAATGAACATGAATGTGCAAGTGTCTCTACCATATCCTGACTTAGAATGTTCTGGATGGATGCCCAAAAGTCATATGGCTGGGTCATAGGAAAGTTCTATGTTTAGTTTTTTGAGGAACCTCCAGAGTGCCATCATAGTGGTTGTATATTCCTACTAACAGTGAAATAGGGTTCCTTTCCCCCACATTATTGCCAGCAGTTGTTCGAATTCTTTATGTTGGCCAATCTAACTAGGGTGAGATGGAATCTCATAGTCATTCTGATTTGCATTGCCTTTATGGAGGTTGAACATTTCCTTGTATATTTATTTGCTAATTTTACTTCTGAAAAGTCTCTCTTTAGCTTCTTTGCCAGTTTATTGATTGGTTTATTAGTTTTGAAGGGTTTCATTTTTTGAGCTCCTTGTATATTTTAGATATCAAGCCCTTGTTGGATCTATTGTTGGTAAAGATCTCCCAGTCAGTTGGCTATCTTTAGTAACTATGTCCTTTGTAGTGCAGGCACTTTTTGTTTTGATGTAATCCCATTTGCCAAGTTGCTCTCCTGTTTGCTTTGCCCCTCTACTCTTTTCAAAAAGTTCCTGCCTTACTAAACTCTGTTTCTTAAGCACTGAACCAGCATGGCTTTTGGCAGGTTCTGCTTTTTATTCTTCTCAAGTTCACAAGTAAATGTGTGCTTGGTTTTGTTCATCATGACAGTTTTGAGATTAATATCTGTGCCTAAAAGAGATTTTTAGAGAAACAGCATTGACTTGTAGACCTGCATTATTATTACTATCCATCCAGATTCTAAACAAGCAACTTTTAAGTTAATTGGAAACCATATTTTTAAAGGATAATATGTTTCCTTTAAAAAGAAATAAAATACTTAATTGTATTTATTTATTTATTTTTGCAATGGTACGAGGGTTGAACTAAGGCCCTTGAGTTCTTACTCAGCTTTTTGCTCATGACTGAAGCCTCTACTCTGACTCTTTGCTGGCTAATTGGAAATAAGCATCTCCAGAATTTGTTTGCCTGGGCTTACTTTGAGCTGTCCTCCTCTGATCTCAACCTCTTGAGTTGCTAGGATTGCAGGTCTGAGCCACCACTGCCCTAGGAGACATAAATTCTTATTGCCATTTTCTTGTCCCAGCTTTTTACTCTTCACCTCCAAAGAAACAAGGCTTTTATACTTACACTCCAAGTTGTTTTTTTCTCTTTAGTAATTCTTTTATTATTAAAAATCAGGCAGATATGTATTTTTGTACATATAAAATGGAAGTAAAGAAATAATGGAAATAAAGAATAATGGTTATGTTTTATAGTTGTGTACTTTCTGAAGAAAGTTAGGTAGTAAACATTTCTTGTTTTTCAGCTCAAGGCTTGGAGTGCCATGATTTTTTTTTTTTTTTTTTTTTTTTTTTTTTTTTTGCCAGTCCTGGGCCTTGGACTCAGGGCCTGAGCACTGTCCCTGGCTTCTCTTTGCTCAAGGCTAGCACTCTGCCACTTGAGCCACAGCACCACTTCTGGCCAATTTCTGTATACCTGGTGCTGGGAAATCGAACCCAGGGCTTCATGTATACGAGGCAAGCACTCTTGCCACTAGGCCATATCCCCAGCCCGAGTGCCACGATTTGACAGTGAAGTGTATGAATAAGAAGTCAGATATATGGAATAGTGTATTGTGAATTCTGTACATTCAGTGTAATATATTTGCTATCCTTAGAGTAGATGTGTCCAGAAGTTTCCCTAAAACCTATATTTAAAGCTGTGGCCTATATAGATGATCTAAGATGGGACTGGCAAACTTTATCTGTAAAAATCATAAATGTATTATGTTTCAGGGGCCATAGGATCTCTTCAGCAACTACTCAGCACAGTTGTGTACTGCAAAAGTAGCTGTAGACTACATGTAAACAATGATCGTGGTTGTATTCCAATAAAACTTTATTTGCAAGCACAGGCAGTGGCCAGATTTTGTTTTTATCCCTAATTTGCTGACTTCTAATCCAAGAGCTTCTTGGAATAAATTTCTTATTCTAAGTTACAAAAAGTAAAAGATTATAGCAGAAAGAAAAATTAAAGGATCACTCAGCTATAGACAATAAGCTATTTGTGATTCCAAGTTTTAAAAAGTCAACATATAGATTTACACCTTAACAACAACTAAACATGGTTCTAGCTGGACACTGGTGGCTCATGCCTATAATTCTAGTTACTCAAGAGGCTGAGGATTATGGTTCAAAGACAGCCTGGACAGGAAAGTCCTGGAAACATTTATCTCCAATTAACCACAGAAAAGCTGGAAGTAGAGAAATGAGTCAAGTAGTAGAGCAAGTAGTAGCCTTGAGTTCAGGGACAGTACCCAAGTCCTGAGTTGTAGCCCTCAAACCTACCCCACACCACACACAAAGGGATTCTTGTCTCAAATCAGGAATTACAATGTGTGATTGAAAGAACTTTATGTGCACAATTCATATGCTTCTCTAATACATATATATGTATGTGTGTATATATATATATAACATATGTTGAAGATATAGATCCAAAATTTATTGTACCTATAAATGTATAATATCTATTCTCATACAATCAACACTTGGTATCTATACAGGATTGGTTCCAAGACCCCTGGGGACAGAAAAATTCATAGATGCTCAAGTTTCTTATATAAAATGGGTAGTATTTGTGTAAAGCCTGCATAGATATTCCTGTGTACATTAATCATCTCTACTTTATTGGCAATGCTAATTACAGTGACAATTCAGTATAAATAGGTGCTCCACTAGGGAATAATGACAAGAGAAAAGATCAGGACATGTTCACTTACACACCAATTCTTTTTCTGGGTATTTTCTGTCCCTGGTGGTTTAAATCTACAGATGCAAAGCTCCCAGAAAGAAAGGGCCAATGTTATTGCTTCAAACTTCATTTCTAGTAGCTACTTATTTTAAAAAACAACAAGACTGGGTCTCCTCTTTGTCCTTCTCTGGGCTCCAAATGAGACAAGCACCCCATATCCACCAAATGCCTGTGTGGGAGTCAGGGGGTGATCCACAGGGGATATGAGTCTGGGGGTTCTCAGACTGGCCCCTGCCTAAGTGGTTGTTTGTCAAGTTGTTTGATCAGTGTAAACAAGATAGTAATCAGAACCCAGGTCTTGAAGACAAAGGCTAGAATCTGATAAGATCCCTCAAACTGACAGGCTAGGTGGATGGATAGGACAGGTTTAGCAAACCGAGGGTGGGGAGGGAGGGAGGGAGGGAGGGAGGGAGGGAGGGAGGGAGAGAGAGAGAGAGACATAAAACAGACAGGAAGAAGGGTAGTTCAGAGGCAAATGCTGTGAACTTTGCATTTCACATCTCTCAGGATTTCTTTCTCAAAGGCAGTTCCCCGCCCCATCCATTTCCCACTGGAAAGCAACATTTCAGTGACTGAATTCAATAGGTTGTGCAGTGACCCATTCTAAGGATCTATGTGGTCCTAAGGGGCATCAGTTCACCCTGGATCCCATAGCATAAAGTTTACTGGCCAAACAAAGGCCAGTGACACTATCATCAAACCTATATGAAGCACAAAATCTCTGAGTGTTTGGGAGTAACGTTTCAACAGGAGGTATGTGTCCAGCAGGGGAAGGGGCGATGTTAGAGGCAACCAAGGCTGAAATGAAGTCTTGGAAGTTTATCTGGCAGCTCCATCGCTTGTAAGCCCTTTCGTGGAGCTATGTAAAGCAACCCAATCTTTTAAAACTTGTCTACTTGGTAAGGTAATCTATTCTTCCTTCTAAAAGACTTGCCTGCCCACTCCGTATTCCACCCTGAATATTTTTCTCCAGCGGCTACAAACTCCTGGATGGAACCGTGTGAATTCTAAATTACTTTTTTAAAATTGACATTACTTTGCTGCGAGCCAACTACTTCATAAGCTGTGTCAGCTAAAGGTCTCCCCACCAGTTAGTCTGAAGAAGTTTTTGCTGTCATATCTGTCCTGCTAATTTAAGCAGAAACTGTAATTAGATGTAAGTGGTCCTGTTCCCACAGAAAATGAATGGCAGCCTCTGTAGCGAGACAACCGTTCCAAACCCTTTTGGCTACCGGCACTCCACAAGTTAGCCGTGTGGAGCAAGGCCCAGATCCAGACTTCTGTCCGTCCAATTTTATATCTGCGGACGCACAACACTAAATCCAATATTTCTAATGCCTTGCTGCGATGGGTGCAAAGCCAAGCACATTCCAAGCTTTTGTGTGGGTGCCTCCTCCTGAGAAGGACACACTAGTGGTGTGTGTGTGTGTGTGTGTGTGTGTGTGTGTGTGTGTATTTCCTCAAACACATCAACATCAAGAGAAAAATTAAACAGAAGTTTGAGGAGTAGTTATGTGAAACTCCAGAAAATCAGAAAATGTTGTTTATAATAAATAGCAATGGAATTGCAAGGATGCATTTAGTAAAGACTTTTTATTTGTTTGCTTCTTGGAAAAAGGAATGTACTGTTCATATTTTGAAAGTTTGGCCAAGGATATAGCCACATGTAAGAACCTCCTGTGTGCAAGGGGCTCCTGCGTGTGGGGGAAGGAATGTCTATGCCAGATAGGTTCATTCCCAGGTAGTTAAAAGACATCAATATCAAACCAGGTGCTGGTAGCTCACGCCTGCAATCTTAACTACTCAGGAGGCTAAGATCTGAGCAACTCAGTTTGAAGCCAGCTCAGGCAGATAAGAGACTGTGAGACTCTTATTTCCTATTAACCAGAAAAAAGCCAAAGTAGAAATACAACTCATGTGGTAGTAAAAAAGAATTGTGAGAGTGTGAAGCCCAAAGTTCACTCACATGCACACACACACACACACACACACACACACACACACACACACACCCCACATCAATACTGAGGCATCTCGTCCTGTACTAATGAAATGAAACCAGGAGTCCTTAAGTGTCCACCTGTCCTCTCCATCCTTTCAGCCACAGAGGGATACAGAAGAACAATTGACGACATAATTCCTCTTTACCATGAACTTAATTCAAAAGCAATACTGTATAAGATTGAGAATATGAAGTCGACTGTACGATTGTAAAAGTACCATCCAAAAGCATCCTTTACCAGCTCTTTCCAGGGATAGTGGATTGTGGGCCCAGCCCTTGGCATTCCTGACCCCTGATGGCATCACCTGCTTGCACTCCCCTTTGTCTCCCAAGTCCCTGCTTCCCACTGGTGTCTTTGACAGTTACAGGCAATGGTAGCCAATCATTAATTTTGTCATATCAAAATTTGCCTTTCAGGGGCTGGAGATTTAATTCAGCCGAAGAGCGCCTTCCTGGCAAGTGCAAGGCCCCAAGTTCAGTCCTCAGCTCTGGAAAATAAAAACAAAAACAAAATGACAACGAAACTTGCCTTTCACTGTTTCTTTTGGAAGTTTATAGACTTGAGGAAGGGTTGTCCAGTGAAGGTTACAGAAGTATAGAACTTCAGAATACCAAGTAAAGAATATTCATCCACCTAATTCTGCATTTTTCTAGAAAACATGGACTTGATTTTTTTCAAGTATTTGACCAAATAAACATATATTAGGAGAATTGTGACATTGAGGCAGTAAGGATATCTGATAGTGCTTTCTGGCTTTGATCTATTCAATGAGTGTTTTTTTCGTAGTCAAGAGAAAGCTTCTCTTCATAGGTAGGCATCTAGCTGTTATTCGTGCATGACTTAAGACATCAATTGTGACATGGTGAAATGTGCAGAACAAGAAAAAGACAGAGACAGACAGAGATATCGCCACTACCACATCTCCAAGGACAAAGAGAAAGAGAATACCCTGATGTTCACTTAAGAACTAACTTACCTCAGATTATGTGATTTAAAAGATGGGGCTGACTCTTTCATATAAACATAGCAGCTTTTCCTGGAATTTTGAATTTAGTTAAGTCTCAATCAGGCCAACTGCAGATACTCAAAGGATCAAGACAGGAAATCTAAGTTTATAGCAATTGTGGAGCTCATTTTTAGAAAAGGCTTACTTACCTTCTGTTTGATTCACTTGTTATTACCTCTTCCCTTGGTGATTTTTTCCCTCATTCCTCCCTATGGTTAATGCTTTGCTTTTTTAATGTAGTGCGTTTTAATCTTTAAAGTGCCATGTAGACAAGAATTAATCTCTGGTGGAATTTTCCCATTTTGTCAATGGAAGAGATAGCGGAGATGTAGATAAATTGTCTGGGACTCTAAAATGAAACATTTGCAGACCTTGGATTTGGTGAGCAGTCCCAGCCCTAGAAATCCGGATGTAGCATTAATATTTCTGCTTACTTCTCCATTATAGATCTCCCTACACCCAGTTCATATATGTGTTTATAGAGTGACAGAGAAAGAAGATGAGAGATGACCAATGAAAAGAGTTAAAATAATGTGTTTTTACATGGTGCAATTAAAAATAACCAGTAATAACTCCAATCTCAGATACAATAGAAAGATTCTGGGGGATTGCTTTGCCCTTTTAGGTTGGAGTAACCCCACTGACACATACTGGAACAAAGACAAAAATATGTCCTCAGCTACTACTTATTACCACATACCTGGAACAGAGAATGTCTTTATCATAGTCACTGAATTTCTCCCAAAGTCTACAACTGAGAAAAAGAAGGCTGGGACTTGCTATACTTCATTTAACAAGAAACAAGGAGTCCTAGCTGTTCCATATGTGAGGAAAAGACTAGCTGATGCTGCAGGTCCTGGTTGTTGCTAATGTCACATGTCATATGATCCATCATGTTTCAGAGGAGGCAACTTATTGAGTCGGAGCTGGAGACTGGGAATCGTGGAAGTACAGATCCTCATTGGATAGGTTCACTGAATCAGAACAGTGGTTCTTAATCTTGATTCCATACCAGTGTCTCTTCAGGAAATAAATAAAAAAAAAAAAGACCTCTGATGCTTCAGTTAATCCCCATACATATTTAACCATGTGAGATGGGGGTCTGAATCAATCCTCTTCCTTCTCCCCTATTGATTCCAATGCAGTCGTGATTGAACACAACAGCTTTAGACAGGAATTTATGTCAGCGAACTTCTGTTTTAGAAGTGATTTGCTATTACCCTTCTCTTCGTCTCCCACATCTTACCTTTCACCTTTCCCTGCTCTTGTCACCAAACAGGAAGGACAACCATCCTGAGCTCCTCATTCTTTTTCCTTTCCATGTACAATGGAGTGTGAGGGGGAAAGGAAATTAATAACAAACAGGCATGAACAACAAACATTGGCAACAGGTTTGTTCCTGACAAAGACTTAGCGGTGCCTAATCATGACATGCCAGAGCATTAGCAAGGAGATGACACACGCATGACTTGCTTGCAAGTTAGCTTTGCCAGCAAATATCAGCAGGCTCTTGGGAGTTGCTTCTACTAAAAGCAGCTCTCCAAACCAGGGAGTGTTGCGGCTCTACTTTGGGGTTAGAAACAAAAGTGATGTGCAATGTCAAAGCATTCCTGTGTTCAGAACAACCCAACACCATCTGGGACTCTATGAACTAGAAAATAGTTGATTAAAATTTCACTCCTCTCCACAGACCCAAAAGGAGTTTATCCCTAAATCTGGCATAGTTAACCCATGACTGCTTCTAGAGTTGGATTATGCCCTCATGAAAAATTATGAGCTCTTGTTTAGAATCAGACCCCCTGTTTTGGAATCTGATCTCTAGCTCTCTGACATGTAGAAAGGCACACTTCTTAAAGTAAGAAACATGGCAGAATAATATGTACAAATCTATATCACATTATGTTTAAAATGTAAATGCATTTCCATAATAAAGAAAAATGAAATGGGATAGTGTTTTGCAAATTACCTCCAGGGTTTCTTAAATTATAATGTGTAAACTGTCTGTTCATGCCTGAGAGAGTTGACTTAAAAGAGCCAAAAGATAGTCTGGTTATGATTTCAGAGATTTCAATCCATGATCACTTGGCTCCATTGCTTCCAGATTCCCAGGCATGATAGATTACTAATTATCTATAGGAAGAACAGGATAAAGCAAATTGGCTCAGATCATGGAAGACAGGAAGTAGAAGAAAAAGAAGGAGCAAGGGACAAAATATGCCTTTCCTAGACTTGCCTTACTTCAACTAGGCTCTACCTCCTAAAGCTAGCCTTCTATAATACTCAAGCTATAATATTATCCAAGACAAAATTCAAATAGGTAAAGGTTGTCATTTTGAGAATCTATCTTTCCTCTTGGAAAAGTAAGAAATAAACACTTAAACCAAGCTCTAGAAGGTTCTTTAGAAGCAAAAAGAAGGACTGTAAGAAGTAGTAAGGGCATCTGAACTATCAAAGATGCATCTCCAGGCTAAGATATTCATTGTTGCCTCAATACATTTCCATGTCTGTCCCTGTCTTCTTTGTTTAGAGAGCCTTTTCTCTAAAGAAGTTCAGATAAGGCCTAATCATATCTTTTCAACCAGAGGTTTATATCACAATGCAACCTAAATGCAGACTGAGGTCCAAGTAGCTCTGTCTTTGAGTCTCTAGTATCAGAAGTCCAATAACCTCAAGAAATTAATGGAATTCCAATTCTCATCTATATCATTTACAGAATACTCAAGGGGTATATTTCACACACCCCCCCCCCCCCCAGTGAAAAAATTCCCTTTCTCCTCTTGTCTTTTCCATGCCTTGCAGCAGTTCTAGCTTTCCCGGCCTTCCCTAGAAACACATCAGACATTATTTTTTACTTTCTATCCTCTCCTTGTTTATAGTGCTCCTTGTTGTGTTGTCTGAATAAGCCTTCTTTTAAAATTTCCTTTCAGCTTAACACACATAGGTTTTGAACATTAGAAAAGAGTAACAGAAGCAGTATTCCTGCTAGCAAGATTCTTTCCCAATTTCTTCTTTCAAGTTTTTTTTCCTATCCATTTCTTGAATTCTGTTTCACAATGAGCCCATACTTGTTTGGTATGAGTAGTGTTGGTTTTTTTTTTTTTTGTTGTTGTTGTTGTTGTTTGTTTGTTTTTTGGCCAGTCCCGGGCCTTGGACTCAGGGCCTGAGCACTGTCCCTGGCTTCTTTTTGCTCAAGGTTAGCACTCTGCCACTTGAGCCATAGCGCCACTTCTGGCCATTTTCTGTATATGTGGTGCTGAGGAATAGAACCCAGGGCTTCATGTATATGAGGCAAGCACTCTTGCCACTAAGCCATATTCCCAGCCCCTCATACTTGTTTGGCAGAGGGCAAAATATGCTTGTTCTTTTAGGTGGTGTAGGATACATGTATGTACCAGGCGGATCATGGTGGCAGATATAGTAAAAACTCAGACATAAGTCTTAGCCCTGACATGATACTTACTTGGAGCTGAACTTTTCAAATAGCAAACTGAATGTGGGTAGAGAATAGGAATGTTCTATTTAACTCTCCCATGATTAGTCTATGGAAGAGCACCAGAAGGCTTCTCTGTGTGGGACAGAGTTGCACAAAGCATTACTTAGATCCCAGAAGATTCCCCAAGACTCAAGAAATTCAAGGATACGGAACACCTGTCTTACAGACTGTGTACAACTCATAAAATCATTTGATAAGTGACAGGACTGACATATATGCTTCTTGTCCGCTGCCAATGGCCCATCTCCCTGCATTGTTGATTTGGTATGGCCCATAAATGATAATATAAATATCCAAATGGCCCTTGGCACGAAAAGGCTGCCTACCTCTGATAGGTGATAGTAGCCATTAAAGAGGAATATGTACTTTACATATTTATGAATTTTTGATGAGACTCTCTCCCTTTTCCCACTCAGATTTGCAGAAAGTTTGTTTGCTAAAGTTTGGACCTAAAAGGTCTCCCAGAGATCAGGTATGAAAGTGTATTTCCCCAGCTCAGGCAACTACTGGGTGGTGATGTACCCTTTAAGAGGTGGAGGCCTCATGGAAAGAATTTAGGTCGCTGGGGGTATGTACTTGGATATGGGATGCTGGCCTCTTCCCCTACCCCTTTTTATTTTGCTTCCTGGTGATAGAAAGGTCTTGTTTGCCACAGGTTCCTGCCATGGTGTACTATGGCATCACAGGCCCAAAGCAACACAGTCAGGAGACCACGGGGTAAAAGCTTTCAGTGGAAATTTCCTCTCTTTGTAAGTTAATTGTCTCAGATTTTTTTTTGTTTGTTCAGGGACAGAAAGCTGACTAACTAAGTATCTAAGCTTGTCTGATTTAGCACAGAGCCAAAGGAGACAGAGATCAGGTAGACATGAGAAGAGTGGGTGTGCTGCTGTCACAGCCAGAAGGAAAAGGGACCAATTTCATTCTAGCTCAGAAAAGTGACCAATCATGGCGTTCTAGCTCAGGCCAAGTAGACAGAGTGGCTGTGCCCTTTTTCCAAAGTGTTGGGTGACTTAAAGGACATAGGGAAATGAAGATGATGTCAACTGAGGTCCACGTGGTGCATGAAGACGCTGAGGTGTCTTCGTGGCTAACAGAAAAGGATGTGATTTTTAGAGAAGATTAACAGCAAGATCTAGAGAATCTATTCAATCCAGTTTGCTTATAGCAACCCATACTATCAACCCACAGGATCACTATTGGAAATAATGCCTGTATTTCTGAAATTTCAGTTAAAGAACTATCCTGAGATTGCCCATAGTAGAAATACCCACATTTTATTCCATCCAACAAAGTGCTGTTATCTTTACCATTTTATTCTGGAGCTGCTACATAGTCTACTTACAGAGATGGCTCAGGTATGCCTTCCAGGGACGCCAAGTTTATCTTCCCTTCATTCCTGACTGATGGTATCTAGTCTGAATTTATGCCTCCTTTAGGTTTATGATTGAATGCAACCACTGAGACCCACTAGACTTTTTGAAAGGTCAAATGGACAAGCTACCCTTTCCAATTTCCCAGATTTATGATATCATCATCATCATCATCATCATCATCATCATCATCATCATCATCATTATTTGTGTGTGCCAGTTCTTGAGGCTTGAACTCAGGGCCTAGACCCCATCCCTGAGCTTTTCTGCTCAATATCAGTACCCTACCACTTGAATCACAGCCCCACTTCTGTTTGTTTGTTTGTTTGGTTGGTTGGTTTTGGTCACTAATTGGAGATAAGAATCATACAGACTTTCCTACCCAAGCTGGCTTCTAAGCAGAATCCTCAGATCTCAGCCTCCTGGGTAGGGAGGAATACAGGCTTAAGCCACTGGCATCACTTTAGTTCTTAATTTCTCCATTCTGGACTGGGGTCATTACTCAAGTAGTAAAGCATATACCTATTATCTCCATTTCCTTAGCTCCTTATATCCTAAATAGAAATTTCGATTTAGCATCTCTTGAATCTAAGACTTCCTATATCATTTGAGAAGCCTAAGGCAAGAATAAAATGATGGCCCATAAACCTTATAATCTAAAGATTTAAAAGTTGCAAAAAGTCAAGTGTACAAACCGTTGAATAAATTGCATTCCTTTTTGCCTTGAAATATAATAGCTTCATAATAATACCAGAGAAAAATATGGGTAAAGCTACGGTTTATATATGACTGAAACTTGGCAAAATGTCAGAAACAACTGAATTTAATTATAATTGCACATGTCTGGGTTTTCTGTTGATGGGCTGATGATGTTTAATTGAGTGATAAAGACATGCATACTTTTAAAACTATTATGTAAGTATTTAATACCATTTATTTTTCTTGTTTTTCCCTAGAAAATCACCAATCAAGTTTTTTACCTACTTTATTTTGTACTAACAACCACTATCTAAAAGATTAGAAAATAAAATGTAATTTGTGTTAAGAATACAAATTAAACTTGTTTTTAGCAAACATGTAATGAAATAAACACTGAAAATTAAAACTTTCCATAAGATATTATTTTTTATTCTGTTTTCAAATCAGTTCCTTCTAAAATAGTTGTCTACTATTAAAATTTAACAAATACATTGAATATTAACATTCTAAACCAAAATTTAGACAAAGCTAACATTTTCATTCAATTTTTAACTTTCATCTTTTTGTTTTCTTTTTTTCTCTTGCTTTTGTTTTTTCTTTTTCTTTGAGTCATTGTCTGACTATGTATCTCTGGCTAGCCTCAAACTCATCATCTTCCTGTTTCAGCCTCCTGAGTATCTGAGACTACAGGTACACAAAACCATGCCCAGCCATCAATTGACGAGTAGTTTCAATCAATTTGGATCAAGTCGAACATTGTGAATATAAAGTCAAGATTCTCCACTCATAGACCTTATCATCTCACCAAATCCCTTGAAGCTTAATCAAGCTATTTTCTTGGAACACTTCAGACTCATAGTCCTCACTATCCTCTGAGTAACTTTGATCAAATATGGCCTGTAATTTTTATTTGTATAATCTTGTCTAAGGTATTACCAAACATCCTTTGACTTGCCTGGTCAACTTCTTTTAGGTAGTTTATGGATTTCTCTTTCTAAGCTTTAGTTGCATAATGTTAGGGTAGTTTTACTTTTCATTGTCCTTTTTAAAAAATAATATTTTGATTACTATAGTCTATGAAACTTTAAAAGAACACCAAGTGTGAAACTCTTTGTTACTTCCCTTGGCAAAGTCCCTTAGTAGGGGTTTGCCAATTTAGATCATTTTTCCATGCCCATAGATTTGCAAACATTTGCATACTAAAAAGGTTATTGTCTTGAGTATTGACATTTTTTTAGGTGTTTTATTTGTAGAACAATGAATCATGGATACTTTCCCACATTGGCATATTAGAACACCACAGTTTTTTACATTTTTAAGTATTTTTATTAGCTTTAAGTAGTTGTACAAAGGAGGTGCCATTTACCAAAGCAGTTTATAAATACAACGCATCTTGATCAGTATTATCTCATTCAATAATCTCACTCTTGCATTTCTTAATTATATGATGAATAGAAAAAGCAACAATAAAAAATAAGTTAGCCAGGTACTGGGGGCTCACATCTGTAATCCTAGCTACTCAAGAGGCTGAGATCTGAGGATCAAGGTTCAAAGCCAGCCCAGGCAAGAAAGTCCTTGAGACTCTTATCTCCAATTCATCACCAAGAGGCCAGAAGTGGAGCTTTGGCTCAAGTGGTAGAATACTAGCCTTGAGCAAAAAAGCTTAGAGACAGTAACTAGGCCCTGAATTCAAGTTCTAGGACCAGCACACACACACACACACACACACACACACACACACACACACACACACACACACACACACCCCAGAAACAGTAAGTATAATACAGCTAATGATTAAAGAAATGTAAAGTACACAAAACTGAATACATTAAATATTCTGTGTGTGGAAGAACACAACTACAAATGAAGGTAGTAATAGTATTGCCCTGGTTATCTTGGTTGTCACCTTGACAATTGAGAGCTGCTTAGAAAATTGGTGAAGTGATGCTGCTTCCAGAGATGAAGGATGTCTGGGGAAGACATGCCTTGCTTAGGGGTGGCACCTTCCAGTAAGCTGGGACCTGGCTGAAACAAAGAAGGAGGAAATTGGAGCGTGGATTTTCCCCACTTTTCTTAAGTGGGTGCATTTTGTTGTTGTTGCCCTTGGCCAATGAATATCAGAGTGTGTTCTTTAGCCTTTGAACATGGACTTGCACCAATGACTCATTGGTGGACTTGCAGGTGGGGCTGTATCATTTCTCCCTCTTGTTCCGAGGCTTCCTGCTTCTTGGACTGAGCAGCTCCTGATTTTCCTAATTCTCCAGGCTAAGGACAGGCATTGCTGAGGAGGTAGCATCTGATCTTGTCAAGGCTGATAATCCCTTCTTACGTGTGTTTCCTTGGTTCTGTTCCTTTGGAGAACTCTGACTAATAAACATCCGTACTTCAAAGAGCCATAGTGGAGATTAAAAAGCTTAGGCTACAAGCACTTTAAATTGAAATCTAGCACACAGTACGGACCAATAAGTGTAAGCTATTTAGCAAAGCATTGATCATTGTAATAAAATATGGCAATAATTTTTTATTTATCCATTCATTCCCCTGTTGATAGACATTTATATTTTTCTCTCATTTTTCACTTTTTCAAATAGTGCTGCAATGGTCATCCTTACATAGATTATATCATTGCTTACTAGATGATAATACAAATTTGTTCTATCAACAATATATAGGATTGCGGTATGGTAATTTTAAAAATAATATTTCTGATTATAAAAATAATGCATGTCCATTAGAAAGAATTTGGAAAATACAAAAAATAAAAATCACTGCTAATTAACATATTGCATTGGGAATCGTTTTACAGGTAAACTTGCATGGATTATATAGAAGAACCTGTCTATGATATGACATTTTGTCACTTGGACACACCATCAATTATCTAACTTTATTCCAGTTGTTGGTATTTCCATTATTCCAAATGTCTTACTTGTACATACATCTGGCAACACTTGCGCCTCCTTTTTTCATATCACCTAAGAACCATGCAAGATAGGAATCACAGAAAACCTAAACTCCATGTTCTGCTCTGGTAGATACTAGCAGTGTGACATTGGATAAGTGAGTTAACCCCTCTGTATCTCAACATCCTAATCAGAAAACTAGAGGGATGTAGTTCTAGGCCTTTTACAAATGTAGTATTTCTCTCTACTACATGGAATAAAGTCAGAACAAAATAATTTGGAAGATAGAAATTCACAAGCCAGTGTGTCTGGGATGATGAATGTAGCCTGGATTCTTGAGGACATCTAGTTTGTTGGTTAAGCTGATTTTAGGTTTCCTTTAACTATGAAGACAACTAACAACTGCATTTATTCTGGTGTAAGAGTAAAGGTGGGGCAGTGTGAGGGGTGAAAGAAGAGAAGGAACTTGAAGCATAGTCTACCTAGCAGGTGTGTTAATAGGCTTGGTCAAGAATTTGCATAGGGCACAAAATATTCTGTAGCCACAGGCAGAGAGTTTGTGTCAGTTTCTGTTCTCCTGCTTTCATCCATATGCAAGCAAGTGATAACATGTACTAAGTGAAATAAAGCACAGGACTTCAACTATTCTTACTTTCTGTCCTTTGGTTATTGTAATTACATGTAATTTTGTGACGGATTTTCTGTTTTTTAAGAATTCGCACTTTTGTACTTGATCCAGCTAACAGGATTTTCTTACATTACTTCATAAAGAGACCATCTTTTAAACTTCTAATGGTATTTCTTATTCATTAGTACATTTGCCTGTGGGGTATGTTCATAAATGGGTTAAAGTTACAAAGTTATGCTTATAAAAGCTCATGGTAATTTGGAGTATCAGAAGGATTTATTAATTTTGAAATCTTAAAAGAGCAAAAGCTAAAATGAGATTGGATTAAGTATATTCTTGCATGTAGTTATTCTAAACACCCTTAAGGACCAAAGACTAACTTAAAGAGGACATTATGCAAATGTGAATATATCTCAAAGTGCCTCGTAGGCTTTGCTGATGTCATATTTTACATGGTTAGTTAAGTACATCAAGTAAAAGGTTTGACCTTGATAGAGTAGAAAGGTGCTTATTTCAAAAACAACTCTGTTATTTTCTGGGCCACTGCAGAGCAATCCATAAAAAGTGAATAAATCGGGAATCTCATCATCATCATCTTTGGCAAGCATTGGCTCTGCAGGAAACCCAATATATTCTCTGCAACACACCCATATCTCCCAAATTCCTGTTTGTCATTTAAATATTACATGTACTTGAATGCTTCCTGGAGACCCAGGCGTGACTGATACTCAGAATTACCAGGGGACACATTGGGTTGTTGTTTAAATATAGGTCTCCAGGTCTCATGGAGACTTACTTTCTCAGATGGTTTTTTAAGGGTGGGACCAAGAATCACAACCTTTTTTTTTTTTTTTAATTTAAAGAAGTCTTCCTCATATGATTCTTGGGATCTACTTTAGGAACCAGAGATGTCTCATAAAATTCATAATCATAGTCTATGATTATGTATCTTTCCTTTGGACCACATTAATATCCTACCAGACTGAGCAGTTGATATACTCTTCTACGATTTGCAGTTTCTAGATGAATAGAAGCAAAGTTAAGTGCTAATAGAGATGTTATATCTATGACTCTGGAAACTTAGAACAGAGGGCTATTCTAGTGTTTTTTGGCTTGTTGTTTGTTTATTTGTACTGGGGTTTGAATCCAGAACTTCACTTACCCTCAGCCTCTTTTGCTTTAGTTATTTTCAGGCAGAGTCTTGAACTTTTGCCTGACTTGACTCTGACCATGATCCATCTACCTATGACTCTGTAGTAGCTGGGATGACAAGCACATACCACCATTCCTGGCTTATTAATTGAGATGGTGGTCTCTATAGATTAAAAAAAAAATGTTTTTTGCTTGTACCAGTCTCAAATCTCAGTCCCTCCAGTTTCTGCTTCCCAAGTTCTCTGGGACTGCAGGCATGAACCGCCATATCTGGCTGCGACTCTTCTACCATTCACCAGTGGTACTAATTTTTAGGGTTGGCTCAGAGCACAGCAACACACTTAGGGAAAGGAAGACAGGAATAGGAGAGGGAAAAATAAACCCTATACATTCATGACCATATTTCCATTTCAAGTGTGAATTTTCCCCCCAAAATAACTTGAATTAACTAAATGGTCATTGATTACCAATTGGTCACTAATTCACAGAATCATTTACTTTTTTTTTTTTTTTGGCCAGTCCTGGGCCTTGGACTCAGGGCCTGAGCACTGTCCCTGGCTTCTTCCCGCTCAAGGCTAGCACTCTGCCACTTGAGCCACAGCTCCGCTTCTGGCCGTTTTCTGTATGTGTGGTGCTAGGGAATCGAACCTAGGGCCTCATGTATCCGAGGCAGGCACTCTTGCCACTAGGCTATAACCCCAGCCCCCATTTACTTTTAATAATACACTCAACTAGTGTTTTCCTGAGCACTTAGAGGGAGCCGAGTTCTGTGTTGACCAAGGGCTAATAGGTTGTAGGAACTTTGCCTTATTCATTCGTGGTGGAGGAGAATGCAGAATACTCATCTGCTAGGCAAATTTGTTTTAGAAAAAATGCCATGAGGCCATGAGGAGGGAGGCAAAGACCTTATTTCAAGCCAATTGCAATCTTCTCCATCATAACAGAAAATGTTGTTATTTCTTTCTCTTTTTTTGCCAGTCCTGGGCCTCAGACTCAGGACCTGAGCACTGTCCCTGGATTCTTTTTGCTCAAGGCTAGTACTCTGCCACTTGAGCCACAGCACCACTTCTGGCTGTTTTCTGTATATGTGGTGCTGGGGAATCGAACCCAGGGCTTCATGTATACAAGGCAAGCACTCTTGCCACTAGGCCATATTCCCAGCCAAATGTTATTATTTCTGATCATGTTAAAAGCACTAATGCCCCAGCAGACTGAAGGGGAACAATTGGCAGGTGAGAAATGGACGATGGTGGAAGAGAAGTGTAATTTCTTCCACTGTAATTCTCCACAAGCTGTGTAAACTCTCGGCAGTTACATAAGCACCTTTAAAGACAAAGATTTTACATTTTCATCCAAACGCCGCTGGTAACAACTGCTCACTTTCATTCTCTTGGAGCCTTCCCAGACAGCCAGGAGATTTGCATTTCCTCTAATCGCCTCAGCAGTATGCTTCCTTCCAAAAAGGAGAGGGAAAATGAAAACCTTGCATTTTCCTGAATGTGGAGCAAAACCACACAACTAGATTCTAGGTAGCCTAGTGGATAAATATGCAATTACTGTTATTATTTTTATTTATTTATGCAGCAAACTTCCCAAGCATTTGACCATAACATCATTGTCTACACACCAATAGAAGAGATCTTAAGTCTTCAGAACACCAGTGGCTTCTAGAGCTATTGTTATTGCTGCTACTGCCTTCGTTCCTTTCTTCCTTCCTTGATTCCTTCCTTCCTGATACCTTCCTTCCTTGATTCCTTCTTCTCTCTCCCTCTCTCCTCCCTCCTCCCTCCTTTCCTTTCCCCTCCTCTTCTTTTTTTCTTCTTCTTCCTCCTCCCCTCCCCCTCTTCTTCTTCCTTCTCTTCCTTCCCTTCCTCCTCCTCCTGCTTTTTTTCCTGCTTCCTCTTCCTCCACTTCTCCTTCCTCCTCTTCTTTTTTGAAAAGCCAAATATTTATTGATTGATTATTCTATTGTTCAAAGAATTGTATATGGGGGCTCCAATGGAGGAAGAGCAAAGAATCCTACAAGTCTACTGTGGGAGAGTGGGATTAACAGGCACATGAAAGGTAGATGAGAAATATTTCACCAAGAGAAGAGACTCAAAGAGATTTCTATGGATTTAGGTAGAAATGGCTGTGCAAAGCACAGATGGCTATATCAGGACATATGGTTTTCTAGAGCCAAGGTCAGAGATGAAGGAGGGAATCCTGTCTACTAGAGGTCTGTTCTCCTATCTAGTATTCCTGGTGAAGGATTCTGATCATGAGGAAACATGGTCTGATTGGCATTTGGAACAGATGATTTGGGCCATTGTGAAGAACGGATTGAAGTGAGTGCAGTCAGAACAATGGGAATGATCTAAGATCTGACTACCTAGTACAGAAACAAACTGTAGAAGGTGAAGAGCAGCCTTCAAACTCAGAGGCTTATTATCTAGTTGCACCTGGGAAACTTGTTTTGAAAAAAGTTTAGCGTAAGTTTGCAGTTTGAAAATAAAAATGAAATGGCCAGCAGTGAGCTCAGAGGAACAGCTAGCTGATTCCCCTGGAGGAGCTTTGTGGATGGGGAAAGAGGACTGATTTGGGGAGAATTGGGACTTGAGCTCTCTCAGTTCTCTCTCACCTTGGACGAGCTTCCTTTCCACTCCCCATTCCACTTCCTAGTAGACTGAAATGAAAAGGCCAGTAAACTGACCCATTGGCTTAATGTCTACCATGTGCCACAAAGGCAAATAGAAGTGAACAAAACAGATGTAAGCTGGGAACTCAATGACTTTCCTGGCCTTGACTCTTCCCTTGGTTTTGTACATGACTAGCTCCTGTCATCCTTCCAAAGCTACCATCCCTCTTTAGCTACCAGTCTCTATAAAGGAAGTTCCTTCTGTCTGGTTCTTCATCACAGTTAACTGAAATTACTTTCTTTATGTGTTTTCTTCCTTGATGTTGGCTTTCCCCTGAAAGAATAAATGCAGGGACTTTGTTAGTCTGATTCAGGGCTTTATAGCTGCTCTGGCACTTGGTGAGCTCTCAAGTCTGTGGAATGAGTCCTTTAAGACCAACTTTCAGAAAACCCTCTTCCTCCATGAGGCCAGTTCTGCCTTGGGCTGAATTGATTTCCAACTCCAAGAGGCCCCCACTGGAATGCATGCCGCCTGCTCCTCATTTCCAGCACTTGCTATGCTGGCCTGCACTCACTTCTCGCCCTGCCTGACCTCTGTGCTAGCATGTAAACTCCAGGAGACTGGAACTGCAACTTATCTCTGCATACCCAAAGCCTGGCAGTGGTACCCAAGACATAGCAGGGGCTCTGATGCTTATTGACAGAATGAAAGCAAGCCCAATTAATCAGCAATCTAAATCCACATATTTGTGCATTCATCTAGGAAAGGGGGGCAGCAATGAACCTCGGAAAGGACCTTACTCAGCTCTCTTTGCCATATTGATGAGGGATGAGATGGTGTGATGGCAAAGCAAAGCGCGCGCGCGTGTGTGTGTGTGTGTGTGTGTGTGCAGGAAGTGATAAATAAGCAAACTTGCAATGACTGCAAACCAATTTTTCAGACTCAGTTAATAGCCTCTGGTGAGTTAAAATGTGAAAACTGCTTGGGGAGAAGAAGACAGGTACTTGACAGCCTCTCTTTGATGCTTTCCCTGATTCTCCATGAATTGTCTTCTCGGGGAAGTATCAGTATTGTGTGTATACAGGACGAAAAGCATCATCTTCAAATTGTAATAAATCTACAATGAAAACAAGCACACAGTTGGCCAATGCTGCTTTAAAATTGCACATCAAGAACACTCCCAGCGACAAACACTTTCAAGGCAAACAAACCAAACAGAAATTAAAAAATCTCTGTGGGGTATAAATATGTAATTACACTCACACAGGGAGCATTTTATCAGGTAAACCATCCCACTTTGTTAATTGAAATGCTCCAGCACTGGGCTTTTTTTTTTTTTTTTTTGACAAAGCGTCTGAATATGTATGTGTATGGTGTAGACACGCTGTTTCGCCACGGCTCTTCCTAGCTGGGGTTAACCGCCTCAAAGCCATTTTTCCATGCAGCTGGGAGGTCGGTTCTCTAAGCCTCTCTTTTGTTTGTTTGCTTCTGTTTCTATCAAGCTGAATTCACCGGGATGCAAACTGGTTTAGAATTCTAAGTATCAATCCAAAACACAGTGATTTAAGAAAAAAATTGGGCTAGTAACTTGACTTTTAAAGCTCTTATTTGAAATATACAGATGAGGCATTCTCTTTAGTAACTGAGAAATATTAAGAGAACCAAGAAAAGAGATGTCCCCAAAAATGCACATTACTGTGGCCTGGGAGTTCTGACTAGGGTGCTGTCACTATACATGGTCCTCAGCCATTCAAACATGGCTGCCTCCATTTTCTTGTCTAGAATGAAAGCTAGGATATGACTGCTTAAAAAATTCTTTCAGTTCTAGCACATACTAGGATTCATTATCTGACATTACTGAGAGCTAACATTCCCTTGAGAGCTTTTGGCCAGTTGGATTGTTAATTCAAGGATATCTTTACGTATTATAAGGGAAGTTGCTGGAATGAGGCTTCATCTCCCCTCTCTGGTGTGTCTGGATTCTGGCTTTTCTCTAGGTGCTGGTGTGACCACTGCTGTACCATACTCTCCAGGGTCACCAATGCAAGATTAACTAGGTGACCTCAACCTCCTACCTGTGAACACACTGTACAGATCAGCTGAAAGGTGAGAGACACATGACCTGTGAGTTGTATCGCCCAAGCTTGAGCTTAGATATCAGCATAGGCAGGACCCATTCTGCAGATTTTGCAGCTCTCCAGATCTAATTTCTTAATTTCCTAGGACAACTGGCTAAGTGACAACCTACCAAGTAGCATGAAATAAAAGAAACAGTCTCTCACAGTTTGGGAGACTGGAAGCCTAAAACCAGTGTGGCAGGGACCACTGATCTGTGTAAAGCTCTGGGGGGAGGGGGGGTCATATTCCTTTCTTCTCCCAGCTGCCCATGGATCCAGGTATTCCTTGGCTTACAGCTCTGGCACTCCAATCTCTGTGTCATGGGCACATCACTTTCTTCCATCTCTCCATGTCTTCCCTTCTTCCATCTCTTTTAAGGATATTTATCTTTGGCTTGAAGATCCTTACTATCATTACACCTGCAAGGACTCATTTGCCAGACAAATTAACAGGTTCCCAAAATTTGGGACTGGATATGTCTGTATAGGACCATAGTACATCTAGTTTCTGACTCAAGACTTCTAAGCTGGTAGCATGGAGAGGCCAGGATTGGCAAGTGACTTGTCCTAAATCACCTCAGCTTGTAATTGATTTATGAGAAAGTATTGAGAAGTGGCAGAAATAAGGATTTACTGAGAGCAACAGGACCCTACAGGTGCTAAGTCTGGTATTTGGCATTCCTGGTCTTGTCTAGGCACTATGGGTGCTAAGATGTACAGGAGATAGCTTTTCCTTCAGGATCATGCAATAACACAAAACCATGAGAACTAGCAATATGAAAAAAAATGCAAGATATGAACAAATATGCTAGCAATTAGATTTCTCCTCAACTCCCAAGTCCCTTCCTTCCTTCCTTCCTTCCTTCCGTCCTTCCGTCCTTCTTTCTTTCTTTTCTAGATCATGGGGTTTGAACACAAGGCCTGGACACTGTCCCTGAGCTCTTTTGCTCAAGGCTAGCACTCTATCATGTTGAGGCACAGCTCCAGTTTTCAGTTTTCTGGTGGTGAACTGGACATAAGACTCTTGTGGACTTTCCTTCTCAGGATGGCTTTGAACTGTGATCCTCAGATCTCAGTCTTCTAAGTAGCTAGGGTTAAAGGGATGAACCACTGGTACCCAGCCTAAGTATTTTTTGAAGCATTCTTTAGAGATGGGCTACTTTTTCCAGGACATGAGAATGGAGAGACAACCAAAGCATGCCTTTTCATCTCTAAAGATGATGTGATCGGGTCCTACCACCTGTGGTTTTCTGGGAAATGGAGATGAGCAGAAGAGGACAGGTTTAGGATTCAGCAGAGGGAGAGGAGGAGCTGTAATAGAGTCTCCAGTGACTTACAATGAGCTCTAAAGTGGTTGTCCCTGCATGGACAAAATCTTTGAACAACACATTAATTGGTCCCTGGATATGATACTGCCCTATATCTACACTTCTCTGCAGTCAGGACAGTCCCAGAGAGATGACAGCTAAATGCACTGTTACCAACCACAGTCGTGGCATCTGGGAAAAGATCTTTGTCACCTCTGTGTGATAAGACCTAGTGCTGTCCTCATTTTATGGATCAGAGGCATTGGTTGGTCAACTAATTTGTTCAAGTTCCAAAGCTAACTTGAATGTAGGTACATGAACTTGGCACAAGTTGTTCAGCCTTTGCAATAACCTGAGGTGGGGACAATTATTATCATTCACCATTTTATAGGCAAGAAAATGGGGCAGGAAGAGATCAAGTCAATCACTCCATCTGAAACACTCAGTGGGATGTCTCTTGATGGCAGTACTTCAGTATTGTTGAGAAAAAAAAAGGAGGAGAAAAGAGGTTCCAGAAGCATGGAGAGGGGAAAAGCAATCTCCAGCACACAATTCTGGATCCAATGGACTGGATTCCAAGGATATGGCTCAGGTATTGGGTAAGATTCTGCCACAGTTGCTTGAAAGAATGACTTGTAAGTCTCAAAAAGGGTAGTGTTGGTGGAAGAGGGAACTGGGGAAGGGGGGAAGGGGGGAGAAAAATGAGGGAGGAGGTAACAAGTTTGACAAGAAGTGTACTTACTGTTTACGTGTGAAATGATAACCCCTCTGTACATAACTTTACAATAAATAAATCAATTAAAAAAATTTTAAAGGGTAGTGTTGAGCACTTGCATTCACAGAGAGCAAGTCTCACCTCACTATCTCTCTTTCTTCCATAGCATTAAATGTGTTAAGACAAGTTTTAACAGCAGCAGGTAAAGAGGAAAACAGTTTAAGTAACAATAGACACAATGTATTATTCTGCTCCTGCTGCCATACAAAAAATGACAGTCTTAGTGACTTGAATAACATATTTGTTTTCTAACCTTTCTGGTGGCTAGGAGTCCATAATCCAGGTGTCAAAAAATATTGATTTCTACTGATGTCTCTCTTCCTGATTTGTAGACATGGTTGTGGTCTTACTGATGTGGAGAGACAGAGAAATCGCTCTTCCTCCTTTTATAAGAACAGTAATCCTACTGCTTAGGGTCCTATTCCTAGGACCGAATTTAACTTTAATTGAAATCTGTAGGCCCTTTCTCCAACATTAAGTATGGGTTTGTATTCTGAATACTTGAGCATTTAGGTTTAGAATAATTTCAAGAAAATTATCTGACACATAACTGTTACTAGTGTACTTCTAAATGTTTTCCTATATAAAAATGCAGTCAATTGAGTAGAAATATATTTGAATTAAATTATTAGAAGTAAAAAAAAGAACAACCATGAGAGCCATTTCTATTTATGACAATTGGAAACTCTTAAGTATGCTCCAGTAATTGCATTTAGAGATATTTATTTAGGGCACATAAAAAATTAGGTATAAGTGGTTATTGCATTAATAAAATGCTTATCTTTCCCTGTTTCTCATGTTGAAAAACTTTCAGAAACACCTGTTTTTTTTAAAGTTGTTTGTGGGGCTTGAAGTTAGACTGGGTGCTGTCCCAGCCTCTTTTAATCAAGGCTAAGGCTCTACCACTTTAAACTACAGTGCCACTTTTGGGTTTTGGGTGGTTAGTTGGAGATAAGAATCTCTCAGAATTTCTTGCCTGGGCTGACTTTAAACTGTGATCCTCAGATCTCAGCCTCCCAAGTAAGCTAGTATTGCAGGTGAGAGCCACTGGCATCCGGCAAATCTGATATTTGGACTCTTCTTCCACTATTAATCATTTGAATGGGTACCCACAACACCATGGTCTATTAAATGAAAAGAGAAACCTGGATGAATTCTGTTGTTATAGTATATAGTAAGTATGTCTGAAAGCAAACACAGCAATTTTGAATATAGTCATAAATCGATCTAGCTTAGGATACGTTAAAGAATGGCATTCTTTCCTCCAAATATGCCTATGTTGTAAACATGCACACATGCGCGCAGGCGCGCGCGCGCGCACACACACACTCACTTAAGATTTTGTTTTTTTGGGAAACCTGAAATTAAACTGCAAGTATTGCCCTTACAACAATACATTTTTGTTTGTTGGGTTGTTTTTGTTTGTTTGTTTGTTTTGGTGCTGGGAATTGAACTTAAGATCTTATAGTAGGCAGGTACTTTACTTTTTGAGCCATGTTCCTAGGCCTTTTATTTTTCAAATAGAGTCTTGCACTTTTTGCCCAGGCCAGCCTCTGATCACAATCCTTCTACTTACACCTCATGTACAGCTGAGATTATAGGCTTATTTCACCTGCCCAGCAATATCTTAAAATTTGAGATGTATGAGTTAGCACACTTAGAATTAAATTTTCAATGTGTTTGGTCCTGACACAAGTTAAAAATCTCTTCTGAGGCAAAATACACTTTTGTCTTCTTTAGCCTCTGTCCCTAAATGGGCCTGACAAATCAGCTCAGTGTGCAATTAAATTCAAATCCTTCAAGAGCTCAGCCTGGAAAACTTTCTCAAGGGTGGTACCAAAAGAAAATTACTGGGTTTATCCAGAAAGATCATAGCAAGTTTTTCCAGTTGGAGAACATTGGCAAATAAAGTAAAATTCTCAATGGAAAGAGAAGATAGTTGGACATTAAAAGATATTCCAATGAGAAAGAGATGATGAACTTCTCACCGGACCTTTGGGCTTCATAAGCCTTTCAGTGTACATGTACCTGAGGTCAGCATTGCTTTGCTTGCTTTACAACATGTCAGAAAATTCCAGCCTCTCTTCTCCACCTGTACCACACATGCCTTCTCTGGGCCCACCAGCCTATTTCTTTACTGAAAAGAAAAGCTCCCAGAACTAATCTAGGAAAGTACTCTGCATGCATTGCTCTGCATGGGTACTAATTATTTTTAGCCACAACGTTTTTGGTTAGTTTTATTTTTTTAACCTGTTGGGTGAGCCTCACTTCCCATGCAAGCTGCCACAGGCTAGCTTTTACTCAAAACCCCAAACTCCTGTTGATGCCCCAGTGACATGAAGACTTAGTAGAATAGCACATTTGTACGTTTAGTGTTACAACCGCATTGCAAACCAAACACAATGTCAGGTTTTGACAGATCTCTTTGAAGAAGTTAACCTTTGTGTGAACTTAGAAGGAAAAATGTATAGTCAACTGAGTAACTTGATGCAGACTAGAGTGGTGAGAATATCACTGACACGTGAATAATTTGAGAGATGCTGGAGGGCTCTGCTTTCAGAAGCTCGCAGGTTGGGTCAAGTATATTGCATGATTATTCCCTAGTCAGGAGGCCATGAAACCTGACATATAGATATACTTGAAACTTGAGAGGGAGTCTTCAAGGCATAATCTTTACCAGCAAATTGCTTCTTCAGAACTGTTGTGTGAATGTGGTTTTAACTACTATTCTTCTGGGGTGTAGGGGTATGATGGAATGAATGAGAAATCAATAATCAAAGAGTTTGTCCATTTCACACAGGCTCCTAAACAATGGCAAATAATGTGACTGGATAGTGAAGAATCTACAAGAAACTGGACTGGAAGACTGATGATAAGTGAGTATGTGGAAGACATGTGAAAACTCTGTGGGGGTTACCCAAAGTACACACACCTTTCTTTTGGTGCATGGGAATAACATCCAGAGGCACCAGCTGCAGAAGAGTCTTTTAAGAAGAGGAAGGGTCTAATTCATCTTGCCAATGTCAGTCAGCCTTTGTCCTTAGCTACCTTTGTGGGCCCACTGACCTAGTGGCTATCACAGAAAGCATTGAGGCTATACTGGGACCAATGCTACAGTTCTTTCTTATTGAGTCTGATCTGTCTCCTGCCACTGGTGGTGAGTCTAACCTACCAGAAACAGAAATGAACACTTTATGGCCTTTAGCCAGCCATCATTCCTCAAGGAAACCAGCCAAGCACACAGTGGCCGGTCAACTACATCTGACCTTTCTTCCTGGAAGGCATTTTAGTACCTTACTAAAATGAGCACACCCAAAAAGAACAACTCAAAGGGAGAGATTATTTTGACTCAGTCCATGGTCCCTTGATTGTGTTTTTAGGCCAGTGGCAGAACGGAACATAATGGCAACAGGAGTGTGTAGAGGGAAGAGTTTGTTCATCCTGTGGCAGACAGAAAGCAGAGAGTGAAGTAGAGAGACACAAGAAGGAGCCAGAGCAAGATATAGTCCCTAGGATATACTCCCAAGTTATCTACTTCCTCTAGTGAGGCTCTATTCCCCAAATTTCCAAAATAACACCACAAGTTGGAGGGAGACCAATTATTCAACACATGGGCCAGTGGGGGGCATTTCCTATGCAAGCCATAACAAGACAGGACCAAAGGATTACCATATGCTTCTTCACCTAGAAATATGTACGTAGCCTATTAAATAATTAATAGAACACCCTGCTGAAAGTTCAACTGAGATGGTCAGTGACTTCCAGGGATGTCTTTAATGATTGTGGCAGTGTCTTCTGAGAAGTGCTACAGGTATTGAACCAGTGACTGACATATGGTTCATTAAAAAAAAATTAAACACATTTTCAATTATGTACGTAGACAGGAAACTTACTAAATATGAGATTTGAAGAAAATTCAGATTTTGAAGCTTCTCTGGCATCCTAAGCTACCAGAAGGAATGGTAAAGTTTAGGGTTTCTTAGTGGGGCTTGTATATTGTGGGATGGTAGGGAGAGAAACTTCAGAGTGAATAAAGATTGAATTGTATGAAGATAAAATGAAGGTTGTATGAGAATGATTCTCCTCCAGGGAGAGGTACTTTGACTAATGTAGGTTACATTTTAACCTGCCTCTTGCCTTCTTTACCAGGAGAGCCATTTGTCTTAGGTTAAATGGAGAGAACTGAGGCCTGAAGGGTCAGAGGTATGCATAAACAGTTCCATTCACAGCTCTGCTCTGATGGTCCTCATTTCAGTCCTTGCATCCTTCCTGGATTCTACGGTGGATGTAAAGTGACTTTAAGAGAGAATGGCTCAGAGTAAAGGATGTAGATAACAAAGTGGAAGCTGGGTTCTTAGCTTTTATCCTACTTCAAGTTAATTTATGGGCCCAAATAAGTACTCAATGAGGCTCAAGAGCAGCTGTTATATCCCTCCCTTATGCTATAACATCCCTTAGTCTTGATTAAATTAGGGTGTCAACAAGTATTTTTTTGCAGGTTTCTTGGCTAGTAACGACTTAGTATTGGAGGAGACAAATTGTAATAATTGACGTTTTTTAAAATCAATGAATTCATTTGTTCAAGTCTAGAACTAGGAGCACCATTATAAAGTAGAATACAAGAGGCAAAGACTGGAAATATCCAACTAAATAAATTATAGAAGAGATCCTCTTAACTCTAATGATCACAGATTACTAAAAATGTAACTTTGGAGCAAATAGAAATAGATAATCTTATTTATTTAAATAGAAGACTTCAATTAAAAAAATATGAGTTTTCCTTATGGTAGAAGTGCCTGGAAAGGGTTTAATGTTAGATAGCCATAGATAGATAGATAGATAGATAGATAGATAGATAGATAGATAGATAGATGGTCTTCTTTAACACCTCTGGATTTTGGTCACTTTTTTAAAATTCGGGCTAGCACAAATTCATAAAACCAGGTTTTTAGACCCCAGGCTCAAAGTCCAGGAGTTTCAAGTTAAGCCCATTCACTTGTTCCTATATGCTAATAAAGAGCTGAGGAAGGAGATTCCTAACACAAGAGCATGGGAAGAGATCATTTCAATACCTCTTCAGCCACCTTTTGAGTAGAGACTTTGTTTTCAGGTTAAATAGGAAAAACTGGGGGGCAGACGTATAAAAAGTCTGAATAATTGAAAAAAATCCAAGTCACAGATATGGCCTGGTGACTACTAGCTTATTCTTTGTCTTGAGAGGAGTTCTGGAAAAGTTGTTACTGCTTTACCATTGGGACAGAATAGGAACAAGTTGTCTAGTGGGTGATCCTCTGAGTTTTGGGCTGTTTTTTTTTTTTTTTCTCAGATGATAAGCAGAAGGATTTGTTTGCTTGAAATGCAGTTTGCCTTCCACACAAGATACTTATCAGTGAATTTTCTCATCCCTGGAGCCCAAGGTGATGGCAAAGAGACCGCAGCAGAGAATAGCTCAGATCAAAGGGCACAGAGATATGAAGTTGGGGGACTTTTAGTTAATTCACAAAGCCCAGCAAAAACATCATTTAAGTTGTGTCTTAAATTATTTCATTTGGATTTTTTTAACCATTTCATCTCTCTTTGAAACATTTTTTCTCTCTAAACTATTTGCCTTTGAAAAGTTTTCTTTGATAGTCCTACTGTTTAGCTATTCTGTGGCTAATGGAAGTTCCTCATTGCTGGGACTAGATTTTTCCTAGATGGTCTACATTGTTGGAGGGGAAGCACAGATGCTCAGGTGGGAGTCAATGCCAAAAAGAAACCTCTAAGCGCATTTAAGCAAGTAAGAGACTTAACAGTGTCTTGAAGCTGGGACTATGTTGCATCGATTCTGAAGTCAATTTCATCTATTCTATAGCTGATGTCCTAATACCTTAAAAACTTTGCTCAGGTTGTTGTTGCTAGAAGCTACACTTCTGCAAAATGACAACAGATAACAGTTTTCAAAATAAAACCAACAAGAGCAATTTTTTTTTTGCCAGTCCCTGGTTGGGCTTGAACTCAGGGCCTGAGCCCTGTCCTTGAATTTCTTTGTGTTCAAGGCTAGCTCTCTACCACTTGAGCCACAGTACCACTTCCAGCTTTTTCTGAGCAATTTATTAGAGATAAGAATCTCACAGATTTTCCTTTCCAGTCTAGCTTTGAACCATGATCCACAGATCTCAGCCTTGTGAGTAGCGGGGGTTGTAGATGTGACATCCTAGCATCTGGCTAGCGAGAGCAAATTTTGAAGAAGCTAACTCATTGATAAATAAGTACTCATTAGAGTCAATTTCCATAGGACTGATTGCAAATGTTTCAATAAAGATCCAGGAAGAGGGCAATCTAAAATTGTTTCTCTATACAAAAGCAATTTACAAAACACATTTGTTAATAAACCCATATATTATAAAAGAGAGTTGGATATAAATTATCCTTAGAATGAAACAGATCAAGATTTTCTCCATGAAATCTCTCTTTTTGGGGTTCAGTCTTCATGTAAAGGATAATTCTTGAATGCTTCGATTATATAGCTCAATCTGGTTCAGGTAAGAGCTTCAGAAAACCAGTTTCCTTAGAAGTGCAGTGGAGAGAGAAGAGACACAATAGCTCTTAAGAATCACCATAAAGATTTCTCTGTCTCTCTTTGTCTGTCTCTCTCTATCACATACACAGAAACAGACATAGACAGACAGACAGACAGACAGACAGACACACACACACACACACACACACACACACAAAATTTTACATCAGGGATGCCCAGATGTAAATGCTTGTAAAATTGAGAAAATGCAAATTTTTAATTCAGTGGCCACAAGTACATTGGTCAGTTATTTCTAGGAATTCCAGCAGCAGATTGAGTGTTGCCCAATACAATTGTTTAAAGTCTCATTCTGGGAGTCTTAAGTTGCTGAAGGAAAAGTAACTGCTAGGGAAGTATTTAGAGCCAGTCTCCAGTAGGACTATTGCCATCACCATCAGATGTTTAGCCTTCATCTAGCCAATCCTAGTTGACAGACTAACAGGCATACACAGAATGACATACAAAGACAATTACATTCATTTAGAGTGTACTTTTAGACAAGTCTTCCTTTTGCTCCCCTCCCTCCCCTTTTTATCATTTTCCTCTCTTTAATAGACTAATCAGCTAAAATTCTCTGTAATGCGCAAGATAGACTAATACTTTTCACTCACAAGCAAATCACAACAAAGATTTACTGGCACAAATGCCTGGTTTCTCTGTGTACCTTCCCTGCTAATTGCCAGCACAAAGTTTCCAAATGAACCCAAATAATATGAAAAGCCTCTGAAAAAAAAGGCATCCAAATTTCTGTGCCAGGCAAAAGCCCAAATAGTTCAATGGAACACAGTAGAGGCTCCAGAAAGCCTCATTTGAAACTTCCCTGTCAAACAAATGACAGGGAAGCCAAAATTGGTTCCATGGAGTCACAAATGGCTCAGTAGAGCTTCCAGACAACAAGGAAGAGAAGAGGTAAGGACCAAGATGCACTGAGGGGGAGAACTCTTCAGAACCCCGACCAGCCAAATGCTAAATCCCAAACTTTCAGACCCCAAACTCCTGGGTCCCACAGGTCAGGTCTGCCTACTCACCCCAGATTAAGGGACACGGTGAAGGACAGAGAAAGGAGCTTTCTTACATGGTATGGGCAGCCACAAGAACAAGACACACAGCATTTTAACCCACTGTCTGCTCTCTTTTGGTATATAGATGTTTATCTCCAAGAGCTAGAATATAAAAGTATATAAAGGCAAGTTGGTAGTTGTCTCCACTCTTGCATTCAGTAATCCACTTGGAGAATTTATGCTCCTTCTTACCATTATACATATAACACATACATTCATATTATATATATACACACTCTATATTCCTGTACATATGCACATTTGTGCATATTTATAATTGATATGATGCAAGCTGCAAAGCAACACATTCAAGACTCTGGAGGTTGCAAATATGCCTTCCATTTAAAAGACTATCCTACTTTTATGCCATCTAGTCATTAACATTAAGAGGCCAATTACACTGCTCAAGAGTAGGATGTCTTATGAGAAAATGACAAAAAGATGTGTAATCATTGCAATGCCAGTTTACCATCAGATAGGATGTGCAATAATCCCTTTAGCAAGCTTAAGCTTTTACATATTAATGGCAACATTGGAGAGTGGGAAGAGGTCTTTTACAGTATCTCTGAGGTCCTTACAATACAGAAATACCTCTGCTGGTTGACTCAATTACTGATGTGGGCTGGGGAGAATGATGCTGTTTTGTGGCTCTTCCTTTCTCAGTGCTGGGGCTTTGGTGGTTTTTCCTTAAAGCAATGCTTTATAGAGATTAATAATGGGGAGGCAAATTTTTTATTTCAAAGTTTGGCAACATCTTTATGACACTCCGTGTGGGTCTCATATAGAGTAGATTCACCCTGCAGGGAACTGCTCCAGCTTTACTGTTGAACACATGATTAACCAGCTGTCA
This sequence comes from Perognathus longimembris pacificus, assembly GCF_023159225.1. Taxonomy (NCBI): domain Eukaryota; kingdom Metazoa; phylum Chordata; class Mammalia; order Rodentia; family Heteromyidae; genus Perognathus; species Perognathus longimembris. Next base: position 26,671,804 of record NC_063174.1, on the reverse strand, counting down.
ACCATAGTAGGACATTGAAACCTCCATTCTAGGGGCTAAGTGACCCATTTAAGGTTCCCACCTTCCTTTTCTTTTTCTGTTCCTTCTCTTTTTGGTGGTACTGCGAACTGAACTCAGATCTTGTTTTCCAGCTCTACCACTTGAGCCCTGCCCTTAGCTCTATTCCTACCTTGTAAAGACATTTATTTGGTGTGTCTCCCAGGTCTGCAGGGGCCAGAAAGTTTTTCTGGTTCTGACTTTGGTTAAGAGTGAGAGGGAAGCCACAGAGCAGAACAATCAGTTCCAGTCCAACTGCCCACCATAGATTGGAGCTTAGCAATGCCTTACAACTTTAGATGTTCAAGGGCAGTAGTTAAAATGTGGACTCTCAGAAGGAAACTTGCAAAATGAGCTGTATTGTAGGAGACTGTAAGGAGACAAGAAAAGTTAAATCTGTCTCCCCATACACTGGAAGCCCCAGGTAAGTGGTCCCAGATAAGAGGAGATGGAAGGCTGATGGAATGAAATCGGGAATTTGGGATGGCTGGAGCCAGTGTTATCAGGTGAATCTTGTCATTGGGGGAAATTTCCAGTCTTTGCTCATTGTTCTGGTCCATCCTGCCACTCTGAGAACAGCCCTCTTTCTCACTCGGGTCCTTTCTTGGGTTCTGTTCCTTACAGACTTTTGATTCCACCAGGCCCTCAAGGTCACTGCATTCTGAAAAAGAGACTGTCAAGTTTTCTTGGAATAGGAAAGTCCTTGTTATTATGGCTTGATTTAAAAAACAACTAATTAAAATATTGAAGGAATAAAGGGTAGGAAGATGGGTTAACAATTTACATGTTTATTAATTAGCTTGATCTAGCCATGAATGTGTGTATATATATATATGTATATGTAATTCATACATACATGTATGTTCTAAAACATCATGTTATATGTTCTAAAAGTATATAACATTTGTCAATTAAAATGATGACAATTCCTTCCCCAGAAGAATAGGACATAATCGTGGCTATCTTGAGGCCAAATCATGTCATAGATGATAAAGATGGTGGAAAACTTGTATCACCATGGATTGTGTTTGCACACAAAACATAACCATATTAAAATTGGTGTAAGCCACACCTCCTTCTATACCCAAAGAGCTAAAATCAGTTGACCTAAAGAGGGAACAAAAAAAATGACAGCTGGATCAGCCCCAAAGGTCTGCATCTTGTAGAAATCCTAGTCACACTGAGGCTGCGGCCCAGCAGGAATTTTGCCACCAGATGACCATGTGCCTTCAGCAGCATCCTTGCCTCACTCTGCCCTTTGCGAAGGACCAAATGGTGCTGGGGTTTTGGAAGGGGGTGTGGAGGAGGAGAAATAAGATGAGAGAGTAGAAAGGGATCTGCTACAGAGATGATTATTGAAGGTTGACAGCTGCCAAACACACTGTGTCCCTGGCAACACCTGTTGAGTGTACGCGGTGGCAGAGAGAGTCAGATGAAGAGAGACAGCTGTATACATGCCAACAGCAGCAGGATGCTGTGCTGGACTCGTGCTCTGCCAGCACAAGATGTGCCAAACTCGCTGGCCCAGAGTCAGATGGCTGGGTGTCCACTTGGTTTGCCAGCGAATAAGCCCGGGAATACATTTGCATTAACACAGCTCGGCCACCTTCCCCCCCTCCTGTTCCTGCCTTTCCATACCTCCCACACTGCACAGAACATTGAGTCTCCCTCCCAGAATGTCATCTTCAGGCTGCTTTTCAGAACCTGCATTTCAGTGAAACATGAGGTAAGCCAGATGATGTCCTGAATTGCCTTGAAGGAAGCCAGTATCAGCAGTCAAAGATAAAATTAAAAAAAAAAAAATCCATCTTGGGTTTTTGGCAGTTGGCTAACAAAATATGCTAGGTAATTTGTGTGTGTGTGTGTGTGAGTGTGTGTGTGTGTGTGTGTGTGTAGAAAGAATAGATGGGGTTTTATACTTTATCTCATGCAAACATTATTCTCACCCAGACCCTTCCTTTATGCAAATAACTTGAAATCTCGGGGATTCTTGGCTAAGGCAGAGAATTTCACAGTGGCAGTGGATGTTATGGGGAACCTGTGGTTCTGTCTGCAGAATTATTTCCAAAGATGGAGAAGTGTCAGATATGTCTCATTTCTTTTTATCTTTTTCCAAGAGTCCAGGGATACCCTTGAGGAATAAGAAGCTTCAGCGCCGGATGGGGAAGTTTTTGTCTGCACAGACTACTGTGTTTGATCTAGAAAGGAAAGAAAGAATGTATGTGTATATAAGTATATATATGTGTATATATATGTGTGTATATATATACATATATACATATAATTAGCTTATGTCACTCAGCCACTTCATTCCAATATGTAGTAGAGATGGTGAGAGAGAGAAAAACATTAAGTGGATTCCATGATGATCCATTGTTCCAGAGGTCTTAATGAGTGATTAGCACCCCAATGATAGAAATTATTCTAGTCCTCTCTGACTTGCCAATATTGTCCCTAACTTTCCAGCAAAAATACCCACAATTATATTTTTTGAAAAAGTCAGTGCAGGGCTGGGAATATGGCCTAGTGTTGTCTTGGTGAAAGATGATTAGTAGTCTTGATTCCTTTTCTTCTGAACAACTATAAATCTGTGGGTTTTTTTGTTTTGTTTTGTTTTGTTTTTTGGCCAGTCCTGGGGCTTGGACTCAGGGCCTAAGCACTGTCCCTGGCTTCTTTTTACTCAAGGCTAGCACTCTGCCAACTTGAGCCACAGCGCCACCTCTGGCCTTTCCTATGTATGTGGTGCTGAGGAATCGAACCCAGGGCTTCATGTATATGAGGCAAGCACTTTTTGCCACTAGGCCATATTCTCAGCCCGGGTTTGTTTTGTTTTGCGTAATTAAGTAATTTTAGAAACTCCCTGTTCACAGGTTTGAGTCAAAAATTTATTTCCGGAACTTATTGTACAAATGTAAATAAATATTAAGTCACTTGTAAAAGGATATTTATGACAGTGTATTTTTCAAATTCACTATGGCAAAAGTCTGCAAAAATGAACAAAACAAAATCCCCAAACCAAAAAATATCAAGACAAAACAAAACAAAACAAAATCTACTAACTACCTATCCCGGGCATGTGTTACTAATAGGACATTCAGATAAATACCACTTCACTGTTAAAAAAAAATGATTTGGCTCCATACATATAAACATGGACTAACCTCCACAACATATTAAGTAAGGTATAATATATATTATATTATATATTATATATTTTATATATAATATATAATATATATTATGCTATCATTTGTGTAAAGAAAAAAAAGAAATATACACATGAATATGTATGTGCTTACCTTTACATGACTCATTCTGAAAGAGTGAACAAGAATCATAACTGGGAGCTGACAGCTCAGGCTAAGATTTGAGGATTGTGGTTTGAAGCCATCCCAGGCAGGAAAGTTCATGAGACTCATCTCCAATTAGCCACCAAGAAGCCACAAGTAGAGCTGTAGCTCAAGTGGTAGAGCACTAGTCTTGGGCAAAACTTGCAGAACAGGGCCCAGGTCCTGAGTTCAAGCCCCATTATTAGTGCATGCATGCGTGTGCGCGCACACACACACACACACACACACACACACACACACTCATACACAGAATCACCTGTAAGTCATCACCTCTGGGAATGGAAGATAGGAAACAGGTGATTCATTGTACATGAGAGATCAAGATTTTACCATTAATCTCTTTTGTTGTATTTAAATTTTTATTATTATGCACATGAGACACACTTTCAAAACATAAATCATGATCAAAATCCTTTCTGGGCTCCAAATTGAATACTACAAATGTATTTTCTAAATTCTTTTTGTTTTAAACCATGGTGTGATAGCACACACAACTAGCTTGGCCATTACTACAGACTAGTAACTTGATCAGTTGAATTTAACTGGCTAATAACTAATAAAAAATATAAGTCAATATAGTCAAAAGATATACTATAAATATAAATTGGGACGAGATTTTTTTTTCTCTTCCTTGGCCACATAAATCAGCTCAGACTAATGGTTCCTCATGGAGAATAAAGTAAGATTTCTCTAAGGACTTAATTGCTACAATTTTACAATAGAATTCGCCCCTGTTGTGTTAATTTTAAAAGCACTTAGATGCTTTTAGCTTGCAGTGATTCTTATATATACACATTCATGTGACTTTATTTATTGTAAATAATGGGGAAATGGTTAAATTCTTTAGAGTCTCAGAAATATGCTTGACTAATTCATCTACTTTTCCCCAGAACCATCATGGCAAGCAAGTCAAACAAATATGTTGAGAGAGGGAGAATTTTTATTTATGGAGCTGTTTAATAAGATATCAAAATTCTGTATTATCCTTGACTCAAAGAGGTTGTAACTTATATCATATATGTGCATTTCCCATTGGGGCATCTGGAATCAAGAAATCTGTTTCTGTAAAGTCAATCTTCTGTTTCTCCTAGCATTTTGAAACCCTAATGCTATATAAATTACTGTTGCTATCACATGCAGTTGGGGTATACCAGAAGGTAGATTTTATTTTGGAGGTTATTTTTTATGAATCTGATTTCTGCATAGAATGAAAGAACTGAGTGTTTTCAAGTGAATTTGTGTGTTTGCAATGGACCACAGTCTTCCAAAAGCATTGCTATCATGACTGCATCCATCCCAAGTGAACCTGGAAATTCAGCACAAGGCACTGGTTTTAGGAAGGTAGTTGTTGGGCACCTGGGTGGAGCTAATGTTGTGGGCTTCTGTGTGTGTGCCTAAGGGCAGGACCTTGGAATACATAAATACAATCTTATACTTACAGCATCTTACACTCAAGCAGACTTTTTGCTTAGACAAATCAAGATGTAAGTGGAACTCCTAGACTGTGTTTCTTAGAAATAAGATTTAAATGTATGACTCATTAAATAAGACCCCTTATTTTCTTTTCTTTTGTATTTTATTAAATAAACAATTTCATGCTCTATTAAATACATGTATATAATTTTTCTGCTTAGATACTGACTTTAAGTGCAGTTATTTTAAGTTAGAATGCTTCTAAGATAATATAACCCATGTTTCAGTATGGGTTGTCTTACAGGTAGGTTTTGAACATGGCAGAATGTTTTGTTCAAAGGAATGACACACAGCTATTCAATGAGTTAGGAAGGGCTGTAGCAGAGCTAGAATGAGTGTGTGCTAAAGGCTGAGTGTCTAGCTTTCTGGGTGTCCCTTTACCATCATTTGGTGAAATCAGAGAGCATTTTTGTGGCATGCAATCGTTAAGCCAGGGCTGAACTAAAGTAATGAGTTAGATCCATATGGGACACAAACAGAAATGAGTAGAAATTCAAGAGAAATGTTTCCTGTGGAATTTTTTTTATAGCCATGTATCATTATGAGTTGTGCCAGGATGCAGAGTTTGGGATGTGAATACATTCATAATGCAAAATATAGTAAGACATCTAGCAAGGTCTAGGTTGAAACATGCTTATAACAGAGAAGCAGGTTGCTGTTAAAATAGTGAATTTCTGGGCGCCTGTGTACAAAGAAGGGAAAGGCACTCTCTATGGAAAAGTACCATGATGTATGTTCAGTTTCTTCCATAGGTAAGATAGCCTATTTTATATTACGCAGTAAGTCAGCTTTCCCCTGGCTGAGTCCACTTAAAGGAGTCAAGAGCTTATTTTGGCTCATGGTTTCAGTGTTTTAGTCCCTGATTATTTGGCCCTTCTGCTTTCTGGCCTTTGGTGAGGCAGTAGTTCTTGGGAAGGGAGAGAGGGAAGGAAGGAGGAAGGAAAGAAAGGAGGGAGGGAAGGAGGAAGAGAGAAAAGGACAATTGATGAGGACAGGAATGCCACTGTATCTGTCCAAGAGGGCTCCCAATGACCTAACTTCTTTCAATTAGGCGCCACCACCTAAAGAGTCTACAACATTCCAAGCATGCTATTAGTTGGGAACAAAGACTTTAACATATGTTGAAACATTTTGGGGGGACATTTGAGATTTTAATTTTGTGTGTCATTGTTCAATGACATTTACCTTACTAGTTATTAAATCATACAACTTCTTACTTTGGCATAATGTAAATTAATAGATATTTATACTATATGTACACTAAATTAAGATTTTTATGTCCACATTGTCCATGTTCCTCTACTTGAAAAATTCAGTACATTCAGTACATATGGAACAATAGGGAACTGATATATGACATTGTTAGCCTCCAATATTTAGGAAAAGCAATTAAATATTTATTTCACACAACAAAGAGAAGCCAAGTTTTTTCTGCTTGTTTAAAGAAAAGCAGAGTTAACTTAATAACTCTGCTAGTAAAGGACTATATGTCTTTTTGACATTTTTAACATGAAAAGAGATCAATTATCAACAATACCATGAGCTTTTCATTCTAGAAGGCTTCTTATAAAATGTATTTAAAAATCATCTCTTACTAGTTACATCATTATTCTAATCACTCTGTTCATTGCATATCCTTAATATTTCTATTTAATTATTTTTTGCTTTTGTTAGTATATTGCCTAAAAAATGTAATGTGTTATCTTTGTTAGCTAACCATAAATTCTGTGAGGTCAAGGACTTCATTCTCACACATGTATGAAGTCTTCTTCTAGGTTGGAAATGTGTGTTTATTGCCACACAGTCCCTCCTTCCCTCCCTTCTACCCTCTCTTTCCTTTGTCTTTGTCTTTCAGTCTGTCTCTTTCTCTTTCAAGAAAGTAGTAGAGATTCTCATTGTCAGGGCAAGGCACAAATAACTTATTTTTCCGATATGTAGATTTCAGAGCTTCTCTATGAAGCTCTTATGGACATAAAATGCCATCCAAAACAAAAACAGCAGTATTTTGAGCCACCATTGAAGACAAAACAAATAAAATAAAAAGGAGGCAGTTTCTTTGTTTCCTTTCCTCAGTAAAATGTGTTGCATAAAACTATGAGACTCTCTTTGATGGAAAACCATGGAAAATGTTTAATTCTTCCCTGTCTTCAAGTAAGAGTTTCAAGACCTGGCTTGGACAAATCAAAATAAAGTCACACTAATTGCACATGAACCTCTAGGCTATGACCCAAAAGGACTTCCCATCTTCTTTACTCTGAAAAGGTTAAGATCTGGGAGGCAAGGTGTATCTCAGGGGTACAATACCCACATGATATGCATGAAGCCTGGTAGATGTCCAGCACCATTAAATAATTTGTATCCATTTATCAATGCCAAATCAGCACTATTCAATATTCTTCCTTAGGAGTTTTCAACCAAGTTGATGCCAAGCAAATTTCAGTTTCAAGGGCAGGAAAAAATATACAAGCCTGCTAGTTAGTTATCCTGGGGCATCTACAAGGAAGTGTCCTCCAACAGCAGAAGCCCCAGTGCATGAAGAACTGGCTTCAGGGACATAGCGCAGACAGTTACAAGGGCCATACATGTTCCAGCTAATCGATAGGCACCTGTATGCCATGATTTGTCAATGCTCATGTTGATCATGGTAAAAAAAAAAAAAATCAGGGTTGGAGGCATGGTTCTGGCTTCAGCCAATGAACAAAAGTGTCAGATGCCAAGTTTTAGTACCAGTCCCAGGAGGAAAAAATATCAAAAGAAGTGTTTATTTGGGTGTAATAGAAATGTTATTGACCTTGTAATCAAGGACCAAGGTTTTTATCTCGGGAAAATGATACAAAAATAAGTCACGAGGTCCCTCAAACATCACTGTTGATTTTTTTTTTAAGTTTAACTATAGAACAGAACATTGATTTCTTTTACACAGGACAAGCTTTGCATTGTCTCTTAAAAATCAATTGTGTATCCAGCTCTAGCCTTGTTCTAAAAGTATTTGTGGAAATAGACCATTATGATGGCAAAGACCAGGACAAAGAAAGTCCTGGGAACAGAAAGTTCCCTGGAAGCCAATGGACAAGAGCACATTCAAATCATACGATCCGAGATTATGAGTCTGGGGCTGCTCAACCTTTCCTTCTAGTCCTGGGCCATCCATCTTGGACAGCTTGATCAGCTCATGAGCAAGGGCTTCTGGGCCTTTCTGTAGGCCTGGATGGCAAAACCTCTATAATCAGATTTCTGGAGGGGTCTGGTGCACAGAAACCCCATTTATCTGGTAAATTTCTGTCCTTATCCCCACTTCTGGGATTTATCATGCTAGGGTTTGGGCCAGGCAAGGCTCTGGAGAAAGCAGGGGTGAATCAGCCTCTGGGCTTCTTAGGTGAAGGTGAAGGCTGCTGATGAGGAAGGACTAGGCTGATGCAGGCTGATCCTCTTCTCCTCTCAGTAGCTTTAGTTTATGGAGTGCATCTGCCACTCTCATGGACTTAGTTTCCTCAGTGATGAAGTCCCTGGAATTCAGGATGACATGGCTAGCCTTCGCCTCCTGGACTTTGTCAATACCATATGTGGGCAGTGGGGGATATGCTAACCTTTCCTGCCTCTGCCTTGATGAGTGCTAATATTTGCACTCTGAACCCACTGGCTTCCAGGAGATTCTGCCTGTGTTTGGTGGGGGAGGAATCACTGGCACAGGATTCTCAAGGGCATCATCCTGTGCCCAGTAGAACATCCCAATGGGCAGGGATGTCTTGCCTAGAGGTGCACTAGGCCAAGAACTGACACAACTTGTTGTTTCAAAGCCACTGAAAGACTGGGATCCAGGTGTTTTTTCTAGATAGAATTTGGAGCTGAGGCCCCCGCTGCCACAGTGAACTGATGGTCGCCACTGTGTTGACAGGCAGATGTTAATAAGAAGCATTGTCCAGATGCTGCAAATTAGCACAGCTTCCCAGGAAGAGTCCATCCAGAGGTTTTGATCTCCTGCTACCACCCAGCTGCCTGCAGCCTGAAATCTGGCACTAAAGAGGTTCAGGGAATCCAAGTCTCTGAGAACAGCAGCATTGTCCGGACCTGAGCCAGTATGCACCAGCACCAACCCCCACAGTCAGCAACACAGAGCAAGAACACTCCTTTTTATGCTTTACTTTGTTTTCAGTGTGATCTGGCACTTTTACCTGGGTCAGCTTCAGACCCTGAGTCTCCTATCTCCACCTCCCAAGTGTACAACCATGCTTGACTTGTTTTGTGGGTTGGTTTGTTTGTTTGTTTGTTTTGAGATAGAGTGTTACCAACTTTGTGGGGTTGGCCTCTAATCTGATTTTGCTATCTCTGCCTCCTGAGTAACTGGTATGACCACAAAGTTCAGCCCCATTCCTCCTCCTCCTCCTCCTCCTCCTCCTCCTCCTCCTCCTCCTCCTCCTCCTCCTCCTCCTCCTCCTCCTCCTCCTCCTTTTTCTGTGCTGTCCTTTTTCTCCTTCTTTTTCATGCTCAGTGGACCTTTTCCTCTACCACTTGACCCATGATTCCATCTCTTCTTTCTTCTTTTTGACATCCAAATACTCTACAACTTCAGTAACTTGGTATTGACTCAGGTAAAGCTGATTTAGTAGTCCAAATAAGCAGCATTCAATAGGAAGGCAAGTGGGCTGCTGAAAGTAGAAGCACGTATATTAAAACTGGAAATTGGTTTTGCGTTAGCCACTATCTGCTGTCTTTAAACAGATTCCAAATACTCATGAGTTTAGAAACGTCCAATAGCTTTGTCTCATACAGAAACTTATTGGTCTGGTATATTTTATGCATTTTTATAAAACACATTTCTATCCCTTTTCATTGTATATTTCAAAGTGGCAAGGCATGGCTTTATAATGGGGCTGGTTTTTCATTGATATTTCCAATTTGCATTTTATTTTTGTTATTATGACATTTGTCTATAATCTGTAAAGGAAGTCATCCTGTGGTTTAAAGCCAAAAAACAGTCTGCCTTGCTTTATTGAAATTTGTCAGCTCTTCTCACCAATTGTACTGAGTCTTTGCACCAGCAGGCCAGTGGCAAGGACATACAAAAAATGGGTCAGTCACGCCTGGGTTTGGGTCCTTTGTTAGGTGATCTCCTAACCTCAGGCAAGTTTCTTGACTTCCCTAATCCTCAATTTTTCTCCTGTATAAAATGAAAATAATAGAGATCATCAGGATTAAGTAAGATAATGAATGTCAAATATTTAGTGCAGTTCCAGGTCCACATTAAGTACTCAATCAATGTTAGCTGTTCCGATTAGTGGATCACACAGCATCATTCTAGTCCCCGAAATGACAGCACTGTTTTTCACTCACCTACTTTGTAGCTGGATATGGAAAGTGTGCTTTACACGAATCCTGGCCAAGTCTCTGATCTCTCTCCTTTACCTAGGTGGAAGGGAAACCAAGGCAAAGGTGGGATCGCTGGAAGGAACGGCAAGAAGCAAATCTTAACACGGGTTGTGTTTGAGTAGTAATGGCACTTTGCAGGAAGCTTATTGCAAAGTGATGCTTGGGTTTTAAGCCAGGAAGTTTCCTAGACATCATAGCATTTTACAGCTTGTCTGTCCTCTGAGGTGGTATCTGAAGTTGATTTTCTTGTTCTGAACGCCACTCTGTAATCAGATTTCTCTACTGAGATTTTGATGATATTTTCAGCTTGTTGCATATCTTCTTGCTCATCTCCCAGTCCTTCTATTTAGAAGGGAGACCTATCTAGTATTGGCCTAGTTTAGAAAACAATAACACATGATATAGAATTGATCTAGAAGAGCTTACAAAAGCTTAGAAAGCTTGGTCCTCAGTTTAGTGGTCTTACAAGGTGGTCCAATCTTTAGGAAGCAGAACCTGGTGAGAGGTCTCTGTGGTGTGCGCCTTAAGGAGTGTGTAGGATACTCTTCACCTCTTCCCTTTTCTTCACACTTGCCATGAGGTAGGTAGACCTCCTGTGCCACGCACCCCCACCATAATGGACTGACCACCACAGGTGTCAACACAGTGCAATGAAGTGATTGTGGACCGAAACCTGTGAAATGATGAGCTAAAATAACCCTTTCATCCTAATAGGCTGGTTATCTAAGGCATTTTGTCACAGCAGTGGAAAGCTGACAACACACCATATGAACAGAAGCACACAGAGATATCCCTTCCCATCATTATAGGATGAGAAACTTCCACGACCAGATTCTTTGTTGAAAGTCCAAATCATTGAAATAGTCATTGTCCGTTTAAACGGTGAGCTTGTAGGTAAGAAACAGGAAGTGATTTAGAGTAGTACAGAGAAAAGAAAACCCTGAAAATATATCCTGTTGCTTCTTGAAATGTTTGTCCTCTTGAGCTGTTTGTTTTTCCTTGTCTAGTTTTTGCTTCAACACTGAATTTCAGACATTGAAAGCCTTCCTTTTCTGCCTAGCTAGCTTTTCATTATCATTTTTCAAAACCAAAAGCACATGTATTTTCTTTTTGAAAAATCAAAAAATTTAAGGAAAAAATTTTAAGTCTATTGCCTAGAAAGTAATAACTGGCTAGCCTGCTATCTGTGTTTTTAAGTAAGGGAAGAACCCAATATTTTTATAAGACTTAATTTGAAGGGGGCAAAGAGATATGGATCTGGGGTCTGAACTCAAGACCTCAACCTGGCTAGGCAGATATGCTCTACCACTTGAACCACTACCCCTCACCCCAGATCCTTTTGCTTTAGTTATTTTTCAAGTATCATTTGGTCTAGAGCTAGCCTGGATTGTAATCTTCCTACTTACATTTCCTGTGTAGCTGGGACCAAAGATGATGTCCCGTTCCTCACTTATTTTTTGAGATGGATGTCTTGCTAACTTTTTGTCTGGGCTAGAATTTTACCTCAATCTATCCAATCTACATATTCCAAATAGAGTCCACACTTTTTATTTGACAGTACTGGGATTTGAACTCAGTGCCTCATGATTACTAGGTGAGTGTTCTACCACTTCAGTCATACCTCCAATGATCACATTCTTCAGTAAAATGATGATGATGATAATGAAATGCACACACAAGATAGAGCAAGATGTTGAAGAATAATACTTAATATTTGAACATCATTCCAAACCCAGTCACCTAGAAATGATATTAAGATCACATTAGATTAATATTTTCAGGTATGCTGAGGGAGGAAGCTTTTGTGAATCAGAGACCATAAGCATGTTTGATGGCATGGTACCTGTAGTCAAGGGACTGAATGAAGCAGGACCATTGTTTGAGTTCAGGTGTTCAAGTTCAGCCCAGGCAACATAGTGAGACTCTGACTTTTTCTGGATGAAAAAAAACCCCAAGAAACATAAATCTTGTACCTTTTTTCTTTTTTAGACAGGGTCTTCCTCTGTAGCCCAGGCTTACCTTGAACTTATGATATCCCTGCCTCAACCTCCTGAGTACTGGGATTACAGATATGTACCACCACATGGACTTTTTGAAACTTTTTTCTTTTATTTTCCTTCCTTCCTTCCTTCCTTCCTTCCTTCCTTCCTTCCTTCCTTCCTTCCTTCCTTCTTTCTCTTCTTCTTTCTCTCTCTTTTCTCTTTCTTTCTTTCTTTCTTTCTTTCTTTCTTTCTTTCTTTCTTTCTTTCTTTCTTTCTTTCTTTCTTTCTTTCTTTCTTTCTTTCTTTCTTTCTTTCTTTCTTTCTTTCTTTCTCTCTCTCCTCCCTTCCCCCTCCCTCCTTCCCTCCTTTCCTTTCTTTCTTCCTTTTTTTTTTTTGCCAGCCCTGGGGCTTTACCTCAAGGCCTGGCCACTATCCCTGAGCCTGTTTGTGCTCAAATCTACCACTCAACTACTTGAGCCATTGTGTCACTTCCAGCCTTTTCTGTTTATGTGATACTGAGGAATCAAACCCAGGGCTTCTGGCATGTTAGGCAAGCACTCTACCACTAGGCCACATTCCCAGACCCTGGAACTTATTTCTACTAAAACACAATTACATATAATTTTTCTTTTGTTTAGTGGGATTAAAAAAAAGGAAAGACTGTAGGATTTGTTGAAGTTTAATTAAAGTTTTTTTCACTGTAAGATGCAGATATGTTTTCATCTCTCTCTTCACCTCCCAGTTTTTATGCTATTATTTATACAGTGGCCATGTTGACAATATAGAGTTGTGATCCTTAAACACATATCATAGTCCTATCCATTTGATAAATGGGAATGAATACCATACTGTTTGCCAATCCTTTTACAACAGTATCTCCCTTCTAAGTCATAAGTATTAGTAAACCTAAGATAGATATACTTGCTATACTGCAGAACTGACTTGATGGTAGTGATTTCTTTCTAGTTTAAAAATATCAACATGTAGCCTTCATGAAAAGCTACCATATGGTTCACCCATGTGGTTTTCTTAGATCACATTATCTTTTCTTTGGAACTTGGAGCTGAATGGCCAGATGTGGATAACCACCACAATCATACATTTCATCACCACAAAGGTCTCCTTCATGCTCCTTTCCCCTCCTCTTTCTTTAACCCTTGTTGGTCTCATGCTTGCCACTGGTCTTCTCTCTGTCTCCAGAATTTTGTCCTCTTTGAGAAGACATATTGAAAATATATGTACAGACTATAGAAACTTTGATACTGGCTTCTTTTGCATTCAGTATCATGCCTTTGAGAACCAGTTAGGACTTCACTGTAAACATTCTCTGGACTTCTTCCTCCTTTTTCTGAGGAGAACACCCTAATTTTCCTTTGGAGGACCACTCTTTCTCCAACCATCTCCTAAGGTGGCCACTCAATCAAGACCTGGTCTCAATTTGCTCTGACTGGAAGAGTGTCCAGATAGGTGCTGGGTGTTAAATTCACTACATTGCAGAAGTCTTTTGGTAGGGACTGTATTAAGAAAGACAGAGGAAACAAAGCCATGACAAAAGCTTTGGAAAATCCTTCCAAAGGGAAGGTGTTTTTGATCGGAGGCTTGAAAGCATGGTGACATTTTTCTACAATGAAAATGGCAAAAGTGGTAAGCTATTTTTGCCTGTAAGGCAGATACACACCTCCACACGTCCAAAGACATAGAGGAAAGTGTGTGAAGATGCTCTCTACTGTGTTGGAAAATATGACCAACAAGAACTTAGAAAAACCTATTAGCTGAGCCTTTCCTACTTTATGCTTTAGAAAGATACTTATTTAGTTAAAAGGACCATTTCAGGGGCTGGGAATATGGCCTAGTGGCAAGAGTGTCTGCCTCGTATACATGAAAGCCCTGGGTTCGATTCCCCAGCACCACATACATAGAAAATGGCCAGAAGTGGCGCTGTGGCTCAAGTGGCAGAGTGCTAGCCTTGAGCAAAAAGAAGCCAGGGACAGTGCTCAGGCCCTCAGTCCAAGCCTCAGGACTGGCAAAAAAAAAAAAAAAAAAAAGACCATTTCAGTAAAGGCTACTAATGAATGATACCAGGCTTATAATTGAAAAAAAATGTTTTTTTAATTTTATGAGACATGCTTACTATATTAAGGAGTTCAAATGATTAAAACATGGAATCTCATTGAAATGTAAAGGTCTATTGAGACAAGCTGAGGGATGAAGAGAAGGATGAGAAATGAATGAATCAACTTTTCTTGTTCATCTTCTTGGTTTTTCATTCACTATGCTTCCTCTCCTCCCTCGGTCTTGATTTGTGAATAGAAACAGCAGAAAGAAGTTTTAAGAACTGGTCAGAAAAATACTAAGAAGAACCTCTCAGGATACTGAGTAACATTTTCTATGCAGTTGCTGAAACTGATAATGAGGTTTAGAAGCTGAAATTCCCATTCAAGGATTTTGAAATCTTTCTGAAGCTGTAGCTGAGCCAGATGACACATTTCATACATTTGACTCTGCCATACCTATATCATTTGTACGGTGACCCTCTAGGAGGTAGGAGGCAGGAAGCAGTAACATAACCTTGATCTTTCAGGTTCATGGAGAAGAGCCCCTATGCTAAAGTTGTCAGAATTTATTTGATTGCTACCTTTGGAAACATGGAGTCTCTCTTCAAACAATGATAGCACTTATTGCTATTATTAATCTGTCTCTGTTGCCAGATTTATAGCTTCAGAATAAGAAAATATTATCAGAGCAAATATTTAAAGAGTATTCTCTGCACTGTTCTGCTTCATTAAAGAACAGTTTTTATTCCATTTGTTCTGGAGTAAAGTGAAATGCTTCAAATAAATACACTTTCTGGCTTCCTCAGGTACCCCCACCCCTGCACACGATAGGAAGCCAAGGGCTTCACAAGAAGGTTCTGTCTCCCATCTAGCCTTCTCTACTAGTATTCATTCTGTGGTGGGAGGACACCATGACTGAAATACAACAGAATAGAATAGTGTATCCACACTTGTGCCAAATAGCTTAATAGGATGATAGTATTTCATTTACTGCCCAAATGGATTGTCCCCTCCACCTTCAGCTTCTATCTCTTATGCATTTCTTCATTTCTGCGCAAGTATGTGGGCATTTGACTGGGTTTGAAAGCATTGAGTACAGTCCATCTAACAGTGTTCCCTGGCAATACAGAGAGACAGGACAGTGATCCTAATCCATCACAGAGCCTAGACTTCCCTCTTCTGCTTTGATTTTACCTATTTATTCTTTGGATGAATGCCCACATTGTACAGAGCTTGGGAGTTTGCAATAGTGACCCAAGATGGTCTCGTGTGTGTGTGTGTGTGTGTGTGTGTGTGTGTGTGTGTGTATTTTTCTTTTTGCCAGTCCTGGGCCTTGGACTCAGGGCCTGAACCCTGTCCCTGGCTTCTCTTTGCTCAAGGCTAGCACTCTACCACTTGAGCCACAGTGCCACTTCTGGCCTTTTTCTATATATATAGTACTGGGGAATCGAACCCAGGGCTTCATGTATATGAGTCAAGCACTCTTGCCACTAGGCCATATTCCCAGCCCCGATGGTCTCATATTAAAGTTACAAATAAGTCATGCTGGTACTACCACTCAATATAAATTACCACACACACACACACACACACACACACACACACAAAAGAAACAAACATTCCTAAACAATATAATCACTAGTATTTTAGAGTCTATGAGAACTGGTCTTTTCTGATATGTTTCATAGTGATATAGTTGATTTTAGGAAACTTTCATGTTTTTCCTAGAAGCAGATTTTTGAGGAGCACTGTTTTTTAATTGGTTATGCTCATATCAAAATTGCCTCTTGATATGACTGGTGATATCTTTATGAGTAAAAGAAACATCGATTAGTTTCTGAAGAGGCCTGGATTGGTCCATCTTTCAATCTCTTATTTGGGCCATATTAGGCAAAGGACATTTGGAGTCAATAAGCCAGATTCTTCTGTTTCTTATGTTTTTATATCTATATGCACTGAAAGAAACAATGATCATTGCTAGCTCTTCCTACCATATTATATCCTCAAGCTTTGAAGAATAAAGGCTATGAAGCCCTGTTCTTATTTTCTATCAAGCATCCCCTAACAATGTCTCCAGACAGGTATATCCATTCTCTTCATTAATAACGCCAATGAAAGTCATGGCCTGTGTGGCTAGTAGATAGCTTTAGAATTTGTTGGATTTTTTTTCAACACTCATATTTAAATAAGCTACAATTTATTATTTTTGGACTACAAAATTATGCTTGGAATTGCAGATAAAAAATATCAAACTTTTATCTTCTATTTTAAAAATAGACATTTTCTTATAGTAAGAGAACATCTAGCTCTACCTTGTTATTTCTTTATCACAAAGCAGAGAGAAATGAAATCCGTCTTTAAAAGGCTGCGGAACATTGTGCATTTAAAGTACTCAGCAAGTTATTCCCTAAAGCACTCCATATGATATGTAAATCTTTTGATCTTTCACAAAATGCATGAATACTATAAAGAATAATGAGTACAAGCTTGAAAAATACAATATTGACTGTCAGTGTAGTGCACTTAGCCACAATTATTATTTGCATGGCTTTTGCAATATGACTGGAGGGGATACGTGTGTGAATATGTTAAGAACATGCCAGTCTCTAAGGAAGATTTAATTTTATAAGAAAGACTTCTTTTGCCCTTTCCACTTCCACTAGTTATTCTTTTTTTCTTCAAAAAAAACCATTATCTCAAGATAGAAAAAGAAAATCTTTGGGAAAGGGCAGAATTGACTGGAATTTGAGAAGAGAAGACCTGATGTCCTGTTGTTATTAATTACCATATGATGGATAAAATAACTGGGCCTGAGGAAGTATCCCTATGATAGCCTGCAGAAAGAATATTTAAAAACACAGTAAGCTGTTCTTTATAGAAATCTTTATTTAAAACTTAGTTTAGCAGTCTGAATGGACTGTTTTCATCACCTTGCATGCATTAATTTCTCTGTGTAGGTTGAGGCCTAACCTATCATGGGAATCAACTTTTTAAATTATCTTTCAGTAGTTGGACAAAGGAGTTGCCATTTAACAAAGCAGTATGTGAATACAATACATTTTGATCAGTGACACCCCTTTCAAAATGGAAATCAAAAATTTCCCCCATTTTTACAACTATTACCAAATCCTATGGGATAGTACCTCAACCCATGAGCTATTTGTTCTTAGCTGGAAGCTCTACTGTCTTAGAAGTGGATTAACTAACCGGGTCATATCATATCATAAATGCAACCAACCACAACAAAGCAGCTCATTATTACATTGACTGAAGCAAAGTGAATTCAAATTTCAGAATTTTAACTAATGTATAAAACAATCATTGTAGATTGTTTGCTTATTATAGATAAGTGCTACTGAAGAAGCTTGAATGGATTTTGAAATTTGTAAAACATTCAGGATCATCAATTAAACTCTTCTCAAACTAAACTTGATTAAATTAAACATTGAAGACGACAGTTAAAAAAGAAATGTACTTATTAGCTGATCTATATAACTGTAACCCCTCTCTATGGCAGCTTTACAATAAAAAAATTAAATAAAAAACATTATTAAAATTTAAAACTTGTTCATCAAGAGACAGCAACAAGAAAGGGAATAGGTAATGCACAAATGGAAAGAAAATATTTACAAAATATATTTCTTACAGAGAACATGCATTCAGAGTATATATAAAGTGTATATAACTCAAAATATAATGATAAGCAATCTATTTGGAAAATTTTGAGCAATTTTAATTTCATAAAAGACAACATAGAAACAGTCAAAACGCATACCAAACGTGTTGAAATCATTATTTATAAAGGAAATGCACATTTAACCAAAAACAGAATGTCATTACACATGCACTAGAATGACAAAACATGTAAAAGAGTGACATCAAATACTGGTGAGAATACAGAGCTATTGGGACCTTGCACATTGCTGGTAAGACTGAAAAATTGTAGAGTGGTTTAGAGATCTGCTTGTCAATTTCTTAGAAAATGAATACACCAAAACCTACCATATAATGGAACCCAATAATTCTGCTCCCTAGATTTACTGAAGAAAATTTAAAATATTAAAAAATATTTTGGAGAAATTTTTTTTTGTCAGTTGTGGGGCTTGAACTCTGGGCCCGGGCACTGTCTCTGAGCATTTCAGTTCAAGGTTAGTGCTCTACCACTTGAGCCACAGTGCCACTTTTGGTTTTCTGGTGGTTAATTGGAGATAAGGGTTGCTTGGACTGTCCTGCCCGGGCTGGCTTTGAACCACGATCCTCAGATCTCAGCCTTCTGAGTAGCTAGAAGAATTTTATAGCAGCTTTATTTGTAATGACCAAACCAACCCTGGTGTTCATCAACAAAGAACAGATGTGCTGTGGTGAATGTATCCAATGTTATGCTTCTCTGCAACAAAAAAGAAAAGACTATTGTCACAATTTATAAGTTTCAGAAGATGTGTATGAAGTGATGGAAGCCAGACACAAGTGTTCAAAACATACATAGGCCCATTTAATAGCCCATCCCCCCAAAGCCAAAGGATATCTTTTAAGATTAAATCACATTGCTACTGTGTCTTTTTTGTTGTTGTTGTTGAATGAGATTCACATACTTTTTTATGTATTATAAAGTTGATGAACATGGGGGTTACCGTTACATAAGTAAGGTAATGAGTGCTTTTTTTGGCTGGTCCCAGAGCTTCAACTCAGGGCCTGGGCACTGTCCCTGAGGCTAGCACTCTACCGCTTGAGCCTCAGCACCACTACCAGCTTTTCCTGTTTATGTGATACTGAGGAATTGAATGCAGGGCTTCATGCATGCTAGGCAAGCACTCTATGACTAAGCCATCTTCCCAGCCCATAAATACATTTCTTTTAACATTACTACACCCTCCCCCATTTTCTCCCACTATTGTGGGAGAAAACTACTTTGTACAGCATGATTTTTCAGAACCAAAAGACATAAACAGAGGGAAGTCCATATACAAGCTTTCTCATTTACAAGTATCTTGACACATCTTTTTTTTTCATTTGATGCCATGCTGATAAGAATGCTTGTGAGAAAAACAGAATTATCTTATAGTTATCTTTATTTCTTTTTTTGTGGTAATGGAGTTTGCATTCAGGATTTCATACTTGCTAGACAGGTGCCCTACAGATGAGCCATGCTTTTAGCCTTGCTGTGAACTGGTTATGTTGAGACACATTGCATTTTCTGCCTGGGCCTGAACCCAGACTACAGTCCTATATTTTAGGGTTCCCATCACAGCTTGGATAGTTGATGCTCCTATCGTGCCCAGCTTCTTACACCTGTGAATTTTTCTTCCTGGGCTAGCCTGGAACCAGTCTTTCCAATTGGTGTGAACCAATGGCATCTGGCTACTATGCCCGGCTTCTAATATTCAATTTAATTTTTAAATTACCTCCAAGGAGATTTTTTTAAATATTGAGATTAGCAAAATTACCTCTCCATTCTGTTAAGATTAAGACTTCCAACTATTGATTTTTACCAGGACTTTATCTATAATGCCATCAGATCTGCTCCCAATGCAGCTCCTCAGGCAGACATTTGTAGGGTTATCCAAAACGTACAAACCTAAACAATAATTAAAATATCCAAGAAAACTTACATTGAGGTTTTTATCTTTCAAATATTCAGATGCTGTTCTTAACCTAAGGCCTTAGTTTTAACTCATGGTACAATTATGTTAGCAAAGGAATGAATACTCATGAAGAAAGTATCTGTGCAGAAACATTGACATTTACCTCACTTCCTCAGTCTACTTTTTGTCCTCACCTGAGAGATAGAACTGTTCACTTGTAAAATGTGTTTTACCCAACAAACCTATTCTGATTCAGAGTCACTTTAAAATTGTTGAGCCATCTTTTTGGGATTCTTATTGAACCATGTCTGAGATGCAGAGCAAAGAGTTTTAATGGCCACTATGAATTACCGCATCTTCAGCAAGCATTCATCTGCTCACCCACCCATCTTTCATCCATTCAACAATTTATTCATCCATCCATCTATGATCCACCCATCCATTTGTTCAATAAAATACATTAAGCCTGATATGTGCCAATTCTGGAGTATATGTGAAATCTAAAGATTATTTTTTAAAAACTTAATTTCCAAAGAATTCACATTTAGGAGTCACAAAAATGAATGCACAAATTTTTGTTCTACTCTGAGATCAGAGCACCGTAAAGTCTAATAGATGTTCAAAGGACAGCAATTGTTAGAGGGACAATGTGACAAACTTTGTCAGGCAAGACCCAGGTGAGACACAGCCAGGAGGATCAGAGTCTGATACAGTTCATGAACAGAGCTGATGGACTTTCCTGGAGATACCAGTAAAGACAATGTTACTTAGGCTCAATACAAGTCGTAGCCTGGCACTGGTGGCTCACCCCAATAATTCTTGGTACTCAAGAGGCCTGAGAACTAGAAGAACAAAGTTTGGAGCCCACTTTAGGTGGAAAAGTTTGAAATATTCTGTCTCCAAAATAACCAGCAAAGAGCAGGGCTGGAGGCATTGCTCAAGTAGTAGAGCACCAGCACAGCAAGAAAATCTAGGAAACATAAGGCCCTGAATTCAAGTCTTAGTGCGACCAGGAGTGGAAGAACACCTGATCAACACCTGAAAGGTGCACATGGCCTGCTGAAGGTGTGCATTTAGCTCTATTGACCTCTTAGGTTTTCTAAAGGGTCAGTGGGGGGGGACTGCTTAGAGAAACAAGGGAGAATTCACTAAAAGGAGGAGTAGAAGGGAGGCATGCTTTCAAAAGTAGGCTTTGAAACTGTGTTTGCATTATCTTGACTTTGAGATTTCTTTGGGATGCTCATCTGGAAATAGTCAAGTGATAGGTCTATGTGTAGTTAAAGGGATGAATAAAATCCATAAGCATGAAGAAATATATTAATGAGTCCTTAGAAATACCAATGTTAGTTGGAGGTGTGGCTCAAGTGGTAGAGGCCCAGAATTCAACCCCATGTACTGCCAAAACAAACAAACAACAAATATAAAAAAGAAAGAAAACCACTAGCACTTCACTTTGGGCCACATGGAAGGAAGTACAGAGGAGAAAAGGGGTTGAAGAAGTGTGGTCTGATCTTAAGAAGCAGATTAGGAATAGCAGAACCACAGAAGGAGTGAGGCCATGTGCCAGCTGGATCTATGTGGATGGCTGCCCTCTGGCATATCTCCAAACTGTTCAGTTGCTACCCTCTCGAACCTAGGAGCCATAGAAACTTAAGTATTAAGCTTCAAGGCAGAGGTCACATGTCTGGGATTTAGCTTCTTGGCTTGGTTGGCACAATGATGGAATTTCTGCTTTTTAAAATGTCTGGTAGCAAGGCCGGAAGCTGGATCTCATGATGGGGCCACACAGGAGCGGCGGTACTTCCCAGTCCTTTGCAGATCTCCAAGTGCTTTGCATATTTCTGTAACTGAGATCTGTGTGTGCGTGTGTGTGCGTGTGTGTGTGTGTGTGTTTGCACGCACACCCTGACTTGGCCCTGAAGTCTGAAAGGAAGAGAGAAAATTAAAAGGATATTTATAGCAAATCACATGGATAGACAGATAGATAGATGTGTATATAGATGTGTATATATATGTATATATACATATAAAATGTAGTTATATATGTGTGTATATATACATATGAGAAAGAGAGGGGGAGGGAGAGAAAAAGCTGCTACAACCTTGGGGCACAAGAAAACTTTTGTGCTGATTTATTCTGTTACATTAAAAAAAAATCTATGTTGAAGATTAGCTATACAACTTGTGGATGGGGACAGGTATGAAAAAACTGGGAGAAAGAAAGGGAAGGGGTGACATTGACCATAAAGAAATGTACACTTTACATGACTTATTTAACTGTAACCCCTTCTGTATATCACCTTTATGATAACAATTTCAAAAAATTTAAAAATCTCATTATTATAGCAAATACCACATCATAAGCTCTTTCTAGTATTAGCAAGATGCAGAAAGCTTTCCTAAAACTGCATACACAAAGAAGTCTTAGGTGTTTCTATATGTGACAATGTTTTTAGAAGCCATTTTTCTTTAGAGAAGCCATTTTCTTAGGTTTGAATGACATCTCATACTTACATCAACAAGCACTTTGATTCACTGTAGCAACCAAACAGATGGATAGCCAGATACACACTCTGCAAAATCAAAATGACCAAGTTTCTCTCTCTCTCTCATTATCCATTTCATTCTTTTTAATTTTTGTTATTGTTGATTGCTGCAACAACATGTTAACTTGAATTTAAAATTGTCAATAAAATATTTTTTGAATTCAAATGATTGTTCCTGGCAATTGATCTTTTAAATTAGGCAATGATTACAATGTGACTTTAAAATAATTACTTTTTACAGTCTGAAGTCTAAATAAACAATCTTTGATAAAAGATCAGAGCTTAGAAAGTTGAGAATGAGAGTTGTGAAGTAGACTTCATCTCCAAGATTAGGAAGGAAGATATTCTGGACAAGTTCAGACTCGTTTTGCACTGAAAGACCATTAAGGAAAACTGATACTATGCTTGAATGTAATCTCATCTTTTCTGATATATTTGAAAAATTCAAACTGTCTGATGTCTGTCTTACATGAGGTAAAAGTTAATTTAACAAAGAAACCTTAAATAGAGTGGAGCAAAGAAGATAGGTGTGGATCGACATTTTAGTTATTGGTGTAGTTCTATTCTGCATGGCCATTCAGTAATTCATCTTCTTTTGCCACCCCACGGAGCCAACCTGTCTTTGTTTGCACAAGGACAAAGCATCAAAACTGGCTGTGGCCACATCTTCTCTCTGATTTAGGGGCATGGTGATGAGAGGTATACTGGAGCAATTAGATTGTCTATTAAGCCTCATACTCAGAAGTTATTCACATACTATTGGTCTAAACTTATTCACATAGCCACATCTGGACCCAAGAGATACTGATTTAGCTGGAGATCTAGGTGTGCTGCCCATACCTCAGTACTAAGGTAAAATAGGGAAAACAAATTTTAATGGACCACCAGGACATTTCTGATCTTTGTGAGACACTCTGAAAGAATCATTATAACACTACATTTGAGCAGATGGCTCCAACAAGGGTTAAAATATATTAAAGATCTTTTAGTAGGAAAAAAAGGAAATAGAATGCAATCTATTCCAAATGGATATTTTTGAAAGACAGAGAATTGCAGAAAGATAGCAAAAGACCCAGAGCTCCCATAAACACATTTGAATAGGAGATGATATGTTGCAAGACAAATGAAAGTCAGTTGATTTACCATGCCTCTCTCCAAATGAAAATAAGGTCACCCCTGATTCTGAGAAGTTCATATAGGAAAGGAAAAGAATTCTAATTAGGATTAACAACATTATCTCTCTCCCAATGTCTGCAAGCATACAATATTGGTTCTGTCTATAGCTATACCTATAATTTTGCAATATGACATTTTTTTAAAGGAGGAGACAATTTGGTAAACTGATAACTAATTTAGATAATACTAATTGTATTGGGTGGAAGATGATTAAGAAAGTTATAAAAGAAACCTCAAGTGTGCTGTGCACAGGATATTATTGAAAACATGAATATTGTGTAAAGCTGTTATCCCTTCCACAAAAGGCAGTTGATTTCTGGATTTGCTTGTGTTATACAAAATCAGAAGAGGAGTTGCTAAGGCAGAGGTGAAGGGCAGTGTTGTTATGCTGTGCAGTCGGTCTTTAATTCTCATCTGTAAATGGTTGTGTGTGTGTGTGTGTGTATACTTGCACACATGCAATTTAATGGTACAACATCAGCATTTGGCTTTATAATCACAAACCATATTTTGCATGTGGATTTCCAGTACAAAGTTACTTTTTTCTCAATGAAATACAAACAGCCTCAGAGACTAAGTAACCCTCTTTGCTTTTGGCCAGCCACACAATTTGCCACCTTAGAACACTGTGGACTTACCTACACTCTGCTGTGGAATGGTTGCTATCTGATTTTAATCAGATTTTGGAAGATTAGAAATGGATTTGTTTTTCATTATAGGTAAACATAGTAAATGGGATGGTTTTAGGCCAGCTTGACTGCACCGATCTAGCAATACCTAGAAAGATAGCAAAGCATTATTTCTGTGAGGGAGTCTTTAATTAGTGTGTGAGAAAGTGGACTGGATTGGGAAGATCCACCCTCTGCCTAGGTGGCAACATCCATTTAACTGGAGGCCTATGCTGAATCCTTTCCCTCCCTCCCTCCCTTCTCTCCCTACTCCCTTTCCCTACCAGCATTGAGGAACTGGTCTCCCTTGTTTTCTACCTTACAGACAGCTTGTTGTAGAACTTTCCAGCCTCCATAATTGGGTGAAGCAATTACCCTAATAAATCCCCTCTCATCTGCCTATATCTATCTATCTATCTATCTATCTATCTATCTATCTATCTATCTATCTATCCATCCATCCATCCATCCATCCATCCATCCATCCATCCATCCACCCACCCATCCATCCATCTATCTCTGTGCAGAGCCCTGATTACACAAAGTGGTAACAAGTATGTTTTCCTATATGGAACATACTCAGTGCTGCTTGGGGTAATCTTAAAAGAAAAAAGAACATATACTAGTCAACTGGGAAGATACAGTAACCATCCCATGAGCATTAATCAAGCAAAAGACTAAATTATTACTAACATCCTCTTACTTGTGAAATTCAAGTCAAGCAACCCTCCTTTTTTTTAGCTTTGTTTTCTTTTTTCTTATTTATTGTCAAAGTGATGTACAGAGAGGTTATGAGCTGCTTATCTTCTGTCCTTCTCCTCCTGAAGGCTGATCATTTTCTGTTCTTCTCTGCCTGGCTTTGTGGTGTGGGGAGATGAACCTTTCTGATCGCATCTCCAGGGCTTCCTGGCTTATGTACTTCTGACTGAAGTTCACCATGGTTAGGAGCTTTAACATCAACCAGCATTTTCAAAACTTTCAAGATTGGCGGGACACCAATGGCTCACACCTGTCATTCTATCTACTCAGGAGGCTGAGTTCTGAGGATCACGGTTCAAAGCCAGCCTGGGCAGAAAAATCTGTGAGACTCTTGTCTCCAATGAACTACTCAGAAAAAGCTGGAAATGGCACTGTGACTCAAGTAGTAGATCACTGGCCTTGAGCAAAAAGAAGCTTAGAGATAGCAATGAGGCCCTGAGTTCAAGCCCCAGGACTGGCAAACAACAACAAAAACAACTCCAATAGTCAAGGCAGCAGTGGTGTTTATAATGAAGTTGTATCTTCCTTTGTTAAAATAGTATAAAGTCAGTGCTCATGGGTTAGAAAGTGCAGAGAAAGAGTAAAGAAAGAAAGTACTCTTTGTCTGACTTATGTAACTGTAACCCCTCTGTTTTTAGCATTTTCAAATAAAAATTAAGAAAAAACAATTTAAAAATTACAAATGAGGAAAGAAAAAATGGGAAAGATAAAAAGAAAGACTATCAATAATGACAAATACATAAACAATTAACAGATGGGCGCATGGCTCTTTTTCTCCTTTATGTCTAAGGACATGTCTCTTCCCAATGGCCTGCCTGAGCTGAACCTATGAACACAAACCACAGTTCACATAGCACTAATCACTTTGCAAACACTGAAGCTGAGCTGTCCCTGCTTCCCACTGCACTCCAGCGCTCACTGACCTTGGCAATTGGTCCACATCATCATGATTATCCTGTCATCAGCTGTATTTAAAGACAAGCAGGGTCATTCAGACATTATAAACAGTCCAGTGTGCTGATTTCAGTTACCCATGTCATCTGTGTGAAATAAACCACTTCAGTTATGAAGCAGTAGCAAAACATTTCTTACTGAAAAGCCACGAGAGATTAAACATGTGTTTGGCCTGGCCTGTGAGTAATGATGTCAAATGATGTCGTGGGGATAATTATTGTGAAGACTTAATTCCTGTGTCATCAGGTATTTATGGATATACAAAGCATTCTTCTGATGAAACGGCATTCAAGGTGACTAAACATTAACTGTGATTGACAGTTTACAGCTCAGACAGACTAAAAAGATTAAATAACATTAGAAAGTGACAGGTGACTTCTTTACCTTTGGGGCATTTTTGCCCTGCAAGGAAAATGATTGAGACTTCTAATAATATTACTAACAAGTAAGTTCTGAACTGTTTGCTTGCAGCAGTCATATTCCGGTAAGGAATGCAAATCCGGTTATGCATCTTTCTCATCCTGGTGAGGTTCCAGTGGCTATAAAAGTTAGATAGAAGGTAAAGGGAAACTAGAGCTTCCTGGAGACTTAAAATATTCTGAAACATGTCCAACTTCTAGGGGTAGATAATGTGTGTTTGATTTTTGTGTTGGCTTGAGAGCCTGGGCACTCAAGGTTAGCACTTTACCACATAAGCCACCACTCCACTTTTAGTTTTTTACTGGTTAATTGGAACTAAGAATCTTACAGATTTCCCTGCTCAGGCTAACTTCAAACATGTATCTCAAATACATATATCAGCCTTCAGAGTAGCTGAGATTACAGGTAAGAACTAGGGCAGGGGCAACTGGCAGGGACAGAAAATGTTTCAAAGCTGTTAGCCAAGACCAATTTTTTTTTTTTTTTTTTTTTTTTTTTTTTGCCAGTCCTGGGCCTTGGACTCAGGGCCTGAGCACTGTGCCTGGCTTCGTTTTTGCTCAAGGCTAGCACTCTGCCACTTGAGCCATAGCGCCACTTCTGGCTGTTTTCTATATATGTGGTGCTGGGGAATCGAACCCAGGGCTTCATGTATACGAGGCAAGCGCTCTTGCCACTAGGCCATATTCCCAGCCTAAGACCAATTGTTTTATATTTGATATATTCTCTTCCAGAA
Source organism: Perognathus longimembris pacificus (assembly GCF_023159225.1). Classification (NCBI taxonomy): domain Eukaryota; kingdom Metazoa; phylum Chordata; class Mammalia; order Rodentia; family Heteromyidae; genus Perognathus; species Perognathus longimembris. The sequence continues at coordinate 26,644,704 of NC_063174.1, read as the reverse complement.
ATAGAGACAAGACTATCATCCCAAATTCTTTAATTGATAATTTGGGGTAATCAACCTTACTTTAGTATAAAATATTCCTGTTGCTGGCCCTTATTTTATGTGGCTCTTAATTACATCTTTAAGCATGCCTTATCTTGGCCTTTAGCTTTTTCTTAAGATTCAGATATTTTTGTAAGCCATCTCCTCTCTAAATTGGATGCTCCTGCTTCCTAAAAAACATAATCAGGACTGGGAATGTGGCTTAGCAGAGCAGTGCTTGCCTAGCATGCATGAGGCCCTGGGTTTGATTCCTCAGCACCACAAATACAGAAATAAGCCAGAAGTGGTGCTGGGGCTCAAGTGGTAGAGTGTTGGCCTTGAGCAAAAAGAAGCCAGGGACAGTGCTCAGGTCCTGAGTTCAAGCCCCAGGACTGGCAAAAAAAAACCAAACAAACCATAATCATAAAACTTTGAATTATATGAAATAATTCTCTGTTGATCCTCCTGTATTTCATAGTTCCTGGGCATAGAGTTATCATGAGAACAAGATGAAAGAATGCCTGGAAAATATTTAGCAAAGTGCTGGCCCACACCATTTGCCAGATCATTGTAAAGCCACTTTAACTCACTTAACTGCATTCAAAGCCTTGCCATAGCCTCATAATGCAGAGAAGGTCAGCAACGTTGTTCGTGTTTCATGGATGAAGAATCTAATGCCCAAAGCTCGAGTGGCTTTTGTAAGGTCACAAGATGTTTGAGGACTTGGATGGGGATTAGAATCCAAACTTTCTGGTTACCCACAGTCTTCTGGACCACACTGTGGCACTGGAGGGATGGGTGGCCTTGACCTCTCTATATCCTAAAGGGAAGGCCCATCACTCATCTTCCCAACTATACTGTCATCCATCCCTTTACCTCCCAATTCCATCCCATTTCTATAATGAAGGCTGTATCTTTGTATTCATAAAGTGCTAAGTTTTGTTCCCTGTCATACCTGGATTTGACTCCTGGTTCTGGTATTCAATCGTTGTTTATAAAATGGAGTTTGTGATGATAAAAGAAAGCAAGACATTGCTGAAGTAGAACCTGCCTTGTGGGAAGCACTCTACACATCACTTTCATTGTTACTATCCTAATTCCTAGATAAACCCCAGAGCTGCCCCTCTGTACCTGCTGCATTTACCACATGGCTACATCAGCTGTCTCCTTAGGCTCTAGCCCCTCAGGCTTATAGCTTCAACATACCACAGAAATGACTGCTTTCCCTCTTCTGACCAATCCAGGACCTTTCTCTGGCTTGGGATACTGGGGCCGTCATCCCTCACAGTCTTGGCATCAGTACATCCTAGTATGGAGGTTCTCCTCATATGTAATTCCCTCCTCTTCCCCTTCCCAGCCTTCTGGACTGTGCTTTTCCCTACAGATTTTGTTATTTTCTTTAACTATTGCCAACAAGAACGATGGTATCATTTACCCCACTATATGTACCTCCTTACATTCACCATCTGTGCTTCAGGAGCAGAGAATCCATTTGTTCCTCTCTCTCTCTCTCTCTCTCTCTCTCTCTCTCTCTCTCTCTCTCTCTCTCTCTCACACACACACACACACACACACACACACACACACACAATTTCTTTGCTGTCTCTGAAGGCTTGGTGAACACTGTTGAAGGAAAGTGATCAGTATCACTAGCAGGAAGCAACATGAAATTGCCTAAGCAACCTCCACATCTCTTCATTCTTTGCAAACTCCCAGAGGTACAGTTGTGGAATCCCCATGGGACTCCTCCCTCTGGTGTGAGCATCTGGTAGCAATGTAAACAAGAAGTTTGGCTTCCCCTTTCCATACACTGCCTTGCACAGTCCTGCAGAAGGCTGGGAACATAGGAACAAAGCATAAATAGTGCTTTGTCCCATTTAGAGCTGCATTGAAACTCATCCCAATGCATCAGCCCTGCTGAAAATCTCAGAAACAACTGAGGCTTGGGCGGCCTGCTTGAAAAGCCAGTTCTGCTGCTACTATCTCAGTACTGGACATACTATTGAGATATAACTTGGCCTATGGAACCCCACAGTGCTGAACTCTCTAATGTCTAGGAAAATCCCCTCCCCCATGCTTATCATTTTCTTCCCACATGTATGCCATGATGAATCTCAAGGTATCTCAGTCATTGTTCTATGGTGCAACATTGATTGGAGGTGCTGTTAGCCACCAGGTATTCTGGATTCCATGCTGGAGTGACACTCATACACTAACACTATGTTCATTGATGCAAAGTGGTTCTAACAAGGAAGAAATTTTGGGTCGAAGGGTGGAAACTCTACAGCCTCTTTCTGTGCCTCTGGTTTGGTGTCTGGAGAGACTTTAAGTATGGTATAGACATGTATGTCAGTGCCCTTTTGCAGAGGAAATGGGCACTGAATTCCAAACAATACTGGAAACAGCTGACCCTTTTAGCACAATGCTTAAGTATGCTAGTGCTCAGCCAAGGCAGCATGTGCAGAGTAAATATTTTAATCCCTAATTAATCACTTTGGTTAGATTGGTAAAACACAAGTCTAATGAAAATAATTTGAAATTTCCTTCATGAATAATTGCCTTGTTCGGGGAATTGTGGGAAGAGTCAACTGACTGACCTTCCATTCTTACTCAGCTATATGGCTAAGAGACTTAATGTGTGTCCTTCAACCCCTTTCAGTCACCATTATGAGATTAGAAATACCTTTCATGCAGTTAAGCAGGAACTGTACATTAGGACAGTGAAGTCAGCAGAGAGGTAAAGGACCAAGCAACAACTTGCTTTCTGTCTTGGAGCTTGATGGTGTGCCACAGAGGAGAGTATCTTTTCCCAACCTTGTATTCTTTTATTGGCTCATGAGCATGATGGATTGCTGCAGGTTATTGAACTGCTCCTGCTCCTGTTTTTAATTAGAAACTTGAATAATAAGGTGCCTACCGTTTGGGCATTTATAAAGAGGAGAGAAAGAATTTTCCAGCTCCAGTACTGAATGTTATTCTGATTAGCCCTATGACACCCAATTTAATTACTTCTTTGAGGAAATCAAATCTTTCTCAGAGGGCAAGGTTCTTGGGGATAGAGAGACTAAAGGTTAAGCCACCTTGCCAGTTACCTGTTCTGACATGTTGGAACCTGATAGATTTGAACCAGAGTGTATTCTACTCCCTCTCACTCGCCTGCCTTGCTTGCCTTTACTTCCTCCCATGGCCCCTCAGCCTAGTCCCCTTCCAGCAATGAATACATTGCTTATCTGGTTGGAATGTCACTAGGAGTGATGACTGGCATGAGGCCATATGGCTGGTGCACTCTGGCTCACAGTGCATCATTGCTAAAAATTGCCTGGTCCACCAGTCAGTTTGGCCAGTTCTGTGGACTGTCAAAGTCCACCTGGTAGACCATCTGCCACCTCCCCCTGGAGGTTCCTTCTCTCTTTTGTTCTCCAGTCTGGTCCTCCCCCTTATTCTTGCTCTTTTATCTGTGAGATTCAAATATTTTGCTTTTGCTTCTTAGCAATCAGGAGGACAGGATGGTCTTGGGTTGCTGGAATGCATTTGGATCACAGTATCTTAACTCTTTGCTGTCCTGCAGCTACCTTGAACAATGGCCAATAACTCACTTAAGGAGCTTAGTTACAGGGCAGAAAAATACTGTTTGAATGAAAAGCAGAGAAGTAGGCAACTTCTAACCCAGGTGATAATTGAATAAAAATTTGGAGCTGATTTGTTGTCTCTATTCACAAACAGAATTAACCACTTTGCAGGCCAAAAGCGCTGTTCAAGTCCTCCCATTTGCAGGAGGAGAGGCATGGAGAATCAAAAGCCAAACCATTGGTTTTTAATACATTTGGAGTCTTGTGGTTGTGTGGATGGATAATTATGTACCCAATAATATGCTATGTAGTTCAGTAGGATTATTTGAATGTATTGTCCTAGTTTTCATCTTTTAAACACCTATGGTGGAAATGTCAGTTAGTATAGCCATCAAGACAAACAGTATGGAGATGCCTCCAAAAATTAAATATGGGACAGATGTGATGGCAAATGTCTGTCATCTCATTATTCAAAAGGCTGGGGCAGAAGGACCAAGAGTTCAGGGCTAGTGTGGGTACATAGCAAATTACTATCTATAAAAGAATTAAAACAAAAACTATACTCTGATCCAGTAATCTCACTTCTGTGTATATTTATCCTAAGGAAATAAAACCAGCATGTCAGAGGTGGCTGCATTTTCATGCCTATTTTGGTTATATTCACAATAGCCAAGACATGGAAACAACCTGTATGTCCACCATCTGTGAGGAGGATAAGCAAAACATGGTATATTTGTACAATGAAATGCTATACCAGCTACTAAGGGATACAACCCTGTCATAAAGCTAGAGATCATCATGTTAAGTGAAATAAAGCAGGCTCAGGAAGAATACTCAGTACTACAGCATTTTGCTCACATGTAGGGGCTAAAAAGTTTCACCTCATAGAAGTTGAGATGGTGGTGCCAGAGGCTAGGAATAACAGGGACAGGGAGTGATGCAGAAAGATTGAACTACACTGCAGATAGATAGGAGTAAATTTTGGAGTACTTCTTTACAATTAGGCCACTATAGATAACAATTATGTAATGTGTCTTTTAAAAAGCTAAAAGCAAGAGGCGAATGATTATTTGTTTACTGTGTTTGTACCTGGGTTTGAACTCAGGACAAAGCTAAGACATTATTTGCTTTTTCACTCAAGGTTAGTACTCTGCCACTTGAGCCATAGCTCCACTTGTGATGTTCTCTGGTTAATTGGAGATAGAATTTCCTGACCAGGAGGACTTTGATTCTCAGATCTCAACCTCCTGAACAGCTAGGATTATAGGCGTGAACCACCGGTACCCAGCTTTGAATGTTTTGTTTTTTTTTTGTTGTTAAAATAAAAACAAATGATAAATATTTAGGAGACAGATTTATTTAAACATTACCCAAAGTGTGTGTGTGTGTGTGTGTGTGTGTGTGTGTGTATCAAAATGCTACATGGCACCCTCTTCTCTGCAAGTTTTATGTGTTTATAGGCTCTATATAATTTTATGTGTTCATAAGCACAAACTAATTTTATTAACAAATAACAGAGTCTAGAGGATTATGTCCTAGAGCTCCCACTACCAGACCTCTGAACCAAATCAGTAATGAGTCCAAAGTCTAAATCAAGGAGAAATGGTAACAAAGTGTCAGGACTACAGAAGCAACTGTCTTATTGTTGTGCCCAGGCAGGGTCTTGTTGAACACATATAAAGATGACTTGCCCTCCTTAGCAGGAGAATGCATGCTAAGCAAGGAGCAGGGTGCATTTTCTGGCTTTCAGTGAGCTAACCTCTGCTACTGGGTCCCTGTCATTCTTACTACATTACCCTGGGCAGGATACCTCCATATAGCAGCCCCAAGACTCACTGTGGGAATGAACTATCTAGCCTCACTTCACTCATTTTCTATTTCAAGTCAGAACACTTACGAACTACGCCATACAAATATAAGGGTATCATTTGTCATTATCTGACCCTGTATGTATGGAGTCATTGGACAGGATTTGAACTACGGGGGTAGCCTTCCCATATCCCAACTTGACACTAACTAGAACACATTCTATTCATTACTTCCAGTCTTCATTTCTAAGTGTGCTCTTTTACTTGATAATGTACATTAGTTATGTGGCATAAAGTAAGGTACTGGGCATGACCCTAATTAAGTTATCCCTAACTTATTTATTTAGGTTTTAATTATCTCTCTAGTTGTTTTAAGATCTACTATTCAGTTGACTATTTGTGTATTTTTGTATCTTTCCAACATTACTCTGTGTGTGTGTGTGTGTGTGTGTGTGTGTGTGTGTGTGTGTGTGTGTATGCTGGTCCTAGGGTTTTGAACTCAGAGTTTGGGTTCTGTCCCTGAGCTTTTAAGCTCAAGGCTAGCACTCTACCACTTGAGCCACAGCTCCACTTTCAGCTTTTTGCTTGTTAATTGGAAATAAGAGTCTCATAGACTTTTTTCTTTGGGCTGGCTTTGAACCACAGTCCTCAGATTTCAACTTCCTGAGTAGCTAGTAATGTTGGCACCTGGCCAACATTACTGTTTTGATCATAAAGTCTTCTGCTGGATGAACATGGAAACAGATTGAAACTGAGATTGCAGTAGACCACTTTACAAAGAAATTAATGTAAATATGGATTCAGGTGGATGGACAGGTGTGTGGACAGACAGATGGATGGATGGATGGATGGATGGATAGATGATGAAATAGGCACATGAGAAGATAAAGAGATAGATAATTTTTTTGCTGTGAGTTTTCATTTACCAAGCAAGAGGTCCTTTAGTTCTCTTATGTAAGTTCACAGGCTTAAGTGAATTCTTCAAGGTCACAGCTAATTGTGTTAGAATTTAAACTAGTAAAATGACTTCTCCACCTTAGTTTTTTCTAGCACAATATGATCCTTCACTTGCACAACTCAGATACTGATGACCTCTCCTATCCAGTCACTAAGAAGTAGATGCCAGAGGCTCATGCCTATAATCCTAGATATTCAGGAGTCAAAGACCTGGATGATCACAGTTTGAAGACAGTTTGGGCAGAAAAGTCTGTGAAACACTATCTAAAATTAATCAACAAAAAACATGGGCTGGAAGTGTGGTTCAAGTAGTAGAGTGCCAACCATGGGTGCAAAAACCAAGAAAGATTATGAATCCTTGAATTCAAGCCCCAGTACTGGCAAAGAATGGAAAGAAGGAAGGAAGGAAGGAAGGAAGGAAGGAAGGGAGGGAGGGAGGGAGGGAGGGAGGGAGGGAGGGAGGGAGGGAGGAAGGAAGGAAGGAAAGAAGGAAGAAGTGGGTAAAATATCAAGAATACACAAAGTAGAACTGGTAGTACACTTCTGTAATTCCATCTTCTTAGAAAGCAAAGGTTGAGGCGTCTCAGTCTGATGCTGACCCTAGCAAAAATGCAAGAACCTCATTTGTAATAATTAGTACATGTCTAGGATAGTCCTAGCAGATGATCATAACAGCTCAATAGTTGTGTACATATGAACACATAAGATGATGCTAAGCGAAATGAACTCCAAGTTATAGAAATAAGTAGTTGATCAGGTTTGTTGTTATTTTCAATGTACCATGTGAAAATATGCCGTTTTCTTTTGACTTTCTTTCCAGGTTTTAACCCTGATGCCACTGTAACTGATTTTGCTACCCTGGGTGTTGTATATACGTTTATCAGAATTAGGGAAGGAAAGGGGAGCATCAAAATGGAGAAACAAAGGGTAAAAGATGAACCAGTGGAACAGCAATACTTACAGGACGATATGCTGTAAACCAACTGTACAACTTGAAAGGAAGGGAATTGAGGAGGGGGGAAGATGGTAGAAAAATGAGGGAGGAGGTAATAAGTTTGATAAGAAATGTACTCACTGCCATACATATGAACCTGTAACCCCTCTGTACATTACTTTGACAATAAATAAATTAAAAAATTTTAAAGAACCTATGTGAAAAACAAACTAAAAGCAAAAAGAATGGATTGTGGCTCAAGTGGTAAAGGGCCTGAAGCCTCAACTTCTACTTATTCAAAGTATTTTTTAAAGAGATTCAAAATCCTTAATAATAATCATCATCAAGCATGAAGCCTTCTGATCTCATCTTTCCATAACATACACACACTATATTCATATATTGTTGGAACTTTTCTCTTTTTTATTTTCCTGGGGACAGCCACTCCAGGCAACAGCCCAGAACTTGGCTGTCATCACTACTGGAGAGATTCCAGCCCTCCCTGTCTCTTCTTCTCCCCTGTTTTAATTACTTCAGGGGTGCTTCTTCATCAGCTGAGCTTGCACATAAAAGCTGAATACCTGGCCGGGTGCCAGGGCTGTTTCTTGGACTAGGCCAAACTATGGGACTGAGTTTGGAGGCCAAGAGGCGAGTCCCACTTGTCCTCTCAGCCATTCATAACAATAACTCCTGAAAGAACATGATCTTCCTCCTTTAATAAATCTGCCTTCCTTCTAGGTTTGCTCAAACCTGAAGCACACTAGATTGCTTTTGGGGTGGGCAGATAGCTCTCCCATTGAATATTCTTTTCTTTATTCAAATCCCCAAGCCTGTTTCTTACTGATTTGCTGCTTGTTTTTTTAATCAGAGTGGCTAATAGTTCTTTCTATAGCGATGAGTTTTGAAAGTAATCGTGTGTGAAAACTTCAAATAGTTTGAGTCTGTGAAATTAAGTCACTCTTATAAAAATGTCCACAGTCCAGTGCTTGATACAGTCTCTCCACTTTGATTTGATTTATGACTCAGTGTCAGAAGCCAACTGGGGAGAGGATAGTGGAGAATGATACTGTCAGAGTCAGAGAGTTTAGACCATGGCTTGCTACATGGAAGACAGGTAAGATGTCATGTAGAAAGAAACAACTGAAGGTCTTACCAAGGAAAATGCTAGAATGGAACTGCTTCATCCTTGGAGTTGCTATTGGTAGGGATAGCCTCTTGGGCTTTCAAATCCTGGGCCCATTTGTGTTCCCTCTGGCCATGAAAATTCTCTTTTGTTTTATTTGAAGACAGAAAAGAAAGTAGCCCCATGTGCTTGTTCTATGTGCAAACTGGAATCACAGGAAATGTGCCCCAATATGAGTGAGAATATTTGAAGAGTAAGAGAAGGTCAGCTGAGGCAGGCAGCCAGCTCTCTGGCACCGGAGCAGGAAAGAGCTCCTGTTTGAATTGAAGAGGTTGTTTTAGATGACTTGGAAGACTGGTAAAACCCAAAGTGCTGGGATTCCCTCAATAGCTTTGCTTTTCCTACCACCTCAGTGTTAGAGGTTTATGAATATTATTTAACTTCCTCTCCACATTAGCTCTTTAATGTGTGTGAAGGCCAATGACCAGCCCAGAATAGGCAACTCCTTCTAGAATTGTGTTTCTGGGGCTTCTGGAAGACTCCACAGATGAGAAATACACATAGTTAGATACTTTTTTTGCTTAAGATTCCTTTCTCTAGTCAAAAGCAATCTGTCTGGGAAAAGCCATCCATTCAATCATTCAATATTAACAGGCAACTGCTGTAGATATCATGAAGCATAATGATTGTCAGCTTGGGTGATGAAATTTCCTGGTTTGCAATCTCAGTGAGAATGGCAACCAATTCCTAGTCTAGTCTATAAAGTGTGGAGAATAAGAGCTAAATAAATAACAAGGTATCCGTGGCTGGCAGATAGCATGAGATCAGTGAAGATGAGCTGTGATTTACTCCTCCATTTGAATGGTTTGTCTCAGCTCTTTTTAGAGAGCAAGTTTGATGATGTGTAGGTGAATGGCAGGTGTATGAGAGAAGAAGATTGAAGAACTAGAGACAGTGGCTCAATCTCAAGAAGGCAGAAGCAGAGAGCCCAGGAGACAACACTTGGTGTTTCCCAGCGTTGCTTAAGGAAGTTCCACTCTACTTGGTTCCTAATTTTCCATTCTATCTTTTTAACTCTAGATAAAAATTGTTTCAGAGATCTCTGTTGCCTATCAACTCATGAGAGAAAAGATGCAAAGTAACCCACTAGCTTTTCAGTCTTTAGGTTTTAAAATAAGTCAGGTGGGCTGGGGATATGGCCTAGTGGCAAGAGTGCCTGCCTCATATACATGAGGCCCTGGGTTTGATTCCCCAGCACCACATATACAGAAAATGGCCAGAAGTGGCGCTGTGGCTCAAGTGGCAGAGTGCTAGCCTTGAGCAAAAAGAAGCCAGGGACAGTGTTCATGCCCTGAGTCCAAGCCCCAGGACTGGCAAAATAAAAAATAAAAATATAAAAATATAAAATAAAATAAGTCAGGTGAGACTCAAGACCTTTGAGACTCCATTACTAAAGATATATCTACTTCCTGAAACATTGACTTTGAATTTTAATTAAGTTTTTCTAATGACCAGGGAACCTAGAGGGCTAAAAGTAAAGGAATAGAGGCCAAGGAACCTTCCTGGCTGCACTCTCTGGCACTTCCAGAGCTCCTCAAAGTTCAGTGAGGTAGTGCACCCCTATGTTTGTCTTTTTCATGACTGAATCAGCTTTATTCGGATGTAAAGAAACCTCGTGTCATGGTAGTGGAAACATAGTTGTTTTAATAACTGGGACACAGCCTTGCTTTAAAGCTATTCATCCAGCCTACTCCACTCCAGCCCACTTTGCTTCTGAACGATTGAAAAATTAATTTAGAATACAGGGAGATCAGCGAAACAAGGGCATTAGATGGTGTCCCCTGGAAATGGACTTCTTGTGCTCCAAAAATGTTCTTAGAAACACATGTGAGTTTCTTTGCACTCAAATTAAGGGGGATTAAAGCAGCTAGACAGTTGCTGCTCAGTTCCTTTGGATCATGTGGCCAGAGCTGAAAAGCCTTAAGTTGCTGGCATGAGCCTAAGTCAGCGGCCTGATCTCCAAATTAATTTTTGAATTAAATGATTGTCCCCCCTCCCTTTTTCCCCCTTCTAATTGAGACTTCCATTGAAAAATGCTTAACAAACAGATGGAAAGACCCTGAACAAAAGGCTGTTGTGAAATAATAAACTGGAGGTCATTGGAAACAGGTTTAGGTTAGTAGTGAAGGAACAATTAAATTTTTCTTTTAATTATATTTTCATTAACTATAAAAATGGTTCAAAGTGAAGGATAACACTGAAGTTGGAAACTCAAGACTGGATGGAAATAGTGTAGGTCAATTTACTTTGGTGAGCAACTCATCTTTCTGAGTCTCAGAACAACGATCCTTAGGCAGAATTCCTCCATGTGTGATTTTAGAACAGTAATATCATTCCCCAAATCTTAAGCAAGGTTTAATCTGTCTGAACACTTATGAAGTGTTTCTCTCAGGTAAAATAAAAATAGGTAAATGTGTAACTCATAAAGGAGAAAGTTTCACAAATGTAGCAACAGAGAGGATCTCTTGCTCAAGGCTAGCACTCTACCACTTGAGGTATAGCACCAATTCTAGCATTTTGGTGGTTAATTGGAGATAAGAGTCTTGTGAACTTTCCTGCCTCAGCTCTGAACTGTGATCCTCAGATCTCAGCCTCCTCAGTAGCTAGGATTATAGGTGTGAGCCACCAGTGCCTGGCTAATGCTGGGTTTTAATAATTGCAGAACCTTTGGTGATTTACTGGGACACCAGATCTAATAGAACATGAGTAGTTAACTTCTCTTCTTCTATATTGATATTCATTTATTTCTGGTCCAATTGCAAGAATGACAAGGGAGTTGTCACTTACTCTTATGAGTTACTCTCTTGATCTTAATTCACACACAGACACACACATACACATGTACACACACACACACATATGTGAGGGGGGAGGGAGAAAAACAGAGAGAGCCTGGCTGAAACAACTAAACAAAATTCTTGCCCTTCCAGAGCTTACATCCTACTAAGGGCTGGGGAAATAAGGAAAGCAGGTAATTATGTCACAGAAAGGCAGTGCTTTGGTGTGAAGCAGAGGAGAATTGAGAAAATTCTGCAGAAAGAAGAGTGGGGATTGTGCTTTTGATTAGAAAACTCAATGAAAGCCTCACTGAGAAGATAATTCAGAAGAGGATCCATCCGTGTAAATATACTGGGTAAAATCTAGGAGGGAGGAACCTAGTGTTAAAGAACCAGTACCTGAGTGGACCACTTCAAACGAGATGGATTTTAGCAGGAGGAGGTGATTGGCTTAGAGGAGAAATGAAGGGTCCATCTATGTCGGCCCTTAGAGGCTACTTTAGAGCAATGGCATTGGTCAATTTCTATCTTAGTCCAGGCTGCTATGACAAATCACCTGAAATGGTGGTGTGTTTGTGATGCAGTCATCATGGTTGGAAAATTCTAAAATAATTCATGTCATTCTAGAAATTTTAACACTATAGTCTATACAGTATATTATGGTGTTAGCTTTAAAATGTTTATCATCAGAGGAGAGCTTAGGGCTTATCCAATTTCTATCACAGATCAGGTTAAGTGAGGTCCAGAGAATTCTGACAGATCTCCAAAGTGGTTAACTGAAGAGACACTTGGAATTAGAAACCTGAGGTTCTTTCCACTAGGCAAGTGTTCTTCCATTCTAGCATCCCAAGGATGTTCTTTTCAATCCCTACCCATGATGTCATATGCACACAGAAAACAAAAATCACCAATAGTACTAATTGCCATAAAATGATACTTCTATCAGTGGAGAGTTGGAGCTTTTCTATAATCCTGTTCTAGTGAACAAAAGATGGTTGTGGACTTGTAGATATTCACAGACATCATTTGTGTCATGATGCATCGTTATAAAATTTTATTTTATATTTACTGAAAGTACGCTTTGATTTATATAGATACTGATTCCTATCATATCATACTTTTTGTATACAACAGAAAGAAAATTTTGTATAAAGTCAAAAGAAAATATAAACAAAACAAATGGCTCCTATAAAACTCCCTTATAGGCAAGGTTATTTGCCACAGACAATCTTTGGGCTTGTCACTTTGCTATGCATGTTTTCTGTCCAACGTTCTTTGTGCAAGAATATTAGCAAAGGCAATAGTTTTGAAAAGAGTATTACAGGCTCCAGGATGTTTTTCCCAAGCCACTGACCTCCATTCAGGAAGTTTTGATGCATATATTCAGCTAATGACAATGTGTCGGGCTCCTTCGCCTCTCCCGGCGTGGGGATCAATGCTCAGCTAGGTTTCTCGCCACCCCCTTTTCCCGTCCTCTCTCCTGGACACCCGGCTGGCAGATAGCCAGGATGGGATGGAGGGGTCAGGGCCGACCTCATGCGTGCGCAGTCTGACGAGAAAGCGTGCCCACCTCCTTACCGGTAAATAAAGTCAGGCATACGCGAGTCTCGGAGACGGCTTCCAGAGCCAACTGATTTATTAAGGCGGGGGTAAAGGGAGATGATAGCAACAGAGGGCGATCGGCCAGAACACCAATAGGCTGAAAGCTGTCACATGACCCCCTTGAGCTAACGTCACTCGAAAGCGCCGAGCCAGGGCGAGACTGGGAGGCGCCTGGGCTGGCGAGAGATTTGGGGCCTGGGTGCAAAGCCAGTTCTTCTGGTTCCGGACCCAGAGAACCGTAGCCTGCTTCCGCGTTCCCCTAGGGCTTGGGGGAAGGGCGTCAAGCCCCCGGCCAAGTCTAAAGGCTGGATCCCAACAACAATGTTATCACAACTGCCACTTAACGATAGCATGTTAAGATTTCCAAGATATTAAAGACTGAAGAAAGAAAAAGACTTTTTAAAAAGAAGAAAGAAGGAAGAAAGCAAGGATGAAAGGAAGGAAGGAGCCTCCGAATGGAAAAAATACACTATGTGATTTGGTGTTTGTAACATTCCTTCCCCCATCTAATGTGTGAACTTGCATGTGTGTGTGTTTGGAAACTGCTGGCAGCCATCGTTCACAGGCCTTTTGAGGAACAGAACGAATGAGGCTCTCAGCAAGCTGAATGTCAATATGGGAGAGAGCGTGGAGGACATTTGCCCTAGATCCAACTATGTCTGAAGCTATCCTTGAACTCATCATTCAACTTAGCTGAACAAATACTTTGCAAAGGTTACACTTCTTTGAACAAGCTCACTTTTACTTACACCCAAACAAATCCAGATTAACACATGGGAAACCCACTTTGCAGTCAAGGAATATTCTGTAGATTGAAACATTTCCTAGTGGTAAAAATATGTATTTAGTTATATGTTATTTAATATATTACTCTATTTTATGATATTATTTATATATAAATACACAACTATGTATTATATCTATACATAATTTATCATATGTGTATATATAATTATGCAATACATATTTATATGTTTATGTAAGTATATAAACATGTATATATTGCTTATATGTTATTATTTGATGTATTGTGACATTGTATATATTATTATTATTTATATAATAAAACAACAAAACCTACCTCTAATGTTCTATAACTATCTTTATGAACAAGGAAGTACAACATTATCAAGAAAATAGGGGGAAAGGGCCAAGACAAATGGCAAATAATTTACTAAGTGAAGCCAAAGTTCTAAAATTTAGCTTGGAAAGTGCACTTAGGAGCAAAAGTCCCTGTTGCTGGTACATGCTACCCTTGTGCTGCCTATACATACCCTGGGCCCTTGTGGTGCTCTGTGCACCTGGACAAGGATAAAGGTGTGCAATCTTCTACATGATGCTTCTTGCCAAAGTTGATGATGTAGACACCTCTTGACCATCCTTGGCTAGCACATAGTGGGTAATTAATGAATGCTGGTCAGCTTGCCTTTTCCCATTGCACTCACTGTCTCTGACACAGGAAGAAAGGCCAGGAGTCACTCACAGATCACCCTTCCACAGTAGCTTATATACCCTACTCTGGGTTGCTTTAGAAGGAAATTCTTTTTTTTTTTTTTTTTTTTTTTTTGGCCAGTCCTGGGGCTTGGACTCAGGGCCTGAGCACTGTCCCTGGCTTCTTTTTGCTCAAGGCTAGCACTCTGCCACTTGAACCACAGCGCCACTTCTGGCCATTTTCTATATATGTGGTGCTGGGGAATTGAACCCAGGGCCTCATGTATAGGAGGCAAGCACTCTTGCCACTAGGCTATATCCCCAGCCCTAGAAGGAAATTCTTGAAGGACCACTCAAAAGCTATGTATGTGTGTGCATGGCTAATGGCTAGAGAACCACATAATTTGTCACTGGGAAGGAGGACAGTTTTGAGAATGAAAGAGACTAGTAATAATTACTCATGACAAGTACTGAGACGTATATAAACAGCACTAGCTCAGATAATTATCAGTTTCAATTATTAGTCAGTTTACTGTCATCTACTAAAGTGTGAGCCCTAAGGAGACAAGACATAGTCTTGTTCCTGCTGAGTCTTTAATCTCTAACACAGAACAATGCTCAGTACTAAGCATCATAGAAAACATCAATAGAGAGACAGTGTTTAGAAACACTTTCAATGGAGTATGGTGGAGGGAAGACTCTCCAGCAAGAGAGAACAGGAAGGGTGACTCAGCTTACCCAGAGATGAGCTCTGGAAAAGTCAAACAGGAGGCCAGCATGGAGAGTTGTTGAACAAGGTGAACTAGAGATCACAGCCGTGAAGAGTTGAGTCAAGCCCATCTTGGTAGAGGACCACAGAGAGGCTGATGAGTGGGAGCAATGTGCATGGTACCATGAGACTAAGATTCTGGAATCAATGGCAAAGGGACTGAGGCACAAGCAGGGGATTCTGGGTCTAGGACTGAGTGTGTTAATTCCTCAGTGTCACTACCTTGAAGGGCCTGGATGATGGTTTGGCTGGTTCTGAGCAACATTGGAGGAAGAGAAAAAAGAACGGTTTAGAAGCAGGTGATGCTTCTTGAAATCTTTATTGCTATGTGTGAGATCTTTTTCTTTTACAGTGTTTCTAGGTGATCATTACCTTAGACAACTCTAAGAACTTCTAAGATTGCTCCTGAACCTACAACCCTGCCCTTCCATTGGGAGCCTTGCTCAAAACTCACCTCTCAGATTCTGCCTTTTATTCCTCTCCTTTAGTCAATGTTGTCTGGTAGGTTGCTAGCATGTATGAAAGAGCATCCATTAGCGTTCAGATATTTTGGTTATTTCTACAACAGAAAATGGCAGTGTTTTCTGTTTCTCCTACTTCTTCACAGTAAAAGCAGCTATTAACTGTGTCCCATCATGACAAAAGGGCCATCTGGCTGATGTGGAGTAAGAGCTACCAAGAAAACAAGGACAGCAGTGGATTTCCATGATACTATTCTTTACAGAAAGGACATGGGCAGTGAATAATTGTGGTCCCAGGATAAGATTTTTAGAAAATTAAAAGTAGGAATAAAAGGGGAATTTAAAGCATTTGTTCACAAATGGAAAATCAAAATTCTTCAGGCACCTGGTGACACAAATAGGCTTAGAGAGTATGAGCTAGAAGAAAGAAGACATCTTTCTTGTAGAGTTGGGCAGAAGCTGATGGGGACGGGGTGGACTAGGGTGGGGTAGGGCATTCGTTCTTTCTATAAAGACTCCAAGTTAATATGGCTATAAAGTCATTGTACTCCAAAGATCAAGGATGAAATCATTTTTCTTCAGAATTGCTCCTTGTACTTCTTTTTGACTCCTCTGCAAGAGTTAAGGGCAAGCACATGTAGAAATGGCTTTAGAGGGGGTAAGGGAGAAAGCTTTTCTCTTGCTTTCTGTGGCAGCCCTCCTCAGAAGGAGGGAGGAGAAAAGCTAATTCACCAACCAGGAAATGTTTAATGAACTTCTCAGAATACCCCACCACTGCTTGAATTAACCATATGTGCACCAATTTGATAATAGAAAAAACTACCAGGGGCAACTTTGAGGGCCTGGTTTTTGTGCACCGCCCCCCCCCCCCATGTAAAACAGTTTCTCCTTGAACACAATTTCTCCCCCCACCCAAGAATGTTTTCGGGAGGGGGAAGCTAATACACACAGGAAGGTGTACAATACCACCGCTTGTCAAAGAAAAGAAGCTGGGGTCCCTTCTAGTGGGTGGTAGGTAAGAATTACTAATCCAATCTGCTTGAGTTAACTCAAAACAAGGATTAGTGTAAAGTTCCAGAATATGCTAATCTTCCTTTATAGAAGTAGACTTCAGCTCAGGCCCCCAACCCCATGGTTTATAGTTCCTGGGAACAATGAGCCAATTAAACTTGAGAGGGGAAAAAGAATCTTGCCCAAGTTTATTGATTGTTACCTAATACTTTCAGTTCCTTTGATTCTTCATTATTTGTCTTTGTGTCTCAGACACAGGAAATAAAACATCATTTATTATTCATTAGAATGTGCCTAAGTACAGTATACTTCCTAATTAAACACACACTGTTGTGCTTGGGCCTTTTTTCATCTCCTACCTTATTAAAGAGGCTGTATAAAATGGCTTTTGTATACAGCTAATATTGCTTTCCCAAATATGTCCATCAACTAATATACTTCCCCCCCCAAAAAACACATATTAGAGCACACATGATGAATGAATGAAAAGAACAAATTGTTAGTTATTTGGATACAAGTCATTTGGTTAAAGATTTTCAAAGAGAAAAGTAGAATTTTTTTTCCAGACTGGAAAACTATTTCCCCTTCTGTCACTTTAGAGGAAAGTTGTATGTCTACAATTGTTGACATCAACTTGATTTTAAGAAGGTTTTGCCAATATAAAGTTATGCTTTAATTTATTAATTGTTTAATTTTTCAGGAATAATGATTGGCTTACTTTTTAAAATACTGGGTTAGGAGCAATAGTTGTAGATATCGATTACTTTGATCACTAACAATCAAATATGTATCTAAGAATTTCTCCAATAGCTAAATGACAACAACCAACCCAGTAATTTGCTGGTTGCAGGAACATTTCATATATATTTTCTTACTTAAGCAAGGCAAATCCACATTAAGGTTTAGAATTACTTTGGAATATGTGCTGCATAAAACAAATAGAGACACACATAACATATTAAATGATTCCATGTTAGAGCATAACATGTGTCTTAAAAAGGTTTTAATGGAGAATTTTAAGAGTGCTTAAGAATGAATTTTTTTCATTAATGAAATTTGCAATCACTTTTCAATCTTCCATCAAGACATTTTCATTACCAGTTTAAATTTTAGGTGGTGGAATAATTTTTAAAGTAGTTCTTATACTTACTCCATTTGGGTTAAAAGGAATGATTTGATAATATTACCTGAATTTTGTTTTTTGTCAACCAGTTTTTGTTTTGAGCACCAGGTAAAAGGAAAGAAATAAAAGTTAGAGGAGTTATTATAGTTTAAAATCTTGATTTTCTTTCCTTATTTGTCCCTATGTACAAACTCAGCACACATCAACAGAAGGAAATCTTCCCCGAGCTGGCATACATGAATACATTCCAGGAACAAGCAATGTTCTCAAAGATCTGGAAACTCCTAACATTCCAAGTATGTGCAGAGTACATGTTAAGAGTGTTTTGGTGTGTGGGTAATTTCTGGATTTTTATTTGCAGTATCAGTATGCAAATTTATTTATTATAAGTTGAATCGCATTGAAATGAAAATGAAAAGGCAATACTATTCCTTTAATATGGTTCACTAACCTTGTTCACACTGAGTTCTCGGTGCTCAGTAGGAGTTTGCCAGCACCAGTTCTATTCAACCCTTGATGATTATGGAGGATTTAATTATAATTGAAAAATGTAAAAAAAAAAAAATTAAAAGACTAAATCTAATCCAAAAATCAATTTTGCATAGAATTTAATAACAGATAAAAGCTCAAAATTCTATAAGGAACAATTTTTTTTTTTAAATAACAACACTAGGAAATAAGACTTTAGTCCCCAGTGTCAGTCCACTACCTGTGAAGCCGCTTTCCGATCTGGGGCTCTCTCATCAACTTCACGACAAAGGAATTGGTGTCATGCTGAGGCATGGTAAATATATTATGATAGAAAGGCAGGCATCATAAACAATTCCAACCAAGTGAAACAAAGGCAAAATTACAGTGTCTCCCTCCCATCCCCATACACATACTCTAGTGTTTAGGCAGAGATTTCTCTGCAACCACAGTGCTAATTTTTAAATTCTTCCTCTTGGGGTTGCTGTGAAATGTGGTCTCCATAAAGTTAAAAAGGCTTAGGGATGGTTTATCTCTCAGGGGTTCTTCTGTATTTCCCATGCACTCCAACAAAAGCCAGGCATGGCCCAGAGGAAGGAAAAGTTCCTATGGCTCTTGGGTCAATTGGCACTTACTATCTCTATTTTTATATAGAGCCTGAACCTCTTGCGTTATAATGTGAAAAGTTAGTAAATATTTTTGAAAGGGTGGCATGTGTTCCCATTTTATTTTCTTGATGGGTGATCTTTTTTGAAAAGATGAATAGTGAAAAATAGGGACCTTTAGGGAATGGTGTCTACTTAAAGAAAAATGCCACCGACAAAAATGTAAAGGAGACAGGCTTGCAAGAGGTGTCCTAAGCCAGGAACCACATTTTCCCATTGAGACATCATCAGAATTTTGCTACTAAATAACCATTTGCAGGCTCTCCAGCAGGCTCCCTTACTAGTTTTCATTGCAAATAAATAAAACCCCCCAGCCCACCCCACCGCTGTACTGGCTGTCCTCCAGAGAAGGCCTTGGTAGCAGTGTCTGGACATCAGTCTCATACTGCCTGAGATAATGTAACTGTGTGTTACCATCTTGCTGAAGGGACCAGCAGATCATTTGCTTGAAAACACCACCTTTTAATTTAAACAAAAGCCTTGGGAACAAAAAATAAAAGTGGATCTTAAATGGAGTTTAATCAGTCGGGCGAGAGATGTCTAATGAAGCTGCCAGACGGATTTGTAGCCAGGCTGTCACTTCGGCCATCCTGTTTCTAGCTCTGGGAGCAAGATTAACACCGTGTGAAGGCACAAACTCGGGGGACATTGCTCATGTCTGGGATGGTTGTAAATTTTGACAATTTAACAAATCATTTTGTGGCTAGCATGGAGATTTGGTAAAAACCTGGCGCATAAGAACTTAGTTCTTTGTGCTTTTCCTTGGGACCTAGAAAAGCATCATTACCACCAAGAGTCACAACAGAACCCAAAACATCAATAAATGATCACTTTACCTTCTCCTTTTTAATTTCACCTATTGCCTTCAAGAAAAAATAGCATTTGGCCCACAGTTCCCTTAAAAGTCCTTTCTAAAGGTTTTTTAGTAGAAGGGAATTCATCCAAGTATCAGTGTGACAGTGACATGTTATAAAAATTAAATAGTTTTTCTAAAATTTGAATTTCCACTGTATTGTACCTTTTGCTTCCAGGGATAATTTGAGTGTAGGTTTTGGAAGGTCTTCCCTTCGAGCGTTTAAGTAAGTACTAGGGAATTGAAGTAGCTCAGTATTCTCTCCTAGCATTGTGACATACAGCAGATTGTAGTTCTTTGCAACAAATCTTCTCTGAGAGGTTAGTTGAAGATAAACAGTCAAAAGTGAGTATTCAGCAAACAAAGAGAATAGAAATATTCTTACTTGTCGTTTTACAGCAATATATTTTAACTGAAAATTAAAGAAAGGGAATTATTGCTCTGCAAATAAAAAGTAACAGTTAAATCTTTCCCCCTTTCCTCTTTCTTTTCCATCCACTTTCCTCCCTCCTTCCCTCCCTTCCCTTTCTTTCCCTTCCCTTCCTTCCTTTCTTCTCTGTCTCTCATTTTTATTTGCTGAAAAATGGCATGCAGTTGTGCATAAACAATATTATCCACTTTGCTTCCCTTTAATAATCCAGGAAAGCCCAGCTTAATCTCCCACTCATTTCATGGCTAAAGCACAAATGTATTGCTTTTGTTTTACTACATGTTTGATTCCATCTGTTGGAAGCCTAGTAAGTCAATATTTATCACATTTATACAGTCTGAATCACTAGGGGGAAAACTGGGGGAAAAACATGTCCATCATTCTTTCTGGGAGGTTTTAAAAAGTTTAAAAGTGTCATGTCTATGACATGAATTTCACTCTTCTTTGACTAAAATACTGCAGCTTACATTTTTTTAAATTAAAACATTTTATAAAAAACGACGTTTTCAAAGTTTTTTTTATTTTTTTTCCCTGGCCTCTATAATTGCCTTGTTACGATTATCATTTTCCTTTCTGTGGAAGCCCCAGGAAAGAGTTACTAAAAATTAAATTTCATGCTTGCATGTGTCTCTGTGATCTGTAGCGTGTATGATCTCGTAGTGCAAACTTCTCTAAAAATAAATGGATTACCCTTTTTACTACACTGTCTGATGTCTCTTCCACAGATAGCCTGCTTTCCCTGTGATCTCTAACCTGCCACAATTGAAATGACAGGCGTTGAAATGCGGGCCTCATGGTGGCGCCCTCTGCCTTTGCCGGCCCCTTCTGCAGCCAGGAGCTGTTCAGGCCGCCAAGGCCGAAGGTTCTCAAACTTGAGTGATGTCTGGATCCACCCCCACCCCCCTTTCCAAGGATCAGAGGCGTCTTCACACGAGCACCACTGCAGTCCACATCAGGAAATGCTGGCCTCGAAATTAGGCTCTTAGGCTATAAACGCCTGGAAACTGCGAATGAGCACTGGTAGAACAGTTCAGTCTTTACAACCATTGAGGGATTGAATTTTACAATATGTATTCTGGTATGGAAATCAAGCTATTCAAAATATTTTGCCTGTTCTAAAAGTGTTAGAATCTCAAAAGCATCCATGGAGCATTGCCTGCTACACACACCCTTGGAAAACCCCATTCTGTTGGTGTTCCTATTTTTCCTTCTGGAAGGAAATGCATCATTTATTGACAGAGGAGCGTTTGACCTTCTATAAACTGCTCTGTAAATATCATCATTGCTTAGTTTGTGAAAGACTAATGTGTTTCCACTAACAAAACTGTCTTTCCAGGGTTGCTGCTATCTAGAATAAAGCCTGTTTTCCTACTGAGCTTTCTATTGCTGGTGTTTTGCTTTGTTTTTTAAAGGCAATTAAATTTGTCCAAGGATTGTCCTTTGAGGCAATCCAAAGAATTTTAATCAAGACCAATGAGAAAGCCAAAGTCTCAAGTGGAAAAAAAAAATGCGACAAAGATTTGCCTGTTAGATCATTGCTTATCTGTTTATTAAACTTACTCAATACATGAATCCATAAAAAAATGTGACAAAGTAGCAGACCTCAACAATATGAACCAAGTAGGTTTTCTAATATTTGCTAATATTCCCTTTTAACTAGAGATAGACCACTTTCAAACAATAACAAGAACAAATATTATCAATAAAGTATCATTTTCTTCTAGAATTATTGTTCCTTTTAGCAAGTAGGAGCTTTTTTTGAAACACCAGAATGAATAATACCTTTAAGGATGCATTCTTTCAAAAGAGAAATACAAGGGAATAAATAATAAAGAGAGTGAGTTTCCAACATTGGCATTCTTGTAACATAATTCATTTAATTCTTGTATAAGACACAGAAGAGAAACCAGATAATTAACAGGAAAATCAGGCTATATGACACACAAGTCCTAAGGCCCATTATGGTTTTGTAATTCTTCTTTGCTTCCAGCCACAGGCCAGACTGGCAACGTTGTCCATCTCTGAGCCAACTCACACACCTCGAAAACAAATATATATAGTTACTCATGCGCCACCGTGGGAACGCACCATAAAACCAACAGCAAGAAATATAATAAACATGTCATACAAAAAGCATATGCTATGATGCGTAGCTCCAGGGTTTCAATACTTGAGCTCTATTACAATAACCGCAACATGAGCAGCTTTGAGAAACACAACAAGAAGGTCAACATGTAGGCCAGCAGAACCCATCAGTCAAAGCCTACCTCTATGGCTAGAGCTACTTATACTTTGTACCAGAAGTTTGTGCCAGTAGCTTTGTTAATCTAAAGCTAGTAAACCTGGATCTAACTTTTTTTTTTTCTTTTTCACTCAAGATGGATACTCTACGATTTGAGCCACAACTCCACTTCTGCCTTTTTGGTAGTTAATTATATATAATAGTCTCAGGGATTTTCCTGCCTGGGCTGGCTTTGAACCTCAATCCTTAGATCTCAACCTTCTGAGTAGCTAAATATGAGCCACCACTGCCTGGCTAAAATACATTTTTGACCAATCATACAAAGCTTTATAAGTAAATTCTTTCTTATTAATCTCAGGAAAGATCTATTTTAATCTGGTATATAACCAGGCTATATGTTATTGGAGACCCCACACAAAAACCTAAACATTAGGAAAATGTGTATTTCCTAAGGGGCTCAATATGTTCCTTATGTAAGAATTAGTAGTTCTTTTATGTGATCATTGTTTGGTGCTCTTAAAATACTACAGTCAGAAAATATTTGAAATTTTCACGTAAAATAAATATCTTGCTATTAACTTACATAGTGCTTAGTAGTGTTGTTCTTGTTTAACATTCAGCAATTCAAAAAGAAACCTTTAGTAATTTAGTAAATTAGTATTTGTTTATTAACCTAAAATGAGGTAGTTGGAGGTCAGAGTTTTGTTTGCTCTTTCCTGTACCTTAGCATTTGGAACATGGCTTGATGTGTAACATTCAATAATTAGTGACTGGATAAATGAATGAATAACAGAATGTAATATTAAACTGTTAAAAAGCATAAATTCTAGTCCTAATAATCACAGTGAAACAGAGATGCACTTTCAATGCTTGCATTTTCGTAAGTGTCAAAGGCAGCCAGGCTTTTATGATAGTGCAGCACCTATTAGAACAGACTCATTCTTTTCTATTTAGAAAACCACTTGCTTCCAAAGAGCAAGTCCTCATGGGAGAAATGCCTATTCTCCTATAAAGCTTAAGGAACTCATTTACTTCACTGGATTGTTGCTTTAGATCTTTCTCAGACCATACCTGGTTTTTAGTAAAGCAAAGAGTGCAGTTCACCTGTGATCTGTAGAATGCAGATCCTGCATGTGTGTGATGTGTAAGAGTACCCTCGTGAACATCATTCATCATTCACCACACATGCAGCCTCTAGCTGGATGTGAAGTTGGCTAGCAAAAAAACAAGTCTCTATCAGACTTCCAGAAAGGGTGAAGCATGTGTTCTTACTCTGTTGCAAAATCTTCTCACTCAAATATATCTGATCTTTCTTTCTCTCTTTCCCTTTTTCTTTCTTCGTGTGTGTGTGTGTGTGTGTGTGTGTGTGTGTGTGTGTGTGTGTGAAGTAGAAAACCACGTGATACCTAGTGGCACCTATAATCCTACTTTACTTAGGAGGCTGAGGTCTGAGAATCAAGGTTTGAAGCCAGTCCAGGTAGGAAAGTCTGAAGGCCTCTTATCTGCAATTAACCACCTAAAAAGCTAGAAGTGAAGGCATGGCTCAAGTGTAGAGTTCCAGCCTTTAGGGAAAAAAAGTAAACAAAAAACATAAAACTATAAAGGACAAAGCATAGACCCTGAGTTCAAGCCCCAATCCTGGCACAAAAACAAGAACAAACTTAAAACAACCCATATAAGCTAGCAAGCAAACTAGGGACCTAGGGATTATTGGAATAATGAGTAAAATACTTAACTGTGTATTTCAAGAACAGGAGAGAGATTTCATCAAGTATTAAGCAAGGCTGTACCCAGACCTGGGTGGGAATTCAAAGCTGGGAAAAATAAAAAGTGACCTGAAGTGAGTCAATAGAATAAAGCCTTTGTGTCATTGAAAGCATACACAGGCACGCACACACACACACACACACACACACACACACACACACACACACACACACACAAAATGAACCAGGGAATGATTTAAAACAACACATGAATAATAATAATTGCAAGATGGTAAGATTAAAAGCTTACATAGAAATCTATGAGTACAAAAGGTCTTCCAAGAGTGGGATTCATAAGGAGAAGCCCTCTGGAGTAGTGGGATTTACCCAGGGCCTGTTAAGTACAATATTTTATGTTGCTTTTAACTCAACAAACATTGACATAAGTGTCTGCATGTGTGGCTCCCAGGTGAGCTGCAGTTTGAGGTGTTGAGATAAACCGGACAAGGTTATATGCTCAAGTCCTGCTGTACATTTTGAACCTAGCACACCGTGTTCTGTATCACACCAATTTTTTTTATTTTTATTTTTTTAGTATTTGTAGATCTAGTGACTGATGCTGACTTTCTGGCCACTGCAAGAGCAAGGGCTGTTTAAAAAAAAAAATAAAAAGCACCCAGTTAGAATGGCCTATACTCTGAACTCAGGCAACAACAAATGCTGGAGGGGGTGCGGGGAAAGAGGAACCCTTCTCCATTGTTGGTGGGAGTGCAAATTAGTACAACGACTTTGGAGAACAGTATGGAGGTTTCTCAAAAAGCTCAATATAGACCTACCCTATGACCCAGCCATACCACTCCTAGGCATCTATCCTAAACAGTAAGTCCCAAGATATCAAAAAGACATTTGTACTTCCATGTTTATCGCGGCACAATTCACAATAGCCAAAATATGGAAACAACCCAGATGCCCCTCCACAGATGAATGGATCCAAAAAATATGGTACCTTTACACAATGGAATACTACATAGCATTTAGGAATGGTGAAATATTGTTATTCGCAGGGAAATGGTCAGAACTTGAACAAATAATGTTGAGCGAGACAAGCCTAGAACACAGAAAGCAAAGGGGCATGTTCTCCCTGATATATGACTGTTAAGATGGGGTGACAGGGAGACAGTAGAGATCAGGTCTGTGAAACTAAAAACTTCTTGTCAAATGGTATTTCCCACAGGATTGGGGCAGCGACCCAACAGTATGTAACTAAAACCAAACAACTACTCAACACATAAAGGTCAAAAATCGACCTCTCAGTGGAATACAATAGCTCAAAAGCTATGTATGTACGTTCATATAAGACTACTGTCGACATATTGTCTAATATCGACATTACATTTAAAGCCCTAGGCGAATTTTCTTGGGCTTGGCCACGTGGCTACTGTATATGTTCTTGATACATTGTATATTGTATATATGTCTACCTGACCTAGAGAAGGGAAAGAAAAACAGGGCGTAAGATATCACAAGAAATGTACACACTGCCCTACTATGTAACTGTACCCTTTTTGCACAACACCTTGTCAAAAAAATTTGTGTTCAATTAATAAATAAATTTTTTAAAAAAGCAAGTGAGGCACATGGTAGCACATGTTTATCATATCAGCACTCAGGAGGCTGAGGCAGGAGAGCTGTAAGTTTGAGAGTCTCTCTTTGTACAGAGTCTCTGCCTCAAATATGATACTTCAGATATTATAGTAAAATCCTTGGGTGCAATTAATGCAGACACAATAAATAAAAGAATGATGGGAAGGTAAATCTGGCTTAGAAAGAAGAGTGGACATCAGTGGGAGGGAGGAAAACTAACAAAAGCGGGTGAATGAGGATGAATATGCTGCATATAATTTATTCGCATTATGAAAACAGAACACTAGAACCTGTTGAAACTGTTTTAAGGAAGAAGAATGGGATGGAGGAGAGGAGAGTGATAGAAGGGCAGGTTACAGGGTATACATGTGTAGGAATGAAGCACAATGAAATACTTCTTGCACAACTAATATGCTAATAAAGAAGCAAAAACAAACAAAACCCCACCACCACCATTACCACAACAAAACCAGAATGTGGCTGTTTTCTAAAGTGGATCATCATACCTACAGTGAAAAAAATATTCAGAAGATCTAAATCACAAGAAAAAGAACCCAGAGCATAGGGCCCTCTGGATTTTTTAAAATCAGCTGTGATTTGGCTTCTTTTGTCAGAGAGCATCCAGTCTGATAATTTGATATTTTGCTTACAGGGGTTGCTTCATTCAACTTTTTCCTCCATACTCTTATAGATCAAAACTTTAAGGCTAACTTAGGTTACATAGCAAGATCCCGTCTCAAACCTTGTTAATTAATTAACAAGACTGAAGATTTAAAAAATATTTTTGGGGGGCTGGGGATATGGCCTAGTGGCAAGAGTGCCTGCCTCGGATACACGAGGCCCTAGGTTTGATTCCCCAGCACCACATATACAGAAAACGGCCAGAAGTGGCGCTGTGGCTCAAGTGGCAGAGTGCTAGCCTTGAGCAAAAAGAAGCCAGGGACAGTGCTCAGGCCCTGAGTCCAAGCCCCAGGACTGGCCAAAAAAAAAAAAAAATATATATATATATTTTTGGAAGTTTTTTTGTTTTTGTTGTTGTTTGTTTGATTTTTCTTCTTTTCCTTTTTTTTTTTTTTCTTTTCCTTTTTTTTAAAGTGCCCATACTGGGGCTTGAACTGAGGGCCTGGGCACTGTCTCTGATATTTGTGTTCAAGGCTAGTGCTATACCACTTTGAACCAGGGCACCATTTCCAGCTTTTTGGTAGTTAATTTGAGATTGGTAGTTAATGGAAAAGTCTCATGGACTTGCCTGAGTGTGGCTGGCTTTGAACCATGATACTCAGATCTCAGTCTCCTTGAGTAGCTAGGATTATAGGCATGAGCCACTGATGCCTAGCCAGGTTTTTCTTTTTCTTCCTTTTTAAAAAAATTGTCACATTTTAACAATGAAAACTGACTATGAGATTGGCTATGGAACCATTCACTTTGATGTTTTTGAATCCCACTTGGTTGTCCACATCTCAAAATCAGTGTATCCAATATGGTATTTGCCATCCTTCTTCCCAAACATGCTTCCTTTCTATCCCCTATTTTGAGCAGCATTGCCATTTCCCAGCTTGCCAGGAATAGAGCCACACTTCCCTGGTTTTCTTCTTGTGTTTCCAATATTTTTCACAGTCTCTTTGTTCTTGCCACTCATTCCTGACCGTAAGCATTTATCAGAGCTCATCCCTGGCTGTTTCTCTCTTGTCACTCTGGCTAGTCTTCCATGGTGAGATCTCTCAAACCCATATCCCCAGCCTAGATTCCCAGTTCTATGTGTCCAAAACTGTTCCCATCCCTTCTCAGAGTTCTCCCACCTGGCCTCTCTACACACTCCTTTGTCTTCACCTATGGGGTATAACATACCACTCCTCCATCTTCTATAGAAACCTTAGGCTCACCTTTACCTCTCCCTCACTTCCTACTCTTGGTTTATCCTCATAATTAACCTTCACAATGTCTCTACAGCAAATGTCCTTCTCCCAACCTCTATGACCATTGCTTTATTTCTGGTTCTCACCATTTCTCATCTGGATCACCAAGTCATTGTCTCAGTCAATCCTCATAACAGCCCAATTTTCCAGAAGGGGGAAATAAAGGAAGCTTAATTACATTAAGCGAATGTTACCTGAGATTCAAACCAGGAAGTCCAACTCTAGGATCCTCACTCTTAAGCCCAATAATATTGTGTCTCTGCTTTGAAAAGAAGAGGACAACTGGGTCATCTTTTCTATTTCTTGGCTAAGGGAAAAATGGTCCAGAGACCCACATCATGCCATCTGGAACTTTGCCAGAAATGCTGAGGCTTAGGGCCACCCAGGCCTACTGAATCACAATCTGCAGTAAACTCTTGAGTCCAGGCAATCTGTGTGCTTGTGAAGCTCTGCTCTGGTCCAGCTGCAGAGAGGACCATGGAAGTGCATGTAATTAAACCCCATGCTTGCTCATGCAGTAATTTCCTGGCAAATGGATTTATCAGTGCTTTAAGGTGTGTTTCTCTTTCTAAGTCAGAAGCACTTCTAACCATTGGCAAAGCATCTCTACAAACACAGTTCAAGAAAGCTTTGGGGACACATGAAAAGTAAGGAGTTAGGGTCACAGCTGTGTGTCCCTCCAAGAAGCCAGCTCCATGCCTGGTTACGCTTTGCCTTGTTTTCTGTCCATGCTAGCAAGAGAAAGGTGTAAATAAAGGCACATCTAAGAAGCTGGACTATGTGGAGGGAAACAGCCCCTCCCATAGGCAGGCTTACAATACTGCCTGATGGCTGAATCGAACTCATTTATAGTCATGGAAAACAGAGGTGGAGAATAAGTACAGCTTGAGTGCACAGTGAGTTGGCAAGTAATCCCGAGACCCACGAATTCCTAGCTCTGATGCCCTGACTCTAGCAATGAGACCACACACGTGAGATCATCCTTTTGTGCTGATTATTGAGTCCTTTTTTACAAAAATCTTTCCCTGTGAACTCTTGTTGCCAGTTCTGAGGTCATGCACGTGGGAGAAATCATGAATGCCACCTCATCTGCTTGTGCAGGGCAAAGCTTTCCTTTCTGCATTAAGATCTACAGTCTGTGGAGCTCTCCTGTAAGCCATCCATCTTAACAGCTTACATACAAAAGTGATTAACAGAGAAGTGCTAAGTGACAATATTGATGAGTTTGCAGAGAGAATCAGCAGTTTGGTGAAATTTTGAATGAATCTCTCTCTCTTTCTCTCTCCCTCTTCCCTCTCTCTCTCTCTTTATAAAGGCAGGCTTAGTAAAACTTGTAGCACTGAATCCAATCCCATTAAAATGGGTTGTAAAAAAGTAAAGTTTCCTTGCTGCTAAGCTGCTTTTATGTGGCAGTGGCATCTCTGCATGCAACATGTATGCCTGGGATGTTTCCATTCCAAATCGAGTTTGTGCAAAGGTGGGCCTCAGATCTGCTGTCTTTGCTTAACGCTCTTCCAAGAGAAACCTCTGCCAGCTCAATCTCTCCTTGACTAAGAGACTCTGGAGCCTTGGGTGGGGAAAGAGGAAACATCAGATGGAGCCTTGTTTCATAAATATCTGTGACTTGTTGTGAGCCCAGGATGCCCACCTTATTTCCAAAACAAAGGCAAGATTTGCTTTGGGTGTGGTGGTGAATTTTCTTCTCTATTATAGAAGAGGAATTCAGTGAACATTCATCAGAAGTATTATAATACTTGAAAGGGCAACCAAATCTCCCTCGCCCCCATCTTCTCTCCCTGGCCCCACTACCAGGCCTCAGCCAAAGCAGCCCTATGAAGTGGCAGATTTCTTTAACCTTTGACCTAAGTTGAGTTTTGAGGAAGTAAAGCTTTGAACATGAAGCCACTAAAGACTTGCAAACCCTTGAATTTATGTCCTGTTTTTAACCAAGAATCCCAATACACTTACTTGTCTTTGACCAACAAGGGGTCAAATTCCAATTTGACTTTCATCCCAATTCCAAAGAGATATGCTAGGTGACTGTATCATCGTGAGGCAGCATTTAGAGTGCTTCACACTCTTTAATTCATAAGCTTGTTGAGACACGAGGTGACTTCCCTCAACTTGTCAAGACTTTTTATTTGGAGTTCTTATTTTGGAATAAAATGAATATGTTGTAAAAAAAAAAAAAAAAAGGTTGATTTTAGGCTGAGGACAGTGGCTTGTGCCTGTAATCCTAGCTACTTAGGAAATGGAAATGAGTTGGCATTCAGTACAAGGCCAGCCCAGGCAAAAAGTTAGCAGCACCTCATCTCAACTAATAAACATAAACATAGTGGGCATGCACCTGCCATCTCAACTATAGAGGAAATATAATAGGACCGGGTGCTGGTGGCTCACGTCTGTACTCCTAGCTACTCAGGAGGCTGAGAGCTGAGGATCATAGGTCAAAGCCAGCCCAGGAAGGAAAGTCTGTGAGATTCATCTCCAATTAACCACCAGAAAATTGGAAGTGGTGCTGTGGCTCAAGCAGTAGAGCAGTAGAGCTTTGGGCTAAAGAGCTCAGGGACAGCACCCAGGCCTAGAGTTCAGGCCCCACGACCAACAAAGAGAAGAAAGAAAAAAGAAATATATGGGGCTGGGGATATGGCCTAGTGGCAAGAGTGCCTGCCTCGGATACACGAGGCCCTAGGTTCGATTCCCCAGCACCACATATACAGAAAACGGCCAGAAGCGGCGCTGTGGCTCAAGTGGCAGAGTGCTAGCCTTGAGCGGGAAGAAGCCAGGGACAGTGCTCAGGCCCTGAGTCCAAGGCCCAGGACTGGCCAAAAAAAAAAAACAAAAACAAAAAGAAAAAAGAAATATAATAGGAAGGTCATCACCCAGACTGCCTTAGACAAATTCATGAGACCCTATTTGAAAAATGACTAAAGCAAAAGAGGGCTGGGGTATGGCTCAAGTGCTAGGGTAGTGGCTGTCTAGCAAGTGTGAGATCTCTGAGTTCAAACCCCAGTACCCTCACCAACACCGCCAAAAAAAAAAAAAAGAAGACTTTTATTTCTGTTTCTAGAAATGAAAAATGAAAGTAGATATGGGCATTTCATATGTGGGGATTCAAATGTAGAAAGTCCAAGAGTCGTAATACCTTGCAATCTCTTTAGAACAGGGTGCACTGGAAGCAATGACATCTATTCCAATGTCTAGACCTCTATATTCCTAATTCATGGAGGATTTGCATTTCACTATAAACAGAATATGCTCCAAAGAGCCTATCTAGGGGCGGGCAAAGTAAGTCTGAGAGGATCAACAGCAAAATACAATACAGAGTAAACCAAACAACCAAGGAGAAATTAGTAGCACTGGAAAGGTTTTAACATATGTTAAACATTATGTTATGTAAATGCATGTACCAGTGAAATTTCTACCTTACAGCAGGCACTGAAAGCCCAGTAGCTTTAAATCAAAGCTCCAGACTCACTTTGATTTATAGTTGGAACTCTTATGACTTGCTCTTAAAAAAATTATTTACATTAGTTTTATTTGTTCTGTCAGTTAAAGTAACTGAGGCTGCCAAAACACTGTCATTTCAGAGAACTGATTGTTGCTCCGACCCCCTTCCCTGAGCTGTCATAAGTGTCTCCAGTGTATTTGTCTTTGGAATGTTGTTCCATTATTGCCTTTTGTGGAACCTGTCTTGCACTGGCATTTTTACTGTGGTAGACACATTGCTAGATTACAGTAGGTTGAAGGTCACTGAAGCAGCCATCAATTCTAAGAATGATTTTTTGGTTAATAAAACTAATTTTCTTAGCTGAAGGCCACTTGCTGTGAGAAGGACTTGTATTTGCCAGATCATATTTTCTATAAAGTGATGGAATGTCAGTCATTGAGTTCTAATTTACGATGCTTTAACAGCTTTTCAAAGGCCAAATTTTCCTCCTTTTTTATTTTGTTTTCAAGCATATGGATTATGGCCAGATAGTTTAGTCATGTAGCAAAAATGACAAGATGAAGTAAACGTGAGTTTGGGTAACAAAGATATAGACACTATTTACCTCTCAGTTCAGAGAGGTGAAGGCTGGGATTTGGACTCTCCCAGACCTGGAAAGGACCACATTCTCAGTCATCTGCAGTCCTCCCAGACAAGTTAATTAATTTTTCCCAGCTGAGGCATTTTCACCAGCAAAATAGGTGCGACAATACTACTTACTTCCTAGGTTTATTAGGAGAGAAAAATGGGATATGTGCACAGAGTTTGGTTCTGTGAATGTGTATCCGTCAGGCTAAGGCTGCTTACTCTGCATTAACAAAGATCCCTATTCTCTGGGGCTTAAGATCCCTCAGCAGCTCTGGCTTATGCTTATGTCCATGGCAGGTTAGCAGGGGGTTATGAGGGTCACTTGAGGGTCCAGGTGATGGAACAGTACCCAACTGGACTTTGTTGGCCACCTGCATGATTTTTCACTCCTAAACATCTCTTTCACTGGTGTCTCTGGTGCCTGAAAACCCAGGAACACTCCTTTCTCTGCATGGAGCTCATGTGCCTTTCTTAGCACATGAGAGAGGTCAAGATGAATCCATTGTCATCTCCTCATCCCATCAAGGTTCCTCTGGGCAGAATATCAACAGAAAAGATCAAGCAAGGGAGGAACAAAAAGCTCCTGCTATTTCCAGAAACTTCTCCTTGCTCCCCATCTCCCCCCATCCCCCTTGGCAGTATTGGAGTCTGAGCTTGAATGTTTATGCTTTCCAGGTAGGTGTTCTACCATAGAACCATTCTTCTAGCCCTATTTTTTGCTGATTATTTTTGAGATAGAGTCTCATGTTCTGTCCAGTTTGTGCCTGGACCATGATCCACCTAGCTTATGCTTTCTGTTCTTGCTGGAATGACAAGCATGTATCATATTCAAATTCCCTCCATTGAGATAGAGTTTCATGTTTTGTTTTTCCTTTTCCCATACTGGCCTAGAACTATAATCCTCTCAATCTTAGTTTCCCAAGTAGCTAGGATGATAGGTAGCAGCCACCAATGCCTGGCTTTCCTTATGCATTTTGAACACTTATTTCGTATAAATGCTGTGCTTAGCAATTTTTTCATATTGTTTTTAACTATTCACCTTCTAAGATGGTCCAAGGCTATGACTCTCCTCTCCTCTTAACATCGTTAGAGGAGGGAACAGTTTTGGAAATAAAGTTAAAGAACATACACACAAAGCCACAATATACAGCTCACACATATCTGGGCCCAACTCCTGTTTTTCTTGTTTGTTTCTTTGTTTACTGTTTTGCTGGTCATGGAGTTTGAACTCAGGGCCTGGGCTCTGGCCCTGAGCTTTTTCTGCTCAAGGCTAGTACTCTATCATTTTGAGCCATAGCTCCACTTCTGGCTTTCTGGTGGTTAA
This sequence comes from Perognathus longimembris pacificus, assembly GCF_023159225.1. Taxonomy (NCBI): domain Eukaryota; kingdom Metazoa; phylum Chordata; class Mammalia; order Rodentia; family Heteromyidae; genus Perognathus; species Perognathus longimembris. The sequence continues at coordinate 26,611,735 of NC_063174.1, read as the reverse complement.
GAGTCTCATGGACTTTCCTGCCTGGGCTGGCTTCAAACTGCAATCCTCAGGTCTCAACCTCCTGAGTACCTAGGATTACAGGCATGAGCCACAGATGCCTGGCTTCAACTCATATATATAATTTTTTTTTATCAATGTTCTTTCTTCATCTCTTTATCTCCTCAACTCAACTACTACTAGAGGAAAACTTTTTTTGTTTTTTTAATTGGTCCTGGAGCTTGAACTCAGGGCCTGGGCACTGTCTCTGAGCTCTTTTTGCTCAAGGCTGGAGCTCTACCATTTGAGCCACAGAGGCACTAGGGGAAACTTTTAACTCAAGGAAAAAAAGGAATGAAAAAAATGTGGATTTTCTTTTTTATCTTTGATTTTACTGGGTCTATGTGCTCATGTTTTTCCATATGTAAATCCTTTGGGGATAAGCTGGTTGAGGTGAGGAAATGCATAGGAAAAGAGTACTTTAAAAATATATACATATATATACATATATATATGGCCCTATTATCTCTGTTTTTCTTTCTCATGTTAATGGATGGAATAAATGAGTAAAAGAAACAGTTGAGACTCCTGCTAGCTCTAATAGTCGCTGATATCAAATGGCTTAAATACTGGCAATCTGAGACAGAAAGGGGCTGTTCTGACCTGTGGCGAGCAGGCCCCATGTGATGGGCTCACCTCCACTGTCTCCAGTTCAGTGCAGACCAAATGTAGACTTGCTCATTCAGAGAAATCCAGACATAAGAACTTTAAAATTAAAAAAAACTATTTAATTTCAATATCAGGAGGAAAAACAGCAGTCTAAAGGAATAAGATGGAAAACCATGGGATTTCCAGATTTCACATATAAAAATAGAGTGCCTTGTTAAATTTGCATATTAGATGAACAATGGATTATACTATTATACTATACTATCACGTAAGACATCCTTAAATCAAATTATAATTTGCTATTCATGGGAACTTTGAACTTAACTGGCAACCAACATCAAATCCAGCCTAGGTGTGGAACACACCAGGCACACGAGCTACCAGTTGACAACCTATGGTGTAGACTGGTGTTTCTAAACAGTATCTGAAGAGAACTGCTTTCTGATGGCTAATAGTTCTCATGTCATTATTTCTTTACAGGGATAAAATGAAATTCATAGGTAATATATCCTAACCATACAAAGTATTTTTAAATGAGGCTTAGTCTCTAATAATAAAAATAAATAAAAAGAAAATTATTTTGGGATACAATTTTCTGGCAGCATGCACTAGTGATGGACTGCAGGATATCTGAGAGTGGCATGGGACATGAACCATTCCTGGGTATTACAAGTATCTGGCTTGCCTGGACCCTGACTACTTAACAATTACACTTGCCTTACCTCTCTTCCCCCATTTTCAAAATAAATTACCCCCTGTAGGGAATTCTATCCTTTAAAAAGAGCAAGTAGTAAATGAACTTATGAACAGATTTGTTTTGGAAGAAGTGAGATCTGTTCGCGTTGGATTTCTGTGGGTGCTCCGAGGAGCTGTCTGTGGTATCTGTGGTGGTGTGGTCAGAGGTGTGAGATGTGTGAAGACCTTTGGGAGTTAGCATCCTCCACATGTGGATGAGACCACGCAGAGGGACACTGCAGAGGAAGCAGAGATGGGCAGAGGTGGAAAGAAACTTCTGTGAGAAGGAACATTTCTCTATCATGGAGCAATGAAGGAATTTCCAGAAGGACAGTGGGAAATCCAAGAGAAAGTAGTATAATAGAAGGAAGGGGGGGAGGGAAGGGGAGAAGAGAGGGAAGGGAAAGGGAGGAAAGAGGAGGGGAGGGAAGAAGAGAGGAGAAGAGAATGGATTCTGCAAAGAATTCTACAGGATGCTACAGTCAAGCTCAAAGTAGAACCAGAGACTCTTGGTGACTTGAATGATTATTGTTTCAGCACTGTGCTAGGGGCAGAGCTTATAGCTGATGAGAAAATGCAGAGAAAGGCATGCAGACTACCTTTATGTTTTATGACTAGCAAATGGTATAAACCCTACTTAGCTTTTAAGATCTTCCTCAGAGGAAGTTTCTGGAGTTTTCCCTACCTTCCATATCCCTTGCAATACGTTTTTTCATAAATTAACATACATGTACTCCTTGAGTGTTCTCAAAAGTGTGTAGCCATACCTTCATGTACCTATACATTAACTGCATATGCCTTGGACTGAAAGTTTATCTTCCTTCAAGTTCATATGTTGAAACAGGGTGATGGCCATTTGAAAGCAGGGTCTTTGGGAGGTGGTGAGAGTTAGATGAGGTCACCAGCACTCAGGAGGCTGATGTTCTTACAAGAAGAAGACACAGAAGATCTCTCACTGTGCTGTGTCTCAAGGAAGAGCATGTAAGGATGTAGGTAGCCAGGGGGAGGGCCTGTCCCAGAGCCTCACCAAGTCTTTACCCTGATTGTGGGTGTCCAGCCTCCAGAACTATGAGAAATACATTGCCATTTCAGCCCTCCAGGCTGTGATATTATTACAGAAGCCTAAACTGATCGAGACAGTATCTGCAGTTGCTAACACTGAGTAAAACTCAAATGATAATGCAGCTGGTCTAACACAGTGTTACACAGAAAGGAAAAGCTTTTACAGCAAGCAGAATGCATTCTCTTCTAGACAGTTAGGAGAGGAAAATAAATTGGCATATGCTCTGTTATGGAAAGTTTCTTTTCTCTATAGGGTTATGATCTTTGTTGACCATGATTTGCCCCATAGTTTACCAGAATCTTTACAGCTTACTAGAATCTACAATCATCTGCATTTATTACAGGAGTCTAGTTAATTCTGTGTGGACCCATAAGCCTAGACTTTAAAAAAGAGAATAGAAAAGGTAAATCATATTTCTATCCAGTATTTGTATGAGAAGATGGAAAATGTAAACCATAAGAATTCAACAGCACAATACAGTGTATTGTACTCAGTTAATTTACTGTGGACTATAACCTTTCTGAAAATGTTTTCCATTGTTGACTCTTGCTCCCAGAGATAGTATTAGACTATGCTTACCCACATAGGTATTTTTAGAAATCTAGGCACTTAGACAAATTTAATATAACTTTATTTCTTTGCTTATTTATTTTTAGAAAATGATAGGAAGACAAAGAAATAGTCTTTTTGAACAACGGTAGTTATTTAACACAGAACAACTGATCCTTGTCAAAGAAATTGCTGGTTGTTGAAACTCGGGGCCTGGGCACTGTCCCTGAGCTTTTTGCTCAAGACTAGTAGTACTCTACCACTTAAGTTACAGCTCCTCTCCCAACCTTTTAATTTTTTTCTTTTTTTTAAAGTAGTTCATTGGAATATAAGATTATGCTAAGTGAAATGAACTCCAATTTATGGAAACAAGTGTTATATCACTGTTGTAATTACTTTCAACATGCCATGTGAAACCGTAGCTTCTTTTGTTGATGATCCTCTTGATCCCCTTCCTGTGGTTGTCCCGGCGCTATCACTGTATCTCATCTGAGTACCCTGGATACTGTATATACTGGTATTAGAACTAGGGAAGTGAAAGGGAATATCAAAATCAAGAGACAAAGGATAAAAAGACAAACAACTCCAAAAGCAATACTTGCAAAACCATTTGGTGTAAACCAACTGAACAACTCATGGGGGGAGAGGGAAAGGGGGTGGGGGAGGGGGGAAATGAGAGAGGCTGTAACAAATAGTACAAGAAATGTACCCATGGCCTTACATATGAAACTGTAACCCCTCTGTACATCACTTTGACAATAAATAAGTAATTATTTTTTAAGTAGTTCATTGGAGATAAGAGTCTTGTGGACTTTCTGGCCCACATTGGCTTTGAACCGTGATTCCCAGATTTCAGCCTCCTAAGTAGCTAGGGTTAAAGGCATGAGCTACCAGTGCCCAGCTTAAAATTTCCTATTTAAAGGAGAATTATTTAGTTCTTGTTGAAAGCATTGACTCTTAGGATGAAAATATTAAACAACAACAGTCACTTGTTCTGGCCCTTCTTAGCTCAGCCTGTGCTGTGTGTTTGACAGTTCTTGGGTTACTATGCAAGTCACCAGGTTTGATAGTCTAGACACTCTGTACAGTGCAACAAAAAAAAGAGAACCCATCTGAAAAACCAGATAATATAATGAATAAGACATTTGGTAAATAAAAGCAATTAAACATCAAAAGCAGTCCACATGTGACACAACAGATAATAGAGCAGGTAAGACATTCAGCAAATATAGCCAAATAATGATGTAAACCTCAACCTGAGGCAGCCATGCAGGATGCGATTTTCTACTGAGTGCTTGGTTGTTATTTCTTTCTTTTCTCCTTTTTACTAGGTCTATGTAGATGTTTAAAAAATTAAGATAAACTTGGAAGGTTGCAAGGTTCTGTTGGTGGGTTCTTCTGGGTTAGGGTGAACAAAGGTGAAAGGTGAGTGTTTCCTCCTCCATTTCCCAGGAAACTCACAAAAGTATCACCCTAGCTGAGGGCTTTGAAAGAAGATTCCATGGAGCCATGAATTCTCCCTGCCAGGGAGAGGAGAGAGAGGAGGTGGTTATTTGGTCTGAGACAGGAGAGTCTTTTGTTAGTGAGGATAGTCTGGTTTTGTTGTTGTTGTTTCTCTTATTGTTCTCTGTTCCTTCTCCTGGCTACCATATCTTTCTTTGTGCCCTTGAAAATGGCATGAAACAATTCTGTGTACATGCATTTTAGAAAACCGCTGCAATATCCTATTAATCCGCTGAGAAACTTCCACTACTTGAAAATGATCAGAGCACAGTGGATGACCGCACTGGCATGTTTGCAAGAGCCTTACAGAGGGCCATGCGAGTCACCCCATTTAAGGGATCTTCTCTTCTGTGGTCACCCAAGCTCCTTTGCCCCTCAGCTCTACAGCCTCCCTGGGGCTCATTGTAGCATCCTTCCAGAACAAGGGTCAGTTCAGGGGCCAATTGTTGCTTTCTTCTCTCTCCAGGGAGCAACTTCTCTTCCTAAGGATTCTTTTTCCCAGCAAGCAAAGATGACCTGGAAATTGGATCGTGCCAGAGTTACAAACTATACTTTCTCAAGAGAGAAATATTACCTTATAGAAACTAGCTTTTATCCTGCTGGGAAACTGTACTGTGGTGTGCGGATTGTCTCTTATTAGAGCCAGGAGAGCTGGGGGAAGCATGTAGAGCTATCTTGCACACACCAAAAAGGCAGCTGGAATCGTGTGTGACCCTGAAACAAAACTGTGGTGTTACTTAGGGGACTGTGGTGTTACTTAGGGGGGAGGTAGGGCAAGACACAAAAAATGTCAACATAAGCTAGTACATTCTTTACACAGAATGAACTGGAATGCTCTTAAACACACCAGGAGAAAAGTTCTCAAGGTTTTGAAACTTCTAGTGATGGCGATGGCAAAGTTTTTGGCTAACTTCCTAGAACATTAGACAAATTCACACAGGAAGATTGTTATGAGGATTTTAGTATTTAATCTCCAGGGAATCTAAATCATTTATTTGATAGTTCTCAATTAAAAAAAAACACATACCTTTAAACCATAGAAAGAGTACAGTGGCTAGTAAATTTAAAATCAAGAAATAATTAAGTAAAGGCATCCAACCAAATAATCAGATAACATTTGTTGACCACATAGATGTGCCAGGCACTGTTAAATAGAGGATGGGCTATGGTGATGAGTCTTACAAGTCTGGTCAATGCCCTCAGGATGCTGTTGCCCCAGGACACAGGATAGTTGTGCCACGACTGTGACGAGCTTCTAGTCATGCCTAAAGATAATGTGAGTTGTATACTGTCTTCCTTCAGAGACCATAAGGAACATCTTGGAGAATTTCCACTATGGTATTCTGGAAGGAAGATGAAAATTGTCTGGATTCCCAAGCTAGCGATGTAGCTCAGTGATGGAGCTTATATATAGCATGCGCAAGGCTATGGACATGACCCTCAACGTTACAAAGATAAAAAGGAAAGTTATACACGGTTTATTTTTTTTTCCCACTAAACTGTCCCTTGGACATGCAGGAAATTGAAGCCCCTGATTTTCTGCTCAGGAAATCTGAACATCTCAGTCATTCTTAGAAAATACCACACAGAGAACGTGTGTTGAGTGTTAAGAGGTTAAGAGTGTCACAGCTTCTTATTGTCTGCCTTTACCTTATGTTCACTTGGCTTTTTTGTCCAAGGCTAGCCCTCTAATGCTTGAGCTATACCTCCATGCCTGGCTTTTTGATGATCAATTAAGAGATAAGAGTCATAGACTTTTCTGCTTTGGCTAGTTTTGAACAAAGGACCTCAGATCTCCGCCTCCTGAGTAGCTAGGATTACAGATGTCAGCCACCATTACCCAGCTACCATTTAACTTTTGAAAGGATTGCTTTGTTTCCATCTCAAAAACAGTTTAAATGTTTTTAACATATTTCCTTCAGTCATTGTATTTTGGTTGTATATGTGGCTTTTTTCAATTCCTTAACCTATCCTGGATTTTTTTGTTATAATGTGATGTAAGAATCCAATTGAATTCCCCCATGACTCAATAAGTTCTTAATCATTTTCCCCAGCTCTAGAGTTTATTTGACTGCTCTACTTCTCAATATGTTCTTTATGCCTTCATTTATAATTTTGGACTATCTTTTTATAATAACGTTGATCTATCAGGCAGTTCTCAAAATTGTAACGTACTTAAATATTATCGTTGTAGCATGTTTCCTAAGACCTGAAGGACTTTCCTTTAATTATAGCTACTTTCTTAGTGTATATATATATATATATATGCATACATATATATATATATGTATGCATATGTATATATGTATATGTATATGTATATATACATATATATTCACTGATGATTCAGAATTTATGACTGATCCTAATCTCCAGACTTGTGTGTCTCCATATCTATTCAGCATCTCCCCTCAAATATGTAATCAATATTTATTTATTTATTTGACATTTTTGAGCACATACTGTAGTTGAGGCACCATTTTAGGAACTTAGGGATAAATCAGTGAAACACATATCTCTGTCAATTAATAATTTTGTCTTTCAACAACTCAATGAAATGCAGATAATTGCTATTTCTATTTTATGCACAAAGAAAATGTCTTGCAGGGCTGGGAATATGGCCTAGTGGCAAGAGTGCTTGCCTCGTATGCATGAAGCCCTGGGTTCGATTCCCCAGCACCACATATATAAAAAATGGCCAGAAGTGGCGCTGTGGCTCAAGTGGTAGAGTGCTATCCTTGAGCAAAAAGAAGCCAGGGACAGTGCTCAGGCCCTGAGTCCAAGCCCCAGGACTGGCAAAAAAAAAAAAAAAAGAAAATGTCTTGCAGAGGGTTACTTGCATAATTGACTTATGCAAGGCCAAAAAGTAAGGAGTGGACATGGATTAAACTTAGGCAGTCCAGTCCAGAGTGTGTGTGCCTTTACCAACATTCTAAAACTCAACATACTAAAAATGAACACTTGATTTCTCTACTATATTCTCTACCCCACTTTTTAGTAACCAATCCTATCATTCTTAACGGCTTGCTTGAAGTAAAAACAGCAGAGTTTTTCATGATTCCCTTTTCCCTTCTTAATATTCAATTGATGAGCAAGTTCTACCGACTTCACTCTCAAAAATACATCTAACTCAACCACTTCTCATTATCTCAGATGCTCCAACCTAGGTTAAACACAATTATCCTCTACAAGACTCTTATATAGCCTAAGAATTCTCTCTCTTCTTATATATCCTAAGAAATCTCTCTCTCTCTCTCTCCCCCACTCTTTCTCCATACACACAACTGGCAGTAGGAAATTTTAAAAAATGACATCTTCTGGGCTTTGGTGGCTCATATCTGTAATCCTAGCTACTCAGAAGGCTGAGGTCTGAGGATCACAGTTCAAAGCCAGCCCAGGCTGTGGGATTCTTATCTCTAATTTGCCACCTAAAAACCAGAAGTGGAGCAGTGGTTCAAAGTGATAGAGAACTTGCCTTGAGCAAAGCAAAGTAGCTCAGGGACAGTGTCCAGGTCCTGAGGTCAAGCTTCATGACCAACAAGCAACAACACCAACAATAACAACAAAAACCCTTATCGCTTCCACAATCAAACCACAATAAAATTAAACTAAAACATATTAGAGTGAAAATAGAAATATTCTGTCCTGTTGGGGATTCATCTTGGCCTTAAGGGGGGGAAGGGAGAGGAGAGCGCTCCCGAGGCGCCGCCCTTCCCCCAGCCCTGGGGCAGTGTGGAAGTGAGCCACACCTATCTCCTTCTGGGTCCGGAACCAAAAGGGGTAGCTTTGAGACCATCCCCCACCTTGCACCAGCGAGCACACAGGGCGGTACTATGGGAAGTGACATTAGCCCATGAGGGAGGTCCTTGGGAGCTGCTCTTGGACGGACAAGCTCGCCAGCCTATCGCAGCTCATGCTCAATCCTCGTCATCACTACTATATTACTGTGAGCCCCTCCCGAATAAACCGGATTGCTCTCCGAAGCGTCTTGGAGAACCGTCTGTGCCTGGCTTCCTTGGTGGGTAAGGAGGGAGGAAAAGGGGATCTCGTTCGGCCATGTGCACCTTAGGCTAGCCCATGTCTCTCGCTCCACCTTGGCCACCTGCTGTTCAGGTGCCCAGGGGAGAGGGTGGAAAGGGGAGCACTGATAAGGGAATAAGCTTAGCATCCCCGCACCAGGGGAGGTAAATCTAGCCCCGCACTGCCCCACTCATCCATTCATGAGACCTGATTCCTGGGAGTAACTTGATTTTAATTCTTTTAGCTCCTTTATTATTTTTAAAACATTTTTGTCCATACTTCTAAAGTTTCTGCTGATACAACTATTTTTAAAATTTCACTGTGGGGGCTGGGAATATGGCCTAGTGGCAAGAGTGCTTGCCTCGTATACAAGAAGCCCTGGGTTCAATTCCTCATCACCACATATATACAAAAGGCCAGAAGTGGCGGTGTGGCTCAAGAGGCTGAGTGCTACCCTTGAGCAAAACGAAGCCAGAGACAATGCTCAGGCCCTGAGTTCAAGGCCAAGGACTGGCAAAAAAAAAAAAAAATCACTGTGAACACCACAAAATGACTTGGTTCCTAGTGGAGATGCAGATTTAGCAGAATTTCCTCCCCTTTTCCCGTCCCTCTCCCCCTTCACCCAGTGCAGCCTTCAGAGTGACATCATCCGGCTCTCCCTGCCCCAGCTCACTGCCAGAAGTGGTCAGCTACACGTGCTCAGCTCTCCTGCACCCCAGGACTAACAACAGCTGGAAGAAGTACAGCCATGCCAACAACCTCCATCCAAGAATGTCAAGAAAAGACCTCACTCCTGAAAGTGAATGAGTGGCCGCCATCCAGACTATCCAAGAGCCTCAAAGTTACCCTGACATGGACTGGAGCAGTGGAAACAAATCTGTCACATTAGCTGCTTTCTTGATTTCCAGTGGAAGGATGACACTCAAATGTTACTGAATAAATCAAATCCAATGACTTATGAATATCCTAGAGGTTTTGTTTCTCTTGGAATCCGAGTTGATGGCAGAGTGCACATTTGTCAAGATCCAGTTTTCATAGACCCTGGTGGCAGGAAGTGAAGCTGAGTGTGGTCTCTTAGCTACTGGCAGGTCCCCAGGACTGAGATCCATGCTGGCTCTTCCATGGCTGCAGGACCTCTTGCCTTGTTCTTTCTGGCACCTTTTCTACTTGTCTGCTTTTCTGCATGGACCAACTTTGTAACATCTGGTCTTCTCATGCATGGGATGACATGGCCCTGGCTCCTGTGCCCCCATAGTCTTTGACTCTAGCAACTACTCTTTTACCACTTGGTTCAATTTCCTGAGATAAAAGATTCTGATTGGCTTTTCTTGGCCATTGACACTGGTCAAGAGGTGGATTGGTGTCATCGATGGCCTCTAGGCAGGAATCGCTCCAGGAAAGGCAATGGTGGATATGTCTACGACTAGAACTTTAAAGAAGCAAGGCCAGGAGACTTCAGGCTGCTGAACAATGCCTAACCTTTTTCTCATGAAAGTTTTTATCAGTCTTTGTAGCATCTTAGTACATCTGGAAATATAACATGAGTATGACTTTTTAAATAAAACATAGTTATCATAGAATTAGTATTTATCATTCTGGCACCCCAAAAGCCACTCCATCCCCCCCACCTTGCAGAGGCCATTCTACACCCTAGATTCAGAGCTTATTTGGGATCTTGTGATTTCTCTCTCTTTCCTTGTCTTCCCTCTCACCCCTCCTCCTTCTCTTCTTTTGTTTTTCTCTTTCTCCTCTTCCTTCTCAGACTTGTCCTTTACAAAAATTTATTGGTATTATAAAGGTGATGTACAAAGGGGTTACTGTTTCATAAGTCAGGTAATGAGGACACTTCTTTTGGGGCAATGTCAACCCTTCCTTCTCTCTCAGTTTTTTGCTCACAAGTTGTATATTTAATTTTCAACTAAGTGTCTGGTGAGAACCACTGATGCCTTTGTTCACCCTTTGTCCCTCCATCTTGCCTTTGCCCCACAAAGATGGATATAGGAGCAAACAAAACAAGAAAAGGAAAGAAAAAAACTCTTGTTTCCATTTCCTGGAGTTCATTTCAATACATAAATTTTATATGATTAGAGGCGCCTTTAGTCTTCTCTCTTTTTGAGATAAATGCCTAAGTGGGTCATGAATCATTACTTGGAATTCTTCTATTAAAGACTTAAGAATATAAAGAAATCAGAAGGAATTTTAGGAGCAAACTTAGAAGCAGTGACCTATGGACCACATACTTTGGGATAATTCTATGACAAGCTGTTCTGCAGAACTTGGTGGCAATGGTTCAGAGAAATCTAAAGAACTGGATACATAAAACACCTATGATATTCGGAATGGAAGATGGCAACATTCTTAATCTTCTTATAGCTTGTCTTCCCCACAAATATGATGAGGATAAAAGCTGAATGACGCATGTATGTATGTATGTATGTATGTATGTATGTATGTATGTATGTATAATATGGTCTTGGTAAATTGCCTAGAAAGGCTTCAAACTCACGATGTAGCCAGACCACCCTTGAACTCACCCTTGAACTCCTGCCTCAGTATCTCAAGTGCTAGGATTACAAATGTTAATTAGGCCCAACAAGCTGAATAATTTAAACTTGGTTTAAAAAGAGCCAGCATCAATGCAATGTGCTTATGTGTGTCAGTGTGTGTGGTGTGCCTATCCTGAGGTTTGAACTCAGGGCCTGGGCACTGTCTCTGAGCTTTTGTGCTCAAGGATGTAAGAGGCTGCAGTACTTTGAGCTTTTCTTGCTCAAAGGCTACCACTTGAGCCACAGCTCCATTTCTGTCTTTTTTTCTTGCCCAGCCTGGCCTCAAACTGCAATCCACAAACCTTAGTCCCACTACTGTAAGACTTCTTAAAACTAGGAGATAAAAAATTTTGCAAACCTGGAATGGGCAAATATATGTTGCGAAAACTCTTAGTTATAAAACAGAGCATTGATAGATTGGACTTTATCAAAACTTCAAACTTTTCTTCTTCAAAATATAGCATTAAATAAACAACAAATTCAAGTCATTGGTAGATGACTGACTTGAAAGAGAGAAAATATTACATATAGCAAAAGACTTGGGGCTGGGAATATGGCCTAGTGGTAAAGTGCTCACCTCCTATACATGAAGCCCTAGGTTCGATTCCTTAGCACCGCATGTATAGAAAAAGCCAGAAGTGGTGCTGTGGCTCAAGTGGAAGAGTGCTAGCCTTGAGCAAAAAGAAGCCAGGGATAGTGCTCAGGCCCTGAGTTCAAGCCCCAGGACTGGCAGCAGAAACAAAACCAAACAAAAGACTTGTATCCTTGTGTCCAGGATACAAGAAGAGCCCTTGAGAACAAAATAGAATAACAACAAAAATTTTAAAGGTAAGAAATTTGAACAGCCACCTCACAATACAAGAATAATGAATAAGCAATGTAATTCATCATCATGAAAGGCAAATTAAAACCACAATAAGAACTTATAGCATACTCATTAGACCACATTAAAATTGACAAAATCAAGTGTTGAAGAAGATTTAGCACAGCTAGACTATCATACACTACTCTAACATAACTATTTCCAAGGTACAGCCTAAGCAAAGGTTCTTGCATTTTTCAATAGTTGAGCATATTCTAGCATATAATGGCTTATTCTACTACTTGGTGCCTACTCAAAACAAATGACAACATGGGACCAACACAGACTTCTACACAGCTGTTCAGCATCTTCATTCACAGCAAGCCCACACTGGAAACAAGCCATATGTCCACATTTTAAAAGTGGTCAGTGAGCCATCCTACTTGCAGACTTACTGCATGCAATTTTGACCAAGAGTGGTCAAAAATATAACATATAAGAAAAAGTACATCTATAAAACAAAAGTTTTTTAATTCCCACACATGAACTACACCGCTCGGTTGACATAGCTCCAAGAAGGCTTTGGTTCTTCCCAGGTCATTGAGAACTATGTTGAAGCACCGGTGTGATTGGTGGTTTCCTTGCCTTTCATTTTGTGAACATCTTCATCCTCCAAAAGCAAATGGTGACCCCCAAGAGGGGGAGAATGTAGTCAAGAATTCAGTGTATAGCCTATATGCGCAGGTCTAGACCCCTTGTCTTGCCTGCAGTCCAGAATGGAGCCCATCTCTAAACATGAACCTCACACATTCTTTCTACTCAGATTCTGTTTTCCATCGCTTCCCAGCATGGAAAGACTTTTCCTATTTCCTGGAGCTCATCTATGTCATGTCAAGTAAAGTCCATGCAGTATCAGTGTTTATACCAGAAGAAACCCTCGATGAACATGTCATTCTGTTGGAAAGAGCATGTTTACACTTATTGGAGAGAAAAGAGAAGCCTTAAAAGGCAAAGAGATAGTACTGAACTAAAAAAAAAAAAGATATGGAAATGTACATCACGTCTTCAAACCAGGATCTGGCTCAAAAATCTGATTATGGGCAGGGAAGTTATACCTAACACTGTCCATTTTTTGTGCTAAATTTAAGGAGAGAATGTTTTGGGGCAGGGATAACTAACTACACAGAACATCACAGAGAATGAATGACCAAATCCTATACAAACCCAGAGCTTCACATGTATCCCAATTAAATAACTTAGAATGAAGACAGGCTAGGCTTTTCAGTTATCAACATTTCTTCTTTTTTTTAAACCCCTGATTTTTTTTTACCCAGACTATGTTTTGCTGATCCTTAGGAATGAGTTTGTAGTTACTTTAATGATTTAGACATTGACTCTATTTTGAATGCAATAAAGCCCTTACCCTGACTAGCTCACCAACAGGGTTTTTTTAGGTTAATAATGGTAGAGAGCTGAGCTTAATTTTGAGATCCCAGTTCTCATGTCTCTTTAATATAAACAAAAGGTACAAAAGTTCAGTGAATATTTTAATTAGCATGACATTTGAATCTCAAACCCAAAGGAAAACCTATGTCAACTTTTATTTACATCCAATTCAAGATGATAAAAAAAATAAAATTTTGGAGTAGTACAGGGTAAAGCACAATTATTGGCAAATAATAATGTAATCATTTATCAAATTCCCACATGTATTAGGAGCCATAGAAACAGTACATTTTTTTCTGATGAACAACATATTACCACAATAAGGATGGCAGCATGGGTTCTGGTTTACAACCTCAGCCTGAATTCAGATAAAGTAGCCTTGTACCGGTTTTACACTTTCACAAACTTTCCTCACAGCCTACATGGGAAATAAGGATGTAAGTCCATTGATTTTTTTCTTAGTTTAAGTGTGGAACTAAACCTGCTCAAAGACATTGCTTTGGTTAGCCAATCAGGAAGCAGAAATTAAGGAAAAGCTTCATCCTGCTCCATTTTCCTGAATGAACTAGACCGAATTACTTGGTGATCAAATTCTTCTTGACTTCGGTCTGCATCACACACAAATATTCTCTGATGGCTTTTCCTGGCTGGGCAGCTAGGGGTGGCTAGTGATGAGAGGCATGTCCAAATTCCAGCCAGCTTCCTCTGGCTTTGAACTAAACTTTGGGATGTGACAGAGACCTGGCCAAAAAAAAAAAAAAAAAAAAAAGGAAAATACTTTCCCTGACATTTTTTTTTCTCTCATGTTTTTGAAATTCACTTTCAGATAAGGGCCGTGAGTTTGCTAGAGTGGGAAGTGCTGACAGACAAAGTGTAGTCTACTACAAAATTCTTCCTGGCACTCTAATTATCCTTTCCTTCTCTACTTCAGTATCACATGTAGCCATGTGTAGAATCATAAAATAATTATGCAGTGTACAAGCTTTCTAGGAGCATGTACCACTGTTTTCCTAATTCTTTATCTCTCCCATTGATCGTGGCGTGTGTGCATTGATCCAAGTCGGCCATCTGGTTAGGCAAGATAAGCGTGCTAGTGTCTTTGCATTGCACTGTCACGCGGGGAGGGGCACATTTTGGCTGTAGGGAATTACGGGGGCAGGATTAGCCCTCTTCCTATGAGGAAACTGAATTTGAAATGCAATGTTGCAGCTGCATGGACCACGTTACTAACTTCTGTTTTTGCCATGAACTGGATAGATTGTTTTTTCTTCTTGCTCATATTGTCTGCAAAAGGTATAGAGAAGCCTTGCATTAAATGGAGGGGGTAGGAGGAGAAGGGGAGTCCAAAGAAGGTTCAGTTATAGCACATATTAGATTTGTAATTGACTCATACATGACAGGATTTCTACATGGTAAAATAGCTTTCAAATGTTAGAAATGTTAGATTTTTTTAAAGCATTTCATATTGAGATTCGTTGCTCTCCCCAAACAAAATTATTTCTGAAAGAAATATTTGAATCAGTAGAGACAGAGACAGAGAAAGAGGAAAGAGAGAAAGAAAAAGAAAGGAAGAGAGAAAGGAAGGAAGGAAGGAAGGAAGAAAGAAAGAAAGAAAGAAAGAAAGAAAGAAAGAAAGAAAGAAAGAAAGAAAGAAAAGAAAGATTGAAAATAGGAAAGAAAATACGTGTGTATCATAGCAGAAGGCATTACTGCCACAGAGCCCAGCACAGGACTATGGCATTGCCTCTCCATTTGTTTATCTCTCTCTTTCACGTATTAAAATTAATGTTTGCCTCAAGTTTATGACCACTGGAACTGGCTGAATGTGCTATTGAATTCAAAGAGACTTTTTTCCAGCCCTGTTGGCCACTGTTGTTTCTAAAATTTGATTACAGCCATTGTTGTCTCATATTCTGCAAATGTGTGGACGACTCAAAAGCTTTTCCTCTAAAATTGAACAATTCTGTCAAAAAAGATTAGTTCTATTTTGTCTGCTGGGTGCTGACTATTCATGAATGTAAAGAGAGAGGGCTTGGGTGTCATACTAAGTTGCTAAGGTGGCTGGATTTCGCCTATTGACTTGAGGGTACCAAACCAGAGTCTACAAAAGAGCAGCCAGAGCAGAGTAGAGAGGCAGCCTGCCATGTGTTTAGCTATACCTTCTTTAGCTGCCCATTTATTTCTTTTGTTGCCAGAACTTTTATTGTCATACAGTTGAAAAAAAATGTTAGACACCAGCTTCAGGCAGCTCCAAGCAGAAAAAAGGATTAGCATATCACTAGGATCATCTTACACTGAACCAAATTCTTTTCAGGATGTATAATTAGCGAATACAGTCCTTTTTTTTTTTTTTTTTTTTTTTGAGCCTATGGACAGGAGAGAAAAAAAAAATGTGAGCTCAGATCTCCGGTTAGAATATTAGAGGAAATAAAAGCCGTTTGCTAATTTCAGAGAGATATATCCATATTAACTGTTTCTACAGAGTGCTTTTTGCAATTCCCTCAAGAGATGGTTGCCTGAATGGGGGAAACTTGCTATGAATTCTCATCATTGTGTCAGATTTTCTGAGAGAAATACGGTGTAGTTGGACACATTCAATATACTAGACCGATGAAATTGGACTCAGAATTCAATGATTGTATAAAAACTTTTCTGACCAGGAGGCACTGAAAGGAAATATATTATTTTCACCTGATGACACTGCTTGGAAAAAGTTACTTTAACAGTAATTAAACATGTTAGTGGGAAACTGAAAACAGGCAAATGTCCATTTGTAGATAAATCTCTGAGGCTCTCTGAAACCTGTCAAAAACCTTCCTTGTAATCTGTAGAAGTTAAAAATGTTTTTCTCAAGTAAGAATATGGAAGTCTTAGATTATTTTCTTTTATTCTTTCTTCTGTATTTTTTGTTTCTCTCTCTCTCTCTGCTTTTCAAATTGTGCATTTAAGTACTTTCACATATATAAAAGCATGTAAATAGAAGCAGACTTGTCATATTATTATCTCATTTGATGGAGAGGATGTCTAACTTTAGTTCTAGATATTCAAGCTTTCAATGAAGTGCGGAGAATATGTGTGGGGAGCACCTTTCTTCCCAAAGTATATTTTGAAAAGCTAAGCAGATTTGCCCCAAACCAACAGCTTATCCACGTGTCTCTGTGTAAAATTCTGGAAGCAGGTGATGTTTTCATTTAACAGGTGATCAATTGTTCAATTGATTTGTGTTCTTAGACATTCTTTATTAGAATCGTTAACACTTGACCTCCATCTTGTTTTTCCTTCTGTTTTTCTGTGGAATGCATTCCTTGCCTCCCTGTCCTTCTCTCAAATAAAACACAGAACTCCAATCCTGATTCTCACTCAGCTTCATTTCACATTTCCTAAGGACACTCTCTGCTGATCTTTGTGCTGTGGTCTTCATCTAGCTCATTTTAATGATTACCAAGAGATCCCAGGAAAGTTAGATTCATAGGAGGTGCTTGTCTCCACTCCCACAACTCTGAGGCACAGGAAAACACCCACTGAACTTGTCCTTAGAATCAGATAACCCTGCTCGGGCTCTTTATTTCATTTTAGCCCCTGGTTTGGAAGTTTTGACACACCCTCCCCCCAAATAAAAATAAAAACCAAAATGATTTGGTGAGAAATGGAAAACTCCGGCAGAAGAGACAACTCAACTGTGCTGCCTTGTTATAGTAGAAATCACTTTAGATTCTTGGGTTCTGTCTCCATAAAAGTTGAGGTGTGAAATTAGAAAAAACACTATAAAATGTAAAATTAGATGTCTTTATTATAGCAATACATTTTAAAATATCACTTTTATTTTTGTTTTATAATGTTATTTTCTCAGGCATATATTTGGGGGCAGAAATAATAATGTCTGCAAGGAACTAACTAGCTACGTGGACACAGTCCAGAGCTAAGGTAGTCTAAGTCACTAAAACTTCTGCTAATTTTCTAAGGGCACAACTTAACCAAATTTGTGATTTGCTGTCTCCCAATCATCGACTATTTAATTATTCACACAAGTTGTTTGGGCTTCCCACTGCTCAGCTTCATACTGCCAAAATTCTTCTATGAAGCACACTGAAACCATGTACGTCAGAAATATGAATGTCTTTTGAGGGGACAGATGCTCAGAAACATAGATTTTAATGGTCTAGACAAGAGACAATGGTACTTACATCTGGGATATAAACTGTTGGAATTCCAAGAAATGCGATGTCAAGCCAACACAGGTGCCCACTGCTGGGAAGCTAAAAGTGGAGTTCAGCAGGTGTCACAGTTTGCTCTTTTGGAGTTCTCGACAATGAAAAAAGCATTTAAAGCCAGGAACTCATGGCCCACATCCGAATCCTAGCTACTCAGGAGGCTGAGCTTTGAGGATCATGGTTTGAAGCCAGCCTGAGAAGACAAATCCAAGAGACTTTTATCTCCAGTTAGCCAGCAAAAAGACCAAAGTGGAAGCATGTCTCAAGTGGTAGATTGCCTGCCTAGTACCTACTGGGCCCTGAAGTGAAACCCCAATAGGAGGAGGAGGGGGAGGGGAAGGGGAGAGGGAGAGGGGGGGAAGGGGAGGGGGAGGAGGGGGAGGAGGAGGCACAGGAAGAGGAGGAGGACTGTGAGTCTAAAAGTTTCTATTGTAGGCTTTTTGTGAAGACAAAAACAAAGGAACAAGAAGAATATCTTTCTGAATAGCAAAAACATGTATTAAGTTGGGCACTGATGGTTCACACTATAATCCTTGTTCCTTGAGAGGGTGGGAACAGGAAGAGAGTAGTACAATGCCATTCCAGGTAGAAAAGTTCATAAGAACCCTTCTCAGCCCCATAGTAGGGCACAGTGGTGTGCACTTGTCATCTTAAACTACATGGGAAGCTGAGATTGGGAGAACCGAAGTTCCAGAATTATCTAAGCAGAAAAATCTACAGGACTTCATCTCTGTGAAAGAAACTAGGCATGGTGACATATGCCTGTCCACCCCAGTTACCTAGGAATCCTAAAATTCTAAATCCTAAAGTTACATAGGAATCCTAAAGTAGGTAGATCTTAATCCAGGTATGTGCCAGAAAGTGAGAACTTAGCTCAGAAATAACCCATGCAAAAATAGGCTGGTGGCATGGCTTAGCAGTCAAACATCTGCCTCACAAACATAAGACCTTGAGTTCAAGCCCAGGTAATTTGTTCTTACCAACAATACATCATTTTGTCAACACAAGAGATGTATACATTTTTGCCACATCAGAGTGTCGCTAGCAGTGTGATATTTTCTATGTGGAATTTTTGCATACACTTTTACGCTGTGAATGTGGTGTTAGCATTTCATTAACCTTGCTATGATATACCCATTATTTTCTTTTCAAGTTCAACCTCCATAATAGCAGGAGCTACTTTACCAGAGCATGTCATCAAGTTCAGTACCACCCATTTATTAAATACTATTAGCTAAATAATTGTGTATCACTGTGTTAGATATACTTTTAAAGACACAAGATTTTGTAAAATGTCAGTATATTAAGTAGGACCCAAGCCTACCAAAGTTCCTGACCTCCTATTAGGAAAGAAAAAGTGATTTAGCATTTTAAACAGACAGTAATGCCATAGTTCACATTTTTAAAATATTAATTTATGGTAATGAATACAATTCGGGTTTTTTAAACTGCTTTTTTTGCAGATAAAACCAGTATATTTTTGTTTGTTTTTCTAAATGTCACTTACTCTATATGACTAAATCCACGGGACTTTTGACACTGTGTGTGTTCACAGCTATTTAGAAAGAGGAGGTGTTTCACTGTTAGAACCGACATTGTGATGAAGATAAGATAAACATGTCAATTTTTTATGAAGTGATAGAAACCTGGGTCTCTATCAACACAACTGTAAAGGGAGATGTTACAGTTAATGCTATTTTTTAATCTAATATTATGAGCCATTTATGTCCAATGTGCTTTTGTATGTCTTACTGATTATCTCTAATAGGAGCGTGAGAATAGATCTTGCTTTAATGGCTAGTATCTTTTGAGCCCTAACCAAGATTTAAGCTTCATTTTAAGAACTTTACAATGATTAGCTTATGTGACCCTTGTCACCCTTTGAAATGAGGTTGTTACCCCTACTCTACCACTGAGCCACAGCACCACTTCTGGCTTCTTCTATTTATGTAGTGCTGAAGAATTGAACCCAGGGCTTCATGTATACGAGGCAAGCACTCTACCACTAGGCCATATTCCCAGCCAAGGTTATTACTTTTCAGATGCCATTTTTTAAAAGGAGCAAACAGATTCACTGAAATTACGGAACTTGTCCAAGGTCATCATGTGGGGGAAGTAGGTTCAAGCCCAGTGAGTCTGACTTGAGTTTGTCTTCACTATAATAGTATGCCAGTCTTTCATATATTTAAAGAGAATTGTAAATATCAAGCTACATCTAAGCTATCAGGGTTATTACACTGGAAAGTACAAGTACTGAGAGAGAGAAGGAAGATACAGATGAAACCAATACAACTAGAGGCTGGGAATATGGCCTAGTGGTAAAGTGCTCACCTCTTATACATGAAGCCCTGGGTTTGATTAGTTAGCACCACATATATAGAAAAAGCCGGAAGTGGCGCTGTGGCTAAAGTGGTAGAGTACTAGCTTTGAGCAAAAAGAAGCCAGGGACAGTGCTCAGGCCCTGAGTCCAAGCCTCAGGACTGGCAAAACAAAACAAACAATTCGATAGCAATAGCAACTGTCACAGTTGCTCACAGTTGCTCACAGAACTTCACAGTTCTGATTAGCTTTTTTTTCCCTTTACTTATTTCTCAGAGACTCTTGCCTTTTACCTAGGCGGCCTTAGACAATATCTTTATTACAGATACACGCAACTATGGCCCAGCTGATCATTAAGGTAAGGTCTTCTAATTTGTTCACCCAAGTTGGTGGGCCTCAAACCACCAACCTCCTATCTCAACCTCCCAAGTAAGCAGCTATGATTATAAACATGCACCATCTCATCAGATCCTGGTTAGTAGTTCTAAGGCATAACTCTAATACACTGGATGTAGAAGCTGGAAAAGAGTTAATTACTCAGTAAACTTCTGTATTTTATTTTCAAAATGAGAACTGAAAGCCAGATGCTGGTTCATGATTGCTACCACAGGTACCCAAAAGGCTGCGATCTCAGGATCACAGTTCAAAGCCAGTCCAGGCAGCCAGATGTGGAGCTGTGGCTCAAGTGGTAAGGTACTAGCCTTGAGTGAAAAAGCTAAGGGAGAGCATCCAGGCCCTGAGTTCAAGATCCATGACTGGCACTAAAAAAAAAAATTAAGGAAAAAAGAGAGAGAGAATTGAAACTTGACCTATACTGTGAATGGCATAGAACTTGAAATTCTAGCAAAGTCAAAACCTCTTCACAGTATTCTACAGCATAGTTTGCCATAGCCAAGATGTGGAATCAATCCAGATGCACCTCAGTGAACAAATGGATCAAGAAAATGTGGTATATATACACAATGGAATTCTATGCTTCCATCAGAAAGAATGATATTGCACCATTCATAAGCAAATGGAAAGACTTGGAAAAATATATATTAAGTGAAGTAAGCCAGACCATAGAAACATAGGTTGCATGGTTTCTCTCATTTGTTGTAACTAGATTGTGCCAATAACCCACAAGTAAACACACTGCATGGTGAAAGACAAAAAATTACACTTAGACATGATAAATTATATGGGACTCTAAACATTCATACAGTGAGGCCAAAGCAGGATGCTTAGGAGAGGATCACAAAGGTTCAAAAGCTATGTGCATATGATCATATAAAATGATGTTTATTAAAATGAACTCCAAGAAATGGAAACAAGAGGGTTTTTTGCTCTTTTGCTTTTCTCCTCTCTCTCTCTTTCATCACTGTTTCTGATTTCTCTACCTTTTATCTTGTTTGTAAGTTTATCTGTTTGTGGAAAGGTAAAGGGAAGCACAGAAATGGTGGAACAAAGGGTAAACAAATGCAGCAATGATACTCACTAGACACTATGTTGAAAATGAAGTACACAACTTTTGGGGGGGAAGGGTCAAGAGAGAAATAACTGGGACAAGATGAGGGAAGAGATGATGCTGTCCAAAAAGAAATGTACCCATTACCTAACTTACATAACTGTCACCCCTCTGTATATCACCTTTACAATAGCAATGAATCAATCAACCAACCAATCAATCCATCAAGGTTGTTTGAGGGAGACCAAAGTAGGCAAAAAGATGAGTTTGGAAGATGACATCAACTTCTGCTGCAGACAGAGGAATTGCTGCAATGTCTGAAGTCTGGAGAGAGAAGCGTCTGCCAGCCCCAATGAGTACCAAAAGGGATGGGGTGGGAGAGGTGGGTGAGAATGTCAAAAGGGGCAACATAGATCAAGAGGCACTGTATTCATAAACTGCTCTGCTCAATGGCAATGCCTTTGTACAACTACTTAAAGAAAAAAAAATAAGTTGGAGGCTTAGATCTAAGGATTGCAATTCGAAGCCAGACCAGGCTGAAAAGTCCCCATGAGACTCTCATCTACAATTAACCACTGAAAAGCTGGAAGTCGTGTCATGGCTCAGCGTAGAACACTAGCCTTGAGCTAGAGCTTGGGACAACAGGCTCTGAGTTCAAGCCCCATAACTGGAAAAAAAAAAAAGAAAAGAAAAGGAAAAGAAAAACTTCAGATTCATTTTTAAGAAAATGATGAGAAGGAGAAGGAGAAAGGGACAGAAAGCAAGTTTCCCGAATTTTAGCACATTTGCTTTTAATTGGAGTATGGTTCCCTTAGTATGACTGCCTTTTTCCAGTTAGAGGTTTAAAAATGCAAAGGAAGAGAAGATTTGGGTCAAACATGTAGAACTGAGGGTAAGAGAGCAAGAATTGACATTAGGACATCTAATGTAATTTTATAGACACGTGTGCGCTCATCTTCACCTATTCTTTTGTATTTCTTGCTTGCTCTTGCAGAGATAGGAGAATGCCACTTTGTTCTAAGTTAGGCTCATATTTATACAAGTGAGTTTGGTGTGGAAAAATCCTTATGGTTCTTTGAGTGGAACAGATGAGAAAACAGTGGAAGGAAGGCAGAGCTTGGGATAGGAACAGTGTGTTTCATTTTTCCATGTTATTAAACTCATTGGGCAACTTTTCAAGGCCATAGTTTTTAGTTGATCAGTACTGTAGGGTATAAACTGTACTGGCCTTCACAAAACTTTCTTTAAACCTGCTGCTTCTAAATTAAAGCTTGTGCAAAGATTAATGACAATGGTCATTGTTTCCCTCCAGTTGTCTCTTACATTATCTTAAAAACTGTCAACGCAAACAATTATGTGGTATTTGGGGCAGAAAATACACAGGAATTATAAAATGGGCAGTGCAGTTCAGGTTCCCTGGTTCCTAGCTTCCTGTCTCAACTATCCCTAGGTTCATTTAGTGCCAAAAGTTAACATTTGCAAAAGAGGAACGTGGGTTAGTCACCCCAGACAAGTTGTATTTTCACTATTGGGAGAATGTAGTCTTAATTAGGTCAACAAAGAGGTTTTCCCTTACATTGTAAATACATGTCCCAAAGAGACCCCATTTAGGTGTCTTCTGAAAGAAGCTGGAAAACATTGAGAAAGTTAATGGGAGGTCACCCATGTAACAATTACGAAACAGACACAATTATCTCCTGACTGGCTTAGGAAGGTTTTTATCTTTTATTTGTGCCATCATTTTAAAATGCAGGCATACCAACCCAAGGAGAAGCAGACACAATATTAAAATGTCAAATTTCTCTATTTATATTTAAATAACCATCTGCATGAAATTATGCACAAATCATAGAATAATTCCTAGCAGAAATTACTGTTCATAATTTTTTTAAGAAATCGGTGTGCTTTTCATATTAAATTGCCCATTTCCAGAGCATCACATGCCTTTACACAATGTGCAGTTGCCACATTGTGAGACCAACACAAATTGCTTACAATGTTAATGAAGATGAGTGGTGAAAGCTGAAAAAAAACATTCATTTACAAGCACCCAAGGAAATAACTAGAAGTGTTCACCATCTCTAATTTTTACTTTGTGCCTTGACAATATCCAGCTCAATAAAGGTAACTATAATAATACCACTGTTATGAAGGCTTTGCAATGAGTTTTCATTTTCATTTTATTGACCATGGACTATTTCTCTCTCCCCAATTGGGGGTAAGAATTGTGTATACGAAGTTGGACGGTTTGTAGTGAAGCTATAGGAAAGAGGCTTTTGCTCATAGTGAAGAACTATGAGCAGACACTAACTATAAAATGGAAATAAACTTTATGTTAAAAAAGAATAAAATACTTTCTCATCTGGGTAAGACTTCCTCTCCAAATGAAGACAGACCACTTTCTCCCCTCCCCTCCTCGCCTACCTAATGAATCATCCATCAGAAGCCCCTCAGCCAAAAGGAAGCCATAGTTAGATATATGAAATGCGGGACTTGCTCTAATGTAGGTAACTTTATTCCAGGACAAGACCTGTCACTTCAGTATACCGCAGTATACTGCCTCTGCTTGGACTGTAAATGTTTAGAGATAGAACCTATGCATTGGGGTTGTTAGCCATCAGTCCAGGGAGATGAGCTAGAGATGTGAGACCACCACATCATGACTCCATTTCCAACATCCCACCAACTCCCTGTCATTACCCTTGTATCTAGCTTCTTCTCAGCCCGCCACATTCTGTGATTATCTCTAGAGAAATACTAGACATCCCTTCACTTTGGAGAAAGTACCTACATTTCCCCACATGCTTCAACATGCAAAACGCAGACACAGAACAACTCAATCAAATATCTTGGAAGGGCTCCATTCCTCTGGCCACAGCATAGCTTCTTTCTCTTGAGTTCTACTCATTCAACCACCTATACTTGCTCATTTTAAAATTCATTTGTTCAACAAATATTCATTGAGGTCAGTTCTAGGCTAGATACTGGGATTATCGTTGTATACGAGAGAGATGCTATTCTTGCCATCCAAAGCTGACAGACTCATAAGGAAACACACAAAAGACACATAAGGGAGTCAAGAGGGGCTCTCAGATGAGACATGAGCTGATTGAGCACATATTTTGGGCAAGAAATTGGACCAGACCCTGAGGGGTGAAAACAATAATGACTTAGTCTCATCAGTCAATAAGAAGATTGCAAATGACAGCAGATATAATTCATGCCATTTAGTAGGAGCAACAAGCTCTTAGGACGCATAGATCCATTCCAATTTGGAAGACACAAAGCTTCATGAACAAAATGATTCATAGGTAAGTTTTAGGAGTAGGTAGACTTGTGTCTACAGGTTCAGAAACGAAACCAAAAGCCAGGAAGTCCAGAAAAGGAATGAACAGGCTGCAGAGGTAAAAAGGCGCTGAGATGGGTTTGAGGAACAGAATTGGTCATAGGCTGGAGACATGGAGGTCAGGAAGACCAGTGCTGAAGGGCCCTGGAAAAAAAATCAACCATGTCTTCTGAAAGACTAGCTAAGGGAGACAGTGTCAGTCACTTTCCTCTGGTGCTTTAGGAGCCCACTGTCCCTGCTTTTTCTAGAAAATGAGTGAGGTAGATGTGCCCAGGGAGCCCAGGGAGCTTCCCAACATCTTCCAGTGATAACAGCCAAGATGTTAGAGCATGAACTTTGCTCACAAGTTTCCTGTCCTCTCTAAGCCCATAGACACATACTTAATAAAGTCTCATTTCAGAGAAACTTGAACAGTGCACTGGGCACCAAGTCTGTTCCAGTCTCTATCCAGAGATGAAGAGATATAGTCCTGGAGCTCATTCCCAGGGAGGGAGGAGCTATATGCAATTATTCACAACACACCGAAGAAGTTGCTTAAAGAAAGTGTTCACAAGGCATATGGGGAATATGGAAGAAGGTTCTGTGAGGTGTGGGGCTGAAGAGTTTAAGAGGCACTGAGACTTCAGGTCTAAAGGAAAAGTTTCTGAGCTTCTAGGCATTCCTGACAGAGCAAATGGCATATCATGTAGGCATACCATAATACAAACTACACATTAAGTGCACATAAGTACATATGCTGTGTCTACATGAACACACATACATGCATAATTACTTATGTGCATAGTAATCTCTTCAAAATAGATGTAGTATAGAGTCTGTGTGAGGGTGATATGGAACAAAGTCAGGAGTTGAGAATGTTAGGACATTTTCATCTTACTCAATAAGAGCCACTAAATACATCTCAGCAGGCAGTGATATGATAGGAAATGAACAAATGAGGTAGGGATAGAAGCAATAATCCATCATCTAGTTTGGTTCTTCAAGGAGCCATGCTTTGTAGGCTCATTAGCCAGCCCTCTGTTGCTGTTCATTCATAGTAGATGACTGAATTGCTGTAGGGTGGTGATAAGCCAAGGTGAGGTTCAGAAAAGTCAGCCATTACCAGAGCCTGGAAGGGAACCTTGAGAGGCACCTAAATCAACTAAAGTGAGGAGGGAGAGCTGAGGGGTAGGGATGGAGGCGGCCCCCAAAAAGGAGGTGCTACAAATGGATGTTTAAGAGTAAATAGAAACTCCTAAGCCAGTGGGTTGAGACTGCAGGATGCAAGGGCATGGTGAGAAAGGCATTTCAAGATAACAAAAGATCAGATGCAAAATCCCAGACACATAATAATGTATTTGGAAACTGCCAGCATCTTGATATACTTAGAGATTAATCTGGTCTGTTTGTCCTCTAAGATTATGGCCAGGAAAATAATTTTTACTAGTCAGACAGCCTGAGCTCCTGGTATGCACAGTACATAATATCTGACAGAGGAGGAGTTTACTAAATAATGCTGAGAGAGTAAAGAAATTATATATATAATTTACTATATATTTATATATAATATATACATATGTACATAATGTACACATACTTATATGTAATATGTGTGTTATATAATGTATTTATCTATAAATATATAATATATTATATAATATAATGTTTATTTATATTATTTGTAATATATAACCTATAGAGAGAAAAGTATCATTCAACTTTTTTTTATCTCTTTCTTTTACTGTGCATGCTTTTACATTCAACAGAGATTGGGGAAGTTGTTTCAAAATTCTCTACCAGCTAAGTCAACTTCTCTGCTTACAGCTTTTCTCCTGATTTTCTTTGTTTACAAGTTCAGCTTCAGCCTGCCAGAATACCACATTCTTAATGCAACTCTTTTCTCTTCAGCAACGCTAGACAGTACGCATGAGAGAGTCTGAATATCATGTGTGCTATTTCAGAGGGAAGTGGTAGGTGTTTATTGTGGGCCAAGTAGAGCATTCAGCATCTCATGAAACTGATCATGAGGAGGATAAGTCCCGGAAGAGGAGCCTGGCTCCCTTGAGGGATTGCCTTAATCCTGGAGCCATATGAAGACCTTGAGGTGTGGTGTGCTGTCCCCTGATGTTGGTTGTATATCCAGGAAAGGGTGTGGGGTGATGGGAGTGAACATAGAGTAGAAGCAGCAGTGACATCGCTGGCTCTTTCTTGCAGCACACATGATAAGGAGAAAAATCCTAGTTGGGAAGATAATACATGCTGATTAAGATATCCTGGAGACCATCCAAAAGGAAGGTAGGTACTTAAAATTGTCCATTTCTAGACATTGTGCCTTTCACAATTTTTTTCTTTTTCTTTTTCCTTTTTTTTTTTTTTTTTTGTTGTTGTGCCTGCCCTGGGACTTGAACTCAGTGCCCGAGTGCTGGCCCTGGGTTTTTTGGCTCAAGCCCGGCACTCTACCATCTAGGCCACAGCTCCACCTCCAGTGCTTTCTTTTGTTTTGTTTTTTGGTAGTTAATTGGAGGTAAGCATCTCACAGGCTTTTCCGACTGGGCTGACTTCAAACTGTGATCCTCAGATCTCAGCCTCCTGGGTAGCTAGGATTCCTGGTTTGAGCCCTGAGCACCTGGCTTCACACGGATATTTTACCCAAACTTGTTGGGCCGTTTCTGTTGACAAGATGGTCCAATCACACATTTTATTGTGTTCTCTTCTCTCCAGGTACAAGAGACTATAGTAGTTGTTAATTTAAAAAAAAAAAATCTTATCCCCAAGTATCTGTTCCATGGGATTGTTCCCAACAGAAATCCAGCTTCGACAAACTTACTCATCTTCCAGTTTTTTACCAAAGCATGCTCTTCCAAACAGAAATGATATTGAGTAGCTTATCTTAACAACCTTGTGGGTCCTTGGTGGCCAATTGGGGAAAGAGAAGTTAGGGAAACAAATCTTATCAGCTAATAACAAGACAGTAGAGGGAGGTACATTTAAATAGAAGGAAGACTGGAAAAAGGAGGCAACTCCAGCATCTGAAGTTTCACAGCATCTGAAGACAAAATGGCTTGAGGGTTAGTCATTGTGTAAAAGCCATTCCTCACATTCTTTGTTTACCTCAGCACTGAGAGTTGTGGGTTGTCACTTTAGCTGTTAATGGGACTAAACACTTATGCCAACAGATTAAGCCTTGCTGAAACATTAAGAAAATTTGCCCAAACACCATTTATGTGGATGGTGTTTAGCAGCTGTTTCTTTGAGTAGGGGGAAGGGGTGATTGTCCTGAGACAACGTTTGGGGTTTTCCATATATATATATGCATGTGTTTATGTATTTATTTATTTCTATATCAATACCTGTGAAACAAAGGCAGTTGTGTGAAATCCACTGGGAAGACTTTCTGCTCAAGGAAAGAGATTGTTAAATAAATAAAAGCAAATATTTAATGTCCATGATTTTAGACTGATTCCACTGAATGTAGAAGGGTATTTCCTAAAATTAAAACTGATTGAGGCATTTAGGTTTTATAATGCGTTTCCAGGAGAAATGACAAATCACTGTGTGTCACTGTAAAAGGATTCTCTGGCTGGCTGAATGACGCTGGAGATGAGAAAACTTTTCTTCATTACACCAGTAACTTGGAAGATATGGCAAGCCTATTTCTTCTTCAGAACAGGAGTGATGCTTGCACTGTGAATGTATTTAACTTCAGAAACAATTCATTTCTTTTTACTTGACATATCTTCTTAAGCAAGGATATACGCAGCTGGTACTAGGACTTAACTCAGGGTCTCAAGCTCTTACTTACCTTCGTTATCCGAGATTGGCACTCTGCCACTTGAGCATCTCCTGCCTTTTGCTGGTTAATTGGAGATGAAAAGTCTTTTGGATTTGTCTATCAGGGTGGCTTCAAAAAGTGATGCTCAGATCTCAGCTCCTGAGTAGGTAAGATTATAGGCTGGAGCCAGCAGTGCCTGGCTTAAGCAAAGTTTTGAGGGTTTTTGCTTTGTTTTGTGCTGCTCTTGGGGCTTGAACTCAATGGGCTGGGTGCTGTCACTGAGCTTTTGTTTTATTTTATTTATTTATTTATTTATTTATTTATTTATTTATTTTGCTCAAGGCTACTCTACTACTTGAGACACAACTCTACTTCTGGCATTTTGGTGGTTAACTGGAGGTAAGAGTATCATGATCTTTCCTGCCCAGGCTGGCTTCAAACTAGATCTCAGCCCCCTGAGTAGCTAGAATTATGGGCATGAGCCACCACTGCCTGGCTTACACAAGGATTTTTAAGGTCACTTTTATAAATCTTTCCCATGAAAGATGTGAAAACAATTAAATGTATCATTTCGATTGCAAGTCTTAGACTTGCACTTGGGGAAAAGGCTTTGCATTAAGAATTAGAGCATTGTTCTGTTCTTGCCATAAGCAGAAATAAAAACAAGAACAAGTGTGTATTAAAATCTTTTAGGTTAAAAACTTGGATGGCCCAGGTGCCAGTGGTTCACACCTGTAATCCTAGCTTCTCAGGAGGTTGAGATTTGAGAATCGCAATTTGAAACCAGCCAGGGCCGGAAAGTACATGTGATTATTGTCTCTAATTAACCACCAAAAAGCCAAAAGTGGGGCTGTGGCTCAAGTGATAGATAGCTTTGAGCTAAAAAGCTTATAGATAGCTCTAGGCCCTAAATTGAAGCCGCAGGAAAGGCACCAAAAACCAAACAAACAAACCCCCAAACCAACTAACTTTGATGAGTCAGAACTGAACAGAAAGTTCATTTTGTAGTGGGAAACTACAAGTTTGTAATAGTTACTCTATGGGTATCTGTAAAACAACAACAACAAAAACATTGTTTACATAGGAAGAAGTAGACGAGATGCTAAATGGCTATGCCATCCATCTCACTAACCTCCATAAAACGTTTCTTTCATATCCAAGTTGTTTATTCTATATTTGTTATTATGAATGACAAACTTCCTTTGGCTAGATGCTAGTAGTTTTTGTAATAGTCCTTCGAAATAAGGAAGAAACAGACTTGGGAGCAGGGACTTGGGAAGCTGAGTTAAGAGGATCACTTGAGCTCTCAAGAGATGGGGGAAGAAGAAAGAGAGAGACAGAGACAGAGACACAGAGAGAGACAGACAGAGACAGAGACAGAAAGAGACAGAGAAAGGAAGAGGGAGAGGGAAAGAGAGAAGGAGGGGAGGAAGCAAGAACAAAAGGAAGAAAGGAGAGAGAAAAGAAAATCTTTAGAGCTTTCTTTAAATGCTGCTATTCAGAGAGGTGCTGAGATTTCTGTAATTCCAGTGTCTTTGGGAACTTCAAGCTTGACTTTGATTAGCCATTGTAATAGCCAGGGTATTTCTTTCAGCTTATTCCTAATGTCACTTTACTAGAGCTGTAAAGACATGCTCATAATATTTGCTTTTCATCTAAATCAAGAAGGCAATGCTAAGGGGAAAGAAGTATTTAGCAGTTGCATATAGGATTGAAGCGATGATAATCAGGGACCCTGGTAATTGAAGCTTTTGGGGAGGGGGAGAGAACCTTTCTTCTGGATCCTTCAGTCTGTTTAATAGGATAAAATTAGCTTGAGTGGTTTGGTATTTGAAGGGGATGTGATGTAATTGGAAGTGCCTCCCGGGTTTGCTGCTGGACAAAGCAATCAGGTGGAGACATGGGAGGGCAAGGGAAGCTCTGAAGTACGAATCAGCTTCCGCCATCCTAATTAGCCTACATTAGCTATGCTAGTTTTCTGCTTGGTTTTGAATTTCTCTGCTCATGCTACTTTCAGAGCTAAAAGGAAAGAAATACGAAATGTCCACCAAATTCCTATACAATACATGAATAACTGGGTCTAAACTGGAGGATCAAGTTTGATTGTCTAGCCATTGTCTAGGAAATTCAAATAGTGTGGAGGAGACACAGGTATTCTAGGACTAGTGGACCCCAATCCCATAGGGGAAAGCTGATAATGTACCAGAAATGGATTATCAAAGAATTTTGCACAGGCCACTTCTAGGCCTCACTAAGAACAGCGAAGTTGATCATTTAGCTTGTTGGGGACAGGGTAGGACATTTCACAAATCAATGCTTGTTTTCAGGTTGAATTGTAAAGTCCAGAAGGTTGGAAGAGGTAGTGTGTGTGTGTGTGTGTGTGTGTGTGTGTGTGTGTGTGTGTGTGTACTGCCATTTAAAAGCTTAAATTTAGCTCCAACTAGTCAACTCTAGCTGTGCAAAAATTTGCAATCCATCCAGAAAAGTGTGCACAAGTCCATTTTAATCAGTGGTATTTGGGTAGAAAAAAATAACACCTTAAACCAAAAGTCAGAAATTTTTGTTTTGCTGCTGCCAATGAACTAGAGAAAATGAAACAGTGTGAATCATAAATAATAGACATAAATTGAGATAAAAATGAATTAGTCACTTTCTATGAAGAAACACGCCCCGAGTCCCTCGTCAGGTCTTCATAGACTTCTGGTAACTCTGATGGGGGTTTTCATGCACACATACAACAATAACAACAACAGAGAAACAATAACCAATGGCTCAATTTACTTATATTTACATATCTAGCTCACCAGTTATTGGGCCTACGTGTGTGAATAGTTTGATATTGGCTCCTTTAGGAAATACCAAAAGTTCATTTGAATATTTCCCTATACAGAAAGACTGAGAACAGGCACGATAGTATATGCTTATAAATCCAGAAGACAGAGATAGGAGGATCATCATCTGAGACTTTTCATGGGCAAAATTATGAGATTCTATATATAAAATTAGCTAAAAGGAAAAGTGTTGGGCATGACTCAAGAGGTAGATGGCTTACGTAGCAACCTCAACACCCTGAATTCAATCTCCAGTAGAGAGACAGAGACTTAGACAGAGAGACAGAGTCACAGACACAGAGAGACTGACTAATGAAAACATTTTTTTTAATTGCTGAAAAAGGGGCTGGGATGAAAGGCTACAAATCAAAGAAAGGTTGGACAAATGGGATTGCATCAAACTTCAGAGCTTCTGCACGGCAAAGGACATAGCTCGCAAGATAAACAGAAAGCCCACAGACTGGGAGAAGATCTTTACTGGCCATTCAACGGACAAAGGCCTCATATCTAAAATATATGCAGAACTAAAAAAATTACCTTCCTCCAAAACAAAACCGAAAAGAACCAATAGCCCCCTCATCAAGTGGGCTAAAGACTTACAAAGAGACTTCTCTGATGAGGAAATGAGAATGGCCAAGAGACATATGAAAAAGTGCTCTACATCACTGGCCATAAAAGAAATGCAAATCAAACAACATTGAGATTCCATCTCACCCCAGTAAGAATGTCATATGTCAAGAAAACT
This sequence comes from Perognathus longimembris pacificus, assembly GCF_023159225.1. Classification (NCBI taxonomy): domain Eukaryota; kingdom Metazoa; phylum Chordata; class Mammalia; order Rodentia; family Heteromyidae; genus Perognathus; species Perognathus longimembris. The sequence continues at coordinate 26,579,776 of NC_063174.1, read as the reverse complement.
AACAATAACAATTGTTGGAGGGGATGTGGCCAAAAGGGAACCCTACTTCTTTGTTGGTGGGAATGTAAACTGGTTCAGCTACTCTGGCAAGCAGTGTGGAGATTCCTCAAAAGGCTAATTGTAGAACTCCCCTATGACCCAGCAACCCCACTTTTGGGTATCTATCCAAAAAACCACAAACAAAATCACAGTAAAGCCACCAGCACAACAATGTTCATTGCAGCGCAATTTGTCATAGCGAGAATCTGGAACCAACTCAGATGCCCCTCCGTAGACGAATGGATCAGGAAAATGTGGTACATATACATATGTGGAATTTTATGCCTCTATCAGAAAGAATGACATTGCCCCATTTGTAAGGAAATGGAAGGACTTGGAAAAAATTATACTAAGTGACATGAGCCAGACCCAAAGAAACATGGACTCTATGGTCTCCCTTATTGGGAATAATTAGCACAGGTTTAGGCAAGTCACAGCAGAGGATCACAAGAGCCCAATAGCTATACCCTTATGATCACATAAGATGATGCTAAGTGAAATGAACTCCATGTTATGGAAATGATTGTTATATCACAGTTGTAACTACTTTCAACGTCCCATGTGTATCTGTAGCTTCTACTATTGATGATGTTCTTGTATCACCTTCCTGTGATTGTATCTACACTATCTCTGTAATCTTATCTGAGTATATTGGAAACTGTGTATACTGGTATTAGAACTAGGAAATTGAAAGGGAACACCAAAATTGAGAGACACAGGGTAAAAAAAGAGAAACAACTACAAAAGCAATACTTGCAAAACTGTTCAGTGTAAGTGAACTGAACACCTCAGGTGGGGAAAGGGTAAGGGGGAGGGGGAGGGGGGTATGAGGGACAAGGTAACAAACAGTACAAGAAATATATCCAATGCCTACCGTATGAAACTGTAACTTCTCTGTACATCAGTTTGATAATAAAAACTTAAAAAAAAAAAAAGGCGGGGGCTGGGAATGTGACTTAGTGGTAGAGTGCTTGCCTAGTATGCATGAAGCCCTGGGTTCGATTCCTCAGCACCACATAAACAGAAAAGGCTGGAAGTGGCACTGTGGTTCAAGTGGTAGAGTGCTAGCCTTGAGCAAAAGGAAGCCAGGGTCAATGCTCAGACCCTGAGTCCAAGCCCCAGGTCTGGCAAAAGAAAAAAAAAATTGCTGAAAAAGGCTAGTGAAAAGCAAAAGCTGGGTGGATTCAAGATGTTAAGGGCCTAAAACTTGACCAATTTAGGAGGAAAAATCCACCACCATAACGTCTGTGAGTCAGGAACTCCGGTTGGATGTGCTTCTGCTGGGGTAGGTGGTCTTCTACAATGTTGTCTGTCCTTCTCATATGCCCTCAGCTTTCCTTTACAGACTTAAATGTGACCAAGTGTTAAGTACTGTGCAAGCTCTTCAGAACCACAGGCTTCATGATTTCAAAATGTTATCATTAGGCAAGGTGGTTTAGTAATTCAGAGAGTCACCAGGAACAATAGTGAGTTACACAATAGGTGTGATTTGTGTTTGAAACGTTAGTGAGCAGATCCCAGGGGTGGGGTGGTGCTTGGGCTGGCAGGCTGGATGAGCTGCAGCGTGGTTTGCAATTCGCTATGGTGCCATACTGCACATAGGCCCTGTTGGTTTGCTGTAGCTTCTTAGACCATTTCCAGAGTCCCTTCAGCTGGCAACTCTGGCTCTTAGCTGTTGAAAGCATTCAGTTGTGAAATTGTGTTTATTATAACACACAGAAGCCATGTGTTAAGATCACATATTGTTAGAGATGACTCAATAATTTTCAGACTTCAGCATAAAGGATGACATTTTCTTCTCCCAACAGTTGTAAATGAAAAGGTAGAGGGTATAAAAGGCACTGTGACTTTTATATCAACCCATCCAACTTGACTTCATCCAACTTGCTAGTGTACTAGTAAACCTATTAAAACCAAAAATAGTAAATCTATTGGTCCCATGCAGACAGTGTTGGGCATCATAAGAGGGAACCAATATACAATATCCATGTACGTTTTATGAAAAGTATTCATTTCCATTCTGCTCAATCTCCCATTCCAGAGGTTCTAAGACAATAGTGTCTATTTGTTCAAGGCTACATGAAGAATTTCTCTGATTTCTGACATAGACTGTAAACTTGATACCCAATTCATGTGCTACTGCTTGAACAATGATTTAGGATAAATCATTAGTGGTGATCTGATGATCTGATGTTCTGCAGAGACCACCCATGTACTCATTTGCTCGACGGAGTACCTGACCTAGCCAAGAACTCTGCCATGCTGGATACTGCAGGCACAGAAGAAAATACAAGTGTCGAGGGAGGGGGGTATAAGGGAAGAGGTAACAAACAGTACAAGTAATGTATCCAATGCCTAACGTATGAAACTGTAACTTCTGTACATCAGTTTGATAATAAAAATTTGAAAAAAAATAGAAAATACAAGTGTCTTGTCTTCATGGGCTCATGAGCTAGTAAATTCTCAGAAAACCAACAAGGCTATTTTATATGATGTGAAAGGCTATGAAAACTAGTGATGTATGACCACCCTGAGATACCACTTCTCGCCTACTAGGATGGCTATCTGAACAAAGGAAAAGCCATAAGTGTTGATAAGAATGTAAAGAAGTTGGTGGTACATTGCCAGTATGGAACACTGCTTCAAAGCGCCTCACAACAAGAAAATTCAGTCTTAGAAGGTGACTTAGCAATTCTACACCTAGAGATATACACCCAAAAGAATTCATTTAAATTGTTTTTCCTTTTCCTGATGACTATGTATTCTTTACCTTAATATATGGTATATTCACATGCACATCTTTGGGAGGGTCGGGGAAAGGCACAGGAAAAAAAAAAAAAAGAAGACTTAAAAAGATATTTGTGGATGGGGTAGAGAATTTTCCCAGCATGTACAAGGCCCCTGGTTCCATGCTCAACACACACACACACACACACACACACACACACAATACTTGTGTACCAGTGTTTACGGCATCAGTATTCACAAAGTGGAAGAAAGCCATACGTTTATCAACAGATAAATGGGTAAACACAATAAAGTGTAAGTCAGATACAAAAGGAGAAATGTGATACAGATTCATTTACATAAGGTATTCATTTATGTGAGGCCATTAACATGAATTAGAAGCAGGGGTTACCAGGAGCAGCAGGAGTAGGAAAGGGAAAGAGTTATATTTAATAGGTACAAATCTTGTGTTGCAGATGATAAAACAAAACAAAACAAAAAACCACTTTCAGGCATAAACACTGTAATGGTTGCCCAGATCAATGATTTAATGGTGCCAAATCACATACTCATGGTGGTTTAAACAGTCAATATGGTAATATATATATGTGTATATATATGTATATATATATATATATATATACTATTTTTGTAAAACTTAAGAAATTGTGGTAAAGGATGACTGGGGAGAGGGGAAAGAGGAAAGAGGGGAGGAAAGAGAATTTTCTGAGGCACTAGGGTGGAAGCGAGCCTTTTTTTTTTTTTTTTTAAGTACGGGGTTTTAAACTCAGAGCCTTGGGCTTGATCCAACACCAACCTGGAACCAAGATTTTCCTCCCACTACCCCCCATAGAGCTGGAATAGCAACACTTGTTTGACATAGTGCTCTTCTTCTTTCTGTCTCCCAAGTAGCCAGGATCAAAGGTGAATGTGTGTGTGATCCTGGACCAGGAACATGTTTTTGAAGACGTGAGAGGGCAGGAATGCCTAGAATAGAGTACAGGAGGGACCACAGACTAATTGTCATGCTGACAAAGCATGTTGTTTTATACCAGACCTGAGGCTTGAACTCAGGACCTGGATGCTATCCCTGAGCTTTTTTGCTCAAGGCTAGTGCTCTACCACTCAAACCACAGTTTCAGATTTTCGCTGGTTAGTAAGAGGTAAGAGTCCCATGGATTTTCCTGTCTGGGCTGGCTTTGAACTGTGATCCTCAGATCTCAGCCTTGTGAGTAGCTAGGATTACAGACATGAGCCACCAGTGCCTGGCTTTCATTATAAGATTTTGTTATTAATGCTATTGTTGTTTTGTGTTGCTTATTTGTTGAGACAAGATTTCATTATGAAGCACAGGCTGACCTGGAACTTTCTCTGTAGCCCATGCTGGCCTCAAACTCATGATCTTCCTGCCTCAGCTTCCCAAATGCTTGAGCTTACAGGTATGTACCACTATATCTGGCAGCAGTTGTCATTTTTAATGCTAAAATTCTTTTAAAATAATTTATGAATTTCAGTGAGGGATGCTTGTATTATGGTCAATGTTCTAAAACTAAGGAATTGAGTTTGGAGATTTGTCTTTCCCAAATAGAAAGTATAAAAAAATAAAATAACATGATTAAAAACTCTTACAAATAAACATTGACCATAACGTCATCACCACTAGCATTTAAAATCCACTCCAATCTACATCACCCCAAATCGGGGGTCACCCAAACAGTAATTGAAAACCACACTCAGTGGCTCTCTTTGTATAAATTTCTATCTGCCCAAGGCTGTTTTCAAGACTGTAAGTAAATTATAAAGAAGAACATTGACAGGAGTGTGTATTCAAGAGACAGGATAATCCAGAAGGCTTGAAAATGATTAAGGTTATAATCAACACAAAAACCTGAAGTAAGTTTGCAATTCTCTCTTCAACTCTGACAAATAGGTTTAGTTTCCTTATGCAGAAAGATGGTTTTGTTATTGCGTACTTCCCTAACTTGAATTCCTTCCTTCCTTCCTTCCTTCCTTCCTTCTTTCCTTTCTTCCTTCCTTCCTTCCTTCCTTCCTTCCTTCTTTCCTTTCTTCCTTCTTTCCTTCCTCCCTTTCTTCCTCCTTCCTTCCTCCCTTTCTTCTTTCCTTCCTTCCTCCCTTGCTTCCTTGCTTTTTTTGGCACTGGTATTAGGGCTTCAACTCAGTCAGGGTGTCATCTAATAGCCTTTTCACTCAAGACTGACAGTCTACCACTTCTGGCTTTTCCGTGGCTAATTGTATAAGAGAATCTCATGGATTCAAACCATAATCTTCAGATCTCAGCCTCCAGAGTAGCTAGAAATACCAGTGTGAGCCACCAGCACCCAGCTTTCAACATTTCTGTTTTTCCCCTTTTTAAAAACATAATATTTAATTTTGTTTTACAGATGATATACAGAGGGGTTACAGTTACATAAGTAAGGTAATGAGTACATTTCTTGTCTAACAGTATTAATCCTTCCCTTGTTTTCTCCCATTTTCCCTCCCCCCACTCCCCTCCTCAAATTGTAAAGTTTGTTTCCAACATAGTGTGTGTTGCTGTTGCATTGGTTCTTACAGCTACTTCTGTCCTGCAAAATCATAGCTTTAGATAAATGGAATTCTTGAGAAGGCAGACATAGGAAATGTTTTTGTGTTGCAAGCTAGTATTCGCCTATAGGCACAGGCCAAACCTAGGAAACATCTGTGCTCAAGTCAGTGCAAATATTAGTCTGCCTGGCTCCAAAACCTCATTAGGTTCCAGAAGACAATTGCAGACATTATATAAAGCTTTCTAATGTATCTTCATGTCTCCTTTTTTACTTTCAACTTTTTCTTTTACTCATTTGAAAATCAGGTATTAGGGTTGGAGGCATGGCTCATTTGGCAGAGTGCTATCCAATGAGCCAAAGTATCAGGTATCAAGTTTGAGTCCTGGTCTCAAAACTAACTAACTAAATAAATAAATAACTAGATACTGGGATTCACTTGGCAACCCAGCACCAAATCTGGAAAAATTTCTTTTGCATATACAACAGGAATCTACTCTTTACACATAGAATATGGCGAGACTCACCTGAGTAATTACTGAATAAATGTGTTCTAAGCTTATGACGTGAGTGATTGATTATAGTAAGTGAACCTCTGGGAGGCAAGAACAGCACTATGTACTGGAACTCAAACTGTACCTGTAACAACTAATTTTTCATTGTTTTTAGGAGATTGACATCCAATTTGGTATTTGCCTCTAAAGACAACATGTGATTTAGAGCCAAGGGAGGTATATAGCACATCACATTAAAGTTCATTGTGGTTTCCATTACATCACCCTGCTCTGTGCTGTTTATAGCAGTTACAACTAGCTGGTACCCTCGGAATTCTTTGTTCATTGGTTGGTCTATTGTCTGCTTCTACCTTCTGGAGTTCTATGAAACACTGAAGCCTTGTCTACGTGGCTCACTATTGCATGCCTGTTACTAACGCTGTACCTGACACTTGCCTAGGCAAGTGTTACTTGATTCAGTCGATGCCTATGCTCTGTGGAGCCCTCTGACCAAGAGAAACAGAGCCTTGAATATGATGAGTAGGGTGAATTTCATTGTTACAGTTTTTCATCGCTACCATTTATTTATTTCACTGTGGCAGTTAGAGGGGAGGGCCACCCATTCCCCCATTCCTGGCAAACAGATAGCTAAAATATCATGTTTAATGCTTTCTATTTTTCTCATTTAAGCTTCCCACACCTGGGGCATTTGCTACTTTTTCGTCTGTAATCAACACAACAAGCAAGTAGCAACAAGATCATATTCTCAAGAAAATAAAGCAACAAGACAATTGCATTATGTTCAACAGGTTCTTAGTATGTGACATCAAGCTTTGTTATTCCTCTTCCTATGCATTTATCCATTGTTGGGATTGGTTAGGAAGCCAGCTAATTGCAACTCAAGCTAAAATGTGTGGGGAAAAAAACAACAACAACCACCTGACAATGTCTCTATAAGTCATCTAAAAACTGTAATTCCAGGACCATTGAGATATCTGCAGCTCGATTCAAGTACCTACAGTGAGTCTCCTCCATATTTTTCGCTGGCAACTTTTCTCCCATAAAGAGAAGGTAGAAATAGTACCATGAGTAACCACAGAGGTTCTAGACTCTGACTTCTTTAGTTTCCAATCCTGGCTTTGCCACTTCCTGACTATAGAGCTTAGACAAGTTATTTATACTTTGTGTACTTCCATTTTCTCATCTGTCAAATGGAATTAGTAACCGTTTTGAAGTAGATAGCGAACTTTGTTGCAGATTATATGTGCTCAATATTAAACCATACCACAAAACATAACAATATTCAAATTTTCAAAGAACAGCTGGACAAGGTAGCTTGCACCTGTTACCTTAGCTATTGGGAAGCCAAACACAGGTGGCTCAAGCTGGTAGGAAGTAAGAGCTTAACTCCAAAATAACCAGCAGAAAATAGGACTAGAGGCATGGCTCAGCAGTGAAAGCCCCACTGTGAGTACCTGAGGTAAACTTCCAATACTGACAAAATAAGAAATAATAATAGATCTTTACTTTTTTTTTTTTTTTTGGCCTGTCCTGGGGCTTGAACTCAGGGCCTGAGCACTGTCCCTGGCTTCTTTTTGCTCAAGGCTAGCACTCTGCCACTTGAGCCACAGCGCCACTTCTTGCCTTTTCTATATATGTGGTGCTGAGGAATTGAACCCAGGGCTTCAGGTATATGAAGCAAGCATTCAACCACGAGGCCATATTCCTAGCCCTGATCTTTATTTTTTAATCATCTTGATAACTGTAGTCCTTGTGATCTAAGGAAGTCTCACGTCCTAGAAGGCCACAGAAAGGGACATCGACCAAATGTGTGAAAGGTATCATCAATACCTGCATTGTTGTCTAGATGCAGTCATGGCACTTCATTCTGAAATCCAAAAAGCTCTGAGGAAAAAAAGTCATGTTTTCACAAAAAACTCATTTGAAGGCAAAACTGACATAAGACTATGAGTTTGTGATTTCCACGTACAGTGACCATTACCACAGTGCACGAGAGCTAATCATGAAGGATGGCCCCGATCACAATGGAGATACTCCACATACACATCCTGTCACAGTCATCATCAGAAAAATCTGAATTCCCAACTATATCCAGCCCCAAGGATTTGGGATAAGGAATTTTATATCTCTGCTTTATTTACATTTCATTTGTCAGAACATAGTCTTCAGTCCATTGTTAGCTACAAGGCATCTACAAGTTGTAGCTTGTGTTATGGTCAGTCATGTGCTCAGCCTGAATTCTACTATGGTGAGGAAAATTAGGTATTGGAGCCAGTTGGTAGTCTCTGACACCATCTCTGATGCAATCTTTCCCTCCTGAAGCCCTATCCTAAAACCTCCTCAGAGCCCTTTAATGGGATCAGAATAAAGAGAATTGTCCCTTTGGGGTATTTGTGTTTGGGGTTTTTGTTGTTGTTGTTTTTGGATGTTCCTGGCTTGAACTCGGGGCCCTGAGCCTCTCTGTGCTCAAGGCTAGGACTCTATTAGAGCGCCCCTTCTGGCTTTTTCTGTTTATGTGGTTGTGAGGAATTGAACCCAGGGCTTCATGCATGCTAGGCAAGCACTCTACCGCTAAGCCACATTCCCAGCCCCATCCCTTTGGTTTCCTATAAGCAGCCTGGCAGATTTCAAATGACCCATTTCTGGCTTTAAAAGACCCAACATGACCAGCTACTAATGCCTATGGAACATGATTATGGCTTCTCAGACGAATGTACAGCAGTTCTGAATTCTTCCTTCTAGAGTCACCTTCATTTCACAGAAGTCTCCTAAATGTCTAAGAAATTCAGCACTAGACCTTTGGCTCCAGCTGGTCAGGGGATCTGCCAATAGAAACCCTCACGACAACTAACGGCCAATGTCCCTTCCATTTTCCTGACAGTCCCAGGAGAATGTTCAAGAATCAACTTCTAAACATGAATATTATCCCGACTCGAACATTGTTGGAATTCATAGAACTCTACCAAATGCAAGCTTCCCTCTCAAAAAAGAAAAAAAGAAAGAAAAGAAAAGAAGAAAGAGAAGAGGAAGAAAGAATCAAATTTTAAAACTTCAGCTCTGCACTGGAGATAATATTGTGTTCTGCTGACATGGAGCCTAGAAGACAAGTATGTTTCTGTGCTCATTGCAACAGGACACAAAAGATGAATATTTGGTGAGTGTTGAAAGAAGGAAAACAATTTAAAATTAGATTTTTATTTTCAGCTCAGAAGCTAGAGAAAGCTATTTGAAGAAAATGGATAAGGCTTGTATTATGAGAAAAACCTAAACCGTCCAGTCCTAAAGCCTAATTGCTAGTCATTGGCAAAATTTAATTTTTCCTCAAAGAAAAATAAAATGCAAGATAAGCAAGAAAGAGACAGTCCCACACAATAACAAAACAAAACTCAGCCTCTGGCTTGTATGCAGTAAACTGTAAATAGATCAATGTTTTATAGTGGCATGTCTTAGAGTTGACTAGTTGCTTCTTGAATCCTGCTTCATTTTATGCATTCCTTGATTCTTATAAAAATGAGCTTTTTTAATGTCCAACCCTTAATTCACTAAGCAGAGATGCCAAACTTGAAGTATTCCACATTTCTTTTTTAACTTTTTAAATAGAGGTTCATGCAAACTGTTCCAGGTAAGTTCAAATAAATAAGTATTTTGGAGAATGTCCATTTTATTCAGCCTAAGAAGCTAAGTGTAACATAAATGGGAAAAAATAGACCGTACCTTGGGCATTTTCATACATTTTAATAGCCAGTTTCTATTGATCGCTTTTTTTTTTTGCAAGTAAAGGAAAAAAATCACACATCACATTGCATATTTTCTTACAATGGAAAGTTATTTTGATCACACTTCACAAATGATCCATACTGATATTAAGTTTGCAGTGTTGGGAGGAGAAAAGCGGGAACTTCATTTGAATTTAGAAAGTCTCTAGATGATAATTGAATCACAAGTCTGGATTTAATTCTAGGAGCAACACTTGACTTGGTCAAAATCACTGTTATGAAGAGATGCAATTTTTACACAGTACTTCACATTGATTAAGTAATGTGTGAAAATGAAAAAAAAAGTATTTGAATCTTAATCACAGTCATTTGCATGAAATAAAGTCTGTGTCAAGGGAATGCACATTATAATAACTCCTGGGTGTTTTGGTTGCATCAGTGAGCAAAGAAGTTGTATGCATTTTTTAGTGCTGATATACAAGAATTCCTTTTATATTTACTGTACCTTGGATTGTATGAGAATTCAGCAATATAGGGTTTGGGCTGGTGAGAGACGACAACTGATTAACCACCTTAACAATGGCTGTAATTAAAACATGTTTGATAATGCATGCGTCTGAATTAAACTGGCCACATTCAAAGAAAGAAAAGAGAAATAAGAATTTGATATGAACCTCATTCTCAGCAAGCCTCTCCATTAGATGGAAAAGTAAAAAAAATGAGGGAAGGAACTTCTGAAATATTCTACCAGTCTCTGTTCAACACATTTCTCTGGCTAGTGTTAAGTGCTCAGAATGCTTGAAATGGTGAGCTGAGCTACTTAACCATGTGCCTGATCCCCAAATAATTTCTGGGCCTGGCCTTCAAATCTTATAGGTACCAATTTTCTTCACTGGCATGTGCTAATACCTCCAGTCTCCTCTCTGTTAAGAATCCAGAGTCCTGGGGCTGGGGAGATAGCCTAGTGGCAAGAGTGCCTGCCTCGGATACACGAGGCCCTAGGTTCGATTCCCCAGCACCACATATACAGAAAAACGGCCAGAAGCGGCGCTGTGGCTCAAGTGGCAGAGTGCTAGCCTTGAGCGGGAAGAAGCCAGGGACAGTGATCAGGGCCTGAGTCCAAGGCCCAGGACTGGCCAAAAAAAAAAAAGAATCCAGAGTCCTAGGTGCTGTCAGCCAGACACAATGGTACATTCCTGTAGTCTCAGCTAGTGCAGGAGGCTGATGTAAGATCACTAGAGCTCAGAGTTTTGAGGCCAGCCTGGCCAATATATAGACAGAACTTACCTCAAAGAAAAGACAAAGAGGAAAGAAGGAGGAGATGAAGGGGATAGAAAGAAGGAAGGAAGGAAGGAGAAGGAGGAGGAGAAGAAGAAGGACACCAAGAAAATGAATAAAGCTAGTATTATGAGGAAAAACCTAAACAAGGATGAGGCTGAGGAGGAAGATGAGAAGGAGGGGAGGAGGAGGAGGGGGAGGAAGAGTAGGAGGAGGAGGGGGAGGAGGGGAGGGGGAGGAGGGGGAGGGAAGGAGGGGGAGAAGGAGAAGGGGGAGGAGGAGGGGGAGGGGAGGAGGGGAGGAGGGGAGGAGGAGGGGAGGAGGGGAGGAGGGGGGAGGAGGAGGAGGAGGAGGGGGGAGGAGGAGGGGAGGAGGGGGAGGAGGAGGGGGAGGGGGAGGAGGAGGGGGAGGGGGAGGAGGAAGGGGAGGGGGAGGAGGAGGGGATGGAAAAGAAAAATTAAAGCAACAACCGCAGCAGGCAGGTGTCTGTAGCTGATACTGTAATCCTAGCTAATCAGGAGGCTGAGATCCAGAGGATCAAGTTTGCAGCCATGCGTGCTCCAACAGCACTGTTCACAACAGCCAAGACATGGAACTGGCCTGGGTGGCCCAACAATCAAGGTTAAGGTTTGTTGTTTTTTTTAATGTGGTATATACACATAATAGAGTTATTCACCATAAGAATAAAATTATGGCTGGTGCCAGTGGCTCACACATATAATCCTAACTACTTAGAAGGCTGAGATCTGAGGATCAAGATTTGGGGTGCTGGTGGCCACATTTAACTGTACTGATCTCAGACACTGAATGTAGTCAATATCAGAGACATCCTAGCACAGCACTAAACCTGGACTTACAGGGAAATAATCTGGATGATTATGAGTAAAAAGAACTGGTGTGGGCTCTGGAAAGCCTTAAGAGCTAACAGGATACTCTCTTAGTCCTTTCATGATATGACCACAAATGGGATAGTTTATAAACGACAGAAGTTTATTTCTCACAGTTCTGGAAAATGGGAACCTAAGAATGAGGTGCTGGTTATTCAGTGTCTAGGTAGAGCCTGTGGCCTGTTTCTCAGCCACCTTTTATGTCTTCCACGGCAAGACGCATAAGGAAGCCCTCTGGAGTCTCTTATGAGGGCTCTACTTCCATACTGAAAGCTAACATTTCCCAAAGCCACTCCCCTCAGTTGGTGATTAGGATTCAACCTATAAATTTTAGAGAAACATTTTGAAGCATCTAGTTTACTACGACAGGATACAGTAGGGATGTGTGCACGAAGCTGCTTGGCCTCTGTAACTCAGTGGAAGATGGGGTGAGAGCCAGTAGGAGTGGAGAGAGGAAGAGAGGAGGCCAGCAAGGACCTGGTGGATTGTCCCAGCCATATGGCAAGGACAGCCTATTTAGACACATTTTTTTTAATTAAAAGAAAGAAAAGAGAGAGGGAAGCAGAGATAAAGAGAAAGATAGGAAGGAAGGAAGGAAGGAAGGAAGGAAGGAAGGAAGGAAGGAAGGAAGGAAGGAAGGAAGGAAGGAAGGAAGGAAGAAGGAAAGAAGGAAGGAAGGAAGGAAGGAAGGAAGGAAGGAAGGAAGGAAGGAAGGGAGGAAGGGAGGGAAGGAAGGAAGAAAAGAGAGGGAAGCAGAGATAAAGAGAAAGATAGGAGAGAAGGAAAGAGAAGGAGAGATAGGAAAGTATGGAAGGAGGGAACTCTCTTTTGGAAATAGGTATCTGCTTGTCTTATCTACTAATCTTCTAATTTCTCTCTCAGCATGTACATACAGACCATTTCCTGTGCTGAGTTACAGCTCGTCACCTTTTCATGATTTTTCCACAATATAATACAACTTCTTAGAAACTATTTCTCATCTATTATAACCTTTTCAGCTTGAGCTTTAATTGAACCACCATAGCTGTGCAGATTTACAGAACAGTTCTGGTTTTGGAAGTTTAGTTTTCTTGATAAATAACCTTAACTATTACAGAAGATAGTAATGAAGAGAGCATTAAAAAATTATAAAACATAGGAGACTGAGATCTGAGGAGTGTGGTTCGAAGCAAGCTGGGTAGGAAAGTCCATGAGACTCTTATCTCTAATTAACCAGCAAATAAAAAGAAAAAAGCCAGAAGTGGAGCTGTGGCTCAAGTGGTAGAGTATTAGCCTTGCCCTGAGTTCAAGCCCCAGAATGGGCACATAAATAAAAATCAAAACAAAAAAAAGAATAAAATATATAACAAAGGTAGACATAAAGCTAAACATGTATGCTATCACAATCAATGTATATGTTAAGAACTAAAAATATTTAAGGAAAAAAAGCAAATCTCAACTTTCTGGAGAATACTGAATCTTTGTGGTCTTGCATTAATAAATCTCAAAACCTGAGTAGACATGAATATACAAATCTGCAGATATTTTTTAGTGGGAGGAAGTGGATAAGGAAGTACCATTCTAAGGCCAGGGTCAACTGATTTTCTGAATACAATAAGAATTCGGCCATTACCAGCACAACAATGTTCATCGCAGCACAATTTGTCACAGCGAGAATCTGGAACCAACCCAGATGCCCCTCAGTAGACGAATGGATCAGGAAAATGTGGTACATATACACAATGGAATTTTATGCCTCTATCAGAAAGAATGACATTGTCCCATTTGTAAGGAAATGGAAGGACTTGGAAAAAATTATACTAAGTGAAGTGAGCCAGACCCAAAGAAACATGGACTCTATGGTCTCCCTTATTGGGAATAATTAGTACAGCTTTAGGTAAGTCATAGCAGAGGATCACAAGGCCCAATAGCTATACCCTTATGAACACATAAGATGATGCTAAGTGAAATGAACTCCATGTGATGGAGACAATTGTTATATCACAGTTGTAACTACTTTCAACGTCCCATGTGTATCTGTAGCTTCTATTATTGATGATGTTCTTGTATCACCTTCCTACACTATCTCTGTAATTTTATCTGAGTATATCGGAAACCGTGTATACTGGTATTGGTTAAAAAAAGACAAACAACTACAAAAGCAATACTTGCAAAACTGTTTGGTGTAAGTGAACTGAACACCTCAGGGGGGGAAAGGGTAAGGGGGAGTAGGGAGGGGGGTATGAGGGACAAGGTAACAAACAGTACAATAAATATATCCAATGCCTAACATATGAAACTGTAACCTCTCTGTACATCAGTTTGATAATAAAAATTTGAAGAAAAAAAAAAGAATGCGGCCATTAAATTGTACCTAATTCTAAGGGAAGAATTCTCATTAAAACAAGACACAAACTGTACAAGAAATGTATCCAGTGCCTAACGTATGAAACTGTAACCTTTCTGTACATCAGTTTGATAATAAAAATTTGAAAAAAAAACAAAGTAAATAAAATAAAAAAACAACAACAAGACACTGACACCAAAGGATTGCAGATGACATAGAAATGAAAAACTACAGATCAATATCGCTTATAAACAAGACACAAGGTACCAAATAAAAGATTAGCATATCGTACAAACATACCAAACATACCAAAACCAAGTAGTGGTGATAATAATATGAAACTACTATGTGATATTACCATATAAATAGGCTAGAATATTGCCACCAGATGATTATCTCAAAAATTGCCACAAGACACATCTTGACTTTTGGGGCTGGGAATATGGCTTAGTGGTAAAGTGCTTGCCTTGGATACATGAAGCCCTGGGTTCAATTCCTCAGCACCACATATATAGAAAAAGCCAGAAGTGGCACTGTGGCTCAAGTGGTAGAGTGCTAGCCTTGAGCAAAAAGAAACCAGGGACAGTGCTCAGGCCCTGAGTTCAAGCACCAGGACTGGCAAAAAGCAAAACAAACAAACAAAAATCTTGACTTTTTAAGAGTTTTTGTGGGTTTTTTTTTTGTTTACTACTTTTCTTTTCTTTTATTCTTATTTATTGTCAAAGTGATGTACAGAGAGGTTACAGTTTCATACGTTAGGTCTTGGATACATTTCTTGTACTGTTTGTTACCTCCTCCCTCATTCCCCCCTCCCTCCTCCCCTTTTCCCTCTCCCCCACCATGAGTTGTTCAGTTGTTTTACACCAAATGGTTTTGCAAGTATTGCTTTTGGAGTCATTTGTCTTTTTATCCTTTGTCTCTTGATTTTGATATTCCCTTTCAGTTTCCTAGTTCTAATACCAGTATATACAGTATCCAGTGTACTCAGATGAGATACAGTGATAGTGCGGGTACAACCACAGGAAGGGGATACAAGAGGATCATGAACGAAAGAAGCTATGGTTTCACATGGCATGTTGAGAGTAATTACAACAGTGATATAACACTGGATTCCAAAACATGGAGTTCACTTCACGTAGCATCATCTTATGCGTTCATAGGGGCGTAGCTATTAGGCTCTTGTGATCCTCTGCTGTGACTAGCCTAAACCTGTGCTAATTATTCCCTATGAGGGAGACCATATAGTCCATGTTTCTTTGGGTCTGGCTTACTTCACTTAGTATAATTTTTTCCAAGTTCTTCCATTTCCTTACGAATGTGGCAATGTCATTCTTCCTGATAGAGGCATAAAATTCCATTGTGTATATGTACCACATTTTCTTGAGAGTTTTAATATTGTAGTGACAAAACAAAACTTTTGAAGTTATTTAAAAATTTAGCATCTCCTCAGGTATGACAGCTCATGCCTGTAATCCTAACTAGTCAGGAGGCTGAGATCTAAGAAGGATCATGATTTGAAGCCAGCTCAAGCAGGAAAGTTAATGAGTCTCTTATCTCCAATTAACTACCAAAAAGACAGAAGTGGAGGTATGGCTTAAGTTGTACAGTGCCAGCTTGAATGAAAAGGCTCATTGATCCTTCATTCTGAGTTCAAGCTTTAGTAGTGGCACAAACTCACAAAAATTACATCTCATTTCTATCCAGGCATCATAAAGAACCTGTACACTGCACTGGAACAATATGAAAAACGAGAAGTAATCTCATTAAAGTCAGGAACATAAGAAGTGTCCTTGGTATTACCACAATTATTTAATGATTGTCCTTGAAGTGTTCCCCAATGTAATTAGAGGAGAGGAGAGGAGAAGCATAAATATTGGATAGGAATAGGCAGAAATAGCATTATTTGCAGATTATCATGATTATAGTCTTTAAAAACGCAAGCGAACCAACCTGTAAAATGTGAGAGAATTTAATTGCTTTATGTGTTAAAATATAAGCAGAAACAATAAACTTCCTTACTTGTCTAAACTAACTAATTACAAAGTTTAATAAGTAAAATAGTTTCTATCAAATGAAAGAGAAAAAACAAGTGATAGGTTTCATACCAGGAATTTTTTTTCTGGCAGTACTAGGTTTTGAATTCATGTCTTCAGGCTTGCTTGGCATGTAATCTTTCCCTTAAACCCTACCTCTAGTCCTTCTTTGCCTTACTTATTTTTCAAATATGATCTCATATTTTCTTATCAAAAGCCAACCTCAGACCTTGATTCGCCTACCTAATGCCTCCTGCCTAGCTGGTATTTCAATTGGAGCTACCAGGCTTGGTTTGGTGGCTGAGATGGGATCTCAGTAGCTTTTTGCCAAGACTGGCCTTGAAGTGTCATCTCCCAATCTGTCTCCTGAGTAGCTGTGATTACAGTTATGGGCTACTACACTCAATCTTACATTGAGGAAATTTTAAGGAGTTTCTTCTAGATTTTCAGATGGTTCACCATTTATATTCTCCAGTTTTCCTGTGCAATTGTGTGCTCCATGAGAGATCATGTCTAACATACTGTCTTCTCTTCCTCTGTTTTATCTTCATTCCACATTTCACTCCACCAACTGTTCTTTAGACAGCCTTGTTTACCATATAAACACTAGACTTTAAAGTCCAGGAGACAGGGACTAAATAAAGTAAACAACAACAACAACAACAATAACCAAGTTAAGTTGGCTCTAGTGAATAACACAGTGCCTACAACTCAGTAGCCCTTCATAAATACTTTTTGAATAAATGAATTACAGAGGGACTAGGAAATAGGGAGGGAGTCTGGAGCTATTTAGAAGGTAGGACCTTGTAACTCATTCTAAAGGAGAAATGGCAGAAGCATGAGGGACTGAGAATGATTCTTTTTCTGGACCAGGTTATGGGAGTGCTGTTATATCATTCCTGTATTACACAATTGAAGATGAGATGATGGATATGTGGAAAATGAGTTGAGTTCAGTGTGTGGTCTGAGGTACCTTTTGAATGTTCATATAGAAATATACAGAAGGCAAATGAAAACGTTGGTTCATAGTCCAGGTAGAAATGAGTTTTACAATGACTTTTGAAGAGAAAGAAAAGAGCAGAAAGGAAAGGCGTACAAAAATTAAACAAACAAACAACCCCACAAGTGAAGATGTAAAAATAAGCTTAAGCTTGAGCCCTGTCTTTACTGAGCTGGCCCTGTGGTGGGTGGGTTAAGATGCTTTTGCAGACTATTTGCCCCTTTATTTTTTGGAGACATGACTAATTCTTTAGAAGTTTGAGAAAGAACGTGACGTGTGAGGCCTAGGTTAGGCTAGCTAGCTTTATTTTCTACACAATTTTTTTTCTACACAATTTTTCTGCAAACCTAAAAGACTGCTCTTAACACACATCATCACCATCATCATCATCATCATCACCATCATCATCATCATCATCATCATCTTTTTTCTGCCTCAAGTTTCCTCATATTCATCAGTGGTAATAAAAGTCACAATTGCTTCACACATTTTCTAGAGTCAATTAAATTAAACAGCCATGGTAAAATACTTAGAACAAGGACAAACACAAAGCACAAAATTACCCAGCAAAATGATTCTCCTAATCAATATTTGTATATTGAGGCATTCCTTATGTCCACAGATTTTCTCCACATGGCTTTGCCTATAGTTCCACCTGTTTTACTGGGGAATGTTGACTCTAGACACTGGAATTTTGTCAACTAGGCAGCAAAGAGCCCATGTGTAGTTTTTCTGCCTGAGTCACTCAGCTCCATGTTCTCCCCACCCAGTGAGCAGCTCCATAGTTAGGATGGTGAGGATGGATGCTCACCACCATCTAAGCAAGTCTGCATTTTCAGAATGTTACAAGGTATGCAACACCTTTCTGCATTTTGGAAATGTGTGGTTAATCTGTTGCCTATTTTTCAGGAAGTGGAGAGAGATCTTCTCCAGAGAGAGTAAGGCTGCTTCTCTTTCTCTCCCATCTCCAGAACTCGACAGGTCCCTGAGCTGCCTGGACAATAAAATGACTAACCTCAAAAAGTGAGCTACTTAGCCTAGGGGGCCTGGCTCAGCAAAAGGTAGAGCATCTGTTTAGCAAGTACAGGCCCTGAGTTCAAATCCCAGCCCTACAAAAAATCAAATAAGTTTATAATAATGCACACCTGGTTCTTTTTAAGTTAGGTACATAAGAAAATGTGAGCTTATTCTCTTTATATTCAGCACATCTAAAGCAATGGCTTCATCTGGGACACAACATTGGTGATGCAGAGAGCCAGAAATTTAGTCACATCAAAGCAATTTGCAAATTGCATACTCTTTCTCTGTGTTTAATGTTTCATGCAAAAGATGAGGTGGTTGATTTAACTGGTTCATAGTCCTGTATTATCTCATTAGCTATCTCCAAAAGAAATCAAATCTTATTAAAAATAGACAGAGGACACTAACAACCTGGAAAATGTAATAGTATAACCTGTATGAGAGTGTGTAAGAGAAATGTTTTAAGTCACTTAATTTCCTTGTGTTGTAGGTACATGAGAACTTGTATAACCATTCTTGCTAACCTGCAAGCATGGGAATTATGTGTCTGTGCATGCCAATTGTAATATCTGAGCTTAAAATGGAATTATAGACTAACTATGCACTGTGTATGTTTTAGTTTAGCAAAGACAGATCACTTATAAGTTAAACTAGGAGTTCTAGAGCATCACAATTCTTCTCATCTCTTTAATCTTTTGTACTTTTTCAACCAGAATTCTAGAAAAATAAGTAGATAGCTTTACACGTCTCCAACTATCTTCAGTTCCAATTATGTTCCTGGTCTGAGCTATATTTTCCTGGACTGTACTTGATCTTGTACTTATTTCACAAAAACATTTCAAACATTTTATATAAAGCATTATCAGATTTGAGGGGAAAACTCATTAAAAAATTTCCAAAAGAAAAAGAATGCTATGACATTTATGATTTTTAAAAAAAATTGCCTACGATATTAATATTTTTAAAATGTGTCTGATCTGGGTGCTGGTCATTTACTCATGCTTGTAACCAGAGCTACTCAGGAGGCCGAGAGCTGAGGATCGTGGTTCAAAGCCAGCTCAGTCAGGAAAGTCTGTGAAACGCTTATCTCCAATTAAGCACCAAAAATGATGGAAACAGGCCTGTGGCTCAAATGGTAGAGTGCTAGCCTTGAAAACTAAAGTTTAGGGACAGTGCCCAGGCCCTAAGTTCAAGCCCCAGGATTGGCACACATGAAAAAGATGGATCTGGTTTAATAACCCAGGGATGCCTGGGGCTAGCATATAATGGGGGTTCATGCTTGTGCTGTTTTTATGCCACATCACCAGCCTAGAGGCATCACAATAGCCAATCATAACTCACTGGGCTATTTATCTTTTCACTGAGTTATGAATTCACTAAGAACATAAACCACTGAGGACTATCAAAGAATTCCCCACCTAAATGTTTCCCACTACTTTACAAGATAGGTATATCAATTCATAGATCACAGTGATTTTTATTGTTGTGGGGTGTTTTTGTAAGTCTGGGGGAAAACAAACTGTAAACAAGAGCCCTCTGAGATATAGCTGGCCCTCTACCACCAAAGGAGTGGCTTATTCCTACCAACCTCAGTACCTGTTGCGCTCAGTCAGAAGGCTAGTGTGTGGATTCCAGAAAATCCACATGATTCTTTCCAAGGAAAGAATGATCCTTTCTCAGTCTGTGTTGTAGAAACAGGCTGAGAACTACATGAGTGTTAGCAATGTTCCCACCTAGTCCTGGAGACCAGGTCCACTTCTATTCATGCTATCACCACCAAGATTAAGGCTGACTACACTCACATTGATATTATACATCAGCTTCATACTAAGAGAAAATATCAGAGAGACATGTATAACCTTATCCTCAGTGCTTATATCTTAAACAATGTTTTTATCCATGTAGCTAAACATAGGCCATTTTCAGAGATCCATGTACCTCTGAAGCCACTCTTTGATGAGGGTGAATACTGATTCCTAAACAGGACAAAGTAGCATAAAGTAATAGTGTTCCAACCTATGTAACTGTAGAGTATATTGGAATAAAAAGGACAATATCTACTCAATCTCCATACAGTCAGAAAAATCAGCTCCCCCAAATGCCAAGGTAAAGAACAGCTATCTTATGAAATGTTACAAAATATCCATGATGTTTTACTCTCCACCCAAGGGACAAAGCACTCATTCCACAAACATCCTTCACACCAAGAAATCTCAGCATCATTAATCACCTCTTGCTCAGGCCTTCTGTGATGCAATTATTCCCCTTGCACCATACCTGGCAGAGGCGATTTGAAGCTCCTAACCTCTTTTGAAGAGTAGAGTCATTTCTTAAATGCACTGTAGCTGCATCACTCTCCCAGCTATTTTCTGCACCACGATTTTTCTCATTTTGCTTCTTTTGTGTTCCATTCAAGGTCGGCCTGCACTGAGACAATCTCTTGCATTTTTTTTTCTTCTTCTTCTTCCTGCATCAAAGTTAGGACTTTGTTAGGGATGCTTTGCTATCGGCATCTGTTACCTCTTTTTCTTAGGGGCTAAGGAGAGGGCCACTGTGTGGCTGAAAAAGACTCTCATTCAGTTTGGAATTGCCTCCCTTTGCTTTCCTGTCACACTGTCAAGCTCAATCAGAACGCAATGAAAGTGATACAGAGGCGAGGCTTTGCTGGCGAGACTTAGAACAAAGACAGCTCCATAGCCTAGTACAGATTTCACATCCAATTTAACTCTTTGGAAAAGGATTTCAGGAAATACATAGTCAAGAGTTGAAAAAATGGAGTTGGGTCTACTATAAAGGCTAAAAGTATTATCCTGGCTTAGATAAGCTACAAAGATAGGTTGATACTATTTTCTAGCATAAACCACATTAGCCGGCATTACACATTGAGCTTTCTTTACTCGTTAAGTTGCAAGGAGATTTGAGAGGAATTTAGCAGCTACATAAAATGACTCTTTCATGATTCTAGCTTTACCAGTCATTTTAGTTGTACAAGGTGCATGAATAGCAAGGACCTAAATCATGTTGTTTAACAAATCTGGTATTAGAGGGTTAGTCTCAGTTTACTTATTAAGAATTTAGTTGAGTAAAGGATTTTAGGACTCAGTTCTTTGTGTCGATGACAATGAACAGGCCCATACTTGTATTTTGGGGGGGAAACATACATCAGCTACACATGTTTTGAACTATGCTGTTGAGTCCATAACTACCGTTTTGCATTGAATATATTCTTTTTCACAGGGACTAACTGTAAAGACGAAACTTCCTCGAAGAGGATAGAGGTTGATGGTGATTTCAGAGGCCTCTACCATGACTTTTTTTTTTCTGAAGCACTATTTCTACTGCTCTTGGTTCAATTTTCTGAATTTTGCAAACTTAGGTCTTGCTGAGAAAGAAGTGGCATTAGATTAGTGGTTGTGTTTAGAAGAATTCTGGTTCTCATTTGTCTCTTGATGGGTTTGAAGTATACTGAAAACAGGTTCACACAACTCACAACACTGGTGACTTTTCCTGCAGCAGAAACACTGGTATAATCGTGAAGAAAGCTTCAGGAAATTTTAATTAACTGTTTTTAGAAACTGTTCTTTATGCCTGTTCCAATTCAAGATATCATTGTCAAAAACACCAATGTTTTCTATGTAGGCAAAGTTAGTTTACCAATGCAATTGGGCCTAAGGAGAGTTATATTCCAAATAACTGATTTTTTTTCCAGC